>NC_085977.1:14879682-16243182 GCF_910591565.1 Cydia splendana | reverse complement strand
ACTTGGTCGGTTTTTTGTTTATAATATTATTGTTTTTCAGAAACGGGAGGCGACTGCGTTAGTACAGTATCAGCGTTGGGCATGTTGGCAGAGAAGCTAGCTATAGCTCTGGCGCTGAGAAAGAAACAGCAGAGCGGAGACTCACAACTCATCGACGCCGCTGTCTATCAGGTTCGTAATTTACTTTGTCTGGACATAAGTTTAGATGAATTTAAACTTATTTTAATCTTTATTGCACATAACAAAAGATGGCATTCTCTAAGGTAGGTATTCCATCTGTCCAATTTCTTGGTCCAATGTGCATTGCGTCTCACTCTCTCACTAAGTAAAATGTGTGATGCAAATACACATTGGACAAAGATGTTGGACCGTTGGAATACTACTCTAAGGGCCACTTGCACCATCCCACTAACCCGGGGTTAAGCGGTTAAACCGTTAACCCAGTGTCAAATTGTATTGGTAACCATGGTAACTCCAGGTTTAACCGGTTAACCCCGGGTTAGTGAAATGGTGCAATTGGCGCTAATAGTGCCCACCAGAATATTAATCTTTTGTGTTTTTTAGTCAGCACGTCACGCATTACATGAAATAATCTGCGATATTTCATTTGTAATGACTTTAGTATCGAAACGTTGTCAGGAATACTTTTACTTCTTTTTATTGTAATTTGAACATTTTTTTTGTGGCGTGTTATTTTTATTTATTTATTTATTTACATAAGGAGATCCAACAGCTAACTAAATGACAGTGGAATCTTAAATAGATATATAGAGCCAATAGGGAATATTAGGCAAAGCTCTGCGTAGGTGGCACCTTTGTGGCATATACAGTAAACAAACCACATTGACACACGTCAATCACATGGCCTACCACGAAACAAGAAAATCGAAATTTCGTTATCTAATCTCTCTATCACTCTTGCATATTCGAGCGATAAAGACACAGATAACTAAATTTCGATTTCGCGTTTACCGGTAGGCCCTTGTTAACAAACCGCCTTGATGCATCAATGTCATATCTTATTGTCTGTGAAAACTTGTCAAAAACAATTTAAGGCACAGTATGTATAAGTTAGTCTATGAATTTACTGAGTCGGTAGTGCTGCACTCTGGTGGCAGAACATTGCAGTAATATCCCCTATTACAGGAACTCGCAAATAGAGTTTAACTTGTGAATACAGGTGGTGTGCGGCGACGAGGCGGAACCAGAAGAACCGGAAGTAGAAGCAGCCTTGTCTTCCGGCGCATTATCTCCGGCGGACGTGTGCTTCCGCCGCGTGTCTTCCATCCAACGCGTGCTGGTCGCGCTGTGCGCCTCGTGCGCGCCGGCGCAGCACGACGCGCGCGCGCTCGCCGCGCACGCGCAGCACGTGTCGAGGCTGCTCACGGTAAATAATAGCACTATAAACTGAAATTAGGGTATCGTCTTGGGTCGTCCCATTCGTTTTTCGTCAAGTTCTTAAATTAACTATTCTGCTTTCGTCACTCATTCTACATTCGTCAGAATCGTCGGTGGCTTTCAATGTAGAATGAGTGACGAAAGCAGAATAGGACTAATTTAAGAACTTGACGAAAAACGAATGGGACAACCCAAGACGATACCGAAATTAGATGTCATATGAGTGAATTGCAAAATTTTTTTACGTAATTAAGCGCAGTTAAGAAGCTGTGATAAGTCTTAACTTAATTGATTCATTTGTGTTACGAATTAAGTATGTAAATTGTATTGTATTTATTGTACTTAATTTGTACACATATTAACTGTGGTAACACAATGGAATCAATTAACTTTAGACTAATTACAGGTGCTTAACTTTGTACAAATTGTTTGCAATTCACTCATATACCAGGGGTCGGCAAACTTTTGAGAAGAGCCAACTGCAGTAGAAATCACCAGTTTAAGGAAGCTTAAAGAGCCGCAAATTTTGTTTTCATATGTGTAATAACTCAACGTTTAACCCATGCATGCATGATTTTTTCTTTTTGCCCGAAATTAATATATGTATCACATAATTGTTTGCCGATTCTAGGGAAAATAGTAAAAAAAATATAACTTCGATTTTCACTGCGAAATCAGTGTTAGAAGTTGAATTGGGGTCATTCCACCGTTTCGGGTGTTACACTTGAACTCTTAAAATAAGGTTTTATTCGATATTGTAACAGGAACTAGGAGGTTATAACTATTGATTCATCTACTACTTTGATAATATTTTCTTTTCCTGTACACACATAATTAAAGTATAAGAGCAATAACGAGAGAATCACTAAAAAGTAGCTGTTTCGGGCGTTACAGGAATTGGCCTATACCTTCTGACCATCAGTACCAAAATGCATAATTTAGCGAATTTTGTCAAGTAACCTCCAGTTTTATTTATGTCAAGTAATAATAGTTAGTATAGTCTACTGAAACACTGAAGTAACACTTAGTATCACTTTTCAATTAATTTTAATAAAATAAATTACCTGTTTCGGGTGTTACTCATGGTTCGTTTCGGGTGTTACGAGTACGAAATTAAGACAGATTTATACGAAATTATGGCTCATTTTATTGAAATTATTGTCGTTTTAATAAATTCGATGAAAAACATAAGTAATAAATGCTGAATTATTATAAAATACATTAATCTTAACAATAAAAACTGTTTCTCGAAGATATCATAATTATTTTTCTTTCGATGCGAATATTACCGAAAATATTCACTTAATCAAAAAATGGTTGATGGTGACACCTATTCATTTTGAAAGATCTATCCAACGACACCCCACATCACAGGATTAAAGTCGCAAAAAAATTAAAAATATTTTGTACAGGAGCAAACCTAAAAAAAAAATATTTTTGTAGTTTTTGTGTTACTACTTTGTCGCCATGATTGATTTATGTATCCATGCCAAATTGCAGCTTTCTAGCACTAACCATCACGGAGAAAAGCCGGGGAATGACAGGCGGACGATCAACACGTTTCGGGTGTTACACAACTTCAAACTTTAAAACATACGACTAAAGCAGACGCTAAAACAACAACTATTACACATTTGTATAGGTTCACATCATAGCCTTTCTTTGGCAAAACATGTTTGGCTATAGTTAATTACGGGAAAAGTTACACATACTTTTATCTCTTTTTCGTTTCGGGTGTTACTTTGAGACCACAGTCTAGAATACTCTTCTAAAAACCGATTAATCCATGCTTTTTAATATTTTTAAAGACAAATTATAAAATTACGATATTTTACCTGAAATAACTGCGGGAAATTTGTAACAGTTTACAGTTACTTTCTTTTTAATTAGTCTTGCCAATATCGCTGTATAAAATTAGTTTTACGCCTATCATTTAAACGTTGCGATCAAGTACATGAAAAATATGTAAAAATTGATTTTTTTCCGGTTTTTTTTTCTGACATGAAGGTTTGGTATGTTTTCTATGGAAATAGGTTAGTGTTGACTTCTTAAACTATTTTTCATTTTTGAACCCTTGGTAGCGTTTATTATGGAATGACCCATTGGCTAAATCATATTTATGTAAATATGTAATTTTCAGTAATAGATATATGATTTTTTTTACTACCATTAGAAAGGTACACTATTTGTGATATACCTATGATAAAGTTTTTAAATATAAAATAATTACAAACCCCGAAAACACCGTTCAATATCACATACTAAAAATTATCAACTTCTGGATTTTTCCAAGCTTTCCGACTTTTCGTCTTAAAACGAATGTAATTTTTATAAATTAAAAAAATTGCGTAAATATAACCCTTAAATCATCACCCTACTACTTTACGTATGGTATAAATGTGCGTTCAAGAACGTAAGCCTTTTTTTTTAAATCTGTGAGCTGTCTAATGCTTTGTAGACATTTGGCAACACTATGCATTTAAGGGTTAATTTTATGGGTGACGTAAAGAGCCGCATGCGACTCGCGAGCCGCGGTTTGCTGACCCCTGTTATATAATCGGGCCATCAGCAGAATCAGAATCCGATTTAGACCCCTGTCATATACTAAAGAAAAAGTGATCAATCAATACTGAAGATCCAATGTTTGAAGTACAGGAAGTTTATAGTAGCTTCTCTAGGAAGATTTGTATACATATACAACCTCCACATTGATTCGCATTTGGCCGGGTTTGTTTGCCTACCCAGTCTCAAATCTCTGTGGACGCCACTGTGTATTGTATAAAACTCATTAACGATTCGATTTCCTGTTTCTCGATCTTTGTAACATGCGCCAATTATTAATTTCAGAGCATCCTAACAGAGGTGCACGGCACGCGAGCGCAGTGGCAGCCGCGGCCGCTCCTCCCCCCGCTGGGCTCGGGCGCGCTGCTGCCCAGGCTGGTGCAGCTACACACCAGGGCCGTCAGGTGAGTCCCACAACATCCTCTAACAGAGGTCCACGGCCGCTCCTCCCCCCGCTGGGCTCGGGCGCGCTGCTGCCCAGGCTGGTGCAGCTACACACCAGGGCCGTCAGGTGAGTCCCACAACATCCTCTAACAGAGGTCCACGGCCGCTCCTCCCCCCGCTGGGCTCGGGCGCGCTGCTGCCCAGGCTGGTGCAGCTACACACCAGGGCCGTCAGGTGAGTCCCACAACATCCTCTAACAGAGGTCCACGGCCGCTCCTCCCCCCGCTGGGCTCGGGCGCGCTGCTGCCCAGGCTGGTGCAGCTACACACCAGGGCCGTCAGGTGAGTCCCACAACATCCTCTAACAGAGGTCCACGGCCGCTCCTCCCCCCGCTGGGCTCGGGCGCGCTGCTGCCCAGGCTGGTGCAGCTACACACCAGGGCCGTCAGGTGAGTCCCACAACATCCTCTAACAGAGGTCCACGGCCGCTCCTCCCCCCGCTGGGCTCGGGCGCGCTGCTGCCCAGGCTGGTGCAGCTACACACCAGGGCCGTCAGGTGAGTCCCACAACATCCTCTAACAGAGGTCCACGGCCGCTCCTCCCCCCGCTGGGCTCGGGCGCGCTGCTGCCCAGGCTGGTGCAGCTACACACCAGGGCCGTCAGGTGAGTCCCACAACATCCTCTAACAGAGGTCCACGGCCGCTCCTCCCCCCGCTGGGCTCGGGCGCGCTGCTGCCCAGGCTGGTGCAGCTACACACCAGGGCCGTCAGGTGAGTCCCACAACATCCTCTAACAGAGGTCCACGGCCGCTCCTCCCCCCGCTGGGCTCGGGCGCGCTGCTGCCCAGGCTGGTGCAGCTACACACCAGGGCCGTCAGGTGAGTCCCACAACATCCTCTAACAGAGGTCCACGGCCGCTCCTCCCCCCGCTGGGCTCGGGCGCGCTGCTGCCCAGGCTGGTGCAGCTACACACCAGGGCCGTCAGGTGAGTCCCACAACATCCTCTAACAGAGGTCCACGGCCGCTCCTCCCCCCGCTGGGCTCGGGCGCGCTGCTGCCCAGGCTGGTGCAGCTACACACCAGGGCCGTCAGGTGAGTCCCACAACATCCTCTAACAGAGGTCCACGGCCGCTCCTCCCCCCGCTGGGCTCGGGCGCGCTGCTGCCCAGGCTGGTGCAGCTACACACCAGGGCCGTCAGGTGAGTCCCACAACATCCTCTAACAGAGGTCCACGGCCGCTCCTCCCCCCGCTGGGCTCGGGCGCGCTGCTGCCCAGGCTGGTGCAGCTACACACCAGGGCCGTCAGGTGAGTCCCACAACATCCTCTAACAGAGGTCCACGGCCGCTCCTCCCCCCGCTGGGCTCGGGCGCGCTGCTGCCCAGGCTGGTGCAGCTACACACCAGGGCCGTCAGGTGAGTCCCACAACATCCTCTAACAGAGGTCCACGGCCGCTCCTCCCCCCGCTGGGCTCGGGCGCGCTGCTGCCCAGGCTGGTGCAGCTACACACCAGGGCCGTCAGGTGAGTCCCACAACATCCTCTAACAGAGGTCCACGGCCGCTCCTCCCCCCGCTGGGCTCGGGCGCGCTGCTGCCCAGGCTGGTGCAGCTACACACCAGGGCCGTCAGGTGAGTCCCACAACATCCTCTAACAGAGGTCCACGGCCGCTCCTCCCCCCGCTGGGCTCGGGCGCGCTGCTGCCCAGGCTGGTGCAGCTACACACCAGGGCCGTCAGGTGAGTCCCACAACATCCTCTAACAGAGGTCCACGGCCGCTCCTCCCCCCGCTGGGCTCGGGCGCGCTGCTGCCCAGGCTGGTGCAGCTACACACCAGGGCCGTCAGGTGAGTCCCACAACATCCTCTAACAGAGGTCCACGGCCGCTCCTCCCCCCGCTGGGCTCGGGCGCGCTGCTGCCCAGGCTGGTGCAGCTACACACCAGGGCCGTCAGGTGAGTCCCACAACATCCTCTAACAGAGGTCCACGGCCGCTCCTCCCCCCGCTGGGCTCGGGCGCGCTGCTGCCCAGGCTGGTGCAGCTACACACCAGGGCCGTCAGGTGAGTCCCACAACATCCTCTAACAGAGGTCCACGGCCGCTCCTCCCCCCGCTGGGCTCGGGCGCGCTGCTGCCCAGGCTGGTGCAGCTACACACCAGGGCCGTCAGGTGAGTCCCACAACATCCTCTAACAGAGGTCCACGGCCGCTCCTCCCCCCGCTGGGCTCGGGCGCGCTGCTGCCCAGGCTGGTGCAGCTACACACCAGGGCCGTCAGGTGAGTCCCACAACATCCTCTAACAGAGGTCCACGGCCGCTCCTCCCCCCGCTGGGCTCGGGCGCGCTGCTGCCCAGGCTGGTGCAGCTACACACCAGGGCCGTCAGGTGAGTCCCACAACATCCTCTAACAGAGGTCCACGGCCGCTCCTCCCCCCGCTGGGCTCGGGCGCGCTGCTGCCCAGGCTGGTGCAGCTACACACCAGGGCCGTCAGGTGAGTCTCACAACATCCTCTAACAGAGGTCCACGGCCGCTCCTCCCCCCGCTGGGCTCGGGCGCGCTGCTGCCCAGGCTGGTGCAGCTACACACCAGGGCCGTCAGGTGAGTCCCACAACATCCTCTAACAGAGGTCCACGGCCGCTCCTCCCCCCGCTGGGCTCGGGCGCGCTGCTGCCTAGGCTGGTGCAGCTACACACCAGGGCCGTCAGGTGAGTCCCACAACATCCTCTAACAGAGGTCCACGGCCGCTCCTCCCCCCGCTGGGCTCGGGCGCGCTGCTGCCCAGGCTGGTGCAGCTACACACCAGGGCCGTCAGGTGAGTCCCACAACATCCTCTAACAGAGGTCCACGGCCGCTCCTCCCCCCGCTGGGCTCGGGCGCGCTGCTGCCCAGGCTGGTGCAGCTACACACCAGGGCCGTCAGGTGAGTCCCACAACATCCTCTAACAGAGGTCCACGGCCGCTCCTCCCCCCGCTGGGCTCGGGCGCGCTGCTGCCCAGGCTGGTGCAGCTACACACCAGGGCCGTCAGGTGAGTCCCACAACATCCTCTAACAGAGGTCCACGGCCGCTCCTCCCCCCGCTGGGCTCGGGCGCGCTGCTGCCCAGGCTGGTGCAGCTACACACCAGGGCCGTCAGGTGAGTCCCACAACATCCTCTAACAGAGGTCCACGGCCGCTCCTCCCCCCGCTGGGCTCGGGCGCGCTGCTGCCCAGGCTGGTGCAGCTACACACCAGGGCCGTCAGGTGAGTCCCACAACATCCTCTAACAGAGGTCCACGGCCGCTCCTCCCCCCGCTGGGCTCGGGCGCGCTGCTGCCCAGGCTGGTGCAGCTACACACCAGGGCCGTCAGGTGAGTCCCACAACATCCTCTAACAGAGGTCCACGGCCGCTCCTCCCCCCGCTGGGCTCGGGCGCGCTGCTGCCCAGGCTGGTGCAGCTACACACCAGGGCCGTCAGGTGAGTCCCACAACATCCTCTAACAGAGGTCCACGGCCGCTCCTCCCCCCGCTGGGCTCGGGCGCGCTGCTGCCCAGGCTGGTGCAGCTACACACCAGGGCCGTCAGGTGAGTCCCACAACATCCTCTAACAGAGGTCCACGGCCGCTCCTCCCCCCGCTGGGCTCGGGCGCGCTGCTGCCCAGGCTGGTGCAGCTACACACCAGGGCCGTCAGGTGAGTCCCACAACATCCTCTAACAGAGGTCCACGGCCGCTCCTCCCCCCGCTGGGCTCGGGCGCGCTGCTGCCCAGGCTGGTGCAGCTACACACCAGGGCCGTCAGGTGAGTCCCACAACATCCTCTAACAGAGGTCCACGGCCGCTCCTCCCCCCGCTGGGCTCGGGCGCGCTGCTGCCCAGGCTGGTGCAGCTACACACCAGGGCCGTCAGGTGAGTCCCACAACATCCTCTAACAGAGGTCCACGGCCGCTCCTCCCCCCGCTGGGCTCGGGCGCGCTGCTGCCCAGGCTGGTGCAGCTACACACCAGGGCCGTCAGGTGAGTCCCACAACATCCTCTAACAGAGGTCCACGGCCGCTCCTCCCCCCGCTGGGCTCGGGCGCGCTGCTGCCCAGGCTGGTGCAGCTACACACCAGGGCCGTCAGGTGAGTCCCACAACATCCTCTAACAGAGGTCCACGGCCGCTCCTCCCCCCGCTGGGCTCGGGCGCGCTGCTGCCCAGGCTGGTGCAGCTACACACCAGGGCCGTCAGGTGAGTCCCACAACATCCTCTAACAGAGGTCCACGGCCGCTCCTCCCCCCGCTGGGCTCGGGCGCGCTGCTGCCCAGGCTGGTGCAGCTACACACCAGGGCCGTCAGGTGAGTCCCACAACATCCTCTAACAGAGGTCCACGGCCGCTCCTCCCCCCGCTGGGCTCGGGCGCGCTGCTGCCCAGGCTGGTGCAGCTACACACCAGGGCCGTCAGGTGAGTCCCACAACATCCTCTAACAGAGGTCCACGGCCGCTCCTCCCCCCGCTGGGCTCGGGCGCGCTGCTGCCCAGGCTGGTGCAGCTACACACCAGGGCCGTCAGGTGAGTCCCACAACATCCTCTAACAGAGGTCCACGGCCGCTCCTCCCCCCGCTGGGCTCGGGCGCGCTGCTGCCCAGGCTGGTGCAGCTACACACCAGGGCCGTCAGGTGAGTCCCACAACATCCTCTAACAGAGGTGCACGGCACGCGAGCGCAGTGGCAGCCGCGGCCGCTCCTCCCCCCGCTGGGCTCGGGCGCGCTGCTGCCCAGGCTGGTGCAGCTACACACCAGGGCCGTCAGGTGAGTCCCACAACATCCTCTAACAGAGGTGCACGGCACGCGAGCGCAGTGGCAGCCGCGGCCGCTCCTCCCCCCGCTGGGCTCGGGCGCGCTGCTGCCCAGGCTGGTGCAGCTACACACCAGGGCCGTCAGGTGAGTCCCACAACATCCTCTAACAGAGGTGCACGGCACGCGAGCGCAGTGGCAGCCGCGGCCGCTCCTCCCCCCGCTGGGCTCGGGCGCGCTGCTGCCCAGGCTGGTGCAGCTACACACCAGGGCCGTCAGGTGAGTCCCACAACATCCTCTAACAGAGGTGCACGGCACGCGAGCGCAGTGGCAGCCGCGGCCGCTCCTCCCCCCGCTGGGCTCGGGCGCGCTGCTGCCCAGGCTGGTGCAGCTACACACCAGGGCCGTCAGGTGAGTCCCACAACATCCTCTAACAGAGGTGCACGGCACGCGAGCGCAGTGGCAGCCGCGGCCGCTCCTCCCCCCGCTGGGCTCGGGCGCGCTGCTGCCCAGGCTGGTGCAGCTACACACCAGGGCCGTCAGGTGAGTCCCACAACATCCTCTAACAGAGGTGCACGGCACGCGAGCGCAGTGGCAGCCGCGGCCGCTCCTCCCCCCGCTGGGCTCGGGCGCGCTGCTGCCCAGGCTGGTGCAGCTACACACCAGGGCCGTCAGGTGAGTCCCACAACATCCTCTAACAGAGGTGCACGGCACGCGAGCGCAGTGGCAGCCGCGGCCGCTCCTCCCCCCGCTGGGCTCGGGCGCGCTGCTGCCCAGGCTGGTGCAGCTACACACCAGGGCCGTCAGGTGAGTCCCACAACATCCTCTAACAGAGGTGCATGGCACGCGAGCGCAGTGGCAGCCGCGGCCGCTCCTCCCCCCGCTGGGCTCGGGCGCGCTGCTGCCCAGGCTGGTGCAGCTACACACCAGGGCCGTCAGGTGAGTCCCACAACATCCTCTAACAGAGGTGCACGGCACGCGAGCGCAGTGGCAGCCGCGGCCGCTCCTCCCCCCGCTGGGCTCGGGCGCGCTGCTGCCCAGGCTGGTGCAGCTACACACCAGGGCCGTCAGGTGAGTCCCACAACATCCTCTAACAGAGGTGCACGGCACGCGAGCGCAGTGGCAGCCGCGGCCGCTCCTCCCCCCGCTGGGCTCGGGCGCGCTGCTGCCCAGGCTGGTGCAGCTACACACCAGGGCCGTCAGGTGAGTCCCACAACATCCTCTAACAGAGGTGCACGGCACGCGAGCGCAGTGGCAGCCGCGGCCGCTCCTCCCCCCGCTGGGCTCGGGCGCGCTGCTGCCCAGGCTGGTGCAGCTACACACCAGGGCCGTCAGGTGAGTCCCACAACATCCTCTAACAGAGGTGCACGGCACGCGAGCGCAGTGGCAGCCGCGGCCGCTCCTCCCCCCGCTGGGCTCGGGCGCGCTGCTGCCCAGGCTGGTGCAGCTACACACCAGGGCCGTCAGGCGAGTCTCACAACATTATCTAATCTACTCTTGCTACCGCTCGAACATCCATACTAATCCATATTAATATAAATGCGAAAGTGTGTCTGTCTGTTGCCTCTTTAGACTTAAACCGCTGAACCGATTTGGAAAAAAAATTGGTATGGAGATAAGTTGGGCGCCGAGAAAGGACGTACGGTAGTTTTATCAATCATCATCATCATCATTCCACGCAGACGTAGTCGCGGGCAGAAGCTAGTATGCTTATAAGTCTATAATCACTAGATCGGGCTATTAATAATTCTATTACGTTATATCAATAAAAAAAAAATAAAAAAAAATTTTTTTTTGGCTTATTTACTAATTATTTATTTTTTCCTACAGTCAATACGGTCCCGGTTGCCCCGACGTGGTCCTTCGCTCGTCGCTCTACGAGGCCACCAGTCTCCTGGCCGACCTCATACTGACGGAGGCCGAGCCGCTGCGACAGCACAACGACACGCGACACGTCGGCGACAAGATGCGGCGCGACATCATACAGCCCTATAGTTAGTATATTGTATTAGGCCACCAGTCTCCTGGCCGACCTCATATTGACGGAGGCCGAGCCGCTGCAACAGCACGGCGACACGTCGTCGACAAGATACGGCGCGACATCATACAGCCATATAGTTAGTATATTGTACGAGGCCACCAGTCTCCTGGCCGACCTCATACTGAAGGAGGCCGAGCCGCTACGACAGCACGGCGACACGCGACACGTCGGCGACAAGATGCGGCGTGACATCATACAGCCCTATAGTTAGTATATTGTACGAGGCCACCAGTCTCCTGGCCGACCTCATACTGACGGAGGCGGAGCCGTTGCGACAGGATGGCGACACGTCGGCGACAAGATGCGGCACGACATTATAGGATTCCTTGAGGAGTTCGGCTGGCTGCACTAGCCTACCCTTCACCTCTGTTACGTAAAATAGGCGCCAGTCGTCGAGTTGCGTAAACCTACTCATGCCACAGTACAATGTTGTATATGTCGAATACTGATGGTCTCAAAGGCGGTGGGCGCGTGGGGTAGTACGATAATGTATTACTTCACAGCTAAACCAGTATGCTACCATTGCTACCAGTGCATGAAATAAACATTAGGACTCGTTAACCATACTAGTGCCTACTATATTTCAGAACTAAATGATGAAAAGAACTAATTGCTATTAGAATGTTGACTGGTTAAATTGAGAATGAAAAGATCACATGAAACCGTTCAAATCTTTATTCAAGTCAAGCTAGGCCGGCTCCAACCCTACGCCTCTGACATGAGAAGATTTAGCCCTATATGGGACCGGCAACAAACTCAGAGGGACAAATCTTTTCAAAACAACACATAACACATCCTTTCTTTATTTCACAAAAGTAAGCTTCTAATGAAACAGGAAATCAAAATAACACTTGAAATAAAACACTTAGCTAAATGGTTAAAGAACGCGGGATTCTATAAGCTATCAGAATAATCCTTCAGGTATAAGCCTTCAGGAACGCGGCGAGTTAGGCACGAGGTTGGCTAACGAGTACGTCCGATCTCTAGCGCGGTCCGATCAAGAAGAACTACCAGCGGCGGAGCCTCTCCGCTCCCGCCTCAGTCAAGTTGGCAAACCTGCTCGACCAGTCTACCAACATACCGACAAAAACGCCAACTCGTGCCTACGCTCACTCGAGAGAAACCTCTCGACGTTCCAAAGCCTTCTACCTGTCATCTTAGTTCAACAACACGCCAATAGATGGCGTTACTCTCTACGCAACTTTATTTATTTCGTTACAACCAAATAATACGTAGCTCAACATTGCTATCGATTTTATACAGGCGTCTAAAATAATGAAATATAACGCTGCAATTCGTCTTTCTGGTGTCAGGTTCCGACATATATTTATTTTTCACTGAATTAAAGTTTAATTTTTATTTAAATTTAAATTCTTTTCTTTAGTTGATGCCGGACAGATGGAGAGAGCTGCGGTACTGGCAGAAAAGTTCAAAGATTTTGAGCTTCTCATCGAGATGTGTGACCGACAAGATGATATGGAGCGCTTGTACTCTTATATTGACAAGTATTCGGGCGAGGTGAGTTTTTAGTAATATATTGTTTAATGGCCAATGTTCTTTAGTCATTCATGGAGCGTAATAGTGATGGAGTGTAAGAAAATAACTTAGTACTGTCCATTGGGGTGAATAAGGATGGTTGAGGCGAATAGGGACAAAACTTTAAATGTGATTTATCTGACATTTTTTATCTATACATATAATAAAGCTGAAGCCGGTCGAAAGTCTGTACATGGAAGATATTTGAAAAAAAAGTTGGCTGGGGATACTTAGAATCGATTACAGAACACGTTCCAAAAGTTTTTAGAATTTTTGTATGTTTGTCTGTTTATCTGTTTGTCTGTTTATTTGAACGCGCATCACGTGAAAACGGCTGAACGGATTTTGATGAAAACTTTACTAATCTGTCGAGAAAATCCCCGGCCAGGTTATAGGCTATAAAAATTCAACCCCTAAAAGGTGGGGTAGCCATAACACTCGATTGACTTAAGTTTGCCACTGAATCTTATGGCGCTACTTAGGAAGGAGCGGCAAACTTTTTTCAAATATGTGCTACCACTATTGAGTACCCTGGTAAACTAACAGATGGCGCTGAATTTAATACGTTGTGACATAAATAAGCCACCGAGAAAAGATTTTGCCAAATTAACTCTAAGTTTAGAAGAGGAGGTACGGATATCAACAAAAATAATTGAATAATTATGTTGATTTCATAAATTAATAATACAACAAAATTAAACGACAGTAAATTAATTGCCCCTCATTGCACAGTCTTTTGGGGAACTGAGTAAACATTAATTAATAAAGAAAACTAAAAATGAGTTTACATAGTTACATAGTGGTAAAGTAAACACAGCCAGGGATGTTACGGAGCTCCGGTTCCGTTTCCGTTAAGGCGGAACTTCCGTTTGGTATTACACATCCGTTTCTGTTCCGGTTCCGTTATGTTTGAAACGGAAGTTATAACGGATGTCAATGCTTCGCGCGGCGGCGGCGGCGTACATCAAAAACAAACAGGTTCATACCAGTCATTCGCTCATCGCCCCGCTTGCCACGTGCTACGCTAATTTGTTGTTTGTTTGTATACTTTGTTTTATTCGTGTTATTAAAATTAAAATCGTATGTGTTCTGTTGTGTACTGACTACTGACTGTGTGTAGTGTGTGTGGTGAATGTTAGTGTGTAAAAAAACGCACAATGAAGCCGAAATCAAGTTTGATTTGGAACTATTTTGATGAAGTTAGTGGGGACACGGCTAAGTGTAAACTTTGTCTGAAGGTTTATTCTAGAAAGGGGAAAACGACTACATCGTTAAAGTCAGGCATTCTGGTTCCGGTTCCGTTTTCGATTCCGTTTCCGTTTTCGGTTCCGTTTCCGTTTTCGGTTCCGTTAAACTTTTAGTGTTCTTGCCTAGAGCACTATTTATATGACAAATAATACGCGGAGATAGCGAGGATGAATATTTACATATAATGAGAGAATATTTACAATGATTAATTACAATTGCATTTACAAATTAGATTTTAGCTTCCGTATCGTACGAAGGAAAATTTAGTTGTGTATGACATTGACTCGTTGTCTCGTTGACGTAGACGGTTTGTGGGCAGCCAGCATTGCGGTGCGCCACAGGACCCCCCTGGGAGAATCAGAGTCCTGCCTGTAAATGAGAAGGAAAGGTTACTTTCCGGCCAGACCGAGTGGTTCTCACCGGGACAACAGCTTGAGTAGGCTTAGCACTTGTGCCTGTAGGTGAAGCTGTGTCGCTCTGCATGTAAGCTGGTTTGACGCGGTCAATGGAGACTGTCACTGGTCCTCGTAGTAAGTCCAGTGTGAAATGACGCAACAAATTGCTCAGCTAAGCACCGGTAACAGCAGCGGTCAGCGGTGATGTTGTCTTTCCCGGAAATGTGTCTGATGTCGCTTGTGAACTGCGAAATGAAATCAAGGTAATTGAATTGTCTCGGGGAACATTTCCTGTCTTTTTGCTGAAAGGCGAAGGTGATAGGTTTATGATCCGTATAAATGACGAAATGTCTGCCTTCAACCATGTAGCGGAAATGTTTGACACTTTCATATATAGCGAGCAACTCCCGATCATACGCGCTGTATTGCGTCTGTTGCCGTGTCATCTTCTTTGAGAAGAAAGCAAGTGGTTGCCACTGTCCTTGCACCAACTGTTGTAAAACGCCGGCCAAGGCCGTGCTTGAAGCATCAGTAACTAGAGCGAGTTCTGCGTCCATAATGGGATGAGCCAGTAATGTAGAGTTCGAAAGACTAGACTTACAGTTCTGAAATGCCTCTAACTGTTGATCTGTCCAAGTTAGTGGAGAAGAACTTTTCAGTTTAGGTCCAGTTAGCATGTCGTGAAGAGGGGTTTGGTGTTCGGCAGCGTGAGGAACGAATCTTCTATAAAAGTTCAGCATGCCGAGAAACCTGCGTAAGCCACCAACGGTCTTTGGAGGAGGAAATTCCTGCATAATCTTTACCTTCTCGTCGATGGGACGCGTGCCTTCTTCAGAGACAGTAAATCCTAGGAATGTGACTTCTTTCTGACCAAAAGAACATTTGGATTCATTGATGAGCATACCGTACTCATGGAACCTATCGAAAACTTGCCGTAGATGTTCTAAGTGCTGCTCAGCATCTTTAGAATAGATGAGCACGTCATCGATATAGGAGTACACGAAGTCCAGATCTCTGAGCACCTCATCCAGGAACCGTTGAAAGGTTTGGGCAGCGTTTCGGAGTCCAAATGGCATGAATGGGAAGGAAAACAATCCAAATGGAGTCGTAATTGAAATTTTGCAGATATCATCTTTGTATACGGGAATTTGGTTGTAAGCTTTAACTAAATCTATTTTTGAAAATATTTTACTACCAGCGAGTCGATGTGCGTAGTCCTCTATGTGGCGGACAGGGTATCTGTCAGGGATAGTGCGTGCGTTTAGCGCGCGGTAATCCCCGCACGGCCGCCAACCATTGCCTTTCTTTGGCACCATATGTAGCGCCGATGCCCACGGTGAATCAGACGGTTCTAAATTGGTGACCCGCGACTTTCAAAATGTTCAAAATGACCGACGAATTCGAAGATTCCATTTGCAAGAAAATAGAGCCCGAACGATCAGGTGCTGCGGTGGATCGGTTAACCATGAGGTTACCACCGTTTTGGGCAGAAGATGCGGAAGTTTGGTTCGCCCAGGTCGAGGCGCAGTTCGCCGTTTGGGGCGTAAAAGCGGATTCAACGAAATATTTCCAGGTTATCAGAGAGCTAGATCCCAAAACGGCTCGAGAAGTACGGGATATCATAACGAAGCCCCCAGAAACAGATAAATACGAAAAGTTGAAAAAACAATTGATCGACCGACTGTCAACGTCGCAAGAAAACAAAAGACGTCAGTTGCTGCAATTTGAAGAACTTGGAGACAGGAAACCAAGCCGATTCCTTCGTCACCTTAGAGGATTAGCTGGCGATAGTGTCACTGACGATTTTCTCCGAAGTTTGTGGTCCACTCGCTTACCTACTCAAGTGCAAGCGATCATCGCGTCTCAGAAGACGGCTTCTTTAGACGACATCGCGATCCTTGCAGACCAAATCATCGACGTGACACCTTGTTCTTCTTTTAAGCAGGTTGCAAGCATGACTTCGTTTGAAGACATGTTTAAGAAGATGGAGCAATCTATAACGGCGCGCATCCAGAGCGAAATGACGCAACAAATTGCTCAGCTAAGCACCGGTAACAGCAGCGGTCAGCGACGTTCGCGTTTTAACAGCAGCAGGTCGCGCAGTCGTAGCAGATCGAAGTCACACGGTCGGTATCGAGCTGTCAAATCAGGTATGTGCTGGTATCATAGTCACTTTAGTACCAACGCACGGAATTGCATTCCGCCGTGCAACTTTAAAGCGGAAAACTAGCAAGACAGTCTACCGTGGCGGCTGCCGACTGTCCTCCTACTACAACCTGCCGCCTATTTATCACGTCGGGGTCACCAATTTAGTGTTCTTGCCTAGAGCACTATTTATATGACAAATAATACGCGGAGATAGCGAGGATGAATATTTACATATAATGAGAGAATATTTACAATGATTAATTACAATTGCATTTACAAATTAGATTTTAGCTTCCGTATCGTACGAAGGAAAATTTAGTTGTGTATGACATTGACTCGTTGTCTCGTTGACGTAGACGGTTTGTGGGCAGCCAGCATTGCGGTGCGCCACAAACTAAATTGAAAACATCTGTTTCCGTTTTCGGTTCCGATAAAACCACATCCGTTACATCCCTGAAACACACATAATTATCAACACGCGTATAATTGCATAATTATTTAAAATTATTAATTTTCTCCATCATGAATTATACCTAATCGTAATTACCTATATCGCACCCATATCAAATCCATATTCATACAAGGTGGGTACTTTGAAAAAAAAAAACATTGACCTCTGTCATTTGCAGTGCCGGATTAACCATTTTAGGCAAAATAAGCACTTGCTTAAAGCACCACGTCTAGGGGGCACCAAAACCGTAGGCAAAAAAAAGCGCAGCATTGCAGTCGTCGTGGAGTAGGTACCTACATGAAACTTTTATACGTGTACAAGTACCCATCTAATAACGTCCCATCCCTTCTCTGTATGAAATCCTGGATTCGCGCTTGGTTGGGACTAAAAGTAAAAATGTACAACTGTCTATCACACTGCGATTTTTATATCGAAATTTTTCGCGCTCGCTTCGCTGGCGTTTACAATTACATTATAAGATATGATAAAAGTGACATTCGGGTGGCGACTGCAGCAGAATTACTCTGTTTTAACGTTACTGCTGCAGCACTGTTAATTTTCGTGATAAAAAAAAACCGGACAAGTGCGAGTCGGACTCGCCCACCGAGGGTTCCGTACTTTTTAGTATTTGTTGTTATAGCGGCAACAGAAATACATCATCTGTGAACATTTCAACTGCCTAGCTATCACGGTTCTTGAGATACAGCCTGGTGACAGACGGACGGACGGACAGCGGAGTCTTAGTAATAGGGTCCCGTTTTTACCCTTTGGGTAGGTACGGAACCCTAATGATGTGACTGATTTCCATACTAAAAATAAAAATGTACAACTGTCTATCAAATTGCGTTTATATATCGAAAAATTTTCGCGCTCGCTTCGCTCGCGTTTTCAATAACTTTCGAAGTCAAATTGGGTTTTTTATATCGAAAAATTTTCGCTCTTGCTTCGCTCGCGTTTTCAGTAACATTCTAAGATATGATAAAGGTGACATTTGGGTGGCGACTGCAGTAGCATTACTTTGTTGCAACGTTACTGCTGCAGTACTGTCAATTTTCGTGATAAAATTATGTGACTGATTTCCATACTAAAAGTAGAAATGTACAACTGTCTATCAAATTGCGTTATTATATCGAAAAAATTTCGCGCTCGATTCGCTCGCGTTTTCAATAACTTTTTAAGATGTGGCGACTGCAGCATCATTACTCTGTTGCAACGTTACTGCTGCAGTACTGTCAATTTTCGTGATAAAATGATGTGACTGATTTCCATACTAAAAGTAGAAATGTACAACTGTCTATCAAATTGCGTTTTTATATCGAAACATTTTCGCGCTCGCTTCGCTCGCTTTTTCAATAACTTTCTAAGGTATGGCAACTGCAGCAGCATTACTCTGTTGCAACGTTACTGCTGCAGCACTGTCAATTTTCGTGATAAAATGATGTGACTAATTTCCATTCTCAGCTGCAATGAACGTCACTCAACTAACCAAAAAAGTTCAATGTAATCTCGATGACCCTAGGGAGAGGGGGCACCATGGTCTAGAAATGCTTAGGGCATCAAAACGGCACTGGTCGTTTGCGGAGTCAAATGATTTGGGACTCGCATTTAATACGCATTACCATGCCTTCCAGAAAAAAATCAATCATTCGCGAAAGTCTCGCAACGCATTGAGGTTACAAGGGGCACGTGGTCTTCCTCAGGAGTCTGAAGAAGACCACAGTGAGTGGCGCTCTAGCCAGGCAGGCCGCTTCGCTTTCGCTCGCGCGCGTATACCTTACTGTATCGTCCGATATACACCTATTTACTACTCTGTCGTTTAAATCACGTGTAAAATTTGAATAAGGGCGAAAAAAACTATTGATTTTGGAGTGTAGTTTTATTTAGTGGTACTTAATTGTAAAATATTTTATCTGGACTGCAGTCCTTTAGCATATCCATCTTTCAACTTTACTTCAAGTTCCGCCTCCAGGGGAGAGGGAGAGAAATTAGGATTAGTAATTAGCCGCTTACTGACACAGACCGAATTCCACGCGGGCGGAGCCGCGGGCACAGCTAGTAAGAAATACGCATACAGATTGTATCATACAAAATCTATTATTTAATGATATGAATTTGAATTGAACGATACAGTCAACTGTAAAAATATGGGTGTAGACAACTTATTCATCTGACGACAGGCAGTCTGGCCTAGTGGGTAGTGACCCTGCCTGTGAAGCCGATGGTCCTGGGTTTGAATCCTAGTAAGGGCATTTATTTGTGTGATGACACAGATATTTGTTCTTGAGTCATAGTTGTTTTCTATGTATTTAAGTGTTTATATATTATATATATCGAATAACGATGGTCCTAAAAGGCGGTGGGCGCGTGGGGGTCGTACCTAGATGTATTACTTCACAGCTAAATTAGTATGCTACCAGTGCATGAAATAAACATTAGGACTCGTTAACCATACTAGTGCCTACTATACTTCAGTACTAAATGTTTAAAAGAACTAATTGCTATTTTTAACTCCAGGGAGCGATATGAAAGTAAAAAGAAACCGTTTAAATCTTTATTCAAGTCAAACTAGGCCGATAATAATCATTGTAGGACATCTTAAAATAAATAGCACTCTGACTTAATAATGCCAATTTTACTCATATGAACACAGTACATCAACGGGAATTCATTTTTAACAAAACAACACCAGTCCTTCGGTGCATTGCCAGTCCTTCGGCAGATACCAGACCCTCGTCAGAAGTAATCATCTCAGCCGCGTAAGTGCTACTCCTCGCAAAGAGCATTCTGCACATAAAAAGCAGACCACGTGCACCTCTTACATGCTCTGGCACTTCTGATGCGGTCACTAAATAATACCCAGTCCATCTAAAGCAAAACATTAGTGCCCAGTCCATCGGGCGTGCCTTCAGTCCATCGAAAGCAAAACAGTAGTGCCCAGTCCATCGGGCTTGCCTTCAGTCCATCGAAAGCAAAACAGTAGTGCCCAGTCCATCGGGCGTACTTTCAGTCCTTCGAAAGTACAAGCTTTCAGTCCATCGAAAGCAAAAACAGTGTTAAGAGTGAATTCCAAAAAGAAAATAAAAACGGTTCTTTAAATCATGTTACTCAGAACCATTGGTACTATCAGCGTCAACTGATCAACTGAAACTGAACATCACTGATCAAAATCACTAAAGATAGCTTTCTACTTTAGCTTTAACAACAGAAACTCAGCTTTCTACTTTAGCTTTAACAACAGAAACTCAGCTTTCTACTTTAGCTTTAACAACAGAAACTCGCTCAAAACTTCTATGCAGAAGTAAATCCTCTCAAAATAATCCCAATAAAATGGGAACTGCTCACCAGATTAATAAAGCATGATGCACGCGTCCCAGTCAAAGGTGGTGGTGAAGTCCAACCCAAGCACGAAGGCTGATGCTTTCCGCCTTGCAGTTGCCGTTGCTGCGGCAGATGGCGAGATGCACGATGTAGTTTAACATAGCTGGCTGTTACTGAAATCATCATTTGCACGGTATCAGGTTTATCATGTAAGCAGGATAAACTCAAAGGTTTATTAAATGCAATGTAGCAGACACAAAAAAACATGTTTCCAATGTATACGGGACTTCAAAAATCTCAGAATAAAATTTAAACTTCAATGAGTGCGTTTTATTTCATTCTATGAACAAACAAACAAACATGTGTTCCAAAAATAAGTAACACGGTAAAATGGGCCAATACGAAAAGTGACAGTTAATTAGTTACGTTAGACTGTTATGCTTCGCCATTACACTGAAAATAAAATTCACTAATAAACAATTGGAACGAAACCTGTCCTTTTATTTCCAAATCTCCACCATAGAAGATACTGCACAGCGGCTTCTGTGTTACAGACGTGATGGCGTCTGTAAGTTGTCCCTGCTCAGGTTGCAGCACACTGTAACATTAATTTTCATATGCGTAGCTCATGTTTCCATAGTATGCACGATTTATGATCTATCACGGTATTACGGACAATAAATTGTCGGTATTTTATTAACTCCAAAACGTTATAGGATTAGGATGCAGTAAACTATGTATACACGGCACCCTCTTGTCCCACTTGAGGTTCGCAGATGATATAGTCCTGCTGTCTGAAAACCCTGAAGAATTACAATACATGTTCTATTCACTTAACGTACAGAGCAAAGCTATTGGTTTGGAGATTAATCGAGACAAAACTAAAGTTATGACTAATAGAGAAAGTAAAGATATTTGGCTTGAATCAACGCTTTTAGAGTATGTTCACAGCTACATATACCTGGGTCACCAAATCTCGTTTACAGACACCACAGAAAAGGAAATCGACCGAAGAATAGAAAATACCTGGAAAAAATACTGGAGTATGAAAGAAATATTTAAAAGCACAATAAATACGAGTCTAAAAACGAAAGCTATGAATATTTGCTTGCTACCATGTCTCACTTACGCTTGTCAGACTTGGTCCTTAACCAAGAAAACCATGCAAAAAATCAGAACATGCCAAAGAAGCATTGAAAGGAGCTATACGGGACTCAAGTTAAGAGATAAAGTGAGACATTCGAAAATAAGGCAACAAACGAAAGCTAGAGACGTCATTGAACAAATTTTACAACTAAAATGGCGATGGGCAGGGCATCTGCAAAGAAACATAGACGACAGATGGTCAAAAATGGTTACAAACTGGCATCCAATGGGTTGCAAACGTAAACGAGGACCACCTAAGAAACGCTGGAGCGACGATCTGGCAAAGGTTGCTGGAAAAACATGGAGCAGACTAGCTACAGACCGCAGAAGATGGAAAAGCATGGAGGAGGCTTTCACCGCTACAGGCGGTCCTTACATTAAAATTTTATAAATATATAACTAGATATTAAATTAATCAAATAAGAATTACGTGACATAAATAATTGATAAAACATTAATTTCATTGAAAATCTATAATGCATGTGTCTATCTAATTCGAATAAGTAAAAAAAAAAAAACATTGAATTGACATAACAAATTAGAAATTTACATCTATAAGTAATGTGTTAATGTAAGGAATGAAATAAAGCTCTTTTTATTTTATTTTTTAGTTTAAACCATGTATTTTCATGTAAATCCATAATTTGAGGGTAGATTCACAAGTGTGCGATGAAATAATATCACGTCGTGATAGTTGGTTTTAATTACCAATATGGATTTCACAACAAAATAATTCAAGATCACTTTGATTTAAATGGATTATAAAAAACAATTATAAAGAAACGTGGCGATCTCAAAGATGACGTCACGTCACGACCGCTATGCTCGACTTCCTCAATCACAATTTTATTCACAATTTCACAATAATTCTCACCAAATAACAATGAATTACACTCACCTTTCAATCAAGGTTAGACACGTGAGCTTACCATTACCACGTGTCCAGATTATGGAATGTAGGTCACCAGAAATACACCACGCTCCCAGGTGGCTGTGTAAGCAATACATGATACCTTGACAGTCCCACTTGCTGATATCGAATAACGATGGTCCTAAAAGATGTATTACTTCACAGCTAAATTAGTATGCTACCAGTGCATGAAATAAACATTAGGACTCGTTAACCATACTAGTGCCTACTATACTTCAGTACTAAATGTTTAAAAGAACTAATTGCTATTTTTAACTCAAGGGAGCGATATGAAAGTAAAAAGAAACCGTTTAAATCTTTATTCAAGTCAAACTAGGCCGGCTCCAACCCTACGCCTCTGACATGAGAAGATTTAGCCCTATATGGGACCGGCAACAAACTCAGAGGGACAAATCTTTTCAAAACAACATATAACACATCCTTTCTTTATTTCACAAAAGTAAGTTTCTAATGAAACATAAGAAATCAAAATAACACTTGAAATAAAACACTTAGCTAAATGGTTAAAGAACGCGGGATTCTATAAGATATCAGAATAATCCTTCAGGTATAAACCTTCAGGAACGTAGCGAGTTAGGCACGAGGTTGGCTAACGAGTACGTCCGATCTCTAGCGCGGTCCGATCAAGAAGAACTACCAGCGGCGGAGCCTCTCTGCTCCCGCCTCAAAGTCAAGTTGGCAAACCTGCTCGACCAGTCTACCAACATACCGACAAAAATGCCAACTCGTGCCTACGCTCACTCGAGAGAAACCTCTCGACGTTCCAAAGCCTTCTACCTGTCATCTCAGTTCAACAACACCCCAATAGATGGCGTTACTCTCCACGCAACTTTATTTCAACAATGCGCCAACAGACGGAGTTACTCTCTACACAACTTTATTTATTTTGTTACAACCAAATAATACGTAGCTCAACATTGCTAATCGATTTTATACAGGCGTCTAAAATAATGAACTATAACGCTGCAATTCGTCTTTCTGGTGTCAGGTTCCGACATATATATCGTTGTCTGAGTACCCACAACACAAGCCTTCTTGAGCTTACTGTGGGACTTAGTTAATCTGTGTAAGAATGTCCTATAATATTTAATTGTTTATTTATTCTAAAATATGTCCCATAGTTTTTAATTCATTGACATAAGAGTTATGGGACATATTTTTGAGATGATTTGTACACCCATATTTTTACAGTTGACTGTACATTTTTTGTGGGTATTTCTTAAAAAAAATGTCAGGTAAATCATATTTCAAGTTTTGTCCCTATACACCCCAGCCATCCCCGTACGTCTCGGTTGGCGGTATCACTAAAAATCCGTCACACGGGGAAGGCCTATTAAAATGTAGTAATTGAAACACGATGTAACCGAGCAGGGTATCGCGGAGTCGGCGTTCGCGTACCTGATGGAGGCCGGAGGGGCGGGCACGGCGCGGCTGCTGCGCGCGCCGGGCGCCCGCTACCCCGCGCGCCTGCACGCCTGGCTCGCGCGCGCGCCCGCCCGCGCCCCCGCGCGCGCGCTGCACCTGCTGCAGGCCCGGGACTACGGCCAGGCGGCGCACGTGCTGGCCGGCCTGGCGAGGGGGGAGAGAGACTCGGTGAAAAGGATGACGGTCAGTTTTTCTTCATCAATTTTAGTACGTGGGGTACGCGGACTATACGTGGGGAGATAGAAAAAAATCGGGCAAGTGCGAGTCGGACTCGCGCACGAAGGGTTCCGTACCATATAAAAAAAAAAGCAAAAAAAAAAACGGTCACCCATCCAAGTACTGACCACTCCCGACGTTGCTTAACTTTGGTCAAAAATCATGTTTGTTGTATGGGAGCCCCATTTAAATCTTTATTTTATTCTGTTTTTAGTATTTGTTGTTATAGCGGCAACAGAAATACATAATCTGTGTAAATTTCAATTCTAGCTATCACGGTTCGTGAGATACAGCCTGGTGACAGACGGACGGACGGACGGACAGCGAAGTCTTAATAATAGGGTCCCGTTTTACCCTTTGGGTACGGAACCCTAAAAATGACCGAACGGGATAGTCTTATCGTAGTAACAGAAAGAGCGCTATCATGGTATTATTATTATCCTTGTCATACATAGTCTCACTTTTGGGTACCTAATGATTCTCCGATAAACTTTTAGCAGATCATCGATTCGCCGACAACGATTCGCCGAACATCGTTTCGCAGAGTCATTTATTTGTCAATGTAACTTCTGGTCAACTAACGTTACGTAGACTCTTGGTTCACATACCGTTCAGTTTGCTTCTGTGTAAATTCGCAGAACTATTATTGGACGATTTCCATTTGGCAGAGTAATCGTTTCGTTTAAGCTATGTTTAGTCGAATAACGTTTCACATTTTACATATAAGTCGTTATTTCCGAAACAAAATAATGAAATAAAATATTATCATTTTTTAAGTAAATGCGTTAAGTATATGTATATAAAGTTACGAAGAAGTTAGCGAATATGTAGTGTCAAACTCGTGGTAAGGCTACAGTTGTACTTCATGAAATTGGTGGATTTCAGGAGGAAATGCTTGAGTTACTTTAGAAAATACCGAAATCACAATAATGCCTTTAAAAATTTAGGGGTTCCGTCAATTCCTCATGGAAAATTTTCAAACAAAAAAAGAATAACTCAAATCGGACCATGGGTGCTGGAGTAATCGCTAAACATACTACTTTAAAAAAATCATCATCATTATCATCAACAATCATCATCATCAGGTGCACTTCATCAATAATTGAAATCTCAGCTTATTTTATAATTTTTTTTAGCATTAGAGAGAAGGTAAGCGACGTTGACATGTCTTTTAATTGAAAAACGCTTTTTAAAAATCAGTAACTAAGTATTACTTATGAAAGCAGAAGAATATAAATGATCGTATTAGATTCGTGAATGTTACATGTTTGCCATGACTTATTTTTAAAAAGAGTTTTTCAATTAAAAGACACGTCAAGATTGTTTACCTTTTTTCTAATGCTAAAAAAACGAACATTCAATATTAATGCCAAATGAACATTCGACCTATTGTGTTTCGACCAATGGTTTCTCGGGCAATTATGACAGTTACTAAATGATTATTCTACGAATAGTAAATATGCGTATCAATGTTCTGCTTATTGACTACTCTCGCAAACGACTATTATGCGTAACGAGATTCGGCGAATCGTTACTCTGCCAAACAACCCGTCTGCGAATCGTTGTCGGCGAAACAAAAATCGGCGTATTTTTTTTCGGAATATCAATAGGGCACCCTCACTTTTCCTTTCTACCTCCTTCCGAAAACACCTAAAGGTGTTATTCCATCTGTCCTATATTGATCCAGCCGTTGCATCTCGCTCTCTCATTAAACAATATGCGAAACAAAATACACATTAGACAAAGAAATTGAACAGGTAGAATACCACCCTAACGACGTCGACGTTTTTTCTTGCCCACCGTTTTCATGGTGGGGAACAATGAACCCGACCAAATCACATAGGTTATTTTACATATGTTGTCAAGAATGTTACAACGTATTTTAATTTAGTTTCACATCATTGCATATGTTTTATCCTTCCCGGGCGCACGCGTACGGTCTATAGAAAATACTAAAGTCTCCGTGTGGATTTGTGCCTAACCACTCACTTGCTTTTGGTAACTGTAGCTACCAGCTGTCACCCTTATTTTATTATAATAATAGAGGTCACTGAAAAATATCAAGCATGTGAGTAACTAATAAACTTGACAAATTCAGTATTATACGAGCTACCACATTTTCTTCTAACTTCATAAAACTAAACTTACTTAACATCACGCGATACAGCCCCGATCCAATGCAGGCGAACGAACTCCTATACATAGAATTTACGCCCTCCACGACAAATTACTCTCAAATGCAAAGTTCGTTTCTTTATTACGATGCCCTATTGATATTCCGAAAAAAAATACGCCTATTTTTGTTTCGCCGACAACGTTTCGCAGACGGGTTGTTTAGCAGAGTAACGATTCACCGAATCTCGTTACGCATTATAGTCGTTTGCGAGAGTAGTCAATAAGCAGAACATTGATACGCATATTTACTATTCGTAGAATAATCATTTAGTAACTGTCATAATTACCCGAGAAACCATTGGTCGAAACACAATAGGTCGAATGTTCATTTGGCATTAATATTGAATGTTCGTTTTTTAGGGTTCCGTACCCAAAGGGTAAAACGGGACCCTATTACTAAGACTTCGCTGTCCGTCCGTCCGTCCGTCCGTCCGTCCGTCCGTCCGTCCGTCCGTCTGTCACCAGGCTGTATCTCACGAACCGTGATAGCTAGACAGTTAAAATTTTCACAGATGATGTATTTCTGTTGCCGCTATAACAACAAATACTAAAAACAGAATAAAATAAAGATTTAAATGGGGCTCCCATACAACAAACGTGATTTTTGACCAAAGTTAAGCAACGTCGGGAGTGGTCAGTACTTGGATGGGTGACCGTTTTTTTTTTGCTTTTTTTTCGTTTTTTTTTTTGCATTATGGTACGGAACCCTTCGTGCGCGAGTCCGACTCGCATTTGCCCGGTTTTTTAACATTAGAAAAAAGGTAAACAATCTTGACGTGTCTTTTAATTGAAAAACTCTTTTTAAAAATAAGTCATGGCAAATATGTAACATTCACGAATCTAATACGATCATTTATATTCTTCTGCTTTCATAAGTAATACTTAGTTACTGATTTTTAAAAAGCGTTTTTTAATTAAAAGACATGTCAACGTCGCTGATCTTCTTTCTAATGCTAAAAAAAAAATATAAAATAAGGTGAGATTTCAATTATTGATGAAGTGCACCTGATGATGATGATTATTGATGATAATGATGATGATTTTTTTAAAGTAGTATTCGATTATTATTTAGCGATTACTCCAGCACCCACGGTCCGATTTGAGTTATTATTTTTTTGTTTGAAAAAAGTTACCTGCGAGGTATTCCCATAATAATTTTGGTTCTGATCTGATGTTGTAATCCATGAGGAATTGACGGAACCCCTCAATTTTTAAAGGCATGTGTATTATGATTTCGGTATTTTCTAAAGTACCTCAAGCATTTCCTCCTGAAATCCACCAATTTCATGAAGTGCAACTGTAGCCTTACCACGAGTTTGACACTACATATTCGCTAACTTCTTCCTAACTGTATATACATAACATATACTTAACGCATTTACTTAAAAAAATATAATATTTTATTTCATTGTTTTGAAATCTTTTGTTTCGAAAATAACGACTTATATGTAAAATGTGAAACGTTATTCGACGATTACTCTGCCAAATGGAAATCGTCCAATAGTAGTTCTGCGAATTTACACAGAAGCAAACTGAACGGTATGTGAACCAAGAGTCTACGTAACGTTAGTTGACCAGAAGTTACATTGACAAATAAATGACTCTGCGAAACGATGTTCGGCGAATCGTTGTCGGCGAATCGATGATCTGCTAAAAGTTTATCGGAGAATCATTAGGTACCCCTTTATTACAGACTACGGCATCCTTGGCCAAGCTCTGCCTGCTGGCATCCGATGAGGAACCTCAACCTTCGGACCTGTGGAGTAAGGTCGAAGGTTGCCTGTCGCTAGCCGAGCAGCACGCAGCGCTGCCGCGCGACATCAAACTGTTGCACGGGCTAGACGCGGCGGACTGCAAGGTGATGCCGCCGGAGGAACTTGTACAGGTACGTGGAGTTAGGTCTACCAGTGTCTGAGGAACCTCAACCCTCGGACCTGTGGAGTAAGGTCGAAGGTTGCCTGTCGCTGGCCGAGCAACACGCGGCGCTGCCGTGCGACATCAAGCTGCTGCACGGACTAGACGCGGCGGAGTGCAAGGTAATGCCGCCGGAGAGACTTGTACAGGTACGTGGAGTTTGGTCTACCAGTGCCTTAGGAAACTCAACCCTCCGACCTGTGGAGTAAGGTCGAAGGTTGCCTGTCGCTGGCCGAGCAGCACGCGGCGCTGCCGTGCGACATCAAGCTGCTGCACGGACTAGACGCGGCGGAGTGCAAGGTGATGCCGCCGGAGAGACTTGTACAGGTACGTGGAGTTTGGTCTACCAGTGCCTTAGGAAACTCAACCCTCCGACCTGTGGAGTAAGGTCGAAGGTTGCCTGTCGCTGGCCGAGCAGCACGCGGCGCTGCCGTGCGACATCAAGCTGCTGCACGGACTAGACGCGGCGGAGTGCAAGGTGATGCCGCCGGAGAGACTTGTACAGGTACGTGGAGTTTGGTCTACCAGTGCCTTAGGAAACTCAACCCTCCGACCTGTGGAGTAAGGTCGAAGGTTGCCTGTCGCTGGCCGAGCAGCACGCGGCGCTGCCGTGCGACATCAAGCTGCTGCACGGACTAGACGCGGCGGAGTGCAAGGTGATGCCGCCGGAGAGACTTGTACAGGTACGTGGAGTTTGGTCTACCAGTGCCTTAGGAAACTCAACCCTCCGACCTGTGGAGTAAGGTCGAAGGTTGCCTGTCGCTGGCCGAGCAGCACGCGGCGCTGCCGTGCGACATCAAGCTGCTGCACGGACTAGACGCGGCGGAGTGCAAGGTGATGCCGCCGGAGAGACTTGTACAGGTACGTGGAGTTTGGTCTACCAGTGCCTTAGGAAACTCAACCCTCCGACCTGTGGAGTAAGGTCGAAGGTTGCCTGTCGCTGGCCGAGCAGCACGCGGCGCTGCCGTGCGACATCAAGCTGCTGCACGGACTAGACGCGGCGGAGTGCAAGGTGATGCCGCCGGAGAGACTTGTACAGGTACGTGGAGTTTGGTCTACCAGTGCCTTAGGAAACTCAACCCTCCGACCTGTGGAGTAAGGTCGAAGGTTGCCTGTCGCTGGCCGAGCAGCACGCGGCGCTGCCGTGCGACATCAAGCTGCTGCACGGACTAGACGCGGCGGAGTGCAAGGTGATGCCGCCGGAGAGACTTGTACAGGTACGTGGAGTTTGGTCTACCAGTGCCTTAGGAAACTCAACCCTCCGACCTGTGGAGTAAGGTCGAAGGTTGCCTGTCGCTGGCCGAGCAGCACGCGGCGCTGCCGTGCGACATCAAGCTGCTGCACGGACTAGACGCGGCGGAGTGCAAGGTGATGCCGCCGGAGAGACTTGTACAGGTACGTGGAGTTTGGTCTACCAGTGCCTTAGGAAACTCAACCCTCCGACCTGTGGAACAAGGTGGAAGGTTGCCTGTTGCTGGCCGAGCAACACTGTCGCCATCAGATATATCAGAGCGGGGCGCTCCTATCTGATGCCGACTATACCAACAAGATTTCATACTGGTTTGTTTAGACTACACTTTTCTTCTTCAAACCGTTTAACACATTTCTTAGTTTTAAGGCCTCTCAAACTTTTTTCTATCCATGCATTTAGAACAGTTTAGAAAAAAAAAAACAACGGCTTTGACTTTATTAAGGACTAAATGTCATTCCTTTTCGTGACTCTACAATATTTAATTAATAATTATAATTGTGGTTGTTTGCAGATGTACATCGAAAGCGAGAGCGACGCATTAACAGAGTACGACTACAAGAAGGCCCTCGACCTGACCGACTTCGTACAAGACATGGAGCGCCGCGATGACCTGAGGCTGAGGGTAACTACCAACTTTTACATTTATGGAATTTTAAGTTGCGCGTTTTAATTTATTCGTTACCCCTAGGGCATAGGGTGACTGCTATAATTATTGGCCACTACATGCTAGTAATTGGTCTTTCCTAACAAATTAGAAAGAAACAAGCCAAAAGAAGTCTTATTGTTAAGACTGGCCAATTGCTATAGCAGTCACCCTACCCTCTGCAGTCTTTTCCAGGTCCCCCGGAAGATATGATTAAATTAACACCTGATGCAACCTCGTGGCTCGGGATCCTGAACGTGGATTTATAATTACTACTTAAGGGGCCACAGATTACCAATTCGCCGGACGATATCAGCCCGTCAGTCGTTCGGAACTGTCACCTTTTGCGATTAACTGACAGGCTGATATCGTCCGGAGACCTGGTAATATGTGGGCCCCTTAATTGTTTGAAATGTTTATGTAAATACGCCATACAATTAAATAATGTAACTTTTTGTCACTTGTCAGGTGTGGTGCGCTTGCATCCGCCGCTCCTCCTGGGACACCGTGAACGTGGAGGCGCCGGCCGCCGAGCTGCAGGACAAGATGTTCTTCCGCCTCATGCATCTAGTGCACTTCATGGGTCAGTTCACACATCATTACAACCTATTCAATATATTAAAAACGGGTCACTCACGTCTCACGGAAGTTTTGTTATTAAAATCATTACAACATTTTATATCACTTGCCCTGTTAGAGTTAGACCAAGAAAAGTCTGCAACGATTTTCATAGCACACTCAGTGCAAGTGTTATTTTAAACGTCAAACTTCTATGAAATTATTACGTATAAATATTTCTTGTTTTGTCTATACTTCAAGATGGATTCTAAGTGACTTTGGCGTCACGTTCACTTATCGTTTTGTTAGGAGCGTTTCGCGAGTGAAGTACGACTGTCGGACTTTTACTGCTTTAATGCAATGGGTCCCATATAGACATTTGATTCTAAAAATAAACCTAATTGATTGATACCATAAATGAAAATTTGTCATCTAGCCTATTGAATGAAACAGGTGGTGATCTGGAGCTGCTACTTCCCCCGGCCGAGGATATCCTGACGGCGCGCGAGCTGGCGGAGCTGGTCTCCGACGCGCGCTTCCGGTACATCATCAAGTACGGCTACGAGTGCTTCCACGCACGCCGCCAGGACGACATGGTCACCGCGTGAGGCGCAGTGTAGCAAGGAACCACTATCGTCACCACAGGTTAAGGGGCTCCCTGGCGCCAATGACCTTCGATGTGAAACCCTTAGTTTTCTAATGTGTTTTGTAGCTTATCATATTAACAGCAACGGCTTTAAGCAATATATTATCCCATATTTTCTTCAATGTTCATTGTTTTCGAGATATTTGGCATCAAATTTGAACAATTTTAAGCCAACAAACTGATTTCCTGGCCATAACTTTTGTGTTGATTAGTTTAAAATTAAAATCTCTGGCCAGTTTTTAGAGCCGTCAAAGACGAACCCAAATATGTAGATTTCGTATATGTTAAGATTCTTCACAGCAATCGAGTTACGAAAAAAGGATTTTTTAGACAATGTTTAAAAAAATCATAAAAAAATAAGTAAATTCATTTCTTTCAAAATCCGGCAGACAAGAATGGAGATAAAAGATCCGATGGCCGTTTGTCTTATAATTCTATCTGTAGTGCGAATGTAGGAGTAACGGCTCAAAACTTGTCATAAATCGATGAAAACCGCGGGAGCCCCTTAAGATAGCTTTACGGTTTAACGCGCATATTTCTAGTCTACGACGATAGCGCGTCGCCACCCCAACCGGTTATCTCATCGCTCTAGTAACTGCCGCCTCTTAAAACGTAGTGGTTATATTCTCTTTGATATGAGCTTAATAGAAAAACAAATCGTCGGTTGAGAATACGTTTGTGCCATATCCATTTTTGGCAAAATCGTTTTTTAATGATTCCCAAAATAACAAAAATTTTGCCATAATTGTCAGTAATCGGTTTTTGAAAAAAGCTTTTTGTGAAAAATGTGTTGCCATATCCGCATTTGCTATATGTGACATATCCAAAACGTTTGTCATATCATACATTGTATGCTTAACATTTATTCATCAAAAACGGATATAGCAATAATATAAATGCCTTTATTTTATGATTACCACTATACCTATTTACAACATTTGTATGGTACTATAATTAGTAAACATATGTGCCTACATGATAAATAAGTTCAATATTTCCTAAATGTAAAACTTTTCGAAAAATATTTTGTTTTGCTTCTTTTCGCTCTCCTGTAAACAAATGTAAGTGGCGTATGGCAAAACGTATTCTCACCCGACGAAATATTAGTTCGATCGATAATTCTCCCAAGGATAAGTAATATGCGGTATTTTCCTGAAGCTACAAAGTTGCAAACGTCATTAATTATAATTACGGTTGAGAATCCCACACCACGCTGTGGGGACATGGTTACAGCGGGAGCCAAAACAGTGTAGTCTTCGATGCCACTCAAAAAACGAACCACCATCAATTATAAACTATAGATAAGTTATACACATACATAGCACAAAAATACTTCCATATTTATTTCATTACCTACGAATGAATGTGTTTTTGTTTATTAATTTTCGCGTACCATTCGTCTTTGTTACGCTCGTTGTTTAACTTGTGTCTACAGTGCGCGGGAGTTCGGTAGCACGTGCACAGCTGTAGCTTGCCCAGGCGCGATTAAAGAGCATCTGTATAGTTTGTACAATTAAAGTTCAATTTTGGAACGCCTATCTAAGTTATAATAGAACTATCTGAAGTTATAATATCATTGACCACCAACACCATATGCAGTGTCGTGCTTGATGCTATTGAAAAAACTAATCCAAAATAAGTCGGCTTCAAGCCGATAATTGGCAGGAAACGGCGCAGAATCGGGAAAAGTGGCATGCTCTCGTTTCGGAGGCCAAGATCCTCTTTGGATCGCTGAGCCATATTAGTTAGTTAGTTAGTTAAAATAAGTCGGCTATCTGAGCTGTTGTAATGCCAGAGTTACACGCCCACACAAAGCGCTGAAGCCCCACAGGTTGCGAATTCTAAATGAACTTTTTCGGAACCGAGCTAAAGACTTGTTTTTACTTTAGGTTTTAATTATTACTCTGTGCAGGCATATCATGGTCGCGGTTATCGCCTATAATAGATAGTTGAAAAAACGTCACTTTCTGACACCGTTCTCTGGTAAGAGACGGGCGTATTATCTTGTTACTATACTCTAAGCGCTACCATAATAGGCCTGCTGATATATGTAAGATCTTACATGACGAAAAGCGCAAACAGATGTGCCGAAACGACAAAAATGTTCGTGTTATGTCGAATGGGGTTGGCCGGTCAAAGAATTTACCAGATGGCGCCAGCACAGCTTGCCCTGTCAATCTCTAGAATTGCGTCAAACTTTTGTTTTTTTTTTCGGATTTTTTTATCCTGAATGTCAGTCCTCTAAGTCAAATTTCATAGAGTTAGACCAAGCAAATCCTGCAGCGATTTTGATAGCCCGCGCAGTGCAAGTGTTATTAAAAACGTCAAACTTTTATGAAATTATGACGTATAAATCAAAATCTATCAAAAACGCTGCAGACTTTTCTTGGTCTTACTCTAGAACTGAACTGGAGGCAGGGCAAGCTATGATGGCGCCATCTATGCAAACCTTTGACAGCTGCCAACCCCATCTTTGTGCTATGCTTCACTAGCTATTGTCATGTCAAAGTTACCATCAACTCCTTGTGAGTTACGGAGCTATGCTCGCCAAACTCACCATTCGATGATGTACAGTCAGACTGAATTAGACATAGGACGTCCGCTTGCACATTTTTTTTGTAACCGACCGATCGTACAAACTTATCGATAAGTCGCACGAAACTACCGATAAAAAGACGCTCCCATACAATAGAAGTTACGCTTTCATTTTAAAACGACAATCGGGCTCTATAAATGAAATCCGTTCAATAGTTTTTGAGTTTATCGCGAATAAACACACAAACAGACACGCTGCGGGGGGCTTTGTTTTATAAGGTGTAGTGATTAAACAATCCTATGCGTTTATCTACAATCGTTTGTGCAAGCGGACACTTAGAGAGTAAGTTTAGTATATGATAAGAAAATATTTTATTATTTAAGACAACAACAGTTACACTTATCGTTTGTATTTTTGGTAACCCATTTATTATGGTACAATACTTTAAGAATTCATAAATGCATGAAATTAATGAAATATCATGCCTATTTTGTTTTATGGAAACATGTAAAATCGGTTGGTACATTCGCTATCTGTACGGTTACCATCAGTTTGTCACTGACATAAACGCCGTCGAGAACGTAATTTACTTTCTATACATCTCGCTCGCACTCGCATATTAGTGCAAACGGGATGTATAGAAAGTAAATTACGTTCTCGACGGCGTTTATGTCAGTGACAAACTGATGGTAACCGTACAGATATATTATATCGGAGAGGGCAACGTGCTCACATATATCTGAACATGCGTTTATTGTCAAGCCGCTATAGTGCGTGTTCAGATATTTTTGAGCACATCGGCCGCTCTGATATACATATGTGACGTTATCTATGAAAAGGGACCTTATTGTCGATGGGGCTTACGCCATTATTAACGATGCTCCGATATAAATACAATGCCGCACGACGCTGTGCGACGTAAGCGCCATCGACAATAAGATCCCTTTTCATAGATAATGCCCCATATATTTGATGGCGACGGTACCATAAATATATTTTTTAGTGTTGTTAAGAAAGAGTAAACTTTTCAGACTAACTACTTAAGACTAAATCATAAAACTGTAATTTTTTTTATAATTAAATGCCTTAAATCTTAAATGCATGAAAGTGTTGTCTGACAACTTAATCAACATTAATATTTATTACAGTACATATTGTGCTACATTACCTCACTAGTGCGATAATGAGCACACTACGTACGTACGTAACTATGTCGAAAATTTAAAGGACCATATGTACAGTAAAATGTTGTACGCTACATATGCGAATAGGTAAGTTGCAACTCCTATTTTTCGCACTTGTATCGTCATGTACTATTATATAATCAAACTATGTATTATTGCGATGTACTGGTTAGCTCATGATTTGATTCTCGATTTGTGATTATTTTATGTTTCTTTTTGTTGTGACGTAAGAACGGTTAATGAAAGCCACTGAAATCACCCAGAACGGCTAATTATTCAATACAATTTCTAGGAAAATTTCGCGAGTGTGTAGGCATAATTAAGTTGTGTGTTTGTATGAATTTATTCAGAATAATATTGTGATATGATTTCCCGGCCGAATACCTAGTAGATCTGCTTGGAAATAAAATTAACTTTGTATTGTTTGCTGTAATAATAAAGTTATTTTTTTAAGTTATTTGTTTTATTAACCCGAACAAAAGATTAAGTGGCGATAGGCTTAATCCACAAGAATGACATAATTCTAAACAGGGCTTTTCCGGTCTCTGCTCCCGTCTGACTCGAACATATTAAAATATTTTAGCGGGTTACTCGCGTATTTTAGGTCGAATAAACACTCGACATGTTCTCGAATCTATTTCTTTACAATATTTACGTTAATACACTTAGCGCCACTTGCTCCATCCCTCTAACCAGGGGTTAACAGGTTAAATCGTTAACCCAGTGTCATATTGTACTGGTAACCTTGGTAACTTCAGGTTTAACCGGTTAACCCCGGGATAGTGGTATGGTGCAAGTGGCCCTTACTCGTATAAGAGCCGGCCGAATGCCTTCTTAATACATAAGAGTGAATTGCAAAAAATTTTTACAGAGTTAAGTACCTGTAATTACAATACAACAATAAAAATTAAATAGTTAATTTTCGTAACACAAATGAATCAATTAAGTTAAGACTCGTCACAGCTTCTTAACTGCGCTTAATTACGTACAAATTGTTTGCAATTCACTCAAACCTGACGCCAATCCACTTGCACTTAACCCTTCATTTTCCCATGCGACATACCCCATACATGCTCCATGCCCCAGTCGCCTGCCGATCGCGAGCCAGAGCGCACGCGCGGACGCCTTTGTTATTTTGTTTACATCCCACATCGCCATTCGGCGCCGAGCGCTCCGCCCGAACTGCCAAAATATTGTGAAGTGTAGTGAACATTTACCTACGAATCAATCGGAGCTAGTTGTAATAGGATTGTTCGCTTTTACGGGTAAGTTTTAAGTTAAGAAGGAAATTTAAGTAGAGACCGAAAATTATTTCAACTCAAGTCTGTTTTTGCGCGTTTGCGTTTGAATTTTCAGGATTTTTATTGTATTATCTTGAAAATGTTATAGGTTCTAGGTATTTTGGTTTAATTTTGACCTTTCTAGTTTTATTCAATATAAATGGAAGGTTAATTTTAAGTTGTCGCATTTAGTAATTTTCGGTTACATTTTAAGCAAAATATTTGCAGATTTTTTTTTTAATTTGCCGGACTCCACTAATTGATATGGTACAAATAAGTGGAAAAATATGAGTGCTTAAAATTTACTTAAAAATAATATGTCCCATAGTTCTTAATTCGCCGACATATTTTTGAATAACATGTGTGTACCCATATTTAATACACCTGACTGTATCGGACATATCTGATCCATGTATCATCGTCACGTCGGGAGAAAAAGTAATAAAATAAAAATTCCTGTAAGAATATTTCTAATAAGTAGTCTAGAATTTCAATAATTGCCGACGCATTACGATTAAATAGTTTTGAGTCGTGTCGCGAAATTCGCGTCTTCGGCAATGAATGGGTTAAGAACCTCCATAAAAAATCAAACTACATTATGTATTAAGCTCTTTCTTTAACCTTAAATTTGTTTGGTATAAAATACCATCTTATATGTATATGAAGTCCACCGAATTTTTTTCGTAAATTAAAAAAAAAACAATTAGAAATAGTTAAGTCAGTTATAGTACTTGTTATCGGAATCTGCTTGAAATTAAATATACTTTCTTCAGTTTGACGTTCCTATTTGGTACTTAATTAGTAAACCGGCTCAACCTTGTTTGTCAAAAAGGGGAGCAAGTCAAGGTCGTGCGATCCCTATCAAGGGGTGACTCGACTACGGCGCCAAACTGCCCATAAAATGTACAATAAAGCTCTAATTAAACCTATTTTATTTTTAGCGAAATTACGAGTAAAACCTACCATACTCGTAAGGTAGAGCGACGTTTTATTAGTAGGTGGTAGGTACTTCGTAGCTAAAAAATATGTACTTGAATAATTTCTAGTTGCTATTTTTTCTAGTTCTTATATCGTCGTCTAGTACCCACGATCCTACAATACTAGCCTTATTGAGCTTACTGTGGGGCAAGGTCCGATTTGTGTAAGATTGTGATTGTGCCCATAATACTTGCTTATTTAGGTCACAATTTATTAACTATCCGGATCGAAGGACCAAATTCACGATACAAAGTGATTTTTGTTAAATTATATAAAGAAAACGTGTTAACAAATATCCATCATTTTATTAAGTTTTCACCTGTTTATGCGTTGCCGGCGCGACGTTGACATAGTAACGACATATTTACACGTACAAATGTTACGTATATTCCAATCACAATAGGGATTTAATTACCGTGGGTATTGCGGCCTACTTATGAATAATAGATCTATTCAAGTATTTCAAGTCAGCTGTAAAGAATGGGGGCAAAGACATGATCTTTTCAAAAATATTTTTTTGACGATAGGTAGTTTTATATTATATGTACTGATTTGTCCCGACCGATTACAATCTACCTAATCCAATAAAAAAACGCTAATTAAATGAAAGATTAGAAAACTAATAACTAACTAATAATGGGGTTGGCCGGTTGAAGTATTTTATAGTAGGTAAGTATATTAGGTACTTAAGTGTTTTATCTGTCAGTCCTAATAACTCCTAAGAAAAGTGTCAAATTCCAGTTTTTGTTTTTGGGAATGGATGCCAAGATGGGATTTAAGCCAAATCCCAAAGAACCAAACTAGAGACAGGTCAAACCTATGCTGGCGCCATCTATGGCAACCTTTGACAGTTGCCAACCCCATTGCTTAAAGGAATCGGGTTTATTACGGTCTTCCATCGCAATAAAATATAGTCTGTGCGGAAAGAGAAGAGTCGTAGAAAGTATGGGCTCGCTTTCATTCCACGACTCTTCTCTTTCCGCACAGACTCTACCGTGTTTAAGAGCCCATCAACGTGCACACTCGCCACTGCTAAATAATCCTGATTATTTAAAAAAAGGGGGCCGCTACGTACTGTATTTTGTATTTAAATACCTTTTGAATTCAATTCAATATCTTTAATGTCAAAAAACACATGTCAAAATATACAATAGGTACACAATAAAATTAGAAATACATAACCCACACAAATTAAAAAGATATATATACAAATGTCAGAGTACATACATAATATATACAAATGTCATAAAAATAATGGTATATACAAATGTCAATAAAACCAACAAAAAACAAAAAAAATATCACACTAGTTTTTATGTTGCTGGATTCGTCAATCTATGCGTCCAAAGTTAAAACGGCCGTTTTTTTGAATTCATAGATCGATGTGCACGTTGATCTTTTCCAATGTCACTTACGATTGAAACAGCTATACTCAATAAAATATCGATACTTCCTGTCAGCTCAGTCGATATGGCCAATCAAATACGAGACGATCAATAACAATGAGTCACTGATTAATGACAACGATATTGATTTCAACACCTGATCTTAGCTGGCTGTCCTCTGCTGTTACTGAAGCGTTTAAGAGGATAGTGGACGACTGCTATTACAAACGTCCCTTTTCCTCTCTGGATATTGATAGACGGATAATATTTTTACACAATTCATTGTATACTAACCGTAGCTATTCTATGCCCCTTCGCTTTACTTTTTGGATTTTTTTGATTATTATAAGAGTTAGGAGCGTAAGTTCCATACAATTTTTTAAAGCTGTAAGGCGACATAAAATAGTAGAATTTAAATAAAATGGAACTACAAAATTTCCATACTAAATTGTTGCCATGTTTAAGCATTTTACGTCAAAAATGTGACAGTCACGTAGGAAAAGTGGCGCCCTCAATAATATTCTACAATTTCTTGTCGGACTAAAACTCTTGTAATAATTGTATCGAGGGTTAATCCGAACCCGGTGCACACCGTTTGCGGAACCCTAAATAAACGTTTGTAAGGTTTGTAACTTGATATTAGCGTCACCGAAGTCGGTAAAAAGTGTATTAGTTTTTCCTTGAAATCGGTCACGCTTGTGTAGGTACTGGTTTACTTAGCGACGCTGAAACGAGTTGTTAGCGACAATAATATTTCGTCTTACCTTATAATAAAAGCCGCAGATTCGTAACGATTGTGTAGATATTTAAAACACACCTAGACAAAGAACAGGTAGCATAACATGTTTGAAAAAGTATAGGTAACTCGACTAGATTTTACTGCCCCTTTTTTTTGAAAGTTGGTTAAAAATCCAGCTTGTCGATTTATTATAATAGTCGACACCTCATTTATTAAAATCGAAAAAGTAAAAGTCTCTCTAAATCATAAATCCACGTATTTAGACGTCCTACCGCGTAAAATGAATCGAAATTAGGTACTTTATCGGCGTCTCTATCGCTCTACCTTAACCTATCTTAAACTGACGCTACCTTCTATTACTAGAAAATCGCCACGCATCTTTGCCAACCGCCTGCATGTCTCCTGAAATAAGAGGTAGGTAGACGTATCATTCTATGTAGACGAATCCGCGGGCATCGGCTAGTCATATGAGGAGTATTCATGTGTGCTAATGTGCCGTGCATAGGTGATTAGCGCCTACTTGACTAATGCAGGTTAGGTACGCGGCAACTCAAATAAATTCATTGTTGAAGTGGCCTTCTAACACTTAGGTAAATAAGTATACATACTATATTGTATTTTGTAGAGATTTTAAACCACATAACTTTCTAAAGTACTGTCGCCATCAAATATATCGGAGCGGCCAATGTGCTCACAAATATCTGAACACGCCTCTGTTGTCAAGGCGTTAGTGTGCTTGTTCAAATATGTTTGAGCACCTCGGCAGCTCCGATATATCTGATGGCGACTGTACCTAATAGGCTAAGGGCGATTGTGCACTACAATGAATTTTACTGTCCGGCAGTCCGAGTTTTTACGGTCCGATATGGCACGCCATTAAATGTATATAGTAGCTTGTGCACTAGACGTAATTTCACCGTCCGACATTTTACTTTTCCCCATTCCGGACAGTTTTTTTCCGGTCCGAGATGACAGCTATGAAAAACGTGTTTATGCTTGTGCACTGCGTCTGAAATTAGTATTATTCATGACTTGGCCGGGCGGGGGCGGGCTAGGGGGGTGTATGTTTCATGCCAATGCGCCGCACCAGCGAGTAAAAAGACGGACAAGTGCACAAGCCAATCATCCGTTTCTTTCATGCCACTGCGCCGCACCTGTGAGTAATAAGACGGACAAGTGCACAAGCCAATCATCCGTTTTTTTCATGCCATATCGGACCATGAAAACTCGGACTGCCGGACAGTAAAATTCATTGTAGTGCACAATCGCCCTAATGGCATTGAGGCACATAAACATGGTGCAATTACCGATTTTTGTTTTATTTGTGTGCATCTTGTCTTTATACGTAAAACGTATTGTGGAGGGGGAGGGGCACAGTTTAAAAATGTTTTAAGGTACCTATAGGTATATATTCAAAGAATTTCGGATCACTTAGGTATGAATGTCAATTAAGTTCGATTTAGGTGATTCTATCATGTCAAAGCCAATAGTTCAGAGTGGAATTTCCCGGCGAATTCACATTTATTTCTAACAATCGCTCAAAATGTATACCTACATAATGCGTGGGTATCTCAAGGGAAATAAATGGGTCAAGTTTGCAGATGACACTCCTCTATTTAAACCAGAAGCTCATGGCTTCTTTAATTACTTAAACCGCAAGAAAGCGGTAGCGGCTGAAACCACATCGCAGAGGATTGAAATAGTCTCGTTTGCAATACTAGTAGGTACCGTAGTACCTAGGTACTCCCACACGATTCGACACGAATGCCACACGATGGCGGAGCCATGGCAGTTTGACACTCATCGAAATAATATTATTATCAATGTTACACATAGGTATTTACTAAGAATACATTGTACCCATTTAACCCATTTAAAACCATCAAATTGATTGTCCTTGATCCGCTTCCTCGTAAAGTAAATTTTGCTTCACCGAACAGAAATTCACGAGCAGCCAACGCTGCGTTATTCGCGTTATAAAACCTTGCTGGTCATAAACCCCTGTATTACAAATATCCCTTTAAATCGCTTATACCTAATACCAGCCTCTGTTATAGTGTGAACAATTTCACAGTAAATCAACCTCACTAAACGTATTACTGTAATACAGCTGCATTAGGCGCAGTTTTCCGACTATCAGAGCAATCCTGCCGATTGCCGTAATGGCGCTCATTGTAACCAGTTCCGTGTACACAGTACAAGGCTCATTCTATTACTGTAAACTGTAAATGCGGAAAATTCTGCTTGAAAGATTTAATTTACTCAATAACCTTAGCGGCTTTGGAAATTCATTCATTCATAAGAGGAACGGTGACGACCGCTTCTCCGATACGAAAGTAGTCCCCTATTCGCTCTTTTGAATTTCGCTTTTTTCTACTGACACGATTTGCTTGACCAACTATACTATCATCTGTGAAAATTTCAACTGTCTAGCTATCACGGTTCGTGAGATACAGCCTGGTAGTGGTGACAGACGGACGGACGGACAGCGGAGTCTTAGTAATAGGGTCCCGTTTTACCCATTGGGTACGGAACCCTAATAAGTTGTTACCTCCCATTTACTATGCCTGGAGCGTTTTGATAAAAGGCTTGTTTGGGAAGTACTTATTGCCACCGACACCGATCACGACGCCAATTGGTGATTATCACGCAAGGGCGTCCGCGAGTACCTACAATTAAAACATTAAAATCCTTTTTAAATGCCCTTAGTTAGGAAAACCAGCAATTATTCTATTAAAGTAAGAAACGAACTAAATTACCACAACGTTACGGCAAAAAAAATCATTACGTAACAATAAGTATATCAAATATCATAATCCTAATATCCTAATTAATTATTTTTTATAAATAATACAAAAAAGGTGTTACAAAAATCACCTGTCCACTTGATTAAATTTTAGAAAACATTTAACATGATCGGAATAGTATTATAATTATTATAAGTCATAACCCATTCACTTGACAATAATATTCACAAATTGAAAATCTAAATTGGGAACATTTTGCACGCTAAAATATCCATAACTAAAGTCAAAGTCAAGTCAAAAGTCAAAGTCAAAATATACTTTATTAATGTAGGACAAGCACTTAAGGATGACTCAAGTTAGACCGGGCCGTGTCCGGGCCGGAGCTTCCGTCGCTTACTTTTCTATGGCATGACAGGCGATCACGTCATGATTTCCATAGAAAACGATGCGTCGGAAGCTCCGGCCCGGACACGGCCCAGTCTAACGTGAGTTTATCCTTTATGAATGGTTAGTTGTTAAAGGCTTATTATTAACCGGGCAACTAAAATATTAAACAGGAACTTTCACTGGGCATATAATAATATAATTTGGCTGTGCATTAATATTTTAGCGCTAATAAATTTATATTAGCATCAAATTTAAGCATCATATTATTAAAAAACTGGCAGCAATATCAAGCCACCCAATAAAATTATAGGGAACTTGAATTGATAGGCTGGCGTCTAAAATAATAATTTGGCAACTAATATTGTAAAGTGATCTTAAATTTGGTTGTTTATATATGTACATATACAGAATACCTAAGATACCTATATACATAAGCTTTAAATACTCCATTTTTAAATAATTTAAACATATGAATACCTAGTACTTTAAATTAACAAATTTCCTAAACCACAAATTTAAGCTTAGAATAAATTTAAAACCACAAATGTATTTACCAATGGTCAGTACCAGTAGTATACTTATAGTCGAAATTCCAAATAATGAAACACCTAATGTCCATTATACCGTTAGGTCTTTAAATTTTTAATTACTCATTTCAATAGTTATCACGGTGTTCTGCAAAAGTCAAAAGATAGGTGCGACGACGAGCGAAGCGAGGAGGAGTGTGTTAGGTTAACCGTGTAGTGACCAAACAAAATATTTTAAAAGAACTTCATTTTTGAATTCATAGATAGCCGTTTTCTTTTTAAAATGTGCTTCATAAATGGTCTCCAATATAATAATTCAGTTGCCAAATAAATATTTGGTACCTGCCTTAAAATAAACAAAAGCTGTAACAGCATTAAAATGTTATCTCATATTGTTTTTTTAAGGCTCTGTTTTTGTTGCCAATCTATTAATTCTAGTAGCCATTTCTATTTTTTTTAAAGTACTCAAATTCTATTAATTAGTTGTCCGGTTAAATACGTGCCGTTGTTAAAGTAACTAAACGCACATTCTGTATTTAATAAAAGTTCAATTAACTTGCCTCAGACCCCTGGCTCCTTTTATTAGAACCAACTGGCAGAAACCCATTAAGGAACGGAATTTAATTGCCAGTATTTTAGCTCTGATGTCTCTCGCTGATTGATAAGTTTGGTATGACGTATTACACTTCTACTCGGGAACCTGGATTTTTGGCTTTCATTATTTTTGACTATATTATTAGGTACCAATACTAAGACTCCACTGTCCGTCTGTCCGTCTGCCTGTCTGTCTGTCACCAGGCTGTATCTCATGAACCGTGATAGCTAGACAGTTGACATTTTCACAGATGATGTATTTCTGTTGCCGCTATAACAGCAAATACTAAAAAGTACGGAACCCTCGGTGGGCCAGTCCGACTCGCACTTGTCCGGTTTTTTTGAGCAATGCACGGAATTCAAAGGGTGCGGGTTCAAGTCCTGCCGGAAGCGTACATTTTTTTTCCTTTAATTTTTTATTTATTTTAGTAGAAATGTTTAACTTGATAATTAAATGGCTAAAGGATGTAATAAACTTACATAAAAATAATGTTAAAGTTTGACCATATAGCATAATCTCTTAGTTTGTGATTTATTAACTTTTGTTGCCCACTCTTTTTAATGTCAAAATTATTATATTCCGTCGGTGACTGTTCCTTTTAGGACGAACAATTCCACGGCACAATGGAAAGTGTAATCGTAGGTTATGGGTGGTTATGGTGCATGAGTCACCTCGCGTGCTGTCCCCAGTTAAGGCGGCTTCACACTTTAAGAAAGTAATTAGGACAACGTCCCTTACACACGCGAGGGGCAAGAAACTACGGTCGTGCAAAGCCTAATCAGGACTGTCGTGTCGGCAATACGTTAATGGGTTATACACACAAGGAGATAAAAAAAAAAACGATTGCTGCAGTTCAAAGCGAACTGAAAAGAAATAAAATATTTTAAGATGGATATGTTAGGTAGTCGAGGGACTTTAGTAACCTACCTATTGCATTTTCCCATTCAAAAGGTCCCCCTGACTGCAATCGAAATAAAATGCACAGGTAAAGTTACACACACACCACACAAATGTGTTTAAACTTTTGTATTCGTTATATAAGACCGTGAGTGTACACTTAAATTTAAATTTACATTCATAAAATCATAAACATTCATTAAGTAATGTGCATGCATAGAATTTTTTTGTATAAAGTTTTTTTTATAATATTTTATTTTTGGGAAAAAAATACGCAGAAGAAAGTGCAAATACAACGTCAAAGCCAAAATCGTATGTAAAAACCGTAGTCAGTCAAAAATATACCATCATGCCGGTTTTGGGTAATTTAAATACTAGGTATATGCCTCAGTCGACCTCTAAACCTTTTATTTTATGGAATTGTATGTTTAGGCTAGATGGGCCAAGCCGATTGCCTGCACGATATGCTTGGAAAGCGTTTATTTCCCACCAAATTATGGCACTGTAGCAACAATATTTTAAAGGGCCAATAATTGGGTAACTGCAACCGCATAGTGTTCTGACTTTTCGCGACAAACATCATACGAATCGCTCCATGGTTTGCGTTCCTATTCCCTTCGGAATAATACCCCCGGCACGTTGAATCCCGCTCTCCCCTAATTTCAATATACATACTCGTAAGTGATATTTTGCTACCCGAGGGCAGGCGTGGCTCACTCCGCGATTTCGTCGCTTTGCTACAGGTAGCTAAGAGTACATCCGTTCGGCCCCAATTTTGGGGTTTGCCATAAGCCGCGCGTGGCGTTGTCGCCACCTAGCGGCCATATCTGTGCTGATCGTAACAGACGTGTTTTGTTAGAGAGTGAGTCTTCTGTACCTAGTGCTATTATTTATTCTGTGCCCTGGGGTCAATTTAACCAAACACACAATCTACTTAACAATATTTTTTACTGCCCACCAACCCGCCACGAACCAACGGACCAACATAATAGACAGCTAAAAGTAAAGTGGCTAAGGTACACGCAAGTAAGTAAGTAAGTAGGTAAGTGGCAGTTGGTAAGGTAGGCAAGCGGCTAAAAGTAAGGTGGTAAGGTGGCTTCACAGTAAACCACAGGTAGCAAGATATAATGCACTCATATCTTAATCTGACGTACTCGAGTAAATACAAAGATTCCCTCTTGAGCTCCCCTACCATAATACGTATGTGTTAGCGTTTGCTAACTGCCTCTTTTAGTGTATGGAGACCGGAGGTACCTGTCACTACAAACTTCTATAGATGCTTGCAGTCCAGAAGAATGTATTTTGTTGCAGTGGCGTAGCTAGAGGATATGGCGCCCAGGGCAGACACCAAATTTGCGCCCCCAATTCAATTTTTTTTTTATATTGCTCACGCTGTGGGCTATTAGAATAGGTATGTATGTTAGCCGACTTTTCGTAGTTTTCGAGTTATGATTTTTATTACTTTTAACTTTTGTTAAGAAATTCTAGGGTGATAGCTAGTTTGTTAGTGCGCGACACCTTGCACTTTGTGACTATGCGCTGAAACTTGGCACAGTTGATTCTTAGCTGGTCATGAGCAGATACAGACCGGGAGACCTCGAGAGCCACGTCTCATTTAGTGGGGGGGAGAGGGGGAAGTTCGACGCCGTCGCGCTTCACTTGGAGCAACATTTCTCTAAAACTGTACCTATTAGGGCATGTGATATATCATTTTCGGATAAATTAAGGATGAGGAATTTTTTTTTGGCACCAAAACAATGCACTTTCTAACAAAAAAAAACATAAAATAGAAAAGACAAAAAAACGTATCTTGGATTTTTTCATAATTACCAATTTTTTTTTAAAGTGTAGTAGGAATCTGAAAACAAAAAATATAGTTGTAAAGCTACACTTATTACGTTTAAGAAAATATATAGTTTATTCTACAAAACTGTTGTTACATGGGAGATAAAAAATAATATTAAGCGTGGGCCAGAGTGATCTCAATACAAAATATTATTAATGTGGGAAAGTTACTTATAATTTGTTCTACAATCGTTTATTTTTTTAGTTTTTCGTAAATAACTCGTAAACGGTAGCCCACAGCAAAAAAATATCTTTTACGTAAATAATCTGTTTCAGATTTCTTATAAAAAAAGTGCTACTTTTTTCCGCTAAGATCAATATTAAAAAAAATATTGAAGGGAGAAAATAAATACTAAGGTCCCCTTTTTTAGTCATTCGTAAATAACTCGTAAAGGATGGCCAATAGCAAAAAATATTTTAACACATGAATAATTAGCATGAAATTTCCTACAAAAAAGGCTGTTCAAACTTATTCGCTAGGATCAATATTTAAAAAGGGGACCTTAGAATTTATTTTCTCTCTTTAATATCGTTTTTAATATTGATCCTAGCGAAAAAGTTTGAATGACCTTTTTTGTAGGAAATTTTATGTAAATTATCCATGTACTAAAAAATTTTTTGCTATTGGCCATCGTTTACGAGTTATTTACGAATGATTAAAAAAGGGGACCTAAGTATTTATTTTCTCCCTTCAATATTTTTTTTAATATTGATGGTAGCGAAAAACAGTAGTACTTATTTTATAAGAAATCTGAAACAGATTATTTACGTAAAAGATAATTTTTTGCTGTGGGCTACCGTTTACGAGTTATTTACGAAAAACAAGAAAAATAAACGATTGTAGAACAAATTATAAGTAACTTTCCCACATTCATAATATTTTGTATTGAGATCACTCTGACCCACGCTTAATATTATTTTTTATCTCCCATTTATCAACAGTTTTGTATATTAAGCTATATATTTTCTTAAACGTAATAAGTGTAGCTTTACGACTGTATTTTTTGTTTTCAGATTCCTGCTACACTTTAAAAAAAATTGGTAATTATGAAAAAATCAAAAATACGTTTTTTAGTCTTTTCTACTTTATGCTTTTTTTTTTGTTAGAAAGTGCATTGTTTTTGTTCCAAAACTAGATTCCTCATCCTTAATTTATCCGAAAATGATATATTACATGCCCTAATAGGTATAGTTTTAGAGAAATGTTGCTCCAAGTGAAGCGCGGCAGCGTCGAACTTTCCCCCTCCCCCCCACTAAATGAGAGGTGGCTCTCGACGGCTCCCGGTCTGTATCTGCTCAAGACCAGCTAACAATCAACTGTGCCAAGTTTCAGCGCATAGTCTCAAAGTGCAAGGTCCCCATACAACGGTGTGCAGTAACAAACCAGCTATGAAGCAATTAATTAATAAAAAAAAAACAATTGAATTTTTTTAAATGTTTTTTTTGTAACATAATCCTTGACAAACGGCGCAGTTGCTAAAAAAAATCAGCATCCTCACTTGGCTGAGTTGGGGAAAAAAGACAAAGTTTTACGTTCATGCATGTCAAGCTTAGCTGTTGCCCTTACCTAAATAAATAAAAAATACAAGCGATTTCAAGGACTTTTGGTTATTTTAGAAACTGCTAGACCCTAAGTTTTGTAAAAGGTCAAAAAAGTGATACTTAACAGTCATAATTTGTCAAAGACGCCGGTCAAAGGAACTGAGGTGGAAAGCTTCTAAATTAGTAATTCATTAAAAAAATCCTCTTTTGTTATTTCTACTATTATTTTATGGGGCCACTTCCCCATCGCTATTTCATGTTATCAGTGCAAATATCACGAACAATTATTAGAAGGCATAAAAGCAAAGCAAAGCTTCACCCCAGAATTTCTTAACAAAAGTTAAAAGTCTCGAAAACTACGAAAAATCGGCTAACATACTCGTACATGGGGTATATTCTGATAACCCACGACGAGGATTCTAAAAAAATTTATGGGCGTCAAGGTTTGGACAGCCTGTATACAGGGTGGCTAAAAAATAACTGCATTTCCGTTGCCAGGGAGGTTTTGGGATTTTACTGAGCAACTTTAACTATGAGTCCAACCCCGCGCGTCGCGAAAAAAAAATTGGCTGTTTCCTACATTTTGGCTGGTCCATTTTCTATAGGAGGTAAACTTTTTTTTTCGCGATTTCGGGGTTGGTCCCGTAGTAAAAGTTGCTCAGTATTAATCCCAAAACCTAGCAACGGGAATGTAGTTATTTTTTAGCCATCCCTGTATAGTACTGGCGTCCGCATATCGATGAATGTCGTCGATAGACAACATGTCACAGATATGTAGCAGCAGCAGCTATTGGAGCAGCCGGCCTAGCCAAGGTTACCTCTCTATCACTCTTCCTTATTAGTGTGACAGTGACAGTTGCGTTTCGATCGCTACAGAGCGTAAGCGATTGGCATCTTGGCTACGCGGCCAGGTTCCGTCTACTACGGCTCATATGCGCCTGCCGGACAAAGGGCTAGCGATCCATTTGCATAGGTAGTCTCTTTGACAGTCCATAAGATGGTAACTTCGACAGGAGACCCCTAACGGAAAAGACGCGCTAACACGGAACACAACTCTGAAGCACTCGGCCCGCTCGCCTTATAAAACGAAAGCATAGCAACTCCCGCCGAATATCCCTCTGCTTGATAGAAGTTTCTGGCATAGAGAGTATTCGCACTGCGGGATGGTGGGCAGTAGGGCGCTACCGTCGTCTTTCAAGGTCGAGTTCGAGGCAAAAGGAGTACCTAAAAGATCGGCTTTCTCTTTTGCGCTGTGGGCCAGAATACCATCCGCATTTCACACTTCACAGTGGTGGTAAATACGACTGACAACAGTATCCCTGCTGCCTTTTGGCAAGGCGGAGAGGTAGTCTTTTGCCCATTTTGGCGCCCCCCCCCCTTGGACGGCGCCCGGGGCACGTGCCCCCTCCAACCCCTCCCTAGTTACGCCACTGTTTTGTTGTTTCCTCTCTTTCCATGCACACTAGCGGCTAGGCTAGCAACTGGAATAACAATCTTAGCGGCACATCGGCGCATGCGTTGCATAATGCGTGTTCACAACAGATCACTTGCCAATAGACGGACCATGTCTTGCGGTTGCAATGGTTGTATCGTTAGCTCACAACGTAATGGCTGTTACATACCTACATTTATAACGATGCTAGAGGTAAAGGTACCTATTTGAATGTATATTTAATACTTAACCACATTGTTAAAATAATTATTTATTTGATTTGTGTACGCACTAGCTATAGGTACTTAGTGCCACTTGCACCATGCACCATACCACTAACCCGGGGTTAACCGGTTAAACCGTTAACCCAGTGTTAAATTGTACTGGTAACCATGGTCACTCCAGGTTTAACCGGTTAACGGGGGTTAACCGGTTAAACCTGTATGGTAAGTGGGATGGTGCAAGTGGCGCGTAATTATTTGATTTGAAAACGCGACCACTCATGTCAGTATGAGACTCAACAATTCCACGAGCAGCAGGCAAGAGACTGCCCACAAATAGCGTAAATTTAATATTGATGCCATATTAAATTGACCCTAATTTCCATATGAAATGTAAATTTAATATTTGTGTGTATGTATGTATAAACTCTTTATTGTACAAAACATAAATTTATGGCACAGGATAGGCAGTACAAAGGCGAACTTATCCCTTTAAGGGATTTCTTCCAGTTAACATTTATGCTATATACGACAAAAATATAGGCAGGCAAGAGACTGCCCACAAATAGCGTAAATTTAATATTGATGCCATATTAAATTGACCCTAATTTCCATATGAAATGTAAATTTAATATTTGTGTGTATGTATGTATAAACTCTTTATTGTACAAAACATAAATTTATGGCACAGGATAGGCAGTACAAAGGCGAACTTATCCCTTTAAGGGATTTCTTCCAGTTAACATTTATGCTATATACGACAAAAATATAGCTTCAGGGGTTCTCACATGCTATATATGTGTTATGACCGCCAGTCTTCGCAAAATACTAATAATGTATTCATAATGCTTAGTCTACGGGAGGTTTGTCTACAGTGTGCGGACACGCATTAGATCACGTATATCGTGTGCTGATGTTTAGGTCGCTGAGCCATTGTCCTGGCTGCATAACCTGAAAAAAAAATACAATGCCAAACAGGAGCTCTCGTTGGCGGACCGATACAGGCTGTGTCTGAACGAAACTTGGTGAAAAATACGTGAGTGACCCATTAAAAAATACATAAGTATTTAATGTCCGTGTCTTACGGCCGTTTTGTTGTTAAAATATGTCTGATTTTCTCAGTCAGAAAGCAAATGTTATATTCATTGCAAGCTACGATTTAAAGGATGACCAAAATAAACTACGATTAAATGGATTAAACGAAGAATGAGGGCACATCTATTCCAACTGTTCACAAAATCACTTTAGGAAGTGGCATATTGACTGAAGTGGCTACATTTTCGAGTTAATTTCGAGTAATGTCGCCAAAAAGATGCGTAGCAAGTAAATGAGCGGATTGGCAGGACGTCCTCCTTACGAGCCACTCTGGAATGGTTACGATAAGAATGACTGTTATCAGGGAAGATTGAGGAAGACAGCATACTTACACCTACATAGCTTCAAATTACAATTATTATGAGGCTAGTTTTAGGGTTCCGAAACAAAAAGGTACAAAAGGAACCCTTATGGTGCGACTGTCCGTCCGTCTGTCTGCCACATTGCTAAATAACTCGAGAACTACTTAAGCTCTCGATTTGAAATTTGGAATAGTCGTAAAATAGGTTAACCCGGACGCATTGGAAGTGTTATTTTTTATTATAATGGTACCTACCTATCAGTCAATCAGGACATGTTCCTCAAACAGTTCAATGTTTTCGGGTACCTAATCTTACCATTTACAAATTATGTATAAAATTCCTGACCTAACAATTACACACCGCATAATTTCAATACTGACGCAAACGCGCATGACTATAAGAAAACTATCGATATCTAATAAGTATACCGTGTGTCTATTGACTCATTTACACACAATAGTTAAAAAGATATTCATTAGGTACGCCTATAATGTAGCGCCTTTAGCTAACCAGTTAAAACTAAAATCTAATCGAAAAAACATCATAAACTTTAAAATTATAATACTATAAACAGCAGGTAAACTTATAGCTAAAGAGCGATCTCTTCAGGCAACCTTTGGGTAGCTATAACTATAATGGATAGGATTAATTGTAACAAAATGACAATCTGTTTTGCTAATTTGACTAGACTTTTCTTTGAAACTTCCAAGGGTCATTAGGTGCTTAAATTATCTCAAAACTTTCTTTTATATATCTTTTGAGCTTGCCCCACTTGGAATGAAAACTTAGCGTGGTCCGACTCTGAGGATTCCCTACAAGTGCTTCTCTTGCCCCGGTGTTTTTCTTAACCCAACTGTACCTACGGATATTATTGTCTAAGTGACACTGACAGCGTGATAAAACGATGTCCGTCACTTTCTATCCCGCGGTGTTAAAGAGTGACAGTTATTTTATCACGTCGATAAAGCCATCCATAATAAGCCTACAGTACAGATTAGGTTCGGTTCACAGTTGCCAATAACACAGTGTTTAGTGAATAGTGTGCGCTGGCGCAGGTTGTGAAGCAAGGGTTTCACGGTGTACGGTGCACTCTGCAAAGTGTGCAGCAAAGTAGTAATGACTAGATCTTATTTTTGATTGCTATTTGGCGCCTATAATGTACCCAAAGGTTGTCTGGAACAGATCGCTTTTTAGCGATAAGACCGCCTGTTGTTTACCTCTGTTTGTATTTCTGTTTTCTTTTGTATTGTCTTCTTTTATTGAGGTGTGCAATAATAGTACATTACATACCTAGGGAGGTAAATTTGTAAATGCTCCAGATCGCAGGTGTTTGTGGCCCGAACCGAAGGTGAGTAATTTAAATCTTCTCAAGGCAGAGGTGTAGGGTTGGAGCCGGTGTAGCTTTATTTAACGTTCATAAGCGCATTGTAATATGCGTACTTGAATAAACTATTTTTTTATCTTTATCATATATTTTTCATGAAGTCAGTGCAGTAACAACACAGACTAAAAATATCAAATCCTTGAAACCTAAGTTTTATAAAGCCGACCTATTAAAAAGTGAAAACAAAAGGAGCATTTTGTCGACGGCATTTTTTCAGAATTTCAGCAACACTGTGCCTATGCACAGATACCTATTTAATGATAACATTGAAAGTGAAAGTTAACCCGCATAATCAAAAACTACGATTCTACTACTACGTCTACTACCAATGAATCACTTGCCTGATACACCATGGTTAAACATGAATTTAGCACACACTGTCGCTATCAGATATAACGGAGCGGCCGAGCTGCTCAAAAATATCCCAATACGGACCCTAACTTTGATAATTTGAGAAAATATATAGGGTAGACCGAGGCGATTCGGATCACTGGGGAAATCGGATCAAAATAAGCATTTCTGTAAAATTTGAAAGATCGCGGTTAGTTACAGCCAGTCAATCAGCGTCCCGCGTTCGCTCTGTTCCTAACGCATTACGTCAGTTACTGCCATTGGAAAAGACTCACGCGTCGGTCACGGTGACACTTCCCGATGAGTCGCTCGTACAGGTGTATTGTGGTTTTACCGCCGATGTAAAAAATGTGCAAATACAGTCCGTGATAAAAGTAAACGCAAAAGGCTAAAGGTTTGTAATTGTTGTTACTTATTGTTAATGGCGCATAGTGTTTCCTGATTTGATTTTGTTTTTATTGCATTTAAAGGTATATTTCCGTTACGCGAAAATAATTCAAAGATATGATATGGGGTTATTCGGATCATCTGACTGGGGGCGATTAGGATCACATTATAAAACAAGGTTTTTGGACGTTTTTTTTTGGCTTATTTTATGTTCGCATGTTTTAGATGGTGCGTACGTATAAAAAGAAGAGGTATCAGGGGGAATGGTCGGGAGAAAATATGACTACAGCTGCTAATAAGGTTTTAACGAAACTGCTGTCCCTACGTAGAGTATTTTGATACCAATAACAAATTTTCTCATATGGGGTGAATCGGATATGTGTGATTTTTCATGTTTTGGTTTGCATAAGTTTACAGTTTTTGTTTATTTTCATTTAAGTTATTCGATTTTGTTCCTAAACGGCCATTATAGCATGTTTTGGATTTATTGTTAAAATATATAGTAGCATATAGGAGTGATATTATGTTGCGCTTTCTGTAGGTGGCGTGATAAAAAATTGAACTAGAAAGGAGAAATAAAAATAATGCTCAAATGCAACATTAAAGATACCAATGATAGTTGATCTCAATTATTTGACCTTTGTGATTCTTAATCATATGATTAACATTGTTAACCATTATTAATTAAGATTTTATGACAGAGTTTTTTTGATCCGTTTTACCCCTTAAAATGGGGCGAATCGGATTTTTTAAGAGGTTTTGTATTTTATTTTTCATAAATCATATTTAAGTTTGATTTTATGTCTGAGCCTTGGATTCTGTTCATTAATAAATAATTTATCCAACTGAATATTAATAAAAACAGTATCCTTAAAAATTGTATTTATTGACCGTCAAACAAAAAATGACCCGATTCGCCTCGGTCTACCCTAGAGGCGTGTTCAGATATTTGTGAGCAATTTGGCCGCTTCGATATATCTGATGGCGACTATACACGTATCAAGTATATTAACCTAGCTGTATCGTAATCTATGGTTTTGAATAATCTGTGGCTTGAGAATTTTTCCAATAATAATATTTGCCAGCACTATCTATATTTGCTCACACCTGCCAAAGTAAAATATATTTTATTACCGGTGAATACAGGTGATCTGTCTACTTTGTGTGTATGAATGATCCTTTGTGTTGTATGTATGGGCTCGGCAGCTGGCCGGACGTTTGAGCAAATCATTTAGAATCTGTATGTCTGTATGTATGTTGATAGACTTGATATCTTTGGTTGTAGGGCCCAAACATCAGAGAAAACGAAATGTCGAATGCGAAGAGATACCTAATAGGTATACCTATTATAAGATGGATGGTTCCTAAATAGGTACATATGTACTGAAAACATACAAGTTCTAACAGAACCTTCACCCCTCAATAACTTTAATTTACTGAAAACGGTGGATTCTTATTTCTATTCTAAGCAATTCGAGCTTTCCAACAACAAAATTACAGCGTAGATTTTTTTTTCAAAAATTTATTTTTTTTACTAAGTAGTTACGTCTGCGTGCGAAACTACAAATTTTTAGGTATATTATTAGTTTCGCTAGTAGACAATTTCAACTGTCTAGCTATCACGGTTCATGAGATACAGCCTGGTGACAGATAGACGAACAGTGGAGTCTTAGTAAAAGGGTCCCGTTTTTACCCTTCGGGTACGGAACCCTAAAAAGGAAGGAATGGAAAGATTCGCGCACTCCTGGTAACCTTTTATAGCTCAGTTTGAGTCTTGCCGATTTTTGATTTTTAGGGTTCCGTACCCAAAGGGTAAAACGGGACCCTATTACTAAGACTTCGCTGTCCGTCCGTCCGTCTGTCCGTCCGTCCGTCCGTCTGTCCGTCCGTCCGTCCGTCTGTCACCAGGCTGTATCTCACGAACCGTGATAGCTAGACAGTTGAAATTTTCACAGATGATGTATTTCTGTTGCCGCTATAACAACAAATAAAGATTTAAGTGGGGCTCTCATACAACAAACGTGATTTTTGACCGAAGTTAAGCAACGTCGGGCGGGGTCAGTACTTGGATGGGTGACCGTTTTTTTTTTGCCGTTTTTTGCATCATGGTACGGAACCCTTTGTGCGCGAGCCCGACTCGCACTTACCCGGTTTTTTTTCAATATTTGAAATGTTACTATGGAATTTCTTATGGCACTGGCTTCCCTATTGACAAGTGTCTAGACATAAGTCTGAAGCTTAGATGACCTACTTCCAGTTGACATCACCTGCCCTTGGCCCCGGGCCCGCTTAGGGAAGGGTGCAGGTCAGCGACCCCGGGTGACGACCGATACCGAGTAACGTTGGTTATTCTTTGATTAGTTTCAATTTCAATTTCAATATCTTTAATGTCAAAAACACATGTCACAATACACAATATAAAATAAAATTTAAAGGACCCCGTACCATAAGTATGGAAAATGTGGTTTCAGTTAAATATTCTGAGATTTTGATATAATGTAGATTTTATCGTCCTGAACAAAAGTCTCTATGGGGGCTACCACTGTTGCCGAGTCCCTTTCAGAGTTACGACTTATTTTGTACCCTCAAGGAAATAGACTAGTACTAACTACTAATTCGCACCTTGTCACAGTGACAGTAATATCAGTAATGTAATATGACACTTCCAGCGTCTTTTTCTAGTGAAAAATAAATAAATGTTTTGAGAAGTTCTTATTACAACGACATACAAATCATTGGAACATTTTTTTGTGCATTTTAATGCACCCATATTTTTACAGTAGATTGTACCAGACAAAACAAACTACCTAACGGATAAAATGAAAGAAAATAGTGTTACTCGTTCAATCTTATCTACATATATTTACATACTTTGATAGATACACATGTACACTTTAAAACTCGGTTTATCAAGGATTTCTGTTCGCACAATCAAGTATGTGGTTTAATAATGCAGTACTTGGGTATTTCACGTTTTCTTGATGACGTGCATAACCAAGGTACCATACCACACTGGCAACATGAGCACAACAACCAATAGTCCTGGCACCGGTTTTACATTTACAGTAATAGGCCAAGATAGGCTCTTCCTCCGGAATTTCGTTTTGGAACGCTATCCATAATTGATGTTTAACTGCATTTCGAAAACGCGAGCGTATTCTCATACGTATCAGGCCGTGTTCATTTAGTTCATCAAACTCAAATACATCGTTATTATCCATATCCATTTTATCCTGTATGTAAGCAGGGCTTAAATTAATTTGGTAAATACCAATAGTCAGTCGCTTCAAATACGCCATGTCAAGCCTAGGAAACTGCGGAAAATGATTTTCATTAAGAAGGTTCCAATTAGCATTACGTCTAGTAAGATTAACGTCAGCTTCCACCCGTGCTTGCATTACATTAATATCATGAATCCTATTCAGTAACTCTCTGGCTAATCGAACAGTTGCATCCTCCATATAGATATTGACATGATATCTGTTAATTATAGCACCAGCTATTTTCAGAAAGTCGTTTAGATGATTAAGGTGTGCCATTGGGATCAAACCATCAAAAAACTTAAAAATTGACTTCAAATGGCCATTGCGGGCTTCAACTATCCATCTTGTCTTCGTAATTATTCGCGATTTGTTTGCTGCTTCTGTTGAAAGTTGTTGCTGTCCACGTGCAAGGACTTCGGGCATTTTACAGTGCATGCCTTTATTTTGGAGATATGGCACAACATCTCGATATCCTCGATCCATTAAAAACACATCGCCATCTCGAAACCATTGGCTCATATCATCGTTCGATTCAAACTCGACTTCAAGTATGCTCGCGTCATTATTTCTGGAGTCTGAAAAATAGGGTCCGTGTATATCTAAAATGTATCCATCAGGGGCTACTATTAGGCAGGGTTTTACTAAATGTCGTTTTTTATGAAAAGAAAAAGATTTTCTGAGAGATTTGAAGTTGCTAGGTTTTCCTGTATAAGTATAGGATGCATCAACAATAACTATTGCTTGTCGATTGTCAGTATTAGGATTGTATAGTTCATTAGCGAATGGTGTCACGTGGGCATTAATGAAGTCATCTCGAGTAATGGCATTATACCCAATAGACTGGGGCACAAATCTTATCAATAATGATTGCCTGACTATTTTAATGTCGCGACTCACGTTGGCTCTGGAATTGTATTTGAAAAGAACTTTTAGGAAATCATCAGAGAGTCCTTGACACATTTTCACCAAGAACATCAATATTTTTTTTTCTGTGACATTGCGGTTAGGCCCGTCGTCGTTAATCGGCACACAATACTGCAACATGTCTTGAAATTGCTGTTTTGTTACGGGAGATATTATACTGAAATCTTCTTCTGAGATGTTGTCTACGTCAAAATCATCACTTTTTTTTTGCTTACGTAACGTGTGTAGGAATGAACTCAATTCATGGCCCGCAAGTCGATAACGTCGTTTAACAAATAGTAACGTGGGCTTCAATTCTAAAAGTAGTAGCCCGGAAATGTCCAAGTGTCCAACACAACATCGAGCTGATGCGGGTACATAAATGTTTAATTCAATGAAGACGTTTGTTCTTGCATTGAGGTTCAACCGGGGATGGTTTTCTCGTGAGTTGCAAATCATGCAAGTATTGCTCGACCTTTGCCTCAGTACGTTTAAAGCAATACAATCATCGCGACGCAGCTCCTCCAACTCTGTATTTAGCAATCGGTCACAGTTAATACATACACGGGACTCATTGATAAATTCAGCCGGGATATTGTTCATACTTTCTCTGTATGAAATCGCCATCTGAATTTTTTCTTCGTTATTTTCCGGTATCCGCCGCAAAGCACGAGGAACATAGGCATTATTGCAGACAAAGCAATGTCCTCTAACTAATAGTAACGCCATTCTACTTTACTCTTACCTATTTGTAAATCTTACATCTAAACCTTACATAAATAATCTTATTCGGTATATATTCACATTATTATCAATAAATATTATGTTATTTATTAATAATCTACGAAGTGCACATGACGCACGTTTGAAGTTGACATTGCAGTCACTTTATCTTTCGTCAAATGGCCAGTTTATCGCGAAATCGCAATATAGGTTCAATCTAATGTCAATTGTTTAAATATATAGTTGGTAATTGCATCTAATTAATGATTTACTATCTGATACAAAATCAGTCGTAACTCTGAAAGGGACTCGGCAACAGTGGTAGCCCCCATAGAGACTTTTGTTCAGGACGATAAAATCTACATTATATCAAAATCTCAGAATATTTAACTGAAACCACATTTTCCATACTTATGGTACGGGGTCCTTTCATAATATGTAACATAACTTACACTAAATTAAAAACAAACATATACAAATGTCAGAGGAATATTTACAAATGTCAAAATAGTAATATATACAAATGTTAATAAAACCATCAGAAAATGAAAATTACAAATGTCTAGAATATTACAGAATCATTTTACATTAAATTTACTATAAAATTATTTTACTGTATAGAAAGCTTGGTCAATTAAAAACGCCTTTAACTTAGTAACAAATAGCTCATAAGAAGCCGCCTCTTTTATTTCACGGCTCAGGCTGTTATAATTCGGCTCAGGGTAGTTATAATATAATCTTATAATAATTAGCAAGGTGTACATGATTTTTTTTCCATACCTATTAAATTAAGTTATTTTAATATATCCCTGTAAAAATTTAAATACTGCAAGTAGGTTTCGACGTTACCTATTAAATTTATTGACTTTTCTCGGTCCTGCGCTACTTCTCGCCAACTGTTGACTCGGAGTTTGTGAGCTTTAGGTTGGCGATAGACCGGGCCGGGGTCGGGCCGGAGCTTCCGGCGCTTCGTTTTCTATGGAAAGCACCACGTGACCACCGATCAGAATCGGTCGATCGATAGAAAATGACAAGTCGGACGCCTCGGCCCGGGCACGGCCCGGTCTAGGGTGAGTCATCCTTTAGTCTCCCCTAGATGGGTCAATTTCAACAGTACTAGTTTTTTGTGTCATTCCGGTGTAATTCTTTATTTACGTTTCTTCGATGTTTCTTTTAATGTCAATCGACACCTCAGACTGTTCTTTGATAAGCCTCTTACAGAGCACTTGATATCTTAAGCCTTTTGAGAATTATCGGAGATTAAAAAAAAATACTCGCACGTGAATGATAAGTATACACAGGAATGATATAACACTCCACCTGAATGACATTTTTCCACCGGAATGAAAAAAATGACTCGCACGTGAATGAAAAGTATGCAAAGGAATGATATAACACTCCACCTGAATGACATTTTTCCCAACAAAATGAGAAAAATAAACACAGGAATGATATCTATACACTAAAATGAGAAAAATGCTAAGAACTGCCTAAATCAGCCAAGTTCAATAATTAACCGAAAATTTATTTCGAATGCCCATGTTCTATCTAGCATATCGAGTATTTCTTTAAAAAGTGCCACTTTTACTAAATTATGGGCACAATTTATGGTACTTCTACTCGAGATAACAAGCTCTTTCAATTTAAAAACGAAAAAAATGTCCCACAAATTTAATAGGTAAGTACAATTTTAGAATTTCCATTTGAGTTACTGCAATACAAAGCCTATAGAAATAAGCAATACAGTAGAAAGTACAGTACGACGATGAAGCTCACGAATTTCCTGAAACTGCGCCAGTAATAAAGAAGTCGTTTTACATGGATGATCTAATGGTAGGAAATGAAAACATAGAAGAAACGAAGAAAATGTGCCAAGAAATCAAAGAAATAATGAGAAGAGGAGGATTTCAAATGCAAAAATGGTCTAGTAATTCCGATGAAGTTTTAGAATATTTGAAAGAAGACAATAGTACAAGAGACACGCTAGAAATCAAAATGGACAAAATAATAAAGATTCTTGGTTTCACCTGGAATATACAAGACGATACGTTTGAAATTACAGTAAACTTACCTGAGATGAGAAGTCCTATAACAAAGAGGTCTGTACTTTCTGATGTTGCTCGTCTGTTCGACCCTTTTGGGTGGCTAGCACCTGTAATAATAACTGCTAAAGTTTTAATTCAGAAGTTATGGTTGAGTCATCTGGGTTGGGATGATGAGTTACCATCGGACTTGACAGACGAGTGGATTTGCCATAGGGAACAACTGATACATTTACAAAACGTCAAGGTTCAGCGTTGGTTAAACATGACACGAGAAGATGATCACATTGAGCTGCACGGATTTTCAGATGCATCCACTCAAGCTTATGCAGCCGTGACATACTTGAAGGTTGTTAGAGGTAGTGTAGTACACGTCTCTATGATCGCGTCTAGAACTAAAGTCGCACCATTGAAGCAACTTTCTGTTCCAAAATTAGAGCTTTCTGTGCAGCAGAATTGATCAGTGATGTCGCAGAAATTCTGAAGATTCATAAAAATAAAATATTTGTTTGGACGGACTCAATGGTCGTACTAGCTTGGCTGCAATCTCAACCTAGTCGCTGGAAAACATTTGTAGCAAATAGGACAGCAGATATTACACGATTGATAGATAATGATCGTTGGAGACATGTGCAATCTGCTGACATCGCGACAAGAGGAGTCAAAGCTCAAGAATTAGCTACACAAGATCTGTGGTGGAGTGGGCCAGAATGGCTTAAGAGAGATCAAGTTGAATATGAAAAAAGAGAAATTGCACAAACAGAATTAGAATCAAAAACGACATGTCATGTACTTGTAGATGAAAAGCCTATATGGGAGAGATTTTCAACAATGTCACGAATGAAGAGAGTGCTAGCTTATTGTAGAAGAATGTTGACCGAAAGAAAAAGAGAACTAGAAGAGAATAAACACATAACAGTTAAAGAAATGGAAAAAGTGGAAGAACAATGTATAAGGTTCTATCAAAATTTAGTATATGAAAAAGATATAAACGATTTGAAGAAAGATGGAAGAGTTAAGAAAAGAAGTAGGTACCCTAATCACACTTGCACCATTCTTAGACGAGAAAGGTTTGCTAAGAGTGGGAGGACGTCTTCAAAATGCCTCAATGTCTGAAGAGACAAAGCATCCAATTATTATTCCACGCAACCAACATATTACAAAATTAATTGTTAATGAGGCCCACACTAGAACACTTCATGGTTGGAACCAGTTAATGATGACTTACGTGAAAACCAAATATTGGGTTATCGGCTTAAAGTCATCCATTCGAAAATGCATTTACAATTGCAAGACCTGTGTTGTAGACAAAGCTAAAGTCAAGAATCAGTTCATGGGCCAGCTGCCAACAGTCAGAGTTAACCAAAATCGTCCCTTTTTAAATAGTGGCGTTGACTATGCTGGACCTATTTTAATGAGAACATCTAAAGGCCGAGGACATCATGCGACCAAGGGGTACATTTGTTTGTTCGTATGCATGGCTACGAAAGCTATTCATCTTGAGGCTGTATCGGATCTAACTTCACAAGCTTTCATAGCTGCTTTTAGAAGATTTGTTGCGCGCAGAGGCCATTGTAAAGATATTTGGAGCGATAATGGTACCAATTTTATTGGTTCTGCTAAAGATTTGAAATACATGTTCGAACCTGGGAAAAACAATTTAGCCAGCGAGGTGGCAGAACTGCTAGCGACTGAAGGGACAACGTGGCACTTCATACCCTCAAGAATGCCTTCATACGGAGGTCTGTACGGTTACCATCAGTTTGTCACTGACATAAACGCCGTCGAGAACGTAATTTACTTTCTATACATCTCGCTCGCACTCGCATATTAGTGCAAACGGGATGTATAGAAAGTAAATTACGTTCTCGACGGCGTTTACGTAAGTGACAAACTGATGGTAACCGTACTGTGGGAAGCGGGAGTTCAGTCTGCCAAACGACATTTAGCCAGAGTAAATAAGGATACTAAACTGACTTATGAAGAATTAGCGACTCTGTTGACCCAGGTCGAGGCATGTCTAAATAGTCGTCCTCTTTGTGAAATAGACAGTACCACAAGAGTCCCACTGACGCCAGGACATTTTTTAGTGGGTGAGCCCTTGGTCAGTGTTCCAGACTTAAATTACGAACACAAAAAAGTCAATATACTTACCAGATGGCAGTTAGTACAGAAGATGACACAGAACTTTTGAGGCGCCAAGGTACAGCCGGAATCTTATTTTGTCGGACTTGGCGGGGGCATGGCAGTGCCCCCAAATAATACTTAAACACAAAAGTGAAGCTACTTTTGATATCATTCCGGTGTTATTTTCATTCTGGTGGGTATTAAAGCCATTTTACTACACCGAAATCACCGGAATGAAATTGGTGGAATGATAAACCGAGGTGAAATAAAATTATAAAAAAATAACTAAATCCCACATTCTTTAACTATCGCGACATTTAAACTCACAAGTACAAAATACACGATCTGTAAATATTTGAAAAATAACAAATATGAAACAAAAAACATATAGCAAACTCCGGAATGATATTTTTTTTGTCCCCGTAACATCGAAATGACATGACTCACGTGTGTAGCGGATCTATTCGGCATCACGTCGACGTCTTCTTGCGGTGAGAGCCGCGGCACAACTGACTCTCAAAGTGCGCAGGAGGCGGGGGGGCGTACGAAATCAAACTTAGCCAATAACCGTCGACGAAATTTGTCCGCGGTAATAAGGATTATTTTGCCGGACAAATTTCTTTACGCATAATAAGGGGGTTTATTAAAGAGTTAGTAAGCAAGTAATATTTTAAAGGGTTCTTTATTGATATGGTATTATAATGAACTAAAAACTAATTTGATATCTTGTATAGTTTTAGAGTTATGCGGCATTAAACAAGAATAACTGGGTTCCGGACAACCCACCTGAATGAAAAATTGGGCCTTTATCTTTTTTTTTCAATGATTAAATTATTTCATATTTTAATATTAGTTATTGCCCGAGGTCGATAGCTAAGAGATGTTTCCAAAAAAAAATAGTATATGACTATTTTGACTTTCTGCACCAGCGTTTTCAGTCTTGCCATCAAATTTTATTGCTTGGGATATTCACCCAGATGTTAGGTTCAGCCACTAGGTTTTCAATTTCACGGTTCCTAAGGACTGTCCAGCTTCCATCTGGTCTTCGTTTGGAGCCCAGTATCTTACGGAGGAACTAAATATTATACTAAAAATGGAATAGGGAGTATTACTGCAATGTTCTGCCGCCAGAGTGCAGCACTATTAATTTGTTTAGTAAACCATAGAGTAACTTATACATACTAGGCCTTAAACAGTTTTTTGACAAGTTTTACTATGACATTGATGCATCATGGCGGTTTGTTTACAGGTAGCCTACGGCAAAACGCGAAAATCGAAATTTCTTTATCTGCCTCTTTATCGATCGAATAGGCAAGAGTGATAGAGAGGCAGACACCAAACTTTCGACTGTCGTGTTCACGGTAGGCCATGTGATTGGCCTAGTGACGCCCTCTACTCAGAGTTTTGCGTAATATTCCCTATTGTTAAATTTAAACATAGATTTAAATAACAAAAAACGTAGATCAGCTATCTATAAGAAAATATAGATTTAGGTGGTATCTACACCGTGAAAAATTCATCCATTATAATTTCAGCTCACCGGTGTTATCTCTTTCACACTAATCAATAATTATATAATCATCTCTTTCATCTATCACCACGGTTCACTAGCGCCTCTCCCGCGCAATCAACCGAGACTATCATAAAAAAAGGTGTATCTGCATATGAATAAAAAGGGAAATGTTACTTTATGACATTGGTGTAAGGTTCGAATACGCCTGGCTGTTGTTGTGGGCGCTAGGTTAGGAATAATCATTGCTTTTAATGCTTTTGTTATTAAGTTCATGGCTTTATTACTAGTATTCGGTAACTCTGTGTTTATCGTGCGTAAATCATTATTATCATAAGTTTGAATTAAACCAAACAATCAATAGTCGGGGCGGGACTTGAACCCACAACCTTGGCTTCACTAGAGACAAAACTTTTAACGAAGTTATCGGTCATTAGAAAGAAAACATAGGTACCTACCTAATTTTACTTATAAATTAAAAATAATAAAATAGGTTGGATTTTCTAACCCCCTACACATACATAAGTCAAAACGACAGATTCAGAATACCAGTAAACGATTAATAGCTAAATAATTGAGCTAGAGATTTGTAGCGCGTTTATGAATAGCAAACCAAACCAAATTTCGTTCAACCGCTGGTCTTATTAGGTTTTAGGCTTGTAACCTGCAATAATATGTTACTCTTCGAAGACCGCAAAAATATGTGACACGCTCTTATGGCTCTACAAATAAGACCTTGTCAGATATTTTTGCGGCCTTCGTTGTGTTACATATTATTGGAGGTGACTGTACCTAGAAACCGATTTATTAATGTTTACTTATTTTATTTATTCTGTCAGTCATAACAACCGTTGCTGTACCTAAATCACGTCGAGAGCAAAAACTGCAATTTTGTAAGTGGGACTGGCGCTGGCCCACAATTTTTTGCTAGTTCCACTTTACTGCAAGCTGTTTTTGCCTTACTTGGTTCCGAGAGCTGCAATTTTTTAAACCGCAAATCACTGACGGTTTTTTATTTAGTGATTATTTTAGTGATCATATTAAGTGGAAAGTTGTAGAAAAAAAGGGGAGCAAATAAATAAATACCTACCCATATTTTTTGCGTTTATTATCATGTGAAGTAGGTTGAGGAATCTCTAAAGCGGCAAATCATATTAGAATCGGTAAAATCGGTGAATCAGTAAGTACCTACTTGCTATTCTTCGCAAAAAAATATAAAGTCTGTTTCATCATCATCATCATCATTCAGCCTATATACGTCCCACTGCTGGGCACAGGTCTCCTCTCACTCGCAAGAGGGCTTGGACTATAGCCCCAACGCTGGCCCTATGCGGATTGGGGACGTCACATACTACTTTGAATTTCTTCGCGGATGTATGCAGGTTTCCTCACGATGTTTTCCCAAAGTCTGTTTAAGAATTTTAGAATTTACTAATGACCCTGCTTCGCACGGGTTAGCAAATCATACCTTCCTCAACAATCACTCTATCGATAGGTGAAAACCGTATGAAAATCCGTTCAGTAGTTTTTGAGTTTATCGCGAACATACAATCACAAACAGACAGACGCGGCGAGGACTTTGTTTTATGAGGTGTAGTGATAACGTTTATAACCTAGTAGTAGTAAGACTATTTAAAAACAAATTAAAATACTTTGTAAAATAATTTGATTTGTTCCCTAGGGGCTGTCCATAAATTACGCCATCGATTTTTGACGATTTTGGACCCCCCCCCCCCCCCCCATAATCATCCAAAAATCATGCATCAAATGACCCCATTTCCTCCTACTTCATGCTACCGTCATCCGATGTCCAGACCCCCCCCCCCCCCTGATTTGAAATGACGTAATTTATGAATAGCCCCCTAGTTGTCTGTTAAAAGTTTTTTTATCGTTTTGCTGTAAATAAGATAAAAAACCACTTCTATGCATATTCAATGTCAAACACATTTTTGCAACGCTTTTGGCGAATTATAAAACAACGTGATCGAAATCCGGAAGCCGTCCGACCATCGGGCGATCATTCAGATGCAAATTCTTTTTGTTGTATTTATGCACGGTGTGGACTGGCGATGGCGTTGGCTTGAGCACTAGGTTCTGCTAAAGTTACAAAACTGTGACGTACTAGCTGGTTACCGGTAGCTTTGCCTGTCATTCCTTAAATGAGAAATTTCTTATCCTTCATCCTCGAGCCGGATTTCCAAAAAAGGAGTTTTCTACATGACAATTTTAATCAAACTCGGATCTGTAGTTTCGCCATTTAAATTCATCATACCTATCTTATGGATTTTCAAAGCTGCAACTTGGTTTCAAACGAGCCAGCGAACAAATAAGAAAACTACGCAAAATGAGATTGCTTATTTTGTGGAACTTAAAGTTATTTCTCCGAGTTGCAAATTCAAACAACATTAAATGTACCTACCTACCTAATTATGATAATTATTTATTTTATTTACCTCTCGGTATTGGACTTGTCGGATAAAATGCTCGGTACGTAATAGCGTCGCGGCGCGGCCCACTTAAAACAAAAAAAAATGTTCTGAGAGGTTCTCACCTCAAGACCCTCGAGTGTCGCCGTTATTCAATCTTAATTTATTAAGTTTAAAGCAATCTGAGCACTTTGCTACACTTGGAGCTGTGCTTATACTAAACTTATCTTATCTGAACTTGAGATAAGAGTTGCACACACGGCAAAGCAACATACTTGTAAGCTTATCAGATCCTTTGCTGCTCAAACTGAATCAAGAGTTATTGAAACATATTAATTGGTCATTTTTTTGTCTTAAAAAAGGTATTTTCTGGAAGAAACGTAGGTACATGCTTTTAATTCTTACTGTTTTATACGACAGGTAAAAGAATTTAAAGTTATTCCTTAACATTGTTAGAAGATACCAATTCAAGGCCCCGCCCATTGATATACAACCTATAAATATTCTATTGCTTTCTATTTACGTTAGGTATCTAGTAGGGTGTAAACCTAACACTCGGATTTACGATGTGTATTATGACTCGTCAGATTTTTACGAGTGGCGTTACGAGCTGTCGAAGATAAAGTGTAATGCAATATCAAGGACATTCGGGTGTTATTTCATATTTATTTATTGCAACCATGGTATTTTTATAGATTATGTATTACAATGTCTGGGTAGTTCCACATGGACCCTGTGAGGGCATAGCAATGTTACATGTAATGAGGTCGCGAGCGTGCGTCACCGGTAATACATGACGAGAAGGGGTAGTTTTTTAAAAATTCATCAAAAAATTATGGTAGTAAATTATAATAAATGATGTATAATAACAGTTTCAGGAAATGTTGTCGATTGTTTAAGTATCAAAATTACGTTGAAATTAAGTCGAGTTTCAAAGAAATTGTCACTTGTTTTGAAGTAATTTCTGGAGAAAATTGATTTCGTCTAACTTTCATTTACACTACTTCAAAGTCATAATAACAAAAATGTAGTCTACAAAAGATCGAGTACATGATATGTGTAATACAAATTTACCGTTTTTAGCAGTCCAAACTTTACGAAATTTACAATTAAGATCGACAAAAACAGTGCTTTACGCGCGTTTACCTAAACGTCCTTCAGAAAAAAAATCATTACTAAGTGAGTCTGTTTTCAAAAAAATGATCTACAAAAGTGCAAGATGGGAAGACGTGCGAATAGAAACCAGTACTTGTTATTTGTATTAGGTAGCGAAAAGTGTAGAATTTCTTCGTCAAAATCTATCAATTTTACATTTTTGCGACTAAAATCGATAACGGCCTCTTAAATCTATGTGTGTAATATAAAAGTAAGTCAATTTTGTTGTTTTTTTTAGATGAAAGTCGTATTGAATCAGTTAATTGTCAGTATGTGTATTAAATACATAGGCAACGAATTAATTATTAAGTAATGTCAAGTTAATGAGTATAAAAATAATGAGAGTGTACTCATTCCACACAGACAAAGTCGTGGGCACAAGCTAGTAGGCACACAATATTTTTTAAAGTGTCATTTTTATCCCAGATTTCACAATTTTGTTAAGTATGTACCTAATACATATTAAGGATGACTCACGTTAGACCGGGCCGTGTCCGGGCCGGAGCTTCCGGCGCTTACTTTTCTATGACATGACAGCCGATCACGTGATGCTTTCCACACACGGCCCGGTCGGTCTAACGTGAGTCATCCTTTAGACGCGAGAGGTATAGATGTAACATAGTGTTTCTGAGGCATTTGTATGCTTTAAATAGGTACAACACTTATCTCGTTATAACATTATTTGCTCTACAAACTTTACTCAGATAAATGTTGCATTACATTGTCCGTAACTAAACTTTAATGCATTGTAGGTAGCTGCTAAACTTTTGAATCGTAACTTAACTGTGTCAAACAAACTCGAACATTGCAACTCCAACTTTGGCGCATTCAACGCTATCTGAAACGTTAACTGTAGAAACTTTCCAGATAATAAACAGTTAACTACGAGTAGCTTTTTGAATCGCGATGGAACAAGACGTACATTATATGTTTTTTTATGTAGTTCGACATTAAGAGACTATACAGGGTGTTTGTTTCATCGTTTGCCAAATTAAAACGGTAGATAGGTTGAGTCATTTGCTATCTTCCCAGGCCTAGAAATTTTTAATTTTGCCAACTTTTTTCTTCAGCTCTATGCCAGTTTTTCGTAAATTTCAAATTTTTACTTGCACTGTAGTAAAAAAAAACCAAGGCCAATATTTTGACATTGGAAATGTCTTTTCGTTCGCTCCAGTATAGGGTCCGATTGAGAAAAACGGCTCTGGACAATTTAGTCAGCTACAATTTGAGCCTAAAACAAAGACGATCGGGTTAAGGGTTTGCCCTGTAGCCTAACCTTAAAATAGTCAAAAAGTCAGAACGACATTTTTCACAGGACATTTATGACTTCATGTTCCGCAGAGTTCGTTATCGGTGTTTGTTGTGAATTATCGGGATTATGACGGCAGAATAACACTTGCACTGCGTGGGCTATCAAAATCGCTGCAGATTTTTCTTGGTCTAACTCTATCTATCCTGTTTGATACGGGCGTAGATAACGCACTATTCGACAATCTATGCATTCTTGTGGTGGTGGAAATAGAAATAGAGATAGAGGTAGAGGTAGAGGTAGAGGTAGAGGTAGAGGTAGAGGTAGAGGTAGAGGTAGAGGTAGAGGTAGAGGTAGAGGTAGAGGTAGAGGTAGAGGTAGAGGTAGAGGTAGAGGTAGAGGTAGAGGTAGAGGTAGAGGTAGAGTTAGAGGTAGAGGTAGAGGTAGAGGTAGAGGTAGAGGTAGAGGTAGAGGTAGAGGTAGAGGTAGAGGTAGAGGTAGAGGTAGAGGTAGAGGTAGAGGTAGAGGTAGAAGTAGAGGTAGAAATAGAGGTAGAGGTAGAAATAGAGGTAGAGGTAGAGGTAGAGGTAGAGTAGAGGTAGAGTAGAGGTAGAGGTAGAGGTAGAGGTAGAGGTAGAGGTAGAGGTAGAGGTAGAGGTAGAGGTAGAGGTAGAGGTAGAGGTAGAGGTAGAGGTAGAGGTAGTTATGGTCATCTCTCGTCGCGTCAAACTGCTGTCAAGAAAATTTCATATCTTGCAGCAAATGGGCCGCTGCCGATCAAGACTCGAGTGACGATAACGGCGATGTGGCTACCACTTCTCGAGTTGACTACGGATTTGCCGTGTAATCATTTTCTTGTACTTTGAATATTAATAATTATATCCTGCTTATTAATGGAAAAATGAAATATGTACCTATACTTATGCGCCACGGCGACAATTATTCAAAATTCGATACGCGTGTGGAAATTTTGCAATTTGTTTGTTCACATGCGTTATGTCCAGGATACTGGTGTTAATCTAAGAATAAAATAATTATCATTCAACGTTGTAGTTTTATTTTGTAACTTTTTCCTTATCCCGACTTTCTCGTCGCTCAGCGACAATATTTTTTCGAATTCCGTAGATTAATTTCCAATGTGCTCGATAGTCGTGTGAGGCACGAAATCTGTGAATTTTTTGTAGTCATGAGAAGATAGCAAATGACTCAACCTGCCGTTTTAATTTGGCAAACGATGTACCAAACATCCTGTATACTCGTACATATCTAAGTAATAGTAATACGTTAGTTTGAATTGGTAGTTTTGCAGTTAGTTGTATTTTATAAATTTGTTGATGTAAGGCAGGGGTATCCAAACTTTTTTACCGTCACCGTCGGCGCCGGGGGGGTGTATCTGATTGCTGCTGTTAGGGCTGAACCCCTGGAGCCTGGGCCGGGCCCGACGCTTTGGGTGTCGGCGGCGGGCCGGATTGGAATTGGAACGTGTCGCGGGCCGGGGTTTGGAGACCCTTGATGTAAGGGAAACGTACTGAACTGGTACTCGACGCGGTCCCAGTACTACAGTACATGTCATCTTGAAACTTAAGTCATGGTCAATAGAGGTGACAACAAGGTGTCATCTATTGGGCATTAGCATGTCGAGCAATAGTACGTTTACCTTATTGTTATTATTTTTGCTTGTATGTAAATTCAATGTTGACGTGTAAAAGTGCCTGTGGCCTATTTGCTGAATAAATGTTGAAGTTTGAAGTTTAACGAGAATGTAGTGTTTAGCAAACATACTTTCTTATTCGATATACGTGGGCCATACTGAAAGTTTCTGGATTCTGTCTGATATATGAGACGACTTATTTTTTCTAAGGGGCTATTCATAAATCGGATGATGGTAGCATGACGTAGGAGGAAACAGGGTCATTTAAAGCATGCTTTTTGGATGATTGGGGGGGGGGGGGTCAAAAATCGTCAAAAATAGATGACGTAATTTATGGACAGCCCCTAAGTGGCCAGTCCAGGAATTTTCAGTATGCCCTAAGTACTTAGGTAGGTACATACACTGGTGAGTTTGGCGTGAAAGGACGACCGGTCTGGCCTACTGGGTATAGTGACCCTGCCTGTGAAGCCGATGGTCCTGGGTTCGAATCCCGGTAAGGGCATTTATTTGTGTAATGTGCACAGATATTTGTTCCTAAGTCATGGGTGTTTTCTATGTATATACGTATGTATATCGTCGCCTAGCACCCATAGTTCAAGCTTTGCTTTTTGGGGCTAAGTTGATATATGTGTAAGATGTCCTCTAATATTAAAAAAAAGGGTCCCCTTGGGGCTTAGGATATCTAGACGACCAATATCACTAACGAAAGGAACATTAACCTTTTTAGAGGTCGAACATGGTCTAGTCCAGGGGTCACCAATTAGTTTCTTCAGGGGTCCGATTTTTTTAAATAATGTGTCCATCGCGGTCCGTTTCTACTTGAGTTTATTAAATATGTATTAAAATTATTAAGGGTGCGGTCCGCATCCGGACCGCTGTCCGCCATTTGGTGACCCCTGGTCTAGTCGGTACGCATAGTAACAAGCCTTGCTTAGTTGGCAACAAATCTATCACTGACATTTTCCTCAAGATATTTATTCCTCATTACCTATTACGACACGCCAATCTTCCTTTTTCACGGAGATGAAGGCCAATCAAGCTACTCGGCCATGATATTGTGCGACTGGCGACGGCGGCGGCGGCAACCATAGAACGAAACGACATAGGTCCGATCGCTGTGTCTCGCGCCAACCTATGGCGGCCGCCGCCGCCTTCGCCAGTCGCGCAATGTCGTGGCCGAGCCGTAATAGAGCCATTTGTTGTCGCACGTTCATCAGGCCCTTTGTGCCACTGACCCAATGAAAGGGAATTAGGACGGGCCGTGAACTCGTGACTTGAATGTTTATATGGTTCCAGTTCCAGCGGTTTGCTTTTATGACGAGACAATTGGGAATAAGTTTTTTTGACAACTACTCGTATATTGAGACTTATCTGTCAATTTCCTTGATAAAATAAAGAATGCAATATTGCAGTAATATTGCAACATTAGCTACAGTTGCCATAGAAGTATTGCAGTCAAGTAAAAAATATGGGTGCATACAACTTACTCAAGAATATGTCCCATACTTAGTTCTTAATACGCGGACATAAGGGCTATGGGAAATATTTTAGAGTATGATGAGTGCACCCATATTTTTACACTTGACGTACTTGGTACCACTTGGTACTTGGTACTTGGTACCAAGGAGAAGTTTCTGAAGTTGCCGAACTTATACAGTGTCTATATGAAAAGCCCTCAGAAATTTAAATAACAAACAATTAAAATATGTCAAAAGCTTAATATAGGTACAGATATTATTAGATTTTTTCACTCCATTTGTGATATTTTTTTTGAAAAAATCTCACGAGAATGTTTCTGATTGGAAACTTGTATTGAATTCTTGTGTAAGTTTCCAGAAACTTGCGAGAATGGTTCCTGTTTTGCAAATGTTAATACAACTTGCACATTGCTAATCCGAACGTCACCTTTAAAAGTGTTAACTTCAGAAGTGCAACGTTCCTCGCGGCGTCGCGGTCGCACGCGGGCTGCTTACTAATGTATATATGGGGCTCGCGTAATATGACTCACATTTTCACATATATATTGAACTCTAATAATCGCAGTCATTAATTTGTCCTATATTTTTCTATAACAGTTTATAACAATTACTACATAGTAATACTATAATAGTAATAATCTTTTTACACATGTAAAAAGACTTGATGATAGATTCATAATCATAATACGAATCTATAGGTAATTCACAAAGCAAACAGGGTTATAAATGTTATAATTTTCGCACAACCTTCCTAAATGCTACTGCTACTAGATAATCTGTTTAAGTATATCGTAGAATAGTTTAGTTTACTGAATATCACATCAGCACATCACATTACATAGATATATTTGTACTGCTATTATGATATGTATGTAATGTACACTGTGAGCTAGATGAAGTGCAGTAGGATTCGCGTTCGCGGAACGTATACACAAGCATACACAAGTAGTATGTACCTAATCTGTAGGTACCCCCAGTGTACATTTCATTCGTTAGCGTGAAGCCCGTACGCGTTTGGGTTAAATGTCATTTTGTATGGGATTTTAAGTTTCCACAACGTCCTCGCTTGGCGCTGTTCTAAATCTCATACAAAAATACAAAATAGACATAACGCAAACGTCACGCTATCCAATGAAATTTACACTAGGGGTTCCGTTAGGGCCCCTAAAAGTTAAGTTTGCAGACGCCAAGGAGTTCTCCATTAGAGTCTTCAAGTCCTCAAGTATTGCTAACTACCTACTTGGTTTGCGTGGTGTTCATTCCAGGCTATTTGAATGCATGTGCAATACTAATAAAATATTATTATACTGATGTCCTTTCAAACTGCAATTTAAACGTTAATTTATTTCATAAAGCTACCATAGAAGGATCAATATGAGTGATATGATCAGAGCAAGGTGGAAAGCATAGGTAATATAGGTATATTGATGGTGCGCGGCATCGACAATTAAATTGCAGTACAGTAGGTAGGTACAATGCGCGTAGCCAACGTGCCAATCGTTAACGCTCCGTAGCGTATCGTAGTCATCTCTCTATCACTCTTCCCCAGTGCGATAGTGACAGTTGCGTTGCGTTCGCTACGGAGCGTTAACGATTGTACGATGGCTACGCACTCTGTACAGTCAGCATTTAATAGATAGTGACGGGCAAAGTGACGTAATATATCGGTAACATATCCTTAATTCTATGGTAACAAAGGCGTGTTAGGATATATTTGGCTATGTTGGCCAATTGGCCATCATTTCATAAGCTATTTGATGTCGGCAATACAATATATATATATACAGGGTGATCAATCCCAATGGGTACTGACCATACTGATGGAGAAGTCAGAAACTATGAGAGATATCGCCTTCCCCGCCACCCTTAATCGTCCTACCGCGTCGCCCCCGTACCGCGCAGGCGAGGACTCACGTTAGACCGGGCCGTGTCCGGGCCGGAGCGTCCGCCGCATCGTTTTCTATGGAAAGCATCACGTGATCGTCTGTCATGTCATAGAAAAGTAAGCGCCGGAAGCTCCGGCCCGGACACGGCCCGGTCTAACGTGAGTCATCCTTAAAGGAAGCGGTCGGTCTATAGTTTAAATCACCAATGTTTGTATGTGCAGGTGTGGGCCTGCGATGGGATGGCGGCGGGCTGCGCGCGCGCCGCCGCGGTCGCGCTGCTGCTGCCGCTGGCGCTCGCCGACGTCATTTTCCGGGTACCTGAGGTTATGGTAAGGACTTTGGAATACATACGTATCTCTGAGAAAAACGATTTTTTTATTATGATTGTTTCATAAGGGCCACAAAGTCACATTAGCAGGGCTCGAACTTTTAGTGCCAATGACGTAAATCATCCTGTTTGACGTCATCAGCACTAAAAGTTCTAGAAGGACTTCCTTATACCTGGAGTTTGACATTGACTTATTCGCTTAGCGACTGCGTGAACTAGGGGAAGTCCAGGCATAGTGAACACCTTATTAAGCTTTGACTTGACATAACAGAAAAAATTAACAAGGAAGAAATGAAAAAAGTGTCAATAATAAGTCTTTATTGAATAAACTTTTAATTTAAAACAACACTAGCTTCCAATGTTTAATAATTGCTGCAATTTTGAACAAAACGTAAAACAAGATATTTTATTCGCTTTGCCCAGGGTGCCGGGCAATGTGAAACAGGCATTCGGCCAAATCAAATATCACTCATAAAATCTTAGTGAACTTGATAACTAAGTGAAAATTAATCAACATAAGATCATTCCAATAATATTAATTAGAAAAAGCTGTCACAAGTAGCTTTTGATATATTTTCACTAATTTCATAAGCATAAGTCTTCACGGCATCTCTGAAGACATTTTAACACAGCGAATCCACGTTTGGATAGCCATTTCCATGACGTCTGTTAGCCAGGAGCTATGATCGATCTTTTTTTGATATTTATATACCATCTGTAACAAAATATTATCATAAAAAAAATACCTAATAAATTCAAAGTGAACACGCTATCCGCTTTGCCCGATCCACTTTGCCCATTCAGTCAGTTAAAGAAATTAAGAATTAAAAAAAAATTACCGTTGGATTGTTTTAAAATAAATGCGTTGTAAAAGGAAGATACTTTAATAAGCAATAGAAGCATCTTGAATTAAAATTCGAGATAATTACTATGACAGAATAACATACAATGTACTTACCTTTCCAAATCTAATATTTTGCACTAAAAACACATTTTGACTCGTCACCGACGACGCTCGCAGCGACCGCTCCCTGTGACGCTTGCCGCTCATAGAGCGAAGGATTCTGAACATCATACAGGCGCGTGGTGCGACAAAGTCGAACAGTTTAGGATTGGGAGCCCGAATTGGCTTTGCCTGGGGTGCTCGCTTTACCCGACCTTCCCCTAACTCACAATGCATCTCCCTCATACTGAAATCCGAGATACACAGCACACAGCGTTTGCGTTGTTGCAGTCGCTAGCGTTAAGGCCGCGTATAACTCGCGGTAAGGGTACTTGTCATATTTCAACACGTTAACCTTTAGGGAATACTTCCAGGTCCGACACGCAGCTAACACAAAAGCAGTAGGCACGGGGCGAACGAACGCGAGCCGCAACGACTCCGATGCCGAGGCCTACGAGGGCCTACTGGAGGTCCGCTATGAGGAGTACTTCGTGGAACACGAGATATCAACAGCCGACGCTAGGAAGGCCGCCGTAGCGATGGACTTGGATAAAAGTGAGTCTTTATATATAAAATTTCGACTGCGAGGCCTTTATTTTTTTATGCAATACAATTTTATTATGGTGTGGTAGGTAATATAGGGTAGGGTAGGTATTTTACTGTATTTAAAATACATTATCTGACAACATGCATGAAATAAATTACCAGAAGATTAATAGAGAAACGTACATAGACAGCAGTTATTTTTACACACAATTTCTATTTTAAAACCCTTATAAAACTATAACGAGTAGTTAATTTGATTGTGACGTCACATGCTAGTGTTTCATACAAATTCCATAGTAGCAAAATCGGATTGACAGTTCGAAAATAGAAACTGATTTGACTAGTAGTCAAATACCCTATTGAGCACGTTTTGAACTGTAATAGGTAGGTAGGTACATGCGTAGGTACATGTATTGGCGCGAGCGAGACGCACGGGCGACGGACATCATTTTGATGTCTCATCGTAAGTTTGAATTGGCCTCCCGGAGGCTTGTAAATTTTCATGTATAAAGTGGTTGTCTCCCGTGTGGATAAACAGGAACATTTCTAAAAGGTGTATTACGCGAATCGCCAATTAGAGACCAAGGTCCAACGAAAACGCCCAGCCAAGAGAAACTTTGACGAATACCGCCCCAGTTAAGGCATGACGCAATTACTTGGTCACTAATTGAAGATGTCGGCGCCGAATCAGACTAATGAGCCGGATTAAACCGGACCCGAGGACAGTGGGCGCATACTCATTATATCGGGACGCGTCAACTGGGCTGTTCATTGAAGGTTTTGCAAAGGCGGTTATACTATTACTATCAGTATTGTCACACTGATGCGCCATCTGTGCGGCGCGTGATAAACGCCTAAGCGCCACTTACACGTTAGGGTTAGCCTACTTACTTGGAGTTACAGGGTTAAACTGTACTGTTAATTCAGAGTTTAAACGGCTAACTCCGAGTTAGTTGACTAACCCTGGAACGCGCAAGTGGCCCTGCCGACCGTCCAGTGGCGCCCTCATTAGGGGGATTGTGTTTTCTAATAAACCAATCCATTTCCGTATCCAGAATAAAGTTGTAGTCCTACATTCCCTAACTGTTTGGTCTTTGTCATGTCGTTTTATTTTGCTTATTTTTACTTCATCATTTAAACGGCAATCGGCGAATAAGGACATTCAACGGTAGAAATTTTACAGGTATCAGTAAAATTTCAAAAATACTCCTTATTTTCTCTTAAATTCCTGATGATTGGTGCGATTAAGATAATTTTGCGCCCCTATGCTGCCCCCTACAGCTCATGCACGCTCCCTATACAATTGAAGTCTATAATATGGCCTTGGGCTTTTAGCAATTTCAATATTATACTATAGTTCATTTTTTTTTGCATTAGAAAGAAGGTAAGCGATGTTGACATTTTATTTATTGAAAAACTCTTTTTAAAAATCAGTTATTATTACTTATGAAAGCAGAATAATATAAATGATCGTATTAGATTCATAATTGTTACATATTTGCCGTGACTTATTTTTAAAACGTGTTTTTCAATTAAAAGACACATCAAGATTGTTTACCTTATTTCTAATGCTAAAAAAAACGAACTATAGGTACACAAAGGACTTTTTTCATTGAAAAACGCCGTGACAATCCTTTCTGACTTTCTGGCCGTTGAGGATTTAATTAAAGTACGTAGTTACGTACGATTACACGCAGATTTACGCGCGGATAATGCACTAATAGTGTTCATGATGTGTGTGTAATTGTGTATGTGTGATAATAATGTTGTAATGTAATGGTATAGTAAGGCCAGCATCAATAGACGCTCACAGAATAATGTCAAAAGTGTCGTCCACACTCTAATAGTTTTAGTATAAATAAATACCGTAAAACGGGGTGAAAAGACACGATTTTCAACTTCAAGGACGATTTTCTCCAATAATCCAATTGATAAGAGTCAAAAATTTGATATTATTTTTTGAGTCTTGGTTAGTTCTTCAATTTTACATTTGTGAAATAAATTTTTACCAACCCAATTCAGAGAAAATCAAAGAAAACTACCTGTTTTCTCCATATCCTTAAAATGGGGTTGATAGACACAAGAAAGGGGTGAATAGAAATATTAAGTTTTAGTTGTCATAGGCATCGAATTTGGTCATTATTATGTTGATACTCTATTGGTAAATAGTATATATATCTGTTAAACAGCTATTTCACACAAAATTTTTGTGTCTTTTAACCCGCAAGGTGTGCCTTTACACCCCTTTGTTGTATCTAATCACCCCCTATGGCGTAAGTATTCACCCCTTATGCGTGTCCACTGACCCCTTTATCACGTAAAATTGCTTGTTAACAGATTTTTGCTAAATAAATGCTTCTTTATAGAGAAAATTAGTGATATTATTTATTATTTAGGTACTACAGATACCATATTACCAGGTTAGCTAACTTTTACTTAGTTAATGTCAAAACATTTACCGCTAGAACAAAGTTGAGACAGGCTTCATTTCTTACCTCGGCGAGACTTTACTTTATAGTCAAAAAAATCTAACTTTTAGGCAGTTTGATTAAGTTCTTTTGCTATCAATGTAGAGAATAAATAGTCTACTATATATGCATTCCAAAAAATCTAATTTTAGAGATGTACGATTTTAAATATAACAACTTGAAAGAAAAAGTTCAAAATTTCTCTATTCACCCCGCGATTTCTGTTGGCCCCGTTTTACGGTATTGTAAGTAGCTAGGACAATTTTACACAGATCGACCTATAGTCCCACAGCAAGCTCAATAAGGCTGTGTTGTTGTGGGTACTACTAGATGACGATGTATATAATAAGTATATCATATTATATAATATATCTATAGTAGTACAACACCTTTGCCCCCTTGTAAAACAAATAACTATATATTTTTCATACTGTGTATAAAAAATGCATTTTCTATGATGATTTTTACTGCCTATTACCTAGGTATTAGGCCCAGATTTAGAGACTGACTTAGGTACTTGGTAAGGCAATTAGAATTTAGGGGGGCCCCCTTCTTCATCTCAAAACCATTGCTATGTTGCCTGGGGCCCTTAGGCCCTGCGCCTAGGTTGGTCTCTAAAAAGCATTTGTGTAGCTTAAATTCAAACTCGGGTAAATCTACTTGACCCTCTCAGCAAATCTCTACCCTATTACCTTTTCTTAATACCAAAATCGCATAATCTGACAGATGGATTTACCCGAGTTTGAAGTTAAGCGACTCATTTGATCCTTTGGTCTTTGCCCTGTAAAACAGTACCTAAATATCGCTTTAATAAAGGTTTCAAAGTTCAAACCCAACTATTCCAACATGTCATCTGTCGGACTGTGTCACCGTGTCACTGTCACGTGACATGACAGGCTGCAATTAGCTTCGTTAGCGACTAATTCGCGCCATGATTGAGCTATGTCATTATAGACTCCTACAATTAGACTCCGCATTGAACATTCAAAAATTCAAAGAGTTTATTTGTTATAGTAAATTACAGGATACTTTAGTATCACTATGTCGTGCCTATTGGCATGCAAATTCAATAATAATACACACTAAATCATAATATCACACACAAACAATATTATAATTTAATAGTCAGTGAGTTATTTCGAGCATGCTATACAATAGCCCAAATTAATCCCTGGGTCTCATTTTTTAATTACATTATTCATATACGCGCGTAAAGCGTAAATATAATAAATCCCGCTACGCTCTCAATTTATTTGTAAAAGGGATTTATTATGTGCGCGACTGTTTTTTTAAATTATTTACTCTTTATTGCACAAGAGACTTATCGTTCAAAAGGCAGACTTAATGTCATAAACCATTCTCTATCAGTCAACCTTAAGGCAACGCAGACTGTGAGCTGTGTTATTACTAACAAAATATAAAAACACATTTTTTTTTATATGCTTCGTCTAGTCAATGAGTAGTCTGTGTCTATCGCTTTAGACCAAAAAGGTGTGTATTTTATAAGACTTGTAATGAATATACGACCTTCTAGCTCTGCTTCGTTGCTCAGTGTGTTATTAGGGGGAATAAAATGCACTTTGCAGTTAATAAGCAGCTATGATATGTGTGGATAATCATTGCGTCCGGCGGTCACCTTCAAGTTGACAAATAAGTTTGTTTTGCTTTGTTTTACAATACAATGTAAATATAAGTTAAGGTGTGTTCGGGTAGATCCGCAAGGAAAAATACTAAACAAAATGGCGGATAGTTCCGGAATGGGACTCTTATTACCACGGTATATGAGTGATATTTGAATGATTTTTTTGATTAACCAATGGAAACACCTTAGTCTCTAATTAATATATTACCTATATACTTACTTAGTTTTTTTTCTTTTACGCAGTCTTTTTAGGATCTAAAGAACGATTCATAGGATCGACGTATTTTGTTAGGTTTAATAAGAATTAATTTAGTTGTATTTTAAACTTAGGTATCAAAGAGCGCTATGATTTTTATCGGCCTTTCTCAAATTATTACCAATATCTGGGAGACCGAGCTTTGCTCGGAAAACATATAATAACTCAAAAATACGCGTCTTCCCAGAGATAAGACCTAGCTAGATCGATTTTTCGCTCCCGAAATTTGCTGTATGGGGGTTCCCATACAGCAAATTTCATCGAAATCGTTAGAGCCGTTTCCGAGATCCCCGAAATACCTACATATAAATAAATAAATATACAAGAATTGCTCGTTTAAAGGTATAAATAAGATATTCATATGAAACATCAATTGAAACACTCGCAAAAAACATTACCCTCTTTCTGACGCAGTCGGGTAAAAAAATTAAAGTAAGTACCTATAGTTCATTTTTTTAGCATTAGAAAGAACTTGAAAGAAGGTAAGCGAACTTGACATGTCTTTTAATTGAAAAACGCTTTTTAAAAATCAGTAACTATTAATTATGAAAGCAGAAGAATATAAATGATCGTAATAGATTCATAATTGTTACATATTTGCCGTGACTTATTTTTAAAACGTGTTTGTCAATTCAAATACACATCAAGATTGTTTACCTTATTTCTAATGCTAAAAAAAACGAACTATACCTACCTAAACCTGTGTTTTCAGACACCACTTCAGATCGTTTTCAATAGTTTAAATTAAATAATGAGTGTACAAACCAAGTACAAACAAACAGGTCCTTTACGAATAAACGTATCCTCATTATAAAGGCGTAAATTCCTATTTTGCATGTCTCCAGTAAAGCAGGATAGTGTGGGCGACTCATTGAGCAAATTCTTTACGAACTGCTGATTACCAGTCTTGAGTCGTTAGAACTATTTTTAGCTGTGACTTGGATGCATCTATTCGTTGTAATTGGTATTAATTGCTATGAATAGGTTGATTTAAATGTATCAACTCAATTGGGTCTAAGTTGATAATGGCAATCGTTTGACAATTTAGTGTTTTAGCAAATAAATTAATTGAATTGAAAATTTTTTGAAGTAAGTAAGTAAATACGTGCAAACTATAGGTACTTCAAAGTATCTTATTGGTTGGGCTTACTTAAAAAAAAATAGAAATATGTTATTTTGTGTATGTTTTTACCGTATTTTTATTACTTAAATATTTACATTTCTAAATAAATTCATACGTTATACTTCCAAAAATGTCTACGTTTAAAAATGAACTGTCGTAGTCATAGGGAGATCCATCAGTCGATGCGAGATTTATAGATAGTGAATTGCAAAAAAAATGTTCGTAATTAAGCGCAGTTAAGAAGCTGTGATTAGTCTTAACTTAACTTAATTGATTCATTTGTGTTACGAAAATTAACTATGTAAATTGTATTGTATTTATTGTATTAAATTTGTACACATATAAGTCTATAGCATACGCTAACACACTTTCATGCATCTAACTTAAATAGAAATGGCTTAACTTAACTGTGGTAACACAATGGAATCAATTAACTTTAGACTAATTACAGGTGCTTAACTAAGTATGTACAAATTTGCATTTCACTTAGATAAAGAAAACTGCAGGGGGCCTACCGCGAAAACCGAAATTCGCAAATTGCGGAGATCTTTCTCTTTTACTCTCATTAAGACGTAAAATAATTAGTGTGATAGAGAAAAATGCCAGCAATTGACGAACTTCGATTTTCGTGGTTATAGCCCTGATACCTAGCAATTTTAATAATATAGAGAAACGGAAATGCAGAACCAAAACATTTACGCTACTACAGCACAGCGATTTTTGGCATTGTGTAGGTTTAATTTCCGTTTAACACGTACATTGAGAAATGGCCAAACCGCCCAAGGTCACCAAATTACAGTCCACCGAAGGCCGGGGGCGTGTCACGGATTTGTCACGGCATTGTCACTGTTCTGACTTCGGTGTGTCATTCGTAATGACAGACTAGTAAATAGAAAAGACCCACAACCGTCATATAACGTCGCTAGAATCGTCATTGATGTAGGGTCCGATTAGCTAGGTCCATAGCTGGCCGACTCTTAAGTGTAAATGGGCTCAAATATTGCGTCCATGTTCGCTAGTAGGACCTACCTACCATAGACAAAACTGCAATACCTATCGTATTAAACATAAGAACAATAAAAAATAAAAATAGCGATGGTCCTTCTTTGCCGGCCTCAAATTGGACTTGCCGCTATTAAAGTCAACTACACTGAAAGCATAATAAAAACATAAGCACAATTCTTATTTAATAACGCCATCTATTATATTTTTTTTTGGAAGCTCACTACGAATGAAAATGACATAATAAGTTTGTAGAGATGTTGTCAGTCTTTCTAGTTACTAGTCTCTGGTAATGGCAAGATAATGATAAACTATATTTGGAGGTATGTGGTTAGAACGGGCACGGAAATAGTCAGGGTTTGTGGACGTTGTGTTTATTTTTTCATGTTTCCTTATCGCCCGGTAATAGATTTTTTTTAAAGCTGACATGAATACAAATTATAGAAATTCAAATGTTTGTAGTATTATAACAATTTAAAACGCGGTATATTATAGGTACTTACCTACATTAAAAGAATTCAATTTCCGACCCATTTTGTAGCTTGTCACAGTGACAATCAATATGAAAGTCGGTATAGAGGTTATTGTCACTGTGACAATCAATATGAAAGTCGGTATAGAGATTATTGTCACTGTGACAATCAATATGAAAGTCGGTATAGAGATTATTGTCACTGTGACAATCAATATGAAAGTCGGTATAGAGATTATTGCCACTGTGACAAAGTACATAATGGGTAGGAAATTAAATTCTTTGAATGTACGACGTTGCATGAACACATTATGCATGAATTCATACTTTATACACTAAGTTGCCATGCAACTTTTCGGCTGGGTGTACCATTACTATTACATTACATTATAGTTCTGAAAACTATATCACAACCCCATTTATGTTATTACAACATGATGTTTAGTAGGGATGGTCTACTTTAAACCGGCATATATAATTATCAACATACCAACTACAATATATATAATTATTTTTCTCAAAAATGGACGAAAGTCGACGTTGCCGTTTAAAAAATATATAGGTCGCGAAGTGCGTAGTTTATGGTCAATCAAAAATTAAAAAGTTAAAAACATTGCAGTCTCGATTTTGGGACTGCAATGTTGCATACAAATTCCATTATTTGTCGAGTTCCAAACTTTTTAAAAGTTGAAATGTCCATATCAAATAAAGGCACAGGCTCATTAAACAGCCAAACAGATGATTAGTACTTATTATTATAATGTTGGTACCGCGACAATTTAGCTGTCTCAAATAGGTTGGCGTATTTTCGGCAGAAAAATACACTTCCATTTTTTCATAAAAAAAAATAAAAAGGCGGCTATGCAAAATTTTCCAATTGTTTCTACTTTTTTCTGTGAAAATATATACGGAAGAACGTTGCTTCTGTAAAATATTTCTATTTTATTTATTTTTCTTGCACCATTTTTGAGAAAAGCACTATATATGACTCGGCTGGAAGGCTACTTGCTGGCTTCGGATTCAATTAAACGGACTCCCAAGGTCGTCCGTTTAAAACGAATCCTCAGCCTGCAAGTAGTTTCCGAGTAACTTCCGAGCCTCGACAATAATGTAGGTACTATTAAATTATACCTACATATCGGCTCTACTTTGTAAAAATCTCGTATCTCACACTGCTACTCAAATTCGAAAGGCAGTAATAACTCTGTATGTAACACATACATAGATACTACATTTATCTTTTAATTGGCAGAACAAGATACGAGTTTTATCAAGGTAGAGCCGAATTATTTTGAATTTTGGAGCAAAGTAGGCCTAATATTTTATGACACATTTGATCAAGGGACAGATTACCTACGAGAGAGTCAACTTGGTCCAACAATATAATAAATAATAATCTGCGAGTGAAGTAAATCAGAACTAATAAAAAAAATCAGACGGAACAGAAGGTTACTGGGACGGTGTACATTACAAAACGACATAAAAAGTGCACTTGATCGGTCGTGCAAGACGAAACACAATACTCGGCGGGAGGACAAACACGACTCCAATAGGAGGCTTATTCTAACTCTAACAAATTGAACTTGATTTGTCATTAATATTATAGGTAAACTTTGACACAACTTACAATATCTCGCCACAATAGTCACATGTAATACATTAATGTACCAATGTATTGTAGACTAGATACATATATTTATTATGTTGGAAATCGGAAAGATTATATTGCAGAGAGAGAGAGATATGTAGAGTCGAATATACAGGGTATAATAGTCACGACACATCAGTAAGACTAAAGGTTACATTCAGATGGCGACTACAGCAGCGTTAAGGTGACGTTCGGATGTAAACTACAGCTGCACTGTTGCTGCGTCGTGACATTCACCGCCGCTTTACTGCCGCGATTATGACATTCATTAAATAGGAGGATCTCAGGAGGTTAAGATTATCACTACACCTCATAAAATAAAGCCCCAGGCCGCGGCTGTCTGTTTGTGTGTATGTATGTTCGCGATAAACTTGTGAACTACTGAACTAATTTTCATGCAGTTTTCACCTATCAATAGAGTGATTCTTGAGGAAGGTTTAGGTGTATCATTTGTTAAGGTTTTGTGTAACACGAGCGAAGCCGGGGCGTATCGCTAATCGATAGTTATAAATGTTATACCCGGGTATCGGCTGTTCCAATAATAAAATGTTGCTATGTATTTTTCATGTCACTGTAAATGTTACATTGACTTGCAAAAGAGGCCTACTTGCAGAATATTTTTCTTTTTTTTTAATGATGTCGGGTATGTAAATACGTAGAATAAGTTCCAGAACAGGTGTTAGTGAGTCACTGCCATTGATGCAGCACAGGAAGGCGCACAAATCAATCGCCATCCATTGAATAACCGGTACCTATGTACATCTGTTTCTGGCGAACATTATTTAATCGGGCTGTGTCTTTCATAAACCTAATTCAAGACGTGTAGAATAATTATGACGTTTTTTATAGCACGTATCATGTTCCGATTTTTATTGAAGAAAAACACTAATTTCTGTTCTTAGTTCCTTAATCATTGCGTTGGTCAAGTGTGATGGGCACCTTTGCGTCAAATGTTGCTACTTACGCGGGGAGGTCTCTTTCTTTATTATTATAGTAAATTTATATTTACTTAGGTAGCTTTCTTAGATTTAATTATTCATTCAAATAAAAGCTAGTGCATTACCTACAGGCATCGAGTTACTCAAATCAGGTGGCGTAACTTATAATAAAATGTTGATTTGGGTCACTGAAATTCCTTAAAACGCATTTTGTGGCCGAGATTTCAACGGCGAATGCTCACAAGACTTTTTTAAGAAGCCTTCTTGCTTGTGACGCCCCTAAGTAAATGTCTTTTTGCCTTGGTCAATAGTCAATAAGCTGCCAAAATCGGCTGTACTGTACCTATTATATTAAGAAGTAAAAGCGTTTACCCAAATTGAAGTTTCATACAAACCCAAATATATAAATCTACGCAATAACTACGCAAAACACGTAAGTAAACACCTGTTGCATTGACCGATATCGCTGACGATAGAGAGATGACGCATGTGTAGCGGGGTGCACTATTGATCTAGATTGTAGGGCTTGCAACAGCCCTACCTATAGCTCCGACCCCTGGCGTCCTTTTTATTGAATTTTACCCCCACGACTCTCAATACGCGGAGAAAAACGCGTACCGACTATCGAATAAGGGCGTCTGCTCTCCGTTAGCTGGCGCGGGTGCACGGAGCGGGTACCCTCCGATGCCATTGTAGGTAAAAAAATTACCTACAATGGCATCCGCGTGCCGCGTGCGAGCGTGTTTACCGTAAAATCCGTCGGACGCGTCCGCGCCAGTTAGCGTTGCGTTACTCATACCTACTATTTTTCGTTAATTCGCTATACATATAATGATATAACCTGCTCCTTGCAACTGCGCCACCTAACGGACGCCCTTAGTGCATTGCTAACAGACTGCATTTTAAGGCACCTATTTGTAACCTGAACTCGCCCTATGGATTGCATACTTTTGAAATGAGTCAACGGTTAAGCGCTTCAAGATGGCCATTTCTAAGTGTGGTCGGGAATACTAATGCACTTGACGCTCTTGGTTAGAAACCCAGCTACCTTTTGTACCTAATGTTATTTCTATAGCAGCTACTAGAAACTATCCTTATCGTACAAACTGTATAAATGACAGTACATTTACAGTCGATTAATGATTACGTTGGATAATTTGACATTATTGTGTTGTATTACATTTCAATACTTAAACTCTCATATGGACCATCATTCGACGCGAGAGGTAAAGAGAATAAGTTAAGTGACATAAATGGATATCTTGGTTTTGCATTTCAGTACCGGAAACCCTGCCTGGCTGCGGAACCTGCTCCAAGCGCGAGCTGCAGTACTGCGAGACCCGGGTCCTGGCGGACCACTGCTGCTGCGAGCGGCAGGCGTTCCCGGAACCCTTCCCCTGGCTTCCTCACACTTGCTACATGGGCCCGGGCCGGTGCAAACCCCTCATGCATGACTGTGCCAAGTATAAGAGAATACGGGATTGTTGCTGCTATAGGAAACTGGCTGAAAGATGTGAGTATGGATTCAGTACACATTAGCGAAATCCAGGAACCGAAAGTGTCTCAAGCATTTTGGCTGCTACAGATTCATGTAACGGCGTTGCGCCCAATCCGCATGTACCTAACTTGGCGTTGGCGTTGTGATTTGAGAGCATATTGTGATCAATTATGGTATCACAATATGTTCTCAAATCTTTTTGTTTTGCCCGTTACCAACAACAATTTAGGATCAGGGAGAAAATGTAGGTTTCCTGATAGCTGCTGACAAATTGCGTCCAGATCTAGTGAAGGCGCTTAATGCGCCTGGTGCTAGATCTCTGCTTTTTTGCTTAGGTCTTATGCAACCCGACGGATCTGTCCGACGCGAGCCGTTCCTAGACCTCCGGTATACCTGCCACACAGGCAATCCGTGTTGCACATGCACACCACAATTCTGCGAGGAACATAGGAAAATACGAGATTGTTGCTGCCTCAGATTGTTGGCGGAGCGATGTAAGTTACTTCGATGTATCGATGTGTGACGTCACTCCTCTGTTACTGTCAGCGTTGTGCTGCAAGATCTAACAGATGGCGTTAGTAAGTAACGGATTTCTACGATATTCTCCATACACATAGTTTATAACCTAGCAAAGGAAAAAAATATTCCCAAATTCATCAACTGAATGGTGTAAATCAGTAGAGAGTGGGGCAGTTTAACGACTTCTATGTGGACGAAGTAGCTGGCGGTAGGTACCTAAAAAGTTGGAACAGTTATAGGAAATTTCAGGAAAATTTCACAAGAAAAAACAAGAGAAACTTTGATTCGCATACAAAAAATAGGTATGAGAAGTATCTGAAATTTTTCCATGTGGAGAATTTCGCAATTTTATAAACTTTTTGATGGGACATCAGTAGCAAGCAGAGGTTAAAACCTCAGAAAATTACTTTGTCATCCCTATGAGTTTGGTTACATCCAGAAATAATGTTTTTAGTGTCTGTCTGTATATTATAATCACGATGTTACTTATGCATATCAGACTCTGCTTAGATACTAAACACACATGAAATGATTTATAAATAGTTGATTTTTCATTCCAGGGAAGCAAATCCTCTCCAGCTCGGGCAGGACGGGGGTCAGCGGCGCGTCCCTTCTCCTACTGTCCATGCTGCTCTTTGTGGCGTACCTGTGACAGCAGGCGCCCCCTCCAGCCCGCCTGCCCGTGCCAGTGTAGACTCTAACTCCGGGAGATAAGGCTCACAATACAACACGACGGGCGTCGCGCGTTCCTTCTCCTTCTGTCGATGCTGCTCTTTGTGGCGTACATGTGACAGCAGGCGCCCCCTCCAGCCCGCCTGCCCGTGCCAGTGTAGACTCTAACTCCGGGAGATAAGGTTCACAATACAACACGACGGGCGTCAGCGCGTTCCTTCTCCTTCTGTTGATGCTGCTCTTTGTGGCGTACATGTGACAGCAGGCGCCCCCTCCAGCCCGCCTGCTCGTGCCAGTGTAGACTCTAACTCCAAGTGATAAGGCTCACAATACAACACGACGATTGTCAGCGCGTCCCTTCTCCTACTGTCCATGCTGCTCTTTGTGGCGTACCTGTGACAGCAGGCGCCCCCTCCAGCCCGCCTGCCCGTGCCAGTGTAGACTCTAACTCCGGGTGATAAGGCTCACAATACAACACGATGGGCGTCAGCGTGTTCCTTCTCCTGCTGTCGATGCTGCTCTTTGTGGCGTCCCTGTGATAGTAGGCGCCCCCTCGAGCCTGCCTGTCCGTGCCAGTGTAGTCTGTAATACCAGGAGATATGGTCTAAAATACAACACGACGGGCGTCAGCGCGTCCCTTCTCCTACTGTCCATGCTGCTCTTTGTGGCGTACCTGTGACAGCAGGCACCTCTCCAGCCCGCCTGCCCGTGCCAGTGTAGACTCTAACTCCGGGTGATAAGGCTCACAATACAACACGACGGGCGGCGGCGCGTCTCTCCTCCTACTGTCGATGCTGCTCTTTGTGGCGTACCTGTGACATCTGGCGCCCCCTCCTGCCCGCCTGCCCGTGCCAGTGTAGACTCTAACTCCGAGTGATAAGGTCTAAAATACAACATGACGGACGTCAGCGCGTTCCTTCTACTATCGATGCTGCTCTTTGTGGCGTACCTGTGACGCAGACGCCCCCTCCAGCCCGCCTGCCCGTGCCAGTGTAGACTAACTCCGGGTGATAAGGCTCACAATATTCGAGCGCTGAGGTTATACGACCTTTTGGAACAAGCCCCTGCGACTGTAATCTATTAATAGACACTTGAAATAACTAAGGCGGGTTCACACGTTGCTCTGGTGTGCGAGCGGGACATCGCTGTCTCGCTCATACACCGTTGCGACGAACGAATTCGAATCAATATGATAACTGCATAAACGCCGATAAGATACGACCTTTTAGAAGGCTTTGAAGTTTCTGACTGAATATAATTTGGGTAAGGGCGACGGGTAAAAGTAACATATTTTAGTATGCTTGTTCCATTGTCCCTTCTTACACTGTTTTTTTATCATGACGAAATATAAGTCGACAATCTCGATGATTCTCGATGTTAGACTTGACGTTAGACGCTACTAGGCTTAACTTGTTCCTCGATGGAGGAATTCCATTTTAAGGAACTACACTTGGTCACTAAGCACGCAGATTTTCGTACATTGAACCGCCTGTCTATCTCTATCACACGCGTAAAATTATACTGTTTTCCCCCTCGCACAGTGGCATTGACAGCCGGCACATGAGCGGAGGCGGAACAGGCGGCCTAGCCAAGGTGACAATCGCTTGCGTTTCGCTATCGTCTCTCTATAGCCCCCTCCTCACTCGTGCGCGAATCGCGGCGCGAAGCCGCGAATGCGAGTGTGGCGTCGATTTTCGCAGACAGCGAAATCGACTCTACACTCGCGTTCGCGGCTACGCCCGCGATTCACGCGCATAGTCTGGAGGGGGCTTATCACTCTCCCATATTAGTTTGACCGTGACAGTTGCGTTTCGTTCGCTACTGAGTGTTAGCGATTGGCATGTTGCATGTTGTCTACGGGGCCAGCAATGTTATTACGCGCGTGCGATAGAAATAGGAACAGGCAAGTCAATGTACGAAATTCTTCGCGCTTAGCGTTCTTACTTTACCTGTCGTGGTACATTTGTAAATACTTAGCAATGAGATATCGTACTTTACTCCATTTCTTTGATGTTCTGCAGTAAGGAGAAATACAACATATGCGATAGATTTCATGTTATATTAACTAGGTAGGGCCCCCCCACATCTGGCGTCTTTCGAGCGTCGGCGTCTACAATTCTTTGGCCGCTGCTTGACGCAACGTCGACGCAACTGCGCAGCGACGTCATTTTCCATAGCGCTGACCAGACGCCGACAGACGCCGACGCTCGAAAGACGCTAGATGTGGGGGGGGCCGTAGTGTTTCAGTACCTACAGGATATATCTTCACGTTATTTAAGTACCTAGCTATAGACATAATATAAATCCTACAATGTTAGGGCTTAAAGGCCTTGAGCCCTACAGTTGAACTCATATTTTTATACCTATGTAATCTTGTCAGTGAAATTAAAATGTCATATTTATTGAAACAGGGTTTAATAGTATTTTAATCAATATTTCTTCATAGCTAATAATCGTATAAATAATTATGAAATTTATATTCACAATTATACCAAAGCTGTATGTAATTGGCCTAATTCGTCTACAGCCTGGCAAAAAAGAGTAGAAATTAAAAAGTGCCAACACTGTAGTCTCGTCCCGTTCTCTTATATTACTTGATTTGAAAGGGCGACGACACTACAGTGTTGCCACTTTTTAATTTCTACTCTTTTTTGCCAGGCTGTATTTCTGTGTGTAGTATTTCAGGGTAAATCGATTGTATCAGTAACCTAACCAGCGCATTGTGGTTGCAATTATCGCGTCGACAACGACTAGGTAAACCATATGTAGATACGTTATTTTCAGATACCGTGTGAGGACGATGCGATACTGGCGACCATAATATACCATAATTATAATATTATAATTATATAGACACTCGTAAAATTATAACATTTATTAACCCATAATGCACAAAATATATGAATGAATTAATGAATATAGCTATTTTGTAAACCCTTTTAAAATTTTATGTACCTAGACTTTAGTCTCGTATTGCAAGTGTTAATTTAATATAACTACAGATAAGTTACGAAGTTTCCAAAAAGTTGAAAATGTTCTCGGAAATTTCAAGAAAATTTCACCGGAAACAAAGCAAACATTCATTTTGGAAATGGAGTTTCGATTCCCATACAAAAATATGAGAAGTTCTGAATTTATTCCATGTGGAAATTTCGCAATTTTGGAAACTTTCTGATGGCACATATATAGGTAAGTATTAATAACTGTATGCCTGTCCCTGATATTACTGAGTCACGTAGAAAAACTAGGTAAAATACTTATTGATAAAATGGCTGTCGTTTTTAACCCCCGACGAAAAATAAGGGGTAACTGCGTCCAAATGATTCTGGAGTGAGATAAAATATCTAAAGCACTATGCACTATTAAGGGGCTAACCTGGACAAAAGCTCCACTTGCCCCGTGTATAATAAATATGTATGTAAATATTAAAATCATATAGGTACCTTGGCATTTTCGCCTCGTTAATGAACAATTGCAAAAAAAATAACTTTAGTAACTACAAAACTTGACAAATCTGAAGTATCAACGAAATTACTTATTATTATACATTACTTGCCATGCTTGATTTGTTTACACAAATGAGAAAATTATGTTGGTATTATTATTCGTACTTATATACATGCCTAATTTTTTATTGAAAAATATCCCATGGGAGATGTACCTATCTAATCTGCTTTGCGGTGTTTTGTTGAAGTAGCCCCGCGAAGGGGCAAAATCGTGAGCTTATAAGTTTAAGAATGCTTTAGTTGTGTAATTTACTTAAGTTTTCTGTTGTAAATGTTGTTCAAATTAGTTTATTAATTGTTAGTCCCACGCCAAAGGTGCTTAGCATAAGATTATAAATGTTGTATGTACTTCTGCAGATTTTATTAATATTAAAGACAAAATGCATCACGATTATCTCCTTACTATGGTCTAAAACAAACGTACATTTTCTAAAATTGTATGCACATTAATCGTAGACTGGGAACCGAATCGTGTGAGCACAATGTGGAGAAGACGGCATATAAAATTTTAGGTTGTGAAGATCGTCACAGGGCAAGAATTTTCGTATAGGTACCTACGTACTTTGCTCAGACAGTCAGAAAAGGAAAGCTTCGCTCCTTCTGCTCTACCGATCTTCTGTAAGTGGAGTATGTGTACAAACACAAAGGTTAGAAGCGACGAAAGAGCTTGTAGTCGGTCTTTTACCTTATGACGGTCTTCGCCACATTGACCTTACTTTCCGATATTTTGCTTCGAGTTTTGACATGTCCTGAATAAATAGCTACCTAAGTATGTAAGAAGAAATTTAGTAAAATAATTTGAGACCTAAAACATTGTATATATTTATTCTGAAATTATATTGTTATCAATGTTTGAAACATAAATAAAGAGTTACCAAATTTCAACCTTGTATTTATTCGATACCTCTGAAGACTGGTCCTCACTATCAATTTTATCCTGACTGTACCAGGCTTCCAACTTGCATTAAGATAATCTACATTATGGGTGATTAAAAAAAGATTATACATAGGTATAAAGTAATTATTTTATTTCATAGTTTACAAATACTTAACATACAACATTAAAGATTATAGAGAACCGTACTTCCGTTGAAAACGGTTCCAACATTAATCATCATCATCATCATTCTAGCCTTCAGTCGCCCACTGCTGAGCATAGGCCTCTCTTCGTGTACGCCACTTATCCCGGTCCTGGGCTAGTCTCATCCAAAAGTGCCCCGCGATTTTCCGAATGTCATCCACCCAACGAGCCAACGGACGCCAGGCGCTTCTTTCATCCGAAAGCGGCCACTAATCCGTCAACATTTTGGTCCACGTGCCATCACTCTGCCTAGCAACATGTCCCGCCCAACTCCATTTAAGCTTGGTGATGACCTCACCCACGTCTCGCATCAACTTTAATATGTACATTTAGGGCCAGTTGCACCAACCACATTTGACAGACTGATCAACGTCAGCCGGCGCCCCCCGGCACTTTACTATGAAACTTTCCATAAATAAAAATTTAGCGAACTCTTTAACGATACGAACAGTTTCGTGCAACTGACCCTTAAGGGGCCGGTATATGACGTTTTCGATTTAGACCTCACTTTGTAACCATAATTTGTTCAATAAATGTTTAATAATTGCATTAAATTACACGTAAATTTGTTCACGAAGAAACCGTGTACCGACTCTTCATGCCATTGTATTTTTAATTTGCTGTTATTCTCTACAAATCGACACTAAAAGTATCAAAAAATCAAAATATGGAGTTCCGTTTGAGACAGAAGCAAAACAATTTTGTCTTTGACAGTAATTGAATTATTGTATGATTCTGAAAGCTAGATAATTCAGCTACCAATTTATTAGCGATTTATATTTTTACTCACAAAGACAACACAGAAATTCAATCTCAAATGTAAACTTTCGAACAATTTCCATACATTGACGACATCACTCAAAATTCTTCTTCAAGTCAGATGCCCGTTGGGGCTACACCGGAGCACACGTGTACTTCCTCAAATGAAAATGACAGCTTGATTTTCTTGCTTTTGACAATTATATTGACATTAAATCATATACGCACACGAGAAAGTATACCAGTAGATAAATTGTATTTCAAAAAATAGGGTACATAAATATCAGCTCGCGTCTCATTTAAATTTGATTTGCTGTTATAATGGTTGAAAACCGCAGTAAACTATCTTAAAACAATACGATTACAGTCGAATTTAAGTATTATGTTCCTTCAAAACTCGCTTAAAATGAAAAAAGTTTAAAGACTCATCTTTACTGATTGGGATCAATTTTTATCATGCTGGTATCATTTTGCGTCAGTTTAAAAACGTATTTGACTTCTGTACGTCAATGAATTTTGATGACAATTGTAATCTTGTATTATATTATAGAACTTTTATCTTAAAATAATGCCTATTAACAGGAAGAGTTATGTAATTCGTATAAGTAATACCTGAAAGTCTTGTACCTAGATCTGTAATACCATGGATTGCGACGAATAAATGATAATGATTATGCGGTTCGTTCCGTCTATATGTATAATGCGTGTACGTGCTGTTCTCTGAAAATCTTCAAGAAAAAATAACGGCTAGACCAGCACTAAGTACTAGCGAGTTTTTGCGGCTTTGGAGACCGAGATGAAGCTTACAGGCCAATAGCGCTCTAGTTATTGTTATGTATACCTATGTATCGAATGTTTTATAAATTACCTTTAAAAAGCAATGTTTTATTTCGATTAGGTCTACATTTTGTGCATATTGCATATCTGAAGTATTTTCGTACTAAACTTGAAACTTTCGTTGAAACTAAATAAAATAATTATTCCAAATGTACAGTCGCCTGCAATTTATGTTACACAACGAAGGCCGCAAAAATATCTGACACGATCTTATTTGTAGAACCATAAGACCATGTCACATATTTTTGCGGCCTTCGAAGAGTAGGGGTACCGTCATTATCACCAACTTTGCCCGCTTATTTTTTAAAACGAATTTCTCAAAAAACATCACATCATATGACTTTTTTTGCTCAGCACGTCCATTGTGATCAAACGCATCAGTTTATTTGAAAAAAAAATATTTTTTATCGTGTTTTTACTCATTTTTTTGCGTTTTAGAGAGCGGGCAAAGATATCCGGGGTTTTCGCCAACATTGCCCACGTCAATTTGGTATTCAAATACAGCTCGTATGATGATGATCTCTAAGGATCACTTAAAGGTTTTGGGCAATACTACCATTCCCTGTTAATAACTTAGCGATAAGTGTAAAAACTTAAAAATAAATTTGCTGGGCAATGTTGCCTACCCGTTTTTGCCCATTTCCAAATAAGGCTCGCCTAAGCATTTTACAAAGGCTAGGGTTGTCACTTTTGAGAAAATCTGTTACAATAGTTTAATGGCCAAAAATATGATTTTTGTTGTGTTTTTCATTCGTTAATGGGATAAAACATCTAAATAAAGGATAATAAGACAAATTAAATACAGTATATATTTATAAACTTATTTTAGTGTACAAACATAACCTTCTTTTACTTGCGAAGTTGGGTAAATTAGATGAAAGTGACAACCCTAATCCGTTTTTGGTGGTGGCCAATGTTGGTATAGATGCCAAATTACCGGATTACTTTGCCCACCGCTAAAACTTTTGTGTATTTAGGCCTTTTTAGTTTAAATCTCAATAGACATAATCTATGATTCATGTGTTACTCAAACCCGGAAATATTTGTCAAAGGGTTCTCAATTTTTTCTACTTGCATTCATTATTTATCAATTTTTTGCCCGCCGAAATATACCCTATATTAGACAACTCGCTCAAATTCTAAATTCCCAAGTCAAGTTATGCACAAGTTTGGTATATAGTTTTGTCAGAAATATAACCTATTTTCTACTAAAAATAGCAGGGTGGCCATAACTATTATAATTTTTTCTACATTAACGAATTTGTTTAAAATTGTCGTTTTGGGCAAAGTTTCCCTGGAGGCAAAGTTGGCGCTAATGACGTAACATATTATTGCAGGTGACTGTACATAAATGTTTCGGTGATTTTGAGATTATTTTTCAGGTTAGTTTACTAACAATCAAGTTATGCAGATACCGATTTCGTGAACGTATAAGTAGTACGGTACCGCTATTGTTTAGCGATACCGATTATTTTTGAAGGCAAAACTATACCGTTGAAATATAAAGATATTAAAATTACAGCAGGGACAACCATTTTTTATAGGTGTACCTAAACCATCATTGGCCGAGCGTTAGCAAAGGTCTCCGTTTCAGCTTGGGCAAAAATGCTTTTTTATGTTCTCCTTTGCAGATCACATTTCTCAACTGATTCTCGTGAACATTTGTAAGCAGGTTCGATAGAACTATTCTGTTTCGCTTTATCCGCCAAAATGGAATTGCCACCCTGCTGAAACTTTATTTATTTAAATTCCTATTGAATGGATTTTGCACCTTATGAAAAACCGTATAGAGTAGTAGGTAAATAACATTTTACATCTGACTTAATGACATCTTGTTTTATTCGCTTTAATTGTACAAAACGCGTATCTCGACAAAGCAATATTAGGTAGTAAAACAGTCAACAATCAAATTAATTAAATAGGTAAGTACGTCACGTGTGACATGAACAGACAAGGAAAGCAAGATTAAATGCATTGTTTCTCTTTCATCTTTCAATGGAACGCTTTTACCCTCAAAGGAGGCTGGTCAATACTAAACTAAAAGTCCAATCTTAAAAAAAACATGATGGGTCACTGACCTGTCCCAGTAAAGTGAGGTAGTGTGCGTGCAGTGCGCTTGTGTGTGAAATGGGGTAAATTGACAGAATCTGAAATTTTACCCACCGCTACTGTCGCCTTAATCGATTACATCTCAGGTATAGTCGCCATCAGATACATCGGCGCTAGAGTGCGTGTTCACATATTTTTGAGCACCACGGCCGCTCCGATATATCTGGTGGCGACCGTAGGTGAACTCATCGAAATTACAACAGGAGCTAAGCGGTCCAGGTGTTCAAAATGATATGATCACACCTTTGTTTTTAAGAGAAAAAGAACGTGATAATTTTAAACATTTGGTCTGCTTAGCTACTTCTGTACACATATTGATAGTAAACGTACTGATTGTACACATATTTCATTCATGACGACTTCAAAGTCACGAATCTAAGAATGTAACGGGATCTGACAGTCCTTTGAGAATAAACTACGACTTGCCACTATCCCTATGTCATAGGATTGAAACATCTTAATATTTACAAGCTCATTTTTTTCATGACATTCATAACAGTTAAACATTAATCAGTTTACAATGACACCAAAGGCTAGGTTCACACGGCGTAAGTTTTTCCCGTATACCGTATACGGGATTTTATCGAATACCGTAGTGACAGCAAACTTTGTAGGGTATTTCGCCAGTAACTGGCCACTTTTAGTAACTGGGCGTCCTTAACTAAAAATGAATTCTATTCACCTATAAATAGAATTCATTTTAGTATAAGGTGGCCAGTTATTGAAAGCTGGCCAGTTATTGAAACCATTTTTGGTTTGGGGTGGCTAGTTACTAAGTGGCCAGTTACTGGCGAAATATCCATGTCAGCTTTCAAAATAGTTCACACTGCTAGACGGTTTTCCCGCATAGAACGTTGCCATACAAATGTTGCTGTCACTACGGTATTCGATAAAATCCCGTATGTAACGGGTCAAACAGATCACTGTGTTAAGTCTTTCCTGTAGACATACACAAGAGTTAAGGGCTATAAAGGTTAATTTTCTTATTTAACCCTTATCCACGTGAAAAGGTCCTCCTTTTATTTAGAGAACTATGATTAAATCATTGCTTACATGCCCACAAGCTGTTAACTATTGCCCACAGGAGAGAAAAATGTGCTGTTTGCGATAACACACTAGTTTTCTCTCCTGTAGTACTGTACAGGAAAGACATAACACAGTGATCTGTTTGACCGATACGGTATACGGGAAAAATTAACGCCGTGTGAACCTAGCCAAACAGTCGTATTATTGCCAGATCATTACGCCAGTTCTAAATGCAATATCTGTTTAAATTAAAAATGGAAATGCTGTTGACAGTGCTTAGACGTTGTTGAACCTTGTTGTAACAGGTATAAGGTCTATAATGAACTGTTCACCGGCGGTTGACGGTCCGTTGTACGGCAGACATGCCGTCGAACCGCATTCTCGAACCTTATTACAAGTATATAAAGTCTATAGTTGTGTGTCGCGTATGTTTGTCTCTTCTCCAGCGGCTGACAATGGATTGCCGTCGTTGGATCGTATTACAAGGAGATAAAGTCTATAATTGTGTGTTCACCGGCGGTTGACGGTCCGTTGTACGGCAGACATGCCGTCCACGAAGCGAGTCCGGAAGAGTACGTTGGCGTTGTTGAACATGCCGTCTTTCAGGGATACGATGATGAACTGAAACAAAATATTCGGTGTTAGCTTGTTTATAGATAGTAGGGATTTCTATAATTAAACTAATTTTATTTTCATCGGTTTAATCAATGTCACTATGAGTAAGACCGGCATATTTTTCTTTAGTTGGGAAGACCATTTGTATTTGATGATGATGATGATGATGATGTCCTGATTTGAATACGTACTTCACTCAGACATAGGGGCTGTCCATAAATTACGTCATCGATTTTTGACGATTTTTGACCCCCCCCCCCCCCCCCATAATCATCCAAAAATCATGCTTCAAATGACCCCATTTCCTCCTACTTCATGCTACCGTCATCCGATGTCCAGACCCCCCCCCCCTAATTTGAAATGACGTAATTTATGAATAGCCCCATAGTCATAAATTAAGAGCTTCGATCCTTCTGCTCTACCGACATTTAGTAATTGGAGTATGTGTATAAACGCAAGAGTTATAAGCGACGAAAGAATAGACGGTCTTACCTGATAGACGGTGATACATTTAACATGTATAATTCCGTTTTAAAAATTCTCCACGAAAACAACGTAACCCGTTTATTAATTTCAATACGTTAGAGTCTAGTTAAGTAGTTAAAAGTAGAAAATTCATGTGAAATTGCAATCCTATTTGCTATTGTAGTTTACTTAAATAAGTGTTTTCGAGTAATCTGTAATAAAACGTAAGAATATTAGATAATTCCGAAGCTGAAGTCTAAAGGGGCCCACTGATTAACAGTCCGCGGTATCGGCCTGTCAGTTAGAACAAAATTTTGACAGGTCCGAACAACTGACAGGCCGATACCGTCCGGCGGAGTGTTAATCAGTGGGCCCCTTAATATACTGGAATAATGGGTAATTTTCGGAATGACAGAAAAGACAAATAACCTAAACGGACTGTTAATCAGTGGGCCGTTTATTACAAATTACTCGATTTCCACTTATTTAAGTAAAGTACAATAGCAAATAGGATTGCAATTTCACATGAATTTTCTACTTTTAACTACTTAACTAGACTCTAACGAGTATAACGTATTGAAATTAATAAACGGGTTACGTTGTTTTTGTGGAGAATTTTTAAAACGGAATTATACATGTTAAATGTATTACTGTCTATCAGGTAAGACAAGCTCTTTCGTCGCTCGGTATCGGCCTGTCAGTTAGAACAAAATTTTGACAGGTCCGAACAACTGACAGGCCGATACCGTCCGGCAATTTTCGGAATGACAGAAAAGACAAATAACGTAAATCTGTGTATGATCCATTTTAACCATATTATTATTTAATTAGCCCCTAAATCACACCTGCGAGTGTCTGAAGTGTTCTTTGAGCATGTGTTCGATGTTCTGCGTGTGCGACAAGTCCAGCGCCGCGTCCACCTCGTCCATGATGTAGAGCGGCGCCGGCTTGAACAGCAACATGGCGAGCACGAGCGATAACACCACGAGCGACCGCTGACCGCCTGACAGTTCGTGCTATATGCGCTATAATACAGTCGGACTCTCACCTGTGAGTGTCTGAAGTGCTCTTTGAGCATGTGTCCGATGTTCTGCGTGTGCGACAAGTCCAGCGCCGCGTCCACCTCTTCCAGGATGTAGAGCGGCGCCGGCTTGAACAGCAACATGGCCAGCACGAGCGATAACGCCACGAGCGACCGCTGACCACCGGAGAGTTCACCTAGGGACTCCTTCCAGGTGTTGTTGAAGAATATAGTAAAGAGTGACGGAGTCAGCACTATTGCTTGGGACCTCATGCTATTTCGCGCATACAGTAAAGAGTGGCAGAGACAGCACTATTGCTTGGCAACTCGTGCTATATGCGCTAAGTACAGTTGGAGTGTCACCTGCGAGTGTCTGAAGTGCTCTTTGAGCATGTGTCCGATGTTCTGCGTGTGCGACAAGTCCAGCGCCGCGTCCACTTCGTCCAGGATGTAGAGCGGCGCCGGCTTGAACAGCAACATGGCCAGCACGAGCGATAACGCCACGAGCGACCACTGACCGCCTGACAGTTCGTGCTATATGCGCTTTAATACAGTTGGACTCTCACCTGCGAGTGTCTGAAGTGCTCTTTGAGCATGTGTCCGATGTTCTGCGTGTGCGACAAGTCCAGCGCCGCTTCCACCTCGTCCAGGATGTAGAGCGGCGCCGGCTTGAACAGCAACTTGGCCAGCACGAGCGATAACGCCACGAGCGACCGCTGACCGCCTGACAGTTCGTACTATATGCGCTATAATACAGTTGGACTCTCACCTGCGAGTGTCTGAAGTGCTCTTTGAGCATGTGTCCGATGTTCTGCGTGTGCGACAAGTCCAGCGCCGCGTCCACCTCGTCCAAGATGTATAGCGGCGCCGGCTTGAACAGCAACATGGCCAGCACGAGCGATAACGCCACGAGCGACCGCTGACCGCCTGACAGTTCGTACTATATGCGCTATAATACAGTTGGACTCTCACCTGCGAGTGTCTGAAGTGCTCTTTGAGCATGTGTCCGATGTTCTGCGTGTGCGACAAGTCCAGCGCCGCGTCCACCTCGTCCAGGATGTAGAGCGGCGCCGGCTTGAACAGCAACATGGCCAGCACGAGCGATAACGCTACTAGAGATCGCTGACCACCGGAGAGTTCTCCTAGGGAGTCCTTCCACGTGTTGTTGAAGCCTACTTTAACCTGGAAAGAAGTCATGTAGAAATTCAAATAAAGACTCAATAGGGAGTATTACTGCAATGTTCTGCTGGCAGAGAGTAGCACTATCTCATCACGTAAATCATACAGTAACTGTGAGATTTATTGAGGGATCGGGGTATAGGTTTCTTACTTCCGAGCCATTCAGCACAGTGAGTCCCTCAGGCGATCGAAACTTCGCCTGAGCGCCGGGTCCAAAGATTGTAACGCCTGACCATTAATATATGATCATGCGCCACGTTGCGGAATTTCATTGGAACTAATTTCTTACACTGATAATAATTTTAATGATAGGTTGTCACTGTTGTCAGTGTCATTGTGGCGGTTTACTTGAATAATACTTAAGTGTTGAATATTAAATAATAAATGACAAAAAAACCGGGCAAGTGCGAGTCGGACTCGCGCACGAAGGGTTCCGTACCATAATGTAAGAAAATACATGAATTTTATACGGTAAAAACCGACAATAAAAAAAAAACACCGAATATTTGGATACTGATTATGATTAGAGTGAGTAAAAGTATGTTAGTCAAAATAACGAGTTGCCAATCCACATTGTTCAGACTATACTGAACTGTTGCCATATAAATGAGAATAATAGCGCCCTCTTGACAATGATCATATATTCCTGGTCAAGCTTTAACCAGTTTCTTACTTCCAATTTCCAATCCACCTCGCATAGAGCGTCACTTGAGTATACACAGGCTGTGACCAATGTTGATGATATGTGTCCAGTTTCTCACCTCCAATCCGTCTAGCACAGTAAGCCCTTCAGGCGGCCGCAGTTTGGCCTGAGCCCCCGGCAGTAATGTACTGAATATTGATCCGAAGTCCCTGTTGACTTGTTCACAAGCTGTGACGAGTGTGCGTTTCTTTTTCTCGTCCAGTTCGGCCATTACTTGGACGAGCTTGGCGCGGTCTGCTTCGACTATCGCTTTCTTGCGGAGGACATCTTGATACTGCGAAATGAAAAGGAAGATGTTATTATGTACTTGGTCTTTCTCGGTAATCTCGGTAGAAAGTTAAATACATATATTTATCGCTGTTGCAAAACAATTTTCAACTAAGAAATAACCCGAATCGACACTTCTCGAATCAATTATTTATACCTTCAAGATTTTTTACTTCAAGTAGGCAACCTAACATATGGCGTATTACAGCGCCCTCTGGTTTGGATGTCAAACTAAAGGGGCACGTTTTTTTCTGACTTTACCTCTATACAATCAATTCTCTTTGACCAAACTAAATACAAATAACAAAGGAATTACAAAGAACATAACACAGTTAAAAAGCGATCTATTCCGAATATCTCAGCGTATATTGAATTGATACGTAATAAATAACTGGCCATATCTTTTTGCATTTAGATGAACCACCATTACCAACAGCATAAAATTTCACCAACCTGTTCCTCCTCCTTCCCAAGCAACGTATGAGCCCTAGCATTAAGTCCCCTCGCCAACTTGTCCTTCCTCTCCTTGAGCTGGTTGAGCCGGGCGCCGGCGGCGTGCGCCTGCCGCGCCTGGAAGTCGTACAGGCCGCCGGCCGCGCCGAAGTATTGCTTCTCGCCGGGGATCCACGTGTGCTCCTTCTCGAGGGCTGTGATCTGGGGAATAATAATAATAATAATATAGACCCGCAAGACTCTCAGCTCTGGCTTACCTTCATTGGCCGTCCAGAGAGGAGTCGCTAGAGCTATATGCTCCAGGGGTGGAAGTGAAAGATGCATAAGACGCGAGTTGGCACAGTGGCTGGTAACAGCCACTGGGTAGAAAGCGGCGCACACCTCTCGACACCCCTGAGCCGCTCACACCGATGTTGCTCCTGGTCGTCTTTACGACGGCAGTTTCAGGGGCCCATCTAGTCAGCGGCGAGTCACCGCCTGCCTCGATGACGGTGTTAACATTGTTATGGCAGGTGTCCGGACCTCTTTTACAATAGCCCAGTCTCATTGTCCACCCAAACATTAATCCATAGACCGGCATACTGTTCACTTTTTCTACAATAGTCCCAATGCCTGCTGAGACCGGTTCATGGGTGTCTATTGTTGCGCCTGTGAACGGGTTCCAGCAGGCGTTCTACATGACATTAAAGCTCTCCAAAGGGCCTCTACGTGTTGGATCTATATCCCCACGCAAGCCTATCAAAAGACCGGGATTTATAGGCCCGTGTTATCTAAGGAGATACAAATAATAATAATATAATGTTTTTATATTTTACTTTTATATTCATATTATAAATAACCTAACTTAAGATGAGAAATGAATAAAGAGAATAATAATAATCTATATCCCCACGCAAGCCTATCAAAAGACCGGTATTTATAGGCCCGTGAAATCCAAAAGGAGACACATAATAATAATATTTAAATATTCTTTATTGCACCACAAAAGAAAACAAAATTTAAAAACAAATTTACAATGTAAATAAAGGTAGCAACAGGCGGTCTTATCGCTGTAAGCGATCTCTTCCAGACAACCTTAGGGTAGCAGGATATAAAGAACAGAAAGAATTTATAAAACAGGTAGTGCACGAATTAATTACACAGGAATAGGAAAATGACACATACTTACATTAAACAGACAGTACATTTAAAATTTTAAATAAATACATAAATAAGACACATAAATAAATATATATTTATATACATACATACATACACAATACAATATATACACAGCGGCACATTAAGGTAGGGAATGAAAGGTGCAACAAGGTAAAATAGCCATCTTGCGGGTTTCGATTTAGACTCCTGTTGACAATTTTGGACATTTGCCATTGGTACTAAACCATAATTATTTGTTATTTATTTGTTAGCCTGTTGTGTCCCACTGCTGGGCAAAGGCCTCCCTCTCTTTCTTCCATGCGTCTAGTTCTATGGCAATATTAGGCCAATCTTTCCGAAAGACGTCAAGATCGTGCCGCCACCTCCTTCTAGGTCTGCCTTGACGCGCCGCACTATGTGTGGTGTCCACTCGGTAGTTGTCTTGGCCCACAAGTCGTTTGGCATACGGCAGATGTGTCCGGCCCAGTCCCATTTAAGCTTGGCGGCTGTCAGGGCTACGTCGGCTACTTTGGTTTTGGAGCGCAAGATGGAATTTCTGATTCTGTCAGTCAATTTGACACCAAGAATACTGCGCTCCATCGCTCTCTGGCGAACCTTGAGGGAAAGCTTTTGAGCATTAGTCAAAGACCAAGTCTGAGCGCCGTAGCTGAGGATCGGAAGAATACAAATATCCATGTGTTTGCGTTTCAGCGATATAGGAAGGTCTCCCTTCATGTATTCCTTATTCCTTCATGGACCAATAGCTCTTCGAGGCATTTTCGGTACGTCTTGCGAGCTCCTTGTATTGTCGTGCCTGGAAAGAGACTATTTGGCCCAAGTAAATGTACTCATGGACATATTCAATTCCTCCGCCGTACCATAAAGTAACGATTTTTTCACCTCAGCAGCTCGAACAAGGGTACTTTGCTTCTTAAAAACAGTGAGCAAAATGCGATTTTGCTCACTGAGTCATTTTGTCTCACTCAGTGAGCAAAATCGCATTTTGCTCACTGAGTTGTCTCATTCAGTGAGCAAAATGCGATTTTGCTCACTGAGTGAGACAAAATGACATTCAAGTGACCTTTATAGTCAAATGTCATTTCAACATGCGGGGTCTAATACAAGTTCGATACTTGGGTTCTATTATCTCTGTCCCTCTAGGTATGTTCTCACTGCTTAGGGTGAAAAATTTTGTGTACTACACGAGATCAAAGTTATTTACATCTCGTGCGCTTTTGAATCCCTTACTACGCTCAAGATTCTAAATTAGATTCACTCGCTACGCTCGTGAATCTATTATAGAATCTTTCGCTTGCACGGGACTCAAAATAAGCACTCGAAGAAATATCAAACTTTGATCTCTTGTTGTACAAATAACTATTGTCGCGTTTGTGTGTAAACGTAGGTGTTTTGGAGGGTCGTGCAGGTAATAATGATTTATCACTAGACAAGGTCTAGTAGACATATTTACAGTAAGTTTGAGCCAATGTTTTCTTGTGTTAGTTAAAAATAGTTTTTTTAATTCTTCACTAATAAAATTCGGCCTTACACTGTCATATTCTCTACACTCGACATCAGTACTAGCTTTCAAAAGCTAAAGTTCGTTTTTTTAGCAATAGAAAAAGACTATGCGATCTTGAAGTGTCTTAAATTGAAAAACGCTTTTTAAAAATCAGTATCTATTATTTATGAAAGCAAAATAATGTAAATAATCGTGTATGATTCATAATTGTTACATATTTGCCGTGACATATTTTTCAAAAGTGTTTTTCAATAAAAAGACATGTCAAGATTGTTTACCTTTTTTCTATTGCTAAAAAAACGAACTACAGCAAATACAAACCTTACGTGAACGAATCTAGATTACCTTGACTGCATATCCCATAAAATATATAAACATTCTTGGCACTAAGAAGAATGAATCTCACAATATGAAATTTAACAAAGTCTATCTTACCTTCTTACCACACTCAGTAGCCTCAGTCTCCAGCTCTTTAATCTTGAACTCTAACTCCTTGATCTTAAGGTGGATATCATTGTTTTTCGCGTCCAGCTTTTCTCTCTGCTGAGACAGACGAGCTATCTCCGTGTTGCGCGACGCTATTTCTGCTTTCATCGCTTTGATGCGGCCTTGGATCTCTTTTACTGCGTTCTGGATTAAAAGAATGGAAAAATCATATTAAATACATGAAAACAGGTCACTCACTTTTTTTAAGACAGATTGCTCGACATGTTTCGCTCAATAACGAGGAGTTAACAATAAATAGAAGTCTTTAAAGTTAACATATGCATCACGGACGTTTTATAATGAAACTAGATAAGTGACTAATTCGATATAAAAAAAGGATTATTTTAAACAAATCGACATATTGTGTTGTTGGTTAAAAGGCACAAAATCGACCGAAGTTGAAGCAAACAATGAGTAAAAAAGTGTCGGAGGTCTGACCTGTAGTGAGTAAGGAAGTACATTCATTGCACAAATAGGCTACGTCAGCCACCTGAACGCTCACGATCGTCGCTCTCACTATAGTTCGTTGTTTTTTGGATTAGAAATAAGGTAAACAATCTTGATGTGTCTTTTAATTGAAAAACATATTTTAAAAAGAAGTTACGACAAATATGTAACAATTATGAATCTAATACGATCATTTATATTCTTCTGCTTTCATAAGTAATAGTTTTAGATTTTTAAAAAGCGTTTTTCAATTAAAAGACATGTCAAGATCGCTTACCTTTTTGCAAGTTCTTTCTAATGCTAAAAAAAACGAACTATAACTAGTACAAATCCCAGTCGCCGTGGCCGAAACCGTCCGTCCTAGCGGACAGGATAATGATGACGATGAAAAGCTTGCTAATGCGGTGTATGTGTTGTCTGTGCCCTTACTTCAGCAGCAGTATGCTCGTCCTTGGCTGTTTGTAGCGCCTCCGCGAGCCTCTCCGCCGCCGCCTTAGTATCCGCTAGCTGAGTCGAGCTTGTGGTCACACCTTTTTCCAACTCGGCCACCTAATAACAAGAATAAGAAATATCATTTATTAGCCAAAAAGTCCCTTTTATAACAGTAAAAAATTAATAATTTCTACATCTACATCATTTAGGTATCTTTTTGAATTGGCTTCTAATAAGTGTAATACGTGACATTCGGAGATTATTTTTTAATAAACTGTCACGTATCTCCTGGTTTAAAGGTCAGAACGACTAGTCTTATTTATCGTTTTAGTTTAGGTATACTGGACGCCAACACCATAGGCGCTGCCATTAAAATATGTAACGTAACTACTGTAAAGAAGGTTCAGTTTTCTTTGACTCCAGCGTTTAAATATGAATCGTACACAACGAGAAATTCTAGATAACAGGCATTACCTCTAGCTGTAGGGTGGAGAACTCCTGTTCTCGTTGTTTCCAGTTGCTGCTGTGAAGTTCCGCTTCTTTCTTAGCCTTTTTGAGAGCCTCTTCCGCTTTTTTGAACTCCCTGTTGAGAATTCGTTTTTATTTATAATCTATTATTGTGAACCTGTATTTAGGGTACAGGGTTCTTGAAAGGGAATAAAATAATAGCTAATTATGTTTCATTTCTAATTTGGAGAAAAAACGTTACCACTACTTTTGAGGTTTTGAGGTGATCAAATTTGTAATCTAAAAAAAAAAAGGATGTACATAACTGTAATCTGTATCTGTCTCACCAGTTCTGTCACTCTGGCACTTAGCGATTCTAAGTGTGTTCATATCTGATGTTACTAAAATCTTACCTTTCTCTATGACCTTTAATGTCCTTGACCTTGGCCTCCAGCTCCTTAGCCCTCGCCGAAGCCGCCTGCTGTTTCGCCTTGTTTTCCTCCAATGTTTTACTAGTTTTGTTACCTTCGCACGTAGCGATTCTATAGATTTAAGTTTATATCTGATGTTATTAAAATCTTACCTTTCTCTATGACCTTTGATGTCCTTGACCTTGGCTTCCAGCTCCTTAGCTCTTGCCGAAGATGCTGTTTCGCCTTGTTCGCTTCTAACTGTTTTACCAGCTCTGTCACCCTCGCACAAAGCGATTCTATCTATAGGTGGGTTACGTTACACAACTTTACCTTTCTCTATGACCTTTAATGTCCTTGACCTTGGCCTCCAGCTCTTTAGCCCTCGCCGAAGCCGCCTGCTGTTTGCCTTGTTTTCCTCCAACTGTTTTACTAGCTCTGTCACCCTCGCACTTAGCGATTCTATCTATTTAAGTTTATATCTGATGTTACTAGTCTTACCTTTCTCTATGACCTTTAATGTCCTTGACCTTGGCCTCCAGCTCTTTAGCCCTCGCCGAAGCCGCCTGCTGCTGTTTCGCCTTGTTTCCCTCCAACTGTTTTACTAGCTCTGTCACCCTCGCACGTAGCGATTCAATCTATTTAAGTTTATATCTGATGTTACTAAAATCTTACCTTTCTCTATGACCTTTGATGTCCTTGACCTTGGCCTCCAGCTCCTTAGCTCTTGCCGAAGATGCTGTTTCGCCTTGTTCGCTTCTAACTGTTTTACCAGCTCTGTCACCCTCGCACAAAGCGATTCTATCTATAGGTGGGTTATGTTACACAACTTTACCTTTCTCTATGACCTTTGATGTCCTTGACCTTGGCCTCCAGCTCTTTAGCCCTCGCCGAAGCCGCCTGCTGTTTCGCCTTGTTTTCCTCCAACTGTTTTACTAGCTCTGTCACCCTCGCACGCAGCGATTCTATCTCAGCGTGAGTTTGGGCGTGCGACGTGGTGGCGAGGCGGGCTTTCACGACTTCTAGCTCGTGGGACATCATGTCGAATCTGGAAAAAATGGCTTGTTATTATTTTTATTCTTGTGCAAGTGCGAAATTATAGTAGAATTTTCTTTTATTTGTTTTAAAATCGAACGAAAAGAAAGAAATGCAACTCTATTCACTTAAAAATGGCTTAAATTACACTGAAGTAATTAGTATACTATGTGTAGGCCCCTGGGCTTTAGGAGGATAAAACTGCTGTAAGCAACTTTAACGATTGCACGTTGGCTACGTACCCTGTTAGCCTCAGCAGCATTCTGCACGGCGTTGAGCTCGGCCTGGAACTGCTGCAGCTGGGAGCCACCCCAGCTCCTGGAACTGCTGAATTTGTCCTACCTTTGTTGTTTACTGCTGTAAGCCTCGGCAGCCGCCTGCATGGCGTTGAGCTCGGCCTGGTACTGCTGCAGTTGGGAGTCAGCTCGGCCCAGCTCCTGCTCTAGCTGCTGGAGCTGCTGGATTTGCATTAGCACGGAACCTCCCTGCGAGAAAATAAAACACTTAGTAAATATATGTACAATTTACGTAGTGAACAAAAAATTATCTAAGCTCCTGCTCTAACTGCTGGAGCTGCTGGATTTGCATTAGCACGGAACCTCCCTGCGAGAAAATAAAACACTTAGTAAACATATGTACAATTTACGTAGTGAACAAAAATTTATCTAAGGGGGGTATTCTACCTGTCTCATTTCTTTGTCCAATGTCATTGCGTCTCACTCTCTCATGAAGCAAAATGTGAGACGAATTACACATTGGACAAAGAAATTGGATAGGTGGAATACCAACCTAATATGCGAGCTTGTTGCAGGCACGTGCCGGGAAAAAAGTATCGTAGAACATTGCTAGCAAATTGACTTTGAACTGCGCGTCACGTGCCGTTCACGTTTAATTATTAGTTTGTTATTAGTGTGTGGGTTGTATTTCCAATTATTTTTAAGAATGTCCGGCCTTGTGTTCCTAATAAGATGGTTTCTCTCTCGTCACTCGGCCAGCAATTCCTCATTTTCTGGCCTTATGAGTAACAAATTACCTATTAAACTTAGGCATGTCAACTAAAGTTGATCTCTTCACCGTAGCACCTCCTGACAGCGTCCCAGCTGGGTCATACCCCTCGACAGTAACGCATGGTTTCCTGATCTGCGGATGGAATGTGACTTTGTTGGCTGTGTATAGATCTCACCTTGACTCTAGCGCCTCCAGACAGCGTCCCGGCCGGGTCATACACATCCCCCTCTACAGTAACGCATCGTTTCCTGATCTGCGGGTGGAATGTGACTTTGTTGGCGGTATCGGCGTCCTTGCAGACGAAGGTGCCGCCGAACACGAAGCCCATTGCCGGTCGGAGCGCGGCCGGAAACGAGATCAGGTCCACGGCGCGCTGGACGTTCTCGGGACCGCCACCCTGGGGAAATACTATACTATAGAGGCCGGGAAACGAAGGGTTGCAGGCCAAGTAGATATAGACGGATAGGGATACGGGTCCAGCAACCCTGTTTCTCGCCGAGATTTTTATGGTGCTTTTCTCAAACTTGCAATGATCCATAGGCTACGGTGGCCAAAACCTGTGTAAAAATGTAATTTAGTGCTACACAAGTACCAGGGCCTCATGAGACACGAGGTGTCGTCGATTGCGTGGACGGACAGCTCCCGTGAATCCACACCGATCGGCAAGAGAAACTGCGTGCTGTACTGATACCTCACCGCAAAGTCAAGAAATAGCCTACATTGTCAGAATTATATCTTCAATGGAACTATTAGATGGGTCGAAATAGTATCACAAAAGAGCTTGAAAACCGCGGTTTTGCAACCACTGTAAAAAATTGGTATCCAGTTGACGCCGCAAACGACGAAAGTATATTAGAAGACCACATTCCTAGAATATAGAAACAAATCAAGCAAGGCAAGGGGGCCATCTATCTCTGCAGCTGACTATACATGACGTAGGATTCGTTTCCACCGAAAAGGCTTAAATAAATGAAAAAGTACTCACAATTTGCTGCGCTAGCCTGAGCGTTTGATCATCAATGGTGTAGGCGGTGATCTTGTTCAGCGGTATCATGGTGGTTCGCGTCTGGATGTTGCCTTTCTTGAGCAGTAAGTCCACTGTGGCGTCCGTGTCTACAACTACGTTGTATAGCTGTGGAATATAATAAAGTATTTGCGACAAGTCGAATTTTACCACAAATTTTTTTAAGGACATTTTTACACAAATTGACTAAGCCCCACGGTAAGCTCAAGAAGGCTTGTGTTGTGGGTACTCAGACAACGATATACATAATATATAAATACTTAAATACATAGAAAACAACCATGACTCAGGAACAAATATGTGTCATCACACAAATAAATGCCCTTACCGGGATTCCAACCCGGGCCATCTGCTTCATAGGCAGGGTCATCCACTAGGCCAGACCAGTTGTCAAGCAAATGTTTAACCAACCGCTAGAGAGGTCAACTGACGCGCTCGTGTACAGTTAAATGTCAACCTTCGTGGATGCCGATAAGGTTTTAAGTCGAATGATTTTAATATGATTCCAATAAGGTATACAATGGCGCGGCGTTCAAAGGATTAATACATCTGACATAAATATGTAAAAAAAAAACACACAGCAAATAAAAACATTACTTAAATTACTGCTACAAATTATTGAATGCTGACTGCACTAAGAGTAAAGTTTGACTACTCACTTTGCCGCCCGCGGCAGTTTCCAACGCAGTGCAGTACACTGGGTCATTGACGTTTATCAATCTTGCGACGATACCTACAACAAGTATAAGTTTGTTCGTAGTTAAGTATCCGTTTTAGGGTTCCGTACCCAAAGGGTAAAAACGGGACCCTATTACTAAGACTCCGCTGTCCGTCCGTCCGTCTGTCACCAGGCTGTATCTCATGAACCGTGATAGCTAGGAAGTTGAAATTTTCACAGATGATGTATTTCTGTTGCCGCTATAACAACAAATACTAAAAAATACGGAACCCTCGGTGGGCGAGTCCGACTCGGACTTGCCCGGTTTTTTATATTCAATGGGGTTGGCCGGTGGAAGTTTTTAGCAGATGGCGCCATCATAGCTTGCCCCGTCAATCCCTAGAATTGTGTCAAATTTTTGTTTTTTTAATACCCTGGATGCCAGCTCTTTAAGCCAAATCTCATAGAAAAAGGGGCAAGCTATGATGGCGCCATCTAGGCAAACCTTTGACAGTTGCCAACCCCATTTTTACACGTTTCAATCAAGAGCAAATGCCGTGAAAAAATCACACGGAAGCTAGATTGACGGGTAAATTTGCAAGGGCAGACTTTAATCGAAACCTTAAAAAGGTTGGCACGATACAAAAAATCACGAAAACGTGTCTAATTTTCATTTAATTTTAGTTGTATATCGTTAGGGCTCATTTAGACGATTCGTGAACTCGCATGCGAGTTTCATTACATTGCGGGTTTTGATCGATCGGTTGAATTGGACGTAACCAACAGTCAACAATGTAACTAACATCGCATGCGAGTTCGCGCGCCGTCTAATTCAGTCTTTATGCAGGGGCATACCACAGCAGCAATATAAAATAGCTATAATATTATAGCTGAGGAATCTGACGAGCAACATTTTAAACAACGTATACTTTTAGAGTAATTGAGACAAAAGCCCGCGCGATGGCTATTTCTTTCGTCGCAAGTTTCACGCATGTCATATTCTTTGCTCCTTTCTAATTTCCTGGCTTTTGGGCACCCTTAAGTTTCAAATTTAATGTTAACCAAACTTCACTAAGAGTCGGTTGCACCAAACCGTCTGTCACCATTAAAGCGTTCGCTAAATTTTTTTGGATGGGCAATTTCAGACTTTACCGCTGTTTGACGTTAATCAATCATGCGTACGCATGCTTTCAGCTTTCCGATGCTTACGCATCTTCATACTAACGAGCGATTTCACATTTATAAAATGCGGCTGGATGTTGATAGATGTAGTTCCACCTTAAATGTGGTTGGTGCAACTGGGCCTTACCATGTACAGTCGAGTGTAAAAATATGGGTGCACACATTATAGTCAAAAATATGTCCCACACATATTTTTACACTTGACTGTACCTACCTAAAATGGTCGAAATCTCGCGTCGGTGCCTGGTATTGAAACTTGAAACTGACATGACATCGCGGAAAGTTACAATTTGTAACAAAAAAGAACATAATTTTTTTTAAATATCATTTATTATCCGGCAACTAAGGCCATAGATATATACCATACAAAATAACATACATACAATAGTAAAAATTTTACTAGCCAAAAATTATTTCGGCTCGGTTTTCAGTTGTGTCGCATGTTCCGGTGTAGGGAACTAAATGTATGCCTCTCCCTCTCCCCTCGGCCATCGGCCTTATCAATCATCATCATAATGATAAACTTACCGTGTACTTTAGAATGGTCGAAATCTCTGGTCGGCGCCTGGTATTGGAATTGGCACCGTTGCAGTCGTGAACTGAGTCGGTCTAGCGAATCCCTTTTTCCGACGGTCTCCGATTGTATCTGCCGGATGAGACCCTTTAGCTCCGTGTTGCGGGCTTCGCTGAAGTTCATGCTTGAGAGCTCTGCCTGTGAACAAATGGGTAATTGTGTTATTCATAAGAGCTTGTCAAGTCTAATAAGCCCTTGATAATCGTTTGTCGTTGTCTGTCATATTGACATTTGTGTTTGTTAGAAAGGGACAAAATTTAACAAAGGTTTGTTAAGTTTTATGAATAAGCCCGTAAGTAAATAACAAGTTATTTTATTTTACTTTACTAGGGCAAATCCAAGATTCTGTAAATGTATTTTTTTTTCTCAGGCACAACCAAAAGTAAAGGTATTTATTTTAGCATTGCAACCACGAAGCATCTAAAATACACCTGAATTCGTTAAATGAAGTCTTTAAGGCCCGAGTGTAATAATATATATACATTTAATCTAATATTACCTGTAGTTTATCCAGCTGCGCCTGCTGCCTGCCTATGTTATCCTGGTCCTTAGTAAATTGTGTGCTGCTCGCTTTGAACTCATTCTCCAAAGAGCTTGTGGACGTACTTCTTCTCCACACTCACCTACACACCTGTAGATAGTCTAAATATTACCTGTAGTTTATCCAGCTGCGCCTGCTGCCTGCCTATGTTATCCTGGTCCTTAGTAAATTGTGTGCTGCTCGCTTTGAACTCATTCTCCAAAGAGCTTGTGGACGTACTTCTTCTCCACACTCACCTACACACCTGTAGATAGTCTAAATATTACCTGTAGTTTATCCAGCTGCGCCTGCTGCCTGCCTATGTTATCCTGGTCCTTAGTAAATTGTGTGCTGCTCGCTTTGAACTCATTCTCCAAAGAGCTTGTGGACGTACTTCTTCTCCACACTCACCTACACACCTGTAGATAGTCTAAATATTACCTGTAGTTTATCCAGCTGCGCCTGCTGCCTGCCTATGTTATCCTGGTCCTTGGTGAACTGTGCACTGCTCGCTTTGAATTCCTTCTCCAAAGTCTTGAGCCGGTCTTCTGCGTGTTTCCTCTCCATTTGAGCTTGGGATATGGATGTTGAAGCTTCGGACGCCTCTGCCTTGGCCGCTGTAAAATAAAAAAAGTAGTTTGTATAAAAATATTTAAAAATCTTCAAGTTGTACCAATAAAGGCACACTATATCAACTCCACACCATTCCAACACCAACTCAACTCACTTTTGGTTCAGAATAGTGTATGACGCGTAGACCACCGTCTACCGTCGCACATTACAGTTACATACATTTTGAAAAGTGTACTGTAGGGAATACGACATAAGGCTTTAATTTGAATATGTAAGTGTGCGAAGACTTTAATTGAGTATGACACCAAAAGAATACCAAGCGGGCGCAGACGCAGTTACAGCTTGTGACGTCAAAGATATGTTTACATTTTTCGCCTTATTACAAAGGAGTAAGGTGCAAAAGTGTAAACATATCTTTGACGTCGACTGTATACTTGATATGCCTTCGTTTCAAGTGCTGACGCGATCGTAAAGACCTGAAACTAAATGCGCATATGCGCCCACTTAGGTATGCTGGCACTACATCTTTCACTGCCCATCCAAATGTATCTTTATAAGGGTGTAAAAAAACAGAAGACTAAACCCTATCACTTTGCAATAAAGTTCATTGTAGGAAATATGTTTTCCATGCCTTCATAAGGCAGCCGCTATAATAGCCATTTGAATACCCATAAGCTGGTCCTGCAGAGATTCGGACGCTCCCTCGTTGCCCGTGCTGACTGATATAAAAGTCGCTTGCGCGGCCGCTAAAGCTGCCTCTGCTGCTTCGCTCGCTGCTCGTAGGCCCTCGAAGGTTGACGACGCCTGTCAAAAAGGTAAGTACAGTTAGTAAAACTTCTAGTGTCTGAGTTACTACATTTACAACTGTCCTGGAACTCAATTTGTCCTTATTTTTACTGGCTCACCTCACCAATTTTCATTTACATTTCTAACAGCATTTACAGCATCCTACCACTGACAGCTTCTTTATATACTAAGACCCACGACTTACCTCGCGCAACATCTTCCTTCTATCATTAAGAGCTTTCTCATCATCCTTCAAAATTGCCTCCAATGGGTGAAGAAACTAGATGTTAAACTATAGTACCTATTCAATAAGCAATTAATTACTAAGCGACCAGTTTGTAGCCATACGATTAAATAAATAAATAAATCATCATCCTTAACAACCTTTTCATGATCCTAGCCTGTTTGGTCTGTGTGCTGACAGCTTCTATAGAAACTAGACTAACCTAAGACTTACCTCACTCAATATCTTCCTTTTGTCATTAAGCGCCTTCTCATCATCCTTCAACGACCTTTCCATGATCCTGGCCTGTTTGCCCTGTGTGCTGACAGCTTCTTTAGCAGCCTTGTGCGCTGCTGACGCACTGGCTTCAGTCTTCTCTACGCCAGCCAACTCTTTTTCGAGAGCTTTTAGGTTGTTACCGGTTTGCTAAGGGATATAGTAAGAAAAATATTATCAAAAACATGAATATAAATAAGACACACTATTCATAATCAATGTTCATATACACTTTACCTACATCGTAATACTATAATCCCAGCAGCATGAAATCAACATCAACATGTTAAAAAACTTGAATTGGATGTCAAATCAAGACTGAAATCATTTAAATAATTCGACTCAAACTGCCGTTTATAAGGGTTAAGATATCTTTTAGTCATAAGTAGTAATTTTCAAGCAATGACATAATAATATAAAAGATTCGATTTTTTAACAAAGACTCCATCAAATCCATGTAACCATAAAATTTATTTAATGTTAGTATGAATCAGAACAGTTTAAATTCGCTTTAAGACTTCACCATTTTTTTAACAATAGTAAAAACTCTATTCTATGGCATTCGAATATTTGTTTGGATTTATTAATTTGGATTTATTAATTTAGCAGGGGCCAGTGAAATATAAATAATATTGTCTTCAGTTACCACAATACTCATGAAATAAAACTATTGAAACGGATTATATCGCGTATATTGAATTCATACTACATCCCGACGTTTCGAACCCTTTACAGCGTTCGTGGTCAACGGGTGACTACACGCGGGTGTTACGGGGAATATACGCGATATAATCCATTTCAATAGTTTTATTTCATAAATATAAATAAATTGAAAGCTTACATCTTCAAGTTTCTTGTGTAACTCGTTCATCTGTTTCTCCAATTCCTTAGATGTTTCCTTGTTGGTTGTGATCTCATCTTTCTTGGCTTGTATCTCGTCTTGCACTTCCGTCACTTTGTCTTGAGCTTCTTTGAGGTTCTTCTCGGCTGTTACATATCTGGGAATACCAATTATATTGTTATTATAAAATAAATTAAATAGTTTATTTACCAAAAAGTAAAAGATTTTCAGGCTAGGCCTGGCTCATGGAATCAGTTGAAACAATACCAATTTTTTATTATTATTAGTTTCTTGCCAAATTTGTGCAATGAGGGTGATATAGCTGAAATAGGTATATACGAAAGGTGAATTTTGTCGAGTTTCTTTTCAAGTTTAGAGGGACTTGATTTGAAAGAAAACCCAACTTTTTTAGCATTAGAAAAAAGGTAAACAATCTTGAGGTCTTTTTATTAAAAATGCTTGAAAAACGCTTTTAAAAATGAGTTTATATTACTTATGAAAGCAAAAGAATTTAAATAATCGTATATGATTTATAATTGTTACATCTTTGCTGTGACTTATTTAAAAAAAGTATTTTGTAATAAAAAGACACGTCAAGATCGCTTACCTTCTTTCTAATGCTAAAAAAACGGACTATAAAGACAGAGGGTTTTTCATAGCTTGAGACTTTATTTTAAGTGTAGTTCTTGTATATATCCTTTTGTGCTGCCAGACCTGTAGGCTACATATAGCCTGCTGACGTTCTCCAGCTCTCTGACCACCTTCTGGTACTCTTGGAACTGCGATCTCTCGTCCTGCAGCTTTTGGAGCTTCGGCGCGATGTCCTCTCGAATGATCTGTGCGAGATGATACAAAGTATTTATACTTACCCGCTTATTCATAAAACTTTACGGGCCTGATTTAGTTAAATTATGTTTTATCCCTTACTTACAAATGCATAAGTCAAAATGACAGATAAAGACAAACGATTATTATCTAATTGAGGCTTGTAGCGCGTTTATGAATAAGGGGGATAGGGATAGTCTATCTATACCTAAGATCATAAGATGTAGGCTTTTCAGTGTAATGTAGATGTTTCCAAACGAGGCCGGATAAAATTCCATACAATTTGGCCCGCTAAATAGTAGTATTGGCCTTGCCCCTTAGGTCAAAGTTTTTAGATGCCCCTTGTTTTAAAACTTTAATCGGGAGCATTCCATGAAATTGTCTACCGTTTGTCCCGTACAATCGCGAATTTTTTGAAGATTTTCAGGTATAAGAGTTTCCTTTTTTATGACAAATGGTCAAAAATATGCACAGAAAAATAATCGCCTGCTATAAATGCCAAAAAAATAAGTCGCAACACAGAGAACTAAATACATGTTAATTTACTGGGTTGCTTAAAGGTTCTAATTAGTTTTTTTAATGATATATGTACATTATGATATGCCTTACGAGGTTACCCTTGAGTCCCAGAATCTACATTTATATCTACAAACGAGCTAAAATTTTCAGAATTGATTTTTGATTGTCATTGAAATAGAAAATAAAAACACAAAAGTTAAACATTGTGGATGCGATTTCTCCATGGGAACTAAAGAGTTAATATATACTTACATCATTGAGTTCTCTTAGCTTGGCATCTTTCTTCTCAATGGTCTTCTGGGCGGCCTGCTTCTTAGCTTCATACATCCGAGTCCCGGCCGCCTCTTCTACCATTGACAGGATCTATAAATACACCATTAATTTAATTAAACTATAAATAAAGACATAGGATTCAGAATTATCTGCCTTAGAAGATTTGATTTAACAAGAGCCACAGAATAAGCAGCAGTGCGCGGCAACTACTACGGCTAGACACCAAAATTGGTGTGGGCCGCATATACTTGTAGCGACGCGACGAAATCGCGGAGTTAGCCACGCCTGTTAGAGCAAGGGTCCCTAAATCCGAAAAAGAAACATTTGCCTCGCAGAAAGGCAGCACGAAAGTCAAAGGCTAAAAGTCCAGCATGTGAAAAGGAAGCAAGAGAGTGAATGGCCGTGTGGGTGAAAAAGTTTGAAAATTACTGAACTAAGTAGGACATTACAGTTTGTTTCTGTTTCCTATCATATGCTCCAGGCCAGGGTCCAAGGTTAGGTATGCACAAAATGTTGAAGTTATTTTTAGCTCAGCAACCCGATAACACGCTTTTTCTGCTTTGCAGTGAAAAACACCTATGAACTGAGAACCCAGGCAGGCAGGCAGGTTGCTGGTAGTGTATGTGTCTAATCTGTTACTAAGCAAGTCATAAACCGAAATAAATGTCATATACGAAGTAAAAATGACCAAGGCCTCTAGTGTCCAGGGCTGAGGGGACAAGTCCTCAGGAAATTGTCATATATAGTCCGTAGATTCGTAACAGACCCCGAACTGCTAATCCTTTGACTATTGTTAAGTAAAACCACACGTGCTACTTACCTGCAAAAAGGGTCTTAATTATTCTAATTGGCACCTGAGCGTGGGCTAGTCCAATGCTCAAAAAACCGGTGCGCTCTCCGATAACGCGCCTTCGTTACGCATCTCGATGACACATTTTAGACTGGTTCGACTCGCCAGCACTCAGTAACCGTAGAGAATTACACGACCCTTTTTTTACAGGTAGAGGCACGTGCGGTTAGACAAAGGATTAGCGGCTCGGGTCCACTTACAAATCTACATACTATACTAGGAAATTTCGACCCATGCCACCGTGACCAAGTGGTTCAGGCATCTGTCGCGTAAACGGAGGACGCTGGTTCAGTTCCAGCCTTGGACACTGGAAGCCTTGGTAATTGTTTCCTTCAATTTGTAATTTAAATAGAAGTGTGTCTACTTAAAATACCACAAATTAAAATATTTTCATAGAAAGTAGCATAATTTGTTCTTAGAGTAAGCAAGGCATGTTTTTATTGAATAATATTGCTACATTAATACCTCAGGTCAAAAGGACTGTGGGAAAGAAGTGGCTCCAGGTCACACAGAACCGTGACGAATGGCGTAAAATGAAGGAGGCCTGCACCCGAAGGGTAGAGAAGGGCTAGAGAGAGAGAGAATACCTCAGGTGGCTTCATATTGAGCACTTTAGTGATGCGGCCCTGCATAATGAGGAAATGAGGGTTGTTAACGTTGAGCTGAACGGAGCAGAACAGGTCACTGACTCGCTTGTTCTGGACATTGATGCCGTTGATGAGATACTTGTTCTTGCCACCCATGACCACCTAGAAAACAACAGGTTTAATAAGTTTATTCTTATAAATTTCTACTTTTATACACCAATACAAGATTCTACTACTCTGCAAGATGATTCTTACAAGCCCACACTGAATGAGGTTGCCTTGTTTCATCTTCATCATCCACTCTAGTCTGAGAGACTAGAGTATAATATTGCATTGTCATTGGTTTTTCATAAGTATGCCAAATTTCAGCTTAAAATTAGATAGAAAATAATGGTTTGACATGATGGACAGGCCACATGCTACGCAGCCCAATAGAAAAATGGAGCATACAGGTTACTCTATGGTACCCTAGAGGCTGTACTAGCACATCCAATCACAAGATGGAAAGATGACATCCGTCTGACTCTGGGGCCATACTGGATGAGGGTTGCTGCAGACAGAGCCCAATGGAGACAGTTGGAGGAGGCCTATGCCTTACGGCACACCGAAGTGAGGGATATATTATAAATAAATTTAAAAAATTAAGTGTAATTTATATCGTTCGGAATAAATGGCTTTATTATAATGGTTTGCAAATTTTGAAGATAACTTCTACTTGTTATGTTATTTCTTAAAAGGCCATGGAGCAAACTATGGGTTTTTAATTATCGCATGGAACACATACAATATGCAAGTTGAACATAAAAGCATTTATAATAATGCAGTTTACATTCCAGAGCTTAACAGTTAATTTGTGTTGTTAATCTCCAAAGAAAGACTTGGGAGAATAATGCTACAGACAAAGAGAAATGGAAAAATATGGAGGAGGCTTTTACCCTCAAGGGATCACACAGTGAAAATGTAACAAAAGAAAAGTAAATTTTATAACAGATGTGTGGGAAATAAAGCTTAAATAATAATAATAATCTCCAAAGAAGCCTTGTTATTTTGTTATTATAATTATAAACACAGTACTAACCTGCCGAGTAACAGTAATTTCATCGTGATTCTCATATCCAATGGGGCATTGATTCCTGTCTCGGTTATCAAATGTGATGCTAACAGTGGCCTTAGTGATGCCCGCCTGTCCATGCTTGTAGATTAACTCTTGAAGACTTCCGGCTCGCACCTATGTATCATAAGATTAATAAGGGTGGTCATGCGTCACACTCTCTCAATGAAGCAAAATGTGAGACACAACACACATTGGACAAACAAATTGGATAGGTCGAATACCACCCTACGCAGTTGTAGAATTTAGAATAAAAATAATTTTGTTTAATGCCAAATGAATGGATTAGATGTAAAGAAACTTGTTTTATCCAGGTCATGAAACTTTAATCTTAATCTAATTGAATATTTACCGAATAAACAAACATCTTTTGTTATGGCTATGCAGAACGCAGATGGCGGGAGTTCACAATACATGTTTGAAAATTATAAAAATCATATTAGAAAGCATACTTACGTTGGATAAATTGGTAATTCCGAGCACGAAACAAATAGAATCCAGGATATTTGACTTCCCGGTGCCGTTTAGACCCGTGATAGCGTTAAATTCAGGGTCAAACCCGGTGATCTCAACACGGTTCCCGTAGGACTTGAATCCGTCCAACACGATAGATTTGATATACATTTTGCTGCCAACATATACATCGAAGTACAAATTACATTAAATTCAGCTTAATGTTTAATAATTATGAGAAAACACAAAATCCCTCCAAATCGGGAACCGTTGGTGTTTGACAATTTTGACAATATGACACAAGTTTAGTTTTTTTTTTCGTGCGTATGGTACGTTCCGTTACCAAATCCTGTTTGCTAATTAAAAATTACATTTCGGTAAAAATGCATAGGATCATTATCTTAGAGCATATTTGAATTATCTTAAACTTAAAATGTTAAATGTGCCTAAGATAATTACCAATAAAATCACTGATTTCTTAAAGCTGATAAAGTAGCTGAATGAATTTGATGGAATTATTCAGAATGGCAGTCTGTTCAAGTGTTCAGCTCTGTCTGGTCTGTCCGCCGAAAAAGAAAAACAAAACGTCTGTTTGCCGCTGGAATCTTGTTGTGCAAAATTAATGCAAAATAAATATAAAGAAAAGATAATATTGTAATGTACTGACTTATTACCAATTTACGCTAATTAATTATTTTTTTAGTGTGGATAAATTATGATTTAAGTGTAAAAGCTAGTTATACACGGCGTTCATTCTGCCGGCGTCATGACTTCAATTATCAAATTACACTGCCTCTCCGGGGCTGGAGATGAGACTCCGCCGTGCTACGTACTACACGTGGATGAGTTTAAGTTCCTCCTCGACTGTGGATGGGACGAGAAGTTCGATATGGAGTTCATAAAAGAGCTCAAGAGGTCAGTTTGAGGTTATGTTTTGGTACCTTTATTTGACTGAGAACCTTATTTTCAGCGTTTCCTAGCCTTCATATGCTTCACGCATTTGAAAGTCGTCCAGGCCTCCTCTCATTTACGAGAGCGATACACTACATACATCTCATATATTTGTTTCAATAACAAGAAGTGACAAGGGACATGACCTATTTTCAAAAATGTACTACCATTAGAAATATTAACTATAGGCTCGTAAGTGCCCGTGTACTTGTACAAGTACAAATTAAATTCGAGTTTTGAACTCATATAGGAGTCATATAGAAATAAAAGAAAGTTCCAAATTCAAAAGCACCAAAATTGCCCTGGGTCTTACGAGGAAAGTACAGAATTTATTATTGCCAATTTTTATACTGCATATAATTAATAGTGAGAGTCAGGATCGCGGGTGTACCTAAATAAAAATAAACAAAAAGCATACCATATTTTAGTACCTAATTTGTACTATTTGGTACCTCCTTTAAAAAAATTAGTACCTCACGGTATTAAAAGTTATTACCAAAAAACATTACACCCGCCATTCTGACAGTCAGAATGGCGGGTGTATTTTATTACGCAATGATCCCGCGATTATTGATAAATTCTATAAAAGCCAAATTTTAGTACCTTTTTAGTACTTTCATATTCAATTATAAATTGAGCCATTTTATTTGTGGTTTCCGAGTTTTACTCATTTTACACTTTACATTGCTATTACAATTTTGCAGGCGCTTTAATTTTTTACCGTATCGATTTCGTTTTTAAGAAAAAACGCTACGCTACAACTATTGTTATTACGCCAGGATTTAGTACCTTTTACGTTTAATTTGTTACCCTTTCACGTTTAATCTGTTAAGTTCAATTAACTATGAAAATTACCTCTTACAAATGGCCAGGCGCGATGTCATAGAATTCTTCGTATGAAAAAATTCTGCTCTTCATTTTGCTTGTAATTGTGTACCTACCTAATAACATAATACCTACTTTTAAGTATATGGTGATTAATGAAATAAAACCCGCAAATTATGTCTGTTTGTCGGTATATGACTTCTCGTCCCGTTGATGTCCTTTTTAGGGTTCCGTACCAAAAAAGTACAAAAGGAACCCTCATGGTGCGACTCTGTCCGTCTGTCCGTCCGTATGTCACATCGCTAAATATACCGAGAACTACGGAAGCTATCGATTTGAAATTTGGAATGATTATTTGTTTATGAATTTTTAATAATTATGGAAAATGCCAAATATAACGAGGGGGCAAAATTTACAAGTCTATAGTTACTAGGTCGAGTAGGATATCATTTGAAAGCGCTCGAATTGAACATTACAAAACATTTCTTTTTCACACTGAAAAATAAATTTATATTTGAAGGGAAAATGTGAAAAACAGAACTATTAAGGTCAATGTGGCCAAATCCGTCAGAGGAGTAAATCCGTCCAACAACATTTGCGACTATTCTAACAACAGTATGCACTTGCTGACTCGATCGCTAAAGCAGAGAGCACATTTAATACCAGTAGTCAAAAACAGATCACAACAGTAGTCAGAAACAGCGCTCAGTCGCCAGTAAATGAAAAAAAATAACGCTATTAAAGTTCAGGTGCGCTCCGAACTTGATATCGAGCTAAGTGTGCTGCTCTGTTTTGTGAAGTTGGGATGAGACGATGTAAGTTAGGCCTTAATAATGGCTTATTTAGAATTTTAGAAGATGCGAGAACTCGCATGCGAGTTTCATTACACTGCGGTTTTTGATCGGTCGGTTGAATTGGACGTAACCAACAGTCCGCAATGTAACTAAAATGCATGCAAGTTCGCGCGCAGTCTAAATCAGCCCTTAGTATGTTTATTATTGTTCGATATGCATGTTTATCGGTCTTTTTATCCATTTTACATTATAATCTCTTGGTGAGAAACCATGGGTAGTTAAAATTTGTGTTTACAAAACTATCGAGCGGACAAATCCGTCAATTACGAAACGGGAAAAATCGTCATGTGCCGGAATTTCCCTATAACCAACCTTTTTTGATTTGACTCACTTAGGTAAGTATAACTCATATCATACTCATGCAGTGATGCGAGATTTTTACTGAATTGTCAAATTTCTCATATAAATTCGTGGTAGCTTTCGTACATCAATCTAAGATATCTGTGCTGTATTATTTAAAATTAAAAAGTAGATATTATTTTTAAACTTTTTTTAAAGGTTTCTCAAATTAATAGAAAATCGGATCTCGGGAACACTCGACCGTCATCAACCGCCCGAACAGGCTGGGTTCCGCCCAGGCCTCTCCACCGCCGACCACCTACAAGCCCTTAATCAGATAATTGAAAAATGTCAAGAATACAATATTCCAGTCTACATCGCATTCGTCGATTACTCTAAAGCGTTTGATAGTCTTCATCACGATTCCATTTTCACAGCTTTACGCAGTCAAGATATAGATCCTAGCTACATCCAGCTTATAACCGCCATTTACCGAAATAGTACAGCCGCCATAAAACTGCAGTCTTCTGGTCCACCCTTCAATATTCAAAAAGGAGTCAAACAAGGAGATCCGTTGTCGCCGAAACTGTTTACCAGCACACTAGAACAAGTCTTCCGGAAGCTCGTCCCGAGTTGGGGTGATAGGGGCCTTGTCGTCGGAAATAGAAGACTAACTAATCTTCGATTCGCCGACGACATTGTTCTATTCTCCTCGACTGCTTCCGAGCTACGATCAATGCTTCAAGACCTCAGCAATGCAAGCCTCGAGGTTGGACTTCGGATGAACATGTCGAAGACCAAGCTAATGACAAATAGCAGCACCCCACGTAGGATTGAGATAAACGGAGAATCGGTTGCATATGTCCAGGAGTACATTTACTTGGGCCAACTAGTTTCCTTCCAGGCGCGACAAGAGAAGGAAGTCGAAAGACGGACTGAAAACGCCTGGAGGAGCTATTGGTCCATGAAACATCTGATGAAAGGCGATCTCCCCCTGTCACTTAAGCGGAGACTCATGGACATATGCATACTTCCAGTTCTCACCTACGGTGCACAAACTTGGTCCTTGACGGCGTATCAGAGGTCCAAACTAGGGGTTTGCCAGCGAGCTATGGAGCGCAGCATATTAGGTGTGAAATTAATGGATCGTATCCGGAACACCACGCTGCGCTCCAGAACAAAAATAGTCGACGTAGCTCGGAAAGCGGCCAAGCTAAAGTGGGACTGGGCTGGTCATGTCTGCCGAATGCCGAGTGAGCTGTGGGCCAAGATCGCCACAGAGTGGCAGCCCAGCTCAAAACGAGGAATTGGCAGACCACGTCGGCGATGGCGAGACGAGTTAGACTCCTTTTTAAGGGAATGGCCAGAGACTGCACAGGATCGGGAAGACTGGAAAAAGTGGGGGGAGGCCTTTGCCCAGCAGTGGGACATTATAGGCTCCCAATAAAAAATTTAAAAATAGGACGGATTTGCCCCAAGAATATATTTGGGAATAAAATCTAAATTTAACCTTAAATTGAGTTCACTAAGGTTTAGTTTCGATTAAGGGTATAGTGGTATTTATGTTCACTTGACGTACCTACATGTTTGTAATACGTCACGATACAAGAAAAATCGTTGGTTGACAGAAATGCCCCATACCCTAGGGAAAATCCGTCAACTGACATGTCTTTAAAAAAATCATATTTCAATAACCAGCAGGTCTAGGAGTTTAATATGAGTACCTTTATATAAATAAATAAAATATATAAATAATTAATATTGGGGACATCTTACACAGATCAACCTAGCCCCAAACTAAGCAAAGCTTGTACTATGGGTGCTAGGCGACGATATACATACTTATATACATAGAAAACACCCATGACTCAGGAACAAATATTAGTGTTCATCACACAAATAAATGCCCTTACTGGGATTCGAACCCAGGACCATCGGCTTCGCAGGCAGGGTCATTACCCACTAGGCCAGACTGGTCGTCTATATCTCATAGGTTAAATAAATGCTTAATCTATTACAGTGATAAGGTTTATTAAAAAGTTAATATCATCATAGTTATGACCGGCCAAAGTGAACTTAAACTATGACGGAAATGCCCTCATTGACCTTAAATCCCCCCCCCCTAAGTATCCCCGAAAAACCAACATACATACAGTGAGTATTTTAGTTACTAAACGTGTCTGAACACCAAAAATTTAGTCAAGAAGACTAGTAAGAGTGGTGGAGTGAGGCCACGGGGAGGCTCACTCGCCAGAAAAAATAGAACAAAATGGATCCATTCGACTAATTTACTGACTAATCTACTCGACTAAATTGTTGGTGTTCAGACACGTAATACTCGCAACTCGCCACTCGACTATGCAGTCCGAACTAGGTTAGACATTGATACTCAAGGCGGTTTGTGTACAAGTGGCTTAACCGCGAAACGCAAAAATCGAAACTTCGTTATCTGCCTCTCTATCGATCGAATATGCAAGAGTGATAGAGAGGCAGAAACCGAACTTTTGATTTTCGTGTTTCGCGGTAGGCCCTGTGTTGGTGCTAGTGACGCCCTCTACGCAGAGTTTTGCGTAATATTCCCTGTGGGGTCGCTTTCCGTGCCATATTCATACTCAGACACAGCGACCTTGTCAGAAGAAAAACTGTACCAAGACGATAGAAAAACATCATGTAATAGTTAAATGAAATAATTGCTTGTATTTCTAAAAGATATGTATTTCAATCGTATGTCTTCCTAGCAAAATCAACGGGATCCCACAAAGAAGTATATTCATCACACTAATATACCGACAAACAGACATAATTTGCGGGTTTTATTTGATTAATCACTTAATCAGTAATCACGATATACTTAAGAGTAAGTATAGGTACACGGTACGCGGAATTTTTTCATAGGAAGAATTCTTTGACATCGCGCCTGGCCATTTGTAAGAGGTAATTTTCATAGTTAATTGAACTTAACAGATTAAACGTGAAAGGGTAACAAATTAAACGTAAAAGGTACTAAATCCTGGCGTAATAACAATAGTTGTAGCGTAGCGTTTTTTCTTAAAAACGAAATCGATACGGTGAAAAATCGAAGCGCCTGTAAAATTGTAATAGCAATGTAAAGTGTAAAATGAGTAAAACTCGGAAACCACAAATAATGTGGCTCAATTTATAAATGAATATGAAAGTACTAAAAAGGTACTAAAATTTGTCTTTTATAGAATTTATCAATAATCGCGGGATCATTGCGTAATAAAACACACCCGCCATTATGACTGTCAGAATGGCGGGTGTAATGTTTTTTGGTGATAACTTTTAATACCGTGAGGTACTAATTTTTTTAAAGGAGGTACCAAATAGTACAAATTAGGTACTAAAATATGGTATGCTTTTTGTTTATTTTTATCTAGGTACACCCGCCATCCTGACTCTCACAATTAATATACATAGAAACGCAAATAAAAAATGATAACCTGTTTATTAAGTAAATAAATTCAACAAGAGATTTGATTTGACTGAGTTTATAGTATGCCAATTTTATTTTATTTCTAATTTCAGACATGTAAACAGCATAGACGCAGTCCTCCTTTCCCATTCTGACCCAATGCACCTCGGGGCCCTGCCATATGCAGTGGGCAAACTGGGTCTGAACTGCCCCATCTACGCCACCCTGCCGGTGTACAAGATGGGTCAGATGTTCATGTACGACCTTTACCAGGCACATAAGAATGTGTCAGACTTTGATCTGTTTACGCTGGACGATGTCGATGCTGCATTTGATAGTATTGTGCAGTTGAAGTATAATCAGAGTGTTGATATGAAAGGTGAGTACTGTTGTTTCTCTGCCCGTTTAATCATAAAACTTTAAAGGCCAGGCCACGCTGGCTGCGTGTGCGTAGACGTGCACGTGCGCGTCCGCTAAAATGTTAGAGCCGCGCACGCACACGTCACGCAAGCGGTGTGTCGTCTATCATAACATAAGGTACCGTATATTACAACGCGCACGTGCACGTCTATGCACACGCACCTGGTGTGCACAGGCCTTAAATGCGTTTGTTATCATTTGTCTCGTTCTAGCAAACACAAATATCAAAGTGTTTGTGAACAATGTTTATAGTCAAGCTACACTGCAGCTCTCTACTTTTGAGAAATACACAGATCTATGCTGATCTGAAAATAAGGACATAGGTATTTTAGGGTTAACCAGTTAAACTGGTAACTATGGTAACTACAGGTTTAACCGGTTAATCCTGGGTTAGTGAAGGGTGCAAGTGGCCCTTAGTCATTAGGACCATTTAACCCATAATCATGCCAGTGAAGCCAAAGAGTTGCATTCTGGTAAATAAAAAACAGTGTGGAACAAAACGCAAATAATTAAAAAAAATGCTCTGCTAATACCTCCAATTGTCGCACTCTTATTTCTAATTTGAGTTACATGGCTATTAACTACTTTCAGGCAAGGGCCTAGGCCTGCGCATCACGCCCCTACCCGCCGGCCATTCCTTGGGCGGCACAATCTGGCGTATAGCCGCCCCTGGCGAAGAAGACATTGTTTACGCACCAGACTTCAATCACAAGAAAGAAAGGCATCTCAATGGCTGCGAGATTGAGCGGATCATGAGACCATCGCTCCTGTTGCTGGGAGCTATGAATGCTGACTATGTGCAGCCGAGGCGGAGGCTCAGAGACGAGAAGCTCATGAGTAAGTTGAGTTGGTTTTGCACATTTACATATCAGTCAAGACTGACCTTTGTTTGCCAGGAACCTCTTCGCTCATACGGACCTTTTTAGGGTTCCGTACCCAAAAGGTAAAACGGGACCCTATTACTAAGACTTCGCTGTCCGTCCGTCCGTCCGTCCGTCCGTATACAGATAATGTATATCTATTGCCGCTATAACAACAAATACTAAAAACAGAATAAAATAAAGATTTAAATGGGGCTCCCATACAACAAACGTGATTTTTGACCAAAGTTAAGCAACGTCGGGCGTGGTCAGTACTTGGATGGGTGACCGTTTTCTTTTTTGCATTTTTTTTCCGTTTTTTTTTCATTATGGTACGGAACCTTTCGTGCGCGAGTCCGACTCGCACTTGCCCGGTTTTTTTTTAATACCACGTCACTGTCAAACAAGCATACGGCCCACCTGATGACAAGCAGTCAAGTGGCCCATCTGATGAAAACTAAGTACCATAGCCCAGCGGGTCACAAACTTTTTTGGCACAGAATATTTCCCATGTCCAATTAACTGCGCACCAAAGATATAGGAGAGCTGGTTATTGATTTGTTTTCAGTTTTTCTCGCGGAGCCCCCACAGGCTTTGCGGAGCCCTAGTGGTCCACGGAACGCACTTTGAGTATGGCTGCCATAGCCAATGAACGCGTACGACTTCAGGGGTATCACATGCGCGTTGCCATCCCTTTACGTTCCTGTACACTCCTTTTTGAAGTATCCATACTTTGAGAAAAGGGAGTTAATTATCCTGCCAGAGCGTACAACTATTCCTCCTGTAGCTCATGCCCTTTTTTTTTCCAGCAACGATACTAAGCACCCTCCGTGGCGGCGGCAGCGTGCTAGTCTGCACAGATACAGCCGGTCGAGTGCTAGAGTTAGCCCACATGTTAGACCAGCTCTGGCGAAACAAGGACTCCGGGCTGGTCGCATACACTTTACTGCTGCTGTCTAATGTCAGCTACAATGTGGTCGAGTTCGCCAAGTCGCAGGTTAGTCAGTTCTCTAGCAGTAGCCTAGCATGCCGCAATTTTATCTGTGAATTCTGTGATGCGCACAGATAGTTCTAAGATTCAAAGCATCAGATCCGAACCATTGATTAAACTTGTATTTTATATACTTTACTGCTTCTGTCCAAAGTCAGTTGAACCTCATCTCGTTTATATGCTGAGAAAAAGGGCCGTCTACTTATTATAGCGGGGCAAACCAATTGGCCGGTAAAAAAAGACTCCCGGTTTTTTTTTACTAAAAATTGTTTTGCCAAACTATAGAATGCAATAATTTCAAGTTTCGTGAATAAAGGTGTAAAATTTTGTTTACAGATAGAATGGATGAGCGATAAACTGACCCGAGCCTTTGAAGGGGCCCGGAGCAACCCGTTTCTTCTACGTCACCTCCAACTCTGCCATTCCGTGGTCGAGGTAAATACAACTGTTTAATAAATAAATCCCTACATAAAATACAAATGCGAAAGTAACTGTCTCTGTCTATATGTTACTACTTCACGCTTTAAGCGGCTAAAACACAACATACTAATCGACAAAAATGCATACAATTACCGAATCTATTTACAAAATCGCTTGAGAAATGCGTTCTGTAGAAAAGAACAACTGGACATGCAAAAGGATTTTTTACCTAAATCTGAAACGGAGCCGCTTCGCTTGCGCTCTGCGTTCACTTTGTCAGTTATATCAAAAAGAATAGATAGTATAGAGGGGTCCTGTCATTGTAAATATTGTAGTCACTGTAAATTTACTGCCATCTATCGACACACGACTAAAACTCAAAATTAAAACGTATAAAGTTATCAAAAAATGTATATATATGGATAAATGATTTTATTATTTTTATATCATTTTGATCCATGTTCATTCACTGATATCTATGTGTTAAAATTGTTAAATATGAAACGGTGTCGTCACGCCATCTAGCCGAGGATAGGCTAAAGGTGTGTGCGCCACCTATTCGAGAATGACTTTTACTTGAATTCCGAGGCACGTTTTTTCCTTAGACTTTATTCGTCTTATACGAAGTTACATATGTCTTTGGTTATATTATACGTACTTTATTGCTTATAATATGCTATTACATTATATTGCTACTAGCTTTTGCCCGTGACTTCGTATGCGTGGAATTAGTGACAGCAGCTAAAGAAGGTATAGCGCCTGGATAATGCTAATAGCAATCATTCAATTTGCGCATTGTTTACTTCAATTATTAGGCAATTCATTAACTCTTTCAATTCCACCCCCCTTAGCACTCTCTTCAGGGATGATTTCCGACATAAAAACTATCCTTTGTCCTTCCCCGGGACTCAAACTATCTCTATACCAAATTTCAACTAAATCGGTTCAGCGGCTTAAGCGTGAAGAGGTAACAGACAGACAGACACACTTTCGCCTTTTATTAGTATGGATTTCTCTACGCTAACCACTGTTTTAATAGTTATAATGTTTTTACCGTTACTCAGGTGACGCGGACCCCAGGGCCGAAGGTGGTGCTGGCCTCCTTCCCGGACCTGGAGTGCGGCTTCGCCAGGGACCTGTTCCTGCAGTGGGCTCCCAACCCTCAGAACTCCATCATACTCACACACAGGTACTTTATTATTCTCTGTCGGTTCCTCAAGGCTGAGGGTCGTGACCATCAGGAGTGCAGTTTTTCACCACCGCTCTCCAAACCCCCCTGTTTTGGGTTAACTGTATTGCCCCCTGTATGTTGACGCCCGTGGAAAAAAGTACTAAGGTACTTTATACTCACTCACATTGTTAGAACCGATGGCCACTACGACAGAAAGATGATATCTGACCAAGATCGCTGGGATGTGTTGTATGAACGCAGCCCGTTACGGGTCAATGCAGGGAAAGGGGACTCCGGTGCCCGAGGTGGGTGCTGGCTCCTATCCCGACCTGGAGTGCGGCTTTGCCAGGGATCTGTTTTTTTAGTGTTAACTATCAGAGACCACTTGAAAATTTCCCGAGTGGTAATGTATTTCGTACATGACATGTGACAGTGTGACGTCGCGTAGTAAAAGCGAAAATAAAGAAGTGATAATAGTTGTTTGCGGAATTCTTCAATAAGGAAATATAAAAGTCGTACATTGTTTAATACAACCTATGAATGTGTGTTCATTTCATTAGGGCATAAAGTAACATACATTGATTATGCAGTCGTATCGAAAATATACGCTCATTACGCTCTGTATGCTTATACGGAGCGTAATGAGTGTACGAGTATATTAGCGCGTAGAGCGTGCCGTATTATTGTGGTGAAATAAAAAGTCACTTTTTGCAGATCCTCACCCGGTACTTTAGCTCGTGACCTCATCGAGAACGGCGGAGACAGAACGTTAGAGTTAGTAGTGCGGCGACGAGTGAGGCTGGAGGGCGCTGAGTTGGAGGAGTTCATGCAACAGCGCACCAAGGTCAACAACTCCGTCAAGTGAGTTCATATCGGCTACTAACAAACTTCCATATAGCTCATAATAAAGCTGTCATCACTCTCGTGACCTCATCGAGAACGGCGGAGACAGAACGTTAGAGTTAGTAGTGCGGCGACGAGTGAGGCTGGAGGGCGCTGAGCTGGAGCAGTTCATGCAACAGCGCACCAAGGTCAACAACTCCGTCAAGTGAGTTCATATCGGCTACTAACAAACTTCCATATAGCTCATAATAAAGCTGTCATCACTCTCGTGACCTCATCGAGAACGGCGGAGACAGAACGTTAGAGTTAGTAGTGCGGCGACGAGTGAGGCTGGAGGGCGCTGAGCTGGAGCAGTTCATGCAACAGCGCACCAAGGTCAACAACTCCGTCAAGTGAGTTCATATCGGCTACTAACAAACTTCCATATAGCTCATAATAAAGCTGTCATCACTCTCGTGACCTCATCGAGAACGGCGGAGACAGAACGTTAGAGTTAGTAGTGCGGCGACGAGTGAGGCTGGAGGGCGCTGAGCTGGAGCAGTTCATGCAACAGCGCACCAAGGTCAACAACTCCGTCAAGTGAGTTCATATCGGCTACTAACAAACTTCCATATAGCTCATAATAAAGCTGTCATCACTCTCGTGACCTCATCGAGAACGGCGGAGACAGAACGTTAGAGTTAGTAGTGCGGCGACGAGTGAGGCTGGAGGGCGCTGAGCTGGAGCAGTTCATGCAACAGCGCACCAAGGTCAACAACTCCGTCAAGTGAGTTCATATCGGCTACTAACAAACTTCCATATTGCTCATAAATCTCATAATAAAGCTTTCATAACTCTCGTGACCTCATCGAGAACGGCGGAGACAGAACGTTAGAGTTAGTAGTGCGGCGACGAGTGAGGCTGGAGGGCGCCGAGCTGGAGGAGTTCATGCAACAGCGCACCAAAGTCAACAACTCCGTCAAGTGAGTTCATATCGGCTACTAACAAACTTCCATATAGCTCATAATAAAGCTGTCATCACTCTCGTGACCTCATCGAGAACGACGGAGACAGAACGTTAGAGTTAGTGGTGCGGCGACGAGTGAGGCTGGAGTGCGCCGAGCTGGAGGAGTTCATGCAACAGCGCACCAAGGTCAACAACTCCGTCAAGTGAGTTCATATCGGCTACTAACAAACTTCCATATTGCTCATAAATCTCATAATAAAGCTTTCATCACTCTCGTGACCTCATCGAGAACGGCGGAGACAGAACGTTAGAGTTAGTAGTGCGGCGACGAGTGAGGCTGGAGGGCGCCGAGCTGGAGGAGTTCATGCAACAGCGCACCAAGGTCAACAACTCCGTCAAGTGAGTTCATATCGGCTACTAACAAACTTCCATATTGCTCATAAATCTCATAATAAAGCTTTCATAACTCTCGTGACCTCATCGAGAACGGCGGAGACAGAACGTTAGAGTTAGTAGTGCGGCGACGAGTGAGGCTGGAGGGCGCTGAGCTGGAGCAGTTCATGCAACAGCGCACCAAGGTCAACAACTCCGTCAAGTGAGTTCATATCGGCTACTAACAAACTTCCATATTGCTCATAAATCTCATAATAAAGCTTTCATAACTCTCGTGACCTCATCGAGAACGGCGGAGACAGAACGTTAGAGTTAGTAGTGCGGCGACGAGTGAGGCTGGAGGGCGCCGAGCTGGAGGAGTTCATGCAACAGCGCACCAAAGTCAACAACTCCGTCAAGTGAGTTCATATCGGCTACTAACAAACTTCCATATAGCTCATAATAAAGCTGTCATCACTCTCGTGACCTCATCGAGAACGACGGAGACAGAACGTTAGAGTTAGTGGTGCGGCGACGAGTGAGGCTGGAGTGCGCCGAGCTGGAGGAGTTCATGCAACAGCGCACCAAGGTCAACAACTCCGTCAAGTGAGTTCATATCGGCTACTAACAAACTTCCATATTGCTCATAAATCTCATAATAAAGCTTTCATCACTCTCGTGACCTCATCGAGAACGGCGGAGACAGAACGTTAGAGTTAGTAGTGCGGCGACGAGTGAGGCTGGAGGGCGCCGAGCTGGAGGAGTTCATGCAACAGCGCACCAAGGTCAACAACTCCGTCAAGTGAGTTCATATCGGCTACTAACAAACTTCCATATTGCTCATAAATCTCATAATAAAGCTTTCATCACTCTCGTGGCCTCATCTAGAACGGCGGAGACAGAACGTTAGAGTTAGTGGTGCGGCGACGAGTGAGGCTGGAGGGCGCTGAGTTGGAGGAGTTCATGCAACAGCGCACCAAGGTCAACAACTCCGTCAAGTGAGTTCATATCGGCTACTAACAAACTTCCATATTGCTCATAAATCTCATAATAAAGCTTTCATAACTCTCGTGACCTCATCGAGAACGGCGGAGACAGAACGTTAGAGTTAGTAGTGCGGCGACGAGTGAGGCTGGAGGGCGCCGAGCTGGAGGAGTTCATGCAACAGCGCACCAAGGTCAACAACTCCGTCAAGTGAGTTCATATCGGCTACTAACAAACTTCCATATAGCTCATAATAAAGCTGTCATCACTCTCGTGACCTCATCGAGAACGGCGGAGACAGAACGTTAGAGTTAGTGGTGCGGCGACGAGTGAGGCTGGAGTGCGCCGAGCTGGAGGAGTTCATGCAACAGCGCACCAAGGTCAACAACTCCGTCAAGTGAGTTCATATCGGCTACTAACAAACTTCCATATTGCTCATAAATCTCATAATAAAGCTTTCATCACTCTCGTGGCCTCATCGAGAACGGCGGAGACAGAACGTTAGAGTTAGTGGTGCGGCGACGAGTGAGGCTGGAGTGCGCCGAGCTGGAGGAGTTCATGCAACAGCGCACCAAGGTCAACAACTCCGTCAAGTGAGTTCATATCGGCTACTAACAAACTTCCATATTGCTCATAAATCTCATAATAAAGCTTTCATCACTCTCGTGGCCTCATCTAGAACGGCGGAGACAGAACGTTAGAGTTAGTGGTGCGGCGACGAGTGAGGCTGGAGGGCGCCGAGCTGGAGGAGTTCATGCAACAGCGCACCAAGGTCAACAACTCCGTCAAGTGAGTTCATATCGGCTACTAACAAACTTCCATATTGCTCATAAATCTCATAATAAAGCTGTCATCACTCTCGTGACCTCATCGAGAACGGCGGAGACAGAACGTTAGAGTTAGTAGTGCGGCGACGAGTGAGGCTGGAGGGCGCCGAGCTGGAGGAGTTCATGCAACAGCGCACCAAGGTCAACAACTCCGTCAAGTGAGTTCATATCGGCTACTAACAAACTTCCATATTGCTCATAAATCTCATAATAAAGCTGTCATCACTCTCGTGACCTCATCGAGAACGGCGGAGACAGAACGTTAGAGTTAGTAGTGCGGCGACGAGTGAGGCTGGAGGGCGCCGAGCTGGAGGAGTTCATGCAACAGCGCACCAAGGTCAACAACTCCGTCAAGCGAGTTCATATCGGCTACTAACAAACTTCCAAATAGCTCATAAATCACTACACCTTATAAAACAAAGTCCCCCGCCGCGTCTGTCTGTTTGTATGTATGTTCGGGATAAACTGAAGAACTAGGTACTAAACGGATTTTCCTGCGTTTTTCACTTATTCCTTGATTCTCGAGGAAGCTGAACCTTCCTGTGTATAATTTGTTAAGAGGGAAGAATAGCTTTGAGATCCTAGGTGACTTTTTTGATGAAATTTCCATTTCGGGAGAAAACGGTTTCCGTTTCCACTAACTAAATCTTAACAAATCACTTTGATTTTGATGTCGATCGCTTCAGCATAATATATTCTAGGTTTAAAGTTTGGCTTAAAAGAAATATGACAAATTTTGAAAAAAAAAAAAGGAAAACCTATAAATAAACCTAGTCTTTCATTGTGTCAATAACGTACTAAAGCACCATGGAGAATGGAAAAACATTTTCTCGTTTTGTATGGACGAGTACGTAGTATTCTTCCCTCTTAAGGTTTTGTATAACCCGTGCGAAGCCGGGCGGGTCGCAAATTTAACATAATTAGGCCTATACGACCTTATTTATATTGACAGGGAAGAAGTAGCAGGCCTATCGTCCGACTCGGACTCGGACGGCGACCTCGAAATGTGGGTGGTAACGGGCCGTCACGACATCCCGGTCCGACACGACACCCGTCCGACGGGCTGCTTCAAGAGCAACAAGCGACATCACGCTATGTATCCGTGTCATGAGGACAGGGCGAGGACTGATGACTACGGGGAGGTTATACGGGTGAGTCTGAGTACGATACGATATCGGTCCGACACGACACCCGTCCGACGGGCTGCTTCAAGAGCAACAAGCGACATCACGCTATGTATCCGTGTCATGAGGACAGGGCGAGGACTGATGACTACGGGGAGGTTATACGGGTGAGTCTGAGTACGATACGATATCGGTCCGACACGACACCCGTCCGACGGGCTGCTTCAAGAGCAACAAGCGACATCACGCTATGTATCCGTGTCATGAGGACAGGGCGAGGACTGATGACTACGGGGAGGTTATACGGGTGAGTCTGAGTACGATACGATATCGGTCCGACACGACACCCGTCCGACGGGCTGCTTCAAGAGCAACAAGCGACATCACGCTATGTATCCGTGTCATGAGGACAGGGCGAGGACTGATGACTACGGGGAGGTTATACGGGTGAGTCTGAGTACGATACGATATCGGTCCGACACGACACCCGTCCGACGGGCTGCTTCAAGAGCAACAAGCGACATCACGCTATGTATCCGTGTCATGAGGACAGGGCGAGGACTGATGACTACGGGGAGGTTATACGGGTGAGTCTGAGTACGATACGATATCGGTCCGACACGACACCCGTCCGACGTGCTGCTTCAAGAGCAACAAGCGACATCACGCTATGTATCCGTGTCATGAGGACAGGGCGAGGACTGATGACTACGGGGAGGTTATACGAGTGAGTCTGAGTACGATACGATGTCGGTCCGACACGACATCCGTTCGACGGGCTGCTTCAAGAGCAACAAGCGACATCACGCTATGTATCCGTGTCATGAGGACAGGGCGAGGACTGATGACTACGGGGAGGTTATACGGGTGAGTCTGAGTACGATACGATATCGGTCCGACACGACACCCGTCCGACGGGCTGCTTCAAGAGCAACAAGCGACATCACGCTATGTATCCGTGTCATGAGGACAGGGCGAGGACTGATGACTACGGGGAGGTTATACGGGTAAGTCTGAGTACGATACGATATCGGTCCGACACGACACCCGTCCGACGGGCTGCTTCAAGAGCAACAAGCGACATCACGCTATGTATCCGTGTCATGAGGACAGGGCGAGGACTGATGACTACGGGGAGGTTATACGGGTGAGTCTGAGTACGATACGATGTCGGTCCGACACGACATCCGTTCGACGGGCTGTTTCAAGAGCAACAAGCGACATCACGCTATGGTTATACGGGTAAGTACGACACCTAGCCGACAGGAAACGACACTTTCCCGTCACGACTTCGGTCCGACACTAATCCGGTACATCATTGTTTCGAAATGATCCGTCAAGATATTGGTCCGACACCACATAGGTCCGAGACGACATCAGCACGAATACGACACGATATCGGTCCGACACGACACGATACCAGGCCTTAAGAAGAGTATACAGAAAATATAAAAATAAGTAACAAGTAATAACAATAAAATAAACTAGGGATTCTAGATGCACTATTTTATTAATATATTATGTAGTCTTTAAGTAATCTGTAAGAAAGAGACGCTTTCCACATAGACTTTTGTGCATTTCGCGGGTCACCGTATGTTGCTATCTCTATTGCACTCGTATAATTATATTGCCGTTAAACTCGTACATTGACAACCGGCACCATGGGCGTGACAGCAATATAATTATGCGCGTGCAATAGACATGCGCGGGTCAATGTACGAAAATCTACGTGGAAAGCGTCTCTGCTTTAGCAGTAATGTTTTGTATCCAGCCCATAGAGAAAAAATTACATAGAATGCTCACTCCATACATCAGTTTTAGTACCAAAAATACTATTATTTTCGTAGTCGACATCTAGCATCGAGTAGCGGAATTATGAGTACTGCTACTTGACACCGATCGAAAAGTCTAATGCTCAACAATTTTCAGCTAATATTATAATCGGATTAACCGGAACTCCATTTTCAACGACTGCTGCTTTTAATATTAGTTGTAAATTGTTGTTCAATACAATTTTCGTGAGTCGCGACACTAGAGAATTCTAGTATTGAGTAGCGGTACTGATAATACCGCTACTCGATGTTAGATGTCGACTGCGAAATTAATAGTCGTTTTGGTACTAAAACGGATGTATGGAGTGAGCACTCTATTCTTACTATATTTCTCTATGACCCAGCCCGAGGACTACCGGCTGGCCGAGGTGGTGGACGCGGAGGGCGAGGTGCGCGACGTGGCGCCGCAGCCGCCGCCCACGCAGGAACCCGAAGGTACACAACTTCACTATACAGCATCTCTTAATTCTTTCTAAAAATTGAAATTTTGTGAGATGTAATTAATGGACGACCCCTTAGAGGTTGATGCACCGCACTGATGAACCGATTTAGATTAAAGTTGAAACCCGAAGAAGAACATGGAATATAAAGAAAATTAAAATAGATTTAGTCCCATACTGAAAAAAAAAAATCTTTCTGTCTTTCTATTCTGTGACTAAAACCAGATAAAGTAGCCACTACTTACGACCTGATGAACTTAATATTTGTATGTTTAACTTGTGTTATAATATATGTATAGTTTATAATAATATTTTTCTTTCAGAGGAAGAAATGGAAATCCCAAGCAAATGCCTAATGACAGTCCGTCAAGTACCTATAAAGGCGTCCGTCCAATACATAGAGCTAGAGGGCCGTTGTGACGGCGAGTCTCTGCTCCGAGTAGTGGCCCAGGCGAAGCCGCGGGCTATAGTAGGCCTGCGGGCCAACCAGGCCGCTCTACAGACTCTCAGGTGACCACTATATACGTCAGACACCTATAAATGCGTCCATCTGTACACATAGATACATGTGGTAGTCGCGCAAGCGAAGGCGCGGGCTATAGTAGGTCTACGGGCCAACCAGACTGCTCTGCAGACTCGTAGGTGACCAGTTTTTTTGTGAGCACTAAATACATCCTATTTGTTGAAGAATAAGTATTGAGGATTTTGAATATAAAGCCATTTATAATGGAGTGTAAGAAGACTTTGAAATAAAAATGTAACATTAGAAAAAAGCAGTGATTGAAACTTCACGATTTTTACACATTATTATTAACTAAAACGGAAATTTACCCTACCCCTTCGCGATCCCTGACAAAGGCTGGCTAAAGTTGATATCAACATGAGCCAAAGTTGATATCAACATGAGCAGAGACTGCGCGATTTTTCGAACTATCCGCGCTTTTTCTTAAGTTTTCTCGTTTCAGTCAATAACATTTTATAATTTTGCAGGAAATACTGTGAAACCGAGGGCATAGAGAAAATATTCACGCCGGAGCGCGGCGAAACTGTTGACGCCACCACCGAGTCGCACATCTACCAGGTATCACTCCGACAAATATTGTAGATGTAGACCATATTTATAACCTTTTGAACGTTACGCCTGTCGTGTGCGGCGCGTCATCGTGTACCTTGTCGGAATGCACGAAGGTTGATATTGGGCCGAAGCAGCGCGCGTCAGTTGACGTCTTTAACGGTAAAAGGGTTATTGAAAGGGTTGACGTTTCGTAGCAATTTCGTAGCCTTAACATCATCAATGCAGGCTTTAATCGACCTGGGGAGTTAACGAACCGATAATTATCGTATTTACTTGTGACTCTGAGCTGCAGACCTCGCGTTAAGCTTAGAAAATACTAAAGTGGAAAATACTTAGTTCATTGAGTCGTTATCACAGTGAACTCACAATGGTCTTAAGCGCCATTGACGCTATTGGCGCCTAAGTCCTTTATGACAATTTCCGCATTTAGAAAAGTTCCAAAAACTGCATCGACATAAAAAAATTTAAACATAGAATCTGGTCACAAAATTTCACGAGAATCGGTTGATAACTGCGACCTGTAGAACATTCGGATATACCAAAAGCAAAATGCCCGAGTCAAAACGTAGACCTTCGCTACGCTTCAGTCAATTACATATAAATGCGTTAAATTTATTGGTGTGACACGATGTTTGTTGTTCATTGCAGGTGAAGCTAACGGACGCCGTGATGAGCTCGCTGTCGTGGAAGCAGGCGGGCGGCGCCGAGCTGGCGTGGCTCTCCGGCGTGCTGCAGCCGCGAGCTCGGCCCAGGGAGCCCGGGGCACCCGGTAAGCTGTTTTATTATTTATTTATCAAATAATAAAAAAAATTAACAAAAAAAATGAAACCGACTTCAAAAAGGATGAAATAAAATATTATCCTTTTTTATGTCTATGCGTTACCAACTGATATGTTTGAAGTCGGTGCCAAGCCAAATTTTGAAGCATACCATGACTTTGGTGCGATTCAATAAGGATTTACCTACGTTGGATTGCCTTACACGACGACAATGAACGTACTTTCTGTAGGTACAGTCGACGTTAAAAATATGTTTACACTTTTCGCCTTATTACAAAGGAGTAAGATGCAAAAGTGTAAACATATCATTGACGTCGACTAGACCTAAGAACACACCTCAGATCAGAACACACGATCAAACCTTCTTGGCGCAGTCCGTACCATGTTTGTCGGCACATTAGTGTAAATATAAATGCATTTTTATGCCGTCGTATTTTTTAAAGATCATTTCTTACTAATGCTCGAACAGTCTATAGCACGCAAGTGTGGGATTGGGACTGAGTTATTTCCCGTCCCTTATCCAGAGGACTACATTTCAAAATATTCAACAATTCAAGGAATTTACCTTCTTGCCAAATTTCACCTAAAGCAGTTCAGTTGTTTAGCCATGAAAACTTGAAAAGGCGACAAAGAGGCAGACAGAATTCTTTACACATTTATAATAATTATTAGTACAGTTCTAATGGGATTTATAGCCATAAAGCTGATTATTTTTGACTAGTATTCTGCCCTCCTAAGCCGAACAGCGCTATCTCAAAAACAAATGATTTTGAAAATGGAATTCTCAGTTATAGAAACTAAAGTATAAATTAGCAATGCATTTTCTTTTGAGATAGCGCCACTCGGCTTAGCAGGGCAGTATTGTTACTACTTGGCTTGGCACCGACTTCAAACATATCAGTTGGTAACGCATAGACATAAAAAAGGATAATATTTTATTTCATCCTTTTTGAAGTCGGCTTCATTTTTTTTGTAAAAAGTTTTTATTTTACTATTTTTAGTTTTAACGCATTGTTAAGAGCGCGACGCATGAATGAAAAACAAGATCATGTTTAACACTAAATTCGTGTACCTATTACTTTAGTAAATATGTAATCAGGAATTTTCTCGAGTCTGTCTGGGAAATTATAATTCCTGTCAACTAAATCCATCTGCCCGCCCCGCCACTGACCCAATCCCTCAGCCCCCCGATCACTCAACCTCACAGCACATCAACCCCTGATCCAGGAATCCCTCGATCCTGAACCAGCAACCCTTCAACCGCCATTCCCCGACCCCTTAATCCCTGACCCCTTAATCCCTGACCCCTTAACTCCTAACCCTAACCCCCGATCAGTAGCCTTACCAGCTTACCACGAGTTTGACATTGATATATTCGCTAGCATGTGTATAACTTACTTCCTATGCATCTCGCTCGTACTAACCTTAGTGTGAGCGAGATGCATAAAAAGTTACATTTAGATGCATAAGACGTTTATGTACAGTTATATATTTAGATACAGTTGCAGTACATCAAATTGGTGGATTCGGAAGCAAATGCTCGAGTTTCTTTAGAAAACCCCGAAATCACTTAACACGTGCCTTTAAAAATTGAGGAGTTCCCTCAATTCCTCATGGATTCCATCATCAGATCAGAACCAAAAATAATACGGAAACATCTTGGAGGTAACTTTTTCCAAACAAAAAAAGAATTACTCAAATCGGATCACATGTGCCGGAGTAATCGCTGAACATACTTACATTTAAAGAAATCATCATCATTATCATCAAAATAATCATCATCATCATCAGGTCTACTTAATCAAATTGGTGGTTTTCGGGAGAAAATGCTCGAGTTGCTTAAGAAAACGCCCAAAACACCATGCATGTGCCTTTAAAAATTGAGCAGTTCCCTCAATTCCTCATGGATCCCATCATCAGAACAGAACCAAATTAAAATGGGACCAACTCGGAGGTAGCTCCTTTCAAACAAAAAAAGAATTACTCAAATCGGACTACGGATGTCGGAGTTATCGGTGAACGTACATAGAAAAAAAAAAGATAGCCACAACCGAATACAGAACCTCCTCCTTCTATGAAATTGAAGTCGGTTAAAAATTGAGTTTATCAGACTTGCAAGTCATATTATAAATAAGGTCAGGTGGGGTAAGAGGAACTATGGAGGAAGGTGGACACTTGTAGGGAAAATCAACAGGAATAGGTACATACATCTCGGAGTAATTAACAATGGAGCCGCCATTAACAGGCGTTCCCTTCTGTCGAAAATAGGCGGCCAATGGTCAACCACATGTCAACCATATGTATGGACTGACGTTTATCTGACATGACGTACCTATACATTTGATGTGCCCCTCCCCCGCAAAAAACGGCAGACTATTTTGTACCGAAAATTTTAGACATGGCGTCTCCGTTGGTTATATCCTCTAAGACATACATACATCACTGGCTCAGTGACCCAAAGAGGATCTTGCCCTCTAACACAAGAGAGCGCCACTCTGCCCTATTCTGCGCCACACGACCACACACGACTCCGCTGGCTCGGTCACCTGGAGAGGATGGGTGAGGATCGTGCTGTGAGAAGAGCGTATGTGGGCCACCCGGGCGGAAAACGTCCGTCGGGGCGTCCCAGATACCGCTGGAGTGACGAAGCCCAAAAAGACCTGTCCGCCCTCGGAAACAGGAATAGGTACTTAAAAATATTAAAAACTATGTAAAAACTAAATTAAATGCTAATACTAAAAATAAAGCTAATTCCTAAATAAAATTAACAAAAAAATATAGGACTTTTCTCATATGGTTTCTCTTACCCCGAGAAAAATAAAGTATATTTCCCTTACCTCATCTGACATTGTTGAAATTATCGGACTTGACCGTTGAAGTAGATGACGCTAGAGCCCTAGAATGTTTTACGACCGAGTACAAATCTAGTGAATAATCCGGTCACATCGTATTTTCTCGGAAACGAATAAAGGGCCCATTGATTACTAGTTCGCCGGACGATATCAGCCTGTCACTTAAACGCAAAATTTGACAGCTCCGAACAACTGACAGGCTGATATCGTCCGGCGAACTGGTAATCTGTGGTCCCCTTTAGTCTGCTATTTTATGTCGTGGATAAAATGGTACTTTAAGCATCGAAAGCGGTGCGATTATCTCGCGTGTGACGCGTTTAGAATATTATCTAATTTTTGACATTGTCCCTATAGAGGAGGAGTCTTCAGAAGACGTAGTGATGTCCTTAGAGCCCGGTGGTGAAGGCGCGGCGCACTGCGCGGCCTACATCAACGCCATACGACTGTCTGAACTTAGAGCAGCCTTAGCTCGACGAGGGCTGGCGGCCGAGTTCTCACACGGCGCTCTAGAGTGCTGTAATGGCACGCTCGCTATAAGACGGGTGAGTTTGGTTTAGATAAGTATTCAAAAGAAGTAGTGAAATTGAGAAAAAAACAGGAATTTCAACTGATTAAATAACTAAGTATAAAGGCCAGAGCACACCGACTGCATTTGCGTAGACATGCACGTGCGGTGAAATATTAGAGCCGTGCAAGCAAACGTCATGCAAGCCGAAGCGGTGTGTCATCTTTATCTCTCATAAGGATCTGTATTAGTACATTGTGTATTAAGGGCGGGAAATAAGAAATTACGAACGAGTGTCAATTTTAAGCCCGACGCGAAGCGAGGGCTTAAAATGTTCACGAGTTCGGAATTTCTTTACCGCCCGTGGCACACACAATGTTTTTCATCACACTTGTAAGGAAAAAAAGGAGAATTAATAAAAACAAACTTCTGTATAAAACACTTTTCCGCCCTAGGGCGAAAATTTCAATTTCCCGCCCGCAAGCCCTACGTGTAAATAAGTGTTTTTCATCACACTTGCTCGGAAAAGATTTTTTCCGCCCTAGGGCGAAAAATTCAATTTCCCGCCCGCAAGCCCTACGTGTAAATACATCTTTTCCGAGCAAGTGTGATGAAAAATATATTACAACTAGCACGTGCACGCACGCGTCCGTTGTGCATAAGCCTTAATACGTGCGTTGCCCTGTATTTTGCAATCTCTTTGGATTTTTGACAGACGTTTATAACTTTGTTTATAACGCACGCAACTAATTAGTTGGTACCATCGCCGACACTGTTAACTGACAGTTCGTAAACCTTATAACAAAAGGCATAAGGTCCACTGGTGGACAGTTAGGAGCGTTGCTGTTTGTACAGGAACCATGGCCTAAATCGGAAACTGTACCTTGACATTGACAATAGGGAATAGGAACTCTGCGTAGAAGGCGCCACTACCACTATCTATCCGTCACAATCTGGGAGTCTACCGCGAAACAAGAAAATCGAAATTTCGTTATCTAATCTCTCTATCACTCTGCATATTCGAGCGATAAAGAGGCAGATAACTAAATGTCGATTTTCGCGTTTCCCGGTAGGCCCTTGTTAACAAACCGCCTTGATGCATCTCATATTTTTATGGCTGTGAAAACTAGTCAAAAAACAGTTTAAGGAACAGTATGTATAAGTTACTCTATGGTTTACTAGAGGAGCTAGTGCTGCACTCTGGCGGCAGAACATTGCAGTAATACCCCCTATTCACTCCATTCCGACATAACATAACAGTTACATAGTCTAATAAAACATGGTCTTCCATTCCCAGAGTGACACGGGCCTACGTCACAACAACATGGCCGCTATATATAGCGCTATCGCATATTATCATATAGCGCTGTCGCATGATGACGTAGGCCCGTGTCAGTTAGGTGACCTAGAAAAGACGGGAATGGAGTACCAGGCGGAGTATATTATTATACCATGAACAGTTACATTAAAATTTGTTTTCAGTTGGAGAACGGTCGCGTGGCACTAGAAGGCGTTCTGTCGGAGGAGTATTATAAAGTACGTGAACTGTTGTACGAACAGTTCGCCATCGTGTAGTGACGAGATGTATGAGATATTGGTTAAGAATAAATTGTTTCAAATAAAATATCGTTTTGCTAATCATTTTCCCTATACAATATAACGTAAACACCAATAATCGACATGTTAAGAGCCAATAATCGACACCTTGCTGTCAACTTTATTGATTCGACATTATGATTGAAAATATCGATTATTGGAGCTGTGTCGGGCACTGGAGCCTGTAAGTTCGTTTTGATTTTGGCTAACAGATTACATTAACGCATTTTATTCAAGGTGAATGTTCGAACAAAGATTCCGTATTTTTAACCGACTTCTTTACCCAGAAGGAGGAGGTTCTGTATTCGGTTGTGGCTATTTTTTTAAATGTATGTGCACCGATTACTCCGAGACCCGTGCTTCGACGTGAGTAATTCTTTTTTAAAATAATAAATTAATTAATTATTATGAAATGTATTTGTATCGGTAGTAAATTGCAATTGTTGAATTTTGTATTTTGTAAGCTGTTATTTATTTTTTAATTTAATTTTAATTTATTTATAATGTACTTTGACGATGCAAAAGAGATTGTAAAATCCTACTTGATTAAATGAGATTCTATTCTATTCTATTCTATTCTAAAAACTACAAATTAAACGGCTAGGGTCTTTATTTAGTTTATAATTAGAAGGTTTTTACTTCCTTAAAATCCCAAAAGGAAATAATTATGATTGTATGACAGTAAAATAAACCTAAAGCTACCGGAAAACTATGGCCTTAGCCAAAATCGTTGACAATCGCCAAACGAAAAGAAAAAAAAAATCTCCTGTCCCATGACTATTTCCATATCATTGACATATCGCTGCCCCAATATTACAGGGTTCTATGTTACATTTATAAAGATAATTGAAATTCGACTTAATGTCACTATGACAATGTTTAAATTTCAGTTCGATAAAAGTGAAATATAGAACCCTGTAATATTGCGGCAGCGAAATATATCTAAAGACGGGCCTTACGGGCACTAAGAATGGTGCCAGTACGCGCGCAGCACAACGTGATTGGATGATGTGTTCGCATCACGCGCGCGATTGGTCGTAACAGTTGGGTTAGACAGCACGATTGGCTCGAATAGGTACGTGTGCGTGACACCGCTGAACTATCTTGTCACTTGTTTGGCGCTGGCTCCGTATTTTTTCCATCTGTCCCCGGCTCCGCGGTACCCTCCATGGTACCGCCTCTACCTCTACCTCTACCCTCTAAAGGTATTACCCTCCAATGTTCTACCCTCCTATGATAGATACAGATGTAGTGCATTATTGTTTTCCTTCGTAATTGCTCGGAAACTTTCGTATTTGTCATGCTACTTCAGTCAACCTCAGTACTTTTTGTACCGAGACTGACTGAAATAGCAACGTTCGTACGTTTCCGTGAAAATACGAAGGAAAATAATTATGCAGTACATCTGTATCAGAGAGCAGTGACATTGACTCTTGTTCCATCTATGGTCTGGTACTGGTTAACTTCACTAGGTTTGGTAACATTCACGTCTATGCCACTCACTGGTGTGGCGTCTATGGTTTTGAACCGTGTGCCGCATTTTGTGTTGGCTGGATTGTCAACTTCTTTTAGGCTGGCTTGTTCGGGATAGTTGTTCCCTATAAACAGAAGTATTCGATATTAGTTGATACTTCGAGCAACACCGGGAAGGGAGTCGGCATTTGCACTATTTCTCCTCTGTCGAAGCACATGCCCAACTAGGCATGCACACAACTAGCGCGGTTGTGACTCATCCGTACACAAAAAGAGATCGACGTGTGCAAGATTTGTCTTTGACATGTGTCATTTTCTATGTATTTGTGTCGTCCGATAGGATTTGTATGTAGTAAGTAGAAGTGCGACCATGTGCACGTGTCCCCCCGCAAAAAATGGCTGAACGATTTGTACGGTAAGATACCGCTTGGGCTCCTCCCTTCCGACGTATGGAGCCGGTGTTGCTCGAAGTCGCTGGCAGTTTACCAAAAGCAGATAAGTTAACAATCGGCTTTTTTCCTCCTGAGGAATATTATTAACCTTTTCACTTGTTTAGCGCTGGCTCCGTATTTTCTCCATCTGTCCCCGGCTCTGCGGTACCCTCCATGGTTCTACCCTCCATGGTTCTACCCTCTACGGTTCTAGCCTCCACGGTTCTACCTTCTATGGTTCCACTCTCGATGGTAATGTTTCTACCAATAATAGATATCTCTCTAGGCTCCTCGTTCAGCGCAGTTACATTGACTCTTGCTCCATCTATAGTCTGGTACTGATTGACTTCGCTAGGTTCGGTAATGTTCACGTCTATGCCACTCACTGGTGTGGCGTCTATGGTTTTGAACTGTGTATCGCATTTTGTGTTGGGTGGATGTGATGATGGTTCGGGGTGATTGTTGCCTGGACTTTCAACTTCTTTTAGGGTGGCTTCTTCGGGATAGTTGTTGCCTTTAAACAGAAGTATTAGATATTAGTAGTTAGTACTTTGAAATGGGGGCGATGTTTGTGTGGAAAACACAAATAGGTATTTATTTCTGAGTTATGGGTGTTTAATACGTATAGGGCCCGAAACTTAACATTGACACTAAGCAGACAGGGACCGGTCCAATGGTATCCCCTTTGAGGGTTTTGGAAGGGGTATTTCGTAAGGCTTTGCTTACCAAAGCCGTTGCTAGCCCAGTGCCGCCCCTTACAATTCATGCGTTACGTTACCCAAAAGCTTATTACTCACCATCTGCTTTGTTAAAATTGGGACTCGGTCGATCAGTACCTATAAGATTATTCTGAGATATTTAGTGGATTAGTTGAGACCCGCAAAGCAAAAGAGTTGTTACTTAGCTACATAGGTACTGGGTAAAAGTATTTCTTTATTGTGTATTACCTGCCTTCGCCATCATAAGTGCAAATTTATCCTCGATTCGTGCCGCTGAAAATTTTTAAACTTTTTAATTCGATACTGTTACTTAAAATCCAACCAACTACGCACCGCCCAATCATCAAGAGTTTATTATAAATGGTGGCAAAATAAACGCCTGTATTTTGCCACCATTACGAAACCACCAATACGAAAATCTTATCAATAATAAAGGTAATACAGATGTAGAACATAATTATTTTCCGTCGTTTTTTCACGGAAACGTACGAACGTGTCTTGCTATTTCAGTCAGTCTCGGACTGTCGGTACAAAAAGTAATGAGGTTGACTGATGCAGCATGATAAATATGTGAGTACGAACGTTTCCGAGAAAATACGATGGAAAACAATTATGCACTACAGCTGTAGGTATTTGAAATTGTTACCATTTATTTTGTTCACGATCAAGTTCAAAGTAAGGAGGCCGACAAAGACGAGGAGGCTCAAAACGCTGTACGCCCACCACGGAGGTTGTTCCATCTGAAAAAAAGTCGACTAAAACCATACGAGCTTCCTTAAGCACCTGTCCTGTCTGATTAGGGAAAAGCGATAAGCTAGTTATACTTACGCAGGAAAAAATGTGTTAAAAAAAGTAAATAAACAATCAGGGTTCATCTAGCTATCTAATCTATCGAATTCCTGTAAACGAGCAATTCTTTTTATATATGATTATGTCATTAAGCGACGCATGTCTCGAAAAACGGTCTGCACTTTTTTGATATGATAATCCGTGGTGTCCCAGTCGGTCCACATCCGTGCCACATCAAGAGCATATGTGTGGCGTACACACCGAAACCCCGAGTCGCAAACCAGTCGCCAGTCTAAGGGAGGCCGGATCCAAGAAAGTACCAGTATTGGGCGAAGGATGGGCATGTAGCCATGCAGTAACCGGCTTCCCGGGTTACCGCGGGGTACCGCCAAAAGCCTCGCGCGGTCTGACAATCTACTTACTGTACGTGTCTTATTTGAGGAAATAGGTAACTAGGTACTTAGTTGATCGTGTTGCTAGCTGCAAGCTAGTCCGACTTGAACTTTTCCGTTATTTTTGGTCGAGAACAATGTACCTGAGGTCATTGTGGTGAAGACCGTCTATCAGGTAAGACCGTCTACAAGCTTACTTCAAGCATACTTCACTTACATAAGGTCGGTAGAGCAGATTAGAAGGAGCAAAGCTTGCTTTCTGACTGTGTCTGGGCGAAGTACGCATAAGAAAGTTCTTCTATGACGGTCTTCCCAACATCCCAACCAAAAATGTTATAATTATGCCCGTACTTCTTCACAATGACCTTATTATATACCTACTTTCCGATACAGAAGATTCTTGGAATATCGCGAAGACCTTGCTAATTATCTATCTGAAACTGAATATAGATCTGAATTCGAGAGATAAGTACAAGGAGAATATGAATATCACGGAGACAATTTAGATAAACACAAAGAGCATATAATCACTACGTTCTAGATAACAATCATTACGTCACGGTGACATTTTTTTCTAGTGCTCAATAATATTCTGAGTTTCACTCACAGAACCACAGACAACTGGAATTAGATAAGATCTTCGTGCAAGTTCACTAATCATACAGGGAGATTTTTATTTTTAACGTATATTATTTACTGCTAGAGTCTGTGCGGAAAGAGAAGAGTCGTGGAATGTATGGGGCCCAATACATTCCACGACTCTTCTCATACTCATACTCATACTCATTCTTTATTGGTAATAAGTAATTACATGTACCTATGGCGCCGCCCTGGTGGACATGGAACGCATCATTTATCTGAATTGTACCATTCTCTAGTCCATATTTTTCCACACCGTGCGTTGTCATTGCTTCATCTAATAATGTAGTTCCCTCACCGGCCCACCACACACTTCGAACCACAGAACACCCGACTAGAAACCTAATATTGGCCATTTTGTTCGCGACGCAAATCACCAAACTGTGAGGCGCGGGAGGGGTGCTCCCGGCGTTGCGATTGGTCGTGGCGCGCTGACACGTGTAAGCGTAGGGATGGGACATGTTCATTACTTGCAGTGGTACTGGTACCAATGGTACCGTAATCTGATGTGGTAAAATAATTGTTATCAATAAAGTCCACAGATTAATTACTTCAGAATATTCATACAATATAATCATTCATTAGGTACTTTAAAAATGTATCTAAAAATGTTACTTTGCATATTATTAATGAGCTAAGATTGTAAACATAAGAAAAACTGTAACGATTTCGATGAAATTTGCTATATGGGGGTTTACGGAGGCGAGGCGTTTTAACTCTAGGAAAACGCGCATTTTAGATTTTTTATGTTTGCTGTGCAAAGCTCGGTCTCTCAGATATTCCGTTTTTATTAACGCTGTTTTCTACAGTAGTACCGTTGAGGCACCACGTCACTGACACAAAGGCAAAAGGCGCTACACACCAATGCATGCATGCTAATGAAAAATACTGTATTATTTTCCTAGTCTAATTCATACTAAACAACCATGCATAATCTATTTAAAGCATCTATACTGCGTCAAGCAAATCTTGTCAGTAGAAAAAGGCGGCAAATTTGAAAAATCGCGGGCTAGCAACACTGTGTTCGAATAATTCCAAAATCGCGTGTCGTCTGTGTTTTATCTGTGGCCAACTTGTTTGTTGACATTCTGAATCGTTTTTATTTCAAGAGATATTTCTGCTGTGACCTATGATATTTTCTGATATTTAATAAGATTGTGCATTACCTTAAGCAAAGCTAAGCCTGCAATGTATAATCATACTCGTTCATAGTAAACATTACTAAAATTTTAGGTTATGACAAGTACTGGAAGAACATGGGAAGAACTTGGGAACTTTTAAGATTATGTGCAGTTTTTTTTTGTTTTAGGGTTAAAAGGCATAAATAAAATTAAAACGTATGCCTAAATCTATCCAATAAGACCACACATTGTGTCCTGGAAACCGTCCATAGGCCCACATATCTTACTATTTTCAGCGACTGATTCGACTACATAATTTACAAAGGTAAACTTTTAAAACAGTATTAAGAACTTTGATTATATCGCCGTTCTTTCGCAACATTACCTAATCCTTTCATATGTTTGTTGCAGGATTAAATCTCGCTCAATATGAGGCGTTCGTAGTAGGTAGTTTCTCTTTAGAAGTTCAGTCAGACAATACTTACCTACGGCGGTTTATATACGTGTACAGCGCAACCAAGACGAAAAATAAATTTATTATTTAAAATGTAACAAAAATATTGAGAGCTTAAATATTGATGGAATAGATTATTCTTTTATAAGTTGTCCTTATGTTAGTCATTAAGAAAGTATATTATTTAGGCTAATTTGTTTCATGCTCTCAGCTACTGCACATATATTCCTATGGGAAATCCTAGTTTATACTTGCTGAAACAGGTACAGTCAGCAGCAAAAGTTACTAAGCGGGCCAGGTGTTCAAAATGATCTTGACGCGACTTTATTATTAAGAGAATAAGAGTGTGTCAAGGTAATTTTGAATACCTGGCCCGCTTAGTAACTTTTGCTGCTGACTGTACCTATGTATCTTTTTAAAAGAAGTTTTAAGTCGCTTTACATACCTGTTTGTTCAATAAAAGAAAATAATGTAGTCAGCATTCATATGGAGCACTAGACGCAGTGTAGGTATCATTTTAGAAAAGTATTTTTACATTTCCAAAATGACAAGTCTTGAATAGCCTAATGTACAAGTTAATAAAATTTCCTAACAGTATTTTTTATTTTTATTATACAATATTATAATTGTGTTATATTTCTCAAACATATTTCCTAAACTTTAGCCGGGCAAACACAACTAGCCAGTTAGTCAGATCCAAGAAAATTATACTCATAGCTTTAGCATAAGAAAAAGAGTATGATTCCCTCTGTCTTTAGACAGTCAGTCCTGGGCCAAACTACATAAAGAATCTTTTTTATGCCTGCCACAGAACCCTACAAATTATAAATTGAATAGAAGAATAGTATTTCTTAGACCATGAAATAAAATAGGTACCAAGGGTTAAATTAGACAAATTATTGTTAAACTAAACTAAAAATATTTAGTTTACCCAAAGAATTGTTTATTGTAAGTTAAAGGAGTTAACTCCTTATGTTTGGAAACTTAAATTACACATTTTGTAACAAATCTGTTTTATGCTTAAGATGCAATAGATGACTACAGAGTATTATGATGCTTGGTTGAAGTGACCAGGTAACCTTGGTAACTTCATATTTTTTCAATGAATGCCCTGAATTAAGGTGTAGGTAGGTTAAAGTGACCCTTATCTTCTCTTACATTTAAATTAAATAAGCACCCAAATATCATTTGTTTTATTTTTATTATGTATATTGTACAATATATACCAATCAAAATATTACACAGGTAGGTATGTGATATTGATCCAGCAAAGTACACTAATTTACATTAACAAGTAGCATATTATATTGTAAGTATCAAATATTCCACAATTTCCATTTTGCTATGATTAAAATTGAATTCCAACAGAAATCTAATAAAATATTAAAATTTAGTAGGACATCTACCTGCGGAAGCAATGATTTTATTCATACATTCTAGTTTAATGGCATCTCTTCTTCTTTGTCGTTCCCTCATGACTGAGGATCGTGACCAATAACTATGTCCCTCCATTTATCGCGAACAAGGGCTATTTGGGCTGCCCTCTGCATGGAACCACATGCTTGTTTTATGGAATCCGACAATCTTGCAGGGGCTCTTCCTCTAGCGCGCTTGCCTTCATCTCGCCCCGGTATGATGTCACGTTCGAGGCTGTGGTGTGGCGACCGCAGTATGTGCCCAAAGAATCTAAGAGCCCTCTCCTGGCAGATTGTTGAGTCGTTTGGTGATTTTGAGTTCTCTCAGAATGGTTTAATGGCATAGTCCGTTTCTAATTGTAATTTGATATCTTCAAATTTGTTAATCATTTTGACTAACATGGCTTTTAAATTGCCCGTCCATATTAAATAACAATTTCTAAAATTTTCAACAAGCCGCAAGTGACAATTTGAATTGACGTACGTAGGGCGCGCTCAGCGGAAAAAAAATCATATTCGTTTTGGTTCGACGTACATTGCTGCTTTTCTTAGCGCAATACTGCTCTTTGAGTGTTGCCCTACTTTAGTTTGCTTTACATTGCTACTGACAAGATTTGCTTGACGCACTATAAGTACCTACGTTTACGAATAAACTGACGCGACAATTTTGTATATTTTTTTTTTTTTTTTTTAATTTATTTATCATAAAGTACACAACACTTTTATAAACATTATATTCCTCGCCAAACTGCAATTGCAGTTTGTTGGCGAGATCGCGCTCATCTTCACAGACATACATATTATGCTATGCACTAAATACTAAACTTAACTTAACAACTAAATGCAGGTATATTTTAGTACAGTTTAAATGTTAGGGTATATTATCCAATAACGTATTTTTTAACTCAGTTTTAAATTTAGCCCTACTACATTTATTTTCTTCCCTTAGGTAGTTAATTTCGTTATACAATTTTGGTATCAAAAACAAATCAGTTCTTTTGCCATAATAGTTTTTAGCAGTATTTTGTACAATTTTTTTAAGCCTTATGCTCTTTGTTCTATATCTACTTTGTTTCAACACCTTAAATTTATCATCAAAACAATTTTCTACTGCTATCAAGTATTGCACCTTTTGATGTATAGGAAGTATTTTACATATCTTGTACAATTTGTCGTAATTCCCTTTAAGCCTATTTTTAATTTTTTTATTAACTAGGTATTTCATAGATCTTATATGATATGATCCCAGCACATCTGTAAAATTAGTTTGGTTACGGCAATAACATAAACAAATATAAAATAATATAAATGTGTAATAAATTTCACATTTCGTCGGAGTCCATTTCAGTTCATCATCAGGTCCATCTCGTGACCCAAGACCTTACTGCTCACCTAGAGGATTCTAATAAACCCACACAACATGTGTCTATCACAAACCAACACCGATTTCCCTCGCACTTCTTCAAAGTTCATCATCAGGTCCAGCTCGTGGCCCCCCACCTTACTGCTCACCTAGAGGATTCTAATAAACCCACACAACATGTGTCTATCACAAACCAACACCGAGTTCCCTCGCACTTCTTCAAAGTTCATCATCAGGTCCATCTCGTGCCCCCCCACCGTACTGCTCACCTAGAGGATTCTAACAAACCCACACAACATGTGTCTATCACAAACCATCACCGAGTTCCCTTGCACTTCTTCAAAGTTCATCATCAGGTCCATCTCGTGACCTAACTGCTCACCTGGCTTCTTAAAAAAAATTTACATCATTCATTTATTATTAATAAATCAATCATGAATTTCAAAAATACACTTTGGTGGCAAACGCAGCCTATGGAAACTATACTACTAACTAATGGCGCTTGCAACTAGGAGAATGTCACATGGGCGTTGCTCTGAAAACCTGCTAAAATATGATCATTTTCTTATTTTGATGCTACCTCAATAATGGTACTACTAACTAAAAACTAAACTACATACTACATATACCCACTAAGATAAACTACCAACTACCTAATTAAAACTATAGATTTTACAGATCAATTTTATTTATTCTCAATTAAAAATGAAAGAGAATCACAATTATCTTTTACATTTCTTAAAATGGTACAATACTTATGGTTCGAGCGAAAGCACGAATTTACCGCAATTGACAAAACCATCACCGTCACATCACTAGTTGTTGACGTGAAAGGGATAGCACATTGCATTTTCAAGTTGACGGAAAAGGACGGGCTACTTTACTGCCGCTCAGTACAACCATATTGACCAGTATAAAATGAACCCCGCGGACAAGAAATAATTTTCAACAAAATAGTGATTTTGACTTACCTGTGGAATGTTATTCCATCTGTTTTATAACTGGAAGTCTTAGATGACTTGCCACACCATTTCACACTGCAAAATCCCATGATTTGAATAAATTGCGATTTATTTTCGTAAACACGCGCACACTGTTAACAGGTCGTGAATTTGGACGCAACTGATCGGAGCGGCGCGCGTGAAATATTTTACAAGCGCTATTGCTCGCACGAGTGGAGGCCGCGAGTCGTCCTATAAGCTATGTCTATAGGGGTTGGTCTGTGCTTCGAACATATAGGATATGTTGCTGTGCTGGGCTTATACCAAAAGGTGATTATTTGGGTTACTGGGTTAGGACCAACAATAGGGAATATTAGGCAAAGCTCTGCGTAGGTGGCACCTTTGTGGCACATACAGTAAACAAACCACATTGACACACGTCAATCACATGGCCTACCGCGAAACAAGAAAATCGAAATTTCGTTAATCTCTCTATCACTCTTGCGTATTCGAGCGATAAAGAGGCAGATAACTATACTGGGTCAAGCAGATCTTGTCAGTAGAAAAAGGCGGCAAATTTGAAAAATGTAGGCGCGAAAGGATATCGTCCCACAGAAAATTTGAATTTCGCGCCTTTTTTTACTGACAAGATTTGCTTGACCATCTATAAATTTCGATTTTCGCGTTTACCGATAGGCCCTTGTTAACAAACCGCCTTGATGCATCAATGTCATATTTTATTGTCTGTGAAAACTTGTCAAAAAATAGTTTAAGGCACAGTGTGTATAAGTTAGTCTATGAATTTACTGAGTCGGTAGTGCTGCACTCTGGCGGCAGAACATTGCAATAATATCCCCTATTACAACCAATTTATTAAAACTCTACGCCAAACTGCTTATGAGCCATACGTACATCGACCTGCAAAAATGCATACCCACTGTACGAGTATGCATGGAATTCATTCATAATAGATAATGAAGGTATGCACTTTTGGAAATATAGGTAAGGTACTTAATTATGTTAAAATAAATAGACAATACACTTTCAACAGCATAATCGAGCTGTTAAACTACAATTAAACGTAGCATTACCAACATTGCAACATAACAATAGCATAATGAGGCTGTAACAGTACTCCTCCTTGATAACAATTACACCCTGTATGCTAAAGTGACGCAAGGGGAATCCGGCAAATTACCAAATAAAAGTTTTCAACGGCAATATAAAGGTGGCCACTGACGAGCCTTCCTGCTGGAAGGCTCGTATATTGTATGCTTTATATTGGACTGTTGTCCAATGGAGTGGCTGCAATCCAAAATCGGTCCGTGAATGTCAAAAACGTACATTGTTTAATATTAGGATGCCGTCCATTTGGATGAATCCATTGTAACGGCATCCATTTGGAAGGCTCGTCAGTGGCCTGCTTAACAAACTCTTCAATTTAGCTGATAATTGTGACGTTTTCAACTAAAAGGTATCACATTGTCAGTTGTCGATAAGGTTGATTTCAAATTGAAGCTATATGGAAATGGCGCCTTATTGACAACCGACAATAAGTACTTAAGTACCGTTTTGGTTGAAAATGGCACAATTTTTGAAGTGAAAACTTCTTTAGCGGCGCTGTGCACTTTTTGTGATGGGGAAAAAATGTTAAACTCGCGCCAGGTCACGTGGCCGTAAGATTCGAGAGACGTAAGACGGACACGTGACCTGATCGAAAAACTGTTACAATGTCATTGAGTTTTCACTTCTCCCGGCACTCCCTGAGTGCAACCCGTTGTTTTTATCTCATCTTAACTCGTGTAAGCCTACTTGGTCTGGCTACGAGCTAATTGCTCGACTAAATCGTGATTAACATTATAATTTTGTCGTATCTAATCGTTTTGTCGCGCCTGACAAAACTTCGATACGTAAGCCTTTGTTTTTAGACGGTTCTGTGGTAAGATTGATTGCTCTGTACCGACTTGTGACCTCATTTATACAATGCGACTGCAATTGAATGCTTGAATCGTAACCGCACAGTCAAACTGAGGGCCAGAGAGAAAAATTTCGTTATCTGTCAGTCTATCACCCTTGTATATTCGAGCGATAGAGGCAGAATGAAATTTCTATTCTATGAATATTGGAAAGATCACTCCGGGCTGGCGAAGTGGTGACATATTCGCGGCGCGCTCATTTTTTCTTCCGTGCATATATTTGCAATTATACTAGTGGAACCCGTTTAGTGCGATTCTGACGTTTAATACGATTTTACAAGCTTTTATTTTGGTTTCACCTGTCCCCTGTCCAGTTGTCTGTAATCAAATCTGAGATATAATGAAGTATGTTTTTAAGATATTTTGTCTGTTTTTTAATAATTTTAGGATAATATTTGCTCATTGTTATTTATTGTTCTTGCTGTGCTCACTTATTTTGGGTGGCATTTCTATATAAAGCCTACCACTTTTATTGTAATCATGTATTGAATGTCGTCTGTATAGTTAGGCCGTCTAAGATAACTTTGCACCGATTTAAATAGAACAAAGGGAGTGCAATTATAAACGTCATATTTTCATATACATTTGATACAACGATGATATTGCCACATTGTCGTTGCAAGTGCCATAAAGAGATATCTAGCTTGGTCCGAATATGATGTGTTCCCTTTGATGTGTTCCCTTCAGAATCTTCTTAAGCGGGTGTTACCGTAGGAACTTCTTGCCGCTGTTATGTCTGTAATAACCTTTAATTTTTTTACACATTCACTGCCAACACTAACGTTTTCGTAGCGCAACGCTTGTAGCCGATCCCAGCTTTTTCCCCGCTTTGTAATGGAACACTACGAACAGAGAACCCACCCACTTACTTCCCGGCACTTAATGTAATGTGTTAAGCTATCTGCGGTCGTGTCGTACCCGCCTCGTAAGGAGTAAAGCGCCCACAAGCGAGTCGGTGTTAATTAATTTGTATTTCATAACCGAACGGGCAGTTGATGAATTGTGAGAGGAAACTCGGCGTGATGAATAGAGAGCCCCGAGGATCGATAGTATGCTGATGGATCGAGAATGTATCGCTTTATAATTACAGTTAAATAAAGATAAATGTAAATGTAATAAATTATAAATAAGAGATGCTACGGATAGTTATTTGGCCGGATACCGGATATTCGGCCTGCCCATCGGCCTAACATTCGGTATCCGGCCGCCGAATATTCGGCCGGCGGAACTTTACCTACATTTCGGTTTTTCAGGTGCGCATTGTGCAGATTTTGACCTGTTTCGTAGTGATCGTTCGCGCGGATTCATTTCTAGGTTCGAAATGAGTGTGCATGCATGTCTGTGGAATTATAAATTGTTTTAAAATGATAACGAGTACGATTATTATGTCCGTAATGTAACCGTCCGGATAGTAACCGAATATCCGGTACATCTCTATTATAAACCGTATCCAGTAAATGTCTAATACGAAAGAAGTGACGAAGGCCTTCAGAGGGACTATCGCGAACCACGTTCGACGTGTTGCCTCTCTTCCACTTGTAAATTCGTACGTAAGTGTCACAGGGAGGCAACACGTCGAAGGTGCTTCGAGGTAGGCCCTACGTACCCAAGGCTGGAATCGAACCAGCGTGCTCTGCAATCGAGATGCCTAAAACCGCTCGGCCACCCGGGCATGGGTCGACTGTTCCCTCGTATATGCAATTTCTTAAGGGCTTATGGCGTCCTCTGGCTTAAGCCTAAGCACTGGAGGCCTTATCACTTTTTCTTTCTTTCATTTATTTAGGTTTATAATTTATATAAGTAAATATAGTGCATTGGGGTAAATCCGAAGGCGGGATAATTTTGAAAATGGCAAATGTCTACTAAACTCGAAACACTTTCTACTGTAGCAACATGCCATGTTAGCGTTGCAGTGGCGTAAGTGTTGCTTAAGTGTGAAGTGTTTCTAGTTTAGTAGATATTTGGAATTTTCAAAATTACCCCGCCTTCGGATTTACCCCAATGCACCTTAGTAGTTTTTCTTCTTAAAATAACACAAGTTAAAATAATTATTTTCTTAAAAATAATTTGATTTGTGTCCTCATAAATGTTAATAAAAGCTTTTTTTTACTCCGCCATGTTCGAACGTCTGTAAATTGGACGGATTGGAAGTTACAGAGATAGAGTTACTTTCACATTTATAATGTTAATTAATAGGGATTTTAGTTATTCTATTCTATAACTGACAGCAATAATTTCATTCGTAGAGGGCGCGTTGTGGATCTCATTGTCCGAAATATAGGAAGCAAAATAAATAGGCAAATGTATACAAAATGGACCTAAAATAAATACCTATTACATGGCAATGCGACTGCTAATTCAGCAATCATAAGCATCAATAACCACTATATTACACCAATAAAATTCAATGCCCGTCATAGTCATAGCCCGCGTAGTACAACCGATAACCGATATCCATTCAAAACCCCATCAGCGAATCAATAAAACTTGAAAAATAGTTCGCCAACAACATTTGCACGTGCGTGGAACGGAATATCTCGCAATTGTTGCCGCGAAAATGCTTCCCGCGCATAAATCAGGTTGTCAGTGTTGCCGTTATAAATTCGCGGCTCGCCGCCGCGAAACGCACCTGCCGCTGGCAACATTACCTTGATTGCGAGCGGTGCGCTGCATTTGCCTTCGGTCCACGTTTTTGAACGTACCTCTCGCAAAACAATACCAGCTTAAGCAGAGCTCTCACTCCTCGCGGGCGGCCAATTATTAAGGTTGCGAAAAGAGCGCGTAAGGGGAAATGGAAGGCTCAAGTATTTTTGGATGCATTCGCCAGTCATACTTCACCGAAGTTTCTTGCTTTAGGTTCTTTATGCCTAGCTCTTTGTTTCACAGTTCGTGCAGTAATGACTCGGAACTTTCTTGAAATTAGACTCGTAGGGAACGCTTTTCGGTGTCGAGACACTCGGAGTTCTAATACGAAAGTTATGATATGAATGTATGAATATATAGGGGGTTGTTTGTGGAAGTAATGTTGAAGTCTTAGTGAACCTTTTATATAGTTTGCGCGTTAGTTCTCGTTAAAAGTTGGGCGGGGGTGTGTTGAACCTTGGAGCTAAATTATTATTACCCTAGTTTGGCGTGTTTTGATGTTCAACTCATCGCGTGGCATATGTTCTATTTCTAAGTTTGTTTTAGTTATATGACGGTAACACTGAAAGTTTTTAGAACATATTGTAATATGCCTACTTGAATAAACTATTTTTTTTTTATCTTTTTAGGGTTCCGTACCTCAAAAGGAAAAAGCGGAACCCTTATAGGATCACTCGTGCGTCTGTCTGTCCGACCATTCTCCCCCCCCCCCCCCCCTTTATCTTTGAAACTACTGGGCCTAAAATTTTGAAAAAATTACACAAAATACAAATAGTACTTTACCTATAGATGACAGGAAAACCTATTAGAAATCTGCAGTCAAGCGTGAGTCGGACTTATGTACGGAACCCTTGGAACGCGAGTCCGACTCGCACTTGACCGGTTTTTTTTACATTTTGGAAACGATATTAATTAGGCGATCAACATTTTTATTAGGTACTTTCTTAACTCGTTTTGAAATCGACAATTAAGTCATTTTAAAGGTGACTTGCAGCTGCATTACTGACAGTGGCATCGCATCCGAACGTCACCTTTATTGAATTTTCATTACCGAGTTAGGCTATCCGACAATATGCGACGTAGCCCGTTCGCAATAACACGAGCGTAGCACGAAGCGAACTCGATGCACTAAAGTTCTGAGGCGTCTCCACCTGGCGGTTCAGCAGCTACGAATTATGGATATCCCATTTTTGTTCGCAACCTGTATCATGTCTCACTCCCTTGGAGGAATTAGGGTAATAGCTTAGAGCATTAAAAGAGCTTAACCCCTCTGCTGAAAAACTTGCACATTTGTGCAAACTTTTGTATGGACTGACGTTACGTACAAATCACGTAGAAATAGCAATACATTTGACGTCCCCTCCCCCGCAAAAATCGGCAGACTGTTTCGTAAAGAAAATGACAGCGATGACATCTCCAGTTACCTACTAAATGCTCTAAGGGTCATAGACTACATAATAGGTAAATAGTTAGATTAGTTAGGTAATGAAGGGTTATTACCTACCTACCTGCTTATCAAGCCAAAGCTGCAGCAAAGAAATAGACAATACTACCTAACACCTGTATATCATCAGGTAAATAAGGCCTACAGTCACCTCACGGGAATGTTAAGCCATTTAGGGTCCTAGCTAAATTGGACATTCCATAGCGCAAGTATTGAACGACTAATTTAGCTAGGCCCTTCAAGTGGCGGTCAACCCGTGAATGGTCGATGCGAAAACCAGTTAGTGGTTAATGAGGTGTTGATGTATTTAGAGGTGAAATTGAACGCATTTAAGTATAGTTGCGCTCTTCTAGCGCCCAAAATTAGGTAGCGAGTTAGAGAAGGATAGCATACCATAAGAAACACAAAAACACTTGGTATAAAATTTGTAGGTGAGGACCATTGATTCGGGAGCGACCGCCTAGTCCGAGGTCAGTCTTGTTTCTTAAGAGGTTGTTTTGTAAAAGAAATTGTATCTTAGGTCCCTTTTATTGATTTAATCTTAAAGATAAAAGTCTTCCTTTGATAATGAAATAGCAATTACCTCCAATAATCAATTAGTTTTATGGTGGTAGTCATTTTTAACAAGGAAGCTGGAAAACTGTCATATCATTCTTCCGGAGTTTGATTAAGTCTGGCCAAATGTATAAACATTAGAATAATTTAATTGCTATATTCAAATAGCCTATATAACGCTGATTCTAACAATATGTGATTTAATATACTTTCAAACATAGAAAAGCTTAAATCGACGATTTTGTAAAATTTTCTTAATCTACGCTGACCACCCACCGGGGCCCCGCCACTTGACTACTTTTCGCGTTTTCGCTGGCGCCACTTGAAGGGCTAAGTGACATAACAATCGCGAAGCGTGATGGTACAGTCAGCTACGTATAAGTTTGGAACTACAAAGAGCCTACATAGGTACTTTAAAGGCTAATATATTAACTAGTAGGTACCTAATCTTAAAAACTGAATTATTTAAGTCACTTAGTTGGTACAATGGTAGTAAGGTAAACGTACTGGTGCTAGACGCGGTCCCAGTACATGTCATCTTGAAACTTAAGTCATTGTCAATGGGGTGGTAATTGGTCAGAATCTACCTCCTCGCGGTCCACCCCGGGCAACGGCTTCGCAGAAGACGGCTAAAAGATTCCGACTGTTCCTGGCTAGCTGAACTCGCTCCCTCTGAGCCTCCCAGCTATTTTGTATACATCAATTTTGGTTTCCTTACAATGCGCTCAAATAGTCCTTTTAAGGGCTCTCTGACGAAAAGTTTAGGACCTTCTGTCCTAATACTACAATTGAATATTGAAGGTATGTCCACACAGTCTAAATGCGACTACCTCGCTAGATTAGCTAAAGATAATAACGTTGACGTGATTGCCATCCAGGAACATCACATAGATAGCGTAAATAAGTTTAACAACCGCGGCATAATCGCGGGTTTTGATATGATAGCCTATACCCTGTCACCTATTTACGGTTCCGCTGTATATGCTAGATCGTCCCTCTCAAACGTGCTGCCTTTGGAAACGTCTGTTTCGTGTAACTTAGAGACCATAACTGTTAGAGTTTCAAACATTACTATTACTTCCATTTACAAGCCCCCGAACAACATCCTACCAGACCCACCTTTTAAAATCTACCCCCACCCTGCCATCTACGTTGGTGACTTTAACTGCCGGCATTCTGCATGGGGCTACTCAACGAGCGACTCAAATGGCGAATCCCTAAATGCATGTAGTCAGAAAGAAAACCTTCATCTCGTCTTTGATGCAAAACAGAGGGGCTCTTTCCGATCGGCAAGATGGCAGCGCGATACAAACCCCGATCTTTGTTTTGTCTCCCAGGACGAACAGGGTAACATACTGCCTACTAACCGCACCATCCTCCATGACTTTCCACGAAGCCAACACCGCCCTGCGCTTATCAAGATAGGCTTGGAGGTGCCGCTGGTGAACTCTGTACCTAAACCGAGATGGAACTTCAGTAAAGCTGACTGGGATTCATACAAGCAGCAGATGGACGCCAACATCAGGTGGATTAAACCTGACATATCCAACTATAACAGGTTCTGCGGAATTGTGTTAAGCACAGCAAAGAAATTCGTCCCAAGGGGTTTCCGTAAGGAATACATCCCCGGATGGTCCTCAGAGACCGAAAATGCGTATCGCTCGTATCTTGCTACACAGAACGCCGACACAGCTAACGAACTGATAGCCAAGTTGGACGAGTGTCGCCGACAGAAATGGCTGGAAAATGTCGAGGGTATGAACTTCACCTATTCGAGTAGGAAAAGCTGGGCGCTGCTAAGAAAACTCGGTGGCGCCTCGGAACCAGAAAGAAAGGAGCCCACTGTCCACCCGGATGCGGTGGCGGAGCGTCTCAAACAAGTCACAAGAAGCGCATCTGTTGATAAAGTTTTCGCGAAAACCATCCGACGAAAAAACCAAACTACAGTACACGCCAAACAACAAAATGACCTTTTGGATCGCTCCTTCACCCCCGAAGAGGTTTCTATCGCTCTGAAGCAAACGAAGTGCGGAAAATCAGCCGGTATCGACAATATCTATCCCGAATTCCTCACCAACTTGGGTAAACGAGCCATCCGATGGCTGGCTGAATTCTTCAATCACATTTATAACTCCGCCACCCTGCCTTCTGTTTTTATGAAATCTAAAGTCATAGCGATTCTCAAGCCTGGGAAAACTCCTGACGATGCAGCAAATTATCGACCTATTACTCTTCTAAGCGTTACATATAAATTGCTGGAACGCCTTTTGTACAATCGGCTGAAGGGTATGGTAGATCAAGAAATACCAATCGAACAGGCGGGTTTCCGGGCTGGTCGCAGCTGTGCAGACCAGGTTCTCGCACTCACCAGCCATATAGAGGCGGGTTTTCAGAGGAACCAGAAAACCCTCGCAGCTTTCGTCGACCTGAGCGCGGCATACGACACGGTCTGGACAGACGGTCTGCTATACAAGTTTAGCGAAGTAATACCATCGGCAAAGACCCTCCGCCTCCTCAAAAGTATGCTAGGCCCGCGCAAAATCGAGGTCCTTCTTGGAGACAGGGAAAGTCGATATAGACTGTTGAAGAACGGACTTCCTCAAGGATCGGTGCTGGCTCCTCTCCTCTTTAATATCTACACCCGGGACCTGCCCGCTACGAATAGTGACAAATTTTTGTACGCTGACGACTTGGCTCTCGCAGTTCAAACAAAGGACTTCGAAACTGGAGAAATGCTACTGACGCAAGATCTACAAACTCTCCACGAGTACTATACCAAATGGAGACTCTGCCCAAACCCCACAAAAACCGAAGTAGCCGCCTTCCACCTATCTAACAGCCTAGCACGAAGAGAAGTAGACGTCACGTTTTGCGGAAGGAGACTCCAGCATAATTTCTACCCGAAGTACCTGGGGGTCACCCTCGACCGATCTTTGACCTACAAACCCCACCTCGAGAATCTAGGTCAGAAGTTAAAAACCAGGGTGAATCTAATCAACAAACTCGCTGGAACAACCTGGGGAGCAAGAGGCTGTGTCTTGCGCACCTCTAGCTTGGCTCTTGTCTACCCTACAGCCGAGTACTGCGCCGCAGTATGGTACAAAAGCGCACACACTGGTAAAGTCGACGTCCAGCTCAACCGTGTTATGCGCACGATAACGGGTTGCTTATTACCAACGCCTATACAATGGCTCCCTGTTCTATCCCATATTGCGCCGCCAGATATACGCAGAACACACGCCGCCTCGAGGGAATGGGAGAAATCTAGAAAAGGAATGCTTCCCATTAACAAAACACTCGATAACCTCCCCAACGCGCGCCTCAAATCTCGTAGACCTATCTGGTCAGATTCCCAAATCCAAGGCCCTGAAAGTTTCTGCGTTAACTCGGAGTGGACGGAAAGCTGGAACTCCTACAGTACACAAACTCAGTTTTCCAATAACAGCGACATCAACCCAATACAAGAACCACCCGGCCTAGATGAGCCACGTAAGATCTGGGTTACACTCAACAGAATAAGGTCTGACGTCAGCTGCTGTAACCACAACCTCCACAAATGGGGCTACAAGCCCTCACCAAACTGTGACTGTGGCGCGCCAGACCAAACAACTGCGCACATAGTGAAAGAATGCCCCAGGAGACGTTTTCCGGGAAGCATGAAAGATCTGCATGCAATAACTACGGATGCCAGGGATTGGCTGTCAAACCTAGATATTAAGCTATAGATACACAGACACATAATGATAACCTTTGTAATTTTTTTCAATAAAGCCATACGATAATAATAGTAGGCAAAGGTGCGTACAGTCGACGTCAAAGATATGTTTACACTTTTTGCCTTATTACAAAGGAGTAAGGTTCAAAAGTGTAAACATATTTTTGACGTCGACTGTACAATGATTCCACAACTGTTCTCTTTCCGAACAGACTATAGTAGCAAAGTAGGCAAAGGTGCGTACAATGATGTAATAATAAGCAAATTATCGTACACTTTCACCATGAAATGGTGACTCCAACTTTAGTAGCTCGAGTTCCATCGATATCGGTTAATTTGGGCCACGGCCCGAGGCCCGACTAAGCTGGAAAGTTCTAGAACGCGCTGTATGTAGACCCACGTATAGTCGGCAGCAATAGTTGTTAAGCAGGCGAGGTGTTCAAAATGATCTTGACGTGACTTTATTGTTAAGTGAATAAGAGCGTGTGAAGGTAATTTTGAACACCTCGCCCGCTTAGCAACTTCTGCTGCGTATGCACAGTAGAGTCTGTGCAGAAAGAGAGACGTGGAATGTATGGGGCCCAATACATTCCACAACTCTTCTCTTTCCGAACAGACTATAGTAGCAAAGATGCATTGATTGAGTAAGATGCGTAAAATCTAAGACAATTTCGTGCGTCAAATTTGACAGTTAAACGAGATGGCGAGATGGATTTGTATGGACAAATTGCGGTAACTCTAATTGTCAAAACTTGACGTTTGACAATTCAGTGACCGCTAAACATATGGCGCAGTACAGTGGCATCTGTTTTGGATGTCAAACTAAGGGGCACGTTTTTTCTCAGACTTTGCCTCTCTATTACAATCAATTCTCATTGGTAGTAGTAAGTATAGGTATTACTACTTAACCTAACCTAAGTGTGAGCAGCTCGTACTTAGGATAGCAAAGTTGTAGAAAATTCTCGAAATTTCCGCATTCTGGAAATTTTCAAGAGAAAATTCTTTGATAGTTTTTCATTACCCATTCTAGAATGGGTCATGAAAATATAGGCTAGTCTCACGTTATCTGACTACTATACAACTAGTCACTAACAATAAGCAGCATAAGCACCTATTTTGCACTGCAATAGACGTCAGATAACAAATAGACACAACTCTGAACACAACCGAGTCGTTGGTAACCGTATTCCCTTTTCCTACAGAGTGCGGGCGGATTGTATTGTGTCACGTTTTTCGTTAAAAAATGTCACTTTTTGACTCTGACAGATCGTTGTCGTACCGTAATGATCTCTTAGAATCATTCGAATACGGCCGTTACTAAAGGCGAAGTTATTATCCTTACCCATGGACCTAGAATACTAATATATAACTCTATGTCCTTACCTACTAAATACGAATTAAGGGTAAACATTTTTGCCAGCCCCTATTAAGGATGACTTACGTTAGACCGGGCCGTGTCCGGGCCGCAGCTTCCGGCGCATCGTTTTTTATGGAAAGCAAAACGTGATCGCCTGTCATGTCATAGAAAAGTAAGCTCCGGGAGTTCCGGTCTGGACACGGCCCGATCTAACGTGAGTCATCCTTTAATTGCACTGCAACATTGATAATGAGAACGGTGTTTGCTCGCCAGCACTCGCTTAGCAACAGGAACAGCATGCTTGTGCAAATTGTACAATAAATATAACGCGATACTCATCTCTTGAATTACGAGTATCTCCGCCGAATGAGAACAGTTTCGAACAACATTCAATAGTGATTCAATACGATACGAGCTGTAAATTTGCATTTATTGTTTAGGTTACGTGTATGCATCGCGGGCTCGGATATAACGATAAATAACAGCTAATTTGAGTAAAAAAGTTATGTAGGTACATTATAGGCAAAAAACACAATACACTTATTTTAAGAAACATTTTTTTTTAGGTTAACGTGTGTGCATCGCGGGCTCGGATATAACGATAAATAACAGCTAATTTGAGTAAAAAAGTTATATATAAAAATTATAGGCAAAAAACACAATACACTTATTTTAAGAAACATTTTTTTTTTAACACAGATCTAACTAGCCCCAAACTAAGCAAAGCTTGTACTATGGGTGCTAGGCGAAGAAATACATACTTATGTAGATAAATACATACTTATACATATACATAGAAAACACCCATGACTCAGGAACAAATATTCAGGGTCCCGTTTTTACCTTTTGGCTAAGGAACCCTAATAAAAATTTGGAATTTCAAAGTGTCATAAAATATTTGCAAAACGTTGGTTATTTTTATAAAATTTTATTGTACTTTCGTAATGCCACCTTAATCCTGCTGGTAAACGCGAAAATAATGGGACTCTTTTTAATTAAAAACCTTAAACATCACGCAATAACAAGAAAATCCTACCACGTCAAAATTTGCTGTGGGATTTTGAAGCTTGCACTCTTCACATAAAGTTTAAATTACGAGCAACGATTGAAATCTATTCCGAGGTCCTGAAAGTTACTAACGTTAATGTTCGCTAGATTGCAACAGAGACAAGTTTTTGAATAAAGACTCCTAGTCTAAGACGACTTCGTACAAAGGAGCTAATCATTGTTGATTTGAGTTGATGTTGAGATTTTGCTAATGGCAATCCATCTATTGCCATTAGGGAAATCTCTATATTTTATGCACTTTGATGAGGTTTTATAGCAAACCGTTACAGCCGAACAAAATTTAAATTCTCTGATGACGTGACATTACTGTGTAACTTATAGTTATTTGTACAACAAGAGATCAAAGTTTGATATTTCTTCGAGTGCTTATTTGGAGTCCCGTGCAAGCGAAAGATTCTATAATACTCGCTACGCTCGTGAATCTAATTTAGAATCTTGAGCGTAGTAAGGGACTCAAAAGCGCACGAGATGTAAATAACTTTGATCTCGTGTAGTACACAATTTTTTTCACCTGAGCAGTGAGAACATACCTATTAGACGACTTGAAAAATGTAATCCTTCTTCATCACTTAATACCTGCACTCATGTTTTCTTAAGATATACAAACAATTAAGTTTAATTACCGCAATCGAACACAAAAACAAAACGTAATAATAAAGCTTTATTTAGCTTTCGTGGACTATTCGAAAGCTTTTGACTCTCTTTCACACGCAGCTCTTTGGAAAACTCTACAACAACAGGGAGTACCATCTAAATACATAAATATATTAGAAGAGATATATAGAAGAGGGCGAGCTAAAATAAAACTAGAGAGAGAAGGAAGGTCCTTCAAAATACAACGTGGAGTGAGACAAGGTGACCCGATATCCCCAAACTTATTTACCGCTCTCCTCGAAAATATATTTCGAAATTTAGATTGGGAAAAAATTGGCATAAATATCAACGGCGAACTGCTTAACCATTTGCGATTCGCCGATGATATCGTACTCGTTAGCGACAATCACAGTCATTTAGAATACATGCTAATAACGTTAGACAAAGAGAGTCGAAAATGCGGTTTACATATGAATATGGACAAAACCTGCATAATTACAAATAGTCAGAAAATAGACACAAATATTATGGGGAAAAGGATAGAGTACGTCGAAGAGTATGTTTATTTGGGACGGAAAATAACGTTTAAAGAACAAACTAAAGGAGAAGTAGAGCGTCGAATTAAAATCGCATGGAAAAGATACTGGTCGCTAAAAGACATCTTCAAATCTAACCTACCCATTACCCTAAAGAAGAAAGCTTTCGACACGGTCGTCTCTCCCACGCTTCTCTACGGCTGTCAAAGCTGGACTATAAATAAAGAAATAATACACAAATTACAAGTATTTCAACGGGCAGCAGAACGGAGTATGTTAGGACTAAAAATACGAGACAAGGTTAGAAATACAGAAATAAGAAAAAAGACCAAGCTGGTAGACGTAGCTGACTTAGCCTGCAGGCTAAAATGGCGCTGGGCAGGTCACGTCGCCCGCGCACACGATGGACGCTGGAGCGAGCGCGTACTACACTGGTGGTTCGTGACAAACGATTCACGCCGCAGAGCCCGCAAGGGCCACCCGCGCCGACGCTGGAGAGACGACATTGAAGAGTTCGCCGGCGGCACCTGGACTAGACTCGCGCAAAATAGAAAATCGTGGTCATGCATGGAGGAGGCCTTTACCCAAAATTGGGTCCCCAAAAACTGTAATTAAATTTATTTTAGATTTTAATGGAATTTGTACTTAATTGTGATCATTTATTTTAATTACTTTATAATTTTATTGTTCTTGCCTAAATTTTATGTTTTTGTGGGAATAAATGGCTTTATTATTATTATTATTAATAATAAATTTCAGTAAAATAATATGGAAATAACGAACATCAACTGACACTTCAATCGACAACTTTTTTTTGTAAAAAAAAACTTTGTAAGATACGGTCCAAATTGCGGATACGTACTTTTTGTCAACTACTCGTATGGTAGAAATTCTTAAAAGTAAAATAATTAATTTTGCGTGATAATCTGTGTATTTTTTGAGTTCATTAATTTAATTGTACAATAAAATACCTAAAATATAGTATTTTATCAGTTTTTACAAATCTTAAACTTTATTTTTATTAATTAATTATTAAGAATTCATACTCGTACGTGGTTTGGAACGATGTGGTCTGAAGTTACCCTCAAAATGAAACCCTCAATATACCGTTGAATGTCGTTTGAACTTTTTTTTATCTGTTTCTTTTTGCTAACAGTGTGAAAGGGACAGAGATAATAGAATCCAAGTATTTAGAACTTGTATTAGACCCCGCATGTTGAAATGACATTTGACCATAAAGGTCACTTGAATGTCATTTTGTCTCACTCAGTGAGCAAAATCGCATTTTGCTCACTGTTTTTAAGAAGCAAAGTATGGGTCCCTTGTTCGAGCTGCTGAGGTGAAAAATGATTTGTTATTGTTGTCAGTTTGTCATAAAACTGATACTGTAGAATAAACATTTTGCCTGAGTTCCGCCGTGATTTCTTTATCCCCTGCTGCCCTCGCGTATTCCTTTACAGGCAGTCTTTGTTATGTCTTGATCTCTGGTTACAGGTTGGTAGCACTGCGCAGTCTTTTAATTTGGCGAGGTTTTTACATGCCGTCAGGTTGGCAGCGACCTTTTATATGAACAATGTTCCGAATTGATTCAAAAGGCCACCTTTTACTAGTCGCTCTCAATATATTTATACAATAGGGGCTGCTTAAATATTATGTACTCTAACAACTTGGTAATAAAGTCGAGTTGTTCGGATATTTTTAAACAAATTGTCCGGTTCGATATATCTGATGGTTATGGTTATCTTTTGTTTTCTAGCGTAAGCTTGCGTTTCCACCAGAAATGCGCGAGGATGCCTAGCGAGGGATGTGTTTGTTAAGAACCAATAAAATCACTTCAATTACATATCCCACGCTTGCGTGAAGTGATTCTATTGGTTGTTAACAAATAGATCCCTCGCTACTTCGCTACGCATCCTCGCACATCTCTGGTGAAAACGCAGCCTTACGGAGTGCAAAATCTACTGCTTGCTTTCAATTCAAACTCGTATCTTTGTCCATATTTCTATAAAGAAAAAAACCTTGTAAATTATGTTTAAGAATATAAATAGGAAGAAATCAATAAGTAAAGGTATAAATAGATAAACTGTGAGCGTTTTCAGAAATAAATAATGAAAACCTGATTCTTTCACATCTGGACGTTCTTGGGCTCATTCTACTCAGAATCGACAGCATTCTTCATCCCACCATTAAAAAAAATGTCCCAAAATGTCCATTCCATTACGTCACGTTTTAGTAGGATTTTTTTTTTCACTTGTATGTGCGTGACGTAGGTAGTGGAATGTACAATTTTCATACAAATTTTTGGGACATTTTATTTTATCATCAGAATTGAATATGCTAGTGATTCTGAGTTGAAAGAACCCAAAAACACCGGGATCTGTGAGAATCGGGTTTTCATATACCTATATTTCAGAAAACGCCCAAGTGCCTATTATAATCCAGAGTCCATTAAATAATTACGTTTAACAACCATTTAATAAAGACTCTGAGTTTAACTTTTATCATTGATCACTTCCTTCTAGATAGAGCCTATAAAATACTATACTTACAATGGGGCTTTCATACTAATTTGGTATGAGAGTGTAACCGCCTGTAAATGTAAATGAATCAATACGAGCGAAACGACTAGCTGTATGACATCAATTAGATGTCAGTGTACGTACAAATTGACCTGAATATCTGGTGACCACGAATCTCTGTAACATTAAGAGCCCATCAACGTGCACACTAGCGCCACTGCTAAATAATCGTCATTATTTAAATTTAACGATAGGTACCTATTTAAAAAAGTGGGCCGCTACGTAGTGTATTTTGTATTTAAGTACCTTTTGAATACATCAAACTAGTTGTTATGTTGCTAGATTCGTCGATCTATGAACTCAAAACAAAAACGGCCGTTTTAACTTTGGACGCATAGATTGACGAATCCAGCAACATAAAAACTAGTTTGATGTATTCGAAAGGTACTTTACATACAAAATACAGTACGTAGCGGCCCCCTTTTAGAAATATCTTTCGTTAAATTTAAATAATCACGATTATTTAGCAGAGGCGCTAGTGTGCACGTTGATTGGCTCTTAACATTTCGTAATGTGGAATCTGTTAGCGGTGGTCTGTTACTTTAAAAGACTAGAGGTTCATAAGTAACTAACTTCGGAAATCATTTTTCAATTTTCCATCGACGTCTTAAGTTTTCTCGGGGATTGTTTGACTTGGACAGTTTTTGATTTAATTAATATTTAAATACTTTGAGAGGCAAAATGTAACGGCGATGTAGAGTTAGACCAAGAAAAGTCTGCAGCGATTTTGATAGCCCACGCAGTGCAAGTGTTATTTATGCGTCAAAATTCCATAGAAGTTTTACGTTTAAAATAACACTTGCACTGCGCTGCGTGGATTATCAAAATCGCTGCAGACTTTTCTTGATCTAACTTTAAGAGCTTTTACTTTGGATGAATCCGGACGCCGACGCGACTTCGGTGTGCGAGCGTGACATCGTATACGAGCATTGGAATCATATCAGTTAGCTTTAATTCACGCGGGCGTCTCGCTCGCACTATGACAATGCAACTAACTGGTATGATTCCAATATTAAAATTCAAATATCGGTTTTATTTCAGGTGAACGTTCGAATTGGTCTGGAAGTACGGGACTTCCGGGCTCGAGCGCCATCTTGATAGTCACGCGTCGTGATTAATTCCTTTGTTTTTGCTCATTAATATTCTTTAAAGTGTAACATCGATAGCTTATTATATAGTAAACTAATGTGGCAGTGTGCAGTGAATGGAGAATTAATCTTGAAATGCGTTTAACCACCATTTTGGAGTCAATGGCCGGTAGTCCACGTGCTACTTGTAAAGTCCAGCTATCGCTTTACAAAAGCTAATAAAATCACCGTTCACTGTCTTGTACTAACCGTACAATTTTAGTCGTCGTATTTAGCTCCTAATACCTTGATACTGGCGAAATAGTCCCACTGGACTGAAGCCATAGTTTTAAAAGAATGAATGAATGGAAGTATGGACCCGGACCGTTCTAGCGAGAGTCATGCTTACCGCTGCTGCAGTCGAAATTCGAATGAGGATTTACGCTGCGTCTTAAGCCTCCTCCACACTCGTGCGCGAATCGCGGCGCGAAGCCGCGATTCGCGCGCATAGTCTGGAGGGGGGTTTACGTAAGCGAACAACTCGCGAACGCTACGCGTCGCGGCGGGCCCAAGGCGTTCGCGTTTGCAACGAGATCGCCCACGTAGAACACTTATATGGGTATCAAAGGATTATTTCACCCCGCGCCGCATCGCTTCGCTTCGCGTTCGCGTGCTGTTCGCCTACGTAGTACGCTGCGTTAAGGGGCCCACTGATTAACAGTCCGCCGGACGGTATCGGCCTGTCAGTTGTTCGGAACTGTCAAAATTTTGTTCTAACTGACAGGCCGTTACCGTCCGGCGGACTGTTAATCAGTGGGCCCCTTTAGGGTTGTTTAAGGGTTAACAAAAAAGCTTAACGATGAAAGCGAATTTTACAAAAAAATACTTATTTATGTCACGCCCGTCACGCCTCGATTGTTTTGACGCGATTTAGTGGATTACGGGATTATTCCATTACGGTTTATATTTCTCATTTTAAGAGTTTTAACACATTCATTGCGTGCTACGGGTTACGCTCGTAGCGCGTGCGCGTAGCCACGTCTTCGCCGTATGGAGCGCGTAGTCGCTACGAACAGTGTTCCCGATAGTCGGGTTTTTGGCGCTGAACGTGTTAAGCTGTAAAGCTTACAGGGTTTATTATACACTTGGTTACATTATTTAAAAATCATTATCTTACACATGTCATAAACCCTTTATGATTCGTCCAAAAACCGAAAATAACGGCCGGCATTGCACTGTTACACTGTTTTGTTATAACGAATTTACATTAAATGTTTAAATATGTAACAATTGTTTAAATATTATTCTTATTCTTATTCTTAATTATTGTTTTGGTGTTTACATTCTTTTGGTTTCCTAATTAATAGCCTAAATAGTTTAATTCATATTATCATTTCTCCACTAACTAAAGGTTGTCTGGAAGAGATCGCTCTTTGGCGATAAGACCGCCTTTTGTTGCCTCTGTCTTCATGTATGTATGTCTCTCTGTAAATGTTTTGTTAAGGTTGTGCAATACAGAGGATTTTTATTTTATTGTATTGTATTGTATTTTATTGTATAGCTACTAGCTATGTTTAAAACCTTTTTCTATAAAAATATACGTCTAGAGTGTTTTTTTCTAATGCTAAAAAAGGAAGTATAGACAACCATACTTATTATTAATCATGTAGTAAATAAATTCTAACTTCCAACGGCTTTTATGTGCAGTCGCCATCAGATATATCGGAGCGGCCAAGGTGCTCACAAATATCGGAACACGCCTCTATTGTCAGGGCGTTAGAGCGCGTGTTCAGATATTGTGAACACCTTGGCCGCTCCGATATATCTGATGGCGACTGTATGTTACGGCTCACTGCCCGATTCGAACTTTAAGATACGTCAATTAATAGATCTAGAAACTATAAGGATTAGATATGTCAGTGTCAAATGTGATATTCCCTCAAACAAAAACGTCACTTTTGACACTGACATATCTAATCCATATCGTTTCTAGATCTATTGATTGAGGTGTCTTAAAGTTCGAATCGGGCAATCTGTTTTAGTATATTTTTTAGGATCTGAATATCGGCGCGATTCGGGAAATGAATTAGAGATTAACTAGATACGATATAGTTAAGATATGTGACATCCCACGGAAAAAGGTACCTTATGGCGGTTGACGCTTACGCTATTATTAACGCCGCTCCAATATTATTGCAGCTCTATGCGACGTAAGCGCCGGCCGCCATAAGGTACCTTTTTTCGTGGAACGTCACATATCTTCACCATTTCATAATTATCTAGTGAATATCTAATTCATTTCCCGAATAGCGGCGCCAGCCGCCATAAGGTACCCTTTGCAGTGGAACGTCACATATCTTTACTATTTCATGTCTAGTGAGTCTCTAATTCATTTCCCGAATCGAGCCGTATGCCTCCGTGCCAAGCATCGTTAGCTACGCTGGCTCGTAGCTACGGCTCCGAGTGCTACGAGCTATCCGTAGCTCGTAGCACACTTAGCCACGCACTACGACACACTGTGACCTCAGGCACAGAATAAATTATAGTACTAGGGGCCCGATTCGGATTTTGAAATAGACATCTATTAGATATCTTTTAGACATCACCAAGATACGATAACGATATGTTTAAGATCTAACCTGTCAAATTTGACATTTGCGCGATTCTGGAGATACTCTTGAACGATTTCCACAGGATATGATTTAGAGATCCAATTCACAACTAATAGATATCTTACTCTATCTAACGTAAAAGTGACATTGGTTGGCCGAATTGCGCTGCAAAAGAGAACTAGTTGATATAAACTATAACGTATCTAGAATGGATCTAGTACGTGTCGTCTCTTGTGAATATCTTGAAGTTCGAATACGGCAACTACTATCTGCCCGATTCGAACTTTAAGATACCTCAATTAATAGATCTAGAAACGATATGGACTAGATGTGTCAGTGTCAAAAGTGACGTTTTTGTTTGAGGAAATGTCACATTTGACACTGACATATCTAATCCTTATAGTTTCTATCATAAAGTTCGAATCGGGCAGTATGAAATTGGAAAATCATAATTGAAGGTCAAAACCCCTAGTGTTCATTTCATTCGATAGCGCGAAGAGCGTTCGCGTTTGCGTTGTCTATTTTTGTATGGGATTTTGAACAGCGCGCCAAGCGGGACGTTTTGGAAACTCAAAATCCCATACAATACACTTAACGCAAACGCGTACGTCACGTCACGCTATCGAATGAGATTTACACTAGGGGTAAATGTGCCTGATTCAGGTTTAACAATTTGTTATTGTCAAACGCTAGAACATTTACCTTATATTACCTACATCTGTGAGCTGTGAGGCCGAACCGCTTAAAACGAAATAAACGGCGCGATTCGGGAAATGAATTACAGCCATATTCGAACTTTAAGTACGTCAAATAATAGATATGGAAACGATATGGATCGGATATGTCAGTGTCAAAAGTGAGGTTTCTACAAACAAAAACGTCACTTTTGACACTTGTTTGACCCTGACATATCCAATCTATATCGTTTCTATATCAAATTTTCGACGTATCCTAAAGTTCGAATATGGCTGTTAGAGATTCATTAGATAAGTGACGTTCCACGGCAAAAGATTCCCTTATGGCTGCCTCAATAATATTGGAGCGGCGTTAATAATACTGTAAGCGCCAACCGCCATAAGGTACCTTTTCCGTAGAACGTCACATATCTTTACTATTTCATATCTGGGTCAAACAGATCACTGTGTTATGTCTTTCCTGTAGACATACACAAGAGTTAAGGGCTATAAAGGTTAATTTTCTTATTTAACCCTTATCCACGTGAAAAGGTCCTCCTTTTATTTAGAGAACTATGATAAAATCATTGCTTACATGCCCACAAGCTGTTAACTATTGCCCACAGGAGAGAAAAATGTGCTGTTCGCGATAACACGCTAGTTTTCTCTCCTGTGGGCAATAGTTAACAGCTTGTGGGCATGTATGTAATGATTTTATCATAGTTCTTTAAATAAAAGGAGGACCTTTTCACGTGGATAAGGGTTAAATAAGAAAATTAACCTTTATAGCCCTTAACTCTTGTGTATGTCTACAGGAAAGACATAACACAGTGATCTGTTTGACCCATCTAATGAATCTCTAATTCATTTCCCGAATGGCGCCGACAGTTTCCAATTTCATTTTTCAAGACAGAAGCACTGTAAATGATAACTATTGCTTCATTACAAGTAAAAACTTATTTACTTTCTTCTTCAGCTTCAGTTTAAAAAAATACTAATTAAAAACTTCAAGAATCATTTTAAAACCTTTAAGTCTACTTTAATAGCCCCGACATTATTAAGATAAACGTCTTAGAGCTAAGTGCGCCGAAATAATTAAAAAACTGTTTAAGACCGAATTGGAAAAAAGCTGGAGGCTCCGCGATTAATTGAGAAAGTAATTAGTACGAAATTAAACTAACGTACATAAATACGAGAGAGGACGCTTTTACTGCAGGAAAAAATGTTAAAATAGTAAAGTAAGGAAAATATTAAAACCTACCTACCAGGGATGTAACGGAAGTGGTTTTATCGAAACCGAAAACGGAAACAGATGTTTTCAATTTAGTTTAAAGGAACAGAAAACGGAAACGGAACCGAAAACGGAAACGGAACCGGAACCAGAATCGGAGCCTGACTTTTTAACGATGTAGTCGTTTTCCCCTTTCTAGAATAAACCTTCAGACAAAGTTTACACTTAGCCGTGTCCTCACTAACTTCATCAAAATAGTTCAAAATCGAACTTGATTTCGGCTTCATTGTGCGTTTTTTTTACACACTAACATTCACCACACACACTACACAGTCAGTAGTCAGTACACAACAACACACACACGATTTTAATTTTAATAACACGAATAAAACAAAGTATACAAACAAACAACAAATTAGCGTAGCACGTGGCAAGCGGGGCGATGAGCGAATGACTGGTATGAACCTGTTTGTTTTTGATGTACGCCGCCGCCGCGCGAAACATTGACATCCGTTATAACTTCCGTTTCAAACATAACGGAACCGGAACAGAAACGGATGTGTAATACCAAACGGAAGTTCCGCCTTAACGGAAACGGAACCGGAGCTCCGTAACATCCCTGCTACCTACACACAGGCATTTACACGCTAGAGCGCTAGACGCATATACCTACTGTATTAGCTGATGGTTTGTTAGTGCACGACACCTTGCATTTTGTGACTATGCGCTGAAACTTGGCACAGTTGATTCTTAGATGGTCATGAGCAGATACAGATCGGGAGGCGTCGAGAGCCACCACTCATTTAGTGGAAGGAGGGGGTTAACTTCGACGCTGCGGCGCTTCACTTGGAGCAACATTTTTTTATAGTTCTGACACCTAGAGACATTTACACCTCTAAATATTATAGATTTTTTTTGTGTTTTGTATCTGTATTTTTTATGTAATTCGACATTAAGAGACCATATACATCTCTTAGTAATTGTAATACGTTAGATTGAATTGTTAGTTTTATTTTATAAAATTGTTGATGTATTATTTTTCCTTGTATGTAAATTCAATGATGACGTGTAAAAGTGCCCTTGTGGCCTATTTGCTGAATAAATGTTGATGTTTGATGTTTGATGTTTAAAAGTATACATATTAGGGCATGTAGTATATCATTTTCGGATAAATTAAGGATGAGGAATCTATTTTTAGAACTATTTAAAACAATGCACTTTCTCACAAAAAAAAGAATAACTTAAACTTATTAGGCTAGGTCTCACGCAATTATCTCATTGTTTAATTAATCAAAAAATCAAAATCAAAATCAAATATTCTTTATTACATAAGACACACTTTGTTTATAATGTAAAGTGATGGAGCCACCCGGTAAGCAAAAATGCCTGTGTTGGGTGACGCCGCTCTTCCTTTAGACATAACTATTAATTAACTATTAATTAAAAGTCAAAACATAATTAAAACTAATAACCACTAAATACATGGCTATCCTACATGAAGTAACTACGATACGTCAAGTGCCATCGATATGGCGGGAAATTTGACGGATCTATGACTTTGTTTATGCATATGACAATGACAATGACAAGTTATTACTCATAAATTATCAATTGCCATTAAGTTTGTACCTCTGAGTAGAAGAGGCTATAACTAATAGATACCGATTAGTAGAGTGACAAGGATTTCAGGATAAAATTGATCTTAAAATTAAAATTATGATAAATAAAAACAAGTTTGTTTCCATGTAATTACGACTTCAACGTGATCTACATCAATTACTGAGTTAGAAAAAAATGTTCCTGATCACCGATTAAAAATCATCGTGTATAAGTATATTATACTACCATCAATATTCAATCTACATTAACCAGTAAACAGTCTGTCGCCCCTTACACAAATACGGCAAAGTGCAAAGAATTGTAAAGGAAAAACGATCGACTTAGGTGCGGGCGTGGCAACTTTGTTTTACTTGCGGAGTGCTTAGCAAGCGATTATCGCCTGTTTGGGATTTACATGGGTGGGGGTGGGGGAGAATAAAGAGGAGGGAGTGTAGGTCTGCCGTTTAACTGAGGTGGTTCGTAAGTTATTGTAGTCAGCTACGGACTGGTGGAAGGGTTGGCAGCTCATTTTGTATTATAAGTTTATAACAACGAGTAAGTAAAGTAGTTATTTACGATACAAGATACAAAAATAGGAAATTCCCAACGAGTGGCGAATTTTAAAACACGGACGAAGGGAGTGTTTTAAATCGACACGAGTTGCGAGTTACCTATTCGTACGTGTATCGTACGGACAATACAATAATAGTTAACGATCGCGAAGCGTCTGGTTGACGTAACGGTGACCGAAGAGCTGGCGGCTACCTCGCACAACGTATCAGCATTGCGATACAGCGAGGAAATGCCGCCAGCATCCTTGGTACAATGCCTCAAGGGCCTATTTTAGATTTAAGCTAGTTATTAATTTCGTTTAGTAGTACCACTGTATATATATTGTATGTAAATAAATGATTTTCGTTAACGACTCGGGTATATCTACATCGCGTTTTTCTTATTTGAGTCTCAAGTACTGAAAAAATGTATGCAGGCACACGGTGTAAAAATTGCTTTTTATTTTATTAACTTTTCGATGTCTAGGTATAGAAAACCTATCCTACTGTAAATTTAATTCGATGGCGTGACGGACACGTTTGTGTTGTTTGTTGAGACTCATTTTGTATAGAATTTTGAACAGCGCGCCAGGCGGGACGTTTTGGTAGCTCAAAATCCCATACAAAATCCCATTAACGCAAACGCGTACACGTCACGCTATCGAATGAAATTCACACTAGGGGTATAGGAAATTGTTATGGCGTTAAGGAAACGGTCGGTAGGAATGCTCTATACTCGAAGTGTATTCATGGACGTTTCTCTCCGTCTATCTTGCCAATGACTGCATACGTCGGTATTCTGGAGAGCATGTATTTAATATATAAGGTGCTACCTTATTAGTTGCAGGTATTCATACAGCTGATAGTACTCGGTTCCAGGAGTATATTTGTGTATGAAACATTATAGCTTATACGATGTTTATTTGGAGAAAACTGAAAAACTAATTTGCTACGTAAAAACATTCTGTTGTAATGTGATTATTAAATGTGAACTCATTGAACTTCTAGTACCTCTTTTACCTAACACCTAACTGTCTGGCCACTTCATCCTAATAACCTTTTGCAGTTTTCCTTATAATAATTTTTTGTTCGGTAAATAAAAAAAAAACAATTAAATATTTGTAATTTCTATTTAAAGTTAATTGTTTTAAAGTAAAATATCATCTGTTAAAATATCTGCAACTAATAAGGTAGCACCTTATATTAAAACGGGTCATTCAAAAAATTTACGTCAATACGGGTAAGTGGCTGGCCTTCACAGTACTGCATATGCCCCGGTACGGAGGAAGGAAGACTTACGTTAGACCGGGCCGGAGCTTCCGGCGCATCGTTTTCTATCGACTGAACATCTAGCGACCTTCACCAAGGAGGAGTTTTGGCCGAAGGGTGTCAAGTTCCGGCGGTTCCGCGGCCGGCTCCCTGACACTGCGGGGTTGCGTAATGCATCGCAGCCATAATGTGATTTGTAGTGTTTAGTTTTAATAAAATATATTTTTATAATGTATGCTAGTTTTAAGGGGTAAGTAATATAAGACATAAGAACTTATACTATAATATTCATATTATATACGCTCATATTGTATAAGTTTGTTTTGTATACCGTTCAAGGTGTATAACGGACGTTATATATAACATCAAAATATCTATTTTTGTTAAGTATAACGTTATTTAAGTATAATATCATTGTATCTAACGATCATTATGTATAACGTTCATAATATCTCTGATTTATAATGTATATTACTCAATACATCTAACACCAAAATGCATAATGCTCGTATTGTATAATAACCTAACCTACTTTTCTGGCAGCAGTTTGTTTTTTGTAGGGGTCGCAGTTCTAACCTAACCTAACCTACTTTTCTGGCAGCAGTTTGTTTTCTGTAGGGGTCGCAGTTCTAACCTAACCTAACCTACTTTTCTGGCAGCAGTTTATTTTCTGTAGGGGTCGCAGTTCTAACCTAACCTAACCTACTTTTCTGGCAGCAGTTTGTTTTCTGTGGGGGTCGCAGTTCTAACCTAACCTAACCTATTTTTCTGGCAGCAGTTTGTTTTCTGTAGGGGTCGCAATTCTAACCTAACCTAACCTACTTTTCTGGCAGCAGTTTGTTTTCTGTACAGGTTGCAGTTCTAACCTAACCTAACCTACTTTTCTGGCAGCAGTTTGTTTTCTGTAGAGGTCGCAGTTTTAACCTAACCTAACCTACTTTTCTGGCAGCAGTTTGTTTTCTGTAGGGGTCGCAGTTCTAACCTAACCTAACCTACTTTTCTGGCAGCAGTTTGTTTTCTGTAGGGGTCGCAGTTCTAACCTAACCTAACCTACTTTTCTGGCAACAGCTTGTTTTGTATAGGGTAGGAGTTATAACCTATTCAGTATATCATACGCTATTATATTTTATAATCATTATACTAAAAGATAGTATATACTATGATCGATATACGTTATGTATGTTATATAAACTGAATTTAGAGTATTTGAGTGTTATATAAAAAATCATTATACAAAATGAATATTATGTTAATTGACCGTTATTCCTAATAAAAATATTGTTTTTGATGTTATAGCAAACGTTGATTATATCTTGTGAATGTTATTAATATGAAATTATATATTATGTAGTTATATCTCGTGGGACGCACCCAGTTTTAAGGTATTTATGTATGGGCCACTTGTTGCCTGAAATAAAAATTTTCATTTTCATTTCATTTCTATGGAAAGCATCACGTGATCGCCTGTCATGTCATAGAAAAGTAAGCGCCGGAAGCTCTAGCCCGGACACGGCCCGGTCTACCGTGAGTCATTCTTGATACTTACCCCGCAGCCACACTTATCCGTATTCACCTTAATCACAAATGCGAGTGTTTCAGAATAAGCCCGTCTACCGCCTAACCTCTGAACTCGTACCGTGTACGGAACTATTGTAAGCGCTGCACTGTCGCTGCGACAGTGATACATATTCACTGGGATTGAGGAAACCAACTTTACGGATAATATGGGGCATTATCTACGAAAAGGGACCTTATTGTCGATGGCGCTTACGCACACAGCGTCGCGCGGCATTGTGTTTATATCGGAGCATCGTTAATAATGGCGTAAGCGCCATTGACAATAAGGTCCCTTTTCATAGAGAACGTCACATATATCCTCAGGGCCGACTTAAACTATGCTGGGGCCCTTGGGCACATAAGAATTTGGGGCCCTTTTGGAAAGTAAAGAAAGCTAATTAAACTAACATTTTTCTACTAATACGTAGTACGATTATCTATTTATTATGGGTAATCAAATATATTGTTACTGTCTGTCCTTCGGGGCCCCCTGAGGATGGGGGCCCTAGGCACAAGCCCCGTGTGCCCTTATAGTAAAGACGGTACTGGATGTAATGTGTGATTTGTAAATTTACCTAGTACCTAAAATCAAAATATGGATCATAAGTAGACCGGCCTGTTTCTCAAAAGCTTGTAACTTGTAATACAAGCGGAAGTCCCTTTCTAACAAAAGCTGTCAAAAAGTACAAGTTAAGGGTCCCACTGATTAACAGTCCGCCGGACGGTATCGGCCTGTCAGTTAGAACAAAATTTTGATAGTTCCGAACAACTGACAGGCCGGTACCGTCCGGCGGACTGTTAATCAGTGGGCCCCTTTACAAGCTTTTGAGAAACGGGCCCCAGCTAGATTATCTATTTTGTTACCTAATTAAACATACCTAGGATCCCACAAGTTCGATTCGGCGATTGGTTCCGGTCGGGCATTTTATGTTGCAATTTTATATGTACGGATACGATGAAAGCTTTTGGCAGGTGTCTCAGGTGTCTGATGTAATCTGAAGTGCTTCCTTCGTTGCTTGATGATTTAAAGCAGCGGTCGGCATCCTTTTAGCAGCCAAGGGCCACATACTAGTTAACGAAGTTGACGCGGGCCGCACTTTGTCAATATTTATGAGTTTTATGACTTTATCACACATTGTCGTTTGTCAATATTACATACAAAATAGCCAGGGAGGCTCGCAGGCCGCTTGTTGCTGACCGCTGATTTAAAGCAACGGGCATTCATGTGAAGTATAGTAGTTTTGTTAAAGATGGCGACAAAAACAAAAAACCGGACAAGTGCGAGTCGGACTCGCCCACCGAGGGTTCCGTTCTTTTTAGTTTTTAGTGTGATACCGGCAACAGAAATACATCATCTGTGAAAATTTCAACTGTCTAGCTATCACGGTTCATGAGATACAGCCTGGTGACAGACAGACGGACAGTGGAGTCTTAGTAATAGGGTCCTGTTTTAACCCTTTGAGTACGGAACCCATAAAAAATAAACACTTCTATGTCCTTATGGTCAGTATTATCTCATATCTGCATCCCGTTCTTACTGCAAGACTGTGAGTCTAAGTTAAGGTTTATGGTTAAAACTAGGTTTAAGTTAAGTCCTTTATGCAGTAGTGAATTTCAGGTGCTCGTTCCAAATTAGATAAAACTACCGGCCCCGGGCGCTCCAGAACAAAGTACTTAGTTTTTACAACATAATTAGGAATTTACATTCGTTTGAAGAGCGGAAAGAATGGAGAATTCAGGAGAATCTCATGTATGACGATCCACGGGAAAAGGAACCTTATGGCGGTCGGCGCTTACATCACGTAGCATCGCATTAGTATTGGAGCGTCGTTAATAATAGTATAAGTGGTAACCGCCATAAGGTACCTTTACCCGTAGAACGTCACATATTCGTTTTGTCGAGACGCTCCTAGCAAAGTGCCAAAGAGAATTTTCATAAATTGCAAAGTTCCCAAGAAATGTTCTCGGTATTTTTTTTCTGCACGTTTAATGCCAAATAATTTGCCAAAACTTAAGATGACAATGGAAAATTTAAAAATGATTTCCAATGATAAAATTACTTTATAAACCGGTCTTTTAAAGTAACAAATAGACCACCGCTACAAGACCCCTACTGCCGTATTCGAACTTCAATATATTCACAAGAGACGACACGTACTAGATCCATTCTAGATACGTTATAGTTTAGATATCAACTAGTTCTCTTTTGCAGCGCAATTCGGGCAACCAATGTCACTTTTACGTTAGATAGAGTAAGATATCTATTAGATGTGAATTGGATCTCTAAGTCATATCTTGTGGAAATCGTTCAAGATTATCTCCAGAATCGCGCAAATGTCAAATTTGACAGGTTAGATCTTAAACATATCGCTATCGTATCTTGGTGATGTCTAAAAGTAGTAGTAGTAGTAATCACTTTATTGTACACAACACAGGTTTACATAATATTTACAGAAATAAAGGTACAAAGGCGAACTTATCCCTGTAAGGGATCTCTTCCAGCTAACCTTCGAGTAGATGAGGGGAGAATTCAAATTAGATAGACAAACTTACGGAATGCACAGTAACATTTTAAAAGTAAACGAACCAAAACGTCCAAAAGTAAATAAAATACATAAATAATATTATAAAATAAAATACATGCTACATACATAAATACTAAACATATATTACATATAATATAATTATATATATTTATATATATATATATATATATACACACAAGTGTCAACAAAAAAAAAAAATATCAGTACTTAACCAAATCACGCTTGGTTGGAAAGCATACGTTTCTTCAAATTAGCCTTGAGTGACGCTACAGACTGGGACCGTTTGAGCGACAGGGGCAACTCGTTCCACAACTTCACCGCGCGTACCGTGAACGAATTCGCATACGATCGTGTCTTATTCGGGGGAATAGCAAGCGTAAGATTAGCACTTGAACGTAAGCGGTGTTCACTGCCTTCAGCCAGATAATTAAGAGCGCTCTTACAAGAAAAGTCGAAATAATGCAAAATTGATGATACTAGTCGACGAAATTCAGGTCTTTGCGCTCATTATTAGAAACAATGAGTACTTGTTCCAGTAAAAGCGTCTTCTTATCTTTATAAATATCGTTGTGAATATTAGAAAAAGGACTTATTAAATTAGTAATGATTTTTTTTTCTGATGGTCGTTTCCGAAAAACCCCGTGAAGCACTGAATGGCGAGCTCTTATTTGGAAATGTTGAGAATTTTACTCTGCTAAACCTGGCTATTTTGTATTGGCTGCTATTTAACTGATCACCAGATTTAGTAAAATTTAATACCAAAAAAATATATTTTACCACCCTAAAATAATGAATGATCACCAAAACTATAACACCATTTTAATGTGAAATGATTACCAATTTTATTACATTTTACTATCCTTTTAAAGGAAATGACACCAAACTAATCATTGTGAACCCAAAAATTGTAAATGATTACCAAATTTCAAACCCCATATTAATGTAAAATTATAAACAAATTTTTAAATCTTGCTATCCTATTAAAGCAAATTACTCCAAAATAATCATTGTAAACCCAAAAATAGTTTATGACCACCAAAATTGTAACCCCATTTTTATTAAAAATGTGCAAATATTAAATATAATGCTATTAAATTAATTAATCCACTTCGTCGCCTTTTTCTAGTAGCATTTTATTTCTGTAACAGTCGCAGTTCTAACCTAACCTAACCCACTTTTCTAGTAGCATTTCGTTTCTGTGAGGGTCGCAGTTCAAACCTAAACTAACCCATTTTTCTAGTAGCATTTGGTTTCTGTAAGGGTCGCAATTCAAACCTAACCTAACCTACTTTTCTAGTAGCATTTATTTTCTATATGGGTCGTAGTTCAAACCTAACCTAACCCACTTTTCCAGTAGCATTTCTTTTCTGTAAGGGTCGCAGTTCAAACCTAACCTAACCCACTTTTCTAATAGCAGTTTGGTTCTGTAAGGGTCGCAGTTCAAACCTAACCTAACCCACTTTTCTAGTAGCATTTCGTTTCTTTATGGGTCGCAGTTCAAACCTAACCTAACCCACTTTCCTAGTAGCATTTCGTTTTTGTATGGGTCGCAGTTGAAACCTAACCTAACCCACTTTTCTAGTAGCATTTCGGTTCTGTGAGGATCGCAGTTCTAACCTAACCTAACCCACTTTTATAGTAGCATTTCGTTTCTGTAAAGGTCGTAGTTCAAACCTAACCTAACCTACTTTTATAGTACCATTTCGTTTCTGTAAGGGTCACAGTGCTAACCTAACCTAACCCACTTAACTGATAGCAGTTTAACTTACTTTTCTAGTAGCATAACGAAATGCTACTAGAAAAGTAGGTTAGGTTAGGTAGGTATGCGGTGCGGGTACGGGGGGTTGAGCGGGAGGGGCTAGTAATTTTGGCATCAGTCTACTTTATTTGGTAATATGTATAAATTTTTTGGTAATAATAGTGGTTTATTTAGGTGAAAATATCGCATTAATTTGGTCTTCAAGATTTGGTGATCATTAATGATTTTTGGTGGTCATTCAATATATTTGGTATTTGAATACAATTTGAAGGGCAGTCGTAATTAAAACGGTGGTACTTTTGTATTTTTAGGCCTTATTTTTTTGGTGTTCAGTAATTTTTTTTGGTAAGCATGTTTTTTTTTATTTAGGGTACCAAAGTATTTTTTGGTGGTCATTATATTTGTAGCCTTTTGTATTACTAATACCCTGTACTTTAGGCATATCAAACTATATTTTTCCTACATACCTTTGAGAAAGAGAAAATCAAAGTAAAACGAACTCGATTTTCTCTCCGAAACAAGTGTCAATTCCTACGAAAATCTACTTAATATCGAAGTCATTTTCATACTCAAGCAATCTGCAAAGTTTGCTTATACTGTTGGTATACATTAGTGTTTATGAAATTCTACTATAATTTTTTGGCAATTTTTTGAAAACTACTCTATATTACCGATGACGCGCGCTGCGCCAGCTCAGTGCCGCGGCAGAGCTTGTAGAGGCAGGACGTGTGTCGGTCGGCTCCGCACATTTTCAACGGCGATGACGAGGTTTTTTATCATTGTGTGCGGCGGGCGCCGTGTAAAACGCTATACTGTGTGCGTGTAAACCGCAACGAGAGACTTTGATCCTAGCACTGTTTTTATAGTATTATAATTTATAATGGTACAGTTTAATAAACTACCGGACAGGATTAAAAATATTTGAAACGACCTGACATTCTATATGTATTTATTTGACTCAAGATAGTACTCAGGGTTTGATGATGGAGCCGGAAGGTGGTCACCGGTACCAATCAACCATGCAACTACACCACTTCGTGTTTAGGCTCGTTTTATTCATCTCAACAAGATCTTTGACACAAGATAGTACTCAGGGTCTGATGATGGAGCCGGAAGGTGGTCACCGGTACCAATCAACCATGCAACTAAACCACTTCGTGTTTGGGCTCGTTTGATTCGGCTCAACAAGATCTTTGACTTAAGATAGTACTCAGGGTCTGATGATGGAGCCGGAAGGTGGTCACCAGTACCAATCAACAATGCAACTAAACCACTTCGTGTTTAGGCTCGTTTTATTCGTCTCAACAAGATCTTTGACTTAAGATAGTACTCAGGGTCTGATGATGGAGCCGGAAGGTGGTCACCGGTACCAATCAACCATGCAACTAAACCACTTCGTGTTTGGGCTCGTTTGATTCGTCTCAACAAGATCTTTGGCACAAGATAATACTCAGGGTCTGATGATGGAGCCGGAAGGTGGTCACTGGTACCAATCAACCATGCAACTAAACCACTTCGTGTTTAGGCTCGTTTGATTCGTCTCAACAAGATCTTTGACACAAGATAGTACTCAGGGTCTGATGATGGAGCCGGCAGGTGGTCACCGGTACCAATCAACCATGCCACTAAACCACTTCGTGTTTAGGCTCGTTTTATTCGTTTCTATAAGATCTTTGACACAAGATAGTACTCAGGGTCTGATGTTGGCCGGAAGGTGGTCACCGGTACCAATCAACCATGCAACTAAACCACTTCGTGTTTAGGCTCGTTTGATTCGTCTCAACAAGACCTTGGACAAAAGATAGTACTCAGGATCTGATGATGGAGCTGGAAGGTGGCCACGGGTACCAGTCTACCATGTAACTAAACCACTTCGTGTTTGGGCTCGTTTGATTTGTCGCAACAAGATCTTTGACACAAGGTAGTACTGAGGGTCTGATGATGGATCCGGAAGGTGGTGACCGGTACCAATCAACCATGCAACTAAACCACTTCGTGTTTGGCTTCGTTCGATTCGTCGCAACAAGATCTTTGACACAAGTTAGTACTCAGGGTCTGATGATGGAGCTGGACTGTGGCCACGGGTACCAGTCTTCCATGTAACTGAACCACTTCGTGTTTGGGCTCGTTTGATTTGTCGCAACAAGATCTTTGACACAAGGTAGTACTGAGGGTCTGATGATGGATCCGGAAGGTGGTCACCGGTACCAATCAACCATGCAACTAAACCACTTCGTGTTTGGCTTCGTTCGATTCGTCGCAACAAGATCTTTGACACAAGTTAGTACTCAGGGTCTGATGATGGAGCTGGACTGTGGCCACGGGTACCAGTCTACCATGTAACTGAACCACTTCGTGTTTGGGCTCGTTTGATTCGTCGCAATAAGATGTTTGACACAAGATACTACTCAGGGTCTGATGATGGAGCTGATGATGATAGACAGGTACCCGTCGCCACCTTCGCGCTCCATCATCAGACCCTGAGTACTACCTTGTGTCAAAGATCTTGTTGAGATGAATAAAACGTGCCTAAACACGAAATGGTTTAGTTGCATGGTTGATTGGTACCGGTGACCACCTTCCGGCTCCATCATCAGACCCTGAGTACTGTCTTGTGTCAAAGATCTTGTTGAGACGAATCAAACGAGCCCAAACACGAAGTTGTTTAGTTACATGATAGACTGGTACCCGTGGCCACCTTCCAGCTCCATCATCAGACCCTGTGTATCTTCAGTGTCAAAGATCTTGTTGAGACGAATCAAACGAGCCTAATCATGTTACTACATGGTTGATTGGTATCCGTGACCACCTTAATCATCATCAGATCCTCAGTACCAGTTCGTTTTTAAACCCTCGTTGATACAAACTTTACAACCTATAGGTACCAAATGCAATGACGAAACATGTAAATAAGCGAGTAGGTACCTATAATTTCTTTCGAGTAATATACCTTCATAAGTACGAGTATGGGGCTATTCATAAATTACGTCGTTTCAAATGGGAGGAGTGGGGGGGGAGGGGTCTGGACATCGGATGATGGTAACATGACGTAGGAGGAAACAGATTCATCCGAAGCTTGATTTTTGGATGATTTGAGGGGTGGGGGAGGGGGTCAAAAATCGTCAAAAATAGATGACGTAATTTATGAACAGCCCCTATGTACATTTGCGCTGCATTTTGTATTTTCGTACTTACCAAATAACAGTTTTAGAACTTTAAAAGTTAAGTACAGTTAGTGTTGTTATGGTTGATTTCAATATGCTTCGCGAAGGATCAAGAATGTTTAATCCATCATTGTAGTGCGAGTGTGGTAGAAGGGATCGGCGTACTGAGCTCGCACGGCCTGCCGCAGCGCGTAAAATACCTAAACTCGCTCAACGCCGAAATGTAATAGCGCTCTTAAATCTCTCGGTAAGGTAAGATGGAGAGCAGGGGTTAAAGAGTACGTTGAAAAGCAACGACAAGACACGCACATTTCGGCGTCGGCGGATCGGTAACCACCCGAGCTGAGAGCGGAATTCAGAAATGTGATCGTACTTACGGAGGCCAAATATGTACCTGATACAAACATTTTGTAGACGCTCAAGTTTATCCAGCAATTCCTCAGTAAGGTCCAAAAATGCAACGTGACCATAGTCAAGAAGAGGGAGCAATAGAGAACGAGCAAGAGTTAGTTTGGTGTGAAGAGGGAGGAAATTCTGTAGTCGTCGAAGAGAATGGAGAGATCCAAAAATCTTTTTGCTCACCTCGGCTACGTGAGGAGCCCAAGAAAGCGTCTGATCCATGATGATACCCAGATTTCGGACAGTAGAGGAAAGAGGGATAATAATCCTATCAAACAAAATGTCAGGTACCAACATGTCCGAGAGCTTGTCTACATAGTATGGACTATGTAGTAAAAGATATCTAATAGATGTCTATTTCAAAATCCGAATCGGGCCCCTAGTTCTAGACACGCGGTAGCGTGTCCAGCCAAGTTCAAAGAAAAAGGAACTGGCGACGCAGCAACCGTGTGTAATATTACACGAACCATTTCGAGCTACTTTTGACCCCTTCACAACTTGAAACCTACTTAACCTACACTAATGAAATTTGGCACATGTATTCAAGCCCCTTAGCTTGTCCAAAATACAAAATTTCATAAACGTAGCTCAAACAGTTACTGATAAACTAACGTTTAAAAACCGGCATTTTTGTGACTGACTGACATATAGATCAGAAACCTAACCCACTTCCAGATGACCTAGAAACTTGAAATGTGGCATCAAGGTAGACTATTAGGTGTATATAGAGAGAAAAATCTGAAAAGTGGAAATTATTGATATTTCGATGGAAAAAAAATAATTAATACTTATAGACCAAAAACCTAACCCACTTCTAGATCACTTAGAAACTTGATATTTGGCACCAAGATAGACTATTAGGTGTATATAGAGGAAAAAATCTGAAAACTGGAAATTATTGACATTTCGAGGGAAAAAAAATAATTTATAGTTTTAGACCAAAAACTTAACCCACTCCTAGATCACTTAGAAACTTGATATTTGGCATCAAGGTAGACTATTAGGTGTATATAGAGGGAAAAATCTGAAAACTGGAAATTATTGAGATTTAGATGGAAAAAATAATAATTAATACTTATAGACCAAAAATCTAACCCACTTCTAGATCACTTAGAAACTTGATATTTGGCATCAAGGTAGACTATTAGGTGTATATAGAGGGAAAAATCTGAAAACTGGAAATTACTGAGATTTAGATGGAAAAAATAATAATTAATACTTATAGACCAAAAACCTAACCCACTTCAAGATCACTTAGAAACTTGATATTTGGCACCAAGATAGACTATTAGGTGTATATAGAGGAAAAAATCTGAAAACTGGAAATTATTGACATTTCGAGGGAAACAAAAAAAATTAATACATACTTATAGACCAAAAACCTAACCCACTTCTAGATGACTTAGAAACTTGATATTTGGCATCAAGGTAGACTATTAGGTTTATATAGAGGGAAAAATCTGAAAACGGGAAATTATTGATATTTACATGTAAAAAAATTAATTAGGTAATATGTACTTATAAACCAAAAACCTAACCCACTTCTAGATCACTTAGAAACTTGATATTTGGCATGAAGCTAGACTATTAGGCGTATAAAAAAGAAAAAAATGTGAAAACTGAAACTTTTTAACAATTGACCGCGCGTTAGTTAGGGTCTCCTTTTCAGCTTAGGCAAACTGCTTTTATGATGAATACCTACTATAGTAATTTCTGTACAAAAAGTAATGATATCCCAACAAAAACATAAATGTGAAATGAGAGCCAAGTTCAATATTAAGAATATGTGTCGTTGTTGACTCGCTGACAAAAGAATTGAGATCTATATGAGTGCCAAGTTCTGTGTTGTGTAGATAATCCTGAAATTATAAAGGATTTGACTTGGCTAGTTTTTACCAACAAACCAAATTTTAGAAAAGTAGCCTATACGTAAAAACTAGCCAAGACAACTCCTGTATAATTTCAGGATTTTCTACACAACACAGAACTTGGCACTCATATAGATCTCAATTCTTTTGTCAGCGAGTCAACAACGACACATATTCTTAATATTGAACTTAGCTCTCATTTCACATTTATGTTTTTGTTGGGATTAAATTTTATTCGATAGCCCGACTAGCGTTCGCGTTTGCGTTATGTTATGTCTATTTATTTGACACTTAACGCAAACGCGTACGTCACATCGTACTATCGAATAAAATGAACACTAGAGGTACAGTTAGTTTCGATTTCTATCACACTTAAAATAGACGCCAACGAGTGACGTAAGTATTAAATGCCAAACCTGTCTCAAACAAACAGCTAGAAGTTCATTTGTGTGTATAAAAATATTTAATAGGTTGCCAGCTGACATAAAAGACCTTCCAATCAACAAGTTTAAAAAGAAATTATTTTTATGGCTTAATGACATGTGTTTTTATTCCATACATGAATACTTTGATTATGAAATGGAATAGTAATAGGAATTTGAAATTGTAAATAATGAATTGCATGACTTTTCTAATGTTAATAATTAATCTGACATGTAATTTCTAATATTTTTATCTTAATTTTATGTTATTAGTGCGACTATACCTACTTTAAATTTTGCATGCTACACCAAGCAGGGTATGGTTGCACTAATTAATATGTTATTGTACACCTTTGTAAACCCATATTCAGCAAATAAATAAATACAAATACAAATGAAACAGCCTTCAGCAGTTAAGAATATTGAGTAATAATCCCTAATTTTAATCAGAACTTTCTATGTGGAAACTTGCATGAGAAATTGAGAATTTTGTCAGGAAAGATTCCAGAAATTCTCGAAAATTTTGAGAATGTTCTTTAAGTTCTCCAACTTGCATTGCTAGACGCTCCGTGCAGTTGGCAGGTGGATTATAATATGTGACATTCCACGGGAAAAGGTACCTTATGGCGGTCGGCGCTTACATCACGTAGCATCGCATTAGTATTGCATGGAGTTTCGTTAACAATAGCGTAAGTGCCAATCGCCATAAGATACCTTTACCCGTGGAACGTCACATATATGCATTATATCAGCGTTCTCAATCGGACTTCTCTAAATCGTATATCAATAAATAAATACGTGTTTTATGACATTTATGTTTTAATTTCATATCATATGAGTGTGGTGGCTAAATTGCAGCTTTCTAGTACTAACGATCACGGAGCAATGCCTCGGACGGACAGACTTCTGTCATGGACTTGGCGAAACTATGGGTTCCTAGTTGACTACGGAAACCTAAAAACCTGCACGACGGTCATATCTTCCGTCGCAAGTTTCGCGTGGTGCGCCATATGTTTTATTTTCTTTTAATTTCCTGACTTTAATCCCCCTTTTAAGCAATAGGACTACGCAGATTATCTAGAGTTAGACCAAGACAAGTCTGCAACGATTTTGAAAGCACGCGCAGTGCAAGTGTTATTTTAAACGTCAAACTTCTATAATATTATCACGTATAAATATCACTGGTAACGTAGAGGTTCCAGTGCCCGACACAGCTCCTATAATTGACATTTTCAATCATAATGTCATAGCAATAAAGTTGGCAGCAAGGTGTCGAATATTGGGTCTTAACATGTCGATTATTGGGGTGTTTACGTTACTGCGTGTGCTATCAAAATCGTTGCAGACTTGTCTTGGTCTAACTCTATCGAATTAGTTTCTTCGAGAGACCGTTTATTTTATTTAGTGAATTATTGAACATTTTCCTTAAGCTAATTTTACAGTTAAACTAATTTATTTTTAGTCACTCGCGCATTTATTTTCCTATTTGATGTAAATGATTCATTTTGATTACAGCCGTATCCTCTATCACCGAGTCCCGTTAACCCAAAACATACGTTTTGTCCTATAATTTACCCTGCCATTAAATACGAGTGCTCGTTATACGCTAAAACAAAACACTCGACACCACAATGAATAAACAAATGATTTCCATTACAAAACCAACTCAAATTAATTAGGGCACTTCAATGCAACTTGGAAACAGTACATGCAACTTCACAATTCCCAATTTTTCACTCCACCCCTAGAGACCCAACTCAATTTCCGAACCTAAAAAGTTTAAAAGAGTGTGAAACATAAATTTCGAATTACGGTAATACATTCTGCCGCCTCCATTTTTGCTGGAGCCTGCCCGCAATTAGACTCGCCTCGTTAAGCCAGAGATCAAGACCTAATGAGCCCCGTATATGGTGCAGTACACTCCCAGGATCAAAAATTATAATCCACGTAGACCAGTTTAACAAGAACTCTGTTATGACCTCCAAAACTGCTGGATGAAGATCGTTTTAAACTGGCTAGCTACGCCGCGATGACAGTCGCTTGACGGTCGACTCACCACCGTGAATAAAACGTTAAACTTCTACCGCTGTTAACTTCGAAAATGTGACTTAACGCAACACTGTAAGACGTAATATTGCATGTCGCTACATACGCGAGCATTGATATCCACGTTCGACATTCAAAATTTAAAACACGCGTGTACTTTTAAGACATCTTATCGCGAAATTTCTCAGCTACGAAACTGAGCTCTAATAAATACGTCATAAGGTTGTATTTGGATTATGGTTGCTCAATTTTTGAGACTTACGAAATAGTCGAAATGAGTGTTACATTTTCTCTTCAACAAAATAAATAGCGGTTATTCCCACCTACCGCTTTTTTTACGTGCGTCATATTAAATTCCGTAGATTAAAAATATAAAAAGTGACATAAATGTGAAGTGGCGTACAGTGCGAAATGGGGCACTTGAATTCCCCGGAATATATTCTGTGTAATGAGGCCTGTATTGCGAGCGATGTAATTGACTCGATTCTGCCTGCGTATAATTTTATTTTCATAACGGTCTTTACAAGCGGTGTTCGGGCGCGGGAAGATGTATAGCTAGGTTTAATGGGCCATTTCTTTTGCTGAGTACATTTGCTGTAGTATATTTTTGGGGAATAGAAATGTCTGCCACACGCGTAATAGTTATTTTGATGTGAATATTTTTCTGGGGCACATTTCAGCTCGAGAAAGTGAAGCTTATTGAAGTTGTCACGGCTCGTAGGTATTCGGCAAATTCACGTGGAAATCACGTTTGTCTGGAGACAACATGTTAGCTTTAGAACTGGTTTTGATAACTGGCCACCCTTCAATAACTAGCCACCTTATACTAAAATGAATTCTGTTTATAGGTGAATATAATTCATTTTTAGTTTAGGATGGCCAGTTACTAAACAGTGGTCAGTTATTGACGTATTACCCTGCAAGCGTAAATTAGGTTTGTAAAGATCGACCAAGATGCACAAAAATCCTTCGATTCTAAATATGATTCAATATTTTTCTTGAATCAACTATTTCCCTATATAGCCTATCCAGTCCAACCGTCTTTGATTAAGTAAAAATATCCACAAAAAAACTTTTACATTCATTATATCAGTAGATATATTATTAAGTCGTTATTACTGATTAAATCCATTCCACAGACGCCCCACCGTATTTCCATCAGATTTAAAATCAGAACATTATTTTCCCGCCAAATCGGATCTTGGAATGGCTAAAGTCCCTAATTGCCGAACAGCCGACGAGAGTTCGAGAAGACTGGAAAATTCGAGAGAATTACCCGATTCGCCGGCGGATTAGCTCCGTGATTTGATTTTATCGACTTTTGGAACGCGGGTGTAATGTGGTTAGCGGTTGTTCTATTTATGAATTTTTATTGTTTGTAGATTTGTGATTTTTTTAAAGTGTAAAAGTGTAAACTAGTGTAACTTTAGGCATAGAGATAAAAATAGATAGAGTGCTCACTCCATACATCAGTTTTAGTACCAAAACGACTATTATTTTCGTAGTCGACATCTAGCATCGAGTAGCGGAATTATCAGTACTGCTACTTGACAATAGATGTTCCGGCGACCGAAAAGTCAAATGCTCAACAATTTTCAGCTAATATTATAAGTATTATAACCGGATTAACCGGAACTCTATTATCAACTCCTTCTGCTTTTATTGTTTGTTGTAAATTGTTGTTCAGTACAATTTTCGTGAGTCGCGACACTAGAGAATTCTAGCATCAAGTAGCGGTACTGATAATTCCGCTAGTCGATGCTAGATGTCGACTGCGAAAATAATAGTCTTTTAGGTATTAAAACTGATGTATGAAGTGAGCACTCTATTCTTACTATATTTCTCTATGCTTTAGGTAGGTGTTTTACTTACAATTAGTATTTTCCTCGGTACCAAAGGAAATTACTAAAAAGAATTAAAAATCAAATTCAAATGAACGTTATTAAATATTTATCAAGCTTTAACTTTTCTTTTACCGAAAACATAAACGAATCTTAACGCTAAGGAATTAGAATAAGGAGCGAATAGCATAGTGTTACTATTGTTATTTGTACAACAAGAGATCAAAGTTTGATATTTCTTCGAGTGCTTATTTTGAGTCCCGTGCAAGCGAAAGATTCTATAATAGATTCACGAGCGTAGCGAGTGAATCTAATTTAGAATCTTGAGCGTAGTAAGGGATTCAAAAGCGCACGAGATGTAAATAACTTTGATCTCGTGTAGTACACAACATTTTTCACCCTAAGCAGTGAGAACATACCTAGAGGGACAGAGATAATAGAACCCAAGTATATCGAACTTGTATTAGACCCCGCATGTTGAAATGACATTGGACTATAAAGGTCGCATCGCAATCGCATTTTGCTCACTAAGTGTGTCTCACTCAGTGAGCAAAATGCGATTTTGCTCACTGAGTGAGACAAAATTACTCAGTGAGCAAAATCGCATTTTGCTCACTGTTTTTAAGAAGCAAAGTACCCTTGTTCGAGCTGCTGAGGTGAAAATGTATTTGTTTTATTTGATATTCAGAGTTACAAAGTGGAATGCATCGGAAATCCCTTATGTTATTATGTATTTAGGAGCACGAAGTTTGCTGTCTAGTGTACAAAAATAGGAGCACTTAATGTATTTATTATTATTATTTATTAGGTTGTTGTGGGCCTTTGAGTGCCACTTCGACCAAGCTGTGATCTATTGTGACGGCCCTTTAAAGTTCACTACTAATGCCCGTAGAGAGAGTGTCGAGCAACTGGCTCACAGAGGCACAAGACCGAGAACGGTGGAAAAGGTTGGAGGAGGCCTATATACCCGGAAGGGGTCCTAACACTACTAGATTATCACAAAATAGTATTTAGTTTAAAAATAGTTTGTACAAGTGTTTACGGAATAAAAAGGCTTTTTATTTTTTATTTTTTTATTTTTATTTTTATTATTTATTTATTTACTAATGCCCGTTGAATCCAGGAAATTCCAGATTCTTTGGGCCGTAATGCTCTGTACTTCATAGGGTTCCAGTATGTGTCGCCCTAGGTATAGGTACTTCTTTTGGACATTAGTGGTCCGCAGGAACAGAGAATGTGCATAGCAGTCTCCTTTGACTCCATCTCCACTTAACGTATCAAAAATGTCATAGGTATAAATAAGATACACTATAGGAGAGAGATTCGAACTTCTGTGTGTGTTCTGTTTTGTGATAGGTTTCTTTCATTGCATTGGCAACACTTACTGACATGTGTAAGTTTATTAATTTCCGCTACCTAAAGGTTGTCGGGAAGAGATCGCTTTTTAGCGATAAGACCGCCTGTTGTTTATCTTTGCTTGTGTTTCTGTTATTTTTGTATTGTTTTTTTTTTATTTAGGTGTGCAATAATAGTACATTACGATACAAGTGCGAAAAATAGGAAATTCGTAACGAGTGTTGATAAATTAAAATACGACCGAAGGGAGTGTTTTAAATCGACACGAGTTGCGAATCACCCAATTGGCACATGTATCGTACAATGTTTTACAGCAGCGGTCGGCAACCAGCGGCCCGCGAACCTCTCACTTGCGGCCCGCAAAGCCTCCCTGGCTCTTTTGTATGTAATATTGACAAGTGACAATGTCAGATAAAGTCATAAATATTAACAAAGTGCGGCCCGCGTCCACTTCGTTAACTGCTATGTGGTCCTTGGCTGCTAAAAGGTTGCCGACCGCTGTTTTACAGTACAAACAGTAACACTCCTAACTGTACATCGGTGGACCTTATTACAAAGGCATAAGGTCCACCGATGTACAGTTAACAGTGCGGGCGATGGTACTTCATGCCCTACCATATCACCATATGTACTGTAAAGAGTATTTACAGTACATAAGGTACAGTACATACTTTACCGCCCTAGGGCGGGATTAAGGCCAATTCGTGCCTATGTCAAAAATTTAAAAATTTATATGTACTGTATAACGTTGTACAATACACGTGCGAAAAGGTAATTCGCAACTCGTGTCGATTTTAAACACTTCCTTCGGTCGTGTTTCAATTTATCGCCACTCGTTGCGAATTTCCTACTTTTCGTAATGTACATATGGTACACTGGTGTGTACACGTGCTCGACTCCCTAAGCTCGGCAGGGATATGAATATGAACATCTTAGTCCTAAACAAACGCGCCCGAACACATTTAACGTGTTGCAAATAAAAAGTTGTTTGGAATAAGTAATGGAATTGGTTCCTTTGTGAGGCTTCGTAGGCCTTTAGCCCTGTTGTTTGACCAACCATTTTGTTTGTTCAGCTGAGCGGATAATTGTGGACAAATCTGCCTATAAGAAGTCAAGCGTGAGTCGCATCTTAATAAAAATATTTAAAAAATAGTTTGGGGCGCGAGCTCGGCTCGCACTTCGAAGCTGTCATAAATGCCTTAATCATACATATTAAATCTCAATCAACGGCAGATTAATCGTATAATTACTTAATCAAGGTAGTAGATAATTGAATACAAATATAATCGATAGATTAATGTAATTAGAGGTAAGTACACAGTGTTCCCACGGAATTGAGCCTATTGGGAATAACCTGTCACATTATCCTGTATATACAGCTGTGTGCAAATACATAATTATAATCACTACACCTTTTATAACAAAGTCATCTGCCGCGTCTGTCTGTTTGTGTGTTTGTTTGTATGTTCGCGATAAACTCAAAAACTACTGAACGGATTTTCACGCGGTTTTACGTATCAATAGAGTGATTCTTGAGGAAGATTTAAGTGTATAATTTGTTAACCCGTGCAAAGCCGGCGCGGGTCGCTAGTAAATAATAAACCGACATGTTTATTATGCTGTATGCTTTCTGAAAGGACTACAAAAATGGTGTTATTTAAAAAAGAGTACAGGTTTTTAACTTTTGTGTATGATAACTGATAATGATCCTGAATCTCAGAATACCGATGTCTGATGATGAATAAATTACGAAGGAACGAGACTTTGTAAGACGCTGTCAGTATTCTTGTTTTTTGCGTCCATAAATACTACATGTGTCGCTTAACTTCAAAATCGGGTAAATCCATTAGACCCTCTCAGCAAATATCTACCCTATTTCCTATTCTTAATACCAAAATCGCATAATCTGACAGATGGATTTACCCGAGTCTGAAGTTAAGCGACTCACATTCTTTCTATGAACCCACTATGAACGGAGAAATCTGCATCCAATTATGCCACAGACAGATATTACCATTTCAAATGCTATTTTTTCGCGTTTAGATGTTGGGGCTAATGGACTCTGACTGACATTTCGGACCGTCTGCAAATACGGAATATCCCGTCATGGCAGAGACGAGGAATCGATAGAATCATCATCAGACATTAGGATTTTAGGGGGCAAAATCTAATGACAGGTAAGGGTTCTCCACTATCGATACTTTTCCCAAATACTACTGATTGCATCAAGTTTGAAACTTAAATACTGCGTGACGCAAACGCTTCTAATTTAGTTGCTTATGGTTCGGCTTAGTAAAAATTTGAAGAAATATGTTTTTACCGTATTTTTATTACTTTTATGTTACATTTCTTTTATGTATGTGCTAAACTTTCCGATATTGTGATATTGGTCCTGTTGAATTTCTTGATGTTCCGATGTTTCGGGGCCCATGTTCGACAAATTAGGACAGTTATAGAAAGAAGGTAATACGGAAGATTAGGTGTTTGGATTGAACTACATGTCCATAGCTTTGCTGCCGATGGTCGTCTTGCTTGTGGGTTTCAGGATGCTTTTTTCGGAGACGGCGACGAAGGGCAATGCTGGCTGTCTATCCTGCAACAAGAACAGCGGATTAATGAGGCTCGCCAACTGAAAATTAACTATGAGATATCGTATTTCCAACTGATGTCTTTAACTTTTACTGAAAGACTCGAAGCTGAAAGGGGCCCGCAGATTACCAGTTCACCGAACGATATCAGCCTGTCAGTTGTTCGGAGTTGTCAAAATTTGCGTTTAACTGACAGGCTGATATCGTCCGGCGAACTGGTAATCAGTGGGACCCTTTGGCCATTAATCGGCATCAACTCGCCACCACAAATTAAATTTTGATTTGTCAATAAGAGCATTTTTGCCCAATTTGAAACGGGAAACTTAAGGTCTTCTCCTTACCATCAAATAAAAAGCCTTAGGAATATAAATTGGATAATTACAAAAACGTAAAACATGTAACAAGTTAAGGAGACCTTACACTGTGCTGCTGCGACTGCGGCTTCACCAGCAGCCCTTGTACTTGTATCTGCTGCTGTTGCTGTTGTTGCAGCGATTCCTGCATTGTTTCTTGCTCTTTCCGTTGCTGCGATTGCAGCTGTTGCAATGATTGCTGGTTTATAGGCTGCGCTGCTTGTTGGTGTAAAGATTGCACCAACGGTGGCTCTTGCAGGAGGTGTGACGAGACTACTTTGGGCTTCTGTGCGGCTTGAGATGCGGATAACTGACGGGTAACTGGTAGCAAAGAATTATTGAATGTAGAAGGAGAGGTGTAGAAAATAAGCCAAAGAGGCCGATGTGCTTCAAACCAGCTTCAAGAAAAGAAGGAGGCTATATTCATTAGGATCTTTATTTATTTTATTTTTTAATGTATTTAGTTTATCGATTACTCGGAGTCTAATGTACATCAGTTTCCATTTTTTTTGTTGGAAAGGGTATACTTTCCAGTTGGTCCCACTGTCGTCATGGAAGGATTATAAATATTATAAGTGTTAGGAGTTTTCGCTCCTTATCCTAAATGTTATACTAATAATTCTTAGAGTTTTTGAACTCGAAAAAAGTCAGAAAAAAGGGCATATAATATGGTTAATATTCATCAAAGTGTCTACAATATTTTTCAAAATATGATTATGCAGAAAGGAAAATGAGAACTACGTTTGTACGGGGAAGCGTTCGTCCACTCCCCTCTTCAGTTAATCATTTACATTTATTACGTCTTTCTTACCGCTCGTGTTAGGTAAACTCTTCTTTTCACTCGGCTTTACCTCCTGCAGAGTCTCAGTGTGCTATAAAATTACAATTGTTTGAATACTCGTAAAACAAGTAATTACCTTGTTTATATGGTGCAAGATAAATTATTATAACAGTTAAATTTTCCCTTGATTACATCATAAACCATGGATTAAAAGAAAATGGTGCATTGTTCAGTGAAAGTTATCTCAAGGAATACTACAAGTGTATACTTTGTAAAATACAGATGTAAGTATTCTACTTGTATTCGAAATGAAAAGAAGACTGTTTGACTCGGGTAAAAACATCCATTTCTGACTCGAACTATTTTCCTTGTCTAAAATGTGTGCATTTCATGCCTTGGTTAACCATCGCCTATTCTTATTAAATCTAGCCTCTGGCCGCGACTTCGTCTCCGTAGTATTAGTAACTATATCCATTTACCGCTTCCATAATGAATTCTACCCCCTTTTCACTTAATACATGGTTTCAGAGATGAAAACCATCCTGTGAAATCCTGTCCTTCATTTGGGCACAAAATATCTCCAAAGGTACGAAGTTTCATCTAAATCGGCCCGGTGGTTCAAGCGTGAACAGCTAACAGACAGACAGAGTTACTACCGCAATTATAATACACTAGATGAACGCAAAAAAAGTTTGAATACTAATTTTGAAATTAAGAAATTAAATTAACTAACCCTTTTTTTTGTGTTCCTCTAAATTTGTCCATGAGTATATTAGTATGTATTCAATTTAGCAATGTTATGGTTACCTGCTGTTCTAGCAGCTTCTGGAACTCCATCTGTTTCCGCGGCAGCTCTTGGTCCAGCAATTCCTGTTGCTGTTGCGCCTCCTGGTAATAACTTCTTTACATATTATCATTTCATTCTATCAGAGATTCATCAATTGTACGGCCAAGGAATTTAAGACCCCATCAACGTGCACACTAGCACCACTGCTAAATAATCGTGATCACTTAAATTTTACGACAGGTATTTAAAAAAGGGGGCCGCTACGTACTGCATTTATATGTAGATGGTCAAGTAAATCTTGTCAGTAGAAAAAAGCGCGAAATTCAATTTTTTCAAATTTGCCACCTTTTTCTACTGACAAGATCTGTTTGACCAACTTTATGTACCTTTTGAATACATCAAACTAGTGTTTATGTTGCTGGATTCGTCAATCTATGTGTCCAAAGTTAAAGTGGCCGTTTTTGTTTTGAGTTCATAGATCGACTAATCCAGCAACATAAGAACTAGTTTGATGTATTCAAAAGGTACTTAAATACACAATACAGTACGTAGCGGCCCCCTTTTTTAAATATCTTCGGTTACATTTAAATAATCACGATTATTTAGCAGTGGCGCTAGTGTGCACGTTAATGGGCTCTTAATTCGGGCTCAGTAATTTTAATACGCATATCATACATTTACCTCATTTTTCTGTAACTCCTGCTTCGGCGGTTTCTGGTGCAATTCCTGCTTTTCTAACTCTTCTTTCTTCTGCATCAACCTCTGCTGCAGCAATTCGTCCTGCTATGTTTACACTATACAAGTCATATACACATGGTTGACTAGAAGACAATGTTTTCTGGCATTTGGTCAGCGATTTATACTTTCTTAGACTGTGTAAAAAATGTTAAAATAAATTTGCCTCGAAAAGATTTTGTTTGGCCATGTTGCGGATTTGTAATGGTACAAATTTATTTTACTGGCAAGGAGATTCTTTAACAACAGATGTTGAAAGTCATCGCATGTAACCGATGTAAACAAGAAGAAAATATTTCACATTTGAAACAATTTACCACAAACATGCCAAAAAACATTGTCAAAAATGTAAGAAAATATTTTGAGTGCATTAAAACATTTACATCAATATTAGGGAGTATTACTGTAATGTTCTGCCGCCAGAGTGCAGCACTAGTGCACATAGTAAACCATAGAGTAACTTATACATAGTAGGTATTAAACCGTTATTTGACAAGTTTTCACTATGACATTGATGCATCAATATATATGATAGAGAGCTTCGAGCAACACGGAAGGGAGGCGGCATTCGCACTATTTCCCCTCTGCCTAGGTACAAGATTAGCGCGTCAATCTAATCTAGCGCGGGTAATAAAACTAGTTGCACTTGGATTTTTCACTAGACCGAGTCCAGACGCGCGCGTGAACACTGCTGCACAAAAATACCTGTTTGCTCGGTTTTTTGTTATAAAAAGAGGTCGGGGACATCAAATTTACAAAAAGAAAGTGTTACATTTCACATGTAATATTTTTTTTTACATATCATACGTTTAATTACATTCAAACACAATTATTATATTTTAGTCTCATGTAATTGTTGGATTTATCGATTTTGCTCGCTCAGTACAAATTGCGGATCGGTCGAGCGACAAATCCGACTTCTCATCTCTCAGAATACAATAACATACTTCAACGAAAATGTGTTAGTGTGCGTGTTGTGACACTTGTCACTCGTCCGTACACAAAAAGAGATCGAGGTTTGCAAGATTTGTCTTTGACGTGTGTCATTTTCTATGTATTTGTGTCGTCATTACAGATTGGATTTTGTATGTAAGTGTGTGAGAAGTGCGACTGTGTGCACCTTTCCCCCCGCGAAAAATGGCATAAAGATTTGTACGGTGAGATATCGCTTGGGCCCCTCCCTTCCGATGTGTCGGAAGCCGGTGTTGCTCGAAGATAGAGAGGCAGAAACCGAACTGAACACCCTCTATGCAGAGTTTTACGCAATATTCCCTATTAAAGGACGAGAGATTCCGTAGCATTCCAATAAACAATGTTTTAAAATTAGTCGTTGACATGATCTGTACTGACATTTTCTTTGACTATACATGACGTACGCATATTATGTATTGCCATATGTATGCTTGCAGCGACAATATCTCAGGGCCAAATGGAATCTTGTCAAGCTTTAAATCCATACTAATCCATATCCATACTCCATACTAATATAAATGCGAAAGTCTGTCTGTCTTTCTGTCTGTTACCTTTCACACTTAAGCCGCTGAAACGATTTAGTTGAAATTTGGTATAGAGACAGTTTGAGTCTCGGGGAAGGACATAGGATAGTTTTTATGTCGGAAATCATCCCAGAAGAGAGTGCAAAGGGGGAATTGAAAGAGTTAATGAATTGCTTAATAATTGAAGTAAGCAATGCGCGAATTGTATGCAATAGCAATTATCCAGGCGCTATACCTACTTTAGCTGCTGTCACTAATTCCACACTGACGAAGTCGCGGGCAAAAGCTAGTAAAAAAATATGTGGAAAAGTATAAATTATACATTTACCTGCTGCAACTGCTCTTCTCCTTGCAACTCTTCCTGTTGCAGTTTCCGCAGCAACTGTTCCTGCTCTTCCAACTCCTTCTTATGCTTCAGAAGCTGCTGATGCAGCCAATCATCTTGTTGCTGACGCAGCACCTGGGCATCGCAGGCTGTCACTCCTACTGTGGCCTGGCTCTGGCACTGGGGCTGGCGGTGGTTAACTGGAAAATAAGTTGCCACCTATAAATTGTACATACAGATGTCAATCACAATGAAAAAATCAACGATGATCAACTCTGGCCAACGTGGGACTCGAACCCACATCCTTGTATTGCCGGTCCAATGCGTTACCAATTCCGCCAGCTGACCTTCCGTCAATCAACGCGAATTTAAGTCATTGCAACTGTGACAACGTCACTAGCGTCATCTGCATTCTAAGGTTTACAACCTTTGACCACCTCTGAGCACATGCGTTGGCGCATTACTTAACCCCCGACCACACAACAACATGGTTGTGTTAAGCCACCCTAAACTAAAAATGAATTCTATTCACCTATAAACAGAATTCATTTTAGTATTAGGTTTCAATATCTGGCCAGCCTTCAATAACTAGCCAACTAAAATTAATTCTGTTTACAGGTGAATATAATTCATTTTTAGTTTAGGGTGGCCAGTTACTAACAGGTGGCCAGTTACTGGCGAATTATCCTATATTCTTGTTGTGTTAAGTTGGGTACATTTCTTGGGGTTTGGGGTAAATAAAATAAATTTTTTGGAGACGAAGTTTATCTAAGATGCCCGTTTTTAGGGTTCCGTACCCAAAGGGTAAAAACAGGCCCTATTACTAAGACTCCATTGTCCGTCTGTCCGTTTGTCTGTCTGTCACCAGGCTATATCTCATGAACCGTGATATCTAGACGGTTGAAATTTTCACAGATTATGTATTTCGGACGTTCCTTGGCGTGCACGACCACAGATAAGATAATGGCTTGAATTTTGACAACCCTAAATAGCCGAAAGGTATAATGCTATATATTAGAAAGGAGCATCACGATTCGACCCTGAACCGCTGTCAAACTTCGGTTTTGTAGGAAGTTTCTTTTCTGTACGGTAGTACTATTATTCATTCTTTGGTTTAGGGTACTCACCGAAGCGCAGTACAGCTGACTCCACGTGTCGCTCGACGATGGTGCCCGCCACTAGGAAGACCAGCAACGCGAGGACCAGGGGCCCGATGTGCCACCATTCCATAGGGCAGACTCCCCGTCTGTCCGTTGGCCGTTCATTTATTTACGTTACATGTCCGTCTTTGGGTTACTAATTTACATATATGTACCAAATTTCAACTTAATTGGTCAAGTAGTTTCCGAGAAAATAGGCTGTGACAGACAGATAGACAGACAGACAGACAGACGGACGCACGAGTGATCCTATAGGGGTTCCGTTTTTTCCTTTTGAGGTACGGAACCCTAAACAATAATTTGATTAATTTAATAGACCTTTAAAATATTTTTACACTATTTTTAATCGTGTCTGAATGCCGACGGTCTGTGTCTTCGATGCCTAACCTATCAAAAAATAACAATATGGCTGATGAATGTTTGATATGTCACTGTATTTAGGAATTATTTCGCTTAAAATTTAGTTTTTTCTTCGCAAGTGTGATGAAAAACATTGTGTGAAACTTCGGGGGCAAGAATATTGTAAGCTCGGGTTTTAATTCCCGACAGCCGCAGGCATTATAGACCTCGCTTACAAAATCTCACTTACCCCTACACAATGTACTATTACTGGCAAGGAGATTCTTTAGTAACAGACATAACCTTATACAGGAGTTTACAGGTGAATAGAATTCCTTTTTAGTTTAGGGTGGCCAGTTACTAACAGGTGGCCAGTTACTGGCGAATAACTCTATATTCTTGTTGTGTTAAGTTGGGTACATTTCTTGGGGTAAATAAATTAATTTCTTGGAGACGAAGTTTATCTAAGATGCCCGTTTTTAGGGTTCCGTACCCAAAGGGTAAAATGGGCCCTATTACTAAGACTCCATTGCCCGTCTGTCCGTTTGTCTGTCTGTCGCCAGGCTATATCTCATGAACCGTGATATCTAGACAGTTGAAATTTTCACAGATTATGTATTTCGGACGTTCCTTGGAGTGCACGACCACAGATAAGATAATGGCTTAAATTTTGACAACCCTAAATAGCCGAAAGGTATAGTGCCATATATTAGAAAGGGACATCATGATTCGACCCTGAACCGCTGTCAAACTTCGGTTCTGTAGGAAGTTTCTTTTCTGTACGGTAGTACTATTTATTCTGTGGTTTAGGGTACTCACCGAAGCGCAGCACAGCAGACTCCACGTGTCGCTCGATGACGGTGCCAGCCACTAGGAAGACCAGCAGCGCGAGGACCAGGGGCCCGATGTGCCACCATTCCATAGGGCAGACGGGGACCTGGAATCGTTTATCAATAGGGAGAATGACTGTCATCATCATCTTCATATCAGCCAGAGGACATACACTTCTGGACATACCCCTCCCCCAAAGAGTGCCACAATGACCGGTCTTGCGCCACCCGCGGACTCACGCGACCTTTACCAGGTCGTCAGTCCACCTTGTGGGGGGTCTACCCACGCTGCGCCTTCCGGTACGCGGTCGCCACTCGAGAATCTTTCCGCCCCAATGGCCATCGGTTCTAACTATACGGGCAATGTGCCCTGAAATTACTGAAGAATGACGGTCTTCTTCTTCCTCGCGTTATCCCGGCATTTTGCCACGGCTCATGGGAGCCTGGGGTCCGCTTGACAACTAATTCCATGATTTGACGTAAGCACTAGTTTTTACGAAAGCGACTGCCATCTGACCTTCCAACCCAGAGGGGAAAGTAGGCATTATTAGGATTAGTCCGGTTTCCTCACGATGTTTTCCTTCACCGAAAAGCGACTGGCAAATATCAAATGATATTCGTCAATAAGTTCCGAAAAACTCATTAGGCGACTAAACTCGCACGCTCTTGCCACCAGCGCTTTTTGACTGAAGAATGACTGTATTTAAAATAAATTATTTTACACCATGCATGAAATAAAGTACCAGAAGATTAATAGAGAAACGTATACAGCAGTTATTTTTAGACACAATTTATATTTTAAAACCCTTATAAAACTATAATGAGTAGGTAATTTGAACGTGACGTCACATGCTAGTGTTTCATATAAATTCCAATATCTGTGAGACCGAGCTTTACTCGGAAATCATATAAAAACTCAAAAATGTGCTTTTTCCCAGAGATAAGACCTAGCTCGATTTTTCGACCCCGAAAACCCCCATATAGCAAATTTCATCGAAATCGTTAGAGCCGTTTCCGAGATCCCCGAAATATATATATAAATAAACATGAATTGCTCGCTTAAGGATTTGATTTTAAGTATACTAACCGTGTAAAGAATATGCTTCACTGAAATTTAGAAACCATAGATGTTTTTACGGCTATCATTATCCAGAAAACGTTACATTGTGACAAATTTTTGTCATTAAGATAACGTCGGTCCGGCCGACGTCAGCCCTCTTGTTTGACATCGGTTTTTGACAAATGTGTCATTTGTCATTTTTCAAGCTTGAAAAAGGTTGAGCACTTATTTAATATTGCTGAAGGTTAAATTACATATATATACATATAGATAATAGATACATCTTCGGACGTATGTGATAGAGTCTGCGCGGAAAGAGATAAGTCGTGGAATGTATGGAAACCAATACATTTCACGGAATAACCCCAATACATATTAAATGATATAAATGAATAGTCTTTCAACCTAACCGTTACGAAAGAGTAAAAGAGCAGCTAATGAAACACAAGTAAATCCTGTGTTAATAAAACTGGTGCGAACCGGAAACTAATGGTCCATTCTACTTCCTGTATTTACCCTTTAGAAACTAGGGAAAGATCAACCGTATCTGTATCATAATTAACCATTTTAAACCTTACTGCTTTGAGATAAGATCTATCAATCGTCTATTAAGTCAACAATAATTGGTACACTTTTCACAAATGACTTACCGTTTGTAAGCTTTATTGCTTTGAGATAAGGCTCATTGTGAATTAAGTATCGAGTATCGATTGTATTGAGAGTCGGCCCTCGTACGCGGCGGACAAAAACAAACCGCACGCAACAAATCTGGCTGAATACACTACAGACTAGTTATAGACAGTGCTTACAGAAAACCGCAGCCAAATAACTAGAAATGCACCCAATATTCGGTTACTATCCGGTATCCAGCCTATCCGGCCATTAGTGTAATATCCGGCCGGATACCCGATAGTGACCTACTATCCGGCCGGATACCGGATAGTAACTTTGCTTGTTTTCGGAGTAAACAAATTGGATTTAAGAAACAGTCACGGTCATAATCGTACTCGTTTATTTTTTTTTAAACATTCCACGCACTTGCACGCGCATTAATTTCGAACCTAGAAAAGGCTAAAAAGTTGAAATAAGTCCGCGCGAACGTTTACTACGAAACAGGTCAAAACCTGCACAATGCGCACCTAAAAAACGAAAATGTAAGTATAGTTCCGCCGGCCGAATATTCGGCGGCGGGATACCGATTATTCCACCAATGGTCAGGCCGAATATCCCGGTTTCCGGTATCCGGCCAAACAACTATCCGTTGCATCTCTACAAATAACACTAGACCCTAACTCACAGTGTTGTCACAGTCTTTAAAACAATACAGTCATTCGACGAAGCTGCTTACCCGAGCTGCATACACCGCCATTGTTAGTAGCACGGTACTACTTACAGGGCTTGTCTTATTTGAGATGTTTGTAATTTTTGGGCAGTCAACCCTACTGTGTTCTTGTGCGGTGTCGGCAATTACGCAAACATCAAAGGCGTCGGTCCACTGTTACTTTTTACACTGTGGTGTTGTGTTCCTGCCGGTGAGCAAGGTTGCCAGAGCTCAACGAGGGTGCGGAGTGTTAGGGTCGGCAACGCGCATGTATCACTGGAGTTGCAGGGGCGTCCAATGCGTCCATAGGCTATAAGACTGCTTACTATCAAGCGGCCCATATGCTTGTTTGCGACGTGTTTGTTTGTTTTTGAGAGTAATATTTACCGAATAATTACCGAATATTTTGCCCATCTCTAGAATACATAAAGCTCCTCTGTACGGCTACCACCAGTTTTGACATTGACATAACGCTCACGTTTACGTAACTTACTTTCTATGCATCTCGCTCGTACTCGCATATGCGAGCAATAGTGGAAGCGAGATGTACAGAAAGTAAATTACGTAGACGTGAGCGTTATGTCAATGTTAAAACTGATGGTAGAGGCTCTGATATCTAAAACCACTAACCTAGCACATACCACATATCTTACTATCTATTAAGCCAATTCGAGTTTCAGTTATTCGGTCTGTTTCCGATATGATACCTACTGTTCTGTAGGTGTCAAAAGCGTCGTTTTTGCTTAAAGAAATGTCACTTTTGACACTGACAGAATAGTATCATATCAGATCGCACAATCAAAACTCGAATTGGCCCGTAAATCGCAAACTAATAAGTCCAATAACCAACTTGGAACAGGAACTAATGACATAGTTGATTGCAGGATGAATTTCATGCTCGACAAGATCTCGAAACTTGTCGAGTTGTCGAGTCTCGAGTTCAGATACTTCCAAGTATTCCGTCTTTAGCAACTTGAACTGTGAGCTCCAATATAGGATGTGTTCAAGAATAAAAAGTTAAATTGTATTTTAATTTTGTCTATGGCCAAAATGTTACTGGCAACACTTTTTTTCCATCTACGTTCTTCATGGACAGTCGTCATGATATATCGCACTGTCCGTCTACGTCTGTCTGTCCGTCTGTCTGTCTATCACCAGGCTGTATCTCAAGAACCGTGATAGCTAGCAGAGATATATATAACTCCGTATAAGATGTGGAAAGTTTAAGAAACAAACGTGCCTCGTAAAATTCAAGTAAAATTGACACTCGCTCAGATGGCGCTAGTACCTTTAGCCTATTCTCGACTAGATGGCGACCTAGGTGATACTTAACACAATTCAGTGAAAGAACATGGTTTAAATTTAGTCACAAGGCATTCTCAATGTTTTAGGTATGTATCGAAAGATGGCAGTAAATTTGCTAAGTGCATAAAATGTCATCGTAATGATTGAAGCGTCGATAGATGGCAATTAAGTCAATTAGTCGTGTAAATGAATATATAACCTATTTTTATATCTTTTCGTTATATAACTACACTTATAACTATGAAAACAGGAAAAAGGTTTTTAGCTTAATGGCAGCGAGTTAGCCCCCATTCGCACGACAGCTTTTTCAACGCGCGTTAAAAAAGCGCTTGAATCTATCCGCACTCTAAATTCGATTTAACGACCAAGGCTTAAAGTCGAAAATCCAACAACGCTTGATAAAAAGCGTCACCGCTGTCGTGTGAATACATACATGGTTATCCATTTGTGTCATTCTAACGCTTTTTTAACGCGCGTTGAAAAAGCTGCCGTGCGAATGGGGCCTTAATGGTAACCGAACTGCAACTTGGCAAAAAAGAGTATTAGAAATTAAAAAGTGGCAACACTGTAGTGTCGTCCCGTTTTCTTATAGAAATTAGTTTGAAAAGGACGACACTACAGTGTTGCCACTTCTTAATTTCTATTATTTTTTGCCAAGCTGTATCTGAGTATTGAGAGTATGAAACCTGAGACAAAGATAAAGACAAATGATAATAGCGCTGGCTCTGCTTCTCCTATTGTAAGTTCGAACTTCGTATTATAGTCGGTCAAGCAAATCTTGTTAGTAGAAAAGGGCGGCAAATTTAAAAATTGTAGGCGCGAAGGGTTATCGTCCTATAGACATTTGAATTTCGCGCCTTTTTCTACTGATAAGATTTGTTTGACCGAGTATATTATTGTTACCTTATCTTCTCTACATACATATTTCTATAATACTTGTTTTTAGGACTAGGTAGACGGTTACTAATGCCCTTATTCATGTTACCTTGAAAATTGTAATCAACGCCAAGCAACAAAATGCACGTAAACAACCCATATATGGAACATAAGTATCAAGTCGTGGAATATGGGGCACAAAATGTAGGTAAGGCGAACAGGTTAAATAAAACATTATACACCGAAGAATACTCTATTTGCGTTAACAAATTTATTTAAAAGCTTTACTTCAACTCCATTTAATCATATATATGGTACAAAAAAGAAGTAAAAAAACAATAAATAAAAATAACATGACCTGGCAGTTACCTCGCTTAACGCTTCAGTCTGGCAGTTCAGCGGGGTAACGCAGCCAGAGCCTCTTGCCTTTTTTAGATGTAGTTTAGTTTAGTTTTATTTTATTTTAGAATAGTTTATTTAAAATAAAATAAATAACCTACTTGCAATAGTTTTTGTCAGAGAGTCATTTTACAATATGTGTTAAAATTAAAAGGGATCTAACATACCATTTATTTCACAAAACAACCTCTTAAAAATCAAGATTGAACTCGGACTAGCCGGTCGTTTCCGAATTAATGGTCCACAACAAAACTGTAGTACATTTCAATGCAAGTGTGGAAAGTGTGTTATTATTTACGAGTCACGCTCTGTAGCTTTGACTCCGTACACAGTTTGCTCCAGATATTCTTTAAATTTAACACATGAGTAATGATGTCATGATACGGGTCCATCCATTTTGTAGCTGAATCATTTCAGGCCTTGTCTAAGCAGGTATCTCCATAGATGCGCTCTCGTTCCTCCCACACATCTTTAGCAGGATTAAATCACAAGATTCTTTGCATAATGTCATCGGACATGGAAGTTGGTTAAATTAGTTACCTTAGATTCCATTACATAGTTACATACAGGTCGACCTAATAAAAGCTTGGTAAAAACGAACTATAGAAAGACATTAGACAGACAGACGGACAGACTGACGGTATGGGTCACTGTTAATACTCGTATCGAATGTTTCCTGTATTTTTCTATGCTTTACAAGCACAATAGCATATGTATGCATAGGACTGATTACAGAGCTTCAAGTATTCGGTAGTTACCTAATTGCTAGAATTGGTGTTAGGTAAAGTTAGCACAGCAAACCGTGCTTTCGGGGCCGCCGGTAGCAGTGCGTTCTTACAACTTCAGACTGTATAATTTGGTTATTTTTGCAATTTATATAGGTACGCACATTTCGGTGAGATTTTCGCAAAATGTGACAATGACACTTAATGTCTTGGTAGGTACCTAACGTCAAATTTAACAAATTATATTTTATAATCTATGTAATTGGTCACATCTTAAACTTAGCGCCATCTGACAAGACTAATTGTCAATAATTGGCTGGGTAAAAAGCTACGCTAACGTGGTGAACGCATGTGAATTCCAAACGCAAAACGCAAATCCAAAAGGACGTAACTCCACAAAAAAGAACTACTAGGGTCATCTAGTGAACGGAGAGCAAATTAAATTGTCAGCTACAAAAGTTACTTTGACAATCCGCCTCTATACCCTCTATACTCTCTGTAGCTAGACAGTTTCTGTTGGCGCTATAACAACAAATACGGAACCCTCGGTGGGTGAGTCCGACTCACACTTGTCCGGTTTTTCATTGTGATAGACATCTAATTATGTTATATGTAGGTACATATTATAGAGTGTAACACTTATCCAAATTGTAGTTAGTTCTTTGCCATTAGTTGCCATTAGATAATATAAGCAAAGATATACATATTATTAATATAACTCCGTATAAGTATATACCTGCAGCGGTATCATAGTCGCGTTTTTATCACCTGTCATGTCATGCGTCACTTTCGCACTTACATAATTGTTAGAACGTGACAAGTAGAGATGCACCGGATATTCGGTTACTATCCGGTATCCGGCCTAACCGGCCCTTATTTTAATATCCGGCCGGATACCGGATAGTGGTCTACTATCCGGCCGGATACCGGATAGTAACATTGCTTGATTTCGGAGTAAACAAATTGGATTTAAGGAACAGTCACGGTCATAATCGTACTCGTTTATTATTTTAAAACAATTTAAACATTCCACACACTTGCACGCGCACTTATTTCGAACTTAGAAATGAGTCCTCGCGAACGTTCACTACGAAACAGGTCAAACCTGCACAATGCGCACCTAGGGTTACCAGATACAAATTGAGAATTCCTGATTTCCGAATATTATTCCTGACATTCATATTTTTGACGACGACGACGTGGGGGGGGGGGGGGGTCTAGCCGGTAGGCGAATATTAGAAATGTTTTGGATTTCTAAAACATCTATGTATGTATGCTTGTTAATTAATAATTACGAAGTTGAGTGTATCTCATATATTGTTATTATTATTTTTTTTACAATGTTTTTGGATTAATTTAAGTAAATAAAAAGGTACTTTATAAAAAAAGTCTATCAATTCAAAAAATTCCTGACATTTTCGTGTTCCGTCCCCATTCCTGACAAAAGGCCAAATTTCCTGACATGTCAGGAAAATTCCTGTCATCTGGTAACCCTATGCGCACCTGAAAACCCTAAATGTAGGTATAAAATTAAATTAAATTAAATGTCATTTATTATCCGGCAACTAAGGCCCATAGATACATACCTTACAAACTAACATACATACAATTGTAAAATCTTACAAGCTAAAAATTATTTCGGCGACACGCCGCCCGTACCCCCCTATAGCTGCCGTATAGTCCCGCCGGCCGAATATTCGGCGGCCGGATACCGAATATTCGGCCGATGGTCAGGCCATCCGTTGCATCTCTAGTGACAAGCATGGTGACAAATGATAAAGAGCCGGCCATCTTATCCCGCGGTTCCCACAAACTAAAATATAACTATAGTTATTTATAACATGATTGCCGCAAGGTTTTTAATGGCGTGTTTCGGGACGAGGCACCCATTGTGCCCAAAATGAGGGCCATTGTTCCGCGGTGGGACAAGACAGGAAAATTACTGCGATTGTCATCGGTGTTGCACTGAAATTTGTTTACCTTTTCTATATAATTACTCTATATTTTTATGTGCGATAAGACAAAATGGAGGCTTTTAATAGTCACACAAACCAACCGCCAAAAAGCCGCTCCCATACAATCTAACGGCTCGATTCGGAAAATGAATTAGATTTGTACTAGACTTCAACAAGTTACGATACGGATAATTAAAAGATATTTATAAGATAGATATGTCAAATTTGACGTTTCCGGATTATGGAGATCCTCTTGAAAGCTCTTGAACGATTTCGACAAGTTATGACTTAGATATCCAAGTCACATCTAGTCGGTATCTAATGTAGATCTAGTTGATCTCTAAATCGTCTCAAGATCTTATGATTATCTCGAAATCCGAATAGGCCTGTAAGTTACGCAGACCTAATCTACAACAGGTTATAAATTAGAGATGAATTAGTTATGGATCTGATATGTCAGTGTCAACAGAAACGTTTTCGTTTGAAGATATATCACTTTTGACATTAACAGATCAGATCCATAACCATCCAGATCTAATTCATACTTCATAATTCATAATTAAAATCAGACATCAGACTACGCCTGACGGCCTCATATAATAATGCTTAAATTTCATGTGTACGCCTGGTATTAGTTTTCGTTGCTATAGCAAATATCGCTATACATATAAGATTTCTTATAATTATAACAAACGATGCTCAACTGGCTTGCAATTCTGTACTAACAACGCTCAATTACAATGACGTATATCCGTATAGATTTCCTTTAACTACGTCCTTTTCCGACCGAGACTAGTAAGAATCATAAATTGTAATTATCTTCTGTGAGAAGAGTGTTTGATAAAGACGGGATAAAACATCCGTCTGTTTCTATCCTAAATACCTACTGATGTGCCGACAGAATGTTTCCAACATTGCGAAATTTCACATGGAAAAGTTTCGGAAACTTTTCATATTTTTGTATGGGAATCGAAATTTGGATGCTGTTAAGCAATAATGTGTCAACCCACATTAATTTTAAATAAGATGTCAACTCAAAAAATTGACGCTTAAAGTTGACATTTTATTGCAAAATGGATGTGGAATGACTCATTTTTGCTAAACACCATCCATTTATAATTTTCATAATGAATGATTCTCTTGTTTCATGTGAAATTTTCCTGACCTAGAACTTTTATAAGGGTTATAATTAGGAACAAATGTATAAATTGTAAAGATTAGCTCGGGTTGAACCTGAACTCGCGATTCTGAGATACCCGCCCGCCTTTCTACTAAGGCGCATATGGTATTTATTAGAGATGCACCGGATATTCGGTTACTATCCGGTATCCGGCCTATCCGGCCATATTTTTATTATCCGGACGGATACCGGATAAAGTTCTACTATCCGGCCGGATACCGGATAGTAATTTAGCTTGATTCCGGAGTCAACAAATTGGATTTAAGAAATCGTACTCGTTTATTATTTTAAAATAATTTATACATTTCACTCACTTGCACGCGCATAAATGATGATAATGTTTAATAAAAACTACTTTATAATCCTTCCTCGGGCTTCAAACTATATTCAAACCGCTGCACCGATTTAGATGAAATTTATTTCATCTAAATCGGTGCAGCGGTGCGTCAAAAAGTAACAGACAGACGTACAGATAACGTACTTCTACATTCTTAAATAAGTGAAGTAGATATTTTAGGGATAGTTTTATTTTGTGAAATTCAAGAGTAAATCCAAAAGCGTGAAGTTGATATAAAAACTGGCAATATAAATGTGCAATAATGCAAAGCTTGCAGGATATATTATTTTGTATGCACGTTCCCAATGTTTTATTACGGTTATTCCAAGAGTCAGTCAAGACAGGGGCGCGATTCCACTAGTTTTTTGCGATTACTGTAATTCAAAAAGAATAGATAGTATAGAGGGGTCCTGTCATTGTCAATTTTGTAGTCACGGTAAATTTACTGCCATCTATCGACACACGATTAAAACTTAAAATAAAATTGAAAATGTATAAAATAATCAAAGTATGTTTAAGGATAAATGATTCTCAATTCTTATTGTTACATACTGACCCATGTTCTTTCACTGATATGTGTTAAAATTGTTAAATACCAAACGGTGTCGTTAACGCCATCTAGCCGAGAATAGGCCAAAGGTAATGGCGCCATCTATTCGAGAATGACTTTTCCTTGGCCGTCCGAGGCACGTTTTTTTCTTAGACTTTATTTATCTTATACGGAGTTATATATATCTCTGCTGTAATTGCATGAATTACTCGTAATTTAAATTGTATTTTTTCTCATTTACTCGTAATGTATGTTAATTATAAGATGTTATGTTTTGAAAAGATGTGCCCCGCCGAGTTTGTTGCCGGTTGCATATTGGGATACCCTCCTCCAATTGGGGGGGGGGGGGGGGGGACTTAAATCTTCTCGAGGCAGAGGTGTAGGGTTGGAGCCGGTGTAGCTTTATTTGATAAGCGCATTGTAATATGCCTACTTGAATAATAAACTATCATCATATTCATGACTGTCGGCGTCAGCATCTAGCATGCACGATCAGAGCGTACGTTAAAGATAAAGATAAGATAAAGATAAAAAATAGTTTATTCAAGTAGGCATATTACAATGCCCTTATGAACGTCAAATAAAGCTATACCGGCTCCAACCGTACACCTCTGCCTCGAGAAGATTTAAATCCCCCCTCAATCCCAATACGGGACCGGCAACAAACTCGGCGGGACATATCTTTTCAAAACATTATTACATCTTATAATTAACATGCATTACGAGTAAATAAGAAAAATACAATTTAAATTACTATAGAATTCATGCAATTATACTCAGTAAGTATATAATTTTATAGAAATATGATTAAAAAAAAAACATATATGTACATGAAATCATACAAATACGTAGCTCTTTCAGAAAAAATATCAAATTCTTACAAAAGGAAAATAAAATAAATAAAATAAAATAAGATGATAAAATAAAACGTTCCGTCGCCCACACTGACCATCGATGGACCTTATGCCTATGTAATAAGGGCCACCAATGTCCATCGGTCCACAGTCCAGTAAAGCTAAAAGTGTTGTTATTTGTACCGTGGCCCTTAGGTTAGTCGATATCATGAAATTGTCGTCATATCACTAACTGTTGTTGGACCAAGTCGAATGTGCCTCCAGGTAACACACTGAGATTAAATTCTAAGAATAACGTGTCGCGTTATTGTTGCTATTTGTGTCTAGTGTCAAGAATGACGTAAGTGCAGTTAAAGTTTCATTGCGGTAAGACCTTTTTAAAGTGGGTGATTCCCGTTTAATCCGAATGACGTAGCATCTACGCGTAGATATCGTAGTCTGCTACGAGTTTAATTTTATAAGGCTTTGGTGGTATCTCGGAATATGGTGGTTTAGGTACTGTGCTAGTTAGGATCACAATGATCAAGACGTATTATTTTACTTAATATATTTCCGTGTAATTTAGATCCGTGTCATGACTGAGACCTTTACACCGGGTCTCACAGACGGACGTGACGCAATGTAACCTTTACAAAAAATGCGATATTATCGGAGATTAAAAAGAAGTTTCTATCAAAAAACCAAGCAATATAAGCTAATGTGGGACTGGGCTGCGGGCTAAGCACGGTCGCATTTTTATCGCCTATTACCATGCCTGTCACGTTCTAACAAGTATGTAAGTGCGAAAGTGACAGGCCTTGACAGGTGATGACTAGTGAGCCAAGATAACCACGAAGCCTTGGGCCCACAGGTTTGTTCTAGACGTTGATTTTGTCGATTTGCAAAAGCGATGCGAACATGGGCGCTCGCGAACCCTTGCAACGATATTGAGTTGACGACTCATAGATTAAGACTACTCCAGACAATGTAATTTTTATTATTAAATAAAACACACACATTTTCATAATTCAAGTACAAATAATAATATCTTCATTTCTTTTACACCCAACATTTTTTTTAATTACACGAATGGGTTACCGCGATATGATTTCATTATTTTTATATCTTAAATTCCGACGTTTCAGCTAAGTTGCACCAGTTGTGGTCACGGAAAGGCTGACGTCCCAGCGAATAAGTAAACAACACTGAACTACCCGAAATTAGTTTATAAAAATGTTCGGGGTAGGCAAAAAATTTAACTACCCGTTAAAGTTTAATGTTTATTGTCCACGGCACGACACGCAACACTCACACAGGCCTATTCGGATTTCGAGATAATCACAAGATCTTGAGACGATTTAGAGATCAACTAGATCTACATTAGATATCGACTAGATGTGACTTGGATATCTAAGTCATAACTTGTCGAAATCGTTCAAGAGGACCTCCAGAATCCCGGAAACGTCAAATTTGACATATCTATCTTACAAATATCTTTAAATTATCTGTATCGTAACTTGTTGAAGTCTAGTAGAAATCTAATTCATTTTCCGAATCGAGCCGACAGTGACATCTATTAGATATCTTTTAGACATCACCAAGATACGATAACGATATGTTTAGGTATATTGAACATTACCTATCCCCACACACAAGACATCCTCCAAACTGAGCATAGTACCCCCTCTGCCACAAATACGAGTACGGTAGTATTACTCCATTTTCCGAGTCGAAAGTGTCTTTGTGTGACGTCCGTCCGACAGATTTCGGAATCAAACCCCGGGCCTGATTCGGTTTTTGAAATAGACATCTATTAGACATCTTTTAGACATCACCAAGATACGATAACGATATGTTTAAGATCTAACCTGTCAAATTTGACATTTGCACGATTCTGGAGATACTCTTGAACGATTTCCACAGGATATGACTTAGAGATCCAATTCACATCTAATAGATATCTTACTCTATCTAACGTAAAAGTGACATTGGTTGCCCGAATTGCGCTGCAAAAGAGAACTAGTTGATATCTAAACTATAACGTATCTAGAATGGATCTAGTGCGTGTCGTCTCTTGTGAATATCTTGAAGTTCGAATACGGTAGAGTATCCGTACACTGGTCCGAAGATATATCTGGTCTGGTTTCAACATTAGAATCACTGGTCCCCAAGTAGACGATATTTGTACCCGTCCTCTCTTTTTTTAATTTTTTTTTATTAGAGATAAATCACAATTACATAATATTTTGATACAAAAGCATCGTTAAATCAGAATGGTTTCAGCCGTATTCGAACAATGAGATACGTCAAATACTAGATATTGAAACGATATGGATTGGATATGCCAGTGTCAAACAAGTGTCAAAAGTGACGTTTTTGTTTGAAGAAACGTCACTTTTGACACTTGTTTGACGCTGTTTGTCTCGACACTCCATTTGTAAGGTGTTATTTGAATTTCAATCGCCTCTCACACGATTCGCGGATAATATTTGGCTTTGGCTATAAGTGTAGCGCTACGAAAACGTTGGCAGTGAATTCTCATGAAATTCTATGAACAGTACGGCTACCACCAGTTTTGACATTGACATAACGCTCACGTTTACGTAACTTACTTTCTATGCATCTCGCTCGTACTCGCATATGCGAGCAATAGTGGAAGCGAGATGTACAGAAAGTAAATTTCGTAGACGTGAGCGTTATGTCAATGTTAAAACTGATGGTAGAGGCTCAGGTTCAATATTTTTTTGTGAATTTTGTTTATGAGTTTTTCTAATAATTTAGACGGCATGTAAATTTTTTGTAAATGGGCTCTCTGTTCTGCTCTGTGGCAACTTGGTAAGTGCTTAGTTGCTCTTAGCAAGTTTGATGCAGACATCTTGTATTACGCCGTGTTTGCCTGACACATAACTGAGTAGACCACGCAAATGGGTTAAAAACTTGGTTTTGCGCTTTTCCTGTGGAGATCATTAAATAAATGGGTATTAAAACCTAATTTCCGCAGCGTCCTCCGACCTTCTGTCTCGTCAAATCTGTTTAATGAAAGCCTTAGTTATTACGTTTATGGACTTTGTTCAAAATCGATGATTTTGATTTGATTTAGTAAAATGTAAATGTAAAATTTATAATTGTGATAGCAAACGTCCAAAAGGAACTTTTTGTAGATCTCGATGTGTAGATACAAACAAAAGGACGTCTTACCTGTTATTACCTAGTTAACACGTAGGCACACTCGGTCTTTATGTGGCGTCTATTAATATTATATGTCTGTGGTATGCGAGTTGGGGACAAACTACGAGACGATGTTATGTTTCCTTATTAATAGTATAATAACTTTAGTTGTTCTGATGCAGGGACATCATATTATGCAATACAATGAATATTCTTACCGTGGGGCTTAGTCAATTTGTGTGAAAATGTCCTTAATATTTATTTATTTATTTATTCTTAACAATGTGCCAACTTCCTACTAAATTAGGGCCAGTTGCACCATACCACTAACCCGTGGTTAACCGGTTAAACCTGGAGTTACCATGGTTACCAGTACGACTTGACACTGGGTTAACGGTTTAACTGGCTAACCCCGGTTTAGCAGGATGGTGTAAGTGGCACTTAATGTTGTACTAAACACAAACGGCTGCAAATTATATTATAATGCTTAAAAATGAAGAAAAAGTGGAATATCTGGACCAATTAAAACACTTAACATTTTTCGGGTTCCACTCTACGACTGTTTTTAGGGTTCCATACCCAAAGGGTAAAACCGGGACCCTATTACTAAGACTCCGCTGTCCGTCTGCCTATCCATCCGTCTGTCACCAGGCTATATCTCATGAACTGTTATAGCTAGACAGTTGAAATTTTCACAAATGATGTATTTCTGTTGCCGTTATAACAACAAATACTAAAAACAGAATATAATTAATATTTAAGTGGGGGCTCCCATACAACAAACGCGATTTTATTGCCGTTTTTTGCGTAATGGTACGGAACCCTTCGTGCGCGAGTCCAACCCGCTTGGCCGGTTTTTTCAAGTTAAGAAAAGCCCGAACATTACATCAGAGTCGGTTACAATAAATAACAGACGTAATTACGAACGCACTGCGTAGACGTAAAGCGGTAAAGTGAAGCGGGAATCATCTTGAGGATTTATGGCCACTTAATATCTGGCTCGCGCCGCGGCGAGCGGCGAATGTTCGCGGGTGTAAGGAATGTGTTCTTTAAGGTAGCCACTGACAAGCCTTCCAATAGTCCAAATAGCGTGGCTGCAATCCAAAACCGGTCCGTGAATGTCAAAAACGTACAATGTTTAATATTAGGATGCCGTCCATTTGGAACAATCCATTGTAACGGCATCCATTTGGAAGGCTCGTCAGTGGCCTGCTTTAGGGCCGCAGGCGTGGCTCACTCCGCGATTTCTTCGCGTCGCTACAAGTACACAGCCCACAACAATTTTGGTGTCTAGGAGTAGTAGTTGCCACGTACCGCTACGGAACGGACGCCTCGCGCTTGCGCCACCTTGTGGTCGTATCTGTCGTAATAGAGCATTTTGTTAGAGAATGAACCTTAGTACTACCAGGCGTGGCTCACTCCGCGATTTCGTCGCTTAGCTACAGCAAAGACATATGTAACTTCGTATAAGACGAATAAAGTCTAAGGAAAAAACGTGCCTCGGAATTCAAGTAAAAGTCATTCTCGAATAGATGGCGCACACACCTTTAGCCTATCCTCGGCTAGATGGCGTGACGACACCGTTTCATATTTAACAATTTTAACACATAGATATCAGTGAATGAACATGGAGCAAACTGATATAAAAATAATAAAATCATTTATCCATATATATAAATTTTTTGATAACTTTATACGTTTTCATTTTGAGTTTTAGTCGTGTGTCGATAGATGGCAGTAAATTTACTGTGACTACAAAATTTACAATGACAGGACCCCTCTATACTATCTATTCTTTTTGGCTACAGGTAGCTAAAAGTACATCCGTTCTACACCAATTTTAGTGGGTAGCCATAAGCCGCGCGTGGCGCTGTCGCCACCTAGTGGCCATATCTGTCCTGATCGTAATAGACGCGTTTTGTTAGAGAGTGAGTCTTCTGTACCTACCTAGTACTATTATTTATTCTGTGGTACTACTATTTATTCCCGTGGCGTCCGCTAGCTGGCACGGGTGCACGGAGCGGGCGCACGAACGCGGGTGTCATTGTAGGCAAAATCCGTCGCACGCGTCCGCGCCAGTTAGCGTTGCTCATACTATTTTTCGTTAACCTGCTCACCCGAGCGACCGCGCCAACTAGCGGATGCCCTTATACGGCCGTATTCGAACTTTAAGATACGTCAAATATTACGTCTAGATACGATATGGATTAGATGTCAGGGTCATAGTGACGTTTTTTTTGAAGAAACATCACTTTTGACACTGACATAGATCCATATCGTATCTATACGTAATATTTGACGTATCTTTAAGTTCGAATCGGGCCGATAGTCTGTAGATCAATCAACATAAATGGTTGATTTCGGTTGCTAACCATCGCATATATCATAATGGAATAAACTTACGTATCCTATATCTATGTCTAGTAATATTAAAGCGAGTAGCTAAGTAGAAGTAAAATTAATTCTTACAGTAAAGGACTTTGGATATTTTATATTAGTCAAGGAAGGCCAAAGTCGACCGGAGGGAAATATGAGCAGTGTTACTGTTATGTAAAGTTTAAAACCCCCTTATTTATAAAAGTCTACTAAAGTTGACAAGCCGATAATAATCGTTTGTCCCTTTCCATCATACCAATACGTCGGAAAGGGACAAACGATTATTATAGGCTTGTCAACTTTAGTAGACGTTTATGAATAAGGGGGTAAGACATTAATGTAAGAAAAACCGGGCAAGTGCGAGTCGGACTCGCGCACGAAGGGTTCCGTACCATAATGCAAAAAAAAAACAAAAAAAAAAGCAAAAAAAAAAACGGTCACCCATCCAAATACTGACCACTCCCGACGTTGCTTAACTTTGGTCAAAAATCACGTTTGTTGTATGGGAGCCCCATTTAAATCTTTATTTTATTCTGTTTTTAGTATTTGTTGTTATAGCGGCAACAGAAATACATCATCTGTGAAAATTTCAACTGTCTAGCTATCACGGTTCGTGAGATACAGCCTGGTGACAGACGGACGGACAGCGAAGTCTTAGTAATAGGGTCCCGTTTTACCCTTTGGGTACGGAACCCTAAAAACCTTTTCTAGAGAAATTGAGTTAAATCATTCGCATATGTACCCGATCAAACCCCAAGGTAAAACGTATGCCTAACCGCGAATGTATCCAATATTATTATTAATGGCACATTGAAATTCGGGGTCTTCTTAACGAATATTTAATATCACCCTTGGGCGATTTATGCTCTCGGTGAAATGTATCTTTGGTTTATGCGGAGAATAGGGATTCTTTTTCTAAGAGGCTCTGACGGTGACGCACTTAGGGAGGGTTTTCGAAATACGTAATACGGAAGACACTGCGAATATAGATACCTACTTACTTATTTAGGAATATTAATAAGTTTTATTATTTATTATATAAATTAGTTGAAACTCTAGGTCCATGGGGTCCCAGCGCGCACAAGTCGTTCGCAGAAATCGCGAAGCGTCTGGTTGACGTAACTGGTGACCGAAGTGCTGGCGGCTACCTCGCACAACGTATCAGCATAAATAAATGGTTTAGAACTATTAATAAGTTTAATTATTTATTACATAAATCACTATCACTACACCAGTCCTTATAAAACAAAGTCCCCCGCCGCGTCTGTCTATTTCTGTGTTCGTATTATGTTTGCGATAAACTCAAAAACTACTGAATTTTCATGCGGTTTTCACCTACCAATCGAAGGATTCGTGAGAAAAGTTTAAATGTATAATTTGCTAACCCATGCGAAGCCGGGGCGAGTGGCTAGTTACTTATATAAATAAATTATTTCGACCAAAAAATGTTCTAACATCTAACATAAATTCAAATGATTTAGTTTATTTAGACGTTGTATTTGTTCCACAAACAATAGCGGGAATCCCTGAAGGATAATTTTTCCCGTTATTTATAACTTAAGTTAAAGGCCGTTAACTTTTTTTAAGTAATTACAAAGTCAATTAGGCCGAGGAGGCTGTAGCGGATTACGGAGTTACAAGAGGTTATGTCTTTTATATGCTGCTGTTTTTTTGTACCTATTTGTTTTAAGCGCCCATCAACGTGCACTAGTGCGCGCTAGTGCGCCACTGTTAAATAATCGTGATTATTAAAATTTAACGATAAGTATTTAAAAAAGGAGGCCGCTACTGTATTTCGTATTTAAGTACTTTTTGAGTTCATCAAACTAGTTTTTATGTTGTTGAATCGTCAATCTATGCGTCCAAAGTTAAACGACCGTTTTTGTTTTGAATCCATCGATCAACGAATCCAGCAACATAAAAACTAGTTTGGTGTATTCAAAAGGTACTTAAATACAAATCACAGTACGTAGCGGCCCCCTTTTTTAAATGTCATTCGTTAAATTTCAATAATCACGATTATTTAGCTTTGGCGCCAGTGTGCACGTTGATGGGCTCTTAAGAGTAGCACGAATCTTGCCTTCGCCATACGGCGTGGACCCCTATTCGACAGTGGCGAGCGTGGCGACGTTTGACGTATCGTGTTAATCTCTCGTTGATGTGGGAAGAATCATAAGTTCTCAAATACGTACATTGTCAAAATTTGACATTAGCAATCCACAGTTAGGCGACAACCTAACCGAACTACCCCGAGTTCAGTCTGGTTAGTACCAAATTATATTATCGAATCAACACTTGTAGACCAGCGGTGGAACAAAAATGGGTTTTGATAACATTAAAGTTTTTTCTTTTTTGATATGTTATTGCATGCATGTTAAATAACATTTATGTAAAATATTAGAAAATTATAGGTGGAGCGTTCGGCCATATTTAAATATTTCAATTTTGCTAAATAACTATGTAAATATAAAATTAAAGTTACAAAAAACTGTAACATGTTCAATAACACTTTAATTTATTCACAATATTCGGTTTTTAGAAATCTGGAACAGCTGCTTTCTGGTGAACGTAAAAACACGAATTACTTTGTCAATAAAGAATTAAAGTAGCTGATATTGTAAAATTACGATATTATCTATCAACTTAGTATACTTGTAAAAAATTAGAAATGTAGACAATGTGCTTGTCTAGATATTGATTTCTGGTTAAGCAGTATAGCCAATATTGAATTAAAGTTTGTAGAGTTAATATTACACGGTCATAATAAAGATCTTAGTTCCCACACAAAATATTAGAAATATAAAATCACGGCGACACTAAATACTGATACGTAAGTATGCATTCCGCGCTTATATTGAGTTACATTTCAAACGCGCGGCGTTTTCGCGCGCCGCGCTGTGCGCCGTGGCAGGAGGCAGCGATCGACGGTGGCGGGCTAGCGATTAGCGCGGTGCCCGTAAAAAATACGCAAAACGTTTATAAAATTATTATCAATGGTAAATAGTTATATTGTTAATAGTAGGTACACTAATGGAAACTTACCTACACTCATTTATTTCTATATGTACTAGGGATTGCCCGCGGTTTGGTTTACGTAGAATTCGTTATCGTGTTAAGTATAGAAATAATAGATACATTTGAAAATTATTTTAGGTGCATTGTCATACAGATAACCACCCTTGTTAAAGTATTCTTCAAATTCAATAGACAGGTGTAATTTCAATATAATTTTGCGTAATTTGGCGCTTTTAGGTTATAAATGACTAGCGACATATATTTTTTGTTTAAGAGCGATATCCGATATATATATCTCCGATAATATTTACTTTATCATTTAAATCAATTTCAAACTAACGTTATTCAATATTCATTTTAAAGTCAATTTTACCAACCAACTGAGCTTTACGAGTATACCTACGGAAACAACTCAAAATTTGCATCAAATTAAATGCCACTCTTCTTATCCGTTTCGAACAATCAAGAGGGCCTTTACGAGCTGATGTAGTGAAAATTTTATTTAACCCTCGTCCCTTGAAACCTTCACTACGCTCGAGGTTCAACTTTACGAACCACTCGCTACGCTTGTGGTTCAATTTTAGAATGTTTCGCTTGTTTGGGTATCAATATTAGCATGATTAATCAACAAATTTTCCCCTTGTAAAACAAATAAATAAGGTAGGTGAGGTGCAGGCATATGAGGCCCGGCGGGTAACAAGGCCCAGCATTCAAAAATAGCAGTTGCTCCCTATTATTCTGAATTTGTACTTGTTGCTAAGAAGATCCACTGTCAGTGCAGGTAAAAAGGTCCAGTCCCGGGCCTTATTGAACGTATGAGATGAAATAATAGATTAAAATATTTTTAGATAATTTTGAATATTTTTAATCTCTCATTAATAAGGCCGATTTGAAGAAACTTCTATGAAATTATGACTTATAAATAACACCTTCACTGCGTGGGCTGTCCAAATCGCTGCAGACTTTTCTTGGTCTAACTCTAATAATTTTTCACTTGCTTTATTGACCTAAAGACGTTTTAAAGAATCAAAAAGTCTAATAACATTTAGACACTTATACTTTTTAAAGGCAGTAACTACTTACTTATATAGGTAACTTTTTTTATTAATACATAGGTAGTTATTTACGATAGAAGTGCGAAAAATTGAAATTTTGCAACGAATGACGAATTTTAAAACACGGCCAAAGGGAGTGTTTTAATGTGCTTATTATAGCACCGGTGTCGTAATGTAGCACCAGGGCCCTATTTCACCAACGTGACATTGTTGCTGACGTCACAGGCATCCATGGGCTACGGTTATAGCTTACCATCGGACGGGCCTTATTCCTGTTTGTCACTATCATTGTATTATTAAAAAAAAACTTTATTATATCGGCAAAAAACAGGTATCTTTCTTGTTTATGATGATAATGATGACAATTGACACAAGATTTCAAAGAACTTTCGGTAATTCATGACAGTAAATGAGTTCTGTGTCGGAATTTCGTGACAACTGTCGTATTTCTTGTGACAATTGTCCAAGTCCCAGCCCCCCCTTTGCTACAGTCCAACCCGAAAGGCACCTTAGGTCGGCGCTTACGTCATTATTACCGGCGCCCTATTAACTAATGAAATGAAAATGAAATGAAAAATATTTATTTCGAGCAACTATGGACTCATACAGATTTGTTAGTAGACTTACGTTCCTAATGTTAGTACCTAATTAACTATTACAATATATATACACTGCTGGAAACATGCATTTCGCAGCAGTGTCTCATATACGGGCAGTCAAGTCTGTCCGCTATCACACACAGGATAGGGTTGGGGCTGGCCCGCACCCGGCGCACCAGGGATGTGCATCGTGCAAACTAATGCGGTGCTACGCGACGTAAGCGCCGACCGCCATATTCAACGTGGTTTGTCACATAGTACCCTGTAAAGGTATGATTCCAGGGATAAAAAATATGTTATAACGTTATCCAGCGTATAATGGAATTCATAAAAGTTTTTCTTTATAATTACTACAAGTAAATTTGTTCATATTTGCATATTATTAAAAAGGTAAATGAAAAGTAATTGAGTAATTTAATTACTAATTAATGTAGTCACAATTGCAAATTACACAGAAAGATTAATTACATGTAATTAAATTTTATGTAATTAAATTACAAACATTTTAATTACATGTAATTAAATTACACGAGTAATTAATTACATGTAATTAAATTACACGAGTAATTAATTACATGTAATTAAATTACACGAGTAATTAATTACATGTAATTAAATTACACGAGTAATTAATTACATGTAATTAATTTACACGAGTAATTAATTACGCCCAACACTGGTTGGTGGCAAACAACCACACCGCTCGTCTGATGGTAAGCGGTTACCGTAGCCTATAAAGGCCTGTGACGTCAGTAACAGTGATGTCGACAAATGTCGCACCTGTCACGTTGGTGAAATAGGGCCCAGATGTACAGTAAAAATCATGTTAAAAGATAATACTAACTGTTACGAAGAAATATTTATACTGTAAAAAAATATCCCACCAAAAACATTTTCATGTAAAATGTTGCTAAGACGAAACCATAAGCCTAAGACTCGCACTGTTAAAAAGTTATCAGATCTCTTGTCGAGCCAAGCTTCAAACTCTACAAGCCCCTTCACTAACTCTACACCTTAGTCAAAATATGTGGCTTGGCTGTTTTGCTACCGCCACATGGGCATAAGGTGAAAAACTTATTATAATCATTATTTTTAGGGTTCCGTACCTCAAAAGGAATAAAACTGAACCCTTATAGGATCACACGTGTGTCTGGCTGTCCGTCTGTCACAGCCTATTTGCTCCGAAACTACTGGACTAATAAGTTGAAACTTGTCTATAACCCAAAGACATACATGTAAAGTAAATATGTAATATAAATTTAAATAAAGGGGTCACTTTTGAGATGAATGATAAATAGAAGAAAAAAAACTATATCTTTGTTATATATCAAATGAAGGGGCTCATTTTAGAATTAGAATCTCAAATATATTTTTTTCATAATTTTAAAACTAAATAGTTTAGAAGTTATTTAAGAAAACAGGCAAAAAATTAACATTACCCTTATCTCCGAAACTATTGGTCTTTTTATTATGAAAAAAATACACATATTAGCTCTTTACCTATAGAAGACAGGAAAACCTATTAGAAATGTGGAGCTAAGCGTGAGCAGGCCTATGGAACTCTCTGCGCGAGCTCGGATTAATACCTACGAATCTGCTCCCGTTCACGGTAGAAAAGCAAGCCAGTTGGTTGCCACACGCGCTCACGTACGCACGTCACCGCGCGCCGCACTGTCAATTTTTACGATAGTTACACGGACGGCGGGATTCGGGAAATGAATTAGAGATGCACTAGATAAGAAATAGTAAAGATATGTGACGTTCCACGGCAAGAGGTACCATTGCCCCGACTGAATATTGGAATGGCGATAATAATAAGCGTAAGCGCCAGCCGCCATAAGGTACCTTTTGCCGTGGAACGTCACATATCTTTACTATTTCATATCTAGTGAAGTCTAACGGCGCGATATCTTAAAGTTCGAATCGCGCGGGTAGTAGGTACCTACCTACTATTGAATTTCTTTAATTAAACATGTAATGTTTAATATGTGTGACAAATGTATAGATTTAGATATCTATCTATTTGAAATAGGTAGTAAATTTTTAATTTATTTTGGTAAATGTTTATTTTAACGACAGTAAGTTTACACTGGAAAGTGCCTACTCATTTTTGCTCTGGTTAACTTATAATTAATTACCTTTATTCATGGGGTTTCTATTATTTTTCTTTACTATGTAACATTAATCTCTATCTGGTTTTAAATTACACGAAGTTTTAAAACTAATTCTTGCTGGGATTATTGCGCGGTTTATAAAACGGCGTAAACACTGCGGTTACTGCAGGGACATATGACCTTTTAAAATGACTATTTCGCAAACACTAAAGCATAATCGGAATATTAGGTATAATTTAAGATTTAGCTTTCCTTTTATTTCACTCCTCTGTTTAAGTGGGTATTTATTTATCATTTCTAAGCGTCAGCAACCCTAGCGTTGTGCCGGTGCGCGCGGTGCGGGGAGCGGCGCGTTGAAGGTCACTCCATTGTATTTTTGTGTAGGTATCAAAACGGTAGGTACTTGCGTTTTGTTTGAGAGATAAGTATCAGTTCGTAAGAACTATTGTATAATCTGTGGCGTGAGTCGGACTTAAGTACTTAGTTTTTGATCCGATCCCTACGGGTTTTTAAAAGACATTTTACTCACTTTTCACTAAAAAAACATATTGTTAAAAATTATGTAATGTACGGAACCCTTGGAACGCGAGTCCGACTTGCACTTGGGCGGTTTTTTTATTATACATACAATAGTTCTTGTAGAAACGAAACGGCCGAGCTACATACTTTGACTAAGGTGTAGAGCTAGTGAAGTTAGGGCTTGTAGAGTTAGAAGCTTGGCAAGAGATCTGATAACTTTTTGACAGTGCGAGCCTTATGGTTTCGTCTGGGCAACATTTTACATCAAAATGTTTTTGGTGGGATTTCACTTCTTTTTGTAAGTTGCTTATGACAATCTTCCATCCCCTAATTTAAAGGGTTGGGGGTGATTTACTATTAAAAATCCTGAAATAAGTATCTGGGGGCATCTGTTACACAATGTACTTCTTACTGATTCCCCATATAAACCCTTCACCCCGTAAGGGTAAACTTTGGGGTTGAAATCTGCCTTCAGCCCGTAAGGGTAAACTTTGAGATTGAAATCTATTCTATATCCTTCCCCATAACAATACCTATCTACATACCAAATTTCAACTAAATCGGTTCAGCGATTATTGATTCCCCATACAAGATTAAACCCCCTCATCATCCCCTTAAGGATTAAAAAATTCAAGTTTTTGAATTTATTTGTTGTTTGTGTACTAAAACTATCTTACATATCAAATTTCAGCTTCTTAGAGGACTTCAGGAAGTACCCTAAAGGTATTGATAATCATCAAGTGAGTGAGTCAGTGACGAAATCGAAGTTTTTAGATATGAATAAAATCTAAAGTATAAGAGCTATGCAATTGATATGCTTAATAAGTCCGAGAACTTTGTTTATCTAGTATAATCCAACCCCAAGTTATGAGGGTTCCAAAAAACGACGAAGCGCTTCGAGAAAAGGTAGATAGTGCCCTTGCGCTTTGCTCGTCTTGGCGGGGGCACTGCCGTGCCCCCAGATGTTAAAACATAATAATAATAAAGCTTTATGTTTAGTGACTTTAGTTACCTACTATGTTCGCGTAAACTAGACAATTTTTATATCTTTAGTTAATAAGGCCCAAAAGAATTATTTTTAACTTATTATAAATATCCTCTTGTTGTGAAGTACCAAATATTGTTATTTGTATATGTATAACTCTTAAGTTAAAAACAATAAAATCTGTTATTGTCTACTGTCAAAATTATTATTTTTTGCGGGATTAAGTAATACCCTGCTAGTGTTCAATAAGGCCCACAATAGGACTTTTATAAAAGGTATATTTTCCAAGAGTATCGTAATATTTTTATAACTATTTTGGTATAATGAAGAAACTTCAATAAATAAGATACCTATTTGAGTGAATTTTTCATACTTAATATCCTGTTTATTAAAAAAAAAAAAACAAATTAATTTAAGGTGGGCCGTATATAGGCATATACGGCCGACACGGAATATACAATAAGGTGAGGTCACTTACCTTATTGTATATTCAATATGTATACGTGTAATATTGAGCAGTTGGTTTATAATATACATAATATGATATTGACGTTGAATATGACAGGACATGACAATAGGAACCAGAAATAGGTATAGTCGGTCAAACCAATTTGTCAGTAAATAAAAACAAAAAACTATATTCATCCTTTTCTTTTGGGGCTAGTACTAGTGTAAGTCAAAGATAGTATGATGATTCTCTCTATGTTTGAAATGAGACAGTCCTTTGACAAACTATGGTAAAAAATAGTTGTGAATATCATGTACATTTTTATTACAATTTCGAAATTCAAATGTTCTTCCTAATCAACTCGGCCACTAAACTAACTGATAACTTGGTATCCGATCCGCTAACTCGGCGAATGAATCGCCAATTCGCCAACTCTCCGAGCCGAGTCAATGCTATCAAACTGCTACTAAGGGGTCGTCCATTAATTACGTCACATGAATTTCTAGGTTTTTTTACCCCTCCCCCCCTCCCTGTCACATTTGGCAAACCCCTCCCCCTTGGTGTGACGTCACATTTCTTCAACGAAATCGGCAATTATTCATTTAATTTTATATCAAAATATTTTTAACAAAAGAAATGTTAGTAATTTTATAACCCAAAACTGATTAAGAAATTAAATTAAACGAATAAAAACGATTAACGTTTCAAAAACTTGTTATTTAAATGTACCTATATTAGAGTATAAAATAATTTAAATTTATTTTCGGTCACTGATGAAGTTAAAGTGACGTCACAAAGTTTGTGACTCCTCCTCCCCCTTGTCACAACATGTCACATTTTCTTGACCCCCTCCCTCCCCCTAAACGTGTGATGTAATTAATGGATGACCCCTAAGGCCATTCAAAAATAAACCTTAATTCGAGAGCCCGAAGGTTCTTATATGACAAACAATACATTATGACTTAAAACTTTATGGGAAACAAAGGGACCCCTTTAATTTCACGTAATGTCCGCATCTAATTTATATATGTCCACAGTAAACAAACAAATGAATGATAAGAAAAGACAGACAGTGCTGTGAGCGGCAGGTGGGGCGAGGCGAGGGGCGAGGTATAGGTAGGCTATGATAGGGTCTCGGGCGCCGCGCCGGCGACACTGACGGACCAGCGCGGCGTATGTATGAATTTCGCGCCTTTTTAAATATATTTTACTATTACAATGCAAGCTACACACCGAAATTTCTTATTTTCCATAATATGGCTGCGTATATTATTTTATAGTAATAGACTTATTTTTACAGACTCTAATTCAATATTAGATATTATAGGACAAAAAACGCATATTAATTCTAAAGCATATATCTTATTCTTCTAAATTTTTAGCTTGCCTATTAACTTAAGAATTTAGATATGTTGTTGTGGATTTATTAAACTTTAATTCAATATCGACAAAATAATAAGCTAATTTGTAGTTTGACTAAGAAGCACGTTAAAAAAATTTCTAATAATTTTACATTATAAAGCGTCATACATATTATAAACGATGGAACTTAAACATTGCACTTTAATTCGATATTAATAAATCATTACTAAAAATATATAAATACCTAATTTATATCTAACGCTCGTTCTAACTTTTCGTCATATTTTACAAATATGCTTAAAAATATGTCCCATGTCAGATAAGTATCACTTTTTCATCTTTAGAATTATCAAAACTTTTAGTGCAAAAATCCGGTCCCACTATTGGTCTATTGATAGAATCAACATGCAATAAAATCGATTCTGACGCTTTATGCCAGGAACGCAGAATGTCAGATTAGCAGGATGCCAGATTCGCAAAAAGTCAGATTCTCAGAATGTCAGTTTCGCAGAATGCCAGATTCGCAAAATGTCATTTTCTCATAATGTCAGATTCGCATAATGTCAGATTCGCATAATACCAGATTCGCAGGCTGCCAGATTCACTTAACGCCAGGTGGTTACTGTGGGTACCAGGCGACGAAATACTTAGGTACTTAAATAGAATAGGCATCATTACCTACTTAATTCTCCTATTGCACCATTTTTTAATATCATGTATGAAATAAACCACTATAGTAGTTTGTGTTACAAGGGATCAAAATGATATATTTCCGTCAAGGGCGTACATTGAATCCTGAATGAAGCGATGAATTCTACAATAGAATCCCGAACGTAGTGAGGGATTCAAGTGTTAACGCCCAAGACGAAATAATTTTGATACCGTGTGACACATACTGCTTTTCACATCAACTATGAGGAAAATATAAAAATCTTAATCTATGAGGAAATTATTATGTTATAAAATATTATTCAAACTAAAAAAGGAATGTAAAAAATAACAAAAACAGTGTCCTAGAACAGAAAAGTGCCACTTTGATCCCCCCTAGCAGGGAGGAAAAGTGCCACTTTGATCTCTCCTAGCGGGGAAGAAAAAGCCCTTTTCCGAATAGGTGATGTGAAATAAATATTTTTTTTAACAATTTACGTCCAAAACTAAGTAGCGGCCAACAAAACACACTTTTGTAACAATTTCATGTAAGTACGCTTTATGGGTGAAATGGAAGCAGCTCGTCGAGGCCTCGGTGAAGGCATTTCAAGACAGGCACGACCTTCAGTAATGAAGAACACAAAGAAGAAGACGCTTTATGGTTACCGAGTAAAGTGGCTTTGACATGCGGACGGACGGATGGACGCACCAAAACTATAAGGGTTCCATTTTTGCCATTTTGGCTACGGAACCCCATAAATGAACAAAAGCGGGCTTAATACCTAATGGCATTCTCTATCAGTCAACCATAAGGCCAAACAGAGACATGAAAAAATGGTGCAATGGGAGAATTAAGTAATGATGCCTATTCTATTTAAGTAAGTATTTCGTCGCCTGGTACCCACAGTAACCACCTGGCGTTAAGTGAATCTGGCAGCCTGCGAATCTGGTATTATGCGAATCTGACATTATGAGAAAATGACATTTTGCGAATCTGGCATTCTGCGAAACTGACATTCTGAGAATCTGACTTTTTGCGAATCTGGCATCCTGCTAATCTGACATTCTGCGTTCCTGGCATAAAGCGTCAGAATCATAAAATCAACTGTTGATTTGACGTGGATGCGAAATCTGACAGATGTACAATTGTACATGTCGAATTTGGTCCCTGATTCGAGCTTTAAGATAGATACGTCAAAAAGCTAAAGATACAATATGGATCGGATATCGGCTCGATTCGGAAAATGAATTAGATTTCTACTAGACTTCAACAAGTTACGATACGGATAATTTAAAGATATTTGGAAGATAGATATGTCAAATTTGACGTTTCCGCAATTCTGGAGGTCCTCTTGAACGATTTCGACAAGTTATGACTTAGATATCCAAGTCACATCTAGGTGATATCTAATGTAGATCTAGTTGATCTCTAAATCGTTTCAAGATCTTGTGATTATCTCGAAATCCGAATAGGCCTGTATGTCAGTGTTAAAGTTCGAATCAGACCGATACAATCGAAGATAGGCTTGACGCTCCCATTTTAAAACGACATTTTGAAATAAAATGTAATTTGACATGAACATTTAGGTAACATATACCTACTACAATATCTGGGAGAACGAGATTTACTCGGAAAACATATAAAAACTCAAAAATGAGCGTTTTCCCAGAGATAAGACCTAGCTAGATCGATTTAGAAAAGAAAAGAAAAGAGTTGACGCTTTGGAGATGTGGTGCTGGAGTCGGATGCTAGGAGTATCGTGGACAGAGTTTCGTACAAATGACTCCATATTAAAAGAACTCGGCATCAGACAGCGCCTATCAACCACAGTGGAGTCACGCATTCTGACTTTCTTCAGTCATGTTTCTCGTCGTGGTAATGACTCCATAGATCGTCTCGTAGTGCAGGGAAAGGTCGAAGGCACCAGGCCACGTGGTAGATCACCAATGAGATGGACAGACCAGATCAAGGCCGCAACTAAGTGCTCGGTTTACGAATGTACCCGGAAAGCTGCAGTCCGCGACGAATGGCGCCGTATTAGCAAGATCATCACTCATCGAGGTTCACAATGATGACCACGACCACTCTGGCAAGAGTGTACCGACTAAGAAGAAGAAGAAGAGATCGATTTATCGCCCCCGAAAACCCCTATAAAGCAAATTTCATCGAAATCGTTAGATCCGTTTCCGAGATCCTCGAAATATATATATATACATATACATAAATACACAAGAATTGCTCGTTTAAAGGTATTAGATTAGATAGATAGATAGATATTTCTGTGTGGTATGGTCTGGTGGTTTCGGCACTAGAAATTGTACAACAAAGAAATAAGATGGAGTAGGTAGAATTTTTACATGCTTACAAAGGGATTCCACCAGTGTGCGGCTCTGTGCAGCACAAGCATTTTCGTACTGTATATGCTTATGCCGCACAGTGCCGCACACGGGAGGAATCCCGCTTTTGCCCTATTTTCTTTGTATCAAATAATTGCATGCTTCAGTCCCATATAACCTGCATATATATAACACTGTTTAATTTCCGTAAAAGCTCCAGAAAATCAGTATCAAATTAATTTCCACACATACTACTAGATTCTAGAACAATCCCGAACACAGACCACTCCAAAGGAATCCTGGGAGTTGCTAAATACCTGAGCTCGTAACTCTAGGTAACATGACACACATACTATGTAAGGTGGTGGAGAGACCTGGGACGAATTATTTTTGCATACTTCTTTAGAGATACATACGGAATCAGCAGGCGTATTATGGATGGCTTCCTCGTGATAAAATAACTGTCACGTTTTAACACCGCGGGATAGACAGTGACGGATACTGTTTTATCACGCTGTCAAGTAGACAAGAAGGACCATTATATCCGTGCTTCTAAATCTTGTCTGTGAAGTGGTACAGCAAATACATTGGATAAGTTTTTGTGGAAATCACGTAAAGTTCCAAAACCAAAATATAGAGCATTCGGTCTATTAATAGGTAACACTTTTTATAGTTTTAATGCTACATACTGTAGAGTCTTAGAGTATTTAGTAACTGGAGATGTCATCGCTGTAATTTTTTTTACGAAACAGTCTGCCGAGTTTTGCGGGGGAGGGGATGTCAAATGTATTGCTATTTGTACATTATTTCTACGTAACGTAAAAATAGCCATGTCAGTCTATACAAAAGTTTGCACAATCGTACAAGTTTTGCGGCAGAGAGGTAAACTCTTAATGGCCACTCCAGTATTTTTTTTTTTAATTATAATATTTCAAAAAAATACAAGTATGTCTAGATATACAAAAGTTTCGCCAAACTGTAGACAGTTTGTTGGCGAATAGTTACTAATCAATTATTTTTATAAGTAAGCACTTTATGCGTTATACCTACAGAGTACAGTAGGTACAAACTGTTATGCAATACTATTCTTAAGTAGAGATAAATTTATTTCATAATTAAAATAATACATAAACTAAACATAAAACTAATTAAAAACTAAACTTAAATATAAATATAAACTAAATAAGTATAAAAAATTGCCTACTGAAGCCCGTCCCGGGCTGCCCCCGACGCAAAGGTGCCCATCACGCTCGCTGCGTTGCAGCGTTGGACTGCGATGGACAGCCTTTGCATCAGGAAAGTGCATTCTTAAGTTAATAGTTAATAGTTCTTAATACTATTCTTAGGTTAAGTTAAATCTAAATTTGTGACCATGAATATATATCAATAGTTCAACAAGACCGGTATGTAACACTGTACGGTCAGCATTAAATAAATAATATAAATAAATAAATATTGGGGACATCTTACACAGATCAAACCTATTAGCCCCAAACTAAGCAAAGCTTGTATTATGGGTACTAGGCGACGATATACATACTTGTATAGATAAATACATACTTATATACATAGAAAACAACCATGACTCAGGAACAAATATTAGTGTTCATCACACAAATAAATGCCCTTACTGGGATTCGAACCCAGGACCATCGGCTTAGCAGACAGGGTCACTATCCACTAGACCAGACCGGTCGTCTAAGTGTAGAGGAGACCAACTGGGGGTTGAATAATTTTCATCTCCGCTCATCCCATCCTCGTGTAGCTTACATTGTTCCGAGCAGCGCTAACCGCGGTCTTTATTGCCTAACCTTGGATACCCTACTTAAAGAAATTGCTGTTTCAGTACAGCACGTTCGTATATACGTGAGGGTTTGATTAGGAATTATTTTAGAGTATTGGCCTTTGACTGCTACATGTTACTAAAATATTAAGGGCCACTTGCACCATTTACTAACCCGGGGTTAAGAGTGAATTGCAAAAAAAATGCACCTGTAATTAGTCTAAAGTTAATTGATTCCATTGTGTTACGACAGTTAAGCCATTTCTATTTAAGTTAGATGCATGAAGGTGTGTTAGCGTATGCTATAGACTTATACCTACGTTACGTGTACGAATTAAATACAATACAATACAATTTACATAGTTAATTTCCGTAACACAAATTAATCAATTAAGTTAAGACTAATCGCAGCTTCTTAACTGCGCTTAATTACGTATAATTTTTTTGCAATTCACTCTTAACCGGTTAAACCGTTAACCCAGTGTAAAATTGTACTGGTAACCATGGTAACTTCAATGGTGCATGTGGCCCTAAAAGTATTATTTATATTTAGAAATTTAAACGGATCTAACGCAACATCATTTCATTATTTTTACCTTAAGGATGACTCACGCTAGACTGGGCCGTGCCCGGACCGAGGCCTCCGACATGTCGTTTTCTATGACGGCTGATCGGTGATCACGTGATCGGTGATCGGTGATCAAAATATCATGAGTGTGAAAGAGGCAGATTACCAACGAAAACACGTGACCTATGGTGCTTCCATAGCTCCATGCTTCCATAGAAAACGTAGCTCCGGAAGCTCCGGCCCGGCCCCGGCCCGGTCTAGCACTAGATTATCTGTCAAAAATCAAAAGCACGATGGATATCGGAATGATGTTGTGTTTGTTTGTGTTTTTACTAAATACAGCTTTTTTGTATTTTCCAGTCCGCCAATCTTACATAACAATATGAAGCTCAAATGTGGTCACGTGTTTTCGTTTGTAATCTGTCTCTTTCACACTCATTAAATTTTCATAATTATAGTGGTGGCTATGGAAAACTATGGAAAGGGCTATGCTCGGAGTCTCTCTGAGGGATCGTATTCGAAATGGTTCAGGCGGAGTATGTCACTTTCTTAGGACGTCACATTCTGAGGACGTCACATTCTGAGTTCGTCACTTTCTGAGTACGTCACTTTATGAGAACGCCACTTTCTGAGGACGTCACTTTCTGAGTTCGTCACTTTCTGAGTACGTCACTTTCTGAGTTCGTCACTTTCTGAGTACGTCACTTTCTGAGAACGCCACTTTCTGAGTACGTCACTTTCTGAGGACGTCACTTTCTGAGAGCGCCACTTTCTGAGGACGTCACTTTCTGAGTACGTCACGTTTTTTAGCATAGGTACGATATCATCATCATCATCATATTTCCAAGCAGATGAAGTCGCGGGTCGAAGCTAGCACAACATATTATCTACAGTCCTTAGATATAAATCTCTCTATAACTCTCAGAATGACCTTCGGATTTTAGAAAGATACATCGGGTATCGGCGGTAGCACGCGAAGGTGATACTGTTGTTCTGCTTTCTTACTCACTCGCCAAAAGTAAGGGATACCTATTGTCTCAATGTAAAACGAGCCCTAATTTAATGACGTTATGCTTAATATTTGGTTGATGACTATATTGCTATTTGACTTTTTGTCATAATCTAAATAAAATAGAATCTGAATTTGAAAGCAGAACGTCACACCGTCATTTATTACTTCTCGCTGAAATTATACAGAGTGGTAATAATAACAGGCATATTTTTTTGTAGGTAAGTATATTTTTTATATTTTGTGTTTTTTTTTTTATTTAATCTCTAGTTTTAATTAAAATTTACTTTAACATAAAAAAGTAAATTAAAACAAAATTTTTAAATTTAATTTGTAAATAATTTTACAGTACTTAAGTCACATATTTTAATATGAATCTAAATATTTACCTACTAGTTATGGTGGTATTAACTACTCTATACAGGTTGGTACAAACCTCGATGTCCAAAATTTTTAAGTGAAAACTTCTTTAGCGGCGCTGTGCACTTTTTGTGATGGGGAAAAAATGTTAAACTCGCGACAGGTCACGTGACCGTAAGATTCGTAAGACGTAAGACGGACACGTGACCTGATCGAAAAACTGTTAGAATGTCATTGAGTTTTCACTTCTGCCGGCACTCCCGGAGTGCAACCCGTTGTTATTTTTTTAGATTCTTCACTACGTGGGCTATCAGATTACTAATTTGGGAACTTTCCACCTCGATTCCTTTGACCGGTGACTCTGTCAAATTATGACACTTTTTTTTACCTTTAAAAAAGCTTTGGGACTAGCAGTTTCTAAAATAACCAAAAGTCGTTGAACTCGCATGTTTTTTTTTAATTAGGTAAAATCTAAACTTGACCTGCTTGAACGTAAAACTTTGACTTCTGTCTTTTTTTCCAACTCGCAGCCAAGTGAGGATGCTGATTTTTTTAAGCAACTGCGTCGTTTGTAAAGGATTATGTTATAAAAAGAAACATTCAAAAAAGTTCAATAGTGTTTTTTAATAAATTAATTGGTTCGGCCCGGAATTTCTTAACAAAAGTTAAAAGTTCAAAAATTCATAACTCGAAAGCTACGAAAAACCGGCTAACATATTCTATAATTGAATTGAGGAATCTAAAAAAAATTTGGACGTCGTGGTATAGACCACCCTGTATAGTTTTGAGTGTTGGATTGCAAGTTGCAACTAAATCAGTACGACGCTGTCATTTTCTATTACGCGAATACGTCCGATTTTACCCGAAAAACGAAGTTCATTCTGAGAGTTAACGGACTGTAAGTGGTCAAACAAATTTGTCATTAAATAAGAACAATAAAAACTACACTCATCCTTTTCTTTTGGGTGCTAGTACTAGTGTAAGACAAAGATAGTATGTTTATTTCTGTCTATGTTTGTAATGAGACAGTCCTTTGACAAACTTTATAACCTATTTGTAGTTTCGGATTTTAAATAGAAAAAAAATGAGCGATGTCAAATCGGCGACATGATAGATTTTTATTGTCAGGCTAAAAGTACAATGTAATATTAATTTAAAAATTCATCGTGTAACCTATATCGGAAGAAAACAAACAAATAAATTACATTAAATATATGCAGAACATGAGAACTATGAGAGTATGGATCACTCCATACGCAGAAGTGATTGATGGCTGAACATATATTCTGAATATGCCGTTGCCGATATGAAGAAAAAATCCTTTGACGCCTATTCTCCACAAGTGACACGAGAAGAAATATTGTCTGAACCAAAACTGCAAGAGCTGATTTTTATACGCAGATATCCAAAATTTACACTATCATCAGAAAAAAAGACTTGAGTTTATGGAGACATGACAGAATACGCGGTATGTTGAAGAATATGTTGTCACGAAAGGAGCGGCAGTCCGTTTAAATGTAAATATGTGGGAATGACCTTCTACTGGTGTCAGCGAGCTTGCCATGATACATTCACCAGCTAATCACAGCGGCGAATGATAAAATCATGGTTCCTACTGTGCGAAACATTTATGTGTATTGAATCGAAGCTGTTGCCGGCCTAACTCCAATCTGTGGCTAAATGTTTTGGTGCTTGTAGTTTCTAAGTATTCTGAATTAAATAATGATTTAAACATAATTAGATTGTATTTTTATTATTTATTTCTCTATTTTTCACTTTATTGCACGAAACATAGGACGTTTTGCCAAATGGAATTCTCTACCAGTCAGGCGTAAGGCAAACAGAGATTTGTATTGGTATGTAGGATATAAAAGCGACCGTATGTCGAACAGCTAATCTGGTTGCTGGCAGTATACATTTTTCGTGCAGGTATATTATACTGTTAAATCGTACCTATGCTAAAAAACGCGACGTACTCAGAAAGTGACGTCCTCAGAAAGTGGCGTTCTCAGAAAGTGACGTCCTCAGAAAGTGACGTACTCAGAAAGTGGCGTTCTCAGAAAGTGACGTACTCAGAAAGTGACGTACTCAGAAAGTGGCGTTCTCAGAAAGTGACGTACTCAGAAAGTGACGAACTCAGAAAGTGACGTCGTCAGAAAGTGGCGTTCTCAGAAAGTGACGTACTCAGAAAGTGACGAACTCAGAATGTGACGTCCTCAGAATGTGACGTCCTAAGAAAGTGACATACTCCGCCTGAACCTTCGAAATGAAGTCATCCGTCAGAGAACTAAAGTCGTCGACATAGCCCACCGGATTAGCAAGCTGAAGCTGTGGGCCGGTCATATTAGCCGTAGAGCCGATAACCGTTGGGGTACACGAGTTCTCGAGTGGAGACCGCGCATCGGCAAACGTAGCGTAGGACGCCCTCAGACTAGATGGAGCGATGACCTTCGCAAGGCGGCGGCAGATGGCGTGCAATAGGAGTAGCCTATGTCCAGCAGTGGACGAGAGTAGGCTGATGATGATAGTGATGGCTTCCCTTTCGCAGACTCCAATTATCTAATCGTAAGCGTCATTCTAGGTCAGAGAGGATGTCCATAATTTTATAAATGAATAAAGCCTAGTATTCTTGCAAACACGCCTCATCTTTTATGCAAACCATACTTTGCCGTGTTGCATCTCGCAGCAGTAAAAGCAAGAATTAAATATTAACATAGTATCATTACGTAGAACTTAGCCCAAGCTTAGTACTAAATACTTAACTACTCTCTCGGACAGTACTTACCTGCGCTAGCTTAGCCTTTATTATGGAGAGCTAAATTGGGCTGCTTTTCTACGTTGTATGCAAAATTCAAGTGTTTAGCAAATGCTTAATTTGCAAGATAGGAATTTGGAGAAAACTGAACGGCTTCAAGCGTACCTTGAAACCGTACAATATTGCACAACGCTGTTCACATTTCAAAATTTGTTATGATATTGATATGGTCCTTATTATCAAAAGCCAAAACCAGTCCAGAGCAAAATGGGACCCTATGCTACGAGTATGTGTCCACTTTACCCTGTGTACCCTTTTATGCCAAAACTGTCTTACATCATATTGGAAAAGAGCTGACACTCTTAAAACTGCTGGATCGATTTCTATCAAACATTGATAAGAACCACCGCAAGGAAACTCGCTTTCACGTAAATAAACCGCATCTAACTCGTTCCATCCGTTGGAGAGCTACAATGCCACAGACAGACAGAAAGATAGACATTGGTTGGAGTCAAACATATAACACCCCTCCTTTTGCGTCGGGGGTTAATAAAAAGGAACATTTTACGAGTACAACATTGTAAACTCTGTTTTACACTCTAAATGAAAAACTCCCAATATTAAAACATGGAAAATATGATGAACCAAATACATATTTAAAAGAGAATTTCCCAGTGTATCCCATCTTCCAATATATCATACGATTACCACCAATAAAAATCTGGAATTTCATTAAAACGATTTTCCACTAGAAGTGAACTGCGATATGAATACGTTCGTAGTTTTATCTTTTTCCACGTATCAAGGTTTAATATGGAGTTTCGCCTTTTATATTATGTTAGGTATACTACATACAGGCCCCGTGCATGAACTGTATGGGACACCAATAGGAACCGCCAGATGTTTGGCGCGAGGCGTAAATGTGTCGTTTATGCTTCCGATGTAGCCCACAAGATGGCAGAATCTGATATGCACGAGGAAACGTACCGACGAGAACGGTAGATGGTAGCACTTGCTTTGGCAATGTACATGTACACATATGTTTCCGATTCAGGCCACAAGATGGCAGACCCTCCAACGCGCACGGTCCCTATATCAAAGTGACATCACTGTACAAACAGCAACAATCTTAACTGTCCATCGGTGGACCTTATTACAAAAGGCATAAGTTAAGTGTGGGCGATGATACTGCTGATTTCGAAAAAATACCCTTTGCGAAGCGTTTATGAGGAGCGCGGAGTAACCACAATACTGCCCTCCTAAGCTAAAAAGCCGTATTTGCAGTCAATTTGTATGAAAACTGAATGCAAATACGGTTTTTTAGCTTAAGAGGGCAGAATACCTATACCGTTATAAATTTTGAACATCACACGAGTGTTTTAATTCTATAATGTCTAGAGAGTAAAATATCTACAGAGGAAAATGGGGACTGCATTTGTATGAAAAGGCGTTCTCGCGCCGTCTTCCACTTTCGTATTAAGGATGACTCACACTAAACCGGGCCGTGCCCGGGCCGAAGCGTCCGACATGTCATTTTCTTTGACGGCCGATCGGTGATCACGTGGTGCTCTCCATAGAAAACGAAGCGCTGGAAGCTCCGGCCCGACCCCGGCCCAGTCTAGCGTGAGTCGTCCTTAAAATCTACGACGACACAACAATATCTAAACTGGATCAGCGCATTCGCTAACTTTTTGTAGTTCATTCATACATTATTTTTAAAATTATGGCTTCAGTCCAGTGGGACTATTTATTTCGCCAGTATCAAGGTATTAGGAGCTAAATACGACGACTAAATATGTACGGTTAGTACAAGACAGTGTACGGTGATTTTATTAGCTCTTGTAAAGCGATAGCTAGACTTTACAAGTAGCACGTGGACTACCGGCCATTGACTCCAAAATGGTGGTTAAACGTATTTCAAGATTCATTCTCCATTCACTGCACACTACCACATTAGTTTACTGTATAATAAGTACACATCGGTAACTCGTGGCATTTAGGTAGCACTTAAAAGATTAGTGATGAGCACACATCGGTAACTCGTGGCATTTAGGTAGCAGGCACAGACTAGTGATGTGACAATGTTCTTCCTATACGAGTCGAGAAAAAAAACCACTAAAAAACGGAAATTAATTAAACTAATATTTTAAGTGCTACCTAAATGCCACGAGTTACTGATGTTAATAATAAGCTATCGATATATTATACTTTAAACAATATTAATGAGCAAAAAACAAAGGAATTAATCACGACGCGTGACTAGAGTCTGGCTACTGAAATTTTACCCAAATGTTTGGCGGGAAATTCAAAAAATCTTGGGCTGGTCACACTTTGTGTAGTAGGAATTATAGTTTTGATACTAGAAAAGATTTTTGATTTTCTGTGCACACGTAAGGTACCTAAGGATATAAGTTAAATATACGTTGACGTGCACTCATAGTCAACTCACATAATTTCTACCAATATGTAGAGTACAGTCAACGATAAACACATATGTTAACACTTTCTCGCCATATACCATTGTAACAAGGCGAAAAATGAAATGTAGTGTAAATAAGACCTAGCTCGATCATACCGTAATATTAATGCATCACCAAAAAAATACACAAGTACTATGCCAAATATGCTAAATGCTAAGTATCAAAATATTTATAGAGCACCAACCTTCTAATTTGTTTACATTTGCTTAGAAGTTGTAAACATTGCAGTTTTTCGTTATATAACGCTACACGTCGACTTCGCACATTGTCGTAATTATTTACGAACTTAAATAATAGTTTGCGAACCTCACTCAGTATAGACATTATTAATATTACTTAAAATAAACCCCTTATAAACCGCAAACAATTTGAATGAATGACATAAATTGTCAACTGACTTTTAGCTTTTTTTTCAAATCATAGACAATTGGTGATACAAGAACGAAATATCTGTCAACAATTTTTGGCTAGCCAGACTCTATCAAGATGGCGCTCGAACCGAAAGTCTTTTTATAGTTAAATTAAATTAAATATTCCTTTATTTCAGACCTGTGGCCCATAAAAGTTGTTAGTAACAATGCCTTATTCTATGTTAGTATACAAAAAAGTAAAAACTAATAACAATTAAAATAACAACTATATAAATTAATATCTATATTTTACACAAGCCCCAGCATTGTTTGCCTCCATTTGTTATAAATGGGGTAGTCAAACCTATACGCAAACAGTCCCAGGATGCTGTTGCTGCTGCTTCGAACGCGACTGAGCAAGGAGGCCACTTTCTTGCGGATGATGGCGTGGAACCCGTCCGTGTGCGCCTCCGCGAACATACCAGATGCGCTACAGAACCGGGGCAGCTTCATCAGCATCCTGAAAATGTTGTTGTATTGGATGCGCAGAACATTGGCAGCCTTACGGGTGTATGTCACCCACAGACTGCTCGCGTAAAAAGATTGGCAATATGCCTTAAAAAGTGCCACTTTAACCGGCTTAGAGCATCGAGCAAATCTGCGAACAATCATGTTACCCCTGACTGCCAATGCTCTGCGCTCCCTTTCAAGGTCACTGTCATCTTTCAAGTCTTCGGTGACTACATGACCTAAATATTTAAATTTAGTCACCACCTGAAGTGCGCTGCCGTTCAACTTAATGGGCGGAACATTCATCGGCTTTATTTTACCGCTCTTAAAAACAAGCACTTCACTCTTATCACAGTTATATTTGAGCCCGTGTTCCGTCGCATAGGCTTCACAAATAGCGACGAGTTCTCGGATTGACCTCACCGACGGCCCCAACAACACCATATCATCCGCATAGCTGATATTGTTAACACACGTATTGTCTATGTGACAGCCTGTATGAGTGTTGCTGAGCTCGCCTATGAGGTCATTGATATATAGGTTGAAAAGCAGAGGAGACGTAAGTCCCCCCTGCCTCACACCACATTCCATGCCATACGAGTGTGACAAAGCCGAGCCCCACCTCACCTGATTCTGTTGATGACCGTACCAGTACCTCAGGATAGATATACATTCAGCCGGTACACCCGCGCCCTCCAGTTTGTCCCAAAGCTTGCTATATAATACGGTATCAAAAGCTTTTGACAAATCTAGAAAGCACGCGTATACCGGTGAGTTCCTCTCTGTGTAATAATTGACTGTCCCCTTGAGACACAAAATTGCTGATTCTGTAGACAACCCAGCCCGGAACCCGAACTGGGCATCATGCAGTTTTATGTGCCGCAAAAGAACGTCATTTAATAGGGCATCACACACCTTAGCGAGGATGGTAGCAAGTGAGATAGGTCTGTAATTAGCAATGCTGATAAAGTCACGCGCTGATAATATTTTGCTGACCGGCTACGGGTAGCTTTGTTACCAGGCTAAAAAAGGGGTTTCAATAAATACAGTTTTCATACAGCCGGCGTACCGTTAATTCGCCCACGTAGCATTAATCAGATTTCCCTGATTTATGGAAAATAAGGAACTTTTAATTTCGCCGGCTAAGCTGTTTGTTTAAAGTGGGTTGTAAAACTGTCTTGTTGTGATATTTATAGGGTCACCTCACCCTTATAATGCCGGGTGACGGGGACTTTATAATAAGGTGCAGCGGGCCAATTTCGACTGCGGGATAATTTCAACTAATTCGGCTGGCAGCTTTCTCTCGCAGCGCATTAGCATGCCATTCAGCGAGGGAATGCTGCCAGCATCTTTGGCACAATGCCGCGGCGGCCTTATTTAGATGTATTTTAATTTAGATTAGTTTAGTTTTTAATTTTAGGTATTAATTTTATTATAAAGTAGTTTTATATAAGTATTTCAGATTGTTTCTTTGTTGATCAATAAATTTTAATGACAATGTTATGGACCCACTAATCGATATATCTTCCATGTTTTACATTATTAACTAGAGTCACACACAACATACTCAACACATTCTTTTTCGCTACCTGGACATATATGGCAATCTAGTTAATAATGTAAAACATGGAAGTTATTTCGATTAGTTGAAATTATCCCGCAGTCGAAATTTCCCGCTGCAGCTTATTCATAAAATCATTTTACTAACAAAAGGTGCGTTCAGATTTCGCGAATGCGATCTTACAAGGCTTACGAGAAAAATACGGATGAAATACAATCAATAGTTTATTAAAATATGTACTAACAATAATGATCTCAGTTGGCCTCTGAATAAAATGAAATTGAATTGAATTGAATTCAAATGCAAAAATAATGCCAATCCGAGGAATGTTTCGAATTAATCCGCTCTACTCGACCACATTTCCATCTTCAACACTTGGACGATAGGCAGTCCTCAACTGTGCGTTTCTCAAGAAAAATACGATTTTGTAGTTCGGTCGAACTCAAATGTCACAGTTTAAACTATATGTGCTCAACGAGGTAAAAGTACTCAAATTACAAAGTCCAAATATTCCAAATTAATGTCCAAAATCTGGTCGCACATCGCAAAAGCTGTACAAAAGCTGTAAATGAGTTCCGCTAAACTGTTGCCGCTTAACAAATCAAACACGTTCTAAACATAAAATTATCATAACGGGCCCGCACTCAATTTATGTGTTTACTGTTATAAATACATTCATTTGTTTGCAGTTAACAGCTAGGGGTTTAAAAGGCATTTAAAGTCGGGAGTTAGATGTTTAACTCTCGGTATAAAAGAGAAGTGTTATGGCGAGACAAACATTGGGGACACACTTGGGGAGCCTGTCCGCCCGGCAACCTAATACCAAGAATAAACATATCTTATTCTAGTATCTATTATGGCTCGTCTACACGACGGGCCAACGCCGGCCACTCCAAGGGACGCATTTATGCGTTAGAGGGAGCAAGTGATATTGCTATCTCATTCTACCGCATGGCTGCGTCCCTTGGAGTGGCCGGCGTTGGCCCATCGTGTAGAGGACCCATTATCTATGTCGTAGGCCGATCGTACGATCAGGCAGATCGTAATGTTCCTGTGTAATGTTTTGACGATAGTCACATCAAACCAATATATGTATAGGTAGGATAGGTTCGTTAGGTTGCTTCAGATGCCAGAAGGGCAAACTGCCCAGAAATAGGAGCCCCGCTACGCGGGGCTCCATCGACTCAGGGAACGAGTCAAAGATTTTCACGTTTCACGATATGCCTAGGAATTTCACGATATGCCTGATCTCACGATCGGCCGCCGACATCTATACTCTGTATCTTTAGATACTTAAATAAAAGTAAACAAATAATTTGTTCATTCTCGGGTAGTTGTAACATTTATTGATTAACCAACCAAATACAAAATCATCTGGATCTGTCACTGAACGACCTGAATTTAGCCTACATTATTTGATCATGTAATGTTTTCATCTACCCTCAACTGGCTTAAGAAGCCATTTGAGGGTAGATTTTGTTTAGCCTTATTTAAATACCTAAAGATACAGACTATAGTAATCTCAATTTAGAGGGTAAAGGGGGGGAACTGATGCTAACTGTATATTAAGCAATTATACACATTAACTAATTACCTCTTAAAACGGCAATTAAGGCGTTATCACCTGCGCTGAGCGCTGCTGGCTATGAACACGGTGTTTAACTTTGATTCATGGACGCTCTAATGTATATATGGACTGGCAATTTGCTTCAACTCATAGCGAGTATTACGATAACAGTAGGTAAGTTACATTACAGCTCTGGGGGCCGATTTTTGAATTTCGATCGTTCGATTTCGTCACTCGAAAATCGGCGGAAAACGGCGAAATGATAATTTTTGAAATACGAGCGATAGAAATTGGGAATCTAGTGGTATTGACCACTCGTTTTCAATTTAAATGCCTACTAGTGGAGATATTATTGAACAAAATACACGAAATCGAGCGGTCGTAAACCGGAAAATAAGACATGACACCCAATAAGCTGCCATTGACCCAATAAGATTGCCTCTCAAAAATTAAAAGCGCAACCAAAATCGGAATTGTGCCAAGCGAAAGCGGGAAAATATGATCCGTAGTAGCCGAAGAACTATTTCTGGCAAGTTACGCACTTGATCCGATCTCCGTTATCCGATTTCTTTCCGTCATTCAACGTGTGCGGTGCATATCTTACCATAGAAATAGTTCTACGGCTACTACGGACAATATTTTCACGGGTTCGGATCGGATTCGGATCGGACGTAGTGCGAAACCGCTCTAGCGTAAACGTCATTCTAGATCTGTGGGACTCACGGCGCGATTCGGCAAATGAATTAGAGATTAACTAGATACGATATAGTAAAAACATGTGACGTCCCACGGGTAAAGGTACCTTATGCCGGTTGGCGCTTACGCTATTATTAACGCCGCACCAATATTATTGCGACGCTATGTGACGTAAGCGCCAGCCGCCATAAGGTACCTTTTGCCGAGGAACGTCACATACCTTTACTATTTCATATCTAGTGAATCTCTACTTCATTTCCCGAATCGCGGCGCCAGCCACCATACCGTACCTTTTGCCGTGGAACGTCACATATCTTTACTATTTCATATCTAGTGAATCTCTAATTCATTTCCCGAATCGAGCCGTCAGGGTGTCATTACTGCGCGGCCACATACACTACGAGTGGTATAGGAAGTAGCGAGGGAAGTAGGCAGAGACGTACTTAGTGAGCCCACGTTACTCGTCATCGGCCGCCATACTTCCCTCACTACTTCGCATACCACTCGTCGAGTGTGTGGCCGCGCCATTAGATGAGATCTAGCTGCGCATGATTGTTCGTTGTGAAAGTCCTTTGGGGAGGGCCGTTCTCCAGCAGTGCCTGCCTTTCGGTACATAATGTTTTACGTTCAAAACAGGAGTCATCCATAAATACAAAATTTTCATGCCAACCCAACGTATATCATCATCATATTATGATGATGAACGTAAAACAATATCTGATATAAATAAATAAATCTGTCTTTCTTACTTACTGTTTTGATAAAGTTTACTGTTAATCTACAATATTCAGAATATCGGAGCTACGTCTTGTTCGTAGTGTACAGACCGCATACAATGATTAAGTGTAGGTAAATTATAGGCTATGAACACGATAGTGGTGCCCGCGTCCCGAAAATACCACTCTAATCGTATGTGTAGATTATATTAGGCTCATCATTTCAAGCAGGAGGTTCCTGGCAGGCCTATGGAACTCGCCGCGCGAGCTCGGATTAATACCTACGAATCCGCTCGCGTTCACGGTAGACAAGCGAGCCAGTTGGTTGCCACACGCGCTAACGTACGCACGCGCGCTCGAATATGCCTGTGAGATCATTCATACGAAGGAAATGTCATCGCAACGAAAAAAAAATTACACAGCTTGTAGTGTTTATGGCTGCAAAAATACCAAATCAAATAATAAATTATCGTTTTTTGCTCTTCCGACAAATGAGGAAAAGTAAGTAAACCTACCGTTATTTTTACGATAGTTAAAAGCTACGAAATTTCTTTAAAGATGTAATGTTTTTAATGACACATTTATAGTTATATACTTACCTATCTAAGTATCTATTTGAAACAAGTAGGTAGCTAACTTTTAAGTTCTTTTGGTACTGTCATGTTTATTTTAACGAAAGTAGGTACTTACTGCTATTTCAATGTAGGTATTAAGTACTAAACTTATGCCCTGTTTGTCTTATAATACCTGTATTGATGTTTTCTCTATTATCTAACGTAAATCGCTAACAGGTTTTAAACTCCACGAAGTTTTAAAACTAATTCTTGCTGGGATCATTTCGCGGTTTATAAAACGGCGTAAACACTGCGGTTACTGCAGGGACATATGACCTTTTAAAATGAGTATTTCGCAAACACTAACGCATAAACGGAATATTAGGTACCTATTATAATTTAAGATTTAGCTTTCCTTTTATTTCACTCCGCTTATTTCACTCGTAGGTATTTATTTATCATTTCTAAGCGTCAGCAACCCTAGCGTTGTGCCGGTGCGCGCGGTGCGGGGAGCGGCGCGTCGAAGGTCATTCCATTGTATTATTGCGTAGGTATCAAAACGGTAGGTATTTGCGTTTTCTTTGAGAGATAAGTATCTGTTCGTAAGAACTATTATATAATCTGTGTCCCTGGTTCGAATTTTAAGGGCATTTATTTGTGTGTTCATACAAATATTTTGTTCCTGAGTTATGGGTATTATCTACGTATGTATCTAAGTATGTATTTTACCTTCTTATGTACAATCGCCATCAGATATATCGGAGCGGCCGAGGTGCTCAAAAATATCTGTACACGACTCTAACGCCTTGACAATAAAGGCGTGGTCAGATATTTGTGAGCACCATGGCTGCTCCGATATATCTGATGGCGACTGTACAAGCTTTTCTCAGTTTGGGGTTAGGTCTATTGTCCCCCAAATAAATATATATTATTTATTTATTTTAATTTTCGTTTCTCACCCGCATTTCGGCAACTCGAACCTAGGATCCAGCTTTATAGGCAAGTAGGCTAGGCTAACCGTTATATTAAAGTTTGTAATGAATGTGCTAATTATACAGAAATTTTGACTCTTGGAGACCCTATAGATCTTTAAGGATAATATGATATTATTATTGTTTTTTTTTTATGTAATTCGACATAGAGACCATATACATCTCGAAGTAATTGTAATCCGTTAGTTTGAATTGGTATTGCAGTAAGTTGTATTTTATAAAATTGTTGATGTATTGTTATTATTTTTGCCTGTATGTAAATTCAATGTTGACGTGTAAAAGTGCTCTTATGACCTTTGGCTTTGCTGAATAAATGTTGAAGTTTTGAAGTTGTCTTTGAAGTAGGTACTTAAAACAGTTCTGGTTTTTTTATAAACATCACATTCCTTTTTTCGCATCTTTTGTTGCACAAAATGTTTCCTCAAAACGCAAGTTCAATCGGATTAAAGGAAACTTAAAGACTTTTCAGTTTAAAAGGTCAGTTCTCAGTCCATTTAAGACACCTGTGGCGCCTCCCACACAATCAGTCCCCATTAATTCGCTTTTGAAAAAGATTCGGACTGGGATTGTGGTCCAAGTGACAGAAGTTTGTAAGATGCATCCACACCGCAGTAAACTTTTTGTGGAGCAACACTTTGCAATACGGTAACATTAGGAAACTTACCTAATAACTTCTTATATGGTTGTATTTGTATTTATTGTATACATGTACAGTACAGTGATGCATCAGAATACATGGTGTTAAATATAATTTCTTCATAGTTAGACTTCAAACGTTTCAGTTGCTACAGCTGCTTAGGGCATATAAAACGGGATAATATATTATTTTATCCTTTTTGAAGTCGGTTTTACTTTTTTTAAAGATTTATTTTGTTTTAGCCTTTTTGAAGTAATTCTTTCTTTTCTTTTAAACGTTTCTAGTTTTTAATTGTAATTACCCTTTGAGTACGGAATCCTAAAAATGGCCTACTGCCTGATTCGAACTTTAAGATACGTCAGTTAATAGAGCTAGATCTGCTAGATACGATATGGATTAGATGTGTCAGTGTCAAAAGTGACGGTTTTGTTTCAAGAAACGTCACGTTTGACACTAACTTATCTAATCCATATCATTTCTAGATCTATTAATTGACGTATCTTAAAGTTCGAATCGGGCCGCTAGTAGCTCAAATGATGTAGATATCAAGATGCGGCACTATCTTCTAACTTGTACCAATCCCCAAACTCGGAGCGGCCATGTTATTTTTTCTACGACAAGAAAAGAAGATTAATGTCAGGACTTGGTGCCCGCAGGTGCCGAGAGTAATAGTGGCCCGGTGATGTGCAGAAACTGTGTAAAGCCTGCCGGCGGTCTCTCCAACTGTTTGTAAACGAGAGCTTGCCAGTTTTTTTGAGAAATTCTTGGATTACTTTCAAGACTTTAATTCTTCTAGAGTCGCACTCTAAGTTTTCATGCCAAGTGCTACGTCATGTATATGGAGCTTATAGGGATACATTGTACATTGATTAATTTTAGGCCACGTAATCGCGACTTACTGGCAGTTCCCAAAGCGCGCACAGTGGCGTATAGGAACTCTCCATTAGTTCGCGCCTTACAATACCTAAATGCACTTTTCAAGTCAGCACCTGAATGCGATGTTTTTGTCAGTGGTTGGAAGACGTTATGTGACGAATGTAAGAGGTTATGTGAGGCGATGGATGATCACCCGTCTTCAGTTAGTATTTAAGACTAGCTGTGCCCGCGGCTCCGCCCGCGTGGAATTCGGTCTGTGTCAGTAAGCGGCTAATTTCTAATCTTAATTTCTCTCCCTCTCCCCTGGAGGCGGAACTTGAAGTAAAGTTGACAGATGGATATGCTAGAGGACTGTAGTCCAGATAAAATATTTTACAATTAGGTACCACTAAATAAAACTACACTCCAAAGTCAATAGTTGTTTCGGCCTTTTTTAAATTTTACACGTGATTTAAACGACAGAGTAGTAGGTGTATATGTCGTAGTCAGATCGTATAATCCGCCGTATTACATTACGGCTAGCCGTTATCAAAAACAGGGGCGTTTTGAAATGCGGCGGTTCGACGATTAGCCGGATTGTCATTGCGATACGTTCTTCAATAAGGCGGCCAACGTTTAGCCGCATCGTACTACTATTTTAGATTGTAGAGTGACCAGTTCTTTCGGTAGCCTACGTAACCGGAGTTTGACAATGTTTGCAATTTAATTTATTTTTACCATGGTCCCACCGCACTACATGTGTTTCTTTTCCAAAACATTTCCTTCACAACTTAAATAGACGGAGCCCCGCAAGCGGGGCTCCTATTTCTGGGCGGTTTGCCCTTCGGGCATCTGAAGCTACCTAACGAACCTAACCTACTTACCTACCTACGCTTTTTTCCCCAAAGTGTAATGTTTTCACGGACGTCTCACTAAATCAATAGGTAGGTAGGTTAGGTTCGTTAGGTAGCTTCAGATGCCCGAAGGGCAAACCGCTCAGAAATAGGAGCCCCGCGAAGCGGGGCTCCGTCTAGTTAAGTTGCGAATGAAATGTTTTTTGAAAAGAAACAGTCCGACGAACTCCAGATTTGATGGACACCCCAGCGTTTGTCAGGCAGCGCCACGGGTGTTAAAAATGGGAACTAAAAACTGTCAAAGCGGCGGCTAATGACTCGCTGTATTACATTACGGCTAGCCGTGTTGAAGAACGTATGGCGCCGAATACATTCCGGCGGATTCTCATTCAGCCGCATTCAATCCGGCTAATCGTTAAACCGCCGCATTTCAAAACGCCCCTGTTTTTGAAAACGGCTAGCCGTAATGTAATACGGCGGATTATACGATCCGACTGCGACATATATATCGGACGATACAGTAAGCCGTAAGGTATACGCGCGCGAGCGAAAGCGAAGCGGCCTGCCTGGCTAGACCGCCACTCACCGTGGACTTCTTCAGACTCCTGAGGAAGACCACGTGCCCCTTGTAACCTCAATGCGTTGCGAGACTTTCGGGAATGATTCGATTTTTTTCGGGAATGCATGGTAGTTAATGCGTATAAAATGCGAGTCCCAAATCGTTTGACTCCGCAAACGACCAGTGCCGGATTAAGATATTTTGATACCCTAAGCATTCCTAGACCATGGTGCCCCCTCTCCCTAGGGTCATCAAGATTACATTGAATTTTTTTGGTAAATTGAGTGACGTTCATTGCCGCATTACAACTGAGAATGGAAATTAATCACATAATTTTTTTATCACGACAATTGACAGTGCCGCAGCAGTAACGTTGCAACAGAGTACCTAATGCTGCTGCAGTCGCCACCGAATGTCACCTTTATCATATCTTAGAATGTTATTGAAAACGCGAGCGAAGCGAGCGCGAAAATATTTCGATATAAAAACGCAATTTTATAGACAGTTGTACATTTTTACTTTTAGTATGGAAATCAGTCACACCATTTTATCACGAAAATTGATAGTGCTGCAGCAGTAACGTTGCAATAGAGTAATGCTGCTGCAGTCGCCATATATTAGAAAGTGTTAAAAAACGCGAGCGAAGCGAGCGCGAAAATGTTTCGATATAAAAACGCAATTTGATAGACAGACAGTTGTACATTTTTACTTTTAGTATGGAAATCAGTCACATCATTTTATCACGAAAATTGACAGTGCTACAGCAGTAACGTTGCAACTGAGTAATGCTGCTGCAGTCGCCATATCTTAGAAAGTGATTGAAAACGCGAGCGAAGCGAGCGCGAAATTTTTTCGATATAAATAGGCAATTTGATAGATAGTTGTACATTTTTACTTTTAGTATGGAAGTCAGTCACATAATTTTATCACGAAAATTGACAGTGCTACAGCAGTAACGTTGCAACAGAGTAATGCTGGTGCAGTCGCCATATCTTAGAAAGTGATTGAAAACTCGAGCGAAGCGAGCGCGAATTTTTTTCGATATAAATAGGCAATTTGATAGACAGTTGTACATTTTTACTTTTAGTATGGAAGTCAGTCACATCATTTTATCACGAAAATTGACAGTGCTGCAGTAGCAACGTTGCAACAGAGTAATGCTGCTGCAGTCGCCATACCTTAGAAAGTTATTGAAAACGCGAGCGAAGCGAGCGCGAACATTTTTCGATATATTATTAATTTATTAAATCAACATAATTATTCAATTATTTTTGTTGATATCCGTGTCTTCTAAACTTAGAGTTAATTTGGCAATTCTTTCCTCGGTTGCTTATTCATGCCACAATGTATTAAATTCAGCGCCATCTGTTAGTTTACCAGGGTACTCAATAGTGGTAGCACATATTTGAAAAAAGTTTGCCCCTCCTTCCTAAGTAGCGCCATAAGATTCAGGGGCAAACTTAAGTCAATCGAGTATTGTGGCTACCCCCCCTTTTAGGGGTTGAATTTTTATAGCCTATAACCTGACCGGGGATTTTCTCGACAGATTAGTAAAGTTTTCATCAAAATCCGTTCAGCCGTTTTCACGTGATGCGCGTTCAAATAAACAGACAAACAGATAAACAGATAAACAGACAAACAGACAAAAATTCTAAAAACTTTTGGAACGTGTTCTGTTATCGATTCTAAGTATCCCCAGCCAACTTTTTTTCAAATATCTTCCATGTACAGACTTTCGACCGTCTTCAGCTTTATTATATGTATAGATTATTGTTATTGTATAACACAACTTTATAGCGTTTTAGGATAATAATAATATTTTATGCATTCCACAGTGCCTTAGTGTCTCACTGTAATACTGTGTAAATTGTTTTAATAAATAAAATAAAAAAATTGTGCATTCTTACTGCCAAGTTTGTGCAAACTTAGCGTGGTCAGAGTGTACGACATCACGAACAAATAGAAAAACGTTACTTATTTACTTACTTACTTATTGAATTTTATTTTAGTCAGTCATAACTTTTAGTGACTAAATGGCCAGCTTATCGCAATATAGGTTCAATCTAATGTCAATTGTTTAAATAAATAGTTGGGAATTGAATCTAGTACAAAATCAGTCGAAACTCTGAAAGGGACTCGGAAACAGTGCTCTGGTAGCACCCCTCGAGACTTTTGTTCAGAATTCTGAAATCTATAACATATCAAAATCTCAAGATGTTTAACTGAAATACATTTTCCATACTTTAGGTTCAGGGTCCTTTTGTAATATTCAACGCTGCGGGTGGGCTATATTTATTGAGAAGGGATAACTCTCAGTGATATGTATGTAATTATGTATAAGTGTCAGTCATGTGGACCGTTTTTAAAGTCAAAAATGTACTTAACTGTTCTACTCTAAAGAGCTTCGTCTATACAAAAAACAAAACAGTTTGGCAATTGCACTGACATAAATGCTAGCGTGAACGTAACTTACTTTCTATTATGCATCTCGCATCTCAGAAAAATGTACTGTTCGCGCGAACACACTAGTTTTCTCTCCTGTGGGCAATAGTTAACAGCTTGTGGGCATGTAAGTAATGATTTTATCATAGTTCTTTAAATAAAAGGAGGACCTTTTCACGTGGATAAGGGTTAAATAAGAAAATTAACCTTTATAGCCCTTAACTCTTGTGTATGTCTACAGGAAAGACATAACACAGTGGTCTGTTTGACCCATTTATTAGTGCGAGCGAGATGTATAGACAGTAAATTACGTGGACTTTGGCGTACACATATGTCAGTGTTGACATTGTCGGTAACTCATGGTACGGGTACAGGAGCAGTCTCTTAATATAGTTTTTAATTTTCCTTCACAACCATTTATACCTACTAGAATGAACGTGAAAGACCAAAGAGAATACGTGGTGAACAAGCATAAGCAAATTCTTGGAACCGATGAATACAAAGATATGCTAAAAAGAAGAGTGTATCGAACACAAGTTCCGCCGTTTCGTACTGCCTTTGCGAAACGATTTGACCCTTATATATCTAGCTTTATATACAACACTGTCACTAGAAATGTAAATATTAAAGAAAAACCAGTATTTAAGGCAAAACAACTTATAAGGGAGTGGCTAGCCAACTTAAATTACGACGAGACGGAAAAAATAGTCCAAATTCGAAATAGTTGAAATTTTTCATATGCAAAATTAACTAATTTGTATTATTATTATTAGTTTAGTTTTAATGTTTAATTTAAATGTATAAGTACATACTTAGTTGTAGACAAAACCAACCGATTAAATCTGTCAACCGACTGAAGCATACTTTAGTTATAACATAATATGTTATTGGTCGCCGCGATACAGGCTTGCCTAGTGCGGTTACCAATGTTTATCAACTTTGTAATAACTTTTTGCTGAATAAATATTTTTTCATTTTTTCATTTTTCAATAGATTTTTTCTATACTAGAGGGGTCCTGTCATAGTAAATTTACTGCCATCTATCGACACACGACTAAAACTCAAAATGAAAACGTAAAAATTATCAAAAAAATGTATATATATGGATAAATGATTTTATTATTTTTATATCATTTTGACCCATGTTCATTCACTTATATCTATGTGTTAAAATTGTTAAATATGAAACGGTGTCGTCACGCCATCTAGCCGAGAATAGGCTAAAGGTGTGTGCGCCATCTATCCGAGAATGACTTTTTTTGATTTCCGAGGCACGTTATTTCCTTAGACTTTATTAGCTGCTTTGTTACTGCACACCGTTGTATGGGGACCTTGCACTTTGAGACTATGCGCTGAAACTTGGCACAGTTGATTCTTAGCTGGTCTTGAGCAGATACAGATCGGGAGCCGTCGAGAGCCACCTCTCATTTAGTGAGGGGGGAGGGGGAAAGTTCGATGCTGCCGCGCTTCACTTGGAGCAACATTTCTCTAAAACTATACCTATTAGGGAATGTAATATATCATTTTCGGATAAATTAAGGATGAGGAATCTAGTTTTGGAACAAAAACAATGCACTTTCTAACAAAAAAAAAGCATAAAGTAGAAAAGACTAAAAAACGTATTTTTGTTTTTTTCATAATTACCAATTTTTTTTAAAGTGTAGCAGGAATCTGAAAACAATAAATACAGTCGTAAAGCTACACTTATTACGTTTAAGAAAATATATAGTTTAATATACAAAACTGTTGATAAATGGGAGATAAAAAATAATATTAAGCGTGGGTCAGAGTGATCTCAATACAAAATATTATGAATGTGGGAAAGTTACTTATAATTTGTTCTACAATCGTTTATTTTTTAGTTTTTTGTAAATAACTCGTAAACGGTAGCCCACAGCAAAAAAATATCTTTTACGTAAATAATCTGTTTCAGATTTCTTATAAAATAAGTACTACTGTTTTTCGGTACCATCAATATTAAAAAAAATATTGAAGGGAGAAAATAAATACTTAGGTCCCCTTTTTTAGTCATTCGTAAATAACTCGTAAACGAAGGCCAATAGCAAAAAAATTTTTAGTACATGAATAATTTACATAAAATTTCCTACAATAAAGGTCATTCGAACTTTTTCGCTAGGATCAATATTAAAAACGATATTAAAGAGAGAAAATAAATTCTAAGGTCCCCTTTTTAAATATTGATCCTAGCAAAAAAGTTTGAATAACCTTTTTTGTAGGAAATTTTATGCTAATTATTCTTGTGTTAAAATATTTTTTGCTATTGGACATCCTTTACGAGTTATTTACGAATGACTAAAAAAGAGGACCTTAGTATTTACTTTCTCCCTTCAATATTTTTTTTAATATTGACCTTAGCGAAAAAAAGGAGCACTTATTTTATAAGAAATTTGAAACAGATTATTTACGTAACAGATATTTTTTTGCTGTGGGCTACCGTTTACGAGTTATTTACGAAAAACTAAAAAATAAACGATTGTAGAACAAATTATAAGTAACTTTCCCACATTCATAATATTTTGTATTGAGATCACTCGACCCACGCTTAATATTATTTTTTATCTCCCATTTATCAACAGTTTTGTATAATAAACTATATATTTTCTTAAACGTAATAAGTGTAGCTTTACAACTATATTTTTTGTTATCAGATTCCTACTACACTTAAAAAAAATTGGTAATTATTAAAAAATCCAAGATACGTTTTTTTGTCTTTTCTACTTTATGTTTTTTTTTGTTAGAAAGTGCATTGTTTTGGTTCCAAAAAAAAATTCCTCATCCTTAATTTAACCGAAAATGATATATCACATGCCCTAATAGGTACAGTTTTAGAGAAATGTTGCTCCAAGTGAAGCGCGGCGGCGTCGAACTTCCCCCCTCCCCCCCACTAAATGAGACGTGGCTCTCGAGGTCTCCCGGTCCGTATCTGCTCATGACCAGCTAAGAATCAACTGTGCCAAGTTTCAGCGCATAGTCACAAAGTGCAAGGTGTCGTGCACTAACAAACTAGCTATATTCATCTTATACGAAGTTACATATGTCTTTGTGAAAGACGAACGAATATTAAAGTTAATAAAGGCGCAAATACCTACATAACAGTCTCTAACCTACACAAAACCTATACAATTAAGCCACTACCAAAACCGGCATACATAGCATCGAAATTTAAAAAAATCACGCTAATATGACCTTTACACTGAAGGCAATAAGAGGAGTCAATATAAAAGCTGCTGCAAAGTTAATTTGGTAGAACTAACCGCATCAAAGGCAGCTATGCCATTAAATATCATTCAAAAGGAATTTCATATGCACAAAATAGTTTTCGGGTGAAATACCTCAAGAGGTTGCGAAATAATGCCGAGCGCGTTGTCTTGAGATAATTCAGCATGAGTGTTGGCAACTCAGCATTTTTGAGTTGCTAAAAGGAAAAATAGGGAATTTAAAAATTGTTAATGTAGATAAGTTGCCATACGTACCTACGTGTCTACAAAGGTCTACGCTTCTCAGAAGTCTCCCGAACCTAACCTCATTTTAAAACGACATTCTGAAATAATACGAAATTTTACATACACATTCAAGTAACATGTAAATACATACCAGACCGTCTAGCATGAGTTGCGCGCGACTCCATACATCTAGCGCGACTTGAAGTATGGACTCGAGCGAGGGAACGCAACTCATGCTAGACCGCCAGACCTTTATTTATAGTTTGTCAAAGTACTATCTGATTTCAAACATAGACAGAGAGAATCATACTATCTTTGTCTTACACTAGTACTAGCACCCAAAAGAAAACGATTAAGTATAGTTTTTTTGTTCTCATTTACTGACAAATTTGGTTTGACCAATTATACTTTTATTTATTTATTTTACCTCACTAAATTGTAATGGATGATTTCACTCTAGTAATAAATGAAATTGACAAAATCTCACCTGCAAGTTCATTGCTATGTGACCCTGAAGACTGCAATAGTTACTTGGAACCGCACACTGAGTATCTAAAAGTTCTCCATCTTAATATCAGGAGCATAAAATGTAACTTTAATGGATTACAGGTGTTGCTGCACCGAGTTGGTTTTCAACTAGATGTAATAATTCTCTCTGAATTAGAGCTGGGTCGTTTCGAGTTTTCTGTGAAACGAAACGTAACAGTTTTTTTTAACCACGTAACTGTTTTCAAAAACAGTTTCTAAAATAACTGGATTCCCTGTGTGTGTCGAACGAAACGAAACGAAATCGCATATTGAAGTAATAAAACGTAAAATACGCAATTCACATTTCAAAAAAACCTAATTTGCATCGTCTCACTAATGTCTAATATAACTTGACCCCTAACTTCAGTACTTTATAAAGATAAATCGATAGGTCACACATAAAATGGCCTCTCAATTCATGATGCTAGCGAGTGTTCGTTAAGCGTCGTGAATAATTTTTAATGTTGTTCAATTGACGCTACTTTCGCTACTTGCTTTAAATTTACGCATTAAAAGATTCCTTAATTTAAACCCTAATGCTTAGAAAATAAAGCACTTATTTGTCTAACGAACATTAAAGTTTTTGAATATAATGGCCTGGTAAAAAGCGTGCCTAGCGTCTACCTGAACTGAACAAAGCTCAATCCGTTTCGTTTCGTTTTTATCTCTATCTCGCTCTTTCGTTAGCCAATAACCTATATCTGTCCCTGCTCATCGGAAAACGAATAAAACAGTTTTAGAGCTGCGTTTTGCTTCGCGATAGTTGCGTCCGTTATGCGCGACTATGTTATCGTATGTCGCCGCCTCTTTGTCATCGTTTTTATAAAAACAGTTTGTCGTTCCTGCCACAAACTGTTATTTCGTTACAGCACAAGAAAGTGTTTTTAAAAACACTTACGGAAAAAAACGCTCAGCTCTACTCTGAATGCTGGCTAAGTTCTGCTGGCTTAATCCCCACTTTACCGGGCTATGTCATTTTCAAATCTAAGCATCAAAATCAAAACGATGGTGTTCTAATATATGTCAGAAACATATATAGTGTATCGGTCGAAGAGCCCGCCTTACAAGACGCAAACTGTCTTATTTTAAAAATTAGAAATGATATGGCCATTGTTGCAATCTATCGATCCCCATCGACATACTGTACTAATCCTTTTGTAGAAAGCTTAGATACAATTTTATCTGCATTATCATCTTTTCGGTCTCTCGCTGTCATTGGTGACATAAATATCAATATATCTCCAAACTCTGTTGATCCTCGTTCAGATGACTATCTTCTCCTGACAGCATCACATGCTTTACTTCCGGCGCACACATATCCCACTCGAAATGAAAACTGTTTGGACCACGTAATGTTAAAGACTAATAATAAGGCCACGGTTTTTATCTTAAAATCTTTTATTACTGACCACGCCCCGGTGGTCTTCTGTCTGGAATACAAATCTAAACCTTGCACCTATCACTCATCAGTTAGGGTAGACAAATGCGCAATATCTAAGGATATATTAAAAACGGATTTTTCAAATATACTATCACTTAAAGATTCGGATGCAGCCGCTGAAACTTTAATTAACATACTTTCTTCAATTATAACATCAAATTCAATTAATGTACTCAAACCAAGAAGAAGTCGTATATTTAAACCTTGGATTACCCCTGGTCTTCTCCGCTGCATCAAACAACGTGACAGACTTCATTTAAAGGCCAAAAAATATCCGGATAATGCTATCTTAAAAACGACCTACACTAGGTATAGAAACTTTTGTAACAACCTCCTAAAAAATGTCAAAACCACTTACGATAAGCAACAAATGGAGAAGGCCAAGGGTAGGCCTAAGGAAACTTGGAAAGTAATTAAGCAAATAGCTAACATTCAACAAGCTACAGCTACACCAAATGAGCTATTGACCTTGTCCTCAGATCCTACATCATCTGTTGATTCTGTAAATAATTATTTTGCGAGTGTCGGCAGTGTTCTAGCACAAAATATAATTCGTGACACACATAATCAGCAGCCTGCAAGTTATATCCCTACATTGACTCGTCCCCCTGACCCGAACTCCATGGTGATTCTATATGTCCATGATTCAGAAGTCGAGGAAACTATTCTCAGTTTAAAAAATGATTGTTCAGTTGGCTATGATGGCATCTCTACAAGTATTCTAAAGTCTAATCGCACGAAACTTATACCAATTCTTACCTTTATATTCAACTTGAGCATTTCAACGGGTAACTTTCCTAAAGTTTTTAAAAGGGCTCTTATACACCCAATACATAAAAACGGCAGCAAAAATAATGTTAGTAACTATCGTCCCATCTCAGTCCTCACCTGTATCTCAAAGGTTTTTAGAATAGAATAGAATAGAATAGAAATACATTTATTTATGACAAACAAACACAGATGACAAAAACATGTTGACAAATATACAATGTATAACATTTAGTGAAAAATGCCATAAAAGGGTCACAACTCAGCATGTTGCTGGCAAAGCCAGCGCTGTTCTTCCGTTGTAACCCAGGCTTACGCCGTTCGACGACGAGGCGGTTATGCTATAATTTACTAAACTAATTAAAAACTAGAACTATACCTAAAACATAAAATTGAAACTAAAACTATTTAATATACAACTTCAACATTGCGGCAATTGCCGTATCTGGAACAGGCCTGACAGCCAAGTGACAGCTGGCCGCCACGCCATGGCCACGTCACACGGCACGACACCAGCACGGCCATATTTGTGCTATGACATAGCTATCCACGTGTACATTTTGTGCAGAAGACTTAAAAACTTCTAGTCGTAAAAGCTTTAAACAAACCAAAACTATATCACTAAATTAATTATTTGGAAAAGACGAACAAATTAAAATAAAGTGACAAAAAATAGTGCAGAAATGGTTGGCTCATGGGACATAACTACAGGTATGTGAAAAAAAAAAGGCTTCTTAGATAAAACTAGTATCACATCTTAAACTTTCCTGTCTTTGCTGATGTTCATATATCTCTCTTTTTAGCGTAACTTTGAAACTATGCACACTTTTCAGGTTCCTCAAAGGCGGAGACAGATTGTTCCAGCATTTTTTTGCCAAATATCTAAAACTTCCACGGAATGCAGCCGAACAGTGACGGTGCGTTAACAACTGCAACCCACATTGTCGAGCTACACGAGTCTTACGGAAGGAAAGTTTCTCAAAGAGATACGCAGGAGACCGCTGGTGCACTACCTCAAAAAGAAGACTTGCCAGATGAAGCTTACGTCGGTGTAGCATTTTAAGCATGTTGCATTTGTTTAAAAATGGGGTTACATGTGCCCTTAACGGAATATTGAAGCAAAAACGGGCACAAGCGTTCTGAACTCGTTGCACCAGTCGCTTTGTTTTAGTGAGTAGTCGTGGACCATATACTATATCCATATAATTTAATTTTGACAGAACAAGTGAGTCAACTAATTGGATGCGTAGAGTTTCACACAAGAAAGGTCTTATCTTGTACAAAACTTTTAACTTATAGAAACAGCTCCTAACTAAATTTGAAATATGTTTCTCATACCTGAGCTCCGAATCCATTAATAGGCCTAAGTTTCGTGCTTCACTGACACGCTCGATGGCATTTCCCATTAATTTTACATCCATTGTAGGATTAAGCCTAGCCAGCTGATGTTTACTGCCAAATGCTAGGTACTTTGTTTTGGCAGGGTTCAATAATAAGCCATTACTGGTAGCCCAGTCCGCTATTCTACAAAGATCCTCATTTAGTTTGCCTATTGCATTGTCAATGTCCAACTGCTTGAATGAGATATACACCTGCACATCGTCTGCATATATGTGGTATTTACAATGTTTTATATGCCTTATTATGTCGGCAGAGTACAAAATAAACAAGATCGGGCCGAGGATCGAGCCTTGAGGCACTCCTCGTGCTAGTTTCATGCTCTCTGAGATGAGCGATGAGCCATCACTCAAGCTTAATTTTACATGCTGGCTACGATTTGCAAGGTAACTATCAAACCATTTAAGTGCACCAGAATCAAACCCGTAGTAGCTCAATTTTGATAACAATAATACCGTATCTATACAATCGAATGCCCGGGAAAAGTCTAGCAGCACTAATATAGTACACATTCCTTGATCCTGAGCACACAGTATATGATCAGTGACGTCGAGCAAAGCTGTCATGGTGCTCCTTCCCTTCCTAAAGCCCGACTGTACATCCGGTAAAATATTGTTTTTCTCTATATATTCTGTTAATTGCAAGCACACAACCTTCTCCAACACCTTAGACAGACAGGGCAATAGACTTACTGGTCTAAGATCTTTAAGCTGGGTAGGATTTGTAATCTTAGGGAGGGGTCGTACAACTGCTTGCTTCCAGGCGTCAGGAAAAGAAGAAGTTAGAATAGAAGCATTTATCAATTTTGTTATTATGTCCAAACTGTTAGGTAATGTCATCATGATCATATCTAGATTTATGCCATCACAGCCCATAGCATTTGTTTTCAAGCCTTTAATTATTGTAAGAACCATATCGGGGCTGACCGGCTGCAGCTTAAATACTGAATTATTAAATCTGTCAAATTCAAAATAGGTCAACTGTGAAATAGATGTTTGTGCAGTACACGGCAGGTTTAGAAAATGTATATTTATTGCATCAGGGTCATTAAAGCAGGATGGTAAATCAGGGTCATTTTTAGGGATTAATGTAGATTTAAGATTCTTCCATAAAACTTTAGGGTTTTTTATTTTATTATTAATATTATATTTAAAATACGCTACTTTCTCATTATATAGGGCTTTATTTACTGTAGATTTTAACTCTTTATAGTACATTTGCTTAGCACTTGTCTTGTTTTTATGATACTCTGCTGCTGCTCCATCACGCAGTTTCATCATAAACTGGATAGTGTCAGTGATCCACGGTGGGCGGGGAGCCTTAATTACAATAGACTTGGTAGGTGCATGTAAGTCAAATAATATTTGTAGGTTTTTACTGAAAGCATTTGCAATTTCATTTGCATTCATAATGGGCAGCAAATTCCAACACATTTCTTGCAAATCCTTTTCATAAAAATTAAGTTCTATATTTTTATGGGCCTATATGTGGTGGTGTATGGCTTGGGCTTGTCACGTTTAATGAAAAACTCGCAAGTTATTAGACAATGACCGTGTACAGATCCAAGGTGCTCAATGTTAATGTTTCTAGCTTGTAGATCTGTGCACACCACATCAAGCAGTGTCTGGCTCGTGTCAGTGAAGTGTGTAGGCTCTGTTATCAATTGGTTCAGGCTGAAACTTGTTAAAAAGTTATGAAATATTTGAAATTTTGTGTCAGTATGTACAAATAAATTAATATTAAAATCTCCTAATAAAATAATATTATCATAATTGTGTAAAAAACTAATTGTGTCGGAAATGGCATCAAAAAATAGGTCGGTGTTCATCCATGGAGGTCGATACGCTGTCCCCACTACTAGCTTCTTTCCGTTAAGGGTCAATGCAACCCACATTTGTTCCACTAAGCTTTGTTTAGGGTCAACTGGGTGAGATAAAGTGCGAGCACTGACTCCTCGTTTGATATAGAAACCCACGCCTCCGCCACGAGAACGAGTCCCTGGCGGGCGCGGTTTGTGCCTCAGCTTATAGTCGGGTATTACTGGTGCTCGCCCTTCTTCACCCTCTCTCAGCCACGTCTCATTTATAGCTAAAATATCAAAGTCTTGTCGGATACATGCTGAAACAATATTATCATGGTTTGTGCCTAGAGAACCTGCGTTAAATAAACCTATTTTTAAGCGTTTCTTAGTGTGTGTGATTTCTAAATTCATTTTTCTGCCATTTAACAACCATACTCGTATGATAAGCTTTGCATGAACAGCCGACACAGGAAAATTTATGACGATGATTATAAAGGCTAATAAAATAAATATACTGCATTTGTAGCGATACATCGATAAGTGATACTTGGCTAAGATATACATATACCACAAACTTATATATAATACACATAGTTATTAAAATTAAGAAACACATAGCCGCAACTTTTATTGAATCATAGTACAACAAACCCAATTCTACCCAAAAACCTTTCCTATATCGTCCTCAGATTTTATCCGGTGCGCTGCGTCCCCACTCTTTCGACGTACGTAGACGCGCCCATCCTTGGTCCAGGAATAACGCCACTCCAATCGCTTGCACTCCTGACGAGCGCTATACAACAAGGACCGGTTTAGCCTCGTCAACCGCTCATTGACGTAGAACCGCCTGGCTTCTCCCGGCAAGCCGAAACCGGACGTGTCGACCCCGCGGCGCGTCCGCGCGGCACGCAGCAACTCGCCGCGGATCCCGCGGCGCGCGAGCCGGACCACCAGCGGCCGCGGGCGCGCACGCCCCGCCCCAGCCTCAGATGACGCCTCACCACCGGTCCCCGATGCCGCTGGCACCAGCCTCCTCGGACCGACTCTCTCGGCAAATACGACGTCGCGCTCGTCCAGGCTGACCCCAAGTTTCTGCGCGATCAGACTCGTCAGATGTGAAGGGTTCTCATTTGGGTGCTCAGGAACTCCCGCTATCTCCAGGTCACTTAAGAGCAGATCCTGGTCGCGATCGGACAGCTCCTGCTTCAGCGCTGCCACAGTACCCGCCAGCTTATTGTAGTCTGCCCCGCCCGACGCGCGTTCTTGCGACTGCTCCTCCAGTGCCTTCACCCTCTCCTCCACTGCCTCGAAGCGCGCCTGATATCCCGTTATGAGCTCGCGCAGCTCCGCCACTTCATGCCTGAGGCCTGCAATGTCGTCTCTGGCAGCCCTAAACTCACTGCGAAACAGGCGCAACTCCTCCGCGACGTTGTCGTGCTGCCGCTCAGCAGGTGACGGCGCCTGGACGTCAGCACTCGCATTCCCCGAGTCACTGGTTTTAATGGGTGTGTTGTCCCTGTTGTCCCGCGCTGACTTCGACTTGCAGGATGGGCAAGCCCATGTGGTCGCGACGCGGGCGGTGAGGGTCATGTTTACACACACCTTGTGATAAGACAACTCGCATTCAGCGCACCTAGCGACACCTGTCGATAAGAGGGGTCTACCACAATTAGCCGCGCAGACAACCATATCTACGTTTAGTAGCAGAGTTCAGTACACCATCTAATTCGTTCGGCACCTTACCACTAGATGGCGCCACTCGCAACAAGGGAAAAGTCGATTTAAATTATTAGATTAGATTACTGATCAATTGCGCATACGAAACCAGTAAACTAACTTGCCTGTCCTGTTTTTGAAAAGATTCTCAACAAACGCCTTGTTGACTATCTTAATAAACATAATATTTTGGCAGACAATCAATACGGGTTTCGAAGGGGGCGATCTACAGAAGATGCTGTCGTCAAACTTACGTCTCTAATTATTAAGAACCTGGAAGATAAACATAAAACGATTGGTATATTTTTAGACCTCTCTAAGGCGTTTGACACAGTGTCTATACCGACTCTCCTAAACAAAATGGAAACCATTGGTATTAGAGGAATCTCTTTAGATATCTTTAAAAGTTATTTGACTGACCGATCTCAGAGTGTAATAATTAATAGAACAACAAGTAACGAAGTTCAACTAAACTATGGGGTACCTCAGGGCAGTGTTTTGGGGCCAACACTTTTTCTGATATCGCTCCTTGAGAAACACAGTGTCATTAAGCGAAAAACGTGTTTTTTGGGTACAGAGCTTTAAAATTTTCGAAATCTTCAAACGTCTAAAACTGCCGTACTAGAGATAAAAGAAAGAGTTTTTTGCTATATTTTGTTAGATTTTAAACTAATCTTGTGAGTCATTTGAGTAAACTGTGTTTTTTTTGTTTAATTTCTAAGATAATTCAATTAAAAGAAAATTGTAATGTCACTATTCCGTTTAGTTTTGCTTAATGTCACATGACGACTTCGCAATATTGATTCAATTTATAGAACAGTGACACTATATCCAGTTATTTGATATAACTTAACGTTTATTTCAAAGAAAAAGCGCAAATAGAATCATTTTACATGGATGTTAATTAATATTTACTAAAGTAAGCGACTTTCAGTCTTAAAAAACTAGCAAATAAGACTAGTTTTTCTTTAAAACTAGAGTATTCTTAGCTTGTTTTGTTTGGCTATATTTTTACGATCAAAAATTACCAAAGTAAATAAACAAAGGGGAGGATAATAATTGGGGGATGCGATGTAAGGGGCCCGAATGTCATTTAACGGACCCCAGACCAGCCTCTCCTGCACGTGGTCACCCTGTGGAATACCAAACAAGCCTCTGGCGAACCACCAACCCGCACTGAACCAGCATGGTGGGCTTATGGCCCAATCTCATTTGACATGTACGACTCCTCGTTACGGCGCTAAGTACCCTGTAAAAGTGGTGCTAAGAATCCCCGGGCGGAAGATACCCACGTCATCATCATCCTGCTAGGCCTTGTTCTCATTTATTTGGGGTCGGCCTTCCCTGTTCTTTTCCTCCATTCTGCACGATTGAGTGCAACGTCGGCGTCTATATTGAGGTCTTTCAGGTTTCGCTGAACCGTCGTCAGCCAGGTAGCAGGTGGTCTTCGACGTCCTCGCTTCGTCGTTGAAATATCGAGCGCTACCTTAACCATGTAGTCTACAGGACGCCTCTGTACATGACCGTACCACCTCAGACGTTTTTCCGCTAGCTTTTCTGTTATTGGCGCTACTTTGAAACTACCCGGCGGAAGATACCCACACGCTTTGTCGTCAAAAAGAAGTGGCAGGACAACATTGTCGGATTATCAAATTACTCCGACAAGGTGGCTGTGTTGACGTTAAGCATATCCCAAATCCCAAAGCTATATACCTACCTTAACCGCAATCAAAGCCTACGCATCAACATCTACACATTGCGATGATAAGATTGAAGAGTATTACGAGATTATGACCCTCTAAATAAATCTACTGATGAAAAGCAGGAAACATGGACCATTGTCCTTGGTGAAGTCAGATCAAGCACACATACATAGTCGGACCACATATGGCCTTGGCAGCAGAAACGACCGTAGTTCTAGGTCTATTCCATTTGCTTTTGGTCGAAACATGAACGTAGATAAGTAATTCCTTCTTTCTCAAAAAAACTTCAAAGTCGCTGGACCTGGACTTCGCCTGGCGGAATATCACACACGAAATTGACTACTTATATAATAATATTTTCATCTGACAAAAGTTTAATTAGATATTTATTTATGTAGGTATTAGGTACATCAAAAGGTTTAAATTTAGTTCCGATCACAGACCCGTGAGAGCAAAAATAAAGTTTAAGACTTAAATCCACCGTAAGCAATTAATTCATAAATAGGCAAAACACCTAAACAGAAACACACTCTTATTTGTAACCACGATCAGTTTAACTTAGAATTACGAAGTAATTTTGACACCTTACAAGAAGAGATACCACAAATACACATTCAGAAGTTCAAATTCAAAATAACAACATTATAAATACTTTAGAAACAGCCAGTAGCAAAATTAAACCAACCCGGAAAAACAACAAAAAACTCACAAGCGACACATTATGTTATTAGAACTAGCTCTTCTGAAGGAGGTACGAATTCTTCATCATCATAAGTATTAATCTTTATTAACAGTTTCAACTAAAACAGTAGTATTAACTTTATTAAAATAGCTTTAAACTTTTTTGTCATTCAAGACACATTGAGACATTTTCTACTGTAAGAGAACAATAGTTTTATGGGTAATTAATAGGTAAGTACCTACCTAGTGATAATAATAATTAATGTGTGTTTTGTGTCACCTTGTCAGAAATAAAATTGGAACATAACAGACATCACAAAAATAACTTGCAAATTTTGATGAATGAAAAAGTATCACACAACACATAAATAATATTATATTATAATTAATAAATATGGGAATCTTACACATACCAACCTAGTTCCACAGTTAGATCAATAGGGCTCGTAATGTGGCTATATCTATCTAATTATAAATAGTCGTCTAGTAGGTACCCATAATACAACTCTATTATGAACCTTATACAAAAAATACAACACAGTGACATTAAACAACGAGTGACATTCATTAACCACACCGTTATAAGCGTTCTGTACTAGTTGTAGTGGCTTTAAGCTTAAAACGACATTTTTCACTTAAGCATGCCAACTGTCGCTATGGTAAACTAAGCTAGCATATTGACACTACACAGATAATGACGATCGACCCGCTAAAACTTCTGTCAGCTTCTTAAAATCACAATGTCACTTAAAGTAAAAGAACAGTACGTTTTTATTTTTAGTCAGCATTATGGCTTTAAGTTTTAAGCAAAACCGTCATTATAGGTATAATGTCACTTTACTTATTTCAAAACGTTATTCTATTCTATTAAATTCAAAAGTACAAGTGTCCTTAAAGGGAAAAGTACGATATTGCTTTAAATTGAGTTTTGATTTTGATACCATATTATAAGTTTAAAGTGACATAGTACGTATAGATACACTATTTCTTATGTAAATTGACGTACTTACCATTGAATCTCATAGAAAACCGTCACTAAGCAAAAAATACAATTTACTTCCCTTTAATGACATTGTTCCTATGAGACGGGCACCTATTCCCTCTATTCGCCATAACGACATTAGCGCCCTCTGGCGGTTCTAATAGAGCTAGGGCGATAGGTGTCTTCGTATTGCGTGCGTTACGATCATACGAGCTAGATGGCGTTATTAACTCAAAAACCCCATTTTTTGGATAATGACGTTATGTTTCTCAAGGAGCGATTATATATTAACGACCTGTGCTCTCTCCAACTAAAAAATTGCGAGATTATTACGTATGCCGATGACACGGCTCTGATTGTGCATGGGGAGGATTGGTCTAGCGCTAAAGAGGCATCGGAGAATGCACTATATCATGTGTCGCAGTGGCTGTCATCTAATCTTCTTACACTAAATGTAGATAAATCTAAGTTTATAACCTTTTCGCCAACATCTGTTTCGCAACCGAGTGCGGAGTTCTCGGAAATTATTGCTCACAGATGTCCAAGGCAATTAGCTGAGTGTACTTGTTCCTCACTATCGCGTACTTACAGCATTAAATACCTGGGTGTAATAGTTGATAGTAACCTCCGGTGGGAATTACATATTGATACACTAAGTAAGAAAATTAGGAAATTAATCTATATTTTTAAAAACCTTCGCTCAGTAGTCGACCAAATGACATTAAAAATGGTGTACTTTGCCTTGGCACAATCACTGCTAACCTATTGCATTAGTGTATGGGGTGGTGCTGCGAAAACCTTACTCTTGCGCTTAGAAAGAGCGCAACGTGCAGTCTTAAAGGTAATTTTCAAGAAACCCTTCAGGTATCCCACCATTGATCTTTATAGGGAGAGTAAAGTGCTGTCGGTACGAAGTCTATTTTTCCGCCAAGTCATTTTAAAAAAACATAAGACCATAACCTTCGATAAAAATCTCACGAAAAATAAACGTCGAGTTCGTGTCTGTGATATACAGAAATTTCGCTTGGCAGTTTCAGGACGACATGTTGATTACCTTAGTTCTAAATTGTACAATAAGGTTAACGACCTTACCGATATACCGGGTGTGGCCTGTAACATGAGCAAAAAATTAAACTGTAGGCTGTACTCCTCATACTGACCAACATTTGTTCAGCGACTTTTAAAAATAACTTGTGGTTTGATTTTTATTACACTTTAATGTTTATTGTAAGACGCAATGTATTGCGAATTTTGTTATGTTTAAGGCGTGACAAGCAACGTCAATCACACTAATATGGCGTGGCGATGGCGTCCATTGAAGATAATATTTATTTTGTATGAAAAATAGGGAGTCTAAATACTTCATAATTTTTAAAAGTTGTTGAACAAAAGTGTCACCGTTTGAGGAGTACAATCTATGTTTTAATTCTTTGCTCGTGTTACAGGCCACACCGTGTATATGCTCTCACACTAAGAGAATGTAAGCAGAAAGTCACTGATTGGCTACAAACGCTAACTTATAACGAGATTGAGGATTGCCTAGCCTCTCATTATTAAAATATCATTCGAGCAACTTACACACACACACACAAACACACACACACACACACACGAGCACATTTACAAATTAATCACACTTTCAACTCCTGTGTAACACTAATAGACATTGTGAGTGTTAACTCTTTGTTTATCATACTATGTATTTTTCCGATATTTTTAGTTCTATTTTTATTATCAGTTCTGTTGTACACTTGTAGATTTAGTACCAAAACCTATATAATAATATAGGTATACTTAATGTTTTCTCCGGAGTGAGAGCCTGGTGAACTGTAATACAGGTTTATACCTAGTTCAGACTCCAGTCTCTCACAAAGGATCACAACGTCATCTCGAATTTAAATTTTGTTATCATACTGTGAAATTGTTACAAATCCTTTGTGAGCTGATAAATAAACATTTTTATTATTATTATTATTTTATTTAAATACCTAAAGTTACAGACTAGTTCGTGCATAAGTTTGTCAGTTATTCTATCAGTTACTTACATAAAGAATAACCCCGTAATTTTTACTCAACTGACAACAACTGGGTATCTTATTTGCAACTAATTCTGACGAGAAAGTAAGTTACTAAAGTGTCATGTTCCGGCAAAGTTGACGTAAGTCGGGTCGATGGGCAAAGTTGGGACCAAAGACAAGTGAAAATTAAAGACAGGAGAGAAGAAAAATAATTGAAGAAACTATAGACCGGAATCCATGGGGCATGTCACACATTTGGCTAAATTCTAGAGGCCGCCTATAAAACTTGATTTCCATTGTTTACAGAGCTTTATTGCCATCGAGTCTTTTACAGTCTCGCTTTATAAGAATCAATGAATAAACATCTCAAAAAAGGACTTTCACGACTCAGTAGACTGAAGTAAGTATTTTACATGCAATTTTTTTTACCAATTGTGTACCGTTTTAGAGAAAAAACGCTTGCTGACGGAATTTCCCGTATGACGGAATTGGTCGCATTGCCCTTATTATGGCTCCTCTTCACGTTGGGCCAACGCCAACGAGGGACGCAGCCATGCGGTAGAATGAGATAGTAATATCACTTGCTCCCTCTAACGCATAAATGCGTTCCTCGTTGGCGTTGGCGTTGGCCCAACGTGAAGAGGAGCCATTACACGACTGCCCAAACAAAAAGAGTGTATTGTTTCTTTATATTTTTCAAACCATAGAATGTACTTGTACATAAGATTAAAGACAATTTGGTGCCAATTGGTGCAATTATAGTCTTTAATATTAAATTGTCTCTATTTGAAACTTTGCCCTGCTAGGAGGCCATATACTGTGTTTATTTCGGATAGTTTCTAAATCGACACGAGTTGCGAATTACCTATTCGCACGTGTATCGTACAACGTTTTCCAATACATAATTATGGCCCTTTACATTTTCGACTTTAGTTGTCGCGTAATATGCTAGTGATCACACTAGTGCCACAGGGCGGATACGGATACATCAATCATTTGCGTTTATATGTGTGCGCGGCACGTTTGTACACGCGTCATTGTGTATGTGTGGGTAAGTCGCTTTACTGAGGACGCCAGAAGTCCGCCAGATTCATGTCGCGGCCAGTCGCGGGGCGAGGTAATGCGAGTCGGGGCGGGGCGGTGCGTGGCCGTTCTGTATGATAATACTATTACTTATTCTGTGCTAGTGCGGTAAAGTAGCACCATATGTACAGTAAATAAATTAATGAAACGAACGTCTTCAAACAAATTTGCCTGTCGAGTGCAGAGGTCTACAAATAAATTCGCGACAATTCGACCACAAACTTGACTATACATATATGCCACGGTCAAGGGAAAATCGGCCTTACTTCGTTGGAATAAGAGCGACGTGACCGGGTACGTAGACGTATTAGCAGACGTGATGTCCGCCCCTGGACTATGTGGTTTAAGGTGCGGTGTGGAGGCCAAAGGATTTAATTTGTTAGATTTAAAAGTGGATGTTAATATTTAATGTCGTATTCGTGACATCAGACATCATCACAATGAATGTCAAATCCTGAACTTTAATTAACTACATCCCAAGCGAACTAGAACTTATAACTCTTATAAGGGTATATTATGTATACTTGTACCTAGATCTAAATTATTTTTTCGCCGAAGTCAAAAACAACGCATAATATAGTCTTAATGTTGAACTTGGCTCACATTTCATATGTTTTTGATGGGATTCATTTTTACAAAAGATTACCTTATAACAAACATTGCTGGTTTAATTTTATGCATGTGAGGTTGACCTTGTATTTTTTTGTGTTATTAAGATTGATTTAACATTGTACTCCTTAGGTATTTTTAATTTTAGTATATTTTTATACCGCACGCCGAAGGGCACACCACGCACCTATCACCTAAACTAATACCGTATGTAACACATTATAACGAAATAAATGAATTTTGAATTTAGGATTGCATCAATGTTGCGCTCCACAGCGGGCCTTAAGCGCAGGCCGTGCGGTTAGCCACTAACGTCAGCAAAATTAACGTCTCACTGCGACGAGGCACTGCATGTTGCATTTGCACTTTAACGCATACTAATACCAACACGTCGTGAGTATAAGCATAAGCTATCTAACTATCCAGTGATTGCCACGGAAATCAGCAAACCCCTGTTATTAATGTTGCAATTCATTGAAAATAAGGGTTGGCATTAGTAACCATGCTGCCATAGGGAACTCTAACTGCACCGTTCAGGTGCAGGTCAACTTCGCCCAAATAAAATATTATTATTCCTAATAAAGTAAATTCAAAAATAAAGTGTCGCGGAACACTCGGTTGGAACGAAGTTAACCACTCACATGCTTGATATTTTTCAGTGACAGCAGGGTGACAGCTGGTAGCTACAGTTACCAAAAGCAAGTGAGTGGTTAAGAAAGGCTGGTGACATGTTCATGTTCATGTATGTATGTTCTCATTTTACATCGGATTATGAGTTTCCAAAACGTCCAGCTTGGCGCGCTGTTCAAGATCCCATAGTAAATGAGACTTAATGCTAACGCGTACAAAGGGTGGAGCGAAATCCAAAATTCTTGAATATAGCAATGGAACCCCTCTAAAAGGATGTCTAATTTTTTATTATTTAAGGTAAAAATAATTAAAAAAATATTGGTATATACTTTTAGCCCTCTTCTATTCGATTATATATAGCAATATATGTATATTTTTAATAAATTTAATTTATGCTTATTTTTTTAAAAACAAGTTTTATTCATTAAATAACATCCTTTCCTTACAGATATACTCGATTCCTATACTTATTTTTGTTTATAACGTATATTTTTATGACACGGTAAAACCACGTAAATAGTGATTTTATGGAAAATGCCCTTTAACCCGGATATTGTGCACAAATTGGAGTTTACAACCCATAACAGAATCGTGAAAACTATTTTGAACATGATAAGATAATAAAAATAATACAAATATAAGTATATATATGCCTAATATACGTGTGAACATGACCCAAAAAGGGCGTAAGCGACGCCGAAGAGCGAAATTTGACGCTTATTTAAACATATAAGTAACCCTTTTTTTGCAGAAAAATGATACTTTTCGTAATCAATAACATCGTTACTTTGACACAAGAATGTCTAAAAAAAATAAGTCATATAATTTTTTTACACTGTAGCATTTTCCTTGTTTTGCATGAAATTGCTGTTTAATATGAAATTTTGAAATTATATTAGTGCATAAATATTGAAAAATGCAGTAAAATTTTGGTAATAACTTATTATACGCTTATTAAGTATTATATAATTTCAATAAAATATACACATATTAGTGAAATAGTATATTTTAATAATTGATGAAAATGTACTTTTATTAATTTCTTTAGAAAAATGTACTGTTCGCGATAACACACTAGTTTTCTCTCCTGTGGGCAATAGTTAACAGCTTGTGGGCATGTAAGTAATGATTTTATCATAGTTCTTTAAATAAAAGGAGGACCTTTTCACGTGGATAAGGGTTAAATAAGAAAATTTACCTTTATAGCCCTCAACTCTTGTGTATGTCTACAGGAAAGACATAACACAGTGATCTGTTTGACCCATAATTTACATGACAAACTGCAACTTTTGGTACCGGTTCCACATTGATAAATTTTTTTTTTCCATACAACGACGCTCCACCCTGTCGCGCTATCAAATTAAATCTAATACACATCAAGGGGCTCTGTGTGGCTACCACCAGTTTGGCACTGCCAAACGATATGGAGAACGTAACTAACTTTCTATGCATCTCGCTTGTACTCGCATATTAGTGCGAGCGAGATGTATAGAAAGTAAATTACTTAGACGTTACCGTATATCCGTACCTGAGAGGCATAACACTGTAAGCTGACTGTAAGTGCCATTTTAGTAATTTTACAGGAGAAGCGATTTTGTGTCAAAATTTGTGTTACAAGGATTTTCGAACAACATAAAATAACAACAACAGAGGTTTATGTTACAGTTTTTTAAATTAATCAACAGTATTTGACATTATTATGTGTTACTTTCAAGTTATCATTTTGTACTTATAAGATATATTTTTCAATAAAACTAAAAAAACTACCCCACATACAGTATTCTGCTTCTAAGCTTATTTAAAATTCGAGGAGTTACAGTAATATTAAAGGTCCTTAACGAGATTGAAAATACTCCTATAATAACAAGTCCGTTTAAATGCAAATGACCATTGTAATCAACTTAAACTGATTATAATATAGAAATTTTAAGTTTTAGTTAGGACATACATTAAAATGCGTTACAATATGCCTAGCATTATAGTGTATGTGCACTCAGAACCGTAAACTCTCTGGACATACCTTAAAATTAACCTAGTAGCATTTTACTGTATTTCACTTACATCAAAATGTTCCTCAGAGGGTTATACACTTACAGTAAAATGCATATGAAAAACTTGGAATTGGTAGTATTATCGAAAAATATAGTTTCATGGATCGATGGAGCATCAGAAATTATGTACGATACTGTAAAAAACCGAAATTCACAAAAAATGGACTTACAGTGTTATGCCTCTAAGGTACGGAATTATGTCAGTTTTGACACTGTCAGTGACTCATGATACGGGTACAGGATACCACAGTGCCCACAAAAACTGGACGTCAGTGAGTAAGAGCTCTTAAGGGGCCCACTGATTAACAGTCCGCCGGACGGTATCGGCCTGTCAGTTGTTCGTAACTGTCAACATTTTGTTCTAACTGACAGGCCGATACCGTCCGGCGGACTGGTAATCAGTGGGCCCCTTTAGACTTAAACGGAGTATAATGAACAAAAAGCATTAGACAACGCAAGCCCTTTTCCAACCGGGTAATGTTCGAGATCTTATTAAAAATAAAGTCGGGAGCAATTTGGGCTAATCAGATCGTGTATTCCTACCCGTCACAGGGCGTACACCAATGTTCGCTTCGGTCGACCAGGGCTATAACCGCGAAAATCGAAGTTCGCAAATTGCGGGCATCTTTCTCTGTCACTCTAATTACGCCTTCATTGGAGTAAAAGAGAAAGATCCCCGCAATTTGACGACCGGTCTGGCCTAGTGGATAGTGACCCTGTCTGCTAAGCCGATGGTCTTGGGTTCGAATCCCAGTAAGGGCATTTATTTGTGTGATGAACACTAATATTTGTTCCTGAGTCATGGTTGTTTTCTATGTATATAAGTATGTATTTATCTATACAAGTATGTATATCGTCGCCTAGTACCCATAGTACAAGCTTTGCTTAGTTTGGGGCTAGGTTTGATCTGTGTAAGATCTCCCCTAATATTTTTAATATAAAAAAAAAATTGCGAATTTCGGTTTTCGCGGTAGCCCCCAGAGCCTAGTGTAAACATTCAATAGCGTGACGGACGTACGCGTCTGCCTTAAGTCTAAATTTGTATGGGATTTTGAACAGCGCGCCAAGCGGGACGTTTTGGAAATTCAAAACCCCATACTTCTTCTTCCTCGTATTCTTCATTACTGAAGGTCGTGCCTGTCTTGAAATGCCTTCACCGAGGCCTCGACGAGCTGCTTCCATTTCTCCCTGTCTTCGGCTTGTCTAAGGGCAGTAGTGACAGTAAGTCCTGTAATGTTCCTTACTTGATCGGACCAACGGGTGGGTGATCGTCCTCTCGGCCTCTTGCCATCCATTTTTCCACAAACAACCAGTTTCTCCAGGTTATCTGGCTGCCTTCGAGCAATATGTCCAAAATAGCCCAGGACTCGTTGGTAACAGATTGTGGATAGTCTGGATTTGATCCTGAGTTGGCTGAGAATGGATTTGTTGGTTCGTTTTGCTGTCCACGGTATGCGCAACATTCTCCTCCAACACCACATCTCAAATGCCTCAATTCTTTTCCTGTCTATTGCCCGTATTGACCATGACTCCGAGCCGTAGAGAAAAATTGAAAACACTAAAGACCGCACAAGTCTCATCTTGGTGTCATTGGAGACGTTTCTGTTCCGCCAAATTGTGTTCAATTTGCTCATGGCGCCTTTTGCCATCTGTGCGCGTCTTCGAATTTCTATCTCACAGCCGCCCTCATTGCTGATGAGTGAGCCCAGGTAGACAAACTCTTGTACACATTCGAGGTCTGACAGTTCACCAGTCCGTTCAAGCAATCCAGCTCGATCAATGACCATGATTTTGGTCTTCGATTTGTTAACCGAGAGCCCTACCATTTTGCTTTCACGCTCTACCCTCCTAAACAATTCGGCTAGTTCCTGTTCTGAAGAAGCAAACAATGTTGTGTCGTCTGCATAGCGAAGGTTGCTGATCTTGTGACCACCTATTGTGATGCCTCCCTCCCAGTCCTCTAGGGCTCTTCGCATTATATATTCGCCGTAGATGTTGAAAAGAAGCGGTGATAGAATGCATCCCTGGCGGACACCCTTTCCTGGTTTGAAAGCACCGGACACAACATTATTGATCTTGATGCTCGATTCTCCATCTTCGTACAAACTACTAATCAATGCTATCAGATGCAGAGGGACGCCCATTTCTTGCAAGATTCTCCACATACAACTCCATCTTACACAATCAAATGCCTTTGTGTAGTCGATAAAACACATGAGCATTGGAACATTAAACTCTCGGCTCTTCTCTATCATCTGTCTAATGTTCACAATTTGCTCCCTGGTGCCTCGGCCTTTGACAAAACCAGCCTGTTCGTTTAGTATTTGGTGTTGCAGGTACGATTGTAGCCGTCCGCTGATGACGTAGAGCATTATTTTGCTAGCATGAGATATGAGCGCTACTGTTCGGTAATTTCCACAAGACTTCGTTGAACCCTTTTTATGCAACGGTATCAAAAGAGACTTTTTCCAATCGTTTGGCCATTTACCAGTAGTCCAAAGCTGGTTACACACAGCGACAGCGCCACGCGCGGCTTATGGCTTTCCCCAAAATTGGGGCCGAACGGATGTACTTTTAGCTACCTGTAGCAAAGCGACGAAATCGCGGAGTGAGCCACGCCTGCTAGGGATCAAGGCGTCCTCAATAATTTTCTACAATTTCTTGTCGGACTATACAATGTCGGCAGTGTAAGTGTGTTATTTTATTTATGATAATTAATCAGTATAATAGGTACCAATTCTTGGTTAAATAGATCAGTTATATTTGTCTTTGAGGCGAACGCCTAGTCGGCTACTCGAATAGCCTCAGGGAAACCAGTGTCAGCAGAATCCGGAGCACCCTGCAGATACAGATACTCGTACACGGTCTCAATATCTTACTCGATTTTGTTTACGTGATGTAGATTGGAATTCGATAAGACCGCTTTTTGGTGTCTAATTTAATATTATTTATTGACACTTATTTATTTTTGCAGCATTTTTATGAGTATTTTTTTGCAACGGCTAAGTAGGTACTTATTTTTTAGCCATTAGAGCGGTTTCGCACTACGTCCGATCCGAATCCGATCCGAACCCGTGAAAATATGGTTCGTAGTAGCCGTAGAACTATTTCTATGGTAAGTTACGCACCGCACACGTTGAATGACGGAAATAAATCGAATGATCTAGTGCGTAACTTACCATAGAAATAGTTCAACGGCTACTACGGACCATATTTTCACGGGTTCGGATCGGATTCGGATCGGACGTAGTGCGAAACCGCTCTTATTGATCGACTCTTGCACCATCCCACTAACCCGGACCTAACCGGTTAACCCAGTGTCAAATTGTAGTGATAACCATGGTAACTCCAGCCTGGTGTCTCCAGGTTTAACCAGTTAACCCCGGCTTAGTGGGATGGTGCAAGTGGCCCTTAGTGACCATATCTCTGTCTATTTTTGAACTTTGTACTCTTACCATGAGTTTCTAACTAGCACCAATGTCAGTACAAGGGATATCTAAGTTAGTTTACGAAGTCCCTAGCGAACAGTGTCAATCTCTTGGTAAGGATACTGTGGATTTAGCCACGGTAAAGGATTTGTAAATAGTCGTGTCATTAAAAGGTGCCAAGGGGTACTCCACCGGAGCCCCCTACTGAGAAGGGTGCTCGATCGGCGCCCGATTAGTAACCACTTCTATTGTCTTCAGCTTAATGAGACGCTTGCGCTTTTTCTTGCGTTCAAGTGGCTCGCAGTCATTTTTTAACAATTTTAACCGACTTTTTCGGAAAATTCGAAATTGGTCATAGGGCGTAAGTAATAATCTGTTTGTGCGTAGTTTCAAGCAAAGAGTATAGTAAGTATTTTGCAAGCTATGAAATCATAATTTATTGTGAAAAGTTGAAAGAGAAAAACGCTTATTCAAAATTTTATATAGGATAAAAAGGATTGCGGTGGTTGCGGGTTCAAGTCCTCCCGGAAGCGTAATTTTTTCCATTTTTTTCTTTAATGTAACATTTGGAATATCGCTTGCAGACGTATCTGCTTGTTTTAAAAATTAAATTTAAAACTATTTGGTATAGAGCACATATATAGACGGTGTCGGTCTCCTTGCATTATTCCAATTGAAACTAATAAATAATATTAAATTCGTGCAAACCTAGCATTACCTTAATTGCCTGTATAGGTCACAAATCATTTCTTTCGCCATTATATTTATATTTTCCTTCACTCCCACCCGAGGTTACGACGTAATTTCAACTCGGGCCCGGGCACCCGTGAAAATTCTTTTTAATTTCCAAACTAAGTCGAAGAAACGTCCGTAAGGTAAATTACTTTGACGATTACGCTAACTGGGAGTGGGAAATTAACCGTGGCCCGCTCGCCAATTTGTTTTAGCTAATTACGAAACGGTTGGGTTTCGAGGGGAGTGAACAAATTGCTATTTTTAATAATAACAAGCAATGGCTCAAACGCTTATAATACGTAATATCTGGGAGACCGAGCTTTGCTCGGAAAACATATAAAAACTCAAAAATGCGCGTTTTCCCAGAGATACGACCTAGGTAGATCGATTTATCATATAGCAATTTCATCGAAATCGTTAGGGCCGTTTCCGAGATCCCCGAAATATATAGAATTATGTATAATTATATAAATAAACAAGACATGCTCGTCAAATAACAAGATCCGTAACCCGGACCGTGGGTTCCGGTCGGAATATCAAGATCTGAAATCAATAAAAAAAAATGTTAATAAATTATATAGGTATAATGCAAACAATCTTTATTTAGCTTGACTTTATGTGTCGTATTAATGTCGTAGTCCTTGTAAAAAAATATCGTTATCTTTTAATAAGAAAATATTATCTTCACTTAAAATGTTATCATCTCTCAAACGTTAAAATATTAATTTACTTCCTTTTCTCATAAAATATAAATCTCGTTCTTTAAAAACATTTACCTACTCTTCATCTTTAAAACATTTACTATTCAACTTTAAAACATTTAAAAACATTTGGTATTCAACTTTAAAATATTCACTCTCGCTGTTTATAGTTACGGTACCCTATAAATCTCGTAATAAAAATAACTAATGCCGTATTAAGACGGAGTCCTAAGCTCCTAACATAATTAATGGGAATGGTTACCCAGGGCATGGTCACCCTATAATCAATACATCATGGGCTACGCTCCCGTGCGTACCCGAACTTCATAACTACACGCGGGATTGGCTACCCGAGGGCATGGTCACCCTAAAACACAATAATAGCGGCATATCAGGCCAGGCTGTACGGCTCTGCCTGTACCTAGAGACACAAATACATTAAGACTTAAAAGTCTCCTACAACTTTCACGGAGGATACTGTATATCACACTATGATCAAGTACGAAGGACTAGTGCTCTAGCTATAAGGTCACATTGTACGAATGTGCCTATTAAACTCCTTAAAACTTCTCAAACTTGTACCGTACTGTAAGGTTTTTTATAAAATAAACACTTTTATTTAACTTCCAAAATTCAAAAAAAAATTATGTAATAAATCAAACTATCGCTGTATATCAGGTGATCAGTCCGACACGTAGCTAAAGTATTAATCATTACTCAAAAACACTTAAATAATTTTATTGAATTGAGTTGTTTATTACTTAATCGTTATGCGATGTATCAAATTTCATTCATCGCTTATTAAAATATTCTAACTCGCGGCAAAGTCTCGCGGCCTAGTTAAGTTTTCTGTCGACGTGCGCACAACGTGTGGCACGCGCTGCAAATTGCAACATACATAATTGAGGACACTATTCGACACTTTTAATTTTTATATTATATTATGACTTCTTATGAAAATTATTTATGCTCGAAACGAAATTGAGTTTAGCGACAACCTTTAATAATTATGAATGATTTAAATATGACTGCTACTGAATTGGAAAAAAAAAAATGCTGGCTTTTAGAGAAAATTAAATAAAATAATAAATTACACGTAGGATTTACATCCTATTGCTGCGTGGCTGGCCGTCCTCGGCTTCGTCTTCACGATATGCCTAGGAATTTCACGATATGCCTGATCTCACGATCGGCCGCCGACATCTATACTCTGTATCTTTAGATACTTAAATAAAAGTAAACAAATAATTTGTTCATTTTCGGGTAGTTGTAACATTTATTGATTAGCTTCGTCTTCGTCCGGTCCGGTGCGAGTTCGCGACCGGCATTCTTGGCAGCTGTTGGCGCGGCCTGGCGAGCTGGCACCTCCACGTGGCACTCGCTTGACGCTTCATATGGCTGGCTGGCTCTGCTTCCGATGATTATGGTGGGCCGGGATTACCCTGGACACCTCTTGGTTTGCGAGCCGGGAAACCCTGGACAACGCTCTTCGATCTTCGCTCTTCTTGATTTCTCTTCTTAACTTGGTTTCCGTTTTTTGATGTTGGGTGGTTCTTCTTTTTTCTTGGTTCTTAATGGTGGTTGGTTCTGACTGCGTGGATTCTTGCGTTGAAAGTGTGATTGGTTATCTGGGTTGTAGTCTTGGTAGATTCTTTCTTCTTTCTTCTTTCTTGAGTATTAGTTCGTTGGTTCGCTGGCAGGGTCGCCATCAAATAACAGGAGAGGTTTTGTTATGTTGTTTCGAGCAGGAGCAGGGAGTATGTATTGAAACACCTTATGTGTGATAGTATAAGAACGTATATTCTCTAAATGCCTGCCTATATATACACGTTAGGTTGCGCTGACACAAGCAATACGCGTTTATGTCGCAGTAAACCAAAGCGTTACTGCTAAACACTAAAAGTGGACAATCGCCATATTACACTCGTTTAAAGGTATTAGATAAATATTACGGCTCGAAATCGAATGACTAGAAAGGAATGTCAAATGGGTTAAAATTCACAAGCGTACGATATGTAAATACATTTACAATTACAACGCTCTAATCGCTGTGGACTATCTCACGACGTCTTTATGAGTTTTCGGCAGCCAGAGTTAAAAACATTTGCGGCGAAACTCAAAAATCGAAACTAAATATCTTAACATTGAAATAAACTTTGACTTTGAGTAGGAATCTCTACTCTTGGAAACTTTGTATCCCGAATCTCTGCCATCAACAAATCGCCTATGCATAAAATTAACATCACCAAATCGCTTCAAACGTGAACTCTAATAGAATCGCGGCGTTTGAGAATCTTTAGTGATGTGCCATTTCCAGATTTTTCACCTATCCATGCGGATGTTTGACAACGTCTTTAATATTGTAATGCCGCGCGAGACCTTTGATATGGTATAGTATTTTATTTTAGCCAATCAAAACTTTATCAGAAGTTTTATATTGAGTAATATTCAAAGCTGGCGAGGTATATTGTATGGATAAGGGATAACTTAGAATATGAGCTCAAAATGACCTCAGGGGAATTGAGCCGCAAGCTGTACAACAGTGATATGTATGTGTCAGATAAGAGTCAGTCATATGAACCGTTTCTCGATGTGAAAAATGTACTTAGAACTTAATTTATACCGGGTGTGGCCTGTAATAAGAGCAATAAATTAAACTATAGGCTGTACTCCTCAAACTTTTTTCAGTAACTTTTAAAAATAACTTGTGTGTGATTTTTAGTACGCTTTATAGTTTATTCTAAGACGCAATGTACTGCGAATTTTGTTTATGTTTGTCGTGTGACAAGTAACGTTAATTACAATTATGTTAACGATGCGTACATCGAAGACAATATTTATTTTGTATGAAAAATAGGAGGTCTACAGGATTCTTTATATTAAGAAGTTGTTAAACAAAAGTTTTATTGTTTGAGGAGTACAATATGTGTTTTAAGTATTTGCTCGGGTATATTCCCACACCCGGTATATTCCCTCACTGATAGAAATATTCCCTTGCACATCCCTACACGAGACGCTTAAGAGCCAACAGGAGTGGTCATTTCTCCATACAAACGTACTCCTCGTTTTCCTCCGTGGTTTTTGAAGCTAGAGCAATGATTTTTTCAACACAGATTAATATTGTCAATGTCTGTGTCGGACCGTTTTGCTTTTTTTGATATTTTTGTTTATTAAGGCGCTAGAGCCCTTCAAAAATGGCCAAAATGGCCTAATTGACTATGCCGCAATGAGAGCCGTGGCATTCAAAACTGATATCAATTAGCCAAAAAAGCAAAACGGTCCGACACAGATACTTTCATAATCATTTAGATTTCCAAATTTGGTTACGATTGGTTAAGTTTTGGAGGAGGAAACAGAGGAGTACGAAACCTCGATTTTTGAGATTTTTACGCAGGATTTTTCGCCTTGTCCTTATCGCACTACTTTTAGGTGCCGCTTCCGTTAGACGGGTATATTTACCTAAAATATTTAAAACTCAGCTCCTGTTTCGTCTTAAGAATCTTTATCTAAAGGATAAATCACACTTGAAAAGTTCCGAGTCGCAGTTAAAGTTATCGCACGGATCGGAGCTCATAAACAAGATATAAAGTCTATTGAGCGTTTAACAGATTGGGGTATTGCTGGGTGACGGTTATTTTATACCGTGGTGGTAAGCCAAGGTTATGGTTATGTGCTCTAGATTCCATTGCCTTTTTATATAGGGTGTGTCCTGTTTGATGACCAAAAAAATTTAACTGTAGGCTGTAGTCCTCAAACTGACCAGCATTTGGACTAAGACTAGTACAGTCAGCAGCAGAAGTTACTAAGCGGGCGAGGTGTTCAAAATTACCTTGACACGCTCTTATTCTCTTAACAATAAAGTCGCGTCAAGATCATTTTGAACACCTGGCCCGCTTAGCAACTTCTACTGCTGACTGTACCTAATAGAGTCCCGTTTTTACCCTTTGGGTACCTACGGAACCCTAAAAACTAATGAGAGGACCCAAGACGATACCAAAACGAATGAGACGAGAGCGATGCACGGATTGCACGGTGTTGATAGTATAAGTCCGTTCTGTATGAAATATTACTTAATCTGAGCTTCCACCCAAGGATTTCTAGTTAGAATCTCGGTCTCGAATTATTCTTGAAATATTTCCTAAGCACTAATAAATCTTACGTCGTTCTGACCAGCGCAAAATAGCCACTTTCTACTCGAGGCAAAAATAAAATGATTTCTTTCGCCTAAATTGCTAGCGTGGTACAAACTTACCAAGCTACAAAAGCGTGTTAATCAAGTAACTTTTAACCTTATTGTGTAGTTCTTAAGGTGTTATTATAGGCATTGTTTGATGGTGCTTTTGTACTTAACACGTTAGCGTTAGCGTCGTAGGTCTTATTGGGGAAAAGACGAAAACAATCCGTATTTGCGAGCCGAGAGTTGTGCACGTAAAACCTTTCATTAAATGTTATGTGGAGTGTACACTGCTTACATCTTCAGTTCTCTGTGAGAGGGGATGAGTGGCAAGAGATGGCTCAGCATAGACTAGAAAAAATGATGTCAAAATACCTATTCATCACAAGTATACGCCATAGTACGGAAATCAAGCGTCACAAAGCACCCCTGTTCAGGCTGTGTTTCCACTAGAGATGTACGAGGATGCATAGCCAGGGATGTGTTTGTTAAGAACCAATAGAATCATCACTATACGCTGAGCGAGCAAAACAAATGAAGTGATTTTATTCCTAACCAAACCTTTAGTAACCTGTTTTCGTAAGCTCCTGTCAATAATTTGCCATTTATATAGCAATCATGACAACTTCATTTTTAAGTTGAATACCGGGTGTTTCCAATAACAGGTGCAATAAATTAAACTGTAGGCTATAGTCGTCAAACTGACCAAAATTTGTTCAGCAACTTTTAAAAATAACTTATGTATGAAAAAGAGAAAGTCTAAAGGTTTCATAATTTTTAAAAGTTGTTTAACAAAAGTTTCATAGTTTGAGGAGTATAATATATGTTTTAATTATTTGTTCGTGTTACAGGCAACACCCGGTATATGGAGCAAATCTGCTCCTAAGCATTACCAAAGGTTCATAAACATAACCCTCACTACGCATCCTCGCACATCTCTGGTGGAAACGCAGCCTAACGCCCTCCATTTTTGCCAACCTGCCTAGATCCTTTTTTCTATGTCTGCGTTGGTACTCGAATCACTTGTTATTATCGATCCAAGGATTCCAAGGTATTTGAGCTTGGTAACTTTAATTATAATAGCAAAAGTGAAGTATTGACTTTAGTAAGATAATAAGATAATAATACCTAAGTCAACAGCAGTGTACCACAACGTTTAGAGATATATTTTTATACTCCAGCAAGAAGTGGCGTGGCTCCCAGTAGGTAATGCACAATTAATGTACGGTAGCGCGCAAATTAGATTGGATGCAGGGTTCACCATCTTGCCCCGTGTGAGATTTTACCCAGTATACTCTTACGTAATGAAGAGTGGATTGTGTTCATTTGATTAGCTGAAAATTTTGTACGTATTAGTAAATTCAGTTCTTTTTCAACCGCTTTGTCAAAAATGGTACATAATATCAAAGATATATGTAACTTCGTATAAGACGAATAAAGTCTAAGGAAAAAACGTGCCTAGGAATTCAAGTAAAAGTCATTCTCGAATAGATGCCGCACACACCTTTAGCCTATCCTCGGCTAGATGGCGTGACGACACCGTTTCATATTTAACAATTTTAACACATAGATATCAGTGAATGAACATGGATCAAAATTATATAAAAATAATAAAATAATTTATCCATATATATACATTTTTTGATAACTTTATACGTTTTCATTTTGAGTTTTAGTCGTGTGTCGATAGATGGCAGTAAATTTACAGTGACTACAAAATTTACAATGACAGGACCCCTCTATATACTATCTATTCTTTTTGATAATATGTAATGCTTGTGGTAATGGTAATACATATTATGACATGAAAAAACTTCACTCAAATATTATAAAATTTATAATTGTTTGGTAAGTTTTTCGGTAAGGGATAGTCAAATGAATGGGCTAGCAGTTCGAACTGGTAAGTCTTTCATTGGGTTAGCCGTCTTAAAGGGGCGCCCATTGAAAGCTTTTATCAAGAATAGGGTTGATCCGATCCCTGTTATAAATTAACATCTTGTATGTGTTTTAGCATTTTTTTAGAACATTTTTTCTGCTCTAAACAACACAAGCGAGGCTTTAACCAACGAGTTTTGACCTCCACAAAAGTTAACGTAACATCTGAAAATCTACTCCAAAAGGTGAATATTGGGTTATACTAAACAAAAGACTAAAATCAAAGTTAGTTTCTTTACCACTCAATACCAAACATTTGAAGCCTACTTGCCAAGTACTTAAGGTTGTCTGGAACTTGTATGTCATGTTCCTTTTTATATTAGTGACCAATAAAGAATATTTGTATTGTATTGTATTATTTGAATGGTTTGAAAACTCATACCAAATTCTCTAAGCACATTGCGTTTAATACCTCCCAAGCACCGTATCTAATTCTTTAAAGATACACCTCACGATGCTTTCCACAACCGTGGAACTGTTAAAGCCCGCGTTAACTGAAAACGTTAGGCAACTAATAGATACACTGAACTGATTCCGATGCCGGTCACGCTTCGAACTTTGCTGCGCGCTCCATATTTCATGTTACAAGCGTCCGAAGATGTCTTTTACAGTCTTTCGTGCAGATTACTAAATTTAGTCATGTTCAAAACCGCCTTATGGTATAATTATAATATATAAGTTAGGATATAATATTGTACAGTCACCTGCAATAATTATGTTACTCTTCGAAGGCCGCAAAAATATGTGACTCGCTCTTACGGCTCTACAAATAAGATCGTGTCAGATATTTTTGCGGCCTCCGTTGTGTGACATATTATTGAAGACAATAGAACTTTACTGTACAATAATAAAATTGAGAAGTCATCGACCAGCGAATATAAGTTACTAAGTGTACCACGTGAACAAAACGTCGTAAGTGCCGTGAAATTCATGGCGCTTACACGTTTAGGTCGCGAGACTCACAACCATAGAAGCGGATCTATGGTTTGTTGTCAAAACAATATCAACTCATGGCGCAAAATACTGGTTCTGTCTGCCGGTTTTATACGTTAGTAATAATAGTTCAATGAATGTAACGCACCGCCCCATAGTAATCGTAGGCAAACGTTAGCAGAATTGTTACCTAACTCAATCAAATTGATTGCCTTCAACCACCCGAACATTTCCGACAGGCAATTGAAATTGAAAACGGAGCTAAAATCAATTTGCATTTATTAACTAATTGGTTACACTTGTATTAACATTGTATCGCTTAAAATATGATTTATATCCTTAACTAAGAATTGAAACTTAAAGAAATATTGATCGTGCCTAAAATCTTATTAGGTTTGAGAAAATCTCACGCACCAAATAAGAAAATGGATATTAGACAAATGTTGTAGAAACAAAGGATACTTAGCTGCATAAAGTAGTGTAAAAGCATTGTAGACGCTAATTTGACTGCTAAAGTAGATGGCGATGCACGTTTGTACGTCTTTATACATTTTGTAGTAACTATATCGTATATGTCACCGCATTGTAGGTAATATACGAGGCCATACAACGCTATAACATCTACTTTCAGTTACAAAATACGTCTAAAATATTTTGAATCTCTTTACGTGTAAATCATACCTACAACTTTTCTAGAAAATAGCAAAATCAAATCAGAGCTACAGCGAAATACTAAAACAGAAATTTCTTTTTTTGCCCCTCTATCAGTAAAATACGCTCGATACGAAATTTCGATTTAAGTTTTTCGCGGTAGGCGCTCAGTTATTTCAAACGCGATTTTAACCAATAAGATCTTCTTGTTCCTTCTCCCTCTGACGCACGGCGACGGCAGTCTCCACGAGGAGATAGAGACACTTGAACTTGTCGCTGTCCCCATCTCTCTCAGCCGGCACCACCTGAAGCGACGACCCCCACTTTTAGACGATTACGAAAAAAAAATCGAATGTAAATTTTGCGTAACGGAATTTTAGTAAAACTTGTCAATATATTAATTAATAGTAAAACTTGGCAAATAATTCGATCTATAACTATCAGCCTATTAAAAACCTAAACTCAGGTGATGCCGGCATTAAAACACCCAGTACCATCGCCCCACTGTTAACTGTACATTGATGAAGCTTATGCCTCTTGTAATAAGGTCCACCTATGTACAGTAAATAGTGTTGCTGTTTACTATAAAACAAATATGCTTTTGTAAAAACATAGTTTATTTACAACAACAATCTACTATAATTTTTACATACAAAACTTAAACATTTTGATTTATCTTACCAAGTAAGTGTTTTAAAACCGACGAATTAGAGCTGAGCGAAGCGGAGCGGTGGAATAAATCCACCAATAGGAAAGTAGATAGAAATGTACGCACCAATAAGAGCGCTCCATAATTTCTCACGGCTCTAATACTCACCTCACGACACTAAACGACATAATTATAGTCCCAATGACACCTAGGTAACTCTGCACAGATATTAACTAAACCATAGAGAAAAAAAATACATAGTGCTCACGCCATACATCAGTGTTAGTACCAAAACTACTATTATTTTCTTAGTCGACATCTAGCATCGAGTAGCGGTACTGCTACTTGACAATAGATGTTTCGACGATCGAAAAGTCTAATGCTCAACAATTTTTAGCTAATATTAAACCGGATTAACCGGAACTCTATTTTCAACTCCTTCTGCTTCTAATATTAGTTGTAAACTGTTCTTCAATACAATTTTCGTGAGTCGTCACACGAGAGAGATCTGGTATCGAGTAGCGGTACTGATAATTCCGCTACTCGATGCTAGATGTCGACTACGAAAATAATAGTCGTTTTGGTACCAAAACTGATGTATGGATTGACCACTCTATTCTTACTATATTTCTCTATGGTCTTACTCATTGAACACAAGTTTTGAAGTGGGAAACATATCTCCCTCAGGTTAAACAATCTTCAGTCGAATGCAAACTGCTCAAGGCCCACCAAGGTCCCACACAAAGTCCCCGATCACATATCAGTAGTAGCGACCTCCAGTTCAACGGCGACGGGCGGCGGCGGGCTCACCTGGACGCGGCGGAGCGGGTGCGGCAGCTGCGGCAGATGCGCCAGCTGCGGGTGCCAGCCACCGGCATCTAGCTTAGAGTTGCCGACCACGTCGATCTCTTCTGATGTGGACACTGTTACTACGGCGCCGGTGCTGGAATAAGGTGAATTTGGTGTTAAGAAGACCTAAAGGCAGGAAATTAGAAAAGAACTAAAGGTATGGCGCGCCGCGCGTAACTTGCGTCGGAAGATTTATCAATTACCTACAAGCTTTTATTTAACTTGAATGTATTTACGTACCTATATATTTATGTAACTATGTTACGTAAATACATAGGGTACGGGTCAAATCTTGCAAGTTACTTTTTAGTATTTGTTGTTATAGCGGTAACAGAGATACATCATCTGTGAAAATTTCAACTGTCTAGCTATCACGGTTCATGAGATACAGCCTGGTGATAGACAGACGGACAGCGGCGTCTTAGTAATAGGGTAGGGTTTTGAACCTTTGGGTACGGAACCCTAAAAAGCAACTCACTCTTTTTCATCCTGAAGCCTCTCGCTGGAGCAGCTGATGACCGACTGCCACACGGACGGGTCGTACTTCACCTCCTCCTCGCTGATGCTGGAGTACTCCTCGACCAGCTCGTCTAGTGAGAGAGACAGAGATAACTCACTCTCTGTCATCCTGAAGCCTCTCGCTGGAGCAGCTGATGACCGACTGCCACACGGACGGGTCGTACTTCACCTCCTCCTCGCTGATGTTGGAGTACTCCTCGACCAGCTCATCTAGTGAGAGAGACAGAGATAACTCACTCTCTGTCATCCTGAAGCCTCTCGCTGGAGCAGCTGATGACCGACTGCCACACGGACGGGTCGTACTTCACCTCCTCCTCGCTGATGCTGGAGTACTCGTCTACCAGCTCGTCTAGTGAGAGAGACAGAGATAACTCACTCTCTGTCATCCTGAAGCCTCTCTCTGGAGCAGCTGATGACCGACTGCCACACGGACGGGTCGTACTTCACCTCCTCCTCGCTGATGCTGGAGTACTCCTCGACCAGCTCGTCTAGTGAGAGAGACAGAGATAACTCACTCTCTGTCATCCTGAAGCCTCTCGCTGGAGCAGCTGATGACCGACTGCCACACGGATGGGTCGTACTTCACCTCCTCCTCGCTGATGCTGGAGTACTCCTCGACCAGCTCGTCTAGTGAGAGAGACAGAGATAACTCACTCTCTGTCATCCTGAAGCCTCTCGCTGGAGCAGCTGATGACCGACTGCCACACGGACGGGTCGTACTTCACCTCCTCCTCGCTGATGCTGGAGTACTCCTCGACCAGCGCGTCTAGTGAGAGAGACAGAGATAACTCACTCTCTGTCATCCTGAAGCCTCTCGCTGGAGCAGCTGATGACCGACTGCCACACGGACGGGTCGTACTTCACCTCCTCCTCGCTGATGCTGGAGTACTCCTCGACCAACTCGTCTCCGTCGCTCCGGTAGACCAGGAGACCGTCGCCGTACACGTGGCTACGGTTGTGATCGGTATTGGCCTGAAAACGAGTTTGTGATTAAATAGTGCCACGTTAACAAGCGGTTTAGGTGATAGTTCCGAATCTTTTTCGGAAAAAGTAAAAGTGCAAAATTGTACAAAAACTAACCCATTTACCTAATGGAAGTGATGGAGATGGATATATACGGCGACCGGTCTGGCCTAGTGGGCAGTGACTCTGCTTGTCCTGTGCCTGTCCGATGGTCCTAGGTTCGAATCCCGGTATAAGTGCATTTATTTGTGTGATGAGCACAAATATTTGTTCCTTTGTCATTAGGTGTTTTCTATGTAAGTATTTATATAATTATATATATACGTTGTCTGAGTACCCATAACACAAGCCTCCTTAGGCTTACCGTGGGACTCAATACCGTGGGAGTCAATTTGTGTAAAAAAATCCTATAATATTTATTTATATTTTACAGAGGAACACTCAGTTATCTAGATATAATTATGAAACACACCGACAAGCATAGAAAATATTATACGACTTTGGAAGCATTTTCCAGCTAATGTCGCTTTTAACAGAGTCGGTACCTATGTATTCTCTTGAATTTCAACCCAAACGTGATTTCATCAAGATTTTTTCCCTAATCTCCACCTCTGTTACAAGCAGCAAGTAGTTGCGTAGTAATCGTATCAAACGGGCTTAATAGCTCTGAGGGCCTACCTCTAACCACGTTCGATGATTGCCTTTCTGTCGCACTCGTAAATTCGTACGTAAGTGTGACAGGGAGGCAACACTTCGAATGTGGTTCGCGGTAGGCCCTCTGTTTTGCCTGTCTCTATAAGTACTCCCGCACTTTTCCTGTTCAAAATAATGAAGATGATCAAATATAAAAACTCACATCAATCCCGATGCCATCCCACACGACGACGCCCGACGTGGACGCCACGCTCCCTATAGCCATGTTTCCCATGGTCATCCCCATGCCCATCTGGCTGTAGGCCTGCAAGTGCTGGCCGGGCGGGGCCATCATGGCGGAGCTCTGCTTGCGGCCGCGGCGCGAGATGGTGTAGTGGAGGGGGTCGTGGCCCTCGCGGCGGATCATCTCGGGAAGGATGCGCCGGCGGGCGTTTATGAACCAGTTGCATACCTGAGGACAAGCAGTTTTTACTTTTTTTAAGCCACGCAACCGTGGAGTAATATCGTCAAGTGACAACCAAAAATTACTACAAAATTTCGTCAGGTGGCAACCACAAATCACTATTAGCAAAAAATTATTATGTACAATAACAATCTTGTTTTATTACTAGTATACGGTTTATTATAGCTTGGTAGTAATTAGTGAGTTTTGGTTGTCACCTTTTTGGTTTTGAACACATCAAATCATAGTTTAAGCTACTGCGTTTGCCTTTATAATTTCCGACGTTTTGACGAAGGTTACACTGGTCGTTATCGTCGATAACTGATGTAACCCGACGAAAAGTTCGACGAAAAATCCCAAATCCAAAAATATAAAATGTTTCTGAAACTGAGTTGAATAAAATGATAAATGTGTACAATATAATGTACGAAGGGCCTAACGAATATAAATAAACTAATGAACTAAAACTTCGTTTCACTCCGATATGTAACATTTACCTTCCTTAGATATATGAAAGTCGTTTCGTATAGCCTTACAGCATAATAACCAAAGCAAATTGCTGAACAATACCGTCTCGAAGACTAGAGCGCCATTCGAATTACTCGCTATGGCTGCGGAAGTTGCGAAATGTTTCTAAAATGTTTGAAAGTTCTAGGAATTTTCAGGAAATTTTCACAGGGAATAAAGGAAACTTTCATTTTGGAAGAGGAAAATTTTGGTCTCCATACAAAAATATACACAAGTTTCCGGAGTTTTTGTAAAAAAATCATCAAAATCATTGCCACTGACATGGTACGAAATCTCTACTAATATTATAAATGCGAAAGTAACTGTCTGTTACCTTTTCACTCTTAAACTGCTGATCCGATTTAGATGAAATTTGGCAAGGAGACAGCTTGAGGCCCGGGAAGGACTTAGGGTAGTTTTTATCAATCATGATCCCATCATTCCACGCGGACGAAGTCGCGGGCGGACGCCAGCGGCACATAAATCAAATTCCTTGACTGTACAGTCAGTGTAGTAGTCGAAATGAGATCAAATTGGCTTTTTCAAAGTTCGAATCGCAAACAATCCATTGTTTGCGCCAAGCAAACCTCAGTCTACCGAGACTCCGGCTTCTATATTTTCCCAATTATTTCTAATCAATATACGAAGCTGCACCGGTACTAAGGTCATCTAAAGGCAGTATAATAACAACATTGCAATATTTTCTCGACCCCTGTTTCCCCTGGGGGGTTCTAAGAGCTTACATGAAAGGATACAAAAGATAGCATTGAAGCCCGATCGAAAGCTTGAACGAGTAACTTCGTAAGTGTACAACTATTGATAGAGCTTTTGAGGGGTAATATAAAAAGAAATTGATGTTTGGTGAGTGTTGGAGCGTTTGTATAGTGTTCAGTATTGTGACATTACTACCCGTACCACGAGTCACTGACAGTGTCAACACACTGACATTCTGGAATTTACTAAAATTTCACTCCAAATCCTAAATGCTGATCACTAAGAAACGCCCATGATACAAGTTCTAGTGGAATTATGATTTAATGCTCGTTAAGGTAAAGTTATCTACTAAAGGCGAATTCAGGGTACGTATTTTTATCAACCATTTTTTCAATAAACTGTAACATTTATAACAGGGTTTGAAGATAAGAGATGCTCTCAGATTGAAGAGAGAGCTATCATGCTCTCTATGTATACTTCTTTCGGTAGTTAGCAGTAGAACTCACTTGCAAAACAGTCTTGTTCGCCTCCTGGCTCAGCGTCAGCTTCTCCGCGTCGCTGGGGTACGCGTTGTATCGGTGCTCTCTATGTACACTTCTTTCGGCAGATAGCAATAGAACTCACTTGCAAAACGGTCAGGTTCGCCTCCTGGCTCAGCGTCATCGTCAGCTTCTCTGCGTCGCTGTGGTACGCGTTGTATCGGTGCTCTCTATGTATACTTCTTTCGGCAGATAGCAATAGAACTCACTTGCAAAACAGTCAGGTTCGCCTCCTGGCTCAGCGTCAGCTTCTCCGCGTCGCTGGGGTACGCATTGTATCGGTGCTCGTATAGACAGCTCGACGCAGCGCCAAGCAGTCAATCCGACTTTTATTGAAGAGAGACAAGGTGGGTCTCAATGTATACTTCTTACGGCAGATACATCAATAGAACTCACTTGCAAAACAGTCAGGTTCGCCTCCTGGCTCAGCGTCAGCTTCTCCGCGTTGCTGGGGTACGCGTGGTATCGGTGCTCTCTATGTATACTTCTTTCGGCACATAGCAACAGAACTCACTTGCAAAACAGTCAGGTTCGCCTCCTGGCTCAGCGTCAGCTTCTCCGCGTTGCTGGGGTACGCGTTGTATCGGTCGGTGCTCTCTATGTTTACTTCTTTCGGCAGATAGCAATAGAACTCACTTGCAAAACAGTCAGGTTCGCCTCCTGGCTCAGCGTCAGCTTCTCTGCGTCGCTGGGGTAAGCGTTGTATCGGTGCTCGTACAGCCATCTGGAAAGAAGATTATGTTAACCATGCTGCCGTTTGGAAATATTATAAAATTATGTATAGGTATAATTTGCTGGTGCAAAATTACTTGAAATAGAAATTTAACTAGTATTCCAGTTCTTCTTCTTCTTTATGTCGGATTATTGTAGAGCACAGTCGTGATCGTGTTTAAAAAGTCCCTTTTTAAAATGCCCTTTTAAAAATTTCGCTTTTAATAATGTCCCTCTTCACTTTATTTACCTGTTTTACTTCCAGAATGCTGTGCTGTAAATATGTCCCTATGTCAGAACGAATGAACCTCATTAACAATATACATATTTAAGAATGTCTCCTCTCAAAAATGTCCCCTCAAGGATGTTCCCTCTCAAGAATGTCCCGTTAAAGAATGTCCCGTTTCAAGAACGTCCCCTCTCAAGAATGTCCCTTGAAAACGTCCTTGAAATGTCAAAGAAATTCTTCCCGTATGAACCTCTGTCAGAAATAAAACTGAATAAATTTGCTTCAAAACACCCGTCCCACTCACCTCTTGAGTATCTTGACTGCGTGCTTAGGCAGGTTGCCGCGCCGCTTGCGCACGGCGCCGCCGACGACGGCCTGCGGCGGCGGCGGGTGGTGGATGTACGCGGGGCGCGGGGGCGGCGCCACCAGCGTGTCCCATTCAGCGCCGCTTTCGTTCTCGTCGGTGGATGATGTGGACGGGAAACGGTCTCGCGCTGTAGATGTGACGTTTAACTAAAGTCTCGGTCTCAGACCTGCTAGCATGAGATGCGTTCTCGCGCGCGACTCCATAAATCTAGCGCTACTTCAAGTATGGACTCGCGCGCGAGAACGCAACTTATGCTAGACCCCAGGGTTGGCGCTTATCAACATGCCGTTTAATAGATTGTCTGTAAAAAAACAAGGGTTCGTAATGCACTAAGGTAAGATCACATAACTTAATATATATTTTTTGGGGACAATCTTACACAAATCAATCTAGGCCCCACACTAGGCAAGCTTGCATGTACCTATGTACTAATGGGCACTAGACGACAATATATTTACATACTCCTATAGATAAATATAATATTTTAGATAGGTACATAGATAATATTCATAACTCAGGAACACAATACTCGCGTACGCACAAATACCCGTCGTGTGCCCTTACCGGGATTCGAACCCGAGATCTCCAGCTGTTACAGCAGAAAAATGTCTTGTACGCACTTAAGTCATTGGCAAGGAAATATACTTCAACCTCGCAAATTCATGATTTCATTCATTCACTTACCTACAGTTACACTTATCATACGATAAGCCTAAATAATATATTCAAAAATTCACACCATAAGGGCGCTTTATTTATTATATGAAGGTCGATGTGAACACATTTAACCATTTGAACGCTGTCAGTCAAAAAAATCAAATTATGTCACATGTATGCCAAAATCATAAGCGGAAGCGAGCCAAGCCTTAAGTACTTGAAATTGACAGCATACGCCACAACGAAAGTTTTTGGCATTGAAGACCTACACACGTCATCTTTGGCGTTCACGGGGTTGAATATATGTACATTCTAAAGTGTTTTTATTGAGTTATAGCATTTTAAAAGTACTTACGCAGTTTGATCTTCATGACTTTGATCACGGATCTGCGCAGCGTGGTGAATTTTCTTAAAAGCTAACCGAAGCAAAGGTCTATGACCTGATTACTTATTTTACACGTCACTTTACACTGACATACGGCACTTAACACTTACTCCCGAGTGAATTTTATTATAACGCGGAGATAAATTGCCAAGACAATTTCATAAGAATGATATAACCGCGACGGGAATGATGCAATGAACGTATTTTGTTTTTTGAAAACGCTATGGCTTTTGTCCGAATGAAATTTTGAAATTAGAAAAAGGAATTCGCTGCGGTTTTTTACGGACAGCCATTTGGTAAAAAGGAATGCAAACTTTTTTCAATGTATTGTTTACAAATGGTCAGCAAAAATGATAAGACAGAGGTTGTTTTTAAATTGAGTTTATTTTATATAGCCGTTCAACCTTTGTCAGTAGAAAAAGGCGCGAAATTCAAATTTTCTATGGGACGACAACTGTCCGTGCCTACATTTTTTTAAATTGCCGCTTTTTTCTACTGACAGAAATGGCTTGACAAACTTTACAAAGAGTTACAATAAAATGGAAGTGTAACAATAGATATTTTTTTAAATATAATGGAATTAATGGCGCTATTCATAAACGCGCTGCAAGCTTAATTAGTAATTTGTCATTTTGACTCATGTACCTATTTGCAAGAAAGGGATAAAACATGAAAATGTAGGTAAGTACTAATTGAGACTTGTGCGGTCAGCAGCAGAAGTTGCTAAGCGGGCCAGGTGTTCAAAATGATCTTGACGCGGCTTTATTGTTAAGAGAATAAGAGCGTGTCAAGGTAATTTTGAACACCTCGCCCGACTAGCAACTTCTGCTGCTTACTGTACCTAAAGTTTTATGAATAAGAGGCTTAAACATTATGCAAGATTGATGTTGAGAAGACCGTCTACAAGTTCTTTCGTCGGTTCTAACTCTTGCGTTAGTAAAGCCGCCATCAGATATATCGGAGCGGTCAAGGCGCTCACAAATATCTGAACACGCCTCTATTGTCAAGGCGTTAGAGTGCATGTTCAGATATTGTGAACACCTTGGCCGCTCCGATATATCTGATGGTGACTGTACATACTCAACTTACAGGAGGTCGGAGGAGCAGAAGGAGCGAAGCTCTTCCTTTCTGACTGTGTTTTAGCAAAATACGTCTGTGACCGATTAATCCGTCTTTGGCGTTGGATATATCGGTCATTGGCATCCAAAAGGTTAAAAAAGAGTAAACAAAATCTACCCTCAAATGGCATCTTAAGCCAGTTGAGGGTAGATGAAAACATTGCATGATCGAATAATGTAGGTTAAAGTCAGGTCGTTCAGTGACAGATCCAGGTGGTTTTGTATTTGGTTGGTTAATCAATAAATGTACAAATTATTTGCTTGTAACTACCCGGAAATGTACAAATTATTTGTTTACTTTTATTTAAGTATCTAAACATACAGAATATAGAAAAGTACAATAAACAAAATTAGTGTAAATAGATAGGTATAGTCTGACTAGCCATACTTTTCACTGAAAAAAATCATGCCATCTTTTCTTATTATATTACTGTATTCCCGAGCAACTTATATAATAAAAATAAACTTACGTGTTCATTTGTATTGCTCTGCCTGACGAAGCTGATTATAAATTACCTCAAATAGTGTTTTTTCTTACTCAAAATTATTTGCATTACTAATCTAAGTAATAAAATCCTAAATTATCTTTCTCGGACGTTTTATTATGAACTTTTTTGTATATGTGGGTCGCATAACAAGATTTCCCATTTAAAAAAATATGTCCTATACAATTAGTTCTCATCACAGACCAAGAAGGTGGTTGCCGGTCTGAGTTCATAATAGGCCCTGCAGTGATAATAATAGTTCTTATCTGTATCTATTAATATCGTAATGGTGGCAAACAAGAACACGGGCTGCCTTATGGGGTCCTGAGTTTAATGACCTAGTCACATTAAGCATGGGTCGAGTCTGTGCGGAAAGAGAAGAGTCGTGGAATGTATGGGGCCCAATATATTCCACGACTCTTTCCGAACAGACTCTAAGGTAACAGTATTACTCCTAACTGTACATCGGCGGACCTTATTACAAAGGCATAAGGTCCACCGATGTACAGTCGCCATCAGATATATCGGAGCGGCCAAGGTGTTCACAATATCTGAACACGCGCTCTAACGCCCTGACAATAGAGGCGTGTTCCGATATTTGTGAGCACCTTGGCCGCTCCGATATATCTGATGGCGATTGTACAGTTAACAATGTGGGCGATTATACTATAACTACTCACTGCAAAACTATAGTGCAATTGCAAATTATATAGTGTGATTGCAATTATTATCCAATAAGAGTACTACGGGTGACCAGAGGGCTGGTTACTTCCTTGCCCAGCGAATTGGCATCGCCATTCAGCGCGGCAATGCCACCAGCCTTCTGGGCACCCTACCATCCGGCGCCCAGCTAGCTCCCATTTTTTATTTGTAAATATTTATGTGTACATAGTTTAGTTTTAGTTTTAGTTTTAGTTTTAGTTTTAGTTTTAGTTTTAGTTTTAGTTTTAGTTTTAATTTTAATGCTTGGTTTATTTATTTTGGTAATACTGTTTTGCTTTAATAAACCCCAGTAATAAGAGTACTTATTACACAGACAGCGGTCAAACTGCAAACACTCTTCTTTTTGCGTTGGGGTTTAATAAAATGAATTTTTAGAATATTCCATCGCGAACACACTTTACTATCTGAACACATCTGCCGTGCTGTCAAAATGACAACTCGTTTATTTTAAATGAGAAAATATCACCAAACCTTTCCAACATTTACGATTGATATTCACGTATGTATCCAACAATGTGTTGTATTATTTCTCTTCATATGAGCATAGTTGGTTTATGAATGCCAACAGTTATGAAGATCAAATTGCGTAGGAAGAAAACTATGCCATCTGATCTTCACAACATTCGTCATTCACATTTCTTCTACCATCTTTACGTCGCTGTTGTTTTCACCGTCTTCAAATACAGTTAAACATTATTTAAACGTGTTTATAATTTAAGTAAAATTTTTAGTTTGTTGTCAGTATTGTCACAGTCAGTTATGACAAAGTTGTTGATATATTTCAACGTGATTTATGTTAGATTTTGATATAACTGCCCTTCAGCCAGTATCAGTAAAAGCAATTATAACAGTTTTGAATGATTCACGGTTAGTTCACTAGACGTATAATATCGGGAGCTCGAAAACAATACAAAAGGTAGTCCATATCCCGGTCGATATAAGTCTAGAAAAACAATTAGGTATGTAAGCATTTCATAACATTTTACCAATAGATAAGACTAACATGTATATGCGTATACTTCAGATAAAAGAACAACTTTGGTGGTCCATAAGGCGTTATTACTATTATGATGGCATTAGAAATCGTCCTTATTGTCAAATGACAAAGGGGATCCTTTTAATTTACCGAAACTTTTTTGACCAAATTTCGTTTCCCAACCAAATTTTACCAACTGCACGTTTGTCAACTCAATCTTTCCCATATAAACATTTGACAAACTTAAAATCCGACAAATGATCATTTCCCAAACTGTTACTTTCCAACTTTTATAAGACCAACTGTTTTTTTCCCAAATGTTTTACTTAGGCTATAAATGTTCGCTCAAATTTATTTTTGTCAAATAAATCACTGGACAAAATTATTTTGTCCATAAATATCTTTACTTATTCATATTCATATCTTTATTACTTAAAAAATGTTAGTCAAACAAATGTATTGCAAAACCACTACTTGACAAATTATGTCTATCCAAAACATTATGTTATAAAAAAGTGTTAGGTTAGGTAAAGTGGGTGCTTAGTTTGGTTTGGTAAACTAAACAGCCCAAAAAGTACCAAAAAGAACACTACAGTATTACCTATCCCGATTGTTTTAAAAAAAGGGATTGTTATATGCCACGGTTCCGGTACTATAAACGTCAGTTGATTGAGAGTGAAGCTCCCGTGTTTTAAATCAAAAACTGTGCAAAAAGTTACTATCTCGGAGAAATAAAGTGAATTCCAAGTAATCCGCGTGCCTGTGCTCATAAACCAATTAAAGTGCAGAGGAAACACATCGGTGTAAGCGCTAAATCATTACAAATATCATCTCAAGAAAAAGTGAGGTTATCTGCAAATAAAAGCAGTACCAACATCATAGCACAACTGCGTTTCGTTCAACAACAACAAAAAGAAAACGTTCTGTTTTACGTCAAGATGTGTGCGCAACTGTCATCAGAAATGTCACTTTTACTCGAAAAGATGACGGAACAACTTAACCTCCAAACAATAACAATTACGGAAAACATTACAACTACAATAATGGCAAAAGTTGATGAAAAACTCAAACCGATCATAGAGGAGAATGGAAAACTAAAAAACGAAATAGAAATACTCACTAGAAAAATAGAAAATCTAGAAACAAATGGAAAGAGAAATAATTTGTTAATACACGGGCTCCCAGAACAAAAGGACGAGTCTCAAGAAGAACTGAAAACGTTAGTAATTACCACCATGAAAGAAATTGATGTGAATCTGAAAGAAGAAGAAATTAATAGAATGCAGAGACTAGGAAAACGAGAAGTACAAGATGGAAAAATCAGACCCATTCTACTGGTCACAACAACTCTTCAACGAAAAGTGCAAATATTAAAAAACAAGAAAAAGATGAAATCTAACACATACATTACACAGGATTTGTCTAAAGAAGCTCAACTCAAAAAGAAGGAAAAAAGAAACATCAAAAAGAAAGACAATGAAAACGAGAAGAGGAAGAGATCTGAATCCCCGAGCCCAAAATCTAGTGATAATAAAAACAAGTTAGACAACTCAAAAATAAGGAGGTGGGATACATTTCAGTACTTGCGTCAAAGATCAAACTCACTTTCGGACGCCCACTCAGACCGACCCGAAGACATGCCTAGTACCAGCCGGACACTCACAACACAATCATAAAAAACAACCACAAGAAAAGCCCCCAAGCCGGCTGGTCACCGTGGGGGTTACCGACCACAACCTTCCGAAATCGCAGGAAACAACGAAATATATAAAAAATATATATATCAACACTTACAACACTAGATCACTGTCTAAAGAAGAACAGCTGATAGAATTAGAATCTGCCTTAAAGCACATAAAATGGGACATAATAGGCCTAGCTGAAATAAGAAGAAAGGGATACAACATAGTTGAAAGAAAAGACTATACACTATACAGCTATGGAGAAAATAAAGGAATACGGGGAGTAGGCTTCATGGTTAAAAAGCACATAAACCGCTATGTAGAAAACTTCAGATACACCTCAGAAAGAGTATGCTCACTTGACCTAAACATTAACAAATTCAATTTTTCTATAATTCAAGTGTATGCTCCGATGGAAAAATCAAATGATAGTGAAATAAATACCTTGTATCAAAATATAGAAGAAGCTATGAGCAACAGCCATAAGAACATAATTTTACAAGGGGATTTCAACGCCCAGATAGGGCAGACAGAACCAGAGGAAAGTGCAGCTTTGGGAAAATTTGGGTATGGTACTCGAAGCCCAAGAGGAGACAAACTTGTTCACTTTGCAATGGAAAATCAACTGAAAGTCCTTAACACACTATACAAAAAGAAAAAAGGCAGACGCTGGACATGGATATCACCGGGAGGCGACACAAGAAACGAGATCGACTACATCACAACAAATTTCCAACAAAACTTCAAAAACTGTGAAGTCATATCCAACCTACAACATAACAGCGATCACAGAATGCTAAGAGCCACTTTATGCATAGATACACTTCGTAAATCAAGGAAAAACTTTAACAGAACTCTAATAACAACACCGCCTGAAAATCTGGCAGAACTCAGGGAAAAAATACACCAAAAACTGGACACCATATTTACGGGACAAAGCCCCTACCCCGTGCAAGAACTTTACAACAAATTTGAGGATATTTTAAAAGAAAATTTAGCGGGAAAATCCAATACAGGACGAATGGATAGAAATATTTTGTCAAAAGATACACTAACACTAATAGAAAAACGCCAACTTTTAAGAAATACAAAATGCAAGACGAAATCGCAAAGAGAAGAACTGTCAAACCTTTACAAGATTACCAAAAATAAAATAAAAGAAGATATCAAAACCTACAAATTAAATGTCATCAGAGAAAATTTAGAAAAATCAGGAACAATAAAAAAGGCACAAAAAATTCTAAACAAAGGAAAACCCATTATGCCAAAACTGAAAAATAGAAAAGGAGAGGAAAAAACCAACAGGAAGGATATCAACGAAATTGCCACAATTTTTTATGAGGAGTTATACTCGTTAAAACAGACAAACCAGACAACTAGAAAACAAAATGAAGAGAGAAATAAAAATGTAGATCCATTCACAGTTGAAGAAGTACAAAAATCAATACATAAACTTAAAAAAGATAAAAGTCCAGGACCGGATAACATCAAAAATGAAAGTATACATATGATGAAACCAGTAATAGCAGTTCCACTAACAAAACTATTTAATAAAATTTTAGAAGAAAATGAACAAATACCCACTCAATGGATAGAGGCACATATATCCCTATTATACAAGAAAGGAGACCCACATGACATATCAAACTACCGACCAATTAGTCTAATGTCTAATATTTACAAGATTTTTTCAATGACACTACTACAACGCATCACACCTATTTTAGATAATAAACAGCCAACAGAACAAGCTGGATTTATGAAGGGTTTCTCCACAACAGACCACCTTCAGACCCTATGCCAAATAATTGAGAAACACACAGAGTTCCAAATACCACTTTATATAGGATTTGTCGACTTTAAAAAAGCTTTTGACTCAATTACTCATACATCGATATGGCAGGCACTAGAGAATCAGGACATACCAGAAGTCTACATACATGTCATAAAAAAGATCTATGAAAAAAGTACAGCCAGAGTAAAAACAGACAAATTAGGAAGACAGATCCAGATCAACAGAGGGGTAAGACAGGGAGACCCAATGTCACCAAAGCTGTTCATAGCGGTCTTAGAAGAAATATTCAAAAATCTAAACTGGGAAGAAAGACAAAAGGGCATCAAGATAAACAACAAATATTTATCAAATCTTCGATTCGCAGATGACCTGGTAATATTAGCATACAGTGCAACTGAGCTCAGTATATTACTGCAAGAACTAAATGCACAAAGTCAAAAAGTAGGTCTAGAAATGAATGAAGAAAAAACAAAAGTCATGACCAACTCAAAAAAAGTGACTATACAAATAGAGAATACATCACTGGAATATGTTGACGAGTATATATACCTTGGAAAACAGGTATCATTCACAGACTGCACAAACAAAGAAATAACAAGAAGAATCGGACAGACATGGAAGAAGTACTGGGCCATGAAGGATATATTTAAGAAGAAACTACCAATAAAACTAAAAAAACTAGCCTTCGACTCATGCATTCTGCCCTGTCTTACATATGGTAGTCAAACATGGTCACTCACAGGAGATATCATCAAACGAATTCAAGTATGTCAACGGTCAATAGAAAGAAGTGTCCTTAACATAAAGTTATCAAACAGAGTTAGAAACACAGAGATAAGAAGAAGAACAAGATTTATAGATGCAGCAATACATATATTGAAACAAAAATACAATTGGGCCGGGCACATAGCCAGGATGAAAAACAACAGATGGACAAAAATAGCAACAAATTGGAATCCAAAAAATTGGTAAAAGAAAAAAGGGCAAACCAAAAACAAGATGGGAAAAAGACCTAATAGAAACAATAGGAAAAGACTGGAAAGAAATGGCAATAGATAGACAAGAATGGAAGAAAATGTTGGACAAATACTTAAATATATTAGAAAAAGGCGATTCGGAAGAGGCCTAGGTCAAAAAGACCTTACGAACATGCATATAGAAATATACATACATAAAATTATAATTGTTAAATGAAATGTTAACAGTTCGTATAAGAAAGGCTTTAATAATAATAATAATAAATTAAATGTCTTAAAGGGCCTCTGCGCTGTTGGCTTCGGCCCCACGTACGCCTCCCAAAGGTCCGGGACCCCATGGTCCCGAGATATGGAACAGACATACAAATAATAATAATAATATGCCACATTTTTTTTTATCAATTAAGTCATAATTTTGAATATGTAGCGTTAGTCTAAACCACACGAAAGCTACCAAGAGGGGGGCCGGGGGGGGGGGGGGGCGAAGCCTCCCGAAAGGGGGGCTCCATTGCATTGAAAAAAAACTACAGTATTACCTATATTTTTACTTAGATAGGTTCGTTAGTTACCTTGTGTCCCTCAGAGCAGAAAATAGAATGTTTGAAAAAATAGAAAGCACGTTTTGTTTCGGTTTTTGTATTCTTTGGTAAGTACTCATTTGGAGTAATTAAAATTTGTTCAAATAAAAATTGACAATTTCTTTTTTTAATAACTGTTACATTTGTCATGTTTTGTTATGGTTTTTGTATTCTTTGGCAACTAATAATTTCGAGTAATTAAAATTTGGTAAAATAAATTTTGCCAAAGTAAGGAAATGTCAAAATATTTTTTTGCATATCGTTCTTTTGGAAAATATTTATATGCGACTTGTTTAGTTGGGAAATGATTAGTTGGCTTTTATATTTTTGGGATAAATTGTTTGGGATATGAAAATCTGGCAAAAAAAATTCGGTAATCCATTGGTAACCCATGACAAAGTGGTGCTGAATACTTCAGTTTGAAAGTTTGGTTCAAAGACGCACTAAAATAGGAACAATCCAGGAAAATGTCGGGTACGTATAGTCGCACCAATAAAAGTCTGCAGCGGATTTGATAGCCCACGCAGTGTAAGTGTTATTTAAACGTTATAATTTCATAGAAGTTTGACGTTTAAAATGACACTTGCACTGCGTAGGCTATCAAAATCGCTACAGATTTTTTACGGTCTAACTCTAACGATATTTTTTCAACCCTTCTTATAAAGCTATAAAGCTAAAAAGCCGATATTTAGGCATGATTATCATTGATAACGTTTGATAACTTAGCTTTAAATTCAACGGTATATAAATTATATAATATGGATTTATGCAATTTATTAAGGTAGCTGCCAAACGCGTCATATCCATGATAAAGTGGACCTTTTTGTGGAATGCTCCTACATATACTGTACTTACATATTTATAATATTTCAGGAATATCAGCTGAAGTTCTAATGTACATTGGAAAATATTACCCGTACTACACTTATCATTCATTACACTTATACTTATCAAGCAAGGGCTGACTTGGAAAATTCCCGGAAAAAGAGGGCAAGGTCGCCCACGTACCACCTGGAGGCACGCAGTGGAAAAAGAGGCTGCACCAGTTGGTTGGCGGAGCTGGAGGAGGCCGCGCTGGCCCGCGAAAAATGGAAATCCCTTCTGAGAGCCCTATGTCCTATGAGGGATAACAGGATATCAACCTCATCATCACACTTATCATTTGAATGTGTGAAAGTGATGTGACAAAATTAGTACAACATTCGCTGAATTCACTTTGAAGACTCTACGACTAAATTTGCAATGAATTTGCATAGTTTGAAGCTTGTATTAACAGGAGGTAAGCCACTATTATGATTACATAGGCAGATTAGGTTAGTTAAGCAATGGTTACATATTTACATAGTGTGAAGAAGGGGCTTATGATATTTCCTTTTGGCGACGCCAGATCAATTTGAGCCGGTCAAAAATATGTCATAAGAGGGATGCCTAATGGACGTAAATATCTTTTTTTTATAATTGGGCCTTTTTATTTAAAACTGCACATTTTACATCACCCTCCCTTTGTTTTACAGAAAGTCCCGAAAAGACTGGCAGCATTGCAGTTGAACAAAGTAAGTTCATGAGAAAAAACTTTTTCAACGATCACTGGAAGTAGAGGTACGAATTTGGAATCGAACTGAAGTATTTTACAGAGGGCACGTATGGGACCATTTCACCCATAGCATGTTTACCATTAATTCGATCTAAAATCTTATTTTTCATCACATGCGTTGGAGACCGCGTAATATGCCCGAAGAATCTAAGGGCTCTCTCTTGGCATCTTAGAGCATTTAACAACCAGAGTCGCCTTTTAAAGCTTACCTACCCCTCCGTCGAAAACCTCGGCCAATGGTCATACTTATTGTATGGACTGACGTTTATCTGACATGGCTATTTACGTACAAATAGCCATATATTTGACGTGCCCCTACCTTGCAAAAATCGGCTGACTGTTTTGTATAGGAAATTACACCCACTATTCAAAAAGAATCCAGCATCAGCGATCTTCCCTATTGCAAGGTAACTTGTGTTACATTAACAAACACTCACTTAAACATAGATGCTGCTGTATCACAGAATAAATCAAATATTGTAACCAGAGAAACAATAGGCACCGCCACCATCAATCACCAACCTCCGTAAGCACCACCGAGTAATAGGGTATATTAGGCAAAGCTCTGCGTAGGTGGCACCACTAGCACATACAGTAAACAAACCTCATTGACATTCAATGACACATCATGCGTCACTAGGTAATCACATGGCCTACCGTGAAACACAACAATCGAAAGTTTGGTTTCTACCTCTCTATCACTCTTGCGTATTCGATCGATAGAGATAAATTTCGATTTTCGCGTTTCGCGGTAGGCCACCTGTAAACAAACCGCCTTGGTGCATCAATGTCATAGTGAAAACTTCTCAAAAAACTGTTTAAGGCCTAGTATGTATAAGTTACTCTATGGTTTACTAAATAAATTAGTGCTGCACTCTGGCTGCAGAACATTGCAGTAATACTCCCTATTTACCGAGAGTAAAACCATCGAGTATGGAGGTTTAACTAACACTCAAATTTTTCCCCAAAAAAGGGTGCGAGGCAGCGAGTTGATGGCACTAATTACCATCAGCAAATAAATGTACATTAACGGAATATTTGTCCGGTGATTTTCTAGTAGTAAACACTGAATCAGAAACAGGGGTTGCATATGTCACGGAAATAAGCGCCGCTCGCATGTAGTTTACTCTCTCTTCTACATTGTAACAAGCGGCCCACTGATTAACAGTCCGCCGGACAGTATCGGCAGTTGTTCGGAACTGTCAAAATTTTATTCTTACTGACAGGCCGATACCGTCCGGCGGACTGTTAATCAGTGGGCCCCTTAAAGCTGTTCCCAGTGGCGGATTTGCAGTGTTGGCCGCCCTAGGCCCCAGGGCCCCCGTAACTACTAGCCGCCCCTTTCTCAGCACTCATCTATAGACTGCCGACTTGCTGCCGCCCCTAATATCTTGCCGCTCCAGTAGGCCCCGGGCTTTAATCAGGGCAAATCCGCCATTGGCTGTTCCTCTGCCTTATTCTTTACTCCGTATTCGTACAATGCTTTTCCTTAATTTATTCTACATTTCGATGGTATCTCGTTACATATCTCGCGGTGGCTCCGTACATTAGCTAATCAAACAGTGTTGGCAAATAACACGAAAGCGACGAATAACAAAGCAGGGATGGTATTCTTAAATAATTCTGAGCAAGCGAGCTTTTGACTCCGGGTAGTTGTCTGATCGGCGGAGCGACCATCGAAATACAAAGATCATAATTCATAACATAAAATATATATTTCTGCGCCTTCATCAGTATCAAAGTGTACACATACCAGATACAGATACCAGAGACATACCATAACCTTCAGCCTATTCTCGAGTAGATCATACTACTGTAGATGGCGTTAATATTAATATTTAACAAGTTAACACATATCAGTGAAAGAATAAGGATCAAAGTCAAATGGCGTTCTAACAGTTTTAATCTTCTGTCAGGGGGGTGTCACTACGCAGTTTAGGTACATTTGGCCGGCGCGCCGCCCGGGCCGGCAGGTGTATGGCAGTGGGCTGCCGCTCGACCGCACGATAGTCGTGTCACGTGGCGCTCGCGCAAAGAAGAATCACCGTTCGTGCGCGGTTATAAGTTTCAATTTTGTTGCAGGCGGCGAGTATAGGTATAATTTTATACCTAAATCTGACTTTTGTGAAGGAGTGAATTTTCTGTACGGTAGTACTATTAGTTATTCTGTGCTTCTGTCGAAAGATGGCAGAAATTTTACAGTGGCTACTTAATTTTCTTTGTCAGTATACAATATTTTGTAGATTTTATTTCTCGGGAGATTTGGATAAAATATGGCGAGTTTGGCTCTTTATTCCGGCCGGAATATTTAAATACTTGTGCCGAACAAGATGTAGCTACCTATGTAATTTTCCGTTGAGTTACGAAAATATTCCTTCTCTATCACTCGATTACGCAAGAGCAATAAAGAGGCAAATAAGGATTTTAGATTTTTCGTTGTTGGTGAAAGGCTCTCAGAGCACCCGGGGGTACCTACCCCGGCTTATCTTATTTAAGTTAGTTATTTTCATTTCATCATACATTTAGTTAGGCAAAATAAGAATAACCATGAAGCGAATGCTCGCCTAATTATTGGAATACCAAAACAGGTGGAACGCAAATACTATGCGAAACAAGACTATTATATTCTTATACGTACCTAGTAACTAAAATACATACTTTATTGTGAACCTTATATCTGCGGAATAAAGCTAGGATTGCCGCAACGTCTATTAGTGGAAAATTATACTGACATTATTATGTATGTCTTTCCCATCACGGAACAATGGTGTTCCGGACCTTTGGGAGACGTGCGCGGAGCCGAAGCCAACACGTAGAGGCCCTTTTGACACTTTAATGATATGTAAGGGGTACACCGAGCGGATGCTGCCCTTACCCGTGTCATAGGACGCACGCAGAGGCAGCACCCGCCAGGGTGTAAGGGCTATTGAGAGTTGATGGAATCTAAAATGAACTAGGTTATTGGGTGAAAGCGATGGACTAAGTACTGAGGGGTAAAAAACTATGGGGTAAAAAACTGGACGCCTGCCTAATAAAACGGTATGCAATTTTATTTCCCGCAGACGGTGACTCGCCCTCACAAGATGGGCCCCCACAAAAAGCGACATCTAGGATGGCTCAAGGGCAACACCGGTGTGAGCGGCTCAGGGGTGTCGAGAGGTGTGCGCCGCTTTCTACCCAGTGGCTGTTAACAGCCACTGTGCCAACTCGCGTCTTATGCATATTTCACTTCCACCCCTGGAGCTTATAGCTCTAACGACTCCACTCTGGCCGGCCGGCTAAGGCAAGCCAGAGGCAGAAAATCCTGTCCCACCCACCCTCCTTGCGGGTAACAGAACTCCCCTGGAGCACTCGGGTACGTGAGGTCGCTAATCCCCAACAGCTCGCCACAAGCTGCCCTGCGTTGACTGATTGCACTGGTAAAACCAGCGGGCGATGGGGTCGTCACATCCCTACGCCAGGTCACATCCCTACGCCACATTATTATAATTATTATGTCACGTTTTATTTGGCAAAGTTTTATGATATCGACTATAACCTTATTCATAAAAGTTTACGGGCCTGAATTAGTTAAATTATGCTTTATCTATTTCTTAAAAATACATAAGTCAAAGTGACAGATAAAGACAAACGATTCGTATCTTCTTCTTCTTCAAATACATGATCATCATCATCATTGGCCACAGTATCTTTGCAGATGATAGTTGCAGCGACTAAAGAAGGTATTCAAATAAATAAAGTTACAGTTTTTAGGGGGGGGGGGGGGTTATTTCTATTACTAAGACTCCGCTGTCCGTCTGACCGTCTGTCTGTCTGTATCTCATGAACCGTGATAGCTAGGCAGTTGAAATTTTCACAGATGATGTATTTCTGTTGCAAAATACTAAACTGCGACAAATATTAAAAACATAATATTTGTTTAAGTTGGTAACAATTTATCACGGCCAACACTTCTTCAATCATCATTATTGCCAGCACTCGATTTTCGGCAATATTCAGCCGGGACAATAGTACCTTTTGCCGTGGTACGTCACATATCTTTACTATTTCATGTCTAGTGAACCTCTAAATCATTTCCCGAATCGCACCGTTTACCTCTCACAGGAAAACGTTTTCAAGTGCACATGGCATTATAACGGGCATAACGGCCCACAGATAGCACACAGTTCGTATTCATCGTTCACTTTTTAATTTCGCCGTTTGCGTGCCGCGGATTCGTGGTTTTTGGCAATTTTGCGCGCGTAGTGTTGTCAGAACTGACTATGCGTATCGTTTTAAAGTGAATGGAACAGTCATAAAAGGATGCTTTTGCGGTACCTATTTGTTTTCCGTGCTTTATTCACTTTTATTGGTAGTTTTTTTATTGGACATGGTAATGAGTGTCTTTTTTTCTCAAATTTATATTCAAAATGTGTTTTGGGGTTCCGTAGTTAACAAGGATTTTAATGGTATAGATAGCGTATGTCTGTTTATCTGGTCTTCTGCGGCTTAGCTTAATAACCCTAAGTACTAAAAGGTTGATTTGGTATAGGTGTATTATGCATACATTTAGCTATTTTACGCCGAAGAAGTGAAGTGTCCACTCACGCAATAATGAAAATAATATCAGTATGGATGTGATGAGAGGGATGGAGATCGAGGGGGGGATGCCTTTGCGCAGCAGTGTGACACCATAATAGGCTACTAATATAATACATATGGATATGGTGGTATTGATGGTCGTACACTGTCTGTCTGTTACCTCTTAACCTTTTAAACTCTACCGCTAAACCGATTTAGATAAAACTTGGTATAGAGATATGTAATTATGTACTTAGTCTGATGCCATCATCATCATCGTCACCGTGCAGACGAAGTCGCGGGCAGAAGCATGTATTCCATAATAAACATAATGTATTTTCGTAAAGCATCGCACAAGGCATACTCCCACTAGTCTCAATGTACCTGAATCTATTATCATAGCTACATAACCTCTCTATATAGTTGCCACGCCACGTTGCCTCGTTGCCTCTGCCCAATAGTGGGCTCAACCCTTTGTCTAAAGTGCATGCGGTGTGACGATAAGCGTCATTGTTGTCCATCGTCCGTTCAGATCACGAGGGCAATTCAAACTTACGATGTGACATCAAAATGATGGGGTCCCATTGTTTCCCATAAAGTTTTAAGTCATAATGTATTGTTTGTCATATTAGGTCCTTACCTATGAAATTGGCGTTTTTGTTCATAGATATGAGTCTGATCCTAGTTTTTTTTTTTTTTTACAAAAGTACATACACAATTACAATAAAACTACAATATGATTTCGCCAAACTGCTTGACAGCAATTAATTGTTATTTTTTATTGTTAAGTGTTCAGAATTAAGCCTTGAAAATAGGTCTTTTCATGTGCTGTCGGTTCGAGTATTAAAATTACTTATATTTTTCTAATGGTACCAATTTTCAAGAAATGGAGATATTGAAAACATACCTTAAAGGTGTCAAAAATTACTGGAAAAATTTTGTTTGGTTTGAATTAGCCATCAAAAAAATATCCGCAAAATTAATTGTATGGAAATTCGTGTTTCGTTGAAATTCTCCGGACAAAACGCCAATTTCATAGGTAATGACCTAATATTATCGTTAGTCATAAAACTGAAACCGTTAACCTTTTCCACGCCAACGACGTATATATCGGCACCGCAGGTTCAACGCCAATGACGTATATATGAGTCGTAAGAAAAATTGCGTGTAAAAAGGTCCAGATAATATAAAAAAGAATCTTCTTTTGGGTATAACATATTTAAATAAATATTCTTCCTGTTCCCAAGTAAAATTAAGAATTCAGTTGTGTATTTAAATAGAAATTCGTGTTTTTTTCAGATCTTTGATGTTAGTCTAATTATGGCACATTTCGTACTCCATTGACCGATTAATTCGTCTTTAGTGATGTGGCAAGACATTCAAATCTAATATTGTAATTATGTTTCGCAAAATTCGTTACAATATTTATTTGCATATTTTTCACTTTAAATTGTGCTTAATAATTTAAATGTTCGATAATTATAATGTTCCTTATACATGTGTCCCTTTTGTAGAAACTCAAATGTCATAATGTTTAACTGAAAGAAATTGCTTAAAAGGAATATAATATGAACACAGCATGCGTAGGTCCATTTTACACTAAGTTCTTCAATAATATTTAGTATCGATAGTTACAAGTAATATCCCTAGACCCATTTGTTTTGGCGTCGATAAGGTTAACTATTCTGTAGATAGGTTAGGTTAGGTTAGGTTTGTTTTATGGCAATCCTGAAAAGTTACGCGTTTCTGAGAAAAACCAATTATGACTAACGAAAATTCGGACGAACAATACATTATGACTATGACTTAAAACTATTGGGGAAACAATAGAGACCCCAAAAGAGCCCCAAAATGATATCTAAATGTCAGTCGCGCGTGTATTTCGCTTGTACTTGTCCGTACATGTAGGCAAAGACATGTAACTCCGGGTAAGGTGAATAAAGTCTAAGGAAAAAACGTGCCTCCAAAATCAAGAAAAGTCATACTCGGATAGATGGCGCCACACCTTTGGCCTATGCTCGGCTAGATGGCGTTTGATATTTAACAATTTTAACACAATCATATCAGTGAAAGAAGATGGGTCAAGATCATATAAAATCAATAAATAAAATAAAAACATTTATCGATATTAGATTTTTTTTTTATATATATTTTTTTTTCATTTCTAGTTTTAATCGTGTGTCGATAGATGGCGGTAAATTTACTGTGACCACAAAATTTACTACGACACCCTCTATACTATACCGGGTGTGGCCTGTAACACGAGCAAATAATTAAAACATGGATTGTACTCCTCAAACGGTGACACTTTTGTTCAACAACTTTTAAAAATTATGAAGTATTTAGACTTCCTATTTTTCATACAAAATAAATATTATCTTCAATGGACGCCATCGCCACGCCATATCATTTGTAATTGACGTTGCTTGTCACGCCTTAAACATAACAAAATTCGCAATACATTGCGTCTTAGAATAAACTTTAAAGTGTATTAAAATACAAACCACAAGTTATTTTTAAAAGTTGCTGAACAAATGTTGGTCAGTATGAGGAGTACCTACAGCCTACAGTTAATTTTTTTACTCGTATTACAGGCCACACCCGGTATATTCTCTTTGATGTAGGTATTGACGCAAAGGAGACGCACGGGCGTCTGACATCATTTAGATAATCATTCTGATGTCACAATGTTAGTTTGAATTGCCCTCTATGGGCAGAGGTAGCTCAGGGATGAAATATTCAACATTAAGGCCCGACATGATTATATTTAGCCCTGAGATAATGTAGTTACCAGGGATCGGATACCGGTATTTTTTGTATGGGAACGAAAACAGTATTTTTTAGTTTTTTGTTAATTACTTCATTTCTAATAAGGCATAATAATACGAAGTCGTTACCTAAAAACACAACTGAGGCCTACATTTGACGTATAAAATTATTCGAAAAATATGGTTATTTGTAAGTTTTTTCCAAAAAACCGGTTCCGATCCCTGGTAGAACCTGGTAGAGTTAGAGCTACAAGCAGCTTATTTAATAATATGGCTATAATGTGCATCCGTCATGAGTAGTTTACCACCATCGTGGTCAAATTTTCCTTGGTATTTTCTCGGAAACGTTCGTATTTGTCATGCTACTTCAATCAACCTCGGTGCTTTTTGTGCCGAGACTGACTGAAATAGCAAGACACGTCCGTGCGTTTCCGTGAAAATACGAAAAAAAAATGCACTACATCTGTATTAGAGTCAGACCGAGATAAGTCTGCGACCATTTTGATAGCACACACAGTGCAAGTGTTATTTTAAACGTCAAACTTCTATGAAATTATGACGTATAAACATCGTATACCTAAATAACAAACGCACTGCGCGTGTTAACAAAATCATTGCAGACTTACCTCGGTCTAACTCGAGGTACCTATTTTACTTTAGACCATTAGGTACAGTCGCCATCAGATATATCGGAGCGGCCAAGGTGCTCACAAATATCGGAACACGCCTCTATTGTCAGGGCGTTAGAGCGCGTGTTCAGATATTGTGAACACCTTGGCCGCTCCGATATATCTGATGGCGACTGTACTAGGCATTAACCTAGTACTTATTTTCGACAATATTGAATAAAAATATCCCTCTTTTAATTTACATAAGTACATATAAGGATTCCCAAATAGAAAACGTAGACACATTTTTTTTATCAAGATTTGTCCCCGCACTGCCCTTGATCTATATTGAACGAAAAATAAAACACAATGGAATAAGGTAATGGAAAGATATAAACAATTACAGCGAATGCTATGTTAAAATATTATTTTGTTTTGCCGTGTATTGGGTGATATTGTTAGATTTATAACTTCTGTTTTCGTAGGGTTGTCGGGTCTCGTTTTAGAATTAATTTTGTTATATTTCCAACAAGTTGAAATTGGAATGTTTAGCACTGTAGACACGGAGGGTTATTAGCAAATAGTTAGTTAGTTATCAAAGTTCGGAAAGCACAAAAAATATCTCAACCATAAAAATATAAGATATTTTAAATCATCCCTTAAAAAGAAAATCGTCCCTAAAAATACTGATTTGCACAGTAGAATAATAATCTCAAATCAGAATGCTGTTTTGCTGTTAGTTTTTAGGTTAGGTTAGTAGGTATTTGTTCGTTTTATACTACGAAAATACTAAACTGAATTTACCATACAAATTCATTTTTATTTTTCACCCCGTATAATGTTAACGGCAAAAGTTCCATATTTATTACCTATGGTTTAGCGTTATTCAATGCGTATTTCTTTTATAGAAATAATGCTTAGTTATGTTCAAACAAGCAACGGGTATTACTACTAGAACACAACTAAGCTTAATGGGTTGCTATTTGCTTATTAAAAACCCCGATGGTAACAATTTTTTTATTAAACATAACTAAAACGAGAACGAATTACTTTTATGTTTTTCTCTCATATACCTACACTTTACACCTTACAAATTAAGTGAAGTGCCACCTTAATATTATGTTCCTGACATATTTATTAAATTCTCCAAAGTGACAACCCTAGCAGTTTTATATTGGACATGAAATCTGATATATGTGAATGAATGAAAAACTAGTTTACTGTAGTTAATAGGGATACGCTGGTAATATCGTCGAACTGAATATTGACGTAAACTTATATTATTTTTGTATACAACTAATAAAGCCATATTAACGTTTTTTCATTACATTTGTTCATATTTGAGTTCTTTTCGCACTGTAACAGAATGTTTCTGACATTTTTATTAAAATTTTCTTGTGACAACCCTAGCGCGTAGCTTCCATATTGGACGTAGAATCAGATAGTACATACTTGTGAATGATAGAAGCAATTTCGCGTGTTTTCTGTTCTATAATGGCGTCGCGTGGCTTTGCCTATTCACCTGTTTGTCACAAAAGACTTATGCTGAGAAGAATAAAAAAAATTACCCATTTTTTGCAAATCTAAATAAAAAACCGGCCAAGTTCGAGTCGGACTCGCCCACCGAGGGTTCCGTACTTTTTAGTACGTGTTGTTATAGCGGCAACAGAAATACATCTACTGTGAAAATTTCAACTGTCTAGGTTCTTCTTCTATCACGGTTCATGAGATACAGCCTGGTGACAGACAGACGGACAGACGGACAGTGGAGTCTTAGTAATAGGGTCCCGTTTTTACTCTTTGGGTACGGAACCCTAATAAAAAGCAAAGCGTCCAAAAATCAGAGGGAAAAAATTGTCCACACAAACCCAACTAAGCAGGACTGACCTGAGGGCCTGCCGCGAACCACGTTCGACGTGTTGTCTCTTTGTCGCACTTGTAAATTCGTACGTAAGTGTGACAGGAAGGCAACACGTCGAACGTGTTTCGCGGTACTCCCCCTGTCACCTCCGTAATGTTGGTTAGCTCATAGGTATACCTACGTTTTCGACGTTTTGCGATAAAGGGAAACGTTTTGCCAAAGACATATGTAACTTCGTATAAGACGAATAAAGTCTAAGGAAAAAACGTGCCTCGGAATTCAAGTAAAAGTCATTCTCGAATAGATGCCGCACACACCTTTAGCCTATCCTCGGCTAGATGGCGTGACGACACCATTTCATATTTAACAATTTTAACACATAGATATCAGTGAATGAACATGGATCAAAATGATATAAAAATAATAAAATCATCCATATATATACATTTTTTGATAACTTTATACGTTTTCATTTTGAGTTTTAGTCGTGTGTCGATAGATGGCAGTAAATTTACAGTGACTACAAAATTTACAATGACAGGACCTCTCTATACTATCTATTCTTTTTGGTTTTGCGAAATTCAATGAGAAATATCTCTCCACAATTCACAAACCGAGTTGTAATAAAACCAAAACCCGCCACCTTTAATTGCATAACAGCGCCTGTAGGCATTTAGCAAAATAAAATAAATACACGCCCTATGGCGGAAATGAAAAAGCACTCGACTCTAGTGCCGGCGCGGAGCCAAAGCACTAACAAACTGCTTTGTTCGGGACTAGTCTGCGGTAGGAACGGGTAGATGATATTTATTGGCACCTAAAGTATGCGGGTGGCGCAGGACCGGTCATTGTGGCACTCTTTGGGGGAGGCCTATGTCCAGCAGTGGACGTCCTCAGGCTGATATGATGATGATGATGATGATGATGAAAGTATGAATTGGGTGATATTTATATTTTGAGGAATCTGTTTTTTTACAAGCTTTTATTTAGTTTCACCTGACCGTTGTCTGTCTGTCTGTCTGTCTGTGTGTAATCAAATCTTGCAAGTTAAATTTGATCCACTTCCCGGTTTCCGATTGAGCTGAAATTTTGCATACATACGTAAGTCGGGTGACAATGCAATATTATGGTGTCATCGAGCTGATCTGATGATGGAGACCGGAGGTGGCCATAGGAACTCTGTGATAAAACAACGAAACCTAATTGAGTTTGGGGTTTTTAGAATTGTCTCGATGAGTATTAGTTGCCTGTGGAAAAAAAAGTACAGTCGGCGATAAAAGCTTGTACCAAAAATGATTTTTTTGCCAAAAACTTATTATGATTAGGAGGCAAACGAGCAGACGGATCACCTGATGGTAAGCGATTACCGCCGCCCATGGACACCCACAACACCAGAAGGGTTGCAAACGCGTTGCCGGAATTTAAGATGGGAGTACGCTCTTTTCTTGAAGGTTTGAGGGTCGTATCGGTTCGGAAATACCGCAAGCGATAGTTAATTCCACAGTTTGGCTGCCCATTTAATACATCTCTCTCTCTTTCTAGATGTGTATCCCACATATTTCTTTGAACTTTTTTCTTACATAAATATGTCTATGTTGTTTTTGGACTGCTATGAATCTGCTACCGGGAATAAAATGTTGCAGTTTACATGACTAATACCAAAGAGAATAGATAGTATAGAGGTTTACTGACATAGGAAATCTTATAGTCACAGTAAAATTACTGCCATTTACACATGATTAAAACTAAAAATTAAAATGTATAAAAATTTAAAAAAATGTACATATAAATATACGGATAAATGTTTTTTTTTATAACACCATATGACTTTAAAATTGTAAAATATCAAACAGTCGCCAACGCCATCTAGGCGAGCATAGGCCAAAGGTGTGGCGCCATCTATTCGAGAATGACTTTTTCTTCATTTATGAGGCACGTTATTTTTTTAGACTTTATTTATCTTATACGGAGTTACATTATCTTTGCTAATAATCTACGAACTTGGAATGACCCTTGTAACTTCATTTCAAAGACATTAGGCATTTGCTAGGTACCTTAGCCAACAATACCGAGCCAACAAGTTTCGAGGATTGAGACTTTAGCAGACTACACAATTGTATAATTAACTTGTATTAACGTTGACTTTCAAAAAATATGGTGTCTGTAAAGTCGGTTTAGGGACGATAATTTTTCATGATAACGCCATAAGAAAACGTGGCCGTAACGTTACCATGGAGATCTGTCCACAACGTTACCATGGAGATTTGTCCACAACGTGACACTTTTTCGTGCATGCTACCGGTGTTCATCGATTTATAAGACGTTATCACGTCGAAAAGGGAAGAACTCTATTTATGATTAGATAAAGTATAAATGTGTCGAAGTTAAAGGTTCCACTTTGTTGCTTAGGATGAAATTTGCTTGTATCTTTATACGAATAACCTGTCAAAGCGTCCTTACGGCAAGCGACAAAGTGCGACTTTTTGCTTGGAGACAACACTAATATAATAACGACACTAGCAGCCGTATTCGAACAATGAGATACATAAAATACTAGATATTGAAACGATATGGATTGGATATGTCAGTGTCAAACAAGTGTCAAAATTGACGTTTCTTCAAACAAAAACGTCACTTTTGACACTTGTTTGACACTGACATATCCAATCCATATCGTTTCAATGTCTAGTATTTGACGTATCTCATTGTTCGAATACGGCTGCAGGTCGAGTTTAGATCCTTATTTAATTAATTTTCCATGTCAGATACGCGTTTCTTTCTTAAAGCTGCACAGCAAAGGCGAAAATGAGTCCGTGATCGAAGTAAACGGTGGCCGTGAATAGGGGCCCTCGGCGCGCTGTATAAAGATCGCTGTTCGCTGTTTGGTGCAGTCATGTGAATGGACAGGACAAAATGGGGCTACCCGAGGTTTTCATCGATTTTTGACAAGTTTTGAATCGTATATCCTTTTCTTGCACTACAGATAAAATTATAAGAAAAACGGTTATCGGTTCTTCAATCTGTTATCTCCGGTTTTGTGTACCGGATTTTGAAAGAAATGAATACTTATTTTTTTATGAATTTTTTAAACATTGTTTGAAAAAACACTTTTTTCGTATCTAGTTTGCTGTGAAGGATGTTATGTGTACGAAATCTACATATTTAGGTTCGTCTTTGACATCTCGAAAAACGTGTCTAATTTTAAACTAATTAACACAAAAGTTATGGCCAGAAAACCAGTTTTTTAGCCTAAAATTGTTCAACTTTGATGTCAAATATCTCGAAGACAATGAACTTTGAAGTAAATATGGGATACTATATTGCTTAAAGCCGTTGCTGTTAATATAATAAGCTACAAAAAACATTAGAAAACTAAGGGATTCAGATCGAAGGTCATTGCAGTGGGGTAGCCCCTTAAGAGGGTATACTCGTAGCTCTGACGAAAGTAACTTTTTCCATACAATTTCCAATTCGGGAGAAAACGTTTTGCACTAATTAAATATTAACATATCACTTTGATTTTGATGTCGATCGCTTCAGCATAATATATTCTAGGTATATAGGTTTCGCTTTAAAAAAATGTTTTTTTTTTGTAATGCAAATTTTGAAAAAAGCAAAACCTATAAACCTAGATTTTCATTGTGTCATTGACATTGTAAAAAATCACGGAGAATGGAAAATATATAGAAGTGGAAAAACGTTTTCTCTTTTTGTATGGGCGATCACGTGCTATACTTCCCTCTTAAGTCACGTGACCAAGCCGCCGCCATACAATCGAAGTTGTTAACTTATTTTCATATGACACTCTGAAACAGTATGACATTTCACATGAATATTCAAGTAATATACTTATAAATCTATTTCGATCGATTGTATTCATTGCTATGATCAACTAAATAGGTAGGTAACTAGATGGTTTCAAATTTAATAAAATTTAAGGGGGTTAATATTTAATACAAAACCACATATTCTTCAAACGAATTCTCGTCTTAAACTTGATCATTTTTGTTTCTGCAAAATTCCGTCCACAGTGCACGGTGCAGCTTTATAACATAATTATGGTCATTAGGAGTAAACAGGGTGAGTCAGCGGCGTTTATCTCAACACAACACTCCGTTGAGGGATCACTGTGTGTGGGGACTTTGGGAGAGGTAAATCTTTTAAAAATATATAGGTATGCATATATGTACCTATATGTGTAATGTGCAGACATAGAAGTTTTTGTGGCAAAAACGAGAAAATGAAACATCGATAAATCTTTTATCGATAAGTCACAGATTAATAATTGACCGAAGCGAAGCGAAGGTCTACGTTTTGACTCGGGCATTTTGCTTTCGTATGTCCGGATGTTCTCCTCTACAGGTCGCAATTCTTAACCGATTCTCGTGAAATTTTGTGACCGAATTTTATGACTAAATAAAATTTTTTTGTAAATCCGGTTTTTGGAAATTTTTAAAAATGGCGGAGTCGTGATGCCTGGCGCCTAACCAAATAGTGGTATCGGTACCATACGAGTGTTTTCTTTTTGTGATATGTTTATAGATTAAATGGCCAAAAATTCAGAAAATTTATTTCGCTGGTTTCGGAGGTATTGAGATATTTAATTTTAACTAATTTTAATTTGAGAAGGAGTAGCTAAATTTCGTCAACCCATCTAAGAACTATTTGGCTCAGTTTGTAAACGTTCGCTTTTTCTGTTTGCACAGAGGGTCTGGGTTCGATCCCCAGTAATTGTACGCTGGGATATTATATCTTTTTGTATTTTTTTACACATAAATTTCGTATTGTTTTTTTTTAATTTACTATATTTAAAGCTCTTAGCACCATGTTATTTAAAGCTCTGCTCGCGAGGTCTACAGCTCACAGAGCCACTAGTATTTATAAGATGTAACTTCTACTTGCTGTAGGTAAGTTACCGAGAAATTTCAAGAATGCAAATCAATTACAAAGCGGTACATCATTTCTTTAATACTTACATATATTTAGTACTTAAATATTAAAACGTAAACTGTAGTATACAGTGCCAAAAGAATAGAAAACTACCAATATATCAAAGTTCTTATAAAATGTAATAAATATCTATAAAGTTAAGGTAACATCGATAACAGACATGTCGATATTTCATTCTGTCAATAACTTTACTTTGCCACAAAAACTTCTATGTCTGGTAATGTGTAACTTGATGTGTGCTGTTAAATACAAAATTGATCGGCACGTGCGAGGAGTTTGTACAAAGTAAACGTGTTCCTGAAAACTATAAAGCAAAAGGAATGGAAATTAAAACAGGTTAGTTTAATTACTTATACAAAATGATACATTTTTACATTTTTTACTGCTCTTAATTACCTTAAGTTACAACTACAATACATATTTTCACGTTGAAATTTTTATTCTGTTATTTAATACCACATGTATTCCTTGTAAATAATAAACATATTTTTAACCCCGGGTTAGTCAATGGTGCAAGGGGCCCTTAAAATATCTCCGGTTCCTAGTTTTCGCGTCGATCGCTCAGCCTTTGTTTTTCTATTACCCTGTCTGATCCTAGAATGGGCGCTTTATTTGCTGAATAGTGAATGGCGGGCTCGGCCAGAGTAATGTGGACTCTTTCGAGGGCTTAACCGGCTTCAGAGAGTAATGGGGCTTGGCGAATATTGTGGATAATACGTTGGGTCTCTGAGAGGGACGTTTTAGACTTTTTGGTGGACAAAAAAATAATTGTGATAAATGCAACTAATATTATATACTTACCTACGTTTGTTGCTGTTTGTACAATAGAAAAAACGGCTGAACTACAAATGTTATGGAAAAGTCTAACACTAATCATTATTTAGGTATCTATAGTCCTACAGTAAGTGCAATAAGGCATGTTATAGACGACACAATATAACATTCATATAACATCACATACATATATGCCCACAGGGTCATAAAGGAGCCCACAGATTACCAGTTCGCCGGACGATATCAGCTTGTCAGTTGTTCGGAGCTGTCAAATTTTGCGTTTAACTGACAGGCCGATATCGTCCGGCGGATTGGTAAATAGTGGGCCCCTTAAAATAGGGTACAGAGACTGTTAAAACAATAACAGTATTAATAACAATGCAATACAAATATCATTTAATGCACACTTCAACTCACGCTATAAATAAAAGTACATAATTAAAAAAAACCGGCCAAAAGCATGTCGGGCCATGCTCAGTGTAGGGTTCCGTAGCTACCGGCCAATTACAATAGGCTCCCTTGTATTTTCTTTATCATAAAATCGTTTTTGAAGATCCCTATTCATTTCGAAAGACCTATCCAATGACACCCCATAGGAAAAGCGAAAAAACATATATTTTTTTGTAAAAATATAAAATATAAGGTAAAGTTGTACGGCATCGGAGACCGACTCGCATTTGTTCGGTTTTTTCACTTTGTCACGTTCACAAACAAAACTATTGGGTAAAGAGCGAATTATTAAGAATAAACCAGTCTCATTAAAATTAATCTTTGCCAACTCAAGTGCAAAATTATTTGGGATTTATTAAACAGGGCTCGTTATATTTCGTCGACGCCGAATATTCTGACGTCGTAAAAGGCGGTCTTACGCGGCGGTTTCTTCCAACCCACGGACCACTAACCTAATGGATGGAAAATTTTACACGACTCTACATAATAATGTGTGTACGAGTATTTTTACCTTTTTTAGGATTCCGTACTCAAAGGGTAAAAACGGGACCCTATTACTAAGACTCCACTGTCTGTCTATCCATCCGTCTGTCTGTCACCAGGCTGTATCTCATGAATCGTGACAGTTGAAATTTTCACAGATGATGTAATACTGTTGCCGTTATAACAACAAATACTAAAAAGTACGGAACCCTCTGTGGGCGAGTCTAACTCACACTTGTCCGGTTTTTTACATTATACTTGCAAAGTTTCAAAGAGGTTAAAGTCAACTTACAATATTGTATGTAGGTAGGTATTTATTACTCGTTCATTGCGACAATAGTACATTGTGCAACATGGGGCGTAAGTTAAATATTGCAAACTCGAGTCTATAAATCGCTCCGGCAAGCCGTCGCGATTTAACTTACTCTCGTTTGCAATATTATTACGCCCCGAGTTACACACAATGTTTTTCATCACACTTGCGATACAAAAATTAAGTATAAAGACAAAAAATTGTTAATTACGGCACTAGAAACTTCATAACTCCCTAGGGAGAACGCTTTTTCTATAACTCCCGCTAAACCTGCGTGCAATTCCACATTTACTGAGCGAGTGTGATGAAAATGTTTTAACGTCTCGTGAGCCACGATTATTTTTTCAAATCCTTGTTTCGTCGTACGCGGAACCACTACGTTCCGGCACGAGCACTTAATACCTATAATATATATTATGTGTCTTAAAAAAACCGGCCAAGTGCGAGTCGGACTCGCGCACAAAGGGTTCCGTACCACGCAAAAAACGGATAAAAAATCACGTTTGTTGTATGGGAGGCACTTAAATATTTATTATATTCTGTTTATATACGTAGAAATACATCCTGTGAAAATCCAACTTTCTAGCTATCACGGTTCTTGAGATACAGCCTGGTGACAGACAGACGGACATAGGTCTTAGTAATAGGGCCCCGTTTTTGCCCTTTGGGCACGGAACCCTAAAAACGCTTATAAACGTCTTACTGCGGTGTCTGTGGGACGTGCTCTATGCCATAGACTAGATACTTTTGGCGTTATTAAGCTTCGAGATCCTGATGCTTTCTGTTTTAATTTGCCAAGAGCTTCATTTTGCAACAGTCGAAGTTTACGCTGTACAGTCACCTGCAATAATATGTTACACAACGAAGGCCGCAAAAATATGTGACACGATCTTATATCTATTAGCCACTCACTTGCTTTTGGTAACTGTAGCTACCAGCTGTCACCCTTATTTTATTGTAATAATAGAGGTCACAGAAAAATATCAAGCATGTGAGTGGTTAGAGCCATAAGAGTGTGTCACATATTTTTGCGTCCTTCGGAGAGTAACATAATATTTTTGCACGTGACTGTACCATCGTTCACACTAGTGTAAATTTCATTCGAAAGCGTGACGTGACGTACGCGTTTGCTTTAAGTGTCATTTTGTATGGGATTTTTGAGTTTCCAAAACGTGCCGCTTGGCGCGCTGTTCAAAATCCCATACAAAAATAGACAACGCAAACGCGAACGCTCGTCATGCTATCGAATGAGATTTACACTAGGAGTTATGATAATTGATAACTATAGCCCGGTTTTTCGGGGGCAAAAACGTACTAGTGCTAGAGATTAATTAAACATCGACTCGGGTATTATCGATATCGAGGAAAATATTTTTTTTCAAATCATGATAACAAATGTGACAATGTTTTTATGTTTCATCGATAATTTTTTTTCGCTTGAATGAATACGTCATGCTGCCGTATTCGAACTTCAAGATATTCACCAGAGACGACACGTACTAGATCCATTCTAGATACGTTATAGTTTACATATCAACTAGTTTAAACTTTCACGATTATTAAACATTATCAAACTGCACAACGGGACTTAATCGCGTATTTAAGTTTTAAGATTTACCTCCGACGTTTCGAGGACGGCGTTGTCCCCGTGGTCTCGGAGAAGACTGGCTCAAGTTGACATCAACATCTTCTAGCCGCGCGAGTTTTTCGAACTACCCGCACTTGGTCTTGTTTATCAGACTGATAAACAAGACCAAGACCAACGCAGTCTTCTCCGAGACCACGGGGACAACGCCGTCCTCGAAACGTCGGAGGTAAATCTTAAAACTTAAATACGCGATTAAGTCCCGTTGTGCAGTTTGATAATATCAACTAGTTCTCTTTTGCAGCGCAATTCGGGCAACCAATGTCACTTTTACGTTAGATAGAGTAAGATATCTATTAGATGTGAATTGGATCTCTAAGTCATATCCTGTGGAAATCGTACAACAGTATCTCCAGAATCGCGCAAATGTCAAATTTGAGAGGTTAGATCTTAAACATATCGTTATCGTATCTTGGTGATTTCTAAAAGATGTCTAATATATGTCTATTTCAAAATCCGAATCGGGCCCATGGAGTCTAGACAGCCAGATTTGCAGAAGCTTCCTAATCCCACTGTAAAAAAAGTGTTATTCTGGCTGTCAGCAAAATTAATACTGATTTACGTTATTTTATAGTTACCAAACACTCTAAAAATATATAAAAAAAGTCATTATCATAAAAGCCCTAATAAAAACCGGCCAAGTGCGAGTCGGACTTGCGCACGAAGAGTTCAAAAAATGGCAAAAAAAATCACGTTTGTTGTATGGGAGCCCCATTTAAATATTTATTTTATTCTGTTTTTAGTATTTGTTGTTATAGCGGCACCAGAAATACATCATCTGTGAAAATTTCAACTGTCTAGCTATCACGGTTCATGAGATACAGCCTGGTGACAGACAGACAGACGGACAGATAGACAGACAGACAGAAAGACAGACAGACAGACAGACAGACAGACGGACAGACGGACAGACAGACGGACATACAGACAGACTGACGGACAAAGGACTCATAGTAATAGGGTCCCGTTTTACCCTTTGGGTAGAAATCATGGGGTTGTCGCGTTGTATTATTTATTTAAGAGCATCCTATATTATAATATTTAAAACTTTCGCGTTTCGAACACATTTTAATACTTTTCGTCGGGTAGTTGCACAATTCTCTGTTTTGACATTTTGCTGGGACATCAGGCCCCAATTTCACCACGGTGACAGGTGCGACAATTGTAAAATCACTGTTGCTGACGTCACAGGCATCCATGGGTTACGGTTACCACTTACCATCGGGCGGGCCGTATTCCTGTTTGCCACCATCATTGTTTTATTAAAAAAATCTTTATTATATCGGAAAAAAACAGATATTTCTTTTGCGAAGTTTCTGACAATTGTCAAGATTTAGAAGAATTGTAGGTAATTCTTGACAGGTAATGAATTATATGTCGGAATTTCGTGACAATTGTAGTGTTTCTTGTGACAATTGTCATAAACTTAGCAAGAGAAATATCTGTTTTTTCCAATATAATAAAGTATTTTTTAATAATACAATGATGGTGGCAAACAGGAATACGGCCCGCCCGATGGTAAGCGGTAACCGTAGCCCATGGATGCCTATGACCAGAGATATATATAACTCCGTATAAGATAAATAAAGTCTAAGAAAAAAACGTGCCTCGGACGGCCAAGGAAAAGTCATTCTCGAATAGATGGCGCCATTACCTTTGGCCTATTCTCGGCTAGATGGCGTTAACGACACCGTTTGGTATTTAACAATTTTAACACATATCAGTGAAAGAACATGGGTCAGTATGGAACAATAAAAAATAAGAATCATTTATCCGTAAACATATTTTGATTATTTTATACATTTTCAATTTTATTTTAAGTTTTAATCGTGTGTCGATAGATGGCAGTAAATGTACCGTGACTACAAAATTGACAATGACAGGACCCCTCTATACTATCTATTCTCTTTGCTATGACGTCAGCAACAGTGATGTTTTAAAATTGTCGCACCTGTCACCGTGGTGAAATTGGGGCCAGTTAGCCGCGACCAAGACCACGACCAGTGAAACAAATGAATTCGCGATAGACCCGTCTATAAATGTGAGTTATATGCATCCTATATAGTTTGTCTCCTCCAATATTTGTATTGTATCATAGTCCCGGTAAATTCCTAGACTCCTAGGCATCGGTTGTATATTTGTAATTGATATCAATCCCTGCAGAGTGGAGCATAGTTTCTTCTTCATTATTTCCATAGACACTTGAGAACTTCAGCAATATGCTGTTGCGAGTGTATTGTTCGAGATATTCGTACTTTGTTAGCTCTCTAGGATATTCTGTTAGCTGTGATGGGCAAAACCCGATATAATTATACTACTGTAGCCGCCGTGCAGGTCAGGATCTCGACGACTCAAATAAAAAGCTTCAATGTACAGTGAATTGTTGTATTCTTCAATAGGTACTGGTTTATAAGGGTTCTTGACTAAACGGTTTAATGCAGAAGTGGTATGTTATTGGTATGGAGGCTGATGAGAGAGTGATTTGCAATATTTGATCAGTACAAAAGGTGGTTTAAACTTGGGTGCCTCTAATTGGCCGCGATACAGAGTATGTGGAGCGCTCCTATTGGTGCTTTAGAAAAAGCTTCCAAATACTAGCCGAGCCTTGCGTTTAGCTACTGCATTAGGAAATGTATTAAGTTTATACAAATAAAAGGTTGCATTCGCAACAATTACGGAAATTTTCAAGCCAAGTTTCTTGTAATATGGTATTTGGCTGTGTTTAAAATAAATTATTTTACACCATGCATGAAATAAAGTATCAAAAGATTATTAGAGACACGTAGACAGCAGTTATTTTTAGACACAATTTCTATTTTAAAACCCGTATGAAACTATAAAGAGTAGGTAATTTGATTGTGACGTCACATAAATTTCATAGTAGCAAAATCGTTTTGACAGTTCGAGAAAATAAACTAATTTGACTAGTAGTCAAATACCCTATTTAAGCATGTCGTTTCAAAACAAGGTGGGCGATTAATGAATTTCGATCGCTCGATTTCGTCTCTCGAAAATCGGTTGAAAACGGCCAAATGCTAAATTTTGAAATACGAGCGATAGAAATTGGGAATCGAGTGGTATTCCATTAGTAGACCACTCGTTTTTAATTCTATTAGTAGAATTTAAATGTCTAGTAGAGATATTATTGAATGAAATACACAAAATCGAGCGGTGGAAATACAAAAATCGGCCCCCAGAGCGTTTATCGATTGCATGGGAGCGGCATTTTGGCGGCGGGTTCCTGTAACTCTTAACCTTGGCCTTATCCTTTAATCATCATCTATCATCGCATTGTAGTTCAAAATTTAGCTGTCCGCGCTCAAAAAAGAAATCCCAATAAAGTATTGTACAGTTAGGATGGCACATAAATCCCTAGAAATCACCCTTTTTGTCAACCGGACATGTTTAGGTACCGATGATTTATAAGAGCGACCCCTATCGGCCTGTTTTTCTTTATTTCCCATCGGCGAAACGGTATTTCACCGTGACGATTTTCGGTAAACGCGTTTGCTTTTTGGCCTGCAATAAATATTACCGGCTTGGGTGTAAATGTTGATATTTATTGGACAGTAATTTTAATGCTTTTTGATCCACTTTTTAAGTAAAATATTGTTGGCGTAAGAGAATTGAATGGAACGAATGACTTATGAATGGTATAGTAAAAATAAAATATAGTAAAAAGTAACTGTAACGCGGTTTTACAGTTCGGTGCGTGGCACTTTTTACGATGCCTACAGATACCTCCAGGCAATGGATCAATGCTTGCACCTATAATATGTAGGTCCTATTTTGGATGATCATTTTTGTCCAGTCATTAGCGTTCAATTCAAAATTGTTACTGCTGAGATAAGTAGACGCCTACGTTTTTAAAAAACCTAAATAGATTGAAATAATTGGCCAGATTTCAATCTATACGAGTTTAAGTCTACCGCAGAACAAAAAATATATTTGGCATTAGAATTTTGGGTAGACAATTGGATATAGCTCGTAGGGACGGGTGATCGATGAGACCAAAAGTTCTTGAATGGCACAAACGTGAAATGTGGGCATACGTGTATTACACGTAGGGTTGTAAAAACCCGGAAAAAATCCCGTTTTTTTTATAAAAGCCATGTTTTCTTAAGTTTTATTCGAAAAAAAAACAATGTCACTTAGATTTTATATTTTTCAGAAAAAAAATCGGAAATAAACGAAAAAAAAACGCTTTGAAAAGAGCTTGTGAATTTTTCCGTTTATATTTAATCCATAGTTTAGGTAACTACACCTGGCGGCCTAGCCAAGGTGACAATCCCTATCGCTTCGCCATCGAATCGCTTTTGCGTCTCTCTATCACTCTTCCATATTAGTGTGACAGTGACAGTTGCGTTTCGTTCGCTACGTAGCGTTAGCGATTGGCATCTTGTCTACGGGGCCTGCTTAGTCGTGTGTTTTGTTATCTAAATGCTGGCTGGCGAAAATGTCTATTGACTTGGACGCTGTCGTTAGTTTAAAAATGTTTCATTTCTTTCCCAAAAAAACTGAAAAAAACGAAAATTTCAAAACGTCCTGAAAAAAAAACGATTTGATTTTTTCGAGAACTTTCAACCCTAAGTTTACACATAGGAGTTGGAGGGATACATTATGTAAAGTGTCAGTCTATGGAACTCGCTAACTATGTAAACAAAAGTCACTAGTAAATTCATCATTCAGAGACAATTTCAATATGGCGGTTTGTTTACATAGTTAGCAAGTTCCATAGAATGACACTTTAGGCTTCCCAGCTCCTACGAGGTAATCTTAAGATTTTGTGTAGGTTGCGGGAGTACGACGGAATAGGTTAGAACTTAGCTGATGCCTCCTGCATGTAAAGCCCCCTCCACACTCGTGCGCGAATCGCGGCGCGAAGCCGCGAACGCGAGTGTGGAATCGATTTTCGCAAGCAGCGAAATCGGATCCACACTCGTGTTTGCGGCTTCGCGCCGCGATTCACGCACATAGTCTGGAGGGGGCTTAAGAGGTAAACGTACTGGTGCTCGACGAGGTCCCATCATCATCTTGAAACTTAAGTCATTGTCAATACGCGTGACAGCATGGTGTCATCTATTGGGCATTAGCATGTCGAGCACTAGTAGGTTTACCTTAGTTCTGTAGAGATTACCAACGTATTAAATGAATTACATGGACATTGACAACTGTTTCTATTGAATCTCCATGTGAAATGAATTCTAACTGGACATGATTAATCATACTTCATAAGGCCACTTGCACCATCCCATTAAAAAAAAATAACCCGTGGTTTAGTGCCTAAACCGTTAACCTAGTGTCAAATTGTACTGGTAACCATGGCAACTCCAGGTTTAACCGGTTAACCCCGGTTAGTGAAATGGTGCAAGTGGCGCTTAGTAAAGTAAATAAAAGTACCTCAAATTAATAAACGTTGCGTCATGTTACACATTTCAAATATGGAACATCTATCCGAACACCAGCACAAAAAACATACACTTATAATATACACAACACATTATGAAGTATTAACTGAGTATATTGTTATAGTATAAATACTTACTTAATGAACGAAGTAACGTTTATTATTCATGGTTTCATGACTTTAATTAATCGTTTTCATGAAATCGTATTCACATTCACATTCATTTTGATCTGGTTAAGCAATGACACAGATGTAAAAGCACATTTATATACATATTTATTTACCGAGATAACCAAAGCATGAACATATAAAATACAGCACATAATTTCTAAACCATTGCCTCATTGATAAATCCTGAGTATTTTTCAATGTAAAACATTTCAACCGTTCCGTTTTCCACAATAAAATCGGGCTAAACTCCAACGAGCGCTTTTATACTTTATCATGGTAACGACACGATTTATCGTCACGACAAAGCAGAGACAAAAATAGGTCCTGTTGTATCTGATAGACCTAAAATGTATACAAATATTAAATTGGAAGAGTGATTTATTGGTAACTCCAGAGACTATTTTGGTAACGCCAGAGACGTGGAAATGTCGGTCTAAAGGACCCCATAGATTACCAGTTCGCGGACGATATCAGCCTGGCAGTTGTTCAGAACTGTCACCTTTTGCGCTTCACTGACAGGCGCATAATAATATCGTCCAGCGACCAATTCAATCTGTGGGCCCCTTAAAAGTTGATTCGCTCTGTCATCTGACGATATAAACTCAAACATTTCAACTGTGTCGTATAAAATCGTGTCGTCCCCGTAGACGACCATGATAAAATATAAAAGCGCCCAATGGATCGGGCAATAAATATAAAAGGGCAACAATGAACCTAAAAATGGCGGACGATAGATTTATTAACACGGATTTAAGCAGACCATTGTTCCATTTTTTGTTTTATTTCAGGGTTTATTTCTACATGATAATAACTCTGGGGTAGTGTGGACATGAGCGATAAATTTTTGCTTTCTGTTTTACTCGATCACGGCATAGATAATGAAAGGTTATAATTATGATTTCATAATTCTGTACGTTTGGGCATAGAATAAGTAATAGTACTACCGTACACAAAGAACACTTCCTACAAAACCGAAGTTTGACAGCGATTCAGGGTCGAATCATGATATCCCTTTCTAACTTATCGCACTTTTCCTTTCGACTATTTAGGGCCGTCAAAATTCAAGTAATTATCTTATCTGTGGTCGTGCACGCCAAGGGACGTCAAGTTGTGTCAACCCTAATAATTGCTCGGAGCAATGCTGAGCCGAACAGAGCCGAGTTAGCGAGTTTGCTCGAACTCAGGAGTGTCTCCCCACTGGTTTGGGCTTCGAGCAACACGGAAGGGAGGCGGCATTCGCACTATTTCCCCTCTGCCGAGGTACAAGATTAGCGCGTCAATCTAATCTAGCGCGGGTAATAAAACTAGTTGCACTTGGATTTTTCACTAGACCGAGTCCAGACGCGCGCGTGAACACTGCTGTACAAAAATGCCTGTTTGCTCGGTTTTTTGTTATAAAAAGAGGTCGAGGACATCAAATTTACAAAAAGAAAGTGTTACATTTCACATCTAATATTTTTTTTTACATATCATACGTTTAATTACATTCAAACACAATTATTACATTTTAGTCTCATGTAATTGTTGGATTTATCGATTTTGCTCGCTCAGTACAAATTGCGGATCGGTCGAGCGACAAATCCGACTTCTCATCTCTCAGAATACTATAACATACTTCAACGAAAATGAGTTAGTGTGCGTGTTGTGACACTTGTCACTCGTCCGTACACAAAAAGAGATCGAGGTTTGCAAGATTTGTCTTTGACGTGTGTCATTTTCTATGTATTTGTGTCGTCATTACAGATTGGATTTTGTATGTAAGTGTGTGAGAAGTGCGACTGTGTGCACCTTTCCCCCCGCGAAAAATGGCAGAAAGATTTGTACGGTGAGATATCGCTTGGGCCCCTTCCGATGTGTCGGAAGCCGGTGTTGCTCGAAGGGTTTGGGTGAATCTACTTTTAGTGTCGCTCGTTGTGATGGTTACGGGACAACTCTAAAAACACTAATAGGGCATTTGACAGTCTAGTAGGCAAATCTGTTTTTCTTCGAACTATGGTAAAGACAATTGCATTATGATATTTCGGATTAATCCAACGCAGACAAAGTTGTGTATATGTCGGCGGCCGATCGTAAGATCAGGCATATCGTGAAATTCCTAGGCATATCGTGAAACGCGAAAATCTTTGACTCGTTCCCTGAGACGATGGAGCCCCGCTACGTGCGGGGCTCCTATTTCTGGGCGGTGCCCTTCGGGCATCTGAAGATGTGACTATCGTCAAAACATTACACAGGAACATTACGATCTGCCTGATCTTACGATCGGCCTACGACAGAAGCCATTAATGCCTATAAGATATTCTGTACTAACAATGTTGATCTGCATGTACGTTCAGCAGCAGAAGTTGCTAAGCGGGCGAGGTGTTCAAAATGATCTTGACGCGACTTTATTGTTAAGAGAATAAGAGCGTGTCAAGGTTATTTTGAACACCCCGCCCGCTTAGCAACTTCTGCTGCTGACTGTACGCAATAGCACAGTAATCAAACCAGACAGCGGCTAACCAGATTAGTCGTGTGACTGCGCGACTAATTTACAAGTCACTTGTGTCTAGTTCCAAGTCCAGTGACTGTTTACTGAGTAACATCGCCTACACTGTTTCTGACAGTTTGTAAACCTTATTCATCATCATCATCATCATCTCAGCCTATATACGTCCCACTGCTGGGCACAGGCCTCCTCTCATGCGCGAGAGGGCTTGGGCTATAGTCCCCACGCTAGCCCAATGCGGATTGGGGACTTCACATACACCTTTGAATTTCTTCGCAGATGTATGCAGGTTTCCTCACGATGTTTTCCTTCACCGAAAAGCTAGTGGTAATATCAAATGATATTTCGTACATAAGTTTCGAAAAACTCATTGGTACGAGCCAGGATTTGAACCCGCGACCTCCAGATTGAAAGTCAGACGTCATATCCACTCGGCCACCACTGCACTGTAAGTAAACCTTATTACAAAAGGCATAAGGCCCACTGATGGACAGGTTAAGAGTTGCTGTTTTTACGGGAGAGAGTTATGAGTTATGCAGTCTGTCTAATATGGATTTCAATCACAGATGTACAATTAGATGAATTCTATTTTAATTTAAATTGTATTTTTTTAATTTAATTCAGAAATAATATGTGATTGCGAGAATTATTTGGTTTTGTAACAGTATTGACGTTTTTTATTGCTCAGTCTGCTAGTTTTAAGGTATTTATGTATGGGCCACTAGTTGCTTGAAATAAAAAAAATAATTCATTAATTCATTCATTCATTGCTATGTAGAGATAAGCTATGAAGAGTTGAAGCTATGCAGCTTACCGTGGGTCTTAGTCAATTTGTGTAATATTGTCCTATAATATTTATTTATTTAAGTATGTAGCTACCTAAATAAGATTAGGTTTAGCGCACCATTGTTGAATTGTTACCAGTCATAGCTAACCACCGAATATAACATTAGAATGCTTGAATCATCCGCGCTTTGACTCGGTTGCTTTGATATTGTAGTGCCTTTGCCTGTCATTGTTATAGCTAAGCTAGTGTTTGCCTCTTTAGTACTATTGTGTAATCCATACCTACTTATCCATACTAATATTATAAAGGCGAAAGTGTGTCTGTCTGCCTGTTACCTCTTCACGCTTAAGGCGCTGAACCGATTTAGTTGAAATTTGGTATAGAGATAGTTTGAGTCCGGGGAAGGACATAGGTTTTTATGTTGGAAATCATCCCTGAAGAGAGTGCAAAGAGGAAGGAATCCCTCCCTCCATCTATCATCCCTGAAGATGGTGGAAATGAAAGAGTGAATGAATTGCCTTATAATTGAAGTAAGCAATGCGCGTATTGAATGATTGCTAATTAGCATTATCCAGGCGCTATACCTACTTTAGCTAATGTCACTAATTTTACGCAGACGAAGTCGCGGGCAAAAGCTAGTATGTAATAATATTATAAATAAATGAGTATGAGTATTAGTATGAGTATTGAACGAGCGATCGCGAAGCCTCTGCGCCTGGGTCACAACTTGGGCAAAATTCGTATATGTTCTCCTCTACAGGAAGAGATCGCTTTTTAGCGATAAGACCGCCTGTTGCTACCTAATTTTTAACTGAAGGTACCTATTTAATTTTCTGTGTATTTTTAACTGTATGACAATAAAGAATATTTACTACATGTCGAATTTTTCTACCGATTCTCGTATTTCTCGTGTAATTAGGATACCTACCTATGATGGGCTTGTAAATGGCATAAATCTTGGGTTTCGTGAGGTCTACAGTGAGATTCAGTACACTTTTTTTTAAATAACTCGCTGAGTAGAAATAACATAAAGAAACCTAATCTAAAAAAAATATGTACAATGTCAAAGTGAACCCTAACTACTTTCATATTCATATTAATTACTAACAATTTCACAAATAATCGCGAGGTGATAAGAATACAGTTCCAGAATAAAAAGGGCTTATCTACATACGAATATTAGAGCGTATTCATCGTATTTACTAACAATGATCGTACTACTGAAAAAGGGCATATGTGTTTCTACAATTTGCCGCATTTAAGTCCTTTATATTTCTTTCTAAGGGCACAAAGCAGAAAATTAATGTAAACTGGTTATTACTGAATGCAAATCTGATTATTTCATTATAAGATGTTATTTCAACGGGGCATTCGGTTTAGCTTTGCTCAGAGAGCCAGACAAGGGTGTTAGTGGTGGCTTGAAATTGTTTGAACCATTGATATATATCTAAGGACGGGCCCTACGGGTAATAAAAATGGAGCCAATGTACACGAATTCGAGCTAATCGTGCAGTCTAAAGCGACAACGCGATTGGGTAATGAGTTCACGCGCCCGCTTAAATATACGCCTAAAATAATTTCATTCGCCACCATCCATCGCCATCTACTAGACGAGTCTAGTTTTAGCTACATCAGCGGCGACGCCCCCCCCCCCCCCCCTGACTTAAAGATAAAAGATAAAAGATTTTTATTCGTGACGATCACAAAACATGTACGAACATGTACAGACAACAACAGCAAGAACAGAAGAGAACAATAAGTGTGCATTACGAAATATTCAGGTGACCCCCCCCCCCCACCCCTCTGACTATAAAGCTGGATCCGCCCTTGAGCGTGCGTGCACTGTATGGGACAGCACCTGCTTTGGCGTGAAGTGTCTATGTTTCCGAATAGGTCACAAGTTGGTAGACTCTCCAACGTGCACGGTCCCTATAAGTGTGGTCTAAGAAACGGAAATAGGTTTGCAATTTATAGAGCAACGACATCCCTCTAGTTAGTGTGCCATACTATCATTATTAATTAATCCGGGCGCGTCGCAGGTGTTCAGCGGTGGGTGTGACAGTGGTTGGGCAACAAAGGGGTTTTAAATAGAATTGAAGGTGTGCAATTTATAGAGGGGACCGAAAACGGAATCTAATTGTAATAAGATCCCGTTTTTACCCTTTGGGTACCGAAACACGATAAAATTTGACCCAGTAAATGAGATGATGAGTCTTGGCACTTTTTCGCGCATCTTGGACGTCCTGGCACTACTTTTCCCCCAATTAAAACGCCTGGCTCTGTTATATTCGAATTAAATACATAATTAGCTATTACACCAAACTCAGAGCTCTATAAATTGTACACCTTCAATTTATTTGACACCTCGCACACCCACCGCTGAATAGTTGCCAGGCGCTCGAATTAATTAATAATGATAGTATGGCACACTAACTAGAGGGATTTCGTAGTAGTAGTAGTAGTAGTAATCACTTTATTGTACACAACACAGGTTTACATAATATTTACAGAAATAAAGGTACAAAGGCGAACTTATCCCTGTAAGGGATCTCTTCCAGCTAACCTTCGTTAATTTCGTTGTTCTATAAATTGCAAACCTATTTCAGTAGCTAGCTCTCCATCTAGTGCTTGTGTTTACAATAATCTAAACTAACCCATTAATATTTATTATTTTCATCCCCCATTATTTTCATCATGCAATTCTGCGAGTCGCATTTACGAGTAATGTCAAAACAAGATCCGATTTTAAGATCCGAATGCCCCTGAAAGCCGAAGTTTCCTGTCGACCGGACCTTATCGGGCGCGGTCGGCTGGAAAGAGATAACGCTATCTCCGTCACGCTCGCACGCCTCGGCCCTGTGGGAAATCTCGGCCATTTACTATTTTTAGGGTTCCGTACCCAAAGGGTAAAAACGGGACCCTATTACTAAGACTCCTCTGTCCGTCTGTAGTCTGTATGTCGGTCTGTCCATCGTGTCTGTCTGTCACCAGGCTGTATCTCATGAACCATGATAGCTAGGCAGTTGAAATGTTCATAGATGATATATTTAAAACAGAATAAAATAAATATTTAAGTGGGGCTCCCATACAACAAACGTGAATAAAAAAATATATATAAATAAATAATAAATTCGTTTATTAAAAGAAAGAAGATAGAATTACATAATTATAGCTCAGTGGTCCCACACTACATAGGCTAAGCCTGTGTCGTGGTGCCATTTGCCATTTTTTGCGTAATGGCACGGAACCCTTCGTGCGCGAGTCCGACTCGCACTTGGCCGGTTTTTTGAGTCCCGATGCGAATGAGATAGTAAGCCAGACAAAACACTGCCGGACAATACTGGACGAATTCGTTTTGTTGATGAACAATTTGTTTGTTTGCAAAGGGGCCCACTGATTAACAGTCCTCCGGACGGTATCGGCCTGTCAGTTGTGCGGAACTGTCAAAATTTTGTTCTGACAGGCCGATACAGTCCGGCGGACTGTTAATCAGTGGGCCCCTTTAGTTGTTGCGTCAGCATTTGCTAAAACAAGAGTTTGAATAATATCCATCGTTATTATATTTATGGTATGTATTTTGTAAATATGTAATTTATGTATATTTTATTTGTTTATGTAGTTTATAAATATAGTATGCTTTTTTTTAATTCACTCAATATTATATCTCTCTCTGCACCAATAGTAGATATCTCTGTTTGGCCCTATGGTTGACTGGTAGAGAATGCCATTTGGCATTAAGTCCGCCATTTGTACATTGTTGTACATATTTAGTGCAATAAAGTTTAAATAAAGAAATTTTTGAATACGCTCCACAAAAGCACATAAATGCAGTTGTAGTGCATAATTTCCATCGTGTTTTCACGGAAACGTACGAACCTGTCTTGCTATTTCAGTCAGTCTTGGTACAAAAAAGTAGGTACTGTACGGCTACCACCAGTTTTGACATTGACATAACGCTCACGTTTAAGTAACTTACTTTCTATGCATCTCGCTCGTACTCGCATATGCGAGCAATAGTGGAAGCGAGATGTACAGAAAGTAAATTACGTAGACGTGAGCGTTATGTCAATGTTAAAACTGATGGTAGAGGCTCTGAAGTCGACTGAAGTAGTATGACAAATACGGACGTCTCGCCTCGCCTCGAGAAACTACGATGGAAAACAATTTTGCACTACATTTGTACTATAGTTCAGTCGCCATCTGATATATTGGAGCGGCCAATGTGCTCACATATATCTGAACACGCCTGTATTGTCAAGGCGTTAAAGTGCGTGTTTAGATATTTTGACCACCTCGTCCGCTCCTATATATCTGATATCGACTGTTCAGAATCTTCCACCTGTGAATTTTTAAATAGGTAAGTATTAATATTATGTACTATAAAATTCTCAATTCTTCTTTTGTGAATTTGATATAAGTGTACTTAAATATGAAATTATGATAAGTACCTTTATAAAATTTCCACTAAAACTACATTTACATTGAATATCAAAGTATATTACCTCCAGGACCACAAAGTTGAATTCCTAAAATGTTGAATTTGCATAAAGTTGAATTCTCTATTTACACTGCATTTTGCTACAAGTACGTAAATTTTGCTCAACGGTAAACATCACTGCCTCTGTTTTGTACCATTAATTTAATATAAATTAACTTTGGAACTGCAAAATACAGGTATATTCAATTTAATAAGCTTTGTAAACATTAAGCATGCGAAAACTAGAGCGGCGTTCAAAATTTAACAATATGAATATTGTTAAATTTACCTCTAGTGTGTGGTGCTGGCGGAAAATGCTCCGGATCTCATGGATCAATTCTCGACGAACTTAACATTAGAACGAGGCTCTGCCCTGTTTGCTCCCAACGTGTACGGTTTCTTCGGGCATCTGAGCAGGACAGGGCCGGATAGCCTGGAAAAGCTCCTTATTACTGGCCGCATGGCAAGGAAGCATAGGGGTGGACGTATGGCCACGCGTTGGACGGACAGAATAACGTCAGAGACAAACGCTACATTGCAGGCTAGCATGCACTGGGCCCAAGACAGAGCAGCCTGGAGAGCGCTGGTGAAAAGTGTCCACATTCGTCACGTCCCTCAGCCATGAGGATACGACAAAGAAGAAGAAGAAGACCTCTAGTGTAAATTTAATTCGATAGCGTGACGTGATTCGCGTTTGCGTTATGTCTATTTCTATATAGGATTTTGGACAGCGCGCCAAGCGGGACGTTTTGGAAGCTCAAAATCCCATACAAAATGACACTTAACGCAAACGTGTACGTCACGTCACGCCATCGAATGAAATTTACACTACGAGTACTGAAGTTGAGCGTATTTGATATTTTTTTTTGGATTTGATTCAACGTGATAACGACCCCTCATTCCCCTCAGTAAAAAAAATGTATTTGGTTGGTTTACCAATAATTGTTATAACTACCCGAAAATGTACATTGTACAAATTATTTGTTTACTTTTATTTAAATACCTAAAGATACAGAATATAGTAATAGGAAGTTTCAAATGGATCCTGGTAGGGCACAGCAATAGTCTTTAATCTAAAATAATTATGCTAGGTACTAGACAGTGTTAATGAAATAGTTATATAATTTAGGTCTTATAACAATGGTTAGGAGTAGACGTGTGCGCCGATTAAAAAATGATTTTCGGCGTGAAATCGGCGTGACCTTGACTTTCGGGTTTCTTAAGAAAAATCATTAATTTGTGCTTTTTCTTGAAAATTTGATCAATATAGGTTGCTGGTCAGTGAACTACGTATAGTTTTGAATAGGCTGTGAGTAAAAAAGGGGTTTGTAAATGAATATAGGACAGGTAAAATAGCTTGATTTCCGTAGTAACTGGATCCGATCGGTAACTCAATTTTCTGACGATTTCCATGGCTTATCCTATTAAAAATTACGTACTTTAACAAAATAAAACTCCAAATATCCTTGAAATTTGCTAGACATAGTGGACTGCTATGGCTTCCTTCTAAGGGTTTTCTAGTCGTACAAGCGCCAGGCTTATTGAGACGTATCTTCTTTTTCGTTTTCTCATTGCTGAGGACTGCGACCACATGTAATTTGTCTTCATTTCGTGCGGTCACTCCTAAGCCGTGTGGACTGCACAGTGCAGACTGCCGCAAGCCCACATGCTCCAACTCGAGCACTAGCAAACATTAATTCGGCCTAAATTCATGTGTTTCTCCACATCATGCGTTGGATAAATGCTGTTAAATGTAAATGTTAAATGTTGGATGCTTAAATATTTGTTGTATTTACATTCCGCACGGGCCGCAGTACAGGGATACGTTAGAAAACTTCTTTGAAATCTGTAGTCAATTAATAATAGAAAATCCAAATGATATATTTCTTATAACAGGTGATTTTAATATTTATGACGCGCAGTGGATTAAAAATGATTGTTGCAAAATGACCTTAGCTTGCAGCAACAGTTTTCCTTTACAATTGCTTAGTGAGTTTTTATCTTTCACAGGTTTAGAACAATATAATGGTTGTTTTAATATTAATCAACGTGTGCTTGATCTTATTTTTTGCAATAAAAATTGCACAGTAACCGTTAGCGATGATATTTTAACACCCGAGGACTTGCATCATAAGGCACTTCAAATTGAATTTAACTTAGATTACGCGCCACCCATGAAGCCAGCTTCCACTTACGTATATCGTTTTTTTAAGGCGGATTTTAAACAAATTAATATTGAATTATCAAAAATTCACTGGGTTGAATATTTTCAGGGCCGTGCCCTTGAGGATTGTGTATTACTTTTTTATGATATATTAAATAGATTGATTGACAGATATGTTCCAAAGGTACCGCAACGTACATCGTGTTCTAAGCCCCCTTGGTATACTAGATCTTTTAGAAGACTTCTGAATGAGAAAAAGAAATATCATAGGCTGTGGAAGACTTTCGGTAATCCCTTAGATTTCGACACTTTTAAAACTCTAAGAAAAAGAATTTTAAAATTGGAACCAATTTATTACAGAAATTATATAAACAATACTGAAGCCAAAATTAGCAGTCACCCTAAATTCTTTTGGACGTATATAAAATCGTTTTTTGTTAAAAGTGGTCTCCCACAGCTTATGCACTATAAGGGTATGACAGCCTCAAATGGTACACAAATATGTGATCTTTTCAATCAACATTTCCACTCAGTTTTCGAAAAACCAACTGTTAGTTATGTTGACCTGAATAATCTTCCACCTGTTAATGACACAGTGTTTGACATGGACACTATTTTTATAACTAAAGACCTTGTTAATAAATATCTTAAACGTATAAATATTAATAAGGGCGCTGGTCCTGACGGTATACCTCCCATCATAATTAGAAATTGCTCCTCTAGCTTAACATTGCCGATTACTTTACTTTTTGAGAAATCTATCAGGGAGGGGTGTGTACCATCATTATGGAAACAGGCATTAGTTACCCCAGTACCAAAAGGTGAAGTTAGCTCGGACATAGAGAAATATCGCCCTATATCAAAATTGTGTCAGTTTGGGAAAATTTTAGAGAAGATTGTTAGTGATCAGCTTTCTATTGCTATGCGACGTCATATCATCCCAAACCAACATGGTTTTCTTAGTGGTCGTAGTGTTGAATCGAATCTTCTATCTTACACAGAAGCCATATTAACTGCATTAGATAACAACTGTCAAGTGGATGCTGTGTATACCGATTTTGCCAAAGCTTTCGACAAGGTCTGTCATGAGCGCTTACTTCTAAAGCTGTGGCATTTTGGTATACACGGGGACCTTTACCGTTGGATAAAGTCTAATGTAGAAAATCGTTCGCAGGCTGTAGCTGTGAGAGGGCATATTTCTCATTATAGGTCCATCAGCTCTGGTGTTCCACAAGGTTCCCATCTGGGGCCTTTATTATTTGTACTGTATATAAACGATATCACGGAATGTATCAAGAATTCAAACATGCTTTTATACGCCGACGACACGAAAATTTTCAGAGTCATACGAAATCCAGACGATTGTAATTTATTGCAAAACGATTTACATAATTTCCAGACTTTCTGTTATGTAAATAATCTTTTCTTAAACCCAGGAAAATGTTTTGTTATTAGCTTTAGTAAAAAAAGGACAAATATTAATTTCAAGTATGATCTCTGCAATAAAGAGCTAACCCGTGTAAACCAGATTCGTGACCTCGGCGTAATCATGGACTCAAAGCTTACCTTTGTGCCCCACATTGACAATATCTTAAATAAATCTTTTAAACAGTTGGGTTTCATCCTGCGCGTAGGTAAAGATTTCAGGAGACCTTCGACTTATAAGATATTGTATAATAGTTATGTCCGTAGTCGGTTGGAATTCGCTAGCGCGGTGTGGAATCCGCTATATAAAATCCATAGCGATAGAATTGAGAAAGCGCAAAAAAAGTTTGTAAAAACAATTGATTATCGCACTGGAAATAAATACATAGATTACTCTACCGCTATGAAGAGATATAATATTTCATCCTTGTGCTTGCGTCGTGAACGCACTGATGCTATAATTCTTTATAAAATCATAAACAACATTATCGACGCCCCTGAGTTGTTAAAATCTCTTTCCTTTAGAGTACCCCGTCGTTGTGAGCGAGCATGTAGAAAGAAGAACCTCTTTTATATTCCTCGTAGCCGAACTTCATACGCGAGAAACGGTTTCATTAGAAGAGCATGCAGGACGTACGATGATAAATTTCAAAATTTAGATATTTTCAATGAAAAGTTATATAGTTTCAAACGACTGACCTTGAAGTGTATTAATAGGCTTTAATTAGATAGTTTATAACTCTAAGTGCACTTTTTGTTTGTTATTAAAATTTATCCGTTTTCGTTAGGATGCACGAGTATTTTTGTAACTTCTATTTCATTCCAAATTCGAAATTCCATTGAGTATTTTAGTAACTTTAATTTCATTTCAACTTTGAAATTCCATTTAGTTTTAGTACTACTTATATAAGTTGTATGGTTTATATATTCTTATTAAGGAAACTGTAGGTCTATAAGTCTAATAACCGTTTACTGTAATAATTTATTACTATAAGAGACTGTGTGTTTCTAAATAAAGAAATAAATAAATAAATAATATGTCCGAAGAATCTATGGGTTCACCCATGGCATGTTGTGAAGAGCTGTGGCGATATTGAGCTCTCTGAGAATGGATGGGTTTATTCTTCTACCTATCCAAGGTATAAGCAGCAGTCGTCGTTAACACCACATCTCAAAAGCGCCAACCTTTGCCACTTCACCCTTTTTGAGGCTCAACGTTTCGGCACCATACCGGAATATTGAAAAGAGGAGAGCTCGTACCAAGCGTACTTTAGTTGCCCGCCGAATACCTCTGTTCTTCCAGATCTTGTCGAGGTTAGCCATAGCACTCTTCGCCAAGCCAGCTCTGCGGCGTATCTCGGCGGTGCAACCACCGGCACTCCAGTGCATCAACCCAAGTTAAGCAAACTAGCTCGCTTTTTCGTATAATCGCTGAGTGCGTCGATAACTAGGAGTATGTTTGCCCTGTCCTGTACCATTACTTTGGTCTTGGAATGATTGATCTTAAGACCTCTCTAGAACTTTCATTTTCAATTTTCTCCAGAAGAGCCGCCATTTCGATGTATTTCTTGTTGTTATTCCCGTCAGGCAGGCGACAATAGTAGCACAGTTTGTTACAAGAACTTTTGTACCAAGTCATATTATACTGCCAAAACAAAAACTAACCAAATAACAAAATATGAGTCGACAGACCTGAAATAAAGACTCTCAATTCAATTATCGTTCTTTTAGATGGCCCAATATGGAAAGGGCTTATAACTACTACAAAAATGTTTCATTGAAAGCCCCAGTGACCCAGGTGACTGTAACCATAGCAACAAGTGACAAGAAAATGTTGCTTCACCCATTTACAGCTTGCACATTTCCGCGGGGGAAGCATTTCCGCTGTTCGCCAGATTGACAGTGAATCTACAGTGTTGTCACTCTGTCTCTCTCTTTCTATTTCTCGACATTTTTGGTACACGACTTTTTTTAGGAAACTCAGCTGCCCTCCTAACGAAAAGTGCAATAACTAGAGTCAAGCTACTTTCGAGAAAAACGCGGTAAAAGATTTTAAATTTGTTTAGTTGATATCTCCAATATTACACATCCTATTAACTTGAAACTTTGACCAAAAAATAGATAATATTTTTGAGTTTATTTGTACGTACCTAATAATTATTTATTTATTTTTTTATACTATAAAAAATGAGCAAACGCACTTATGCTTAGGATGGTCCAATACAGACATGATATAATTACAAGCCATAACTGCAATAAGTAGTCTACTTATCGCACTTATCGTAAGTAATTCAAGATATTACGATTATTTTAAGCAATTATAGTATGGTGCTGTACTGTATGCTTGAATCTTAAGTACAATAAGTAGTTTACTTATTGCAGTTTTAATTAGTAAGACGATGTGTTTAATTTTTTTTTCTATTATGGTTGTTGCAATAGTGTATTTTTAACCGACTTCCAAATCTAAAAGGAGGAGGTTATCAATTCGGTTGTATGTTTTTTTATATTTTTTTATTTTTATTTTTTATGTTTTTTACTCCATACCTCCGTCATTACAGGACCGATTTTGAAAATTATTTTTTTAATTGGATGTATATGCGTACAGATTGGTCCCGTGTTTGTCAAAACCCATTTCTGATGATGGGATCCATGAGGAATTGAGGGAACTCCTCAAATCAAGCATATACATTAAGAAAGGTGACATTTGATGAAGTGGAACTGCTGATGATGATCAGAAGGGAACTCCTCAACGACTCATAGTTCACGTTTGACGATTGGTCCTCTTCGTTATGTTTGTTAAGCAAGTTAAGTTTTTAAGCCATATTTTTGTCAGGCTCGAGTTCTGATGTTGGGTTCCACGAGGAATCGAGGGAACTCCTCAAATCTTAAAGGCATGCGTATAGAGATTTTTTGTATTTTCATCAGAAAATCAAGTATTTTCATTAAAAACTGTCGCATTTGATGAGGTGGAACTGCTGATGATGATCAGAACAGAACTCTTCAACGACGCATAGTTCACGTGTGGTGATATGTCCTCTTCGTTATGTTTATTAAGCAAGTTAAGTTTTTAAGCCACATTTATGTCAAGCTCGAGTTCTGAACATGGGATCCATGAGGTCGAGGGAACTCCTCAAATCTTAAAGGCATACGTATAGAGATTTTTGTATTTTCAACAGAAAATCAAGCGTTTACATTAAAAACTGTCGCATTTGATGAAGTGGAACTGCTGATGATGATTAGAACAGAACTCTTCAACGATGCATAGTTTGGCGATTTAGATTTTGTGGGTTAGGTTAGGATAGAACTGCGACCCTTAGAGAAACGAAGTGCTACTAGAAAAGTGGGTAAGGTTAGGTTAGAACTGCTACGAGAAAAAGGTGACGAAGTGGATTACTATATCAGTTAAATACCAGCCAATAATGTATATATGGCATTTCAAACTATTTTGAGAAGTCGGTTTTCTCTATTAAAGATTATATGACATAACATTACAATAACACAAGTAATAAAATAAATAAACATTTATTTTTAGAGTCCTACTTCTGGTAAATAATACTAGTTTTTCATGTCTCACTATTGCAATTATATTATTCGGTAAAAAAATCTAACAAAAATAGGCAACTGATGGATGCTCATGGCACAAAATGGAAACTTATTCCGTACCCTTCGCCCCGCAGTGAACATTTTACTACTCATAAATGCGACAACTTGCCATCATATTGCACCGTTATTGGTAAAACTATACTGTCTGTGCCCTATCGTCCTAAACATAAATGCAATAACTTAGTTGTATTGCCTTGTTATTAAATAAACTTATCATTAAAATTTAGACAATCCTAAACATAAGTGTAACAACTTCACTTATTGCGTTTATGATTAGTTATTGGACTAACATTTGTTATCACAATTTTACTAAGCATAAGAGCGATAACTACAGTTATGTCGTTCTTCATAAGTAAATCACAAGTCATTGCCTCAGATACTGCAGTTTTGATTAATAAAAAATATGTTTACGTTACAGATACCTTAAAACTGTCTAAGAAGAAAATATAGAACTCGTTGTGCTCAACGCGAATATGTATATAACTCAACTTGACCCAAAACTCGAGTTATTGCACTTTTCGTTAGGAGGGCAGTCAGGGTCTCGAGAGTTTTCGCACATCAATGTTCTCTGATTTTTACTGGACTCCACTACATGAGTCCTGTGTTTTCGTTGCCTAGTTAATTGTAAGTGTTTTCATGACGGAGTATTCTGCCTTCGTATGTGAGGCAATGTGAATTCACAATTAACAGGAAAAAATCCTACTTCATATTATCGCTCCCTCATCTTTCTTGACGGTGAATACTTCGAATTACTCAGTTACTTTAATTGGTGTGTCATACAATATAGTTTCTGCAACTAGCTATTCTGTTTCATTTAATTAATAACTGATGTATATTTGACAGCTGTAACGTATATAATACAAAAAATCCATATTGTAATCTAAATACCAACTTGGAATAGCTCTTTAACAAAACTCAAGGTCACGCCGATTTCACGCCGATCATTTATCAGCGGCGGCGGCGTGGCAAAAAATCCCGGCGGCGGCGGCGCGCCGGCGCGGCGCACACGTCTAGTTAGGAGATTGTAATTTAAAATTTAATAGCACAAAGGGTGTAGCAGGATAAGCCTTCAAAAATTGCCCCCAAAGCTTTGAGTTCAAAACTACTACCAGTTGATGCCCCGTCAAATGAAAATAATCCACACCAATTTTTAACCCTCTACTGCCGCCTGGAACCCCGTGACATTCATTTAACCCTAAAAAGTTTTTATTTTTTTTCTCAAAAAGTATAAAACGGACAATTATGAAATTTTTCATAAATGTTGATGTCATCTATACAAACTATCAAAAAAAAAACTAACTCTCTACTTACTTATTTTCCTAGAAAAAAACCTAAATAAAAAAATAAAACACCCTGTATATCAGTTCAAGCTCGTCGTACTATCACCATTTTTGTACTAATTATTAACCAACTACCTATCTACATAATATATAAGTTTCATGTAAATAACAAAGGTGGAACAGTGTGAAAATATAAGTATTGTTCATGCCTACATGGTACGCATGTAGGCATGTAACACGCTTACCTAACTTACGATGACGATATTTAAAAAAAAATATCGGCCCGCCTAACGGGACGCCATTCGTTATTGATTTTTTTAAATTGCAAAGGAGGATGAATGAAACTCATTAATACTTATTCGTGCAAGTATTTTTATTTATATATTTTTAGTAACGTAACATAAGTGTTACTCCATGACAACAAACTAACTATAAGATGCTAACTACTAACATAAAATACAGCCTGTATTTAGTCTTCATCGCTGTTTTCATTTATTACAGTCAGATTATCTACAAAACAATCAAATATATTTGTGAGAATTTCTGCTGGCTTTATAATACTAGATATATATCTAGCATTCGTTAGATAGTAAATCACTGCAGCAATATGTGAGCAACAGCCTGCAGTTCGGTTTCCATTCGGGCAAGTGCAGTAATGGTCGGTGATGCTTGCGTAATTGTTTTGATTGGGAATGTAACGAATGAAAATATGATAAGTCTTTTTATTTATATGTCGCGATTTGATATGAATTCTTAGAATTTCATTTTCCTTTAAATACTCTATGTTAATTGACCCGTCCGGATTCTGTAGTTCCGCTAAGTAGCATATTGATTGTTTTAATTGATATGAACCTCCGAAGAATATATGCAAATCATCCTGTGTCAGCTCTGGAAAGTCCAATAGGTCATTGCTTGATATGTTTTTAAAGATAGTTTTCTTTCTTATCCATCCATTTTCCTCAACTAACTGTGCCATGTTATTAACTGTCATGTCAGATTTAGTTTTTAAATGTGTTATTATTGCATCAGTGTTATTTGTGTCACTAAGCAATCTCCTTCCGTATTTATTATTTAAAAAACAAGCAATTCTACATAATGAGCCGATATTTGGTAATATTTTATTGTCGACTTTATGATCGAGTAAACGATATTTTTGTTTTATTATCCCGTGAACAGATTCCACTACCCATCTTACTTTAGTTACAACCCGCGATTTGTTAGCTTCAGTAGTGTCAAGCTGTGCTCTGTTTCCTTTTAAGGCAGGCATTAACACGTTCAGTCCCTTACCCTCCAAATCATTTACTATATCTCGGAAACCGCGGTCAACTACTACTATATCACCGGGTTTCAATAGCTTGGATAAACCGTTTTTATCAGACATTATTTTTTTCATTATCGATGCATCGTTCAAGTTAGCGTTGAATGGTCCAACCATATCTATCACATACCCATCAGTTGTGCATATTGTAAAGGGTTTACACAGAGGAGTTTTTTTTTGTCCGGAATAAGATTTTTTCTGATATATATTATTAGAACTTTTCTGATGTCTAATGTACGTGCCATCACATATAATAATAAGCTGCTCATTACTAGCATCAAGTATTTTTTTTGCTACCTCACTAGTTCGAGACTGTATTATTTCTCTGGTGGTTGAATATATTCCGAAATATGATGGAAGAACTTTTTTTTCAAAGGCTGTTTTAACTGAAGTCACATACTCAGAGACTAATTGATGATACTCTAATCCAAGAATGGAGGCCAATAGTTCGTCACTATTTCCCGTCCTAAGTTTCATTAAAAATACTATTATAGCCTGTATTGATGTTCTATTAATAGACTTTCGTAAGCCTAATATCTCATCTAATTCGTAAATATCAGGCCATGTCAATCCTGTAAAGGCTATCAGTTGTTGGTCTGTAATGCAATGATTTGATAATGCATTAAATGGTGTGCAGCCATGACTCAAATTAAAAATATGACTAATGTCTGACAAAGGTACTGAGCTGTAGTTGGAATACGGCCTAAGGTGCGATATATCATTTTCGAAAAACTTTTTCTTCATTAAGTGGCTCTTGCAACATCTATTATTTAAGGGTACATAAATACGTTTTACTGAATAGCACTGTAATCTTGCCTCAAATGGTACAACTGTTAGATTTTTGCTAGAGCCACATATACAGCAGTATTTATGTGTTGCAATAAGGCGTTGAAAAGGAAGTTCTACATATTCTTCAGCTTTCGGGCATGTAGATGTGCATAGCATGAAAGTCGCATCCACGTCGTCATTACTAGTATCTATGTCCGGATTTTCAATAGACTGTGACTTCCTTTTGTATATTTGTAAACGACAATAGTTGCATAGCACATCACCCTCTTCAACAGTTATCTCAAAAGTAGCAGATATATACACTAGGTCATCATTTTCAGTCAGAGTTTTAAATTGTCCTTTAACTTTTCGAATGAATCTCTCACATTTTACACACTTTAAAGACATACTCGTACCTGTACCTACAAGTGCTTACTTATAAATAAAAGTGATTACAAATGCAACATCTACACGCCTATCTTATTTGTTATCATTAATTATCATCGTAATCAATTATCTAAAGTAGTTACACAAACTATCTAATGAACTCGGACATGGATATCAATATTCGTTATTTTCTATTGAATACAATGTATGATAACATCGAGGACAATATAAATCGGCGTAAGTAAATTGGCGGCGTAAGTTGAAACACGTGATTTGTTTACGATATCCACAGTTGCCACAGAAATCGCTTGTTATGATGCCTTCATCCTCAAGCCACGGCGAAATATCCTCACATGGAAGACAATTCAAAAATAACTGATTTTCTATTGTTCTTGGAATCAGCATTCCGATCCAATTTCTTGAAAATGATCGCTGAATACTTTTTATCTGTATAACAAATACGAAATAAATTGTAAATGAAAATATACAAGCATCCTATTGACTATGTTTTATCAATCTTATATTACAAGTATGATTGTAACCCGTAAACATAATCGACATTATTAATTAAATATCAGAAAATCATCAATATATAGTTTTCCTTTGTAACATGCTAATAAAACCGTAACATTGGTTTAAACAAATAAATATATCTACATACGAGTGAAATTAACACGCCACTGAATTAGCGTCATGTCATGTCATATACGCATAGGAATAGCTTGTATCAACTTATCTCGGAAAAATAAACAGTTCCGAATATATATCCAAAATACTCTTGCCACAGGAGCGTAGCCGCATGAAGGATCTAACTAATAACATACTATACTCTACAGTTAATAAGATATATTAAATAAATTCATCGGTACCCACTCGCTCGTCCAAGGACAGTCTCCATTCATTCTCTAAATAAGTTCTTGCTTTTTCTTGTAGTGGCGTAATAACAACTTGAAATGCCAGCTCATATAAGGACTAAACTCGTTTTTTGAAAATATTAGCAATTAATTTTCTTTTCTTTAAGTTTAAATCGCAGTTTGCAGACATTTTTTTCTTTTAAAACAGCAGCAATGCTTCACGCCAAAGACCGAATTACGAAAAAAATATTTGAAAATCGAACACGGCCAGCATCACGGCCGAGGGCCATTTTTTTTAATTTATTTCGCTTGCAGGACTCAAGAACTTACATAAAATGCTAAGTAACTCAATTACGTAGTACCTTTTTACAAAACAATAAAGTAAAATAAACAGAAACACTTGTTCGAATAAGTATTAATGAGTTTCATTTGTCCTCCATTTCAAATTAACAAAAAAAAAAATGATTACGGATGGCTTCCCGGTTGGCGGGCCGATATCTTTTACTAGTGTCGTCAACGTTTGGTAAGCGTGTTACATACATGGTACGTACTGAACAATACTTATATTTTCACACTGTTCCACCTTTGTTATTTACATGAAACTTATATATTATGTAGATAAGTAGATAGATAGTTGGTTAATAATTAGTACAAAAATGGTGATAGTACGACGAGCTTGAACTGATATACAGGGTGTTTTATTTTTTTATTTAGGTTTTTTTCTAGGAAAATAAGTAAGTAGAGAGTTAGTTTTTTTTTTGATAGTTTGTATAGATGACATCAACATTTATGAAAAAATTCATAATTGTCCGTTTTATACTTTTTGAGAAAAAAAATAAAAACTTTTTAGGGTTAAATGAATGTCACGGGGTTCCAGGCGGCAGTAGAGGGTTAAAAATTGGTGTGGATTATTTTCATTTGACGGGGCATCAACTGGTAGTAGTTTTGAACTCAAAGCTTTGGGGGCAATTTTTGAAGGCTTATCCTGCTACACCCTTTATTAATGTCTAGTAGATATTATTGATAATTGAAATTAACATTGAAATTGTAGGGTAGGTATATAATATTAATTTATTTAATAGTTATGTCAAGATTTAGGAATTTTATGTCACACAATGTTTAATAATCATATGTAAAAAATAAACGAAATAAAAATAATAAAATAAGTCATAAAATTAAAGCTAATAACATTCGTGATCATTTTATCTACCTATCACTTAGTAATCACTAGATCTCTAAAAGGTCAGTCAAATAGCGGAGTATGTAACTAATTGATCAACGGACAGACGGACGGGGGGTGTAATCAATTTGCCCCTCCCCCGAGTACGTGCGGGTATGTGAGGGGAAAGTGGACGGAGACGTAGTACAGAGAAATGAGTAGGACATTTATAATACCCTTAAATCGGTAACGTCCACTATACTGGACATCCTAAGAAAAAAATCTACAACATATTGAAGCATAGCGATACTTTTCTGGTAGCGTAAGTGTTAGTAAAGACATAATATGTAACTTCGTATAAGATGAATAAAGTCTAAGGAAAAAACGTGCCTCGGAAATCAAGAAAAAGTCATTCTCGGATAGATGGCGCACACACCTTTGGCCTATGCTCGGCTAGATGGCGTGACGACACCGTTTCATACTTAACAATTTTAACACATAGATATCAGTGAATGAACATGGGTCAAAATGATATAAACATAATAAAATCATTTATCCATATATATACGTTTTCATTTTGAGTTTTAGTCGTGTGTCGATAGATGGCAGTAAATTTACTGTAACTACAAAATTTACTATGACAGGACCCCTCTATACTATCTATTCTCTTTGGTATTAGTATGTTATTTTCAAGTAAATAAAAAAATATTGGAACCAGTGTGAACATAATATTTTTGTCAAGTCCTACAGAACACAGAACTTGCAAGGAAGCATCCGACCGATTGACGTTGTTGATAATCAAGGAGAGATTGAATCTCCTGATGATAATCAAAACCCGTCGCCCATGGACACCTGTAACATCAGAGAGGATGCAAGCGCGTTACCGGCCTTTAAGAAGGGAGTACACTTTCTTGAAGGATTGAAGGTCGTATGGGTCCGGTAATACCACGGGCGAGAATTCATTCCACAGTTTAGTTGCGTGAGGCAGGCTATTTCTGCTGACTGACCGTTCGTTCGTTCGTATATGTCCGACGACCGGTCAGGCCTAGTGGGTAGTGACCCTGCCTGTGAAGCCGATGGTCCTGCGTTCGAATCCCAGTAAGAGCATTTATTTGAGTGATGACACAGATATTTGTTCCTGAGTCATGGTTGTTTTTTATGTATTTAAGTATTTATATATTTTATATACCTATCTTTGTCTGAGTACCCACAACACAAGCCTTTTTGAGCTTACTGTGGGACTTAGTCAATCTGTGTAAGAATGTCCTATAAATATATATATTTATTGATGTAGAGGAGGAGGAGGAGATGTTATTGGAGTCCAGGTAAATAAACTGCTTAATCTATGCCTGCTATGCTAAAATGTGTTACTTTCTTTTATTTACTGTGTACTCTGAAACGCCGGAAATTTTGGCACAGGCCGCCTCTTGAGTTAGTTAGGTCTGTAACGAACTAGGAAAGTGTCGTGAAATTGCAAATTCGAAGGATACTAGAGACCTAAGGGTTTGAGTTGAGTATACGTGCCATTTTGACCAATTCCTGTAATAGTGTTTTAAACACGCTTTGTATCTTTAGGTATTTAAATAAAAGTAAACAACTACCCTCAAATGGCTCCTTAAGCCAGTTGAGTGTAGATGAAAACATTACATGATCAAATAATGTAGGTTACAGTCAGGTCGTTCAGTGACTGATCCAGGCGGTTTTTTAATTGGTCGGTTAACCAATAAATGTTATAACTACCCGAAAATGTACAAATTGTTTGTTTACATTTATTTAAAGACCTAAAGATACAGACTATAAATAGGGTATTTGACTGTATTTAAAATAAATTACTTTACACCATGTATGAAATAAAACAATCAGAAGATTAATAGAGAAACGTAGACAGCAGTTACTTTTAGAAACAATTTCTATTTTAAAACCTGTATAGAAGTATAAAGAGTAGATAATTTGATCGTGACGTCACATCAGTGTTTCATATAAATTCGATAATAACAAAATCGTTTTGACAGTTCGAAAAAATAGACTCATTTGACTAATAGTCAAATACCCTATTATTAGTAAAGCTGGGTAAAGGCTTTATTGACCGAAGCGTAGCGAAGGTCTACGTTTTGACTCGGGCATTTTGCTTTTGTATGTCCGGAAGTTCTCCTCTACGGGTCGCAATTCTTAACCGATTCTCGTTAAATTATGTATTTTTTTTTGTCGAGCCGGTTTTTGGATTTTTTTTTAAATGTAAAAGTTGTGACAGCTCGCGCTTAAACAAATAGTCGTATCGGTATCATAAGAGTGTATTCTTTTTGAGACATGTTTACAGATTAAATGGCCAAAAATTAAAAAAAAAATATTTCGCTGGTTTTGGAGGTATTAAGATAATATTTTAGTTTGTATGTCCGGATGTTCTCCTCTACAGGTCACAATTATTAACCGATTCTCGTGAAATTTTGTAACCGAATTCTATGATTCGATAAAAAAAATTTGTCGAGCCAGTTTTTGGAATTTTTTTAAAATGGAAGAGTTGTGATAGCTCGCGCTTAAACAAATAGTCATATCGGTATCATAAGAGTGTATTTTTTTTTGAGACATGTTTACAGATTGAATGGCCAAAAATTTAGAAACTTTATTTCGCTGGTTTTGGAGGTAGGTATTAAGATATTTAGTTTTTATTTGAGAATGAGTAGCTAAATTTCGTCACCTAAGTAAGAACCATCATGGCGTATTTTGCAAACGTTCGCTTTTTTTGTTTGCACAGAAGGCCTGGGTTCGATCCCCAGTAATTATATGCTGGGATATAACTTTTTGTATTTTTTTTTACACTTTTCGTATTTTATTTTTTTTATTTACTATATTTTCATCGTGCCCAATAAGATATGTTCGCGAGGTCTACAGCTCACAGAGCCACTAGTGAATATGTATTTTGAATAATTTTGCCCTTTTTCTATATCTGTAAGTACATAATATAAATCCAAACTTTTTTCAAATATGTGCTAACACTATAGAGTACCCTGGTAAACTAACAGATGGCGCTGAATTTAATACGATGTGACATAAATAAGCCACCGAGGAAGGATTTTGCCAAATTAACTCTAAGTTTAGAAGACCCCTCTTCTAAAATTTCAATCAATCGTACGGATATCAACAAATTAAATTGAATAATTGTGTTGATTTAATAATACAACAAAATTAAACGACAGTAAATTAATTGCCCCTCATTGCACAGTGCCATCTTTTGGGGAGCTGAGTAAACATTAAGTAACCAAGAAAACTAAAAATGGGTTTACATAGTTACGTAGTGGTAAAATAAACACACATATCAACACGCGTATAATTGCATAAAATTATTTAAAATTATTTATTTTCTCCGTCATGAATTATACCTAATCGTAATTATATCGCATCCATATCAAATCCATATTCATACGTATCTCCTCCTTAAGCACTTAATAATGGCCACTAAGGCGGGTACTTTGAAAAAAAAAAACATTGACCTTTGTCATTTGCAGTGCCGGATTAACCCTTTTAAGCAAAATAAGCACTTGCTTAGGGCACTATGACAAGGGGGCACCAAAAAATATCGAAAAGTTGCAACGTTACTGCTGCAGCACTGTCAATTTTCGTGATAAAATGATGTGACTGATTTCCACACTAAAAGTAAAAACGTACAACTGTCTATCAAATTGCGTTTTTTTATATCGAAAAATTGTCGCGCTCGCTTCGCTCGCGTTTTTAATAACTTTCTAAGATATGATAAAGGTGACATTCGGGTGGCGATTGCAGCAGCATTAGGTACTCTGTTGCAACTTTACTGCTGCGGCACTGTCAATTTTCGTGATAAAATGATGTGACTGATTTCCATTCTCAGCTGAAATGCAGCAATGAACGTCACTCAATTTACCAAAAAAAAACAATTTAACCTTGATGACCCTAGGGAGAGGGGGCACCATGGTCTAGAAATACTTAGGGCATCAAAATATCTTAATCCGGCCGACTCGACGAACGAAACGACTCCGGGCGTTTGCGGAGTCAAACGATTTGGGACTCGCATTTTATACGCATTACCATGCCTTCCCGAAAAAAATCGAATCATTCGCGAAAGTTTCGCAACGCATTGAGGTTACAAGGGGCACGTGGTCTTCCTCAGGAGTCTGAAGAAGACCATGGTAAGTGGCGCTCTAGCCAGGCAGGCCGCTTCGCTTTCGCTCGCGCGCGTATACCTTACTGTATCGTCCGATATTCACCTACTACTCTGTCGTTTAAATCCTTAGAGAATATAACCAACGGAGACGCCATGTCTATAATTTTCGGTACAAAATAGTCTGGCGTTTTTTGCGGGGGAGGGGCACATCAAATGTGTACCTACGTAACGTAAACATAGCCATGTCAGATAAACGTCGGTTGACCATTGGCCGCCTATTTTCGACAGAGGGGAACGCCTGTTAATGACCACTCCGTTTGGTTATATTCTCTAAGTTTAAATCACGTGTAAAATTTGAATAAGGGCGAATAAAACTATTGATTTTGGAGTGTAGTTTTATTTAGGAGTACCTAATTGTAAAATATTTTATCTGGACTTCAGTCCTCTAGCATATCCATATGTCACTTTACTTCAAGTTGCGCCTCCAGGGGAGAGGGAGAGAAATTAGCAGGGACAGGAACCGGTTACCTTAACCGGGGTTTTTCATAGGGTTATTTTAGAGGTGTTTATAAAAACCGGGGTTTTTCATAGGGTTATTTTAGAGGTGTTTATAAAAACCCCTAGCATAACGGTAACCGCTTAATAAGGTAACACTTTGATTCGGTAACCGTATCAGATCGAGTTAACCTCTGTTACCGGTAACCGAAATAAAAACCCAGTCTATTCAGTTACCTCATTATGAGGTTTTTGACCAGTTCAAACGATTGTAATCTTTACGCACACTTCAATTCAACTTATTATTGAATAACCGAGGTTGGCATGGGCGGTCTATGAAGCCTCCAGCACAAACAAGTTTTTTTGCCTTTCCTTTGTTTATCTTTATACCTACCTGTGTGGTGTGTTCTTATTATAAATTATATTATAACTAAAATAATTAAACAAATTAAACAAATTAAACAAATTAAACAAATTAAACAAATTAAACAAATTAAACAAATTAAACAGATTAAACAGATTAAACAGATTAAACAGATTAAACAAATTAAACAAATTAAACAAATTAAATAAATTAAATAAATTAAATAAATTAAATAAATTAAATAAATTAAATAAATTAAATAAATTAAATAAATTAAATAAATTAAATAAATTAAATAAATTAAATAAATTAAATAAATTAAATAAATTAAATAAATTAAATAAATTAAATAAATTAAATAAATTAAATAAATTAAATAAATTAAATAAATTAAATAAATTAAATAAATTAAATAAATTAAATAAATTAAATAAATTAAATAAATTAAATAAATTAAATAAATTAAATAAATTAAATAAATTAAATAAATTAAATAAATTAAATAAATTAAATAAATTAAATAAATTAAATAAATTAAATAAATTAAATAAATTAAATAAATTAAATTAATTAAATTAATTAAATAAATTAAATTAATTAAATAAATTAAATTAATTAAATAAATTAAATAAATTAAATAAATTAAATAAATTAAATAAATTAAATAAATTAAATAAATTAAATAAATTAAATAAATTAAATAAATTAAATAAATTAAATAAATTAAATAAATTAAATAAATTAAATAAATTAAATAAATTAAATAAATTAAATAAATTAAATAAATTAAATAAATTAAATAAATTAAATAAATTAAATAAATTAAATAAATTAAATAAATTAAATAAATTAAATAAATTAAATAAATTAAATAAATTAAATAAATTAAATAAATTAAATAAATTAAATAAATTAAATAAATTAAATAAATTAAATAAATTAAATAAATTAAATAAATTTAATAAATTTAATAAATTTAATAAATTTAATAAATTAAATAAATTTAATAAATAAAGTCAATAAAATCAACGAAATATAAATAAAGTAAATAAAATAAACAATTTTTTTAGTATTTTTTTTAGTTCTGACGGCACATCACTAAAACTACTTTAATGTAGCAAACCAGTAAGCAACCGATAATAAAGGTTACCATAACTGAATGAAAACCTGTTAAAAACCCTTAACAAAAACCCTATCGCGATGGGGTTTTGAGATTAACTCGGTTAAAGGTTAGGGTTACCGTTTCAATAAGGTTACCATTACAATCAGGTAACAGTATGATAGGGTTACCGAATGATAAGGTAACCGAATCGATTGGGTTACCGAATTGATAGGATTAAGCGTAAAGAGGGGTTTTCCGGTCCTTGGAAATTAGGATTAGAAATTAGCCGCTTACTGACACAGACCGAATTACACGCGGGCGGAGCCGCGGGCACAGCTAGTTCAAAATAAGCCCTGGCTTTCAAATTTACTCTATCCATGCAAGTTGCATGAGAGTAAGTGCTCAAACAAATACACTACAAACAGGAAATCGATGGCTTCTGAATGATGTATAAGATTTGTGTATGAATAATTCCCGCGGCGCAAGGCGCCCGAATTCGAGATGAGGGTAAAAAATACGAGTAAGGGCAAGTGAGGCTCGGAGTTTACGGTTGAGGTTCTGTGCTTTAGAAAACTACCCAACTGTAACGGGTCGGTCATGACATGCGACCTTCACCAAGGAGGAGTTTTGGCCAAAGGGTGTCAAGTTCCGGCGGTCCGCGGCCGGCTCCCTGACACTGCGGGGTTGCGAACTGCATCGCAGCCATAATTGTGTTTTTTTAGTTTTAAGATATATTTTGTAATAATATGTATGCTAGTTTTAAGGTATTTGTCTATGGGCCAATAGTTGCCTGAAAATAAATGTTTTCATTCATTGCGCGACTGGCGGCGGCGGCGGCGAGAGGTGGGTGGGTGGGTAGGTGAGAACGAAAGGTCCGATCGCTGTGCCTCGCTCCAACCTATGATTGCCGCCGCCGCCGCCAGTCGCGCAATGCCGTGGACGAGTTGTTAGGGCGTCCGCTAGCTGGCGCGGGTGCACGGAGCGGGCGCACGCACACGGGTGCTATTGTAGGTAAGATCCGTTGCACGCGTCCGCGCCAGTTAGCGTTGCTCATACTATTTTCGTTAACAAGCTCACCCCCTTAATAGTCGGTAAATAGATGCCCTTAATAGTCCAATAGTACAACTATAGTCGATAAGCTAAATACCCCTTCAGGTGGCATAAGCACAGATTACATACTAGGCATGAGGTCAATAGGGTAGTGTGGCTGCGGGGTAAGTGTGGCCGACCTTCACATAGGCCTGTTTACACACAGCAATGCCGTCAAATAAATAAGTACCTACCCTACTGGGATTCGAACCTAGGACCTCCTGCTTCATAGGCAGAACTGTTACCATATCCTTTCTTTTAAGGACCTCCCTCGGGAAAACCTCGGCAATGGGTGGTTAACGATTGATTTTTACGGGCCCCTAAAAAGGCGGTGCTGACTGCATATTCATGACGTCACACCTGTCGACCCTGAGGTCCAAATTAGCTAATGATGGAAGCCGTGCCGGGACCCGGGGATTTATTGGTAGTCCACGGCAAATGTACACGAACGTGGTCTATTGACTTTTTATAATGATGTAATGTAACCATTAAGTAATTGAAACAAAATATTAAAAAAAAAAAACGTTAGTGTGAAAAACTACTCCTAACAGTTTTTTCGCCATTCTACTGCAAATAATTTCGTCCCAAAAAAGTAAATTAGACAATCCTTCAACCGCGCATCATTTTTTTTTTCGAACGATTCTCCCGAACGCCAATCAATTACGAAACTTTTTCAAAAATGGAATCTCCAGTTAATCGTGATAGATGCCTGTCAGTGATTGGCCGGGGATCAGCCCTGTCAGAACCGGCTCGGTCGGGATTGGACGGATTGGACGGGTCTTGTTATTTCTGCGGTAATAACTATGGCCGGCTTACTCAAACCAAGGGCTAGAGTACTTTTGGTTTAAAGTTATATTCGTGTCGTGGAAGCCTGATTATAATACTGTACAGCAAGTCACAAGGAGGTGTATTCTGTATTCTTCTGTTTCTGTATTCTAATAACAGGTTACGAATTTGTTCTGGATTTTTTATGGATATGACCTGTCTTATCTAATCAATCAATCTGGATCCGAATAATCTGGATAAATTGTAAACTGAAGATGTCATAAATAATAAACAAATCGGCCAAATGCGAATCGGACTCGCACACTAAGGGTTCCGTACCATTACACAAAAAACCGCAAAATAAATCACGTTTGTTGTATGGGAGCCTTACTTAAATATCTATTTTATTTTGTTTTTACACAAACAGACAGACGGACAACGGACGGGAGCCTTAGTAATAGGGTCCCGTTTTTACCCTTTGGGTATGGAACCCTAAAAATGACCAAGCCAAGTGGCGGAGCCCGGATACGAACTTTACTGGCGTATTCAACATACGCGTCCTGTTAAGTTTGATATCAAAATTTCATAAAAGATGACGCTGTTACAAACGCAAACTAGGTAACGGTAAATCATCGTAGATCATTCATTAATTGGTAACGTAGCAACTTATTTAAACACGTCCTGAACCTCTAGCCTCAGGCCACGGCGGTGGGACCCGTCTCAAATGCTCGAGTAAATGCTTAGAGCATTTAATAACCGGAGTCGCCTTTAAGGGCTTACACATCTGCCAAAAACCTTGCACAATTGTGCAATCTTTTGTATGGATTGACATGGCTATTTGTACGTTACGTACAAATCATGTAGAAATAGCGTGACAATACAGAAAGTGACAGCCATGACGTCTCCAGTTACTAAATGCTCTAAGAGTAAATGCAATCTTAATAAGTTTATGGCAAAAATTTCATTTTTGGTACAAGCTTTTATCGCCGACTGTACTTTTTTTTCCACAGGTAACTAATCCTCATCGAGACAATTCTAAAAACCCCTAACACAATTAGGTTTCGTTGTTTTATCACAGAGTTCCTATGGCCACCTTCGGTCTCCATCATCAGATCAGCTCGATGACACCATAATATTGCATTGTCATCCGACTTACGTATGTATGCAAAATTTCAGCTCAATCGGAAACCGGGAAGTGGATCAAATTTAACTTGCAAGATTTGATTACACACAGACAGACAGACAGACAGACAGACAGACAACGGTCAGGTGAAACTAAATAAAAGCTTGTAAAAAGAATAAGCGACAGGCGTCTTTAAAACTTTTTTTTGATGTGGTCGTAGGACCTCTGGAGAGGCGCTTATTTTAACCTTTTAACCGCCATATAATTTTTCATCGAGCGTGCTCGTCTCGCCGGCGGTACGAAGTGACACGAAGTGTCTTATTTAACAGACTGCGGTTCGCCCGCATCAGCCCGATTTTGTATGTCTTATAAATCAGTCTACGGCGGTTAAAAGGTTGAAGATGGTTTATCTTTACCAATTTTATGATTTCTCACTTGTTTTTGCGCAAATAAAATTCAAAAATGGGTTGTGTTGGGAATCAACTACGGGATTGGTGTGGCTTGACATCTGCAAATCGATTTCCACTGCGTTATGCATGAGCTGATAGAATTGCTGAGCGAATTCATTTGTCGTTTTAAACTGCAACGCTTGTGGATTGCAAACGTTGATTTAATTGTTTTTGGCAAAAAGTTGTTGACTGACAAAAAACTAAGAATTGGGTAACTCTGATTCGTTGGGCTCGAGTGGAATATTAGTTAGTTATTACAAGGGTGCAAAGAAGTCGTTTAACTCCCTGTGCTAAATTGATACTAAATTGATTAAATCTTGACCGTTGCAAGAGTTTCAAGGGACGAGAGTGAAACATAATAAATAAATATTTTAGGACATTGTAAAACATTGCAAATCAAATCCATATGAGCGCTACTAAATATTTATCAATCAGAATCATCACTTAAAAGCCACCAGCCAACATGAAGCACCAACTCAAAATTTGCATCAAGTTACTTCGCCACTTTTGTGCGTTAAATGCAACTTTACGAGCTGGTGTGGCGATAAAATATTTTCAATGAAATATTCTACTATTTTCTATCACAAAACCTTTTATTTGTGATAGTAGGCATCGCGTCGTGTTTCGTACTAATAGAATATTGAAATATTGCTCCGGTGAAGCTATGATTCAATTCATAAAGCTACAAGTGGTGCAACATAGAAACAAATAGAACCAAATTGAAACGTTTTCCATTCTCTTTGCATTGAATTTTCGTATTGATAAAAAATTGTATTCTAAATACTAGTAAATAGGTACTAGTTTGGGTGACTTATGTGACACATATGGTGTATCATGTATGATATTTTTATTACAGTTATTATTCTTGATTTTCAAAATAATGATGCAACAGTCATATTCAATATATAGTTTTTTGTAAAAATACTTACCTACCCAATACAGAAAAGTTGCTCAAAGAGAAAATTATTTAAACAAAACAGTATTGGTTTCTAGGGTTAGACCAAGAAAAGTCTGCAACGATTTTGCTAGCATCCGCAGTGCAAGTGTTATTTCAAACGTCAAACTTCTATGAAATTAAGACGTATTAAATAACACTTGCACTGCGTATGCTATCAAGATTGCTGCAGACTTTTCTTGGTCTAGCTCTATTTACATAGAATTTTCTTTTTGTGATGTAATTATTTAGGTGTAACAGCAAATACTTATTGAAAACAAAATAAAATAACTAAAGAAGGTACGGAACTCTTAGTGCGCGAGTGCAGCTTGAACTTCGCGGATTTTACTTTCAAACTCAAGACACCTAGTAGCGTATTCATAAACGTAAAATTTGATCTATATCCGACGCAAATCGGTATCATATTTCACATTTATGAAGAGGGGTGTTTTATCTGCCATAAAAATTCGTACTAAATAAATATTTGGCACTTCCATGCCACAAAAATTGTTTTTCAAACTCTTTTTAACACGTCATCTCATTCGCTCGGACCCCTTAAAATATCAAGTCGCACTTAAACAAAACTTCTTAAAATAAGCATTTATTATTATGCCGTTGCTTTCTTACCAAAAGGGCTTAAGCGCCGTTTGAAAGCTATGCAGTTGTGGCTTTCTTCTACACACAGTTTGACAGGAGCATCAGGGGTACGAATCTCCTGACTTCGGCCAAACTCGGCTCCGCTCGGCTCAGCATTGCTCCGAGCAATTATTGGGGTTGACGCAACTTGACGTCCCTTTGCGTGCACGACCACAGATAAGATAATGGCTTGAATTTTGACAACCCTAAATAGCCGAAAGGGATAGTGCCATACATTAGAAAGGGACAGCATGATTCGACCCTGAACCGCTGTCAAACTTCGGTTTTGTAGGGAGTTTCCTTTCTGTACGGTAGTACTATTATTTATTCTGTGACAGGAGGCTTGCGACTGATATCTTCATAAAGGAGTCGCGAAGTACAGACGCCGCCAAAAATAACACTTTGGTCGCCTTGCGGCCCTTGCGCTATCTCCGTCTAGGATAAACGAGAAAATTACAGTGGGGCGTATCGGTTCAAAATTATCTTCGTTGTCTTTTTTCGGACCACTCTGTCACGTATTTCTGTATTTTATCAAAAAAAGAAAACGTTTGCTATTTTAATGTATTTTTAACTGTAGATTACATATTACATGACAAAAATTAAAAACTAAATTTCATCTCTTACAAAAAAGCTCCACTTGGTCACATTTTTTGGGGACAATAAACAAGACAACGAAAATAATTTTAACCTATTTATTGAGGGGTAAAGGTAACGAGTTATATTTTATTTCAGTGTTTCGCGTTACCTCTCAAATATACTTGTGCGTTTTACTGGGTTTTCTAGAATTTATACGGCAGCAGATAAAGTCAATCACCTTTGGGTCTCTTCGGGATAATTCTCACATTTCCCATCACTTCTATTTATATCGTTACGTATCGAACAACGAAAAAACGTGGCAAGTAACGAAATAATGTGATGCCTTCCAGACCATCAGTTTTAACTGCACAGTTTTAACTGTTCAGTCAAACTGTTTAGTTAAAGACGAAACTAAAACGTTCAAACCGACCTTGAATTGAAGTGAGTGTCCAGAAAACCTTCCGAAGAGTGAATGCAAGTCGTACATACGTTCATTACGTAACGTCGTGTGTTCGTCGTGTACGACTTGCATGGCGTTTTCTAAAATAAATATCGAAAACCTGATTCTCACAGATCCTGGTGTTTTTGGGTTCTTTTAACTCAGAATCACTAGCATAAATTCAATTCTGATGATAAAATAAAATGTCCCAAAAATTTGTATGAAAATTGTACGTTCCACTACGTCACGCACATACAAGTGAAAAATTTCTTCATACTTTAACGTGACGTAATGGAATGGACATATTGGGTCATCTTTTTTAATGGTGGGATGGAGAATGCTGGCGATTCTGAGTAGAATGAGCCCAAGAACGTCCAAATTTGAAAGAATCAGGTTTTCAATATTAATTTTAGAAAACGCCCAAAACACTCTTCGGAAGGTTTTCTGGACACTCACTTCAAGGTCGGTTTGAACGTTTTAGTTTCGTCTACGGCTTTCGAAACTGAAGGCATCACATCGGTTAAAAATGTAAACCAAAAAAAAGTCTTGTTCAAGATGCACCTTGCCACTTTTTCGTGAAAGTAGGTAAAAAGCGCCAGTATACCACGTGTTCCAAAATTCAACGATAAGCTGGCACCAGAAGATGGATGCTCATGACTACTCGAGGAAAAAAAAGAAAAAAAATATATCTCAATTTATTCTGGAATTACAAAAAACTACAAATTTTAATTTTTTTTTCAAGTATTTTTATTATTTTTCCTCAAGTAGTCATGAGCAGGTCCATCTTCTGGTGCCAGCTTATCGTTGAATTTTGGGACACGTTGTATATTTGCCCTAGTGTTGCTTCAGAAAAATTAGGTTTTTTATTTTTCAGGGTTTCGTTACACTTAATATGCACTTCCCGGTGACTAGATATTTGAGAGAGCAATATCAAGTGACTGTACATTTGGAAATGGCTTGACAGGCTATTAATAAAAACAAACCTTACCCAGGGGAATTTGTGCCTTTTAAAAACATCAAAAGTCCTTCTGTACACTTGTCCACTGCCGTCGAGCGCCCTTTGAATTTTTAACGAACGCCCCTCTTTCCAAATTGAAAAAAACAACCACCTCGCATAAATTCACCACAGATTTGTTCCCTTCTTGTTTCTTTGCCGAAAAAGTTTCGTGGCCCGAGGTAACCTTTAAGTTTGACATGCAAATTACTACTTTGATAAATTACGAAGGCAAGTAATTATGATGCGGGGTGAAGGAATGCGAGGGATTTAATTTAGCGGGTTTTTTTTCGTCAGGGACGTAAATAGAGCTGATTTTGTTGTTTTTAAGATGTTCATTTGTTTGTTTTTCTTTAACAAGAAAAGGTTTGAAGAACAATAGGTATATACAGATGCGTCGTTCAGATTTGTCTGGCAGGTATGTCTGGCGGAAAATTTGTCAACGTATGCATACATGCAAAATACAGTATGTATCTGAACGAAAAGCAATTACTCAAACCCGTTAATGTTTAGGTCATACTGAGCAACTTTTACTATGGGACCAACCCCGAAAACGCGGAAAAAAAATTGGATGTTTCATACATTTTGCTGGTCTGATGTTGAAATTTCCTATGGGAGAGTCAATTATTTTTTCGCGATTTCGGGGTTGGTCCCATAGTAAAAGTTGCTCAGTATGACCTAAACATTAGAACGGGTTTGAGTAATTGCTTTTCGTTCAGATACATACTGTTTTTTATAATGTTTGTTCAATAAAAAAGTTCAACAACACGAAATTACTTAATCCAAAAGTGTGAAATTTAAGATGGGTCAACACTCTTTTCTTGAAGGTTTTAAGGTTGTATCGGCTCGGAAATACCGCAAGTGACAGTTCCGAAAAATTAATGCATGTAGCTAATTTCATTCGTAACGTTGATTCGGAACTCTGTTCTGTATGATAATACTATCATTCACTCTGTGACACAACACTCCACAGTTTACCTTTGAGGTTGTAAAATGAGCCTCACACACAATCAAAACCCTATTCGTTCTAAATTCAAAAACCTCCGCAGCCCCGCTGAATCGAACTGAATTTCAGGCAGACTGAAATGGCGACGTCAAATCAACAGATTTGGACTAATTTACCAGTCCGTCTGTTCGCACGTCAACGCAAACGTTTAGCCGTGGCGCTGTTAAAGTTGCTGGCTATGCATTAGCGAGTCGAGGGTAAGGCACATAAGAAGACCAGATTTTTAAACTCTTTTTTTGTACTTACAAGAAGTCTTTGACTCAGAACGTCTTTGGCCTAACGCTAGCGGCCGCTGTGAAGTTCAAAAGTGGTCACATTTTTTTATTAGTTGTATGTAACCCTAGTGTACATTTTATTCGATAGCATGACATGACGTAGGCGTTTGCGTTAAGTGTCATTTTGTATGGGATTTTGAGTATCCAAGAGCTTGGCGTGCTGTTCAAAATCCCATACAAAAATGGACATAACGCAAACGCGAACTCTCGTCACGCTATGGAATTAAATTTACACTAGGGTTCTGCTTTTTTCGCACTTAAATTTTATTACTTATCTTTAAGCGTAAGCGTCAGTCGCCATCAGATATATCGGGGCGGCCAAGGTGTTCACAATATCTGAACACGCACTCTAACGCCCTGACTATAGAGGCGTGTTCAGATATTTGTGAGCACCTTGACCTATGTCACTGTTACTTGAGTAATGTCAAATCAATATTTTTTTAATTTGTGTCATTTTTAGTTCGCTTGAGAACTATATGCTCGCCATCGTTCGTGTGACCAAAGGGAATACAGTCAGGTGATTCATAGGCCGAACGCGCTGCGACGTCGAATTTGATTTAATTTCATTCTATTCACTAAAAATACGTGAGTTCGAATCCACTCTTTTAAATCAAGTCTACCTGCATTGTATCGTTTAAAACTCAATCATTTATTTAGCCACAAGATATTTGGGCCACAAGGGCACTTTTACAAGACTTTTGCACACCAAGATGCAATTTATATGGTAAGGTGGGGTAAGAGCTATATCCCACTGACGTCCAGTTTTTTGCGGGTACGGTTTGGGATCCAGTTTTCTGTAGTATGCAGGCAGGATCCCGCAAACAGAATCCTCGTGTGAAAGTTACTATATTAGCACCTTTACTACTAAAACGGGATCCTGCAAAAAACCGTACCCGCAAAAAACTAAACGTCAGTGCGAAACAGCTCTAAGACTTACATAATTTATTTTGCTCGGGGCAAGACAAACAGTATGAGGATTCCATACAAGTGATAGTCTTACTCCGATGATAGTCTTACCCCACCTTACTTTACTGCAGGCAATAAAAATAAATAATCAACAGTTACAAAGTAAAATTGGAAATCTTAACACATTCACTGCCCCCGACGCACATGTGCGTCCACCGTCATACAAGTTTGTTCCTAGGCCACGCCCCCTGGCAGTGAATGCGTTATCTCAATAAAACAACATAATTACTTAGGGATGTACAGTCGACGTCAAAAATAGGTTTAAACTTTTAGGGTCGTTCTCTCATTTCGTGCAAATCGGTGATGTTCTCTCGATTTGTAAATTTTCTTTTAAATGGTAAATTTTTGGGTTTTCATGCATTGTGGATTCATTTATTGACACTTTTATGCTAAAGGCACCTTCGTAACCTTATTCCTTTTCATTTAATAAGACTGGTGGTAATGAACTGCGCGCTGGTAATGAAATGGGCATGGATGGTAATTTTATCAGTGGAGGGTAATGAAACAAACTTATGAAATCGCAATAAAAAAACTTTAGTTAACGAAAATTAACACCATTAATATAATGAACAACATTAAAATCACGTGTCTTAAGCGCTGTGCAGACGATCAAGCCGACTTAACAAATACTCCGGCTTGACAATCGCGACTTATGATTTATCACCTAGCTTGTAGCGATTGTCAAGCACAATTTACGTGATTGAAGACGTATTTCGTATTGTTTATTTATTTAATGATCACACAGCACTACATCAGTCTTGTCACCAACACACTGAGAAACTACATACTTTAATTTAAAATTAACATCCAAATACACTCGACTGCCAATCCATCCACCGTAGCTCCATAAACTCGCAAAATCTCAAGCACTCATGAGTCAACAGGAGATGCACCAGGAGAAGCTTAAGGGTTATATTTCTAATGTCCGGTACAAAAAGTCTTACAAGCCTCTCTACTAGTTCAAGGCAGCCAGAGTCTCCACGAAAAGCCCAACAAGCTAAAAGTAGTAGGCTTAAGTTGTGCCTCACCTCCAAAGAAATGAAGCCCAGGGTTCCTAAAATAAATATTTTTTGGTAATACACCCTAAGGAAATTCCTTTGGACCTTTTCCAATAGTAGAATGTACGTTGACTCGTAAGGGATCCAGGCTAATGCTGACGCCTCCGACTTGCTTCTGACCAGAACATTGTAAAAAACTTTTATGGGGCAAGGGTCACGGAATTCTCTGACGTTGCGAGTGATAAAGCCTAATCTACTGAAGCTACAGTACCAAGTGCTTTGATATGGTCGTGAAATCTTAGCCGCGTATCGAATATGACCGCAAGATCCTTTACTGAGACGACTCTTGTTATTACAAGAGTCTATTGATCTAAGAGTCTATTGGCTCAGGTCCAAGAAAAAATTGAGCATGTGTAGGAAATAGGGCTTGATTAAAACTACACACTTGACACTTAGCCGCATTGAAAGTCAGTTTGTTATCCCGACTCCATTGGAACAGAGATGAAACATCCTCCTGCAGCAACTTACAATCCTCCTCCTTCTCAACTCAATATACCAATTTAAGATCGTTGGCGTAGAGTAGACAACGAGCGTTATGGATAACCGAGGGCAGGTCATTGACCATTATTCCAAATAGGAAAGGCCCCAAGATTGAACCTTGGCTGTCACCAGAACGAGTATGGTACGGATCTGGTACGAAGTGGCCATGCTGGTCGTTGCGTACTGCGGTTGATCACGCAGATAACTGGCAAAAATGTTAAGCGAATGTGGATTGAACCCAATAGCGTCTAGTTTGTGTAGGAATACATCGTTACCCACACGATTGAAGGCTTTTCGGAAATCATAATACAGGACGTCTATCAGGATACCCATATCCAGATGCTCTGAGATGGTGTCAACCAAGGTCAGGTTAGTTTTCACAGACCGTTTCGCTCTGAAACCATGCTGAGTGTTGCACAGGAATAATGGTTTCACTTGTTTCGACAACGTGCCATGGAGTATGGACTCAAACAGCTTTGCTGAAACTGAAAGAAAAGAATACCTTGACTTTGGGATCGGTCTTATCCGTGAAATCTTCCAATGGTGAGGATATGTACTTGTGGAGAGTAGGTACCAGATTAAGCATGGAGTGTATTGGACCATTCAAATGCTCTAAACACCCCTTTAAGATATAAGCAGGTACCTAAGTAGTCTGGACCAACAGCATAGAAGCCCGAAAAACTTACTTTGGTGTTAAGACCCCTTATGCAGGTACCTAAGTAGTCTGGACCAACAGCATAGAAGCACGAAAAACTTACTTTGGTGTTAAGACCCCTTACATTTTGGTAAATTAGATCCAGTGAAGGTTTCAAATCAGGATTCCGAACTAAGTATTACTGGTTGGTTTTTGTCTGACTCCCATTGACGTTGGATTTACGAAATGACCACGATTATCGGGCTACATAGTTGGAAATAAACAGGATTCATACATTGTCGAGGGTACTCCTATTTTGAAAGTCTTGGAGTCCCCTTTGAGCTTAAATTCATCGACAGTGCACCATGAATAACAGCAGATATGCCCGTATGTCCTCCGATCCTCAAGCTATATTCCACAGATGGATGAACTTGCGATGGTCCACCGCCCTGAGAGGGATTTTACACCGCTTTTTACTGCTGGTATCAGTTTTCTGAGATTTATCACGCACGGATTGGGAATTGTCGCTTTTGACGGCGGAGGCACTATTATTGCTTATCGGCCTGTGTTTATATTTCTGTAGTTTCTGCCCTTTATTCCAAACATGTGCCCCGTTCTCTACCTTATCGTCGACAGGTATCAGATGATTCCAACTCACTTAGTCTCTTAGTAACGTGTCAAATTTCTCAGCACAGTCCTTGAGTGCGGTCTGGTATTATATGTAGAGCGCCAGATTATGTTAATCTACTGCGCTCTAGTTAAATCCAAAAAATCACCAGTTGGGCTCCCCTATATATTATTACAGTTTACAGTTTTAAATGTTTATACCAACATTCTATTTATAATAACTTAACCCTCTTTCCATTAAATGCACTGCCTCAAATACATTATCATTACCTTCTAAATTCGTTCATTACCTTCCCTGGCAAAATTGGAAGGAAAAGAAATGAATGAAACAGATATGAATGAAGTTTTGGAAGTTTTCGTCGCCTAGGTCGGTTGATATCAGACCTTAATTTCGCAGAATAAGCCACACGAAAGGCAACCCTAAAACACATCAATTAGGTATAATTTTAATAATGTACAATTGGTACTTACTGTATATATCACTAGATGGCGATGACGATTTATCTGAACCACACTCCTTCCCGACACGAGAGAACGTAGGTATTTTCGTCAAAAGCAACATACGGACAACCGCTGTGGTAGCACGCGGCCAACTGACTGACGAACAATGTGTTGTATCCGCGGGAATTGCTATATACCCTTGCTATATAGCAAAATATAGCTAATCCATTTCTCGCGTCGGTAATGAAGAAATTGCTTGGACCATCACTTATAAAGCTGTATAGTTTTATTGTTAATTTCTTAGCGTATAATATTATAGGATATAAAACATAACTAAATTACTTGTTTACTGAACCAACAACAAGTTTTCTATTTTTAGTATCTTAAGGTTCAAATGGAGGTCAAAGTTTAACTTCACGCGTTACATGCAGAGAGGAATGAAAATAGTGGGGGTTAATTGTAAATATAAAGAAAATAACCACCTTTTTAGAATTGTTCATGGCGGGCCAATATACTTTAGGTCCTATGTTACAACCTTGCATTAACAGATATTCGAAAACACCATCACATTTTCGGTAAATTACAAATAATACCGATTTGCACGAAATGCGAGAATGACCCCATACCCGTTTGTAATAAGGCAAAAAGTGTAAACATATCTTTGACCTCGACTGTACACAAAATAAAAAAAAAACACAAACAGACAAATACCAATTGGTACCATCGGCCACACTGTTAATTGTACATCGGTGGACGTTATGCCCATTGTAATAACGTTCACCAATGTACAATTAGGACTGATTATACTGATACCTGAAATGAGCTGGGGTGCAATTTTTTCTTGTCAATTTAATATAATATTAAATAATTTTCTCGCTATTTTACGATTTTTTTTGTCATGGAAATAATTCATAAAATTTAGGTACAAAAACATTGTGCTTACCTCTTCTTCTTCAACCTAGCGTTTTCCCGGCCTAGCGCCAGGGTCCGCTTTCCTGCTCAGTCTTCTCCACTTTGCCCGGTCTTCGGCATCCTCAGGTGTGAGATTGTTCTCTTCCATGTCCGCTGTCACGACGCGACGTCCAGCCAGCGCTTCTTAGGCCTACCGCGGCCGCGTGATCTACGAGTAATATTGTGCATAACTGTCATTAGTTAATTTTAATTTTCCTAATAAATATAAATCTAGAAGGTAGAAGTATACAGGAGTAAATACCTAGGGAATCCGTGCACACTGAAGGAGGCAGTTAGCAACCTGAAGACTTTGCTAGGCTTCGCGGAGGAGCTGGGGTGGTTAGAGTAGCGCTACTTCGTTTCATGCAAAATAGGCACTATGGTTGTCGATTCGCGAAAAATGCCAAGCAAAACTATCTAAATAGTAATCTAAAGTAAAATAAAAATAAATATCATACCTAGATTACTAGAGATTATAATATGTTAGAGAGTGTAGGCAGCGGTCGGCAACGGGCTGCCCGCGGGCCGCAAATCTCTCACTTGCGGCCCGCGAGCCCCCCTGGCTATTTTGTATGTAATATTGTAAGTAAAAGTAAAAAGTAAAAGAGTAAAAAGTAATTTATTGTCGCAAAACATACAGTAACAGAAAAAAAACAAACAAAGAAAAAGAAAAAAGACACAATAAGCATATAAGTACAATAGAGTTGTTGACTGTATAACTAAATGTAGAAGGAGAAAAAAATTTGAACGTGACGTCGTGTGTGCGTTTCATATACACTAGTCGCTAACCGTTCCGACCGTTCGAAAAAAAACGAGAACTTGATTTGACCTGACAGTCAACCGCCCTATAAAGGGCAATAAGCATTAATTACAGCAACAGCAAAGTAGCGATAAGTATACATTGTCAAACAACAATGTCTAATAAAGTCACACATATCAAAAAGAATAGATAGTATAGAGGGGTCCTGTCATTGTAAATTTTGTAGTCACTGTAAATTTACTGCCATCTATCGACACACGACTAAAACTCAAAATGAAAACGTATAGAGTTATCAAAAAATTTATATATATGGATAAATGATTTTATTATTTTTATATCATTTTGATCCATGTTCATTCACTGATATCTATGTGTTAAAATTGTTAAATATGAAACGGTGTCGTCACGCCATCTAGCCGCGGATAGGCTATAGGTGTGTGCGCCATCTATTCGAGAATGACTTTTACTTGAATTCAGAGGCACGTTTTTTCCTTAGACTTTATTCGTCTTATACGAAGTTACATATGTCTTTGCACATATTAACAAAGTGGGACCCGCGTCAACTTCCTTAACTACTGTGTGGCCCTAGGCTGCTAAAAGGTTGCCAACCGCTGGTGTAGGGTGTCCGGTCCAATTTCGACATGTACAACTGTCACATTTCGCATCCGCGTCAAATCAACAGTTGATTTTATCAAGTGTTGATTCGATCCACTGTGGATAATATCATTTGGTATAACCAAAACTCTACTCTAATCTCGGGGTGGTTCGGTTTGGTTTGGTTGTCGCCAAACTGTGGATTGCTAATATAAAACTTTGACATTGTACGTATCGAGAACTTATGATTATTCTCACATCAAACGTCGCTTGTCGAATAGAGGTCCAGGGGCCTACCATGAACCACGTTCATTCGACGTGTTGCCTCCCTGTCATACTTACGTACGAATTTACAAGTGTGACAGAAAGGCAACGCGTCGAATGTCGGCCCTCGGAGTTTGAATTCAAATCGGAAACCTGCCGCAGGACAGCCTGTATCACGTCGATACGTCAAATACTCGTTTGAGAATTAGGCCGCAGCCTAATTTACCGGCTCATTCAATAACTGTTTGGTTGAAATTATGTTGCTGAATGGTTGGTTGGTTGGTTTGGTTGAAATTATATTTAACGGCCTCCTAGCCTAATGGGTTAGTGACCCTGATTACGAAGCAGGTGGTCCTGGGGTCGAATCCTGGTAAGGGCGTTTATTTGTGTGTTTGTCAGCCCCAACTCAAGTTTTATTGAGCTTACTGTTGAGACTAGGTTGATTTGTGTAAGATTGTCCTTATAATATTTATTTATTCTGCAAACACAATATAAAATATTATTTTCCCCCAATTTTTTTCGTAAATCTTCACTTTATTGTAGGAAAATAGTACGGGATGTTAAAAGTTAAAGCTATAACTCCCTAGGGAACAATAAAGGCCTTTACCCTTTAGTACACCTGCATGAAATAAGATCTTTTTCGAGCAAGTGTGATGAAAAAACAGTAAAAGTAAAATTATGTCCGATTAATCGCTATAAAATTACCTTAATACGGCTCCAAGTATCTTAAATGGTTTTTGTAAATTGCCTTTACGTTTATTGCCCGATAAAGTACCTACAAAAGTTTATATTACATTTAGGTATCGCCCAGACTAACCTTACCTACCTTGTTCTAATTTGCATGTAGATTCTTTAATGCGGTCTGCTTTGGGTAAATGAATGAGTTTTTGGCAAAAATATAATTTTTGGTATAAGCTTATATCGCTGACTGTACTTTTCTTTCCACGGGCAACTAAATAGTATTAAAGATTACTCAAAACAAAGGAATTCACACGGATCTAGCTGTCAATCTCGTTCGAGATCTCGAAAACATTAATCGAAATCTCGATCGAGATTTCATGTCAACGAGATTGAATCTCGAAAATTCGTGTGAGATCTCGTAAGATCTCGAGATTGCGAGATCAAGATTGCATTCCCTACTAAATACTCATCGAGACAATTCTGAAAATCCCAAACACAATTAGGTTGCGTTGTTTTATCTTATCACAGAGTTCCTATGACCACCTCGTGTTTCCATCATCAGATCAGCTCGATGGTATAATATTGTATTGTCACCTGACTTACATAATTATGTATGCAAATTTTCAGCTTCATTGGAAGTTGGGAAGTGGGTCAAATTTTATAGTTGACTACGGAACCCTAAAAACTGTGTTTGAAAAGTTTGAGAGCTACGATGCCACTGACAGACATTGGTGTCAAACGTATATCACCCCTCTTTTTGCGTCGAGGGCTAAAAACGTCCAGTTCCAACTCGCTAGGTCCAGTAAGATTAAAAGATCAGGTCAGCTCGCACGGAACTCCAGAATAAAACAGATCGCCGTTAAGTCCACACCGTGTTTGCCGGCTCCTGTTATTTTAGGGAATAACTACGAACTTTGCTTAGGCCGTTATTAACTGGCAAAAAAGTCTGTTGTACGAGTATTGTTGACTATTTATCTACCTTAATACCACGACGTAAGGTCGAACACTGGTCAGGTTTGAGTGTTGCTTGTTACCATAGTCGAAATTGTTGACTGAGGTATTGTGGACCTTAATGTTGAGACAATAAGGTCCACGGTCAGTGAAGTGTTAGTGCCCGGTTTTTGCTCCCGGGATGGAGGCTGCGCGCGTGCGTGGGATGCGTTGGTGGTGCAAACTTTGAGATAGTAGCGGGTAATTTTAGTATAGGTACCATATTATTATTCGATTTCAAGCTAACATCGTCATTTACATTATACATGCAATTGTTATCATCATCATATCAGCCAGAGGACGTCCACTGCTGGACAAAGCCTCCCCCAAAGAGTGCCACAATGACCGATCTTGCGCCACCCGCATCCAGCGGACTCCCGCGACCTTTACCAGGTCGTCAGTCCACCTTGTGGGGGATCTACCCACGCTGCGCCTTCCGGTACGTGGTCGCCACTCGAGAACCTTTCCGCCCCAATGGCCATCGGGCATGCAATTATGCAATGTTGAAATATTGGGGGCTCGCCGAAACAAAGTGAGCAGCGAATTGTGAAAAGATTATACCTCTCGCGTCGAATGATGGTCCCTGTGACAGTGACTTCAAGTGTCTTATGGTTGGGCTGAAATCAAAAATAATCAATTTAATAATGTTTTTACCTTATTTTTATTACTTACTTAAATGTTACATTTCTAAATAAATTGCTAAAAATATATTTTTTAATACAGTTGCTCACAAAGTGCTACTTTACGTAGCTGTTTAGCGTGCGGAAAGTTGGTTATGTCGAACTAGTGCTTTTTACTTTTCCAATTTTTTTAAATTTATACTTGTTCCAATTCACGACTACTTATTGATGAGTGTTAATATTAGTTTCCTTTAAACGTCGTAATCAGCATAAAAACCTACTGTTAATGTAAGAATATGAAAAATATACATATTTCATATTTTAATACTTACCTCTTCATCATTATAACACGTTTATTTTTTAATATTGAATATTGAAAATTCCGTTCTTAATAAGGTGTCTGAATGGAACGGAATAGCTGCCAAACGCCCATAGATATAATATACTTAAAGACGACGTCTAAGCGAGCTGTCACTGTTACCACTTTTGTTTAGTGTACGATTAACAATGTTTTACTTATTTTTTCGCAACTGTATTAAAAAACGTCGTTCGATACACGTGCGGAAATGTCATTCTTCACTCGTCCCGAGTCTTCCCACTCGCCTGCGGCTCGTGGCAAGATATCTCGGTACTCGTGAAGTAATGAGTTAATGACATACCTTCCGCACTAGCATCGAAATGTACTATTACAGTACATATGGTCCTATTTTCTCGCACTAGTGCGTAAAATAGCATTTTTCGTGCGTATGTCAAAAGTTTAAAGGGCCATTTATGGACTGTAAAACATTGTACGATACACGTGCAAAAAGGCAATTCGAAACGAGTGACGATAAATTAAAACACGACCTTTTCCGCACTCGTATCGTAAATAACTATTTTTTACAGAAAACAGCCGAGTCGATGAATCGCACCCGACTTTTGCTTAGACAACATGAACTTCACTCCACATCCAAAATTGAGGTAATACCTGATAATTTCTTACATGTTCCAAATAATATTCAAGTTTCAATAACATTTAGATATTTTTTCATCTGCAACAAAAAAATATTCATAAATTAGTGTTACACCAAAAAAACTATACGTCTCGCTCAACGCTCCTTCCTTGGACCAAGCTTAATAAAAGAGAGCTCCCGCCAGAACGAGACAGCTATACATACTCAGCTACCCCTCGATTTATTGCGTAGTTAATCGAGTGCTCGCATGTAACATAGTAACGATTCCATTCACGGACCTAACGATGTAGCGATTTTGTATCGATGATAGCGATTTTTATGATTTAGAAGGTACGTGCGTGTCTGTGCGGTAATGGTGCTATTATGTTTCTACAGATTATAATAGGCCAATTTCCTTTGTGCACTATAGATATATTATTATTATAGGCCCCGTGCATGAACTATAGGGGGCAACATAGGAGCCGTCAGATTCTTGGCGCGAGGCGTAAATGTGTCGTTTATGCTTCCGATGTAACCCACAAGATGGCAGAACCTACTATGCACAAGGCAACGTACCAACGAGAACGGTAGATGGTAGCACTTGCTTTGGCAATCTACATGTGCACATATGTTTCCGATTCAAGCCACTTTTACGTTAGATAGAGTAAGATATCTATTAGATGTGAATTGGATCTCTAAATATCCCGTGGAAATCGTTCAACAGTATCTCCAGAATCGCGCAAATGTCAAATTTGACAGGTTAGATCTTAAACATACCGTTATCGTATCTTGGTGATGTCTAATAGATGTCTATTTCAAAATCCGAATCGGGCCCTTACGCGTTTAGGTCGCGAGATATACGCTCGGCTTCTATGGTTTGTTGTCAAAACGACAGCAACTCATAGCGCAAAATATAGTGTGACATACAATGGTAGAAAATAAATAAAATAGAAGTAAAAAAAATCCACACTGAATTGTTTAAGCATTTTGTGACAAAAATGTGACAGTTAAGTAGACTTAGACAGTAGCGCCCTCTATAATTATCTAAAATTTCTTGTCGGACTATACTGGTTTTCTGTCCCGGTTATACTTAGCAAAGAGAATAGATAGTATAGAGTGGTCCTGTCATAGTAAATTTTGTAGTCACAGTAAATTTACTGCCATCTATCGACACACGACTAAAACTCAATGTGAAAACGTATAATCAAAAAATGTATATATATGGATAATAGATTTTATTATTTTTATATCATTTTGACCCATGTTCATTCACTGATATCTATGTGTTAACATTGTTAAATATGAAACGGTGTCGTCACGCCATCTAGCCGAGCATAGGCCAAAGGTGTGTGCGCCATCTATCCGAGAACGACTTTTTCTTGATTTCCGAGGCACGTTTTTTTTCTTAGACTTTATTCATCTTATACGAAGTTACATATGTATTTGTACTTAGAAATAATAGTTCAATGGAGTGCACACGCTATCTACATCTCCTTCAAAATTCGAACTATTAACTTATTCGGAAACTTTACAAGTCTTCTATCTTTGTTTAAAAGCAAAATCTAAATTCAAATGTACTATAAAACCCATGAGACATAATCCATCTCAAACATAACATAGTGCACAGTTTACCTCTATATTTAAACGTTCACAAGTGACTAGAGATGGGTAACTACCCGGGTAAATACCCGAGAGCGGGTATTTACCCGGTAAATACCCGATATTTACCTACCCGCGGGTAAATACGCGGGTATTTTCGTTTTTCTTCTAAATTTGATGTGTTTAATGGTATGTGAGTATAAATAAGATTAATTTAAGTATTATTTTATAATGTTACATAAAATGTATGTTCAAACTAATTACGAAAAGGTTTCTATGAGGTGAAGTTCGATTTTAACATATCAGTTCAATTATGAAAATCGTGTAAAATCATTCCCTGGCTTCCGGAAATGTTTTAAAATGCTTTTAATATACATTAGAAATATGAAAATAAAGAATACTTATGAATGATAATAAAAAAAAATTGTGCAGTATCCCAACTTGTGAAGCTTATAAGTCAAACACAGTTAGTTTTAGGACAAAAATGTATATAACCTTTTTTGTAGAAAATTATGTCTACTTTAGTTTGTACGTACAACACTTTTCGATATTAATGACAGATTCCAAGAAATATGAAAAAGTTCACTTTTGCCCCCCTCCCCCCAACCACACCCCCCGCCGACCGAAGTTGGAATGTGTATTATCAACGTATAAGTACGATAATTTACTCAAGTCTAAAAAAAATACTCTTATGACGGCCTTTTTTTAATATTTATCAAAATTGTACTAAAAAATCCTTAGTTACAACTGCAACTGCAACTAAACCATTTCATTTTAAATGACACACAATAATTACAGCCATTAACTCGGTTTATATCTCCACTTTAACACAAATCGACATGTGCAACAAGAAATGAATCTACCCGTCCATTTGGGTAGATACGGGTAAATACCGGGTAGATGGGTATTTACCGGGTATTTACCTGGGTGGGTAAATTGGGTAAATACCCGCGACCCATCTCTACAAGTGACTATAGAGAAAAATAACATAAAGAGTGGTAACTCCATACATAAGTTCTCTTACTAAAACGCGAGTTATTTCGTATTCGACATCTAGCGTCAAGTACGAAATTTATCAGTACTGATAGTTGATAATAGATGTCGCGAAGCTCAACAATTTTCAGCTAATATTATAACCGGATTAAACGGGACTCTATTTTCAACTTCTTCTGCTTATAATATTAGTTGTAAATTATTTTAGCAGTACATTTTTCATCAGTAGCGACCATGGTATAATAATATACTCCGCCTGGTACTCTATTCCGAGATTCGCGTATGACCTAACTGACACGGGCCTACGTCATCATGCTGTTTACAGGTTCTCAAACTTTAAAATGTGGGAGAATTTTAACCAACGGTGAAATTTACTTTAACGGCATTAATTTTAAGTTATTCATGTAGAAACATAGTAAAATAAAACAAATCTAATGTATTAAATTAAACTTTATTTATCTATACTAGACAAACGTTTGAAAAACTAATTCACAGTTACACATTAATTACCAACCTTACGACATGAAAAGTTTGGAAAACACTGCGACTGCTGACACTGAGCGAGAAGGAAATAACAATTAATACGCGTTCGACAAGGATGACGGTCAGGGCATGAAGTTATCCGAATTGTCAAATGTGACGGCGCTATCCTGTGTTGCCAGTAATGTAAACAGAATTACCCGAACGTCTGAAATTTCTTTCGTGAATCGGAAGATATTGCTAACGAATAATTAAAAATGACGTGTTATTGTAAAATTTAAGATAAAATACATATAAATGAAAATTATAAAATTATAAAGAAATATTTTAACTTATTAACCATAGGTATAATGTACCCATGTAACATGTTATGTTGTAATAAAGTGGCAATGTTATTGTGACGTAGGCCCGTGTCACTCTGGGAATAGAAGACCATGTTTTATTAGACCATGGTAGCGACACTTGTGACATCTGGTGTCAAGTAGCGTTACTTGACGTTAGATGTCAACTACGACTTAACTCGCGTTTTGGTAAGAAAACTGATGTATGGAGTTACCACCCTTTCTTTACTTATACTTCTCTATGCAAGTGACTTACATAACTTTATTTTGCATTTACATTTTCTTACTATCTTGTAACACTAAGTCAAATTGACATCAATTACGAACTTGCCTCTTCTAACCGGTTTGAATTTCGAACTTCGTCCTCTTGAATAACTGAAGCCAACTAATATGTTGCCGCAAGCTTGAGAAACACTGCTCTAGGTTATCTAAAGTTTTAGAAACTTTGGCCTCGTAAAGGGCTGACCGGACCGGCTGACGACGATATTTTTAGCTGACTGATGAAGATGAAAGGATAATACTTAGTCAACAGCAAAGTTACTAAAATGCACAAATGTGTGTCAAAAACTATCACCTTCAGGCTGGATTCCATCAGTGTGCGTCACTGTGCGGCACAAGCATTTTTGTACTGAATATGTTTGTGCCGCACAGTGCCACACACTGGTGGAATCCCGCCTTAATAGTTCGTTTTTTTAGCATTAGAAAGAAGGTTAGCGATCTTCACATGTCTATTAATTGACAAACGCTTTTTAAAAACCAGTAACTTTTACTTATGAAAGCAGAATAATATAAATTATCCTATTAGATTCATAATTGTTACATATTTGCCGTGACTTATTTTTAAAACGTGTTTTTCAATAAAAAGACACATCAAGATTGTTTATTACCTTATTTCTAATGCTAAAAAAAACGAACTATAGGTACAAACAGCAACACCCTTAACTGTCCAAAGGTGGACCTTATGCTTTTTGTAATAAGGTTTACGAACTGTCAGTCAACAGTGTCGGCGATGGTACACCATAGCGACACAAACTGGACTCATCTTTCAACAAAATCCATATATATTACTAATATAAATGCGAAAGTGTGTCTGTCTGTCTGTCTGCTACCTCTTCACGCTTAAGCTGCTCAACCGATTTAGTTGATATTTGGTATAGAGATAGTTTGAGTACCGGGGAAGGACATAGGATAGTTTTTATGTCGGAAATCATCTCTGAAGAGAGTGCAAAGCCACCTTTGCAATTGAAAGAGTTAATACATTGCCTAATAATTGAAGTAAGCAATGCGCGAATTGAATTATTGCTATTAGCATTATCCAGGCGCTATACCTACTTTAGCTGCTGTCACTAATTCCACGCAGGCGAAGTCGCGGGCAGAAGCTAGTACATGATAATGCGCAGTTTTTCTAGAAAACATAATATCAATAAATACCTATGCAAAAAATTTCAAGTTACATTCGCCATCAGATATATCGGAGCGGCCAAGGTGTTCACAAATATCTAGCGTCTTGACAACAGAGGCGTGTTCACATATATGTGAGCACTTTGGCCGCTCCGATATATCTGATGGCGACAGTACACGGCACAACGTAATAGAATATTTTTAAATATACTTTTTCCTGGCTCGTACCAATGACTTTTACGGAAATTATGTACGGAATATCATTTGATATTTACCACTAGCTTTTCGGTGAAGGAAAACATCGTGAGGAAGCCTGCATACATCTGCGAAGAAATTCAAAGGTGTATGTGAAGTCCCCAACCCGCATTGGGCCAGCGTGGGGACTATAGCCCAAACCCTCTCGTGCTTGAGAGGTGGTGTACCCAGTAGCGGGACGTATATAGGCTATTTTTTTAAATACTTTTTCCTCCTATAGAAACACGCTCGAAATGTAAAAGTGACGCGTTTTAGAACAGCCCCCTATCGATACGCCTTGGGTGCTCTTATCAGAGGTCAAGTCGTTTTGGCCTACATAACACAAATCGAACAATCAAATAAATATCTTCCCATTTGTCAAGACGCATTGTTCTCCCAATATTGTGAGATTTCAATCTCCGTCGTGATCAATATTTGAAGGTGTAGGTATTTTTAGTGTACCGCACAAAACTTTGTTCTCGGTACACTTATTTTATGATAATTTTATTCGTGTGTCTATTGATTTATTTTGTTTTTTAATGTTTTTTTTTCTAAATGTAATTATACAGGGTGTTTGGTACATCGTTTGCCAAATTAAAACGGCAGATAGGTTGAGTCATTTGCTATCTACTCATGCCTAGAAAAAAAAATTGGCCATGTTTTTTTTTACTACTGCGCAAGTAAAAATTTGAAATTTACGAAAAACTGGCATAGAGCTGAAAAAACAAACTCGCGCAAAATTAAAAATTTCTAAATCTGGGAAGATAGCAAATGACTCAACCTATCTGCCGTTTTAATTTGGCAAACGATGTACCAAACACTCTGTATATTTTTTTAATAAGGAGACAAGCGAGCAGACGATTCGAAGGACACCCGCAACACCAGAGGGCTTGTAAGTGCGTTGCCGGCTTTTAAGATGGGAGTACGCTTTTTATTGAAAATCAATTAGGCCACTATACAAGAATAACCGGCCAAGAGCATGTCGGGCCATGCTCAATGTAGGGTTTTGTAGTTACCATTCTGTCAAAATAGGCCAAAATGGGGCTATTAGTAAGTATCATAAGGGAGTACCATTGCAGCGCTTTGTACATTACGTATTTTTAATAAGAAAAGAAGATTTTTTGCAATAACTCACAAACGACTTGACCGATCATGTTCGCTATAGTTTTTGTTGAAAGTTAGAGGGGGGGGGCACATATTTTTTTTCTTTCGGAGCGCATAATTCCGAAAATATTAACTATATCAAAAAATGGTTTTTGAAGACCCTTATTCATTTTGAAAGACCTATCCAACGATACCCCACACTAACGGGACAAAGCAAAAAAAAATAATAAAAAAAAAGTTTCTGTATGGGACCGTACCCTATAAAAATTTTTTTTGCACTTTTTATTTTACCGTTCTGTCGCAATGCATGATTTATGTATCCATGCCAAATTGCAGCTTTCTAGCACTAACGATCACGGAGCAAAGCCTCGGACAGACAGACAGACAGACCTGGCGAAACTATAAGGGTTTCTAGGTGACTACGAAACCCTAAAAATGGGCAGTTAAGTTTAAATTAATGACATTACAAAATAGAATGGAATTGAGAAACTAACGGAATAAAACATATATAATATAGCAACTGTGTTCCATTTAATATTGATTTAAATTTCATTGGACGTTATATGATTTGGAGCGCTGGTGGCCTAGGGAGCGTTGGTGGCCTAGGTAGCGCTGGTGGCCTAGGTAGCGCTGGTGGCCTAGGTAGCGCTGGTGGCCTAGGGAGCGCTGGTGGCCTAGGGAGCGTTAGTGGCCTAGGTAGCGCTGTTGGCCTAGGTAGCGCTGGTGGCCTAGGGAGCGCTGGTGGCCTAGGGAGCGCTGGTGGCCTAGGGAGCGTTGGTGGCCTAGCGGTAATAGCGTGCGACTTTCAATCCCGAAGTCGCGGGTTCAAACCCCGGTACGTAAAATGAGTTTTTCGGAACTTAGGTATGAAATGTCATTTGATTTACCAGTCGCTTTTCGGCGAAGGAAAAACATCGTGAGGAAGCCGGACAAATCCCAACAAGGCCTAGTTTCCCCTCTGGGTTAGAAGGTCAGATGGCAGTCTGTCTGGCAGTTCGTCAAAACTAGCGCCTACGACAATTCTAGGGATTAGTTGCCAAGCGGACCCCAGGCTCCCATGAACCGTGGCAAAAAGCCGGGATAGCGCGAGGAAGATGATGATGAGTAATTTGTATCAATATTAGGACAGTGGTACCACTCTGGAGGTTAAATTTCGAAATTACGAAATAACCCTAATTCATCTTACTTAAACATATTGAAGAGGGTTTTCAAAGTTTTACACATATTATAGTATGTTTTTCGATTCAAATAAAACTCTAAATCAAGTCGAAATAACCAAATAAACATATTCAAAGCAAAACCAACTTGTCACAGACAAAGTTCCAAAGGTTACTCTTACGTATTCACTTTTACTTTAGTTTGACTTCTAAGAGTCAAGAGAAACAGACTTCAAATGATTTATATGGAGCTCTGCATATGTAAGTAAGATACCGCCAACCGGTCTGGTCTAGTGGGTATATAGTGACCCTGCCTGTGAAGCCGATGGTCCTGGGTTCGAATCCCGGTAAGGGCATTCATTTGTGTGATGAATACAGATATTTGTTCCTGAGTCATGGTTGTTTTCTATGTATTCAAGTATTTAATATCCGGGTGACCGAGCTTTGCTTGGAAAACATACAGAAACTCAAAACTGCGCGTTTTCCCAGAGATAAGACCTAGCTAGATCGATTTATCGCCCCCGAAAACCCCCAGATAGCAAATTTCATCGACATCGTTAGAGCCGTTTCCGAGATTCCCGAAATATATAAATAAACAAGATTTGCTCGTTAATTGTGTTAATTTCTACCCGTAGGTAGCAATTATTTGCGTCTATAAATAACTCATGAGTAACTCCGGTACTAACAACCTAACAGTTCTGCAATCAGAAATGAGATCTGCACGTCAGATCAGACCGTCAGACGTCTATACCAACGTTGACCCGATGACATCTAGATGGTTCCAATTGGCTAACCTGCGGGCGGTCCAGTAACTCACATCACTAGACTTCGCATTGTGAATCATTTATTCCACGCCACGGCAGATGATGTGGTGGGATATGTTCGCAAAAAATCCCGTTATGACCTGAGGGTGTTCCCACTGCAATCGCGCCATTGCACTTCAGCTAGTTCGTGAAGAAACATTTCGAGCGCGGACTTCTGTATGTATGTGGTATTTCAACGTGAGAATCGGTTGAATAATACACCAGAACAGGTGATGCAGCAAAAAACTATTGTTTAGCCTAAAATGATTTTTAGTTTTAAAGATTTTAATTATTGTACGTATGATAGTCTGTAAGGTATGTATCCACATATCCTACAGACTTAAAAACATGTTAAATAAATAAATAATATTAGTATGGGCCGTTGTTGCCTGAAAATAAATTATTTTTAATTTGTTTTGATTTGAAAAATAAACGTACGTAGATGGTGCGTTTGAAGATAGTAAGGTACGGACCTTACAGGGCAATACGGATTGACCTTACATCCTTTTATATGAAATTTGACAACCGATTAAAGCCAATTATAGATTGAGCTTTTGATGGTACATTGTATGGAATTCCACAATACCATAGACGATTAAATTGACAGGTACCGCTCCCTTAATAGGGAGTACTACTGCCATGTTCTGCCGCCAGAGTGCAGCACTAATTTGTTTAGTAAACCATAGAGTAACTTAAACATACTAGTCCTTAAACGAATAAACAGTTTGTGACAAGTTTTCACTATGACATTGATGCATCGAAAGGCGGTTTGTGTACAGGTAGCCTACCGCGAAACGCGAAAATCGAAATTTCTTTATCTGCCTCTCTATCGATCGAATAAGCAAGAATGATAGAGAGGTAGAAACCAAACTTTCGACTGTCGTGTTTCAGGGTAGGCCATGTTATTGGCCTAGTGACGCCCTCTACGCAGAGTTTTGCGTAATATTCCTTATTGTCTAATTGCTCCGTCTAGTGTGTGTGATCGGTGCAAACCATTATCCCATAGCTCCCAGGATCAAACAGATGATTGTGTTATGTTAAAACTTCCTGTCAAAGCTATTACTTTAGAAGGTTTATCATCAGGCTATTATCCCGAGGCCGGTAATGTAGTTTGAATAGGTATAAGGCCTTTCATGAGATCCTATAGGCAATGTCATAGAGTAATATAGTAAGAATAGAGTGTTCACTCTATACATCAGTTTTGGTACCAAAACGACTATTATTTTCGCAGTCGACATCTAGCATCGAGTAGCGGTATTATCAGTACCGCTACTCGATACTAGAATTCTCTAGTGTCGCGACTCACGAAAATTTTATAGAACAACAATTTACAACTAATATTAAAAGCAGAAGTCGTTGAAAATAGAGTTCCCGTTAATCCGGTTTATAATATTGGCTGATAATTGTTGAGCATTAGACTTTTCGGTCGTCCATCCACAAGATGGACAGACGATCTTGTTAAGGTCGCCGGAAGACGCTGGATGCGGGTCGCTTCCAACCGGCACGTATGGAGGTCCAAGGGGGAGGCCTATGTTCAGCAGTGGACGTCTTATGGCTGAGATTATGATGATGATGATGATGAGACTTTTCGGTCTTGTCATTGTCAAGTAGCAGTACTGATTCCGCTACTCGATGCTAGATGTCGACTACGAAAATGATAGTCTTTTTGGTACTAAACCTGAAGCAAAGACATATGTAACTTCGTATAAGACGAATAAAGTCTAAGGAAAAAACGTGCCTCGGAATTCAAGTAAAAGTCATTCTCGAATAGGTGGCGCACACACCTTTAGCCTATCCTCGGCTAGATGGCGTGACGACACCGTTTCATATTTAACAATTTTAACACATAGATATCAGTGAATGAACATGGATCAAAATGATATAAAAATTATAAAATTATTTATCCATATATATAAATTTTTTGATAACTTTATACGTTTTCATTTTGAGTTTTAGTCGTGTGTCGATAGATGGCAGTAAATTTACAGTGACTACATTTACAATGACAGGACCCCTCTATACTATCTATTCTTTTTGCCTGAAGTATGGAGTGAGCACTATGTATTTTATCTCTATGGCAATGTATAGAAAGTTATTGACCGATAAAGAGCGAGGTCTCCCTTTCAATCGAGCAAAAATGATCGTTCTCCTGAAAGATCATGGAGCATATCTACATAAAAAAGTAAAACAATTCTCGACGAATAGGGAATATTACGCGAAACTCTGCGTAGAGGGCGTCACTAGCACAACGACAGGGCCTACCGCGAAACACGAAAATCGAAAGTTCGGTTTCTGCCTCTCTATCAGTCTTGCCTATTCGATCGATAGAGAGGCAGATAACGAAATTTCGATTTTCGCGTTTCGCGGTAGGCCACCTGTAAACAAACCGCCTTGATGCATCAATGTCATAGTGAAACCTTGTCAAAAAACAGTTTTAGGCCTAATATAGTTACTATGTGCACTAGTGCTGCACTCTAGCGACAGAACATTGCAGTAATACTCCCTATTGAATACCTCGTCGTTTTGAAGTCGGTCAGTCTCATATCAGTGAGAAGCTCGTGGTAAGGCTACATTAAAATTTGTCCTCGTATTTTTAAACGTGAAACCAAATTGCTCCCGTTCGATCGGGGTATGATCATAACCATGTTAAAAACAAATGGTAAAACTTGAATACGCTCCTCTATTTACCAACCAATATGTTGTCAATCTCACGGCGCGATTCGGGAAATGAATTAGGGACTCACTAGATATGAAATAGTAAAGATATGTGACGTTCCACGGCAAAAGGTACCATTGCCCCGGCTGAATATTGGAGCGGCGTTAATAATAGCGTAAGCGCCAGCCGCCATAAGGTACCTTTTGCCGTGGAACGTCACATATCTTTACTATTTCATATCTAGTGAATCTCTAAATCATTTCCCGAATCGCGGCGTTAGTTGCAGATGCGTAATTTAAATATATAATAAAACAAAAACTGTTGCAAAATAAATAAACACGCACGTTTCAGTATTGTTTATTTATAGAGGTGTTTTACCTGGAAGTACACAGTAGTGAATTTAATATTAAATTTGATGGAAACCTGCAGGTGAAACTATCACATTTATTGTAATTTTACGTTAAATCTATTTATTTCCAACCTTTATAATTTTGCTCATCCGCATTTTTATTCATGGCTTAAATAAACGCGTATATTTTGTTTCAAAACTGTCAAAAAAGTGTAACCTAAAAAACTGTTTTTTATTTTTTTTACTAAAAGAGTCAAACGTTCTACATTAACATAAACCAGTTGTTCAAAATACAATAGTTATTTGTTTTACAAGGGGGCAAAGTTGTTGTTTAACCGCTCGTGCTAATATTGATACCCGAGCAAGCGAAAGATTCCAAAATTGAACCACGAGCGTAGCGAGTGGTTCGAAAAATGGAATCTTGAGCGTTGCGAGGGTTTCGAAGCACGAGGGTTAAACAAAATTTGCCCCCGAGTGAAACACAAAAATTTTCACCACACCAACCCGAAGCAAATATTAAATGTAATTTATCAAACAAAATCAAATTCAAATGAATGTTATTAAATGTTTATCATCCAAAATCATCATTTAAAAGTCAATTCTACCAGCAAACATAAGGAAACAACTCAAAATTTGCATTTGATTACTTTGCCTCACATGTGAATTACTGATAGCAAAGTGCAACTTTGCTATCCGTTTTTGAAGTGCAAAGTAAGCCTTTCCGAGCGGGTGTGGTGAAAATACTATTAAATAATTAACAAAAAACAACAAGTGTACAACAAAAAACAATTGCAAACCACAAAAACAAAACACAGTGGCCGGGCTAGGTACGCGCGGGGAGGGGCGACGTCAGTACCGACCCGCTCGTAGCTCGTAGCGCTCGTGCGGCGTAGCGATCGTAGCGAGCGTAGACCTAGTGCTGTGTTGTGCTGTGTTGTTCTGTGAAACATGTTTTGAGGTATGTGTGTGTGTTTGTGTTACGCGTAAGTACGTAGTTTTGGCTAGTGTTTAAGTTGGTACGTATAAGTACGTTTTAGTATGAATTTTTTGGCGGTAGTTTTATGGGCGTATGATATTTATGTAGGCATATAGTCGATATATTATTTATTTTTATTGAGGTAAACTGATAATTAGGTTATGAGGTAACAAACTGTGAACTGTATAAAAGAATCGAAATTTTACAACGAACTGTCTTGATTAAGGAATAATAATTATATTTGGAGAGAAGAAACTACCACAATATAAGACGAAAAAAAAAATCACGTCAATCACAAAAAGCAACCATTAAAATTGATTACGAAGATTGTCTAGCGAAAATGTTTGGTACTTATATAAATAATATTCCCTATATTCACAAAACAGGTTAACCATATAACAACAAAAACTTATAACAATATCTACTATTTTACGTACCGTTTTTTAAATTAACACCTTATTTGTATTTTTTTAATCCTAATTCAACGTCTGTGAGACATGTGTGTCAAATTCTTTGCAACAATATCGCATTGGGTTCTGCCTGTAATGATAATTGTGTGTGTGGAAATATGTACAAAAAAAGTCTTTTTTTTTAATGTGGCACTTTAAGGGCAGTTGTATTTAGTTTCAGACAACACGGCTTAACTGAAATAAGGACTTTATGAATTAACCTCATAGTTTAACCTATCAAATATTTTGTTTTGGCCCTTAAACGGATGCTTTAAAGCGTGACTATGGAAATAATACTACAACTAAAATTTTATTTTCAAACAAATAAAAATTAGTTATATAATTTACGGCACTTCTTTTTATATCTGTCATTTTACAAGTAATTTAGTATAGGTACAGTCGCCATCAGATATATCGGAGCGGCCAAGGTGCTCACAAATATCGGAACACGCCTCTATTGTCAGGGCGTTAGAGCGCGTGTTCAGATATTGTGAACACCTTGGCCGCTCCGATATATCTGATGGCGACTGTACTGTAAGCTTATCTGTCGATTGAACATTTTTTCTACCAAACTTTGCAGAGAATTTAAGTAAATGGATAATTGGTGATGGTTAATACACGGCTATTAAGATAAAAAATCATAAATTTCGTTTAGGAAACGGATAGCTGTTATTTTGTAAGTAAAAACGTTTTAATTAAGAAAACCAGGTTAAAATATATTTACCCAAGACTGGCATATTTGGGTTGTTTTCAGAAAAAATGTACCTTTTAATTTTTTTCTTGTAATTGACGTATTTTAAGTCCATTATAGTCGGAAATAAAAGCGTTATCGATTGCGACAGGAGAAAAAGAGTGTCCAAAATGTCCTAATTTTGATACCTCAGTTCCGTTACGTTTTGAATACACTTTGTATGAACGTAACGAAACTGAGAATTATCAGTTTCGTTACGTTTGTATTGAAAACCTAACGAAACTGAGGTATATAAAGGTAAATTTTTTCTGAAAACAACCCATTTATCATTATAAAATTACTTTTCTTGACTCATACGTAGATATAAGATATATCTATTACTTAACAACTTCGCACAATAACCACATACATTCACATGACATCCTTAGTGATGTACTCGTTCTTACTATTCTTAGAGCTTATATAATTTTACGTTTTTAGGGTTCCGAACACAAAGTGTAAAAACAGGACCCTATTACTATGACTCCGCTGTCCGTCTGTCCGTCTGTCTGGCGCCAGGCTGTATCTCATGAACCGTGATAGCTAGGCAGTTGAAATTTTCACAGATGATGTATTTCTGTTGCCACTATAACAACGAATACTTAAAACAGATATAATATAAATTTGTTAGAAATACACTTCGCATAACACGTATCGCAGGAACACTTTTAGTCGAATGATACATACTTACTTGCCATAATAGTAATTTCGCATAATATTCATTTGGCAGAATTTTCTAAGTGCGTTAGGTTAGGGTTTTCTACAAAATAATATTGTGCGGAAAGAAATTCTGCGAAGTAATATAATGTGAAAAGCAGTATGCCAAAAGTATTTCTGCCAAACGAAATTTCTACCAAGTAACATTATGCCATACAAATTCGAAATATATGGGAAAACATATAAAAACTCAAAAATGCGCGTTTTCCCAGAAATTAGACCTAGCTAGATCGATTTTTCGCCCCCGAAAACCCCCATTTAGCAAATTTCATCGAAACGTTAGAGCCGTTTCCGAGATCCCCGAAATATATGTATAAATAAACAAGAATTCCTCGTTTAAAGGTACTAGATAGATAAACAACTTTCTGCAACACATTAGAAAAGTAAACACATAAAAAACTAAGGCTTTAACTAGCCTTATAGGCTTAGTTACTCGCCCAACACTAGACGCCCCACACATTTGCCCGAAGGGTCTGAACTTCTCCCTTTGTGCCTGCTTCTGACAATGTACAACACAGCTGTGGATCGAAACAATGCCAGTTACAATTGTCTATTGCATTATGATAAACGTCTGTGACCTATTTAAGATATGCTTAAGTCAAATGACGACGAAATGACACCGAATAACTTCCTGCCACCAAACGGCACCTTTGACACTGACAGGTCGCTAATCACAATCATAGAGTCTGGCTACTGAAATATTACACAAATGTTTGGCGGGAAATTCAAAAAATCTTGGGCTGGTCACACTTTGTGTAGTAGGAATTATAGTTTTGATACTAGAAAATATTTTTTATTTCTGTGCACATGTAAGGTACCTAAGGATATAAGTTAAATATACGTTGACGTGCACTCAAAGTCAGCTCACATAATTTCTAGCACTATGTAAAGTACAGTCAACGATAAACACATATGTTAACACTTTCTCACCATATACCATTGTAACAAGGCGAAATATGAAATGTAGTGTAAATAAGATCTAGCTCGATAATACCGTAATATTAATCCATCACCAAAAAAATACATAAGTACTATGCCAAATATGCTAAAAGCTAAGTATCAAAATATTTATAGAGCACCAACCTCCGAATTTGTTTACATTTCTTTAGGAGTTGTAGACATTGCAGTTTTTCGTTATACAACGCTACACGTCGACTTCGCACATTGTCGTAATTATTTACGAGCTTAAATAATACTTTGCGAACCTCACTCAGTATAGACATTATTAATATTATTTAAAATAAACCCCTTATAAACCGCAAACAATTTGAATGAATGACATAAATTGACAACTGACTTTTAGATTTTTTTTAAATCATAGACAATTGGTGATACAACAACGAAATATCTGCCAACAATTTTTGGCTAGCCAGACTCTAATATTTATTGATAATATAAATTACATGTCAAATTTTATACTGTGTATAAAGATTATATCTAGGAGACCGAGCTTTGCTTTTAAAAATGCGCGCTTTCCTAGAGATCAGACCTAGCTACACCGATTTTTTTGCCCCCGAAAACCCCCATATAGCAAATTTCATTGAAATCGTTATAGCCGTTTCCGAGATCCCCGAAATATAATATATAAATAAACAAGAATTGCTCGTTTAAAGGTATTAGATATAAATTACATGTCACATTTTATACAGTGTATAAAGATTATATTTAAGTATGTATTTTCAGGTAGTATGTTAATATATTATATCTACCTAAGTTCCTAAATTTTAAAGAACTCTTTGTGGTCGTAGAACGCTTGCTCGACTAACCAAATTTTTAATTTGTTTTAAATACTGCTACGCTTTTAGCAACTACTGTTGAATCCGGGAGACCATTGTATACTTTTGCGGCCAATATGTGTGGCATCGCTGTAACATCTTATAAGCATTATTCGAATTGGGTCGCAAGTCTTTGCAAGTAAATTAAATTCTACCTCGTAGTCATGATTTTTCCAGTTATTTCCAGTTTCCTCTGGTTATATTTCATGGAATAAATCTCGCCTGTTCAAGCTGTATCCACCTTGAGATCTATCGCGGTGACTTTTCTTTATCTTTGAGCTTATAGCTCAGTCTAAGAGCTTTATAAGCTTTAGGGCGTTCTTAATGGTTTGTTTTTGAAACGGTTTATAAATAAGATGCCTGTGGCTTTGAAATAATGAGAGGTCAGTTTTAATATTATTTAATATTCCATGGGGCTCAGACATATTAACTATATATGAAAAACCGGCCAAGTGCGAGTCGGAATCACGTACGAAGTCCGTACCATAACGAAAACAACGGTAAAAAATCATGTTTGTTGTATGGAAGCCTCACTTAAATATTTTAATTTTTAACAAGCAGAAACGTCTGCTAACGATGCTACTAAGCTTAAAATAAATTTAAAAGTGGAAAAATTACTGTCTTAGGTGAGACTTGAACTCACCCAATAACCCATAATATTGTGGAAAGATTTGCTGGCTATGGATGAGGTCTTGGTGGCTCAGATGGCAGAGCGCTGGAGTATCGATCCAGAGGCCGTGAGTTCAAGTCTCACCCAAGACAGTAATTTTTCCACTTTTTTATTTATTCTAAGCTCACTTAAATATTAATTTTATTTTGTGTTTAGTATTTGTTGTTATAGCGGCAACAGAAATGCCTGTAGGCCAAAGGTTATGGCCCATCGCTCGAAAAGATTGCACCATACCTTTGGCCTACTCTCGAGTAGATGGCGTTAATATTAATATTTAACAAGTTAATACATATGAGTGAAAGAATAATGATCAAAGTCATATGGCGTTCTAACAGGTTTAATCTTCTGTCGAAAGATGGCAGTAAATGTACTGTAGCTAGGTTAGCTACGCTACATAATTTACCACGACAGTAACTCTCTATTTCAAATTCTCTTTGACGTTACAAAACAAAACCTATTAATTTCATGATGATTACGATCCTTCACATTTAAACAGACCGTGAATTTAACCGCATTAGGTTTCAAACATATTAAATGCGTTTGACATTAAATTTGCATTTCATTTGTGGTTTTAGCCGCAACGTTTCTCTAAAACAGCATAAGTGAATATTGTACACATCGCATTTGCGATTTTTTTGCCGACCGAATCGTGTAAACGCAGTGACACATTTCATTGGACTAATTAGGATAATTATTTTAAGTCAAATATAATTTAACTATTGTCTAAACTAAATGCTGACAGCTTTGTGTTATGATACTTATGATGGTAATTAAATTTCAGTTGGTTGAAATGGAATGTGATTTGATTAAAAGGCCAATTCGAACGTGCACTGACATTAGAATGATATTCAAATCATGTTATTTAGTTAGCGTGCGTCTCACCCGCACCAATATATGTACGGACAAGTACGAGCGAAATGCACGATAACTTAATAATATCACGGCGCGATTCGGGAAATGAGTTAGAGATTAACTAGATATGAAATAGTAAAGATATAGGGCCCGATTCGGATTTTGAAATAGACATCTACTAGATATCTTTTAGACGTCACCAAGATACGATAACGATATGTTTTTATGCGCATGCACATTTATGCGATTCTGGAGATACTCTTGAACGACTTCCACAAGATATGACTTAGAGATCCAATTCAAATCTAATAGATATCTAACACTATCTGACGTAAAAGTGACATTGGTTGCCCGAATTGAGCTGCAAAAGAGAACTAGTTGAAATCTAAACTATAACGTATCTAGAATGGATCTAATACGTGTCGTCTCTGTGAATATCTTGAAGTTCGAATACAGCAGTTATTATCTTTAATATTTCATATCTAGTGAATCTCTTATTCATTGGTGACGACCGGTCTGGCCTAGTGGGTAGTGACCCTGCCTGCGAAGCCGATGGTCCTGGGTTCGAATCCCAGTAAGGGCATTTATTTCTGTGATGAACACTAATATTTGTTCCTGAGTCATGGGTGTTTTCTATGTATATAAGTATGTATTTATCTATATAAGTATGTATATCGTCGCCTAGCACCCATAGTACAAGCTTTGCTTAGTTTGGGGCTAGGTTGATCTGTGTAAGATGTCCCCAATATTTATTATTTATTATTTGTATCTCCTTGGATATCACGGGCCTATAATCCCGGTTTTTTGATAGGCTTGCGTGGGGACACAGATCCAACACGTAGAGGCCCCTTGGAGAGCTTTTATGTCATGTAGAACGCCTGCTGGAACCCGTTCACAGGTGCAACAATGAACCGGTCTCAGCAGGCATTGGGACTATTGTAGAAAAAGAGAACAGTATACCGGTCTATGGATTGAAGTTTGGGTGGACTATGAGACTGGGTTATTACAAAGACGTACGGACACCTGCCATAACAATGTTTACACAAGTTATCGAGGCAGGTGATGACTTGCCGCGCACTAGATGGGCCCCTAAAACTGCCGTCGCGAAGACGAACAGGAGCAACATCGGTGTGAGCGGCTCAGGGGTGTCGAGAGGTGTGCGCCGCTTTCTACCCAGTGGCTGTTAACAGCCACTGTGCCAACTCGCGTCTTATGCATCTTTCACTTCCACCCCTGGAGCATATAGCTCTAACGACTCCTCTCTGGACGGCCAATTAAGGCAAGCCAGAGCTGAGAGTCCTGCGGGTCCCCTTGGGGTCCACTCCGACCGACGAAGACACGCCGGAGACGGAGACCCTGACCGACTCTCGGGAGTACTCGGGTCCGTGGGGTCGTTATTATTATTATTATTATTTCCCGAATCGCGCCGTCAGTTAGAGCAGTTAGTGAGTTAGTAAAGGGACCCACAGATTACCAGTTCGCCGGACGATATCAGCCTGCCAGTTGATAATCGCAAAAGGTAACAGTGAGGAACAACTGACAGGCTGATATTGTCCGGCAAACTGGTAACATGTGGACCCCTTTAGATGTCACGCTAAGTTTTACGCGACCTTTACGGTTACCATCAGTTTGTCACTGACATAAACGCCGTCGAGAACGTAATTTACTTTCTATACATCTCGCTCGCACTCGCATATTAGTGCAAACGGGATATATAGAAAGTAAATTACGTTCTCGACGGCGTTTATGTCAGTGACAAACTGATGGTAACCGTACTTAAAGCTAGCGACTGCGTCAATTCTAACGCTGTGCATCTCGCTTGCACTTTATTTATTTATTTTAGTAAGTTTACTGGAATATAGACAGATATTTTATTTTTATTTAATCGTATGGCTTATACAATAGAAATAGGCAGCTATATAAATGTCACAGAATAAAAATTACATTACAATTTAAAAAAAAATTGGTCGCTTTCATCGCAATATTTGCCTATTTTATTTGCCTCTGTGTTTAGCACTCTTTAGCACCACCCAGGGGACACGTGCAGAGTTGTGTTGTTGTCCTGCGGACGCGAGTAACAGTTGTCCCGTAGATATTTTTATTGAATATAAAAGCCATATCTAGCATGATACTCGTAGTTACATGTATTATGCAATAGTATGATGCAATCAAGCCGATCTGAAACTTTATTCATGTTTCTCTTAAAATCATCTCGATCTATGGCAATAAATTCTCTAACCGAATTCATCTACCTACATATCAGGTAGTAAAAGCTTTTGACAAAAATCCGTTCGCATTCAATCGTCGTTTCAATATATCCGTAAAAAACACAGCCTTTTCTCCGTAACTAAAATACTTCAAAGCGTCTATATACGTCTATAGGTCCGTCCTAACCCGTCGATTGCCCACGTGACCGGAATATCTTTGTGGACAATTTGCCCGTTTGTGAGACATTTGCGGGTTAAGGCTTTAGCGGTTATATAGGTATAAGTTACAATATGAAATAAATGAAATGAAATGAAATAAGTTTTACGAGTATCCTACTAATATTATAACGTTTTTTTTTATGTTTTTATAAGTATTTGGATTTTTTGATGTTTGTTTCTCGGTTTTTCGCTCACAGTTAGTTTATTTTAAACAGAAGTTATATATTTTCGACATAATTAAGATAAACAGGCCTATTCGGATTTCGAGATAATCACAAGATCTTGAGCCGATTTAGAGATCAACTAGATCTATATTAGATATCGACTAGATGTGACTTGGATATCTAAGTCATAACTTGTCGATATCGTTCAAGAGGACCTCCAGAATCGCGGAAACGTCAAATTTGACATATCTATCTTACAAATATCTTTAAATTATCCGTATCGTAACTTGTTGAAGTCTAGTAGAAATCTTATTCATTTTCCGAATACGGCAGAAAGTCTTCCGTTGCAAAATTCGCTTGGCGCGCCATTATCTTTTGTTTCTTTCTAATTTCCTGACTTTACGCCTAGATTTAACATGGTGTTGGTACAGTTAAGTTCATAAATATGTAAAAATAAATAATAAAATAAATTTTATAGGACAAATTTACACAAATCAATGTAGTCCCACGGTAAGCTCAATAAGGCCTATGTTGTGGGTACTAGACGTCGATATATATAAATACTTATATACATAGAAAACATCCATAACTCAGGAACAATTGTTTGTGATAAACTCGGAAATCATCCCTGAAGAGAGGTCAAAGGGGGGTGGAATTGAAAGAGTTAATGAATTGCCTAATAATTGAATTAAGTAATGCGCGAATTAAATGATTTCTATCAGCATTATCCAGGCGCTATAACTACTTTAGCTGCTGTCACTAATTCCACGCAGACGAAGTCGCGGGCAAAAGCTAGTTTTCCATCAACACAAGTATATTATGTGTGTAAATCGACAGTCAAGATTATTACGTGCTAAGCCTAATACCGGTTTCAGTATTCTATTCAGGTTAGGTCACGTGATATGTTCTGGCCCAACCTAGGCCGTCAATGAAGCTTAGTGTGGATTCTATCAATATATCGAGATTCGAGCCTCAAATGTTCAGGAACCTGATTCAGATTTCAGAATTTATTACGGTTTTGTATTTTGATACGACCTTCAAGATCGCTTACGATTGGTGCATGCTAAAGGTAGACTTCCGAGCAAAGCGGCTCCGGCGACACTAACGCACGACACTGACGCGGCGACAGAGCGATAGTATTATGCAGTATGGAAATGTATGAGCTTACTTCCGAGCGCAGCGTCACTATCGCAGCGAGAGTGGCGCCGCGTCAGTATCGCTCGGCGATAGCGGCCGTGCTACGTCTGCGCAAGTTTTGTCGCGCAGTCCCTGCGATCGCACGTGGTTTTGAGGCTATGTGAATATTTAGAATATCTAAAAAATGAATATTAAACCGAAAAAACTCCTGAATGTGTCGTTCTCGTATAAATGCTTTTTTTTCAAGATGCTATAGTGCCTTCACCTATTCTACTTTTAAAAATGGAGTTGGGTAGGCTTCGCTTCTTCTTCTTCTCTCGTGTCGAGGTTCCTCTAAAAACTATAAAAGTAACGAAGCAAAAGATCGTCATCCTCCTCTTCTTCTAATAATATTTCCATAATTGATCGGTTCGACATAAATATATCACGTCTGCACCGTATGGAATAACAACTGCGACTGTCGCCGGAGTCGCGGCGCTCGGAAGCGAATCTGCGTCAGTTGACGCTGCGACACTGGCGCAGCGGATCTGACGCTGCGGACGTTGCGTCAGAGCCGCTTTGCTCGGAAGTCCAGCTTAAATGAAATGATAGTCGTGTCACTCGTGTCGTGCGTGAGATGAGCGCTAATGACCAAGACTATCGTTGAGATCGTGTCAAAACCAGTTCAAAATCATATGATTCGGTCAAATTCTGTTTTTTGAAAAACAAATTATAGCCAGCATTCCATGAATGCAGTATGATACCTTTGGGTATGGTGCTTTACGCTCACTAGTGTCCCATCCCCTCCCCCTGACGCAACCCTCCCTTTTAGCATGAAATATGTCCCGGTTGAAAGTTTTTTTAATTTTTTGGAGAAAGCCTTATGCCGGCTGGCGCCGCGATTCGGGAAATTAATTAGATATTCATTAGATATGAAATAGTAAAGATAAATCTTTACTATATCGTATCTAGTTAATCTCTAATTCATTTCTCGAATCGCGCCGTAAACCTATAGTTTACATCATTCTACATAACCCCTTTTCACAATATCGAATGTTCCCTCAGAATACGCTTCTCCAAGATAAATGCGGTTAACCTTAAACGGGAGAGCCTTGGCACCGATCGTATCTTGACGTTAATCCGGCAGATGGAATGTTAAGTTGAAATGTCACGGCTTTTTTCAAGGAAATAACGATCCCTCTTCGTATCCAGACTTGACATTGCTTTTATATTAAATATTAAAAATAGACATTAAAATGAGAATGATAAATTTCAAAATTTACTTACTAAATATTTTTGTCGAGCAATATTTCGTGTGGTTTTGACTACCTTTAATTTAATTTAGAGATGCAACGGATAGTTGTTTGGCCGGATGCCGGATATCGGATGTTCGCCGTGACCACCAGCCGATTATTCGGCTGGCGGAACTATACCTACTTTTCGGTTCTTCAGGTGCCATTGTGCAGGTTTTGACCTGTTTCGTAGTGAACGTTCGCGCGGACTCATTTCTAGGTAACAAACGAGTACGATTATGACCGTGACTGTTCCTTAAATCCAATTTGTTTACTCCGAAATTAAGTAAAGTTACTATCCAGTATCCGTCCAGATAGTAGAACACTATCCGGTATCCGGCCGAATGTCAAATTAACGGCCGCATAGGCCGGATACCGGATAGTAGCCGAATATCCGCTGCATCTCTAACGTAAACACAAAAAAAAGTTGTAATTTTTCTTCCGTTTCACTACAAAAGCTAGCCACTAACGATAAACATCAGAATTGATGAGGTGTTCCGAACTTTGAGTTCTTTACGTGGCTTTAATATTGAAAAGTTAAGGTCTCGGTTGGATCGTGACGATTTTTCAAGCGTTTAAGAGGTTAGTGGATGACCGCGTCTCCGTTCCGAACCGAACCGAACAAAAATCCATACACATTTTGGGAAGTTTTATAATTATTAAAAAATTAAACAAAGCGAGATAACTAGATATATTTATTTACGGCCCGATTTGAACTTTAAGATACGTCAGTTAATAAATCTAGAAACGATATGGATTAGATATGTCAGTGTCAAATGTGATGTTTCTTCAAACAATAACGTCACTTTTGACACTGACACATCAAATCTATATCGTTTCTAGATCTATTAATTGGCGTATCTTAAAGTTCGGATTGGGCAAATAATGTTGATATCCAGAGAAAATGGGGACTACGTTTGTATGAAGCGGTCGTTTACTTTCCTATCCCAACTAGATAATAATATGATATACATGTAAAGGAAAAAAAGTAAAGTCAGCAATAAAAAATTGTGTCACAAAATAATGACAGTAACTTGTTACAATTTTATTGCACACAATTCGCTATTGTTATCATAGCACTATCCCTCTCTATTGGCTATACGGTAGCGGTATAAAAAACAATCATTTTATTAGCCGATTATAAAAAGTAGGTGAATAACGGGAAAAACACGACGTACGAGTACCTACCTACTTTAAGATGAAACACTTTAAGTATCACTTCAAAATTCAACCTTTTCGCCTATATCTTAAGGCGTAAATTTAAATAAGGCTTTTTTATGTCAGTACAATCGTGATCCCCTGCCGTTTGTTTCTGAACTAAAAAAAACATGGCGTCCATTAACAAATTGCTACAGTCACAGCCACAATCAGCAAGCTTTTTCAATCCGCCGGGAATATTTCCAGAACGAGAATATTTAGACAAGATTCGGGACTTCAAAGGATAGGGAGCTTCGCGGGCACTTCATTTTGTTATAAATAATAAATTCGGGACGCAGATTAGATGCTGTGGCAGATAAATCACTTATAGAGGGGGTCAGCTATCTCTGCAGCTGATTGCATGTGCTTAAGCTTATTACGATTGTTTGTTTCGATATTGGGAAGTTAAGTTTTCTGAAACCTATCCAGTTGTTTTTTGTCCCCAAAAATGTGACGGAGTGTAGCTTTTGGTATGAGATGAAATTTAGTTTTTAATTTTTCTTATGTAAAATATAATCTATAGCTAGAAAAACATGCGATAACGCTCGACTTTTTATATTTATTTGGTAGAATATGGAAATACAAGCGTGACAGAATAGTCAGAAACAAGACAACAAAAATAATTATAACCCACATAGGTATCAAGGTATTACCCTAGACTACTTTGTAATCATATTTTTTTCAAAAGTGGCATATCTTTTATCATATTGTTCTATCTATGTAGAGGAGCCTGATATAATGAAAAATAGCTAAGTGAACATTTCTTGTATAAAAATTGAACATAGGCTCTAGTTACTTCAGTTCCTTATTTTAATGTATATGTTGATTGAATTCGACAGAAGGGACAGATCCCCGGTTTTCTCAAATTTACATAACTAATAAGTAATTGGGTCGGGTTCGACCCAAACACTGTTAAGATCCGAGCAATATTTGTAATTTGTGTTGCTTGTAACGAGTAAATGATAGAAGCTGCTTATATTCATATAGATGGCAACACTTTAGCGTAACAAATTGTGAAATCGACGATTAGAAAGATATTTGTAATTTTTTGGGTGATCATAGTTTTTTATTATTATTTGTAGTATTTTAATTTGTAGCTTTAATTCAATTAGTTTGTAATGTTAACATACGGTGTTGCCTTGTCCTTACAAAATTATACCTGACGGAAAGATGAATAATGAAACACGAATATGAACACAAAATTAACCGTCTGATTTTAACTTAATTAAAAAAATGATTGATGATATTTCATCAATTTGTTTTTACCGTAATTATATTACTGAAACTTTAATACATTTCTAAAACAAATGAATGTGTTATACTTACTTCAAAAAAAAACGCATACTATAACATTAGAAAATATCACTACACATTATAAAACAAAGTCCCCCGCCGCGTCTATCTGTTTGTGTGTATGTTCGCGATAAACTTAAAAATTACTTGATGGGATTTCCATGCGGTTTTCACCTATCAATTGAGTGATTCTTGAGGAAGGTTTAGGTGTATATTTTGTTAAGATGTTGTGTAACCCGTGCGAAACCGTCACTAGTTTTAATTATAAATTTAAAAGGAAACATTTCGTTTCCAAATGATTTACTCCACTAACCAAAATTGTTTAGTTAACGAAACAAAATTTTAGCAGAACTCGCTGGCACAATCCACTGGCAACTTTCTAATTACTGGCTAGTTCTGTCTAACTTTTAAATAACACGCTATTCAAAAGCTAAACATTGTTAATTCTAGACTGGATTTGATGAAATGTTCTGTTTAAATCCTAACTACGAACTAGATTGACTACTGCTTGGAATTCGTTGCACACTTGTTGAAACACTGTATTGAAATGCCACCGACTCAAAAGCGTAAAGCACAGAGTGCTCACTCCATCGCTCCATCAGTTTTGTTACCTAGTTAGTTAGTTAGTGGACATCTAGCGTCAAGTAGCGGAATTATCAGTACTGCTACTCAACAATAGATGTCACATGTGTCGCGACTGACGAAAAGTGTATTGCTCAACAATTTACAACTACTATTTCAAGCAGAAGGACTTGAAAATAGAGTTCCGGTTAATCCGGTTATTATATTAGGTACAAATTGTTGAGCATTAGAGTTTTAACTGCCAAACTGATAAATATATGGAGTGAGCACTAAGCTTACTCGTACTTATTTGGCTGGTACCATGTAATCATTTATTTACAGTAATAAGATTTTGCACTTTGAACAAGCAGGCCAATTCTAACGGGCAGTACGGGCACTGACATCATAATTATATTTTTATAAGTAATCATGTAATTTAAATATCGTGCGGTCTAGCCTGCGTCAATACATGTAGGTATAAAAATTGTTATATATTTTTTACGGACAAGTACGATCTACGATGACTAAATAACATGATTCAAATGTCTGATGTCAGTGTACGTATGAATTGGCCTGAAGCAATCAAACCTTTCATTAAACTTCCAATATAAACATCCTTATCGGGATATTTAAAGGCGCCCACATTATCAGTTCGCCGGACGATATCAGCCTGTCAGTTAAGCGCAAAAGGTGACAGTTCCGAACAACTGACAGGCTGATATCGTCCGGCGAACTGGTAATCTGTGGGCCCCTTAATGCTAATTTCTCCAAGCAAATTCTTCTTGTATTGTCAAGTTTAAGACAGTGACAAATCGACATCTTTTACTTGGGAAAAAGTTGGGTCTTTGTCTTATCAATCTTTTAGACCGAACTCACGTATATAATATCGCTTTTTCTTGCTTCAAGTGAAACTCAACCTATTTGCCTCGAGTTTACGTTTGAAATTTAAACCACGTTGTCGGTGTGGTGGGACTGTACCTTTTTTAATGGGCTAAAAAGGATTGAGTTACTATTTTTAGGGTTCCGTACCCAAAGGGTAAAACGGGACCCTATTACTAAGACTCCGCTGTCCGTCCGTCCGTCCGTCGGTCCGTCCGTCCGTCCGTCGGTCCGTCCGTCCGTCCGTCGGTCCGTCCGTCCGTCCGTCTGTCACCAGGCTGTATCTCACGAACCGTGATAGCTAGCTATTGTTACAGTTGAAATTTTCACAGATGATGTATTTCTGTTGCCGCTATAACAACAAATACTAAAAACAGAATAAAATAAAGATTTAAGTGGGGCTCCCATACAACAAACGTGAATTTTGACCGAAGTTAAGCAACGTCGGGCGGGGTCAGTACTTGGATGGGTGACCGTTCTTTTTGCCGTTTTTTGCATTATGGTACGGAACCCTTCGTGCGCGAGTCTGACTCGCACTTGCCCGGTTTTTTTTTGTTTGAGTGCTTTGGGATGGTAGTACACACAGCAACACTCCTAATTGTACATCGGTGGACGTTATTAGAAAAGGCATAACCACCGATGTGCATTTAACAGCGTGGGCGATGTTATGTGGCCAAGTTTGCTTTAAATTTTGCTTAACGTGACTAGACTGCTGGAATGAAAATTTTACTAATTCATTATTCAGTGCAACATACGGACGTCTTTCTCATCCAGTGTTGTGAATAACGCTTACTTTTAGGCTTAAAGACTCGAGCCCTCAAGACTCGTAAGTCTTCCCTCAAGACTACATATATTTGAGAATTGTATTTATTTATTTTACGCGTATGGATGTAAGACGCATATCTGACGCCCCAGATATCGCTGGTGCGACATGGTGGAGGCGGACCTGTGCGAACTTCGAGTCCACAATTGGCGAGAGGTCGCACAGGACAGAGAAAAGTGGCGCTGTCTTGTGTCGGAGTCCAAGTCTCATTTTGGGTCGCTGAGCCAACGGAGTAAGTAATCGTCTTTGCCGCCTTTGAGGCATTAAGCCTAGAGAGTGTTAAAGGTGTTAAAGGATAAAGCCTCGAAATGAGCGTTATTCACAACACTACTCTCATCTCACCAGTGGGAAAGGCAGCTTAACTCGGTTACCACACCGACCGACCAGTCTGGCCTGGTGGGTTACTCCCTGCCTCTGAAGCCGATGGTCCTGGGTTCGAATCCCGGTAACAGCATTTAATTGAGCACAGATATTTGTTCGTGAGTCATGGACGTTTTCTATGTATTTGTTGTCTGAGTACCCGCAACACAGGCCTTCTTGAGCTTATCGTGGGACTAAGTCAATTTGTGTAAGAATGTCCTTATAATATTTATTTATCACACCGATGCGGGTCCGCACTCAGCGCCGCTTGCACCCGAGCTGCATACATCGCCATTGTTAGTAGCTCGGTACTACTTACAGGGCTAGCGTGTCTTATTTGAAATGTTTGTAATTTTTGGGCAGTTATGTAAAAGTCCGTGACAACCCTACTGTGTTCTTCTGCGGTGTCGGCGTTTACGCAAACACCAAGGGCGTCGGTCCACTGTTACTTTTTGCACTGGCACAAGGAGCTGCGTGGGGCACAGCTTACAGTGTGAATACCGCCTAACGGCCCGATTCGGATTTTGAAATAGACATCTATTAGACATCTTTTAGACATTACCAAGATACGATAACGATAATTATGTTCAAGATCTAACCTGTCAAAACATTTGCGCGATTCTGGAGATACTGTTGAACGATTTCCACAGGATATGACTTAGAGATCCAATTCACATCTGATAGATATCTTACTCTATCTAACGTAAAAGTGACATTGGTTGCCCGAATTGCGCTGCAAAAGAGAACTAGTTGATATCTAAACTATAACGTATCTAGAATGGATCTAGTACGTGTCGTCTCTTGTGAATATTTTGAAGTTCGAATACGGCAGTAAGTATTGAAATTAACAGTAACATTTCATGAAGCTGATTATAATTTATGAATAATTATATTGTTTTGAACAATAGAATTATTCATAAATATTAGTTTTAAACAATAGAATTATTCATAAATATTTGTTTTAAAATAACCTTCGGTCCTCTGGGACTCATTTGACCCGAACAACTATTAGGGAAATTAATTACCCACGTATTCCCATTGTCCTAAATTATGTTGCTATTTCTAGTGGAGATTTTGATATTTAAATAGAAAATTTTATCGAAATCCTTAGAGCCGTTTCCGAGATCTCCGAAATGTACCTATATATAAATAAACAAGAATTGCTCGATTAAAGGTTAACTGGAAGAGATCCCTCAAAGGGATAAGTTTACCTTTGTACTTCTTACTAAATGTATGTTATTTTTAATGTCTTTTTGTACAATAAAGAGTTTACTACTACTACTTAAGGTATTAGATATTATAGTAGTGTGACTTCTTAACAAACACAAAACAAAACATTTAATAAAACAATTTGATTTGTTCCGTAAGTTGTATTTCTCTTTTAATTAAAAACTATATAGTTTCATAGCAGACGTTTCTGCGTACATTTTGTATTAGAAAGGATTACACAGACCGAAGTAAACAAAGATCATGTGACAATAGAGCGCTCCCGCACGAACCAAATTAAAGGCATTTATCTAACAGCGTAAATTCCTTACAACATAATATTACGTCGCGAGAATTGCAGATCACTTACTCACTATACCTCTCACGTTGAACCCTATGACGGGTATAATAAATAAAAAAACCCGGACAAGTGCGAGTCGGACTCGCCCACCGAGGGTTCCGTACTTTTTAGTATTTGTTGTTATAGCGGCAACAGAAATATATCATCAGTGAAAATTTCAATTGTCACTATCACGGTTTATGAGATACAGCCTCGTGACAGATAGAGGTATAAGAGAATAATAGGCTTCCGTACTTTTTAGTATTTATTGTTATAGCGGCGACATCAACCATCACGGTTCATGAGATACAGCCTGGTGACAGACGGACAGACGGACAGACGGAGAGTGGAGTCTTAGTAAAAGGGTCCCATTTTTACCCTTTGAGTACGGAACCCTTAAAATAATTCAACAACACAAAACTGTAAATATCTGACCTATCACATTGACTTAAGTAATTTTGACAATAAATAAAATAACATCGAATGATAAATTAACTATAAAAGACACTACACCTACTTAATCTTGTAGCTTAACCCATTGATTTACTGGTAGAGAATGCCTTAAGGCATTAAGTTCGCCATTTGTACCTTTATGTATTGTACAATAAAGATTATTTAAATAAATAATTAAATAAAACTAAGTTATTTATAATTAGCTATAATGGTACTAAAAAAATGTAAATTACGAGTGTATAGATCTTGTCCCCAAAATCGTTAATTCCGCGTAGCAAATTTTCCATTCGCATTTTTTCCCACCCGAATTTCTACCCATACCGTTTTTTTGTCATTCGCTTGTTTCTCTATTCTCAAATTATCGCGACATTTTTATTTCTTACGCTATCATTTTCTTATAATTAATACTTTCCAAGTCGTTTATTTGCATTATTTTTATTTTTTAGTCGATAATATTACCATGTGGTCCCACCGCACTGTTTCTTTTCAATAAATATTTAGTTCACAACTTTATTAGCTAGACGGAGCCCCGCTTCGCGGGACTCCTATTTCTGGGCGGTTTGCCCTTTGGGCATCTGAAGCTACCTAACGAACCTAACCTACCTAACCTATTAATTTAGTGTGACGTCCATGAAAACATTACACTTTGGGGAAAAAGTGAAAGTAGGTTAGGTTCGTTAGGTAGCTTCAGATGCCCGAAGGGCAAACCGCCCAGAAATAGGAGCCCCGCAAAGCGGGGCTTCGTCTAGCTAAGTTATAAACTAAATGTTTTTTTTAAAAGAAACAGTGCGGTGGGGCCATTCTAATATTATCGCCTAAGAAATAAAAATAATGCGAATAAGACAACTTGGAAAGTATTAATTATGAGAAAATTTTAACCTAAGAAATAAAAATGTTGTGATAAATGTCAGTAGGTCATATTTGATAATAGAGATATAAGCGAATAACAAAAAAGGGTATGGGTAGAAATTCGGGTGGGAAAAAATGCGAATGGAAAATTTGCTACGCGGAATTAACGATTTTGGGGAAAAAATCTATACACTCTCCTAGCTAAATTGGTTGTTCAATATTTACGCTATAGAATTTCCAATTTAGCAAGAACCCTAAATGGCATAACAATCCCGTGTGGTGATTGTACCTAAGTTTTATTTGTCGACTTACTTTTTAAACGTCAAACCAAATCGCATCCGTCTGTCAAACCTGGGTAATGTGTATGCTTATAAGATGTAGTCTACGGGACCTCGTCTGTGTAGAGAATTAACAAGTTAGTAACGTCGTAAGGCAACTATACGACTTACGGATAATGACGCCGAAACGTGACGTGCCGTGACGTAAACACGTCGCGGGCGTGACGGCCGTGCGCGTTCTGGATAGTGGCATTTTCCTACAGGCATTTTCATTTATGTAACATTATGCTACGCTTTGTTTTGGTTGTATACACCGTGTTCTTATTTCCGTGAATTTCAAGAGTGCATTGTTAAACTTAAATTTAGTAACTTTCTCAAAGACACCGGTATTCTAATTAACTCCATTTCGGAGATAATCAATAGTTTTATTTTATTCGATAACGCCCCTACGAGCTGCACTTGCCTTTTTTTAACCTCTTGTCTGTTATGATAAGGACTCTGACCTCATTTTTAGTTATCTTTTTGCGGTTTTTACCGAGAACTATATTTTTCTGCACGCTTCGATCTTTTACCACTAGGTACACTCATAAAAAATTAATTATTGAACATAATTCTTCCCTATATCGTCCACAACCTACTAAATTATTCCACACATTAGCAAATGCAACGTCAATTACGCCACGTCACATAGATATAACCAGCAAAACTCTTAACTGTATAGTGGACCTTATTTCAAAAGGCATAAGGTCCACCGATGTACAGTTAACAGTGTGCGCGATGGTACCTCGCATAAAACAGTGAACACGTAATACTACGAACGTCTCTGTAACAAATTAGATAGAAGGAGTTACTAACTTGATTGTGTGTATACGTGGGACTGAAACAAAGCACTATTGCCTTATATATTAATATACACCGTGTTTTTATTGAATTCCGTTAACTTCGGGGTATGGTTAAGTACGTTTAAGGCCCACTTGCACCATTCTACTAACCCGGGGATAACCGGTTAAACCTGGAGTTACCATGGTTACCAGTACAATTTGACATTAGGTTATTAGGTTTAACCGCTTAACCCCGGGTTAGTGGGATGGTGCAAGTGGGCCTAAGAGAACTAAATGGCATAGTTAATGTAAAAATAAATAATTATTATGCGTTTTATTAAAAAAAAAATGGTTAAAAAGTAATTATTTAAATGTAGCATATATTATAGCGTTGTGGTAACACGGGCATTACATTTAACTCAAATAAACAATTCCAAATTTGTGACATATCAATGTCATTTCGAACATCGATCGACCGCGATTGTACTTAAGTTTACTAGCAAATGTATGAACTCATTCTAATCACTAATCAATATGTAAACCGGCCCTAAGGCAAGTGTACACGCTTGTAGAGGCCTTATAGGAAAAAAATAATATATTGATTATCTCCGAAATGGAGTTAATTAGAATATCGGTGTCTTTTAGAAAGTTACTTGATTTAAGCTCAGGAATGCACCCTTGAAGTTAACGGAAATCAAAAAAAACACGGTGTATATGTGTCTCCGTCTCTCTTATATGTTACGTCAAACTTTTGATAAACGTAACGTAAGAACCTGCAAACAATAGCGGCTACTGTTTGTGTACAATTTTTTTAGTACAAGGAAGAAACAACGAAAACTTCCAAGAATCTGTTAAATTGCTGATAAGTAATAGAACACAAAAAACCGGACAAATGCGAGTCGGACTCACCCACTGTAGGTTCCGTACTTTTTAGTATTTGTTGTTATAGCGGCAACAGAAATATGTACATCATCTGTGAAAATTTCAACTGTCTATCACGGTTCATGAGATACAGGCTGGTGACAGACAGACGGACGGACAGTGGAGTCTTAGTAATAGGGTCCCGTTTTTACCCTTTGAGTACGGAACCCTAAAAACAGTATCTTCTAAAAGGAATTCAAACAATATTATGTTTCTCATTTTCTCTGCGCTAACTTATCCTTACGTAACACCAGTTAAACTGAAACTATTTGGCGAACTACTTAAAAAATCATCAGAGAAGGGGGAAACAGGGCGAGTAAAAAGTTTCTTCTTATAAGAGATAGTACGATGTAGTTTAATTTTTAGAGTTAGCTACCGAGAGACTAAAATAAGAGTTTGAGGGTATGTGTGCTGCTTGTATGTAGGATTGCCATACGTCAAGATTTTCCCTGGCGTGTCAGGATTTTAGGTTTTTTAGAAGCTATATTTCAAGTGAAAAAATCTATAAATACATTCTACTACCCGATAGATTTGAACCCGAGACGAGGCTTTGTCAGAGCTACATAACAGTCATTTTGCGTTAAAAAATGAACTAGTTAATAAAATACATTATCATATCAATATGACAAACATCTACATATGAAGTAGTAGGGATTTTATTTATCTTTAAATAATGAAACTAAGTTACCTTTTTGTTAATTTGCGTGTTTTATAACTCCCGTTGTAGTTGTACTTAAATACCCACACGTACTTTTCTAAAACATATAACTACCAAGTTTGCAGATAAACTTAGCTCACGATACTTAAACACATAATTACTTCTCTCACGCCATTGCAAGTGCCATTCCAAGCGCTTACCATGCACACCTTCGGCCTGATTCGAGCTTTAAGAGAAATAATAATAATAATTTCAGCCTATATACGTCTCACCTGCAGGGCATAGGCCTCCTTTCATGCGCGAGAGGGTCTGGCCTATAGTCCCCATGCTAGCCCAACCGCTTACTTGAAGATACGCCAATTATTTGCTAAAGATACTCGACATGGATTGGTTATGTCAGTGTCAAACAAAAACATAAACGTCACTTTTGACACTGACATATCCGGTCCATATTATAATGCGGTGTCTGTGTAGTCTTGTCTAAAGGTCAAATTACATGGGCTAACTTGAAAACGCGACTCGCCTATCTCAACCAATCACAAACGAGTGGCAATTCTGCTCATTGTCGGGGTTTTACGATAAAACCATTCTGTCACTGTCACGAGTATAAGGTATTTAACCATTAAGTATACATACTTATGTGTATATTACTGAAAGCTTATATTGTTGTGTAAGAACAAGAAAATGATTGCAATGTTATTATTATTATGGAGGTGTTATGGGCCTTTGAGTGCCACGTTGACAAAGCAGTGATCTATTGTGACGGCCCTTTAAAGTTCATTACTAATGCCCGTTGTAAATATAAAATTCCACCTTTTCCAGTTAACAATACTTAAGAATTTGAGTAGAAATCGTAGTAGGTATATTATATTTGAACTTGTGTACCGTTTCACTCGCAACGTGCAGCATTCCGTCACTCTCATTTGCCAAATTTTACGGATTTCATTTGCTTTGTCAAAGTTCTAGAGCTGAAACTCGTACCACAGAATAACTAATAGTACTACCGTACAGAAACTTCACTCCTTCACAAAAGTCAGATTTAGGTATAAAATTATACCTATACTCGCCGCCTGCAACAAAATAGAAACTTATAACCGCGCACGAACGGTGAATCTTCTTTGCGCGAGCGCCACGTGACACGACTATCGTGCGGTCGAGCGGCAGCCCACTGCCATACGCCTGCCCTGCCCGGGAGGCCCGCCGGCCAAATGTACCTAAACTGCGTAGTGACACCCCCCTGCTCGTACAGTCAAGTGTGAAAATATGGGTGCACAAATCATACTCAAAAATAAGTCTCATAGGCCCCATAGCTCTTATATCGGGACATATTTTTGAGTAAGTAAGTTGTATGAACCCATATTTTTACACTTGACTTTACGTACTTCAAAAAACTTAATGGTAGTTTATGTGACTGCTACATAATGAAAGGCGTTTTAATACGGCGTATTTTAATACGAGTGTGGGTTTTTGAAACGAGCTGACACTTCTGACAGCGAAAAATTTGAGGACGGGTAGTGATAGATAGCTCTTTTTGTTGTGAATTCAATGAATATCTATTTTTGTAGCACTAACGGGTTCCCTATTGTAGATACTTTTGCCATCCCTGGCCCCGTAGACAACGTGCCAATCGCTAACGCTCCGTAGCGAACGAAACGCAACCGTCACTGTCACAATAATATGGAAGAATGATAAGAGAGACACAAAGCGATTCGATGGCGAAGCGCAAACGATCGTCACCTTGGCTTGGCTGCCTGATTTGCAATGCCTGGTTAAAAGGTTAAACAGCAAACACAATAAAACCGCCGTCGGCAGGGTGTTCATCCTCAAACCCTAGGACCTACATGGTCGCGTACTGTGCGATTTAAGAGGAATTTCCTCAGACGCTCCGGCTGTGGAATGAGCTCCCTCCCGAGGTTTTCCCGAGGGTCTGCAGTATGGGGTTCTTCAAAAAAGGAGTGTACAGGTTTTTAAAAGGTCGGCAATGCGCATGTTACACCTCTGGAGTTGCAGGCGTCCATAGGCTACGGTGACTGCTCACGAGCAGGCGGGCCGTATTCTTGTTTGCCACCGATGTGGTATAAAAAAAAACAATGATATTAAACAATATCACGCTACATTATTTCTATCATAAATAGTACATAAGATAAAATAATTAGGGTACCGCTGGGGCAGATTTCTTATCTGTCTGACCCTACGTATAAATTGTTCTCAAGGTTGTTCACCCGTAATATTGTGAGTTAAAAGGTTGACGCTCACTTATGAGATGTCGTACCTAAATAAATTAACGAATTAACGAGAAAGATGAAGAAATAATGTTATGTAACCAGCCATGATGAGACGTAAATAAATGCATTTTATTATACATATTATATTCTGAAGAGTGACAAGAAAATTGTGATTGAATTTGTGTTTTGTACAATAAAGAGTTTATACATATATACAAAATTGTCATTGTCACTAGCCAATACGGATGGTGATGGTGACTCATGTTGAATTTTATAGGTAACATAATATAGTTAAAAGTGTCTAGAAAATTAGCATTCTATCATAATGAATTGAACATTGAAAAATATGCAGGGTGACCTTAGCCATTTGGACAAACCCTGTAATCCCACGTAGGGTTACTTCTCAGAAATGCTCTAACGGTACTATTTTTTTACTTAGAACAAAAGATAAAAAAATAAATTATCAAACAAAATTTCAGAACCGAATTTCAGGCCAACTTGATCTGCACCAACCACCCGAACAAGCGGGATTCCGCCCCGGACTGTCTACCACCGACCACCTGCACACGTTAAACCAAATTATCGAAAAATGCAACGAACATAACCTCCCCCTCTACTTAGCCTTCGTAGATTATTCCAAAGCGTTTGACAGCATATCGCACCATGCCATCTTCACAGCTTTACATAATCAAGAAATAGCCCCTAATTACATCCAACTTCTAAGCACTATATATAAACATAGTACAGCCGCCGTAAAATTACAGTCTTCTGGCCCGTCCTTTGAAGTACAAAGGGGAGTTAAACAAGGAGATCCGCTATCGCCGAAACTTTTCACCAGCACATTGGAACATGTCTTCCGGAAGCTTGCGCCGCGTTGGGGAGACAAGGGCCTGGTTGTCGGCGAAAAAAGGTTAACTAACCTTCGCTTCGCCGATGATATAGTCCTTTTTTCCTCAACGGCATCCGAGCTACATCTTATGCTAGAAGACCTTAGCAACGCAAGCCTCGAGGTCGGACTGAAGATGAATATGTCAAAGACCAAAGTCATGTCCAACAGCACAAAACGTAAGATTGAGGTAAACGGAGAACACATTGCATATGTCCATGAATACCTTTATTTGGGCCAAATAGTCTCTTTCCAGGCGCGACAAGACAAAGAGGTCAATAGACGGACCGAGAACGCCTGGAAGAGCTATTGGTCCATGAAACACCTCATGAAGGGAGACCTACCTCTGTCTCTCAAACGTAGGCTCATGGACATGTGCATACTTCCAGTCCTCACTTACGGTGCTCAGACTTGGTGTTTGACGGAACCTCAGAAGTCCAAACTCGGGGTTTGCCAGAGAGCTATGGAGCGCAGCATATTAGGTGTGAAACTAAGGGATCGCATCCGGAACACCACGCTGCGCTCAAAAACTCAGATAATAGATGTAGCTCAAAAAGCGGCCAAGCTAAAGTGGGACTGGGCTGGTCATGTCTGCCGCATGCCGAACGACTTGTGGGCCAAGTTAACCACAGAGTGGGTGCCCCACGAGTCACACCGGGGATCCGGCAGACCTCGTCGGCGATGGCGGGATAACTTGGACTCCTTTTTGAGAGACTGGCCAGATGTAGCTCAAAACCGGGACGAGTGGAAGAAGAGGGGGGAGGCCTTTGCCCAGCAGTGGGACACAACAGGCTCATAATAATAAATAATAATAACAAAACCCTAACCCTAACCTAAGACCCTAATTGATTAAAGAGAATAATAATAATAATCAAACAAAAGTTATTTCCAATAATCGACAACAAAAAGAAACATACTGTATTAATCATTGGCAGTGCTTTTGTCAATTTGTTTGAAAATGTGCGGCAATGATGACATTTGTCAAAAGTCATAATCTTATTAATGTCATAAATAAAAAAGATAATCAAAACGGTCGAAGAAGGTTTCATACTATTTATTACCCCAGGAGCTACTACACATACAGGTTGCTCCAAAGTAAAAAAATCGTAATTTGTTAATTTCTTCGTAACCGCTACACCGATTGTTTTGATACTTTGTATACTGGTTCTAAATACCCTAATGCATACGTACATTCCGGCTTTGTCCAATGGCTAGGGACACCCTGTATAAATGATGTCTAAATGACTCAAATTTCATTTTGTTATCATTCGCTAGCTAACGAAATGCACGCGCGAATGATAACAAAATTACATCATATCGACATCAAAATGGAATTGGCTTAATACGTCCTCTGCAGGACACATTATTGCTACTCATCTTAATTTACCATCTTCAGAGAGCAAGTAGCAGATAATAGTATCATTGCCACTTTGTCACGTATGTCGGGTCACGGGTGTATGTAATTGTCTTGCTTGCTTGGTGTATGTAATTGTTTCGCGTTGTTGAGGTTAAAGGGGCCCACTGATTAACAGTCCGCCGGACGGTATCGGCCTGTCAGTTAGAACAAAATTTTGACAGTTCCGAACAACTGACAGGCCGATACCGTCCGGCGGACTGTTAATAAGTGGGCCCCTTACGAGAGCTTCCTGGTTGACAATTGACATGTGTGCGTTGAGGTTTATCGGTTAATCTGTCACGTAAGGCCCATAATTAATTAATTACTCAATTTAGGTTGCCATTTTGTTTAGCCATCTTTGTGTAAGCAGATTTTATTCAGGGACAGTCACCTGCAATAATATGTTACACAACGAAGGCCGCAAAAATATCTGACACGATCTTAATTGCAGAGCCATAAGAGTTTGTCACATATTTTTGCGGCCTTCGAAGAGTAACATATTATTGCTGGTGACTGTACTTATGCATAAATTTACGAAGAATAAATAATGAAACTAAGAAAGTAACTTAGTGCGTTCAGTGCTTTATAATATTAGAGATGCTTTCTCCCTCCAACGGTGAAAAATAAGGAGGTCATAAAAAAATATATCAAAATAACAAAACCTCGGTAATCCGTCAACGGCCGGTTTTGCCCGTCCGAATTAGCGAGGTTCCACTGTATTTTAAGTTGTCAACTTTCATATGCCTTTTAACCGTGTCCCAATATTCGCCAGGGCGGTGCCACAGTCAAACACAAAGCGAATAGGGTAATTCACCAGTAACTGGCCACTGCTAGTAATTGGACACCAAATGAATTCTATTCACCTATACAAAGTTCATTTTAGTATAAGGTTTCAATAACTGGCCAGCCTTCAATTACTAGCCGCCTTATACTAAAATGAATTCTGTTTATAGGTGAATAGAATTCATTTTTAGTTTAAGGTGGCCAATTACTAACAGTGGCCAGTTATTGGCGAATTACCCTACTACTGACTTACCGGTCTAAGTCCCAATTACGAAAGGTCCCTTTTTCTCCAAAACGACACAAACGTACTAAGCGCCACTTGCACCATCCCACTATTAACCCGGGGTTAACCGGTTAAACCGTTAACCCAGTTTCAAATTGTACTGGTAACCATGGTAACTCCAGGTTTAACCGGTTAACCCCGGGTTAATAGTGCGAGTGGCCCAAGCTTTTAATTTAATCATAAGTAAGTACTTTTAATATACGCTTGATGAGCGGAAACATGTTTCTGCGTTACAAAAGGAAAGACAAACAGACATAAGCGGGCATAACGAAAATAAACGTATTAAAACTTGAGAAGTAGGTAATTGCGGGTTGCGTCAGACGCCGGTTTAATTTCACCCGGGTTTAGCCCGGCTGTTCACAACGCGAATAACACAAAACCTTGTAAACAATTTTATTTGTTATATTATTGCATGTAAAATTACATAGAAATCTATTATTTAATATAATACGATCATAAAACTAACTAACTAATCTAGCTTACTGATTAACTTATACTAAAACTAAACTAAACCACGAATTAAATATAAAAAACCTCACCAAAGTCTTCCCGCCTCTGGAATGGTGCCAAGGATCTGGCGACGTTGCCCCTTTGCACCGCCACTTTTGTCATTTTTTATTTGCCATCATTGTATCACAATGTATTTTTAACTCATTACTATCTTTGTCTTTTGTATGTTTTATATTAATTTTGATGTTATTCTTTTTACCTGTCGTGATTTTTCACTGGATGGTCTCATTTTTTTTAAATTTATTTATTAACATAAAAGTATATTAAAGTAAAGTGTATTATTATACAGCTTATACAAATACAATGCCCCACAAAACAGTTTACACGGTTTGACTGTGGGATCTTGCAGTCTCTACTCTCTTATATTACGACATTAAAGTTTACATCTGTCATTACTAATAATGCTCAACAATTACTAAACGCGATTTACGAGGTAACTACGCAGCTTTTTACCAAATTTTACTTTATTGGCATCATATTATCATTATCATCGGAAGATCAGCGCTTGAAGTCGCCAGCAACATGCTGGGGTGAGACCATTTCGTGGCACTTTCTCCTTTTTATATTTCTCTGTTTTGTATATTTATCTATTTTATGTTTGTGCTAACGAATACATTATTTCTATATTCTATTCTATCATCATCTTCCTAGCGTTGTCCCGGTTTTTGGCCACGGCTCATGGCATGGGAGCTTGGGGTCCGTTTTGGTCATTTTTTGCCTATTTTCTTAAATAACTTTTAAAACTTTTTGTCTTAAAATTACACAAAACCTTTCGTTTGATGTGAAAATGATATAGTTATTTACTCGTAGTTTGAAACAATTTTTTTTTGAACTTTCTAATTTTCTCCCCAAAATGGCCCCTATGTTTAAAATTAATGTATTTACTTTACATGTCCGTCTTTGGGTCACAGATTAATGTGTATCAAATTTGAACTTAATTGGTTCAGTTATTAGAAACTATGTGATTGACTAACAAACAGACAGAGGACACACGAGTGATCCTATAAGAGTTCCGTTTTTTCCTTATGAGGTACGCAACCCAAAAATTAAAATCTGCGGCGGCACCGACCCACACGTAAGGTGGTGGTACTAGTGCTCGACATGCTAATGCCCAATAGATGACACGCTGCTGTCACCTCTATTAACAATGACTTAAGTTTCAAGATGACATGTACTGGGACCACGTCGAGCACCAGTACCACCACCTTAGCTGTCGAACTTATGATACCCCTCTTCATGCGTAGGAGATTAAAAACATGTGCTTTACATATACCGGCTACTCGCTGTTAAAGTTTCGTTTATACCATCAAGAAACTATAAGAATTCATTTAACAACTTCGCAAACTAAAAGATTAACTATAACATCTTTCAACCATGAAACTAGTTTTATAAACAAGCGTCAAACTTGTCCGATGTTCAGTCGCTACGTGAACAGTGAGCCTTACAAGCATCGGCAGAGTTTCCATGTTGCAGTCTTTATGTAAAGAGTTACGAAGAACGCCTCTATGTTACTTTGAAAGTTTAAACACAATATAAGTTGGGATCCACAATAAATATTACCGCCTGGTTTTTATATTCAGGGTTTTTTAAAGTAGGCTTCGCTTCTTTCCTATTTATTGCTGCACCCTTACAGGCGGAATACATTCTTAGGGTTCCGTACCCAAAGGGTAAAAACGGGACCCTATTACTAAGACTCCACTGTCCGTCCGTCTGTCACCAGGCTGTATCTCATGAACCGTGATAGCTAAATAGACAGTTGAAATTTTTACAGATTATGTATTTCTGTTGCCGCTATAACAACAAATACCTACTAAAATGCACGGAACCCTCGGTGGGCGAGTCTGACTCGCACTTGCCTGGTTTTTTTTCTGTATTTGAGACTCAAATAAGAAAAGAAAAGGAAAGGTTCATGTGTTTCTTAAACTCGTTTGGGTTGGGGCAAACGATGCATGCACTCAAGACCATTGTTCGTTTATTCTGTACGCCACAGTTTACGAATAATATTTTAGTCTTCCCGGGGATTAAGACCTAAGGCTTTCATCTCCAAACAGATTAATACGCCACGTTCTATACCTACACGGGTCAGTCTTTCGGGGCAGTATTATTCTGAGGCGAGACCATTTCGTGGTAAACTTTAACTCTTACCAATTTTATGAATAGGTATTTATAGTTTTTAGTTATACTCTTGTATGTAATTTTAGTTCTAAGTTTATCACGAATAAATACTTGATTCTGAAATACTTGATACTTGACACGTATTACGTTGTCTTCTTACTTAAGTATAGGTATAACGAGCAGTGCGAGGAATTCGGATTAATCCCTGCCGCTTATTTTCGTCATCGCTCTACAAGATTTCCATCTTCACCACTTAGAAAGAAGAAAGAAAGAAAGAAAATACATTTATTTAACGCTACAACATATTACATCTAGAAAACAAAGACATACAAACATAAAACATACATAGCATTGTAAATGTAGTATACACAACTTGCTACGTACTGTGTGAGCGAGATTTCCGCTGCACCTATTTAATTTAATTAGTACCTACTTTTTAAGTTATAGCTTTAATTTATAAATAATATTTAGCATGTAATTATTATTGTAATGTAATGGGTTCATACCTAAATAAATAACATTTTTTTTTTATTTTTTTTTTATATAAAAAACATTGGACGCTAAAATAGGACCCCACTCAGCATAATGCCGCGGCAATCCGTGGCGCTGGTTTTCAGTGGGGACCTGACTTAAAACTATGAGACGACAACACATACGCCAGCGACACACAAAAAACAGACATAAAAAAGAGAGAGACACTAAAATTTATACATACTGAACAACAACGAAAGAAAAGGAAAACAAAAAAAAAACATACTAATAACATATAAAAAAAACCACACTGAATTATAAAATATACATCAAATTTAAAAATATTAAAAAGAAAAAGAAAAACTGTAACCTAAAAACTTAAAAACTACCCACAAACAAATTATCGTTATTTTAATAGAATGATGAATGAATACTTAGATGGTTGGCAGTCAATTTTACGTTTTTCTAGAAACTTCCTGCCTCGCACAGCTAAGCTGTGAAATGAACTGTCATCGGTGGTATTTCCGGAACGATATGACCTTCGAGCCTTCAATAAAAGAGCGTACCCCTGTCTTAAAGGCCGTCCGGGGAAACATAATTATAGAAACATCCATAACTCAAACTAATATCCCTGGTCATCACATGAATTACCAGGATTTCAACCAGGGACCATCAGCTTGGACCGTTACAAAACTAACACCCAAATGTATGAAAAACTATAACACTTTTTTCTTTGTCTCATTCAATAGTACCTACTCATAATTCTGAGTCTAAATAACCCAAAAGTCGATGGTTTTTCGAAAAAAAAAGTAATTGGTACCATTGTTTTTGAAAACCCCCATATAATTCCAGGTAACTTGTACAGCAACGGAAAACCCACCTAACCCAACTAGCAAAAAAGTCTCAGATTGCGCACTTTATAAGAGTAGTGAGCTTATAGCGCTCTTATTTTTGTTTTGAACTTATCATCGCTCTTATATTAGTCTTAGATAAGCTAATACGCACTTTAGTAAGTTTAGTCTTATTACCTAGTCTTATATATGTATATAAGAGCATTTTATAATACCATTATAAGCCTCTCGCTCTTACAATAACATTTACTAAGTCTCATTGAACTTGAGAGTACCTGGTCTTATATCCACATTCTTTAAGTTCATTTGATCTTATAATAAACTTTCTAAATGCTATTATAAGAATGTAAGACTAATATCAACATGGCATAATACTATTATGAGCCTCTCGCTCTTACAATAACATTTACTAAGTCTCAATGAACTTGAGAGTACTTGGTCTTATATCCTCATTCTCTAAGTTCATTTGATCTTATATTAGACTTTCTAAATGCTATTATAAGAATGTAAGGCTAATATCAACATAGCATAATACTATTATAAGCCTCTTGCTCTTACAACAACATTTACGAAGTCTCATTGAACTTGAGAGTACGTGGTCTTATATCCACATTCTCTAAGTTCATTTGATCTTATATTAGACTTTATAAATGCTATTATAAGAATGTAAGACTAATATCAACATAGCATAATACTATTATAAGCCTCTTGCTCTTACAACAACATTTACGAAGTCTCATTGAACTTGAGAGTACCTGGTCTTATATCCACATTCTCTTAGTTCATTTGATCTTATATTAGACTTTCTAAATGCTATTATAAGAATGTAAGACTAATATCAACATAGGATAATACTATTATAAGCCTCTTGCTCTTACAACAACATTTACGAAGTCTCATTGAACTTGAGAGTACCTGGTCTTATATCCTCATTCTCTTAGTTCATTTGATTTTATATTAGATTTCTAAATGCTATTGTAAGAATGTAAGACTAATATCAACATAGCATAAGAACACTGTAAGTACGTACTTTTCTGATCTTACTAAAGCTATAATAAGATCAACAGCAGCACTTTAGTAAGATATTAGAGTGATATAAGATCAAGACACTTATATCACAAGAGAGAAGATCAATATAAGATGGTTTGATCTTAAATCGTTTTTGGGAACACTATTGTTAGTATAAGTAAAGCAAGGAACCGTTATTTATTCAACATGGCCACATCATTTGTATTCAGAATGCTTAAAATACTCTAATAGTGCGCTTGAAAAATACACCTACATCAATGGCTGACTATCAATACAAAATAAAGAAATAAAATAATTATAAAAATATTCAAACACCATATTTGAGTAGGCGCATGAAGTTTGAAGTGTAAAACAGGGTCTACTTCACAATAAATAATATTTTCCCATGTGAATACTTACCCTGAAACATAAACAGACGATGATAAACAGCACGTTATTATATTTAAACATAATTCACTAATATGTTTTTGTCACGTTGCAGTTAATTTCACCCGTATATTTATACTTCACAAATAGAATGTTTCAAACCAAAATAAGCTTATTTAGGCTTACAAGATTCTAACGTTCGACCAATATAAGCCTATGTAGGCTTACAAGATACTTACGTTCGACCAATATAAGCCTATGTAGGCTTACAAGATACTTACGTAAAAGCGATATTAGCCTAAAGCAGCTTAATATAGTTTTGAAAAAGATTACTGTGAATGCAAACAACATTCAATTAGACTGATATTAGAACGATATTAAAATAAATACGCTTATGCTTTGTGCCCAAACCCGGGCTTATACGATGATATAAAATCAATATAAGAGCGACAAAATTGTAGTCTAGAGACTGTTGTTAGCGTGATTTTGCTAGTTGGGAAGTAATTCATTATCGTTCTAAACTGCGTACAACCAAAGACAGAAAACAAATGTAACGCGCAAAGTCCGCGCAATAAATATGAAACTCCAAGTTGTACCCAACGAGGGTAAGTTGGGGCAAGTTGTACCAACGTTAAGTTGTAGCCGCAAACTCGGCCGCAACCTTCTTGTAAGATTTACTCGAGAAGTTGCTGTCGCGCGCTGTTGCCGCTTTTTCGACGGTTAATTGCTAGTTACTTGTTAAGGGTCTAACACGCCCTGTTGTTAGATTACTTTGCTTAGCTGGAGCACGCAAGGGACATTGAACTTCTGGAGCCTAGGTTTTTAAGACGAGTTATTCCGCGTTAAAGCATTCACATTGATTTGCAAGGCTCGTATTTTACATTGATTTGCAGGTTATTTGTATTCCTTGATATACTTAGACAAAATGCAATATTGTTTTTAGTCACAATTTCATTGCGTATTTTTTATTAATGATGCAATAAATGTCAAATATTAAGTGACTTTTATATACCTAGAGATAAATTAACAGTTAAATATGCATCAGATACCTACTCCATCTTGTGATCCAAAACTCAGGTAGCCGATTTAGCCCTGAAATCCACTAAGCTTTAATGGGACTGAGCCGGACACACCTGTACGGATATGATGGTCGATCTTGTCTACGTGACAGCGTGATAAATCGGTGTCCGTCACTTTCTATGCCACGGTGTTAAAGAGTGACAGTTATTTTATCACGTGGATAAAGATGGATAAAGCTATCCATAATACGCCGGCTGCAGTATGCCAAACCACTTGTGGGTCAAGAAAACTATAGAGTGGACACCAAACATAGTACGGCGTCACAGCAGACCTGACCGAGCGAGATCTTTTGTGGTCCAGTTATGGGACACAATAGGCTAACAAATAATAAATAAATTTCCATATTAAATAAAATAGATTTTTGTCGATTTCAGGATTAGCCCCGTAGTAAAAGTCACTCAATACAACCTATAAATTCGGCTCTCAAAATATGGCTAAGGCTTGAAAAACATTCTGTTTTTTTTTATTATGAATGGGCTTACTCATGGCCACAGACTAGCCGAGGCGTAGACGTGGCCTACGATGGAGCGAGCTCGCCCAGAAGGTGCCTGTTCACTCTTGATTTGAAGGTTGCCGGGTTATAAGAACACGGAAATATAGACGCCGGCAAGGAATTCCATTCCTTGGCAGTGCGCATAAGGAAAGAAGAAGCAAAGCGCTTATAATGTGTTTGTTTTACGTATTGAAATACATAGATAAGTAGAAAATAAAATCTAATAGCTTCTAACACATAATGAAGCGGAAACACACGAGCACTCACGATCGTAACCGAGTGCAGGAAATTCTTGTTAGTGGATTCACCCGCGCCAATGCATTGATTGCATTAAAACCGCTGAAAGGGCGTGCACCCAAGTTAATAGGATTCTGGGACAGAGTGCGAATCATGGTGAATTTCGGATGTCAATGTAATAAACTTAGAAATAATTAGACTGAAATGGGTGCTAGAAAAGTATAAGTACCATATATTTTTCCTTTTTTAGGGTTCCGTACCCAAAGGGTAAAACGGGACCCTATTACGTCTGTCACCAGGCTGTATCTCACGAACCGTGATAGCTAGACAGTTGAAATTTTCACAGATGATGTATTTCTGTTGCCGCTATAGCAACAAATACTAAAAACAGGATAAAATAAAGATTTAAGTGGGGCTCCCATACAACAAACGTGATTTTTGACCGAAGTTAAGCAGCGTCGGGCGGGGTCAGTACTTGGATGGGTGACCGTTTTTTTTTGCCGTTTTTTGCATTATGGTACGGAACCCTTCGTGCGCGAGTCCGACTCGCACTTGCCCGGTTTTTGTTTTCAAAAGTTTTCTAGGAAAAAGTTGTTCACACTATTTTTTTGCCTGATGAATCTAATGACGAAATAACAGTCGATTCTGTAAAACTTTAATAAGCGCTTGGGGTCAACTATAAAATTACAGACAATAATGGTACCTACTGTTTACTGAATTCTAAAGGTACTGTTACACATGCTCTAAAATAGCATGCTAAAAAGCGTGCTATTGAGTATGCTCAATACGAGCATGCTTATGAGCAGTTTACATTTGCTAGCAATACGCATGCTAGTTTTAAGTATGCTCCTGAATAAGCATACTCAAAGCAAACACTCCAAATACACATGCTATTTTATAGCGTGCTCTCTCGCTCTCTGTCAGTTCAAACAAAGCTATGGACAATCAAACAGCTATCCGTATGGAGCTGAATAAGATCATCCTTTTGCTGGCGATGCAATGCATCCAGAAACTTATATCAGCTCGGCAAAAAAAGAAAAGAAAGAGAAAGATTTGGGTCCGTGATTGGATATCTAGAAGACAGGACTTTGGTGCAAGTGCTCAATTGCTTACAGAAATGCGAGAAGAAGATGCTGCGGGTTATAAAAACTATTTGCGGATGCTACCGCATCAATTTGACTTTTTACTATCTCAAGTTGCAAACGCTATACAGAAACAAGATACACACATGCGAAATGCTATCCCAGCTATAAGCAAACCTGTTCACACGCGCTAAAAGCACGCCCCCCTCCACCCGCGCTGCAGGTAGCATGCCCAAAAATCGCACGACCGTTGATTTTTGAGCAAACTCAAAACGAGCATGCTCATTATTAGCAATGTTTCGACACACATGCTACTAAGTAGCAATTGCTCAATAGTGGCATGCTTTCGTGCTAGAAATCAGCATGTGTAACAGTAGCTTTAGGTACTGTCTTTAGTCGGAGTAGCATACACTTACTTACTCCGTTGGCTCAGCGACCCAAAATGAGACTTGGCCTCCGACACAGACAGCGCCACTAGTTATTAAGTAAGTGAATGTTGTCAAAATTATATTATTTTGTTATCATTCGCCCCTGTATAAGTACGAGTGAAAGATGACAAAAGACATCATTTTGATATCGACATAATTATGTAGTACCTGCAAATTAACCTCTATTTTGTTTTAAATTTTTCATAACCCAATAGCCTAAAATATCACCATTAATAAAGTTCTTAACCTATCGTTATAAAACGCTACATCATGTTCAAGTTAATATAATATTTAAAGAAAACTGACGTCGGAACGAGCTCAGAAAATGTTTTCATTTACTAAAATGAAACCATATTTTCGGGCACTGAATTATTAAGAAATCCCAAGAAACGAACCCTTCAGAATTCTAAGTGCTAAATATTAATTTGTTTTGATAACAAAGTAGAAATTTACTTTCGAGAAATGGAGTCTTGAGCCTAACTTAATTCTTAAGCTATTGTGAAAGCTGTAATTTCTTAATGGAAGTGGGAGATCATTTATGCCCTTAGGAATTGGCTTATGGTTATGATGCATGTTATCTCATAAGTTAAGTGTTAAGTAGATATTGCTATACCCTTACAGGGTTCGTGTGGAACTGTATTACTTAAGTAGTTTTATATAAAAATCATTTATTTACAAACAAGATGTATACAGTGGTATTACAAAAAAAAAATAACTAGCTTAAATCTAAAATAGGCCCTTGAGGCATTGTACCAAGGATGCTGGCGGCATTTCCTCGCTGTATCGCAATGTTGATACGTTGTGCGAGGTAGCCGCCAGCTCTTCGGTCACCAATTACGTCAACCAGATGCTTCGCGATTTCTGCGAACAACTTATGCGCGCTGGGACCCCATGGACCTAGAGTTTCAACTGCAAATGGTACGAAATGGTACTCTCTACCGAGACTCAAATATTTGTTACGGTTTAAAATTTCGGCGCTTTCCGCCGCATCGCCCGCTTTTACATTAGCCCGTTGGAGGCGGGACGGTGCCAGTGTGTCTACGCAGGTAGCATCCCACACTAACATCCGTCCCAAGCTCCAAGAAACTAAGGACATCATCTCTGATATTGCCAGTCGGTTCACTTTTTTGAGAAGATAATCCATGGTGTACCAGTCGGTCCACGTCCGTGCCACAAGAGCATATGTGTGGCGTAGTTTTTAAGAACAGTATACTAATATGAGTGCAATAAACAGTTCTGATTCTGATTTAGCATACACGGCAATTCTAACGTACTGATATCAGAATGATAGTTGAATCAGTTTATTTAGTTATCGTGCGTCTTGCCCTTGTGATACTGATGTCAGTGTAAGTTTGAACGTGCTTGATAAATTAAGAGGGTTACGCATAATATTGTATTTTACACGTTTTATAGCAAATGCCATGGAAACTAAAATATTTATATTTGCAAGGACAGAACCGGACTCTAAGCGCCACTTGCACCATCCCACTAACCAGGGGCTAAGCGGTTAAACCATTAATCCAGTGTCAAATTGTACTGGTAACCATGGTAACTCCAGGTTTAACCGGTTAACCCCGGGTTAGTGGAATGGTGCAAGTGGCGCTAAGCGTAATATAAAAAAGGTTAAAGTTGGCTCGATAGAAAAAAAATATTCGACGTCTAATATTTTCATGTATTCAGTTGTAAACCGATACTCTGTATACTATAGCAGTATAATTATAGTTCAAAATAGCAAGTGATATATCAGAGGGATCTGGCGAAAAAATTCTAATTTTATAATATTAAAGTTAAATTCTATTGTGTTTGGTAAAATTATGATATTATATATTAACTAACGAATAGTAGTAATGTGACCTCTGCTTTTATCATAAAGCAGAACAGCAAAATGTGCTCCATAATTCCTGCTCTCGTAATTCCAACATTTTCGTTTCCAATTTACTGGCTTGTTCATCGGCGCCTCGTTTTGCAGAAATCCGGCAAATCTCAGTGGTACAGTTGCAATTGGTTCGGAGAAACGCATCATTCTGTATCTGCGATTCTGTAGCTACCTACAAAGTGAGTCGAGCATTTGAGAGGACCAGCCGGGCTAGCACATGATTAACGCGACAGTATCTCGTCCGAAAGATAGACTACCCGTTCCACTTGAAATACCGTTACAAAAAGACGAGTAGTCTTTCTCGCGGGCGACTGTCGCGCCCCTTCTGTGCTAGGCCTACAGTAGTAGACCATTATTTGAAGGAAGATGACAACGATTCTACTTCCGGTGAGTTCCAAATATTTCGAATAAATTTGTTATCTACTGCACCCCAGACACTGCGGTCGATAAAAAAGCGCGCACCCTGTGACGTCACAGCTCAAATGCCTGCGCCGGAATGTAGCCAAATTATAAGTCTTTTCGTGGGACTACCTAGATGAGGGCTTCAATAAAGGAATTGACAGATTTTTAAATGGTCGGCAACGCGTATGCTATTAGCCTGCTATTCTAATTAGCGTACGCCTGCAATTCAATAATAATAATTTCGATAAGTATATATTTTCTACACTTTTTTTTGAGAAGAACACTATTTATGGATCGGCTTTAATGACATTTGCATTTTCTCCCAAGGTCTTTCGTTTAAAATTGATACTTGGGCCTGCAAATTGCTATTTTTCTCGCCTCATCAATAATGTACCTACCTACCTACTAGAAATATACCTACTCGTAGTTGGTCAGAGAGCTCGACTCCACAGCGCTCGAGCTTCCTGGAAATGGAAATGTATTACTGTGTTTGCTACTCAGAAACACTAAATGAGAGTACGTGGAAACGTAAATACAGAGGATTCTAGTTGAAACTAATGAGTGATACGCGGACGTTTGAAACTTAATGTATATTTTTATTAAATCTTCATAACATTGTAACACAATAACAGATATTAATTTTGTTTGTCATTAATACAACTCTAGTCAAGATTCATAATAACTAACCTGCTCCTATAAATCTATAAACACTCAACAGGAATTATGTACTTAAAATTTGTATGCTGTAGAATATGTTTTAGAAAACAAAGAAAAACAAAGAAATACGTGTTATGTTGACTCCATTAACGTTGGTTTGGGTTTACACACATTATTGTCATTGCGATTAGGTATACCTAGTTCCGAAAATTGAAAACTCTGGAACTTTTTTCATTCTTTATTATTCGAGTATGCTTATTAATTAGATGACAAGAGAGTAAAAAAATAGTTAAATATAAGATATATTTGGCCTTGCCAAGATAAGGGTTATACGGAATACATGAAATAACCTCGAGAAAATCATAAAGGTTGCGCAAAACATATCACACAACGGAAACCCACCCAAATTACTGCTCTATACCAAGCTGTAATCAATTCCTTTGCTTATACCAACTATCTAAATGATTTATTCAGTGGCTTGGCTGATATTTCAATCGTTAATCACAAACAAATTACCATTGCCATCTGATTGTACTTAGTTATTACCAATCTAGAGCTCACGCTTAGACTGGTTTATACAATTTTCGCTCTGTGCTGTATGTAAGCGAAGGCAGTATGCTACTGCTTTATTCATGCTGTGGCCATCCTAATTATGAGCTTCAAATATCTGCCATATGACAAAACGACGTAAGTACAAAGCGATTAAAATACGTATGTGATGTTCCGACTCTGAATGGGTTTTGATACGTTGAACATTTAATATTCTAGTGGCGAAGCAAAATTATTGCAGAGGGGTAACTTGATTTGTTTTAATTGCAACTCATGAAAATGCTAAATGGGTATTTCATTAGAAAAAGTAAACTCAAGTTCACGTTTACTACGAGACTACTGCATTTTCATTTATACTTTTACAATTTTAATAAATGGCGATCACTAGCTGGAGCACTGCACGGATTGGGCGCACGCACGCGGGTGCCATTGTAGGTAAAATCTACGCGGTACGCGTCTGAGGGCCTACCGCGAACCACGTTCGATATGTTGCCTCTCTGTACCACTTGTAAATTTGTACGTAAGTGTGACAGGGAGGCAACACGTCGAACGCGATGTCCATACTATTTTTCGTTAATCCCCTCACCCCCTCTCTGTGCAACCGTCCCAGCTAGCGGACGCCCTTACTCAAATTTGCTTTCAACTGTACTCCCACTGTGCTTAGAAACTTTGGTAATCGAATTTGGAATAGGAGAGCAACTTGAACTGTCGGTTGCCAGTATATTTCAGATCGGCTTGGCTCCTTGGCGCTGCGTAAATATGTCCTTGCTTAGCATTTTCTATTGTATAATGGGGACTGCTCCGAGGATGTCATCAGATTAATCTCTGCCGCTTCTTTTCACCTCCTTGCCTTACCTTGCCTTGGCAGGCCTCAACAGTGCGCTTCTCTAGAAACTTCCTGTCTCGCACAGCTACACTGTGGAATGCACTGTCGCCCGGGGCTTATTACTCCAGTAAAGATACGGTTACGTTAAACATTAATTAGTAATAGGCAATTTTTTTTTTATTCCTGTTCTTTAGATCATTTTAAGATACTTTATTTTCGAATCCAACAAACTTTCTGTCCGGAAGTAGGTAAAAAAAAATAGTTTAAAAAAAGAGCCGTTCTTGTTTGTTAAAAATAGTAATAGTATTTTTAGTTCGTAAACGTGACGAAAATAATATTTATAATGAGTCGACAATGGAATCAGTCAAAATATTAACACGGAAAATAACTAATTCAATAAATGGCGGGGCCTCACGGATATACGTCGTAACTTGATATAAAAAAAAAGTAATAATTAGGTCTTTGATTGAATTACCATAAAACTACCTCATTAAGCTATTTATCCGAGAATCCGACATCAATATTATTTGTATCACTTGTATATATATTTACGCCTTAAACATGCTAGAAAAAATGGTTATAGATATAATTTCTTGCAGACTTTGTTCTGATAACGTTCAAAGTGATATTCAATACATAATCACACAAAAATATGGTCAATGTAATAAATATGTGCATTTTAACAAATTTCTCTAAATGAAACTACCAAATTTGAACTCTTTGCGCTAATGCTAAGGATTACATTTCCTTGCGGCGCGCGGGGACAGTTTCAATGCGGGCGGTGGCGGGAGTTCGTGCCAAGGACGCGTGGATAGTATGTAGGTAAGTATGTACTTACCTACAAGTTGCTACAAGTGACAGGCCAATTCGAACGTGCGCGGGCGTCTCGCTCGCACCAAATATTTGTGCGGCGAAGTCTGAGCAAAATGAACGCGCGTGTGAATGATAGCTGATTAAAAATAACTGATATCATTTCCAATATTATTGGTTGATGTTCAAATTATATTCGTAATTATATACGTCAATTATGACCCACTACAAAAATAAAAATTGCGCATGACTATCTACCTTTCTTATTTAATTTCAGAATGGCATGGTGTGGAGTGGCATTATAAAAGGAATACTTATTATCGTAGTCATTTGACAGTTTTGGTGACACTTTCACATTCTGTCACAGCGAAGTGTGTAGGTCCACTCTTTAATTTGATATTAACGTCTATCCAACAACTTTGTCAGTAGAAAAAGGCGCGAAATTCAAATTTTCTATGAGACAATAACCCTTCGCGCCTAAGCGTCTGTAGACTTTTTTTTTCAACAAACGTATTATATTGACTATTTCGTGCTCTTTCAATTCATAGTTTACGTTCCATAATAAGTATAACAGTAAGTTCCATAATAAGTATAACATAGTATAATAAGAGTCGCCTTGAAATATATGTTTACACTTTTGCACCTTACTCCTTTGCAATAAGGCGAAAAGTACGGCTTTAAAATGACAGCGTTTTACACAAAAATAAAACGCTAATTAAATAACTTACCATATTCGGAATCTAAGAATAAATAATATTGAGAGTGGCAACACTGTCGTAGGGGCCTATTCATAAATTTAAGTCATTTCAAATTGGGGGGGGGGGGGTCTGGACATCGGATGATGGTAGCATGACGCAGGAGGAAACGGTGTCATTCGAAGCATGATTTTTTGATGATTTTAGGGGGGGGGGGGGGGCGACAAAAATCGTCAAAAATAGATGACGTCCTGTATGGACAGCCCCTAGGTCGTATTGTCTTTTTCTAGCATATACCTCCCTCTCTCCCCCACACCACACAGGCAGGTTGCTTTGTCAGTTATACAAGACAAATTTTTAAGTCATTGTCTCAAAATTATACATATTTGCACCATGCAGGATTAAAACTTTAGGTTCCGAATAGAGATGCACCGGATATTCGGTTACTATCCGGTATCCTATCTCGCCCTTATTTTAATATCCGGACGGATACCGGATACTAAAATAAGGGTACTAAATAACTATGCTTGATATCGGAATATAATCGTACTCGATTATTATTTTAAAACAATTTAAACGTTACATTCACTAGCTCGCGCACTAATTTCGTACCTAGTGATAGACCTATATACCGCGCGAAAGTTCATTACGAAACAGGCCAAAACTTCCACAATGCGCACCTGAAAAACCTGAATATTTCCGCCGGCCGAATATTCGGTATTCAGCCGCCGAATATTCCTATGGTCAGGCCGTACATCCGGTATCCTGTATGCGGCCAAACAACTATCCGTTGCATCTGTAGTTCCGAATATGATAAGTTATTTAATTAGCGTTTTATTTTTGTGTAAATGCTGTCATTAAACAGCTGTACTGATATTCGGAACATAAGAATAATATTGAAACATGTTTGTTATCGCCTGGTGGTGGGAAGACGCCAAACCAATGTGATTATACATATCCTATGATATACTTATTATGTGTATGTAATATAATTATATTATGAGTGTTTAATTAATTATGTAGTACGTACACCCTTTATTGTAACACCTGTGAGGAGAGAGATATTTAGTAAAGTATACAACTTGACAGGTACATTTTGTAAAATTAACATTTATTGTATTTATTTATTTATTTCAAATAACAAATTGCACCTTACAGCTAATGCCAAAGCGGCACAATTTGGAACACATTAACAACATAAAGCATTTTTAACATTATTTATAACAATACAATATACAGCTAAGACACATGTATTCATTATGGTATGCTACTCTTAGGCATCTCTCTTTATAATATCCTCTTGCACTTTCACATCACTATTCCGGATCGTTTTTATTTGCTAGATAATTTAATGGTCAACTATAGTACATTGTAGGAGAGGACGGAAAACCGCTAAAAGATGGACGAGTGAGTTTGAGGGCCGACACGTTGGTGGAGGCCCTCGAATAATACGACTCCATCTTTAGCGTTTCCGGCCGAGGCATTACATAGTGCTTTTCACGACTACTGCGAGGAAATAAGGAAACATTTGGATAACTATAAGTACTAGCCCGCGATTTCTCTGGTAGCAAATTACTAGCCACTGCCTGTGCTGTCTCTTGAATTTCGGTAGGCGTCAGCGTAAGAATATCATTTTCTTCACTAGAAGAACTCATTTTTATAGCGAGCGTAGATACGTGTTTCTTATATTTTATAGTACTATCCAATTCAGTGAGAATTTTCCGATCCCGCCTTTTTTCTTTTTTATCACATTTAAGAGGCGTTTTTATGTTGTTTGCTTCAAACCGACTCTAAACTTAGAAGCGTTTTTGCTAAAAAACCACAAACAGCTACAAAAGTAAAAAACGCCTTAGGCGTGAATCGAATGAACTGACTGAATGAATGAATAGTTTGACATTTCTTTTTTTTTTTAAACAAGAAATTGGTCCTATAAATAACCTAAATTTATTTTTGAAGGAAAAAGTTGCGCCAAAAAAGACCTTTTATTGATTTTTATGTTTTAAATTATACTCATTGCTGTAGCGAACTGTCACCAATGACAGATGATGATAATAATGAAACATTGTAGTAGTGGTGGTTCAGGTGCTACAGCTACTACTATTACCACATCCACTTACCACTACTATTACTACTAGCTATTGCCACATTTCCGAACAGTGGCGTGAAAAATTTAATTATTTATTTCACACCAGCTCGGAAAGGCTTACTTTGCACTTCAAAAACTGAGAGCAAAGTTTCATTTTATTCACAAGTGAGGCAAAGGAATCAAATGCAAATTTTGAGTTGTTTTCTTATGTTTGCTGGTAGAATTGACTTTTAAATCATAAATATTTAATAAAATTCATTTGTATTTGATTTTGTATGATATTTTTACATTTAATATTTGCTTTGGGTTGGTGTGGTGAAACATTTTGTGTTTCACTTGGGGCAAATTTTGTTTAACCCTCGTGCTTTGAAACCCTCGCAACGCTCAAGATTCCATGTTTCGAATGTTTTACTTGCTCAAGTATCAATATTAGCACGAGCGGTTAAACAACAACTTTGCCCCCTTGTAAAATAAATAACTATTTCAATATAGTCATTAGTCAGCTAAACTGAGGTACAAATTCAAAAACTCACCAGCAGTTTAGCTTCAGGACCTTCCAGATGGAAAAACAGCAAGCCAATGACTTGTAAATTTGCCTTGTATAACTGACAAAGCAACCTGCCTGTGTGGTGGGAGTGTAGGAGCGAGGGACGTATATGCTAGAAAAGGGCAATACGACCTACGATAGTGTTGCCACTCTCAATTAGAAATGCAATGGATAGTTGTTTGGTCGGATACCGGATATTCGGCCTGACCAAATATTCGGTATCCGACCGCCGAATCTTCGGCCGGCGGAACAATAAAAAAAAATAAAAAATCATTTATTTCAGACCTTGGTTCATACACTTACACCAAAAAACTAATTAACTACAAACTAAATTTAACAATACCTACATTTCGGTTTTTAGGTGCGCATTGTGCAGGTTTTAACCTGTTTCGTGGTGAACGTTGGCGCGGACTCATTTCTATGTTCGAAATGAGTAGGTACCTACGCGTGCAAGTGAGTGGATGTTTAAATTGTTTTGAAATAATAAACGAGTAATGTACAATATGACCGTGACTGTTTCTTAAATCCAATTTGTTTACTCTGAAATCAAGCAAAGTTACTATCCGGTATCCGGCCGGGTATATTATTCTGAGGTTCCAAATATGGGTAGAGTTGTTTAATTGTTGCTTAATTTGGAGATTGACCCCAATTTCATTTCTGATCAAATCGGTCGATTTGATCATCCCGTCTGGACTTCACTTAACAGCCGTAACACATTACCGCGCCGTTCAGGGTCACGGTGCGCCAAACCATAGCCTGATGTCATGTAGGTATGTATAATGTACTTAGTCCAAAATTATGTTATTTATATGCATTAAACGTTAAATCTGAACCAATTCGATTACTATTCTATAGTGAAACACATTCAGCTTGACTAGAAAAAGCGCGGCAAATTTAAAACATGTATAAGTAAAAAGCATTTAACGTTTCAATAGCGCTCAGAGACTTTTATCTCGATATCGTAATTTTCTAGCGACAAATCCATTATCTATACAAAACTGTCGCAAAAATGTTATCGCTTCTATATCGTGGTACAGGATAGGATGGAGCCATATACTTTACTACTTGCTTGCAAGTATCGTAATTAAACAGTGCTAAGTAGTTAAATACGCGCAATGTATTTTTATGTCATAAATAATGTATTTATTTAATGTTAATTTAGTATTAATTATAGTATGTATATTGTTTTATCCACAAATATGAATAATTGTAGTTAATTTACCAATAAAACATAATTTATACGGCCACAAATAAAATATTAAATGCTTCTAAAGGCTGTTTGGTTATTTCTACATGGAAACGAAGTCATTTCAAATTATAAAAACATTAACTGAACACCTTATTGCCGCCTGCAGTCACCGCTCGCCGCTCAGCTATCCGCTGTCGTTAATACCACGGCCTTACGTTTTATGACACTGAGTCGCGTCAGGGGAGCGACACTCTTCGGTGCGCTTGCGTTCAGTCGAGTTTTGGAATATTACTGCAAATTTTTGTTGTTTGTTAATTTGTTGGTTATGGTGTCGACTTTTATTGCCCTAGTCGCCAAATGATGTTACTAGTGAAATTTTAACCGACACCACACGGTAAAAATAAGTTTAACAATAATTACTTAATTAAAAATCGAATAAAAACGGTATTTCTAATACATAACTTATATTTTTTGCTATTCAATTAAAGAGTACTAACAAAATCCTAACTCAATTAATTAGTGCAAATATTTTAAGGTTTGCTTTTCCTGCTCGGCCTTGCGTCGCAAGGTGCCCGGTACCACTGTATTGCAGCAATAACTAGAAATGCTTACTTTGGGGAACATTACCAACTGTCGTTTTTGATAATTACATTTTAGTGGTGAGGGGTGGTACTTAAATGACCGCTATTGAAATTCTAAATGGTTTAAACTTATAGGCGCGAAGATTTGATTTCCCTAAGAAAATTTTAATTTCGCGTCTTTTTCTGCTATCAAATTGGGTGTGTGTCAGTATAATAGCCCTATATAATTGGCCTATTATTGTATTAAATTTAACGCGCACGCAAAGACGGAAAGCCTGCAATTACGTAAAATTAACTTTCTTATTTACAGCACTCTTGCCCAGATTAAAGCTGATAATTAGTTCGAATCTAGTCTCCCATATTTTTTACGTTCACTGGTACATATGTTTTGACCGAGTAAATAGTAAATATACTAAATACTTTTTTAAATATTCGCGCTCGGGGCGATGGAAGTTTCATCGTTCCGTCGCCCCGCTCCATGCAACGACCAATCGCGTTAGCTCGCTGGCTCGTGCGCGGCAACTTTAAAGCAACGATAACGTTTTTGATGGTTTTTTGTGTTACGAATCATATTTCAAGCCGATTTTAACAGTATTCGACGAAAGAGAACTCATAATAAAAATCCCATATGATATTGATCTATTACCATTTTTAACCAGGCAATTAATGCACAACCCCATAAAACCTACCATACGGTATTATTTAGTGTACGATTAAATTGCAACGCTTGTACTTATTGTAATTTGGAAATAATGAGAGAAAAAATAGCCTATTACCATTTTTGAGGACAGAAATATACTGAATTTAATAATAACCGTAGGTTACTTACTTTAAATGTAGGATACAGAATTATTTTTTGTGTGATTCATGCTTAATGTCATAAAGCAAATATTTCTCTATGAGTATAAATTTAAAAAATGTTATTAATATTTTTTACAAACTTTCTGTGATTTTTTATATTTTTAATTTTTTTTTTAAATACCTAAATGTAATATATTTATTTGGATTATGTGTCGACGTAATCACTAGATTTATTATCTGTCCCATACACCGAAAATTTCAGCTATTACTAATTATTTCCATTCCGCCATACTAGCCGAGCGTACCTTTCTTGGCCTATATCCGGACCTATATACGACCATCAAGTCTTTAAGAAAAGAGTGTACCTACTCCCAACTTTATCAATTTCTGATGGGTAAGGTTTTATTATCCATATAACTTACAAGCTTCTGCCAGCGATTTTTCCTAGAATGATGATATAAGTGATAAATGAAGTAGAAATTCATTGGCTGATACTGTAGAATCTAGTGTAGTAGATAATGCTAGTATGATACTAGCATTATCTACTACACTAGATTCTAGTAGTATCCCATTTGCGGTTAATGCCAGATACCTAATTAATTTTCCTGTTTAGTGCTCCAGAGCGTCGCTAATCAATAGTACTACAAGTGCATTCAGCATAAATGGATTGCGGATGTCAGTCTTTGCCAAATTACAATCAATAATGATAGGCTGGCTGACTGACAGCGTAAATTAGCCTTAAATTAATAGGGAGGTTATGTTTGAATGCGCTAATGCGGTTGCCAGATAGAAGATACTTGCAAGTACGTTTTAGATATATTATTATTAACAAAAAACAGTAATTGATGTTTTCCATAAAAAATAAAATAAACTCGTTATAGAAGCAATTTTCATGTTCATAGCTTTGTGCAACAATGGTTACACATTTTGAATGGTGCGTAAATTTTTAGACCTTCAATAATTCGGCTGGTTGAACTCACTATTATGAGTACCTACGAAAAGTATGAAACCGTTTTACCGTTTTTGAGAGTCTTTTAATTTTGTATGTTTGTATACCTAAATTATAAGTTAGCAAAAATATTTATTTAACATATTTATTAAAATAGGTACATAAGCATTTTAATTTCTTGATACAATAAACACGAGTAATAATTCAATGCGTTGTTTGTTTAAAAGCTTCAAAGTTAATTTTCTCTATATGTTATTTTTTAAGCAGAAACAGGCCTAAAAAATCGTAGAGCCAACGTATTTAAACCAAAAATTTGAAACTTGCAAAACTCTCCACGGAGCTCCTGAAAAGCTCAATTGTGACGCCGGAGAAATAGTAATAAGGACGAAATTTTGCAAATTTAATTAAAATCTTGGCCAACTTTACTCGTATTTTTGTATATGAATGTTGGTTTTCAGATCCTGCTTACTAGTTAGGGCCTTAAAATGTTTTATTATGAGTGTTTGGTAGCCTACCTTCTATTTCATTATGTTCCCCGCCTTCTAGCCTCAAGGGAACATTGTTAAATTTCGCTAACAAATATTAATACAGTCTAAAACTACTAAATTGGGTTACAACACCTCAAAATTAAGGATCTAAACCATTCCTAATTAAATTCGTAAAAGCGCTCTATATTACCAAGGGTACTGTTAAGGAGATATAGGTGTATTGAATAATCCTTTACCATATTATTTTCACTTCGTCTCTCCAGCTGTACCAAAGGACCGCTACGGCGGCGTACGGCGGCAAAGGATTGTTCACTACATTCTGTATTGAATAATAATCTAAATATAAATAATATATTATATTCCTCACTAGGTTCTTACTCGCGACATCGTCATGCGTTTAATTAGCATTTCTCTATCAATTACCCACCCCTTTTCACCCTCTTAATTAATTTCCGTGATAAAAACTTTCCTATTTTCTGTCCTGTGACTCAAATTATCTCCGTACTGAACTTTGTCTAAATCTGTTCTGCAATTTAAGCGCAAAAAGTTAACAAACAGACAGACAGACAGAGGTTATTTCGCGTTTATTATAGTATGACTAGCTTCTGCCCTTGACTTCGTTTGCGTGGAATGATGATGATGATTGATAACAGGCTACCCTATATCCTTTCCCGGGGCTCAAACTATCTCCATACCATACATTCATCTAAATCGGTTAAGCGGTTTAAGCGTGAAATCAGACAGACAGCCACAGATAATTTTGCATTTATAAAGATAAAAAATAGTTTATTCAAGTAGGCATACTATAGTAGCATAGGTATAGTAGGCATAACATTAATATTATCATTTCATATCAGGTTCATATAATATTACCTACCTATATCCATTTTCACCCAGTTACTGGGATGTTAGAATAATTATAAAGCTTGTAATATGTACGTATAACCGTATGTATACTTAGGTAACCAAGTACCCTTTATGGTAGCAATGTACCTTCACCCTTCCTGAAATTATTTAATAAATTCTCTTTAAACGTATACGCACACGTTAGAAGCGTATTAAGTTTTACTAGAAGTGGTCTAGCTAAATAAGATGTTCTTTTGCAAGAAAGATATTATGGAAAACAATCTCTGGATATTAACATTACAGAAAATATTTTTACTAATTTCAAGTTTACTTAAACTTTTATTTTTATATATTTTTTTAATCTATGTGGGAGTTTTCCTGCTCCTAACTCTATAATTGTAGGTTTTTCTTATCTTGGTAGGTTTTTGCTTGTAGGGGTTAATTTGTTGAACCTCAACGCGACCATAATGCAATCAAAGAATTAATTAAGAAGTAATTTGGGTGTAATTTACGGAAAAAAGCGCTGGTGGCCTAGCGGTAAAAGCGTGCGACTTTCAATCCGGAGGTCGCGGGTTCAAACCCCGGCTCGTAGCAATGAGTTTTTCGGAACTAATGTACGAAATATCAGTGGATATTTACCATTCGCTTTTCGGTGAAGGAAAACATCGTGAGGAAACCGGGCTAATCCCAATAAGGCCTAGTTTCCCCTCTGGGTTGGAAGGCCAGATGGCAGTCGCTTCCGTAAAAACTAGTGCCTACGTCAATTCTTGGGATTAGTTGTCAAGCGGACCCCAGGCTCCCACGAGCCGTGGCCAAATGCCGGGATAACGCGAGGAAGAAGAAGGAAGAAGATTACGGAAAAGTAGCCATCCCACAAAAATTTGTCAATAAAATTTTAACGTACCAATAAGAAAACTCATTCATTTAAATGAAATGACAATGTTTTGAGGACGGATCCGTTTCTCAACCAATTTATAAAGCAAGCAAGCAAGCAAGCAAGGAATAAACAAGCTTATGGCAAGTTATACCACATCTAGCGACCCTACATCTGCCACGGAATGTGAAGGCAAGCATAAGGTGCAATTTCCCCTGAATAATTCTAACAATTTGCCTCCCTGCCGACTTAAATTTAAGCTGTAATAAACGTCAGTGTAACTAAAGAAAAATGTGCTCCACGACACTTTATTACCGGCGCTGTTGAGCCCCGATTGTGTGACATGCAAGATTTTTGATGAATGGGGGTTTTTGTATGGAGATTAGGTACTGGGACAGGTTGTTTTGGGAGCTGTGTAGAAGTGATATACGGTATAGCAGATGAGTAATTCGACTCAAATTGTTTTGTGGTTTTTATAGTTTTAGACTTTTGAAGAAGAAGAAGAATGATTATTGTAATGCTATGTTAAAGGGCTTAAGAGGCAAAGGGAGTGGTCATTTCTCCATACATACGTACTCGACTGTTTCCTCCGTGGTTTTTGAAGTCGGAGTAGAGATGGGTCGCGGGTATTTACCCAATTTACCCACCCAGGTAAATACCCGGTAAATACCCATCTACCCGGTATTTACCCGTATCTACCCAAATGGACGGGTAGATTCATTTCTTGTTGCACATGTCGATTTGTGTTAAAGTGGAGATATAAACCGAGTTAATGGCTGTAATTATTGTGTGTCATTTAAAATGAAATGGTTTAGTTGCAGTTGCAGTTGTAACTAAGGAATTTTTTGTACAATTTTGATAAATATTAAAAAAAAGGCCGTCATAAGAGTATTTTGTTTAGATTTGAGTAAATTATCGTACTTATATGTTGATAATACACATTCCAACTTCGGTACACGGTCGGCGGGGGGTGTGGTTGGGGGGAGGGGGGTAAAAGTGAACTTTTTCATATTTCTTGGAATCTGTCATTAATGTCGAAAAGTGTTGTATGTACAAACAAAAGTAGACATAATTTTCTACAAAAAAGGTTATGTACATTTTTGTTCTAAAACTAACTGTATTTGACTTATGAACTTCCCAAGTTGTGATACTGCACATTTTTTTTTTATTATCATTTATCACTACTTAAGTCTTTATTTTCATCTTTCTAATGTATATTAAAAGCGTTTTAAAACATTTTCGGAAGCCAGGGAGTGATTTTACACGATTTTCATAATTTGACTGATATGTTAAAATCGAACTACACCTCATAGCAACCTTTTCGTAATTAGTTTGAACATATATTTTATGTAACATTATAAAAAAATACTTAAATTAATCTTATTTATACTCACATACCATTAAACACATCAAATTTAAAAGAAAAACGAAAATACCCGCGTATTTACCCGCGGGTAGGTAAATATCGGGTATTTACCGGGTAAATACCCGCTCTCGGGTATTTACCCGGGTAGTTAGTACCCATCTCTAAGTCGGAGCAATTATTTTTTCAACACAGATTATTATTATTAATATCTGTGTCAGACTGTTTTGTTTTATTTGATATTTGTGTTTCTTAAAGCGCTAGTGCACTTCAAATATTCGCAAAAACGGCCTAATTTACTAGGCCGCAAAGAGAAGCATGGTATTCAAAATAGACACCAATTAGCGTAAAAAGCAAAACATTCCGACACAGATCATTCCATTACCATTTAGATCTCAAAATTTTCGTTACATTTGGTTAAGTTTTGGAGGAGGAAACAGTCGAGTACGAAACATCGTTTTTTGAGATTTTTAAGCAGGATTTTTCGCCTAACCTAACGTTGTTCTTATAGCACTAGTTTTAGGAACCGCTTCCGTTAGCGAGACGGTTATATTCACCTAAAATATTTAAATCTCAGTTCCCGTATCCTCTTAAAGGGTATTCTTAGTTATTTGACAATGCTACTAAATATTACCATCATATTCGTACAATTTGTACATAATTAGAATGTCAATAAAGTTCAGGTTAACCCACTTCAAAAGATGTCTGATCAAACCCTACATGCCCAGAGGCATAAATCGATTGAGTAGGGTAATGAAACTCCCATAAATATCTATCAAAGTCAAAACCAATTTATTAGTGGTCAATTGCTGCCCAGTAACTGCTACTCGTAAGTATGTAATTAAAAAAATATATAATGAGAAAAAAAAAAAAAAAAAATAGTCTCACTTTCCATTAAATATGTAATACAGTGAAACCTGGATAAGTGAGACTTCAAGGGACGAGCAGATTTGTCTCACTTAAAGAGGTATCCCACTTATCCAGGCTCTCAGTTAGCAAGGTACAAATAAATTTTTGTCTCATTTACAGAGGGTCCCATTAATAGAGGTGAGAATAGAGGATATATCTCAGTTATAGAGGTGGTTAATAAGATATTTTGTAATTATCTTTAAATGTTTAGGTTAAATAATCCATGTCCCTAAATATTTTTTAAGTCTGTGTCAATATTTCTTTGAATTTATTTTGAATAATTTTCCAAATGATAGTTTTTTTTTCAATTCAATTTGATACGGACTTCATTGAGTCTTAGAAATTTATTAAATTAAAATTTGTTTATTTTTGTTACTTATCAAGATTTCAGCTTTCGTTTCGATAGTTTTAACTACATAAAGTAACTATATGAAACTTGAAGTCGTTTAAAAGACACAATTAAGCAAATGCGGAATTTGTGGATAGACTAAGAGTTAGTAAGAATACGGAAATAGATCAAAGTCCAAGTTAGGGAGGTCATAGATTGACGTTATCTCAGATACAGAGGTAATTCGTATAGAATTAAAAAAAAAAACAATTACGAAAATGTAATCTTATAGATATAGTCTCAGTAAAAGAGGTAAAATACACTCTCTGTCTCAATTATAGAGGTAAATGTGACTATAAAATCACAACAACTAATCCCAGTTATAGAGGTTAGTTTTATCTCACTAACAGAGGTAATTCAGTGCTAAAGTGTCGGGACCGCACCATGAGTCCCAGCTATAGAGGTTTCTCACTTATCCAGGTCCCACTTAACCAGGTTTCACTGTATTTTCCCAATGATTAATTTAATTCTTAAAATAGATTTAGGAACATTGAAATAGGTGCGCGAATAGATAGGTTTTTACAAGCTGTTTATTAACTTACAATGTACCAACCCATGTATGTATGTTTGTGTTTTGGAGTTTTTAGAATCGTCTCGATGAGTATTAGTTGCCTGTGGAAAAAGTACAGTCAGCGATAAAAGCTTGTACCAAAAATTATTTTTTTACCACAAACTTATTCGTTTTATATCGGCACTTATACTAAGCCTTCCTGTAAAAACATGTTTTGGAATTGCTTAGCAAACTGTTTTGTGTTAAGTACTGTAAAAATCACAGCACAATTTTGTGGCAGCACTAAGTTTGGGACTCTTCACGAAATTTATCGGAGACAAGTTTTAGATTTAAGACGGCTTAGACTTAATTTAGTAGAACGATATTCATTTTATCCCCACTTTATCAGCCCTAGATCTAAAGTACCTAATTTTTAGCAAAGATTTATTACGGAGCCTACATCTTCAAAAGGTATTTTACTAAAATTATAATTAGCTTAATGATTTATCTTTACATTAATGTGTACTTACTTTGTAAGTTTTATATTTATGGACAATATAAACAATATCTTATATTTTTATCTTCATAACTTATTTATTCATATTTAATTACACAAACGGGTCTACCGCGATATAATTTCATTGTTTTTACCTTTAATTCCGACGTTTCAGCTGAGTTGCACCAGCTGTGGTCACGGAAAGACTGATAAAGTCTTTCCGTGACCACAGCTGGTGCAACTCAGCTACACTACTACAGCTACTTCACATTAGTGTAATTAAATATGTGTACAAAACGCGAGAGTTTAAAGTGTTAAACTTATTTATTCTTAATCAGTATTCAGAGCGTTTTTATTTTAAAATGAGCTTTAAAGTCGCATCTCTAAGTCCACAAATACTTAATTAATGTGACGGTTTACTGCAAAGAGCTTATTTTGTACACGCTAAAGCAGAAAACTTATATTTGTTTCTTGTTATTTATTTATATCTTCGGAAGACAGTTTAGTTAAAGCAGTTTAAATAATGTAAATTAGTGTTGGTAGGAGCTCGATTCTTTTGAGGCTTAATCTGATGAACTCGAGCTCGTTTTTACGCGATTCTGCGTTTAAAAAACTTCTTCTAAGTGTAAGGCCTGAGTGGACGCTCGGAGCGGAGCGTTCGGCGCGGCGGGGCGTGCAGCGTGGCGTCGGGCTCACAAGTGATTTGAGCAGCGTGCACTAAGGCCGCTCCTATACGTTTGCACTTGTTTAACATGCACGCCGCACGCCCCGCCCCGCGCCCCGCTGCACGCCTAACTCGAGCGTCCACTCAGGCCTTACACTAACAGCCGTATTCGAACAATGAGATACGTCAAATACTACTTATTGAAACGATATGGATTGGATATATCAGTGTCAACATTTACGTTTCTTCAAACAAAAACGTCACTTTTGACACTTGTTTGACACTGACATATCCAATCCATATCATTTCAATATCTAGTATTTGATGTATCTCATTGTTCGAATACGGCTGTAAGTGTGTAAGTCTTTTATGTCCCGAGTCAAGCCCTTCACTGAGTCATTTAAGCGCAAAGCTTTTTTGTAGGTTTATATCTATAGGAAAATTGGCGTTATTGAATGATACAATGTGTTACAGGAGACAATGTGTTTTAGAATTTTTTTGTACGTAATTTCAGAGTTATCTTTAATAAAACCAAGTCTTTCCAAAATTTGATAAGAACTCAAGTTTCGACAATGACTAGAGTCTAAAATACTGAGTCGAGTCTGAAAGCAGAGTACTCAAAGGGCTTGAGTCTCAATCAACATTGGTGTAAATTAACAAAAGGTGTAGGCATATATATTTCAACAAAATATAAAAAGCCTTCCTTGTTACAGAGAATTAACACTTAACAATTGCTCACAAATGTATGTATGTATGTATAAACTCTTAATTGTACAAAACCTCGGAGTAATTAACAATGGAGCCTCCATTAACAGGCGTTCCCCTCTGTCGAAAATAGGCGGCCAATGGTCAACCACATGTCAACCATATGTATGGACTGACGTTTATCTGACATGACGTACCTATACATTTGATGTGCCCCTCCCCCGCAAAAAACGGCAGACTATTTTGTACCGAAAATTTTAGACATGGCGTCTCCGTTGGTTATATCCTCTAAGTACAAAACACAAACAAATAAATAATAAAAATATTAACACTGATGTAATCATTATAAAGCCTTTGAATGAATCCCTTTTCAGCTGTCATTTCAAACAAAAAAGTCACAATTTACGAAGGTACCTTTAATTCTTTTTAATTCTTTAATTCTTGGATTCCCAAAGCCTTACTAGCGCAGGCGAGTCCAACAGTTGAGCGTCCACCTTGAGTTCCATAACAATTGCTTAAATTGGTGTAGAACTACCAATAACCCTCATTGTCATCAGTTTTTAACAATAACTATTTAGTTTAAACTTAAACTTAAACTGCAAGACCGAGTGAGGAATGTCGAAATCCGACGCCGCACCAAGGTGCGAGACGTGGATGACGTCATCTCCAAGCTTAAATGGAGTTGGGCAGGACTAGGGCTTGATATCCGGATATCCGTTTTATCCGGATATCCGTACAATTTAGTATCCGGATTTAGATTAAGTTGATATCCGGATAAAACGGATAATTCGAATAATACAATTTTTAAGAAAACTATTTTTAAAACGTTGAGAGTTATAATGTAAACCAGTTGTCGGTTGATTTTATGTATTTGGATACATTTTTACGTTATAAAACTGTTTATTCATTACTCCTTGATTGCCGTCTACTCCCTTATTTCCACAATCGTATGCCGATCGACCTAGCTCCGTAAAAGTAACTTTGAGTGTACGAGTACCGTATTCCTGTCAAACATTACGTAACGTGATGTGCTGTCGTTACTGTTAGCGTCCGAATACATTATTAACAAAGTGAGAACAGAACTAAAATGAGTCCAACGGAGGAAGACGTTTGATATTAACACGTTCACTGCGGGACAAATCCTGGTGAACTTTAAACTGGTGCGGTTGAGATCGAATCGGCCCAAACCTAAGCTCTTTTACAGTGCGGGTGAAGCCTTATCGACCTCAAATTTCAGCAGTTACTTACATGCTTCATAATTTTGCCTAGACGAGGATTAGGTGTTTTCTTTTGTGTTGTCTCCATTTGTCAGTAAATGTTTAATATACAGTTAGCCCTTGGTTCTGACCTCTGGTTAAAGACAAAATACCTAAAGAATTTTTGAGGTCTTTTAGGCCTCAAAACGCACTAAATTTTATCGGAGACTAGTGAAGGGAATGGCAATTATCGCTAAATTATCGATAAAAAAAATCACCATTTCACCGAGCATCTTTGGTACAATATCTCAAAAGCCGTTTTTAGTCAATCTAATGCAAGGGTCTCCAAACTTTTTTACATGAGGGCCATATTGCGCCTCAGAAACTTCGCGCGGGCCACCGTCGGCGCCTGGGGGGTGTTTATTTGTGTTAATTATTTAAACTAATTAGCAAACACTATCTATCGGTTACGATCCCTTTCGTATTTAGGTACCTACTTACCAATTATTTACGTGAAACACGCGTGGTTCGGTAGGTATCGAGTTATCGACAAGTATGACGTCACTAACGTCAAGGGAACGACTCCCGCGTCGCCAGCGTCCCGCTCAGTGCGGCCTTGGGGTCACTTTCTTGAGGCGTAAATAAACCCCAACCCGCACTGTGTGGATAAAATATATACCCAGTGCGTTTGAGGCTTATTTTGACCTCAAACATTTTTTTTGTACCCACGAGTCCGGGTTTGAATAACATAAAGAAATGTATATTTGTCTTTATCTTATGCCTTGTAAGTAAACGGCGACAGCTCCCGCACGAGAGAGATAACACGAACTTTTAGCCCCGCACCAGCGCGTAGTCGAGCTTGGGGCGGTTTTGCCTCAAGCCGCAGTGAACGTGTTAAACTGCCGATCGAAATGCAGTACGGTTTAGCAGAATGATGAAGAAGGTTTTAGCATTTTGTATTTGAATAAATATAGAAGAGGAAAAATGATCGGCCACATGCTATCATCAGAAACATCATAGAAGGCAAAATAAATGGAAGGAGGGGGAGGGGAAGACCAAGAAAGAGTTATATGAGCCAAGTAAAGGAGCATGAGGGGCCGTGTCGTACCAGGACATTAAGGGGCTGGCTTCGGATCGACCAAGGTGGTGACAACTTCATCACGCTGCACCGACAAGAGCCCAGCTCTTAAATTGAATGATGATGATTTGAATAAATCTGTAATGGAAACCTTGATTGACTTTAAATGCAATGTAAAATCTCAACAATAAGAGACTGTTCTAACAGTTAGAAAATGTTCGATTCTCTAAATATTATCAAAAACTCTACCAAGAAATGAATTTCGCAGCGCAGACTGCCAATATTAAATGGAGGGTTGAAGTATCGCGATAACATAGTAAATTATTGCAAATATAGTTTTTGTCACCCGTTCGACCATATCTAATCAAGCAATCAAAGCTTGTGTAAGAAATCTTTGCCGAAAATTATTTTAGTTCTTGGTGAGTAAAATTTTTTGTCTAATGGCATTTTGCCATTATCACGTCACGTGGCAACTCAACACAATAACTTGTACCAACTTAACTAACCCAACCTAACCTCACGGTTACATCAGCTGTATGTTTGCACTTGCACATCAACTTAAAAGCATCGGCGAAAAGGTAGAACGCCAAAAATAGCTTAAATACTTTGCTGTTACATTAGCCTTATATACGTAAAATTGTATTATATTACACTTTTTATTGAGTTCATGAGAGATTTCTTAAATAAAAAGTAAGTAGTCGAATTATCCGTTTTATCCGGATATCCGGATAGTAAAATAATTAATATCCGAAATATCCGGATCCGAAAACTGGGCGGATATTGCAAACCCTAGGCAGGACATGTTGCTAGGCAGAGTGATGGCCGGTGGACCAAAATGTTGACGGATTGGTGGCCGCTTTCGGATGAAAGAAGCGCCTGGCGTCCGTTAGCTCGTTGGGTGGATGACACTCGGAAAATCGCGGGGCACTTTTGGATGAGACTAGCCCAGGACCGGGATAAGTGGCGTACTTACACGAAGAGAGGCCTATGCTCAACAGTGGGCGACTGAAGGCTAGAATGATGATGATGATGAACTATTTAGTGGAATGCTGTGGGTAGCATTACTGCATTAGTACAGCAGCATGATATTACTGCCGCAAATATCAAATAACCGGGCAGTATAATCGATTTTGACAATTAGGACAGCAAAGCAGTCGGCAGCAATGTCGCGACACATTCACTGCAACAGTAATTCTGTGTACATAGTTTGAATCCACTCCATATTAAAAGAACTCGGCATCATATAGCGCCTATCAACCACAGTCGAGTCACGCATTATGACCTTCTTCGGCCATGTTTTTCGTCGTCGTAATGACTCCATAGAGCGTCTCGTAGTGCAGGGAAAAGTCGAAGGCACCAGGCCACGTGGTAGATTACCAATGAGATGGACAGACCAGATCAAGGCCTCAACTAAGTGCTCGGTTTACGAATGTACCCGGAAAGCTGCAGTCCGCGACGAATGGCGCCGTATTAGCAAAATCATCACTCATCGAGATTCATAATGATGACCAAGACCAATCTGGCAAGAGTGTACCGACTAAGAAGAAGAAGTTTGAATCCACGCGGTACCTTTAGTTTGATAACCGCGTTATCGGAGACTGGAGAGTCACCCTCTCGGTAAGCGATAGGAATAAAGCTGTCAAGTTGACAGTTACAATTTCCGGTGCCTTTTGTTCGGCCCGTGAATCTTCTTTTATGACATTTATTAAATTATTTATTATTTTTATTGCTCCAAGGGTTGCTGGGGGGTTCGGATGCAAAAGTTAGACTAACAAATCATGTTGAGTTACTGGGAGTGGGTTAAAGTGTGGAATTGGCACCACCTTGCTCTCTCTTCTTACTAAAATTATAGGTAAATTTTAGGTCTGTAAATAAGTATTATGTCTACTTCATTCCGTTCTATTACGTAGTTTCAAGGTTATTTTATTGCAAAACAGAGATAATATTTTTTAAGGAAATAAGATCTGTGTGTATGTCATAACAAAGTGTCTATTATTATTAAATATATTTAATATACTGCCCTGCTAAGCGAAATAGCGCTATCTCAAAAGAAATTTCATTGCTAACTTATACTTTCGTTTCTATAACTGAGAATCATTTGTTTTTGAGATAGCGCCATTCGGCTTAGGAGGGCAGTATAATAATTATTATAAATTTATATAGTAGTGTTTCTACTAGAAATAAAAACAAATTAAAATATTTTCTGAAAATAATTTAATTTGTTCTAATACTTCTAATAGTTTAATCTCTTTATTTATTTTTCGTCTTAAGTTAGGTTTGTTATAATATGAATATAAAAGTAAAATATAAAAACACTTACAAAACAATAAAAAATACATATAAACACATTATAAAAAACCTAACCTAGGGTGCCGCCGGCAGCGGGGCTTGGCCCAAGCTGCCGGTGGTCAGGGCCGCAGAGTGAGGAACCGACGTACTATACGCGCCGTGTCCAAAATTACCGCCTTCTGCATCTGACCCTTGATCCAGCCACCCAGCGAGAGTCTCTCTAGGTGTTGGTCGAGACTCTTTGCTATGAGACCGTTCGCTGAGACGACTATCGGAACAATGATCGTCGAGTCAACATCCCACATGGCGGTAATCTCATGAGCTAAGTCTAGGTACTTGCTGGACTTGTCCTTCTCGGCCTTCACGAGATTCTCATCATGGGGGATGGTGACGTCGGCGAGCACGGCCCGGCGCTGCGATCGGTCTATCAGCACGATGTCAGGCTTATTGGCAACAATAGTCCTGTCAATGATGATAGAGCGATCCCAATAGAGCGTGGCACGACCATTCTCGAGAACAGGCGCAGGTAAGTACTTGTAGTACGGTACTTCGCGGTCCACAAGGCCGTATAGAAGAGCAAGTTGCTGGTGAATAATCCTGGCTACGAGATTATGTCTGTGCAAGTACTCACCGTTAGCAAGATGAGAACAACCGGAAATGATATGCCTGAGTGACTCTCCGGGACGGCGGCATGCCCGACAAATGTCGACCGTACCGTCCTTCAGGATATATATTTCCGATAGTTGTTCGTCATCATCACTTCGTCCGCAATTGCACAGGCAAAACCCTCGGTTTCTCCGAAGAGGTCCCCGAATCGTAACCAGTTCACCGACGCGAGCAGGTCCACATCGGGTCCCGTGAGGGCCTTGTAGAACCGTATGTATAGTTTAATAATTATTATCCCATAAATACGAAGTATCATACATAATTATTTATTCTCACTATACCGCCGCTATTCCTACTATATTGCCGAAACTGCTCGCTCTTTTGTCCTTTCGTATTCGTAATTTTTTTTATTATGACTATAGTCAGTGCAAATTATATTTCGTCGACTATAACTCTAAATAGACGTAGATCACTCCTCAAAATTCTAACGAGTTAAATCGAGCACTTAAAATTCCTCCTATAAACTTATAATTAAAACCTTTTTCAATTAAGCTCTTTAAATCGAATTTCTATTTTTAAACACCAAAAACTCCACACTCAATTCTACACCTTAGAAACTTTAAAACAAGGTTTCATATCGGTTAACTTCAGATGCTAAGGAGTTCGTTCCAATTCGGTCTAGCGCTTCGTAATGTCGTAAATTTTCCACTTAGTTCTAATAAATTACCCATGTTGCGCTTTTGCTGACGAGGAGTGCTGACGGGGACTTAGGTATTATTAAAGGATATTATATCGGAAGAAGAATAAGGAGGCAAATAGTGGAGGAAAAATATCGGAAAGTTATTTTTTTCCTTTGTTTTGGATAAAATTTAGCTGGTCTAGAGCTCTTTCTGGGCGGGATAAAAGGCGCTTCTTTTTCTATGGAAAGCACCACGTGGTCGGACTATCGTGTTGGACTTCGGCCTCTTCCTCCCCTCTTCTCTCCCCTCTTGTATGTTATAGATTTAGATTTATTTATTTCATAATATGAAATTACAATATACATTATTTTACACTAATCTATATGAATTTATATTATGATCGCCAAGTAGGAAAATAACAATTGATTATAATTATACAAATGTCAAGCTATTTTTTTTAAACCATTATAAGCAATCAATAAATTAACTAAATTATAAATTATGTTTTAACGGCTTTAAATTGGACGAAATCGCTGGCAGAGTCCAGTATTATAATAAACTATACAAAAATAGTTCAGAATATCAACAATAATATAACAACTATGTTAAACAATCGACCTATCGAAAATTGACATTATAATTCTTAAACGAGTACTTAATCCGCATCACCTGACTTCAAACAAACCTGATGTATTACTCTCTTCCGTACAATAAATTATAACTTACTTACCTGACTTTATCGCGCTGAAAATTAAATCGGTCTACGTGACCCTACATAAGTGCCGCATTTATCGTATTATTTTACGCCCTCTCCATATCACGCTCTCCTAAAGCCTAAAGGCTTAAGCCAGGTTCATATTAAACTTGTCTGACGTATTGTATCTTGACGCGGAGGTATCGATTTCGTACAATATAAAGCCCGTAATTTACTTTCTATACATCTCGCTCGCACTAATATGCGGGTATGTGCGAGATGCAAAGAAAGTAAGTTACGTTCTCGATAGCGTTTATGTCAGTGCCAAACTGGTGGTAGCCACATAGGTTTTTCACGCGGACGTTCTGGTGTGACGGTCTCTATTATGATAAGTACGTCAGATACGATTTCGATTCGCGTCAAAAGCGCTGAGGTGGGGGAACGAGGTAGAATCTATGACACAACAGATCAGAATAGCACGCGCGCTTTTGATGTATTGTGATATTTGTGATAGATTCATCGTAACTGCTAAAACTGTATCAAGTAATATAAGATACAAAAAATATAAGTAGGGTATAAAAAGCACTAGATTATAAATGTTTACATATTTTAAGCAAAGCTATCTCAATCATACGATGCCACTGTCGTTGGAATACAATAGAAATAATCCGAAAGACACGATTGCACTGTAATAAGATATTGCAATCTGTCATAGCCGTCATGCGTCACACCACATCATATCACGTCACGTCATATACTTAAGTACATATCCGGCTTTAGAGTTATATGTGACAGAATTCTTCTAGCTATCTAGAGCAATAGTAAGTTATGTGATGTTTTATCGACCAACTATTGCCGTTTGGTTTTTAAAATTCAAATATCCTGGTCACGGCACCATCATTCGTTTTTTTTTATTCGAACTCAATAAGGGCCTTGCATCTCTTTAGGTATTAATTACTCATACAAATAGTAATATAAATAATGTATTTAATATAATCAAAATACTCAGATCGTTTAAAAAGTCTCGTAAAACTGATTCGAGTCCTTCATATTCAAACTGATAAGTCAAAAATCCTTAGCAACTGTGTGTTTACGTTGGGCTCAGGTGTTAATACGAGGACTGAATTATTTACCGGTCGATATTCCCGCATACGTCCGCTCCGAGCCGCCGCGTTAATTTACTGGCAGACTATCTAATTACCATGGTAATTACGATTCGTATACGTGATATCATACATCTGTTTCCATAGTCTCGGATTTCAAAGGCAATCGAAGTAATCCTATTCGTGGGATTTGCGTGTGATTACACTTTGAGTCCTTGGGTGTAGATGGGAAATGGATATTGAATTGTGATAGGCAAGTTAAGGCGGATGCTCACAAGTCAATTTGTAAACAAATTGCAAAGGTTTAAGAGGTATTTGAGTTGTATCGTCATCATTTATCTTATTAACCACAATACTGTTGGCGTAAAATTTTATTCGAATTTTTTGGGTTTTTATTGTTTTGTACTTATGAAAATATAAGTCTTCAAAACATTTCATTCCAATAAAGTTCTCAGAACCGCGAATATTAGCTAATATTATGTATAAAATTATACATGGCTTCGCTAGAATTTATTAGATTCCAGGAATATAATTTAATATTTGGTAACGCGAGATCCATACGCCCATGTGGATATTATGTTATTTTCATTTTAAGTAAGTAATTAGGTGTGTAGATATCATGCGAAAATTTAATTTACCTATTGAATATGTTCTTAGCCAATTTCCTTATCGATGCTCTTGATCTTCCCATGTACTAGTGATCACTCCTTGTTTTGCTTGTAAACATACCTATAAGTGTATTAAAAGCATGATAATGAAACAAAATACCTGGAACATTCATCTCCTTTTTTGAAACTTCACTGATTATCGCGTCTTTTTTCTAGTGTGTAGCCATCCCCTTAAGCCATTTCTTTTTAGCTACGCTATGTATTTAGTAAAATTATATATAGATAATAATAACGTTTTCATAATGCAGTACCCATTATTTGTCGATATTTTGAGGTTTTTTTTATGTTGCCTACTTTATCACTGTCTTCATAATAATACTTACCAAGAAACCGGCCAAGTGCGAGTCGGACTCGCGCACGAACGGTTCCGTACCATTACGCTAAAAACAGCAAAAACTCACGTTTGTTGTATGAGAGCCCTAGTTAAGTATTGATTTTATTTTGTTTTTAGTGTTTGTGTTTGTTTTTAGTGTTTGTATAGCGGCATTAGAAATACGTCATCTGTGAAAATTTCAACTGTCACGCGAGCTACCACGGTTCATTAGTGACAGCCTGGTGACAGACAGACGGACGGACGGACAGACGGACAGACGGACAGACGGACAGACGGACAGACGGACAGACGGACAGACGGACAGACGGACAGACGGACAGACGGACAGACGGACAGACGGACAGACGGACAGACGGACAGACGGACAGACGGACAGACGGACAGACGGACAGACGGACAGACGGACAGACGGACAGACGGACAGACGGACAGACGGACAGACGGACAGACGGACAGACGGACAGACGGACAGACGGACAGACGGACAGACGGACAGACGGACAGACGGACAGACGGACAGACGGACAGACGGACAGACGGACAGACGGACAGACGGACAGACGGACAGACGGACAGACGGACAGACGGACAGACGGACAGACGGACAGACCGACAGACCGACAGACGGACAGACGGACAGACGGACAGACGGACAGACGGACAGACGGACAGACGGACAGACGGACAGACGGACAGACGGACAGACGGACAGACGGACAGACGGACAGACGGACAGACGGACAGACGGACAGACGGACAGACGGACAGACGGACAGACGGACAGACGGACAGACGGGCAGACGGACAGCGGAGTCTTAGTAATAGGGTCCCGTGTTTACCCTTTGGTTACGGAACCCTAAAAAGCACTTCCAAACAAAGCTAGGAGCAATCACTTGTATATATAAGTAGAAATAGCATCGATAATTAAGTTTATCGATATAGTAAGTCCCTACTGTCATTTAATTTTGCCCCCTTTAACCTCGTAAAACCCACCATATAAAGTTTTCTAATTTATAATTTTAACCTTATTCTGTAAGTAAATAAGAATGAATGTCGTTTGTTTTAAAAAGCAAAGAAACAAAAGAAATGCTACTTTATTTGGTTCATGAAAGGTTCAAATTAGATTGCACGATTATGTACATTGTAATGTACATTTAGTCTCAGGAGGATAATCCAATGTCTATAGATTATCATCATCAAACAAAACAGGAAAATTGTTCATAATAACTTCTTTTCTTTTTGATAACGCAGATGATATAAACGTAAATATTCTTACAATAAAATATTATGTACCTATATATTTGTTTGTTTATAGTTTAGTGTCCAGACGTAATGTTATATTCTGTATTGTTACAGGTATGTTCAAACTCCGTGCCAGCACTACGAAATAAACGCTGAAACTCATATTGTTGCCAACGCTTTGAGGGCTAAAGAGTCAGATTACCACATCGTTAGAGGTACGCCTAAACTCAGGTTTCTACCATCTTAGTTTCTTAGTACATATACACAACAAAGCTCGAAGGTGTATTCACGTGTATGCTTTAAAGGTACGTGAACTTGAAGACTCTACAGCTTAGAGCATTTAATAACCGGAGTAGCCTTTAAGAGCTTACCCCTCTGGCGAACTTGCACAATTGTGCATACTTCTGTATGGACTGACGTTTATCTATAATCGACAGATAGGTCAGGAAATGAATGCTCAAAAAAAGTTGTAGAGGGAAATTCTTGGAACACAATTTTTCACTTATATCTTAGAAACTTTGGGTCTTAGCGACATGACTACTTAGACAAACCGAAAGCTGATAAAATTTGTTACAAGTTTTACTTAGTCAAGTTTTTCGATATCTTGAATTGTTTTTGAGATATCCGCTCTTTAGGGCTCGCGATTTAGGGATCTTAATTTTATCTTGACATCTACATCAGTGAAGGTTCAGAACCTCTAGTGTAAATTTCATTCGAAAGCGTGATGTGACGCACGCGTTGTCATTTTGTATGGTATTTTGAGTTTCCAAAACATCCCGCTTGGCGCGCTGTTAAACATCCCATACAAAAATAGACATAACGCAAACGCGAACGCTCGTCACGCTATCGAATGAAATATATACCAGTACGGTTACCATCAGTTTGTCACTGACATAAACGCCGTCGAGAACGTAATTTACTTTCTATACATCCCGTTTGCACTAATATGCGAGTGCGAGCGAGATGTATAGAAAGTAAATTACGTTCTCGACGGCGTTTATATCAGTGACAAACTGATGGTAACCGTACAGGGCTTCTGCTCCCAAGTGATTTGAGCAGATATTAACATTACTACCGAATTTTTGCAAAAATTTAAAACCAAAAACGTGAAGCCAATGCATCTTCTCAATCTAATTATTAACCGAAACTCGAAGACAGATTTCCACAAAAACAAAGTTACACATGTCACAACTTTCTCTAACTTTTTAATCCTGCCCGTGATTGATGTTGAAAAAAACAATGCTTGTCTCTGGAAGCATCTATCACGCGAGTGGACGTGCAGTGTACTAACATCAATTAAGAGGGCACAGGACGACCGCTTCTACATACAAACGTAGTCTCCATTTTCCTCTTTGGAGTTGACATTATGGAAAATTTATTTTTACACATATATTTTTACCATAGCTTAGCCCGTTTGTTTGACTTTTTTCGAGATTTTGAATATAATAAGAGTTTGTAGCGAAAAACAAATTACATACATTTTTATTAAAACTATAAGGTAAACGTACTCGACATGCTAATGCCCAATAGATGATACCTTGCTGTCACCTCTATTGACAATGACTTAAGTTTCAAGATGACATGTACTGGGACCACGTCGAGCACCAGTACGTTTACCTTATTAGTAATAATTAAAAAAATCGATAAAATCAAACGAAGGGCGATTAATATACATCAACTTGCTGGGCGATTCGGTCCGTAAATCTTAAATTAAGACTTATGGGCTGTATGTACATACGAAATTAGGCAGAAGTTTTCCTATTTCCCTTTTTCACCTCACAAGTTTTTCAAACATTGTTTGTGTCACGGACGATACAGAATTTACGAACTCGTGTTAACTAAGCCCTCGCCTTGTACTTTGGGCGTCAATTCACACTCGTTCGTTAATTCTTGTTTACCGTCCTTAATACACATTGTACAAAGTTAATATTTAGAGAGGAAAGGGGACTAAGTTTGTATGGAAGAGCGGTCGTGCGCTGTCCTCCACTTTCCTTTTAACTGACCAACAACCTTATGTCATTAAAATAAGGCTTACAAATTGTCAGTCAGCAGTGTGAAGGATGGTATTAATCATTTTTATTGAACGTCACTGATTGGTCGATGATGCTTCCATTATCGGGCTTGATGAGGCGCGGGCAATTATGTCCTGCCTGGTTTGTGCGACGGTTTTTAAATTGAAATTCATTCGGCTAAAATTTTTAAGGAGTCAATTACTTATTGACATTGATTGCAGGTACCTAAACCGAATTTTTAGCCGAAAGCGAAGGTTCGGTTTTGCTCTAGTTTCGGCCACAAGTTAACCTTCGGTAACAACAATTATAACTAACAAAAATAAAGCATGAAACATGATTTGAACAAAAAAAAACTTTGGCAGTTTTTTGGGCCGAAATATATTTTTTATGCCGAAACCGAAACTGACATTTCCGTCGGACACTTGTATTGATTTTATTGAGAATTGAAAAACTTTAGTACTTATGTCGTTTACAAGTTTATATTGTAGAGGATGACTATGCCACGACACGACAGATAATATCTATTACAAATTAATAACAATTTATTTACTATAATTCAGATAGTAACTGTGTAACCAAACTGTTTCATATATACGTATCTGTTTATATTTATAAATGTAGTTACCCACGTACACGACGGCACTTATCAGTGCATCCGTCCGTTTCTTGCCAACTCGAGTTATCCGACGTATGAGCGTTTTCTGTGAAATATTTTCAAATACATCTACGCGATGTGTATTGCGCTGCAGGTGTTTTAACATACCTTTGTTACATTATATACTGAATACATACGTACTGAAACTTGCACGTGCACTTTCGGACATGAGAAAATGAGTATGTGTATGTATCTCGAAAATTATGTGCTTAGTAACGCGATATGATATGACTGAAGAAACACTCAGGTTTAATACCTTATGCGGGAGTTATAGATTTAGATTTTAGATTTAGATATTTATTCTCATAATATGAAATTACATTATAAATTATGCTACATGAATTTATATTATGATCGTCATTCATATTTACATAATATTATTTTATAGATACAAATTAAAAAAAATACGTAAAAATAATTAATCTTATGTCAACAATTTTATCCATTCATGTCAAAACAAAATACGGGAATAACTAAGTACGGGTATGTCTTAATGATGGTCATGTTCTAAATAAAAACTAGGTACACATTACAATATACATAAATCAATAAATGAGAACATGTCAAATTTACACGATTAAATTTATAATTTCAAATGTCAAGGTCATACACTCATTTACAGAATAAACTGGATTATCCAATAAAAGGACTATATAATTGTAGTTTCATATTGAATTTATAAAAATTCACACTAAAAAAAACATACAACCGAATTGATAACCTCCTCCTTTTGAGATTTGGAAGTCGGTTAATAAGACTATATTTGCTAGGGTAGACTTTAGGCACACCTCGGACACTGGCGATCAAATGTATGAAACAAACGCGTTCCTACGCACACAGTCTAAGCTCGTGTAGGTGTACGCGTACCATGCGTGTGTGAGTGAGATAAGATACGTGCTAGGGTTTCCGCCATTTTGTTGTCAAGTTCGATGACCTCAATGACTCAAAACTCATTGCGCGAATTAGGAAGAAATAAGAATCGTATTATGTTGTAAGGTGGGTATCTAAGCTCGATTTATACAATAGTTTCCTATTTTGAATCAGTATAAACGAAGTAACAACATTTTTGTAAGGAAATTTAAGCCACCAAAATAATGTAAGTTGAAAACATGATTTTTTGTTCATATAGATATTGTGTTGTTTTCAGTGTGTTCTGATAGGTTTTGTAAATATTTGTTTAATATTTGAATATTTTACGTGGCCTCCGCTCTGCGCACCGCGTCGTCGCGTCCTTGCCAGCCGGTAACTGAGAGGTAACCGAGAGCGGGTGGGCGGCACTTTCAACGGGAGGCAGGGAGTGTCCATACTGTACGTTAGTACTATTTATTATACTGTGATTCAGGCAAAAGAGGTAAAAGTTGGCTCAATATAAAAGAAATTACGACACCATGTCTTATTTTAAATTGTATAAATGTATTTTATCAGTTGTATAAGTTGTATTAGTTTAGTGTATCGGGACATACCATAAATCATAAACAGTATTCAAATTAAAATACTTAATTACCTTACCAGAAAAAGTAGCAAAGAGTAACCAATCAGTTAATGAGTTTGTATATAATTAAAATTATTAACACACGTTAGCGAAACTACGCTCCAATTAAGCGAAGTTAATAAAACGCTATTAAAAAGTGTTTATTTTGCTAATGAAGTATTTAAAATGAGCTCGGTTTTGCTTATTACCGGTGGTTTCACCGGGCTGTGTAAATCTGCCGCCAGTTTATTTTAAGGGTATTTCGCATTAAATTCGTGAACAAAAAAATCCGTTTTAGTAGTGTTATTCCTGTCTATACTATAAAATCAAAGATAGATAGATAGATAAAACCATTTATTAGCTTGCCACAATACACACATTGATAGAAAAAACAGAAACAATAACAATATCAAACTAAAACTAATATCAGGAACAAGATGTATCAATAGGTAAAAGTGCTGTGTGCGTTGCAGCAAAACAAACGGGTTCTGGCTCAGCAATACGCTCCACTCTTTCGGGTGAAGCACTGATGATTCTGCCAGCACCCAGATCACGGACAGGTTAAACGTTTTACCTTTTTTCTGCCTTTCAAGGTCACGGTCAATCCGCCATCTTGTTAAGCTTCCGTAGTCAACTAGAATCCCTTATTTTGAAATGGCGGACAGGCCACGGTCCGTTTCTAAATCGAGGGAATTATAATATAAGTATTCTGTATCCACAGCGATTTGGATGTTTTTAAAAAAAAAGTGCTAATATTCGTTTTGAATGAATCCAATGACTATAAAATAATTACTTACTTTATTTGAAGTCAGTTCTTTATTGTTACAGGTTATGTTTTAGTTTTTTCTTATATTTAAAAGTGTTCGCTACTCCCTAAAAATGTGCAAAAATAAATATATCCCACATTCCGTCGCCCTCAATGTTAACTACATCGGTGGACCTTATGCATTTTGTAATAAGGTCCACCTATGCACAGTTAGGAGCATCGCTGTTTGTACCAATCTCGAAGATTACTTCCCCGTGCCCTAAAAACATCATCAATCCTGACACAAGTTCGTGAGTAGGTAATATAAACTTGCGCGGAGTTGCGATCGTATGTATGTTACGTACGTTCAATTAGTAACTGATAATATCCGTATTCTGGAACGTAAGGCAATGCCAATCGGATTTACTTGTGTAAAATGTTTGTTTTATTTAGAACGTATTTACCTATAGTCTCCATTCTCTAGCTTCAAACCTTCAAGAAAAGAGCATACCTACTTCCATCTTAAAGGCTGGCAACGCACTTGCAACCCTTCCGATGGTGATCCGTCTGCTCGTTTGCCTCCTATATCATAAAAAAAGGTCCCCATTTTGATACACCAATAGTGCTGAACTGCGTTCTTCGATGCCCACGCATGCTGATTAGTGATTACATACTCAAAATACGTGAGTACCTAAAACCCTGAAAATTGGTTAATTTTAATACTTTACATTAACACTTAGGCAAAAAAGGGGAAATTGTCTGTTTTGGCAAGTTTTTTTAAAGAAAGCAATGCAGATTTAACAATGTAATTAATTGAAATGGAGTGAGTTAATGTAACTAGTCAGTTTTGCCTCCGGAGCGGCGTCCACTGATACTCAATTTCCCTACCGGATGCCAAAACACGATCAAAGCATAGGAAATTGACACTTAAATTTAAATTTAATGTACTTACCCTTTTATGCAAATTCAAAATAAAATAAAATTCACTTTGTATGCTAAAGGTTGGAATAAGGGTGAAAATGCTACCGTATTTTGTATTTTAACCTTTTAACCGACGTAGACTGATATATAAGACAAACAAAATCGGGCTCATTTCGCCGCGGTCTGATAAATAAGACAATACTTCGTGTATCTCCGTACCGCCGGCGACACGAGCACGCTCGATGAAAGATTCTATGGCGGTTAAAAGGTTAACACCTCAACTATTTATACTATGGGATCAACTTCAAAATCCCAAATGATCAATTTTGGTGAATAACGAACTGGCTCAAAGGCATACAAATACCTATTCGTGATTTTTTTTAAGTCAAAACATCGGGATTCGAATCGATGAAGTCACTAAAGAAAATCCTCAAGATTGCTAATTGAATTTAGGCAACCTCATTGTGATCTAAAAAAGCAGTACGATTTTTCAATAACTCCGCTCTCTGAACCTACGGTACTTTAAAGGCTACGAAAATAAATCCTACTGTTTAGTATAGACATGCTAAGTCGCTCATCACGTATCCGAAGCTGGAACACCCCAACATGCGCTGAATTCGCCAATAACGTGCACCTCGGAAAAATCGAATAACTCCTGTTCGCCAATATTAAACGTGGAATAGTTCAAAACGGGGTGCCAATGCGAAATGCATTTTATTAGACAGACGTGACAGCATGCGCGAAGTCTGGTAAGGCCTTTTTAATCTGTCAAATAACACGCTTAACTCTTTTCTTTCGACACTTAGGTACCTAATATTTTTGCTCTTATTTGGCAGAAGTCAGGCTGACTCACTCAAAATTTATTTATTTGTTAAGAAAAGAGTTGAAATATGTTCATGATAGTTATGTGTTGGTACCTTAGATAATCGTTGATATATTCACAATAATGTGTCACAAATTTCAAACTACAACTAAGCATACCTATTATATTAACACCTAAATATATTATCTACCTATGTGACACCGGAAAATAAGTCACATTTAGATTAAATAAAATCGACACAATCACTGTAACCCGCTCAATCTAAAAATCCATAAAAATATATACAACAACGAGCAATATCTAGACACGCGGCAGCGTGTCAAGCCAAGTTCAAGCAAAGGAACTGGCTAGCCAGCGCCGAGTGTATCTTTACACGAACCACTTGGTGCCACTTTTGACCCTTCTATAACTCAAAACATATTTAACGTAAACACATAAAACTACGTGTGTTTAATTATATCCATAAGGACATCTAGAAGCCTAAATTTCATGAAGCTAGCTCAAACGGTTATAAAGATATGAAGGTCAAAAAGTCGTAAATTTTGGGACTGACTGACTGACTTATAGTACCTAAACCTAACCTACTTCCAGATGACCTAGAAGGATGAAATTTGGAATCCAGCTCGGTTATTGTGTGTAAGCGTAGGAAAAAAAACCGGGCAAGTGCGAGTCGGACTCGCGCACGAAGGGTTCCGTACCATAATGCAAAAAAAAAGCAAAAAAAAAAACGGTCACCCATCCAAGTACTGACCACTTCCGACGTTGCTTAACTTTGGTCAAAAATCACGTTTGTTGTATGGGAGCCCCATTTAAATCTTTATTTTATTCTGTTTTTAGTATTTGTTGTTATAGCGGCAACAGAAATACATCATCTGTGAAAATTTCAACTGTCTAGCTATCACGGTTCGTGAGATACAGCCTGGTGACAGACGGACGGACGGACGGACGGACGGACAGCGAAGTCTTAGTAATAGGGTCCCGTTTTACCCTTTGGGTACGGAACCCTAAAAATCTAAAAATAAAAAAAAGTTAAAAAATAGGGGGGTCCCCATACAAAAAAAACATTTTTTATTGTGACTGACATATAAGTACCTAAACCTAACCTACTTCCAGATGACCTAGAAGGATGAAATTTAGAATCCAGCTCGGTAATTGTGTGTAAGCGTAGGAAAAAATCTAAAAATAAAAAAAGGTAAAAAATAGGGGGGGTCCCCATACAAAAAAATATTTTTTAATTGTAGCGTTGGAACCGTTATAAGCAGATATTTGAAACTATCCCAATATATGTATTATTATATTTGCTATATAAAAGAAATATAAAAATAAAGTTAAGTCAAAAAATAAGTGGTGTCCCCATACAAAAAACTTGTAATACGCGCTAAACGACCGGCCAACGGTGTGTCGTTGGCGGCGCGCGGCACCACATAATTAATACAAAGAACAGAAGTGAAAAAACATGCGGCGGAAACACAAGAAAAAACATTAAATCTCAATACCTGCCTTGTTTTCTTTACAAAAAGTATTGATATCCCATCAAAAACATAAATGTAAAAAAGGAGAGCCAAGTTCAATACAAAAATTATGCTTGGCTGTGGGGTTCGCCGCAAAAAGAATGGAGATCTAAATGAGTGCCAAGTTCTATGCAAAATCCAAATATGTATTTATAAGAACAAAATAACATTATAAACAAGTATTAAACTCTATTTCTTTGCTTTATTGGATACCTATAACAATTGCTGTTATTTAAAAAAAATGTGAGATCTTAAAGTAGGTTAGATTTGGCTTGGCTAGTTTTTATCAGAATTACAATATATATATATGTTGAATAACTTTATAAAATGACATGACTGATGTAATGAAAACTGGCCAAGTCAAATCTAACCTGCTTTAAGATCTCACATTTTTTTTAAATAACAGCAATTGTTATAGGTATCCAATAAAGCAAAGAAATAGAGTTTAATACTTGTTTATGATGTTATTTTGTTCTTATAAATACATATTTGTATTTTGCATAGAACTTGGCACTCATTTAGATCTCCATTCTTTTTGCGGCGAACCCCACAGCCAAGCATAATTTTTGTATTGAACTTGGCTCTCCTTTTTTACATTTATGTTTTTGATGGGATACGATTTACAGTTGTAGCTATCATTTTCATCGAAAACATTCACTAACCCTCCATTCCAATCTATTGAGAATTGTTTTTATTCGTACACCAGCTTTAAAATTTCGAAAAATACTGTACTGTGTACAAACTACTAGTGAACCAGTACTCGTTCAAAAATACCGGCTATAGCTGGTATTTTATGTAGCCAGGTGCACCGTTGCAAATTGCGACTGCCGATGACAGGTACCTCGATGTATTGGTGCTCGAATGCGAGTACCGTCGTTCCATTTGCATCTATAGTGTCTGGAATGACGTTGTTTACTCTTACGAGAGTTTGATGCAATTGGCTTCAATGGCTTCGTGAATGCAATATATATTATGAAACACGTTAACTCTATTAAGATAAACGCACTGGTGCTCGACGCGGTCCCAGTACATGTCATCTTGAGACTTAAGTCATTGTCAATAGAGGTGACAGCAAGGTGTCATCTATTGGGGTATTAGTATGCCGAGCACTGGTACGTTTACCTTAGACGGAAGGGAGCAAGTTCGAATTTCCTCGGCGCTCAAAAGTAATACCTAATTCCGGTGGCAAATTTAAATTACATTTTGATTTGTCATTTTATTATCATTAGCCCGTGCAGTGTGTTTCGCTCGCGCCAACAAGTACGAATGAAATGCACGCGCGAATCGTAACTAAATGACATCAATTATTTATCATTTTGATGTCGCATACAATTTTGATTTCGCCTCCTGGTTAGGAAAAAAATGCAAACCCACTTGGTTAATGGTTATGTCCAGTATTTTGAGCTTAAGGTGGTATTTTGGTATTGCATTGATAAAAATAAAAAGTTTTTTTGCGTGAATTCTGTATAAAACAAAGTTTTACTATCAATTTAGCGCAAATAAACATTCGAAAGTAGATAGATGCGCACATATTTATGTAGTAATAGTGTGTAATTACTTAATATAACGCAATTGTTTTTTGTATGGAAAGCGAACCACCTTAAGTTATAAAAGTTAAATGAAATATAATCATCAAAAAACAATAGTAGCTACCAATTGATATATTGCACCGAAATCCCCGATAACCTACATACAACTGATCAGAAAACTGATAAATAAATTGAAATTGATAATTATACTGATGGCGCGCTCGCGTGACTGACCAATCACGATTGATACAATCAGTGCTGATAGGAAAAAAATGTATCCTTTATGATAAATTTTACTGTTGGGCCTTGTGAGAAAATTTTGACGCTGACGATAAGCGGTCACCGTAGCCTAATATGGACGCATGCAACATCAGAGAGGGTGTTATACCCTTTATCTCCGAAACTAATGGGTCAATAATTTCGAAAAAAATACACAAAATAGTTCTTTACCTATAGATGATAGGAAACCTATTAGAAATGTGCAGTCAAGCGTGAGTCACACTTAATTATTTAGTATTTGACCCGACCCCTACGGGTTTTGTAAAGACATTTTCATTCCGTTCCACATAAAAAAAATCATTTTTAAAAATTGGGTAATGTACGGAACCCTTGGAACGCGAGTCCGACTTGCACTTGACCAGTTTTTATAAGTATAATTATACATCAAACATTTCCGTTACTTATATTGATATTCAAAGCACAGGAACAGTCTAAAAGTTCAAGGTAGGAGCTTAAAATATGAAACATAATATAATTATATTAACTATACAGGATGATTCATGAGACGTGAGCAGGACTAATCCTGCACACTCAGTAACTGATAATTGATCGATCACCGTCCTATTTAGGTGAAACAACAACACTTTTTCCTATTTTTTAACTTTTTGGTGAGGGCAAATTTAATTCTCAACAATCATGGTCACCCTACAGGACCTAATTAATCAACATAAAACCTCTTTAACCGTAATGGCATTTTGATTACGAAGAAAATAAAATGTCAAACTTGAGTGAGATACGAGTTTTCAAAAGTAACCAGACCGTGATGACAGTAATGACATTCAATTTGACACAGAATATCGGTAGTTTAGTATTCTAATTTTAGGGTGACCATGCATGTCGTAAAAAATTAATAACTTTTTTTCAACACGACTAGAAAATTAACGTTAACCTCACTAATACTGATACGAAACAGTTGCTTATAATTAACGATATGCGCAGTGTTAGTCCTGCTCACGTCTCCTGAATCACCCTGTATATATTAGACGACCGGTATGGCCTTATAGTGGGTAATGGTAATGACCCTGCCTGTGAAGCAGACGGTCCTGGGTTCGAATCCCGGTAAGGACATTATTTTTTTGATAGACACAAATATTTGTTCCTGAATAATGGGTGTTTTATATGTATATAAATATGTATTTATCTATATAAGTACGTGTATCATCCCCTAGCAGCCATAGTACAAGCTTTGCTTAGTTTGGGCAAAAAGAATAGATAGTATAGAGGGGTCCTGTCATTGTAAATTTTGTAGTCACTGTAAGTTTACTGCCATCTATCGACACACGACTAAAACTCAAAATGAAAACGTATAAAGTTATCAAAAAATGTATATATATGGATAAATGATTTTATTATTTTTATATCATTTTGATCCCTGTTCATTCACTGATATCCATGTGTTAAAATTGTTAAGTATGAAACGGTGTCGTCACGCCATCTAGCCGAGGATAGGCTAAAGGTGTGTGCGCCATCTATTCGAGAATGACTTTTGCTTGAATTCCGAGGCACGTTTTTTCCTTAGACTTTATTCGTCTTATACGAAGTTACATATGTCTTTAGTTTGGGGATAGGTTGATCTGTGTAAGATGTCCCCTAATATTTATATTTATTTAATTTAAGTATATATTATCCATATAATATTATGTTCATCTAATACCCACAACACAAGCCTCCGAATTTCGTCTCGAACTAATGATATTATCCGAATTACGGTACGCTATGTCGTTTGATATTTACCACTAATTCTCTGTAGAAGAAAACTAAGTGAGAAAGGACTGATCCTAACAAGCCTTCATTTCTTTCTGACTTGGAAGGTCAGATGGCAGTAAACAGTGACAATTAGCTTTAGCGCTAATTCTTAGTCATGAAGATGCCGTGCCCCTTTTGTGGCCCTTATATTCTCCGCTGTTTTTAACAGGACATTCTTATTGCATCACTTTCCTTACTATTAAGAGATACTATGCCGTATTTGCGAAGATACGGTGTATTTTCGTTTCGTTTGTGTTAAAACACAATGAAACAAAAAAAATACTACTTTATTTGTTTTATGAAAGGTTCAAATTAGTATGCAGCTGATCTGACTCACGAGGGTAATATCACGTCTTATACGAAGTTACATATGTCTTTAGTTTGGGGATAGGTTGATCTGTGTAAGATGTCCCCTAATATTTATATTTATTTAATTTAAGTATATATTATCCATATAATATTATGTTCATCTAATACCCACAACACAAGCCTCCGAATTTCGTCTCGAACTAATGATATTATCCGAATTACGGTACGCTATGTCGTTTGATATTTACCACTAATTCTCTGTAGAAGAAAACTAAGTGAGAAAGGACTGATCCTAACAAGCCTTCATTTCTTTCTGACTTGGAAGGTCAGATGGCAGTAAACAGTGACAATTAGCTTTAGCGCTAATTCTTAGTCATGAAGATGCCGTGCCCCTTTTGTGGCCCTTATATTCTCCGCTGTTTTTAACAGGACATTCTTATTGCATCACTTTCCTTACTATTAAGAGATACTATGCCGTATTTGCGAAGATACGGTGTATTTTCGTTTCGTTTGTGTTAAAACACAATGAAACAAAAAAAATACTACTTTATTTGTTTTATGAAAGGTTCAAATTAGTATGCAGCTGATCTGACTCACGAGGGTAATAATAATTATTATATGTATAATAGTTTAATAATAATTCTCGAACAACATCTTGAGAGACTCTCGCTAGGTGGTTGGATCAAGGGTCAAATGCAGAAGGCGGTGATCTTGGACACGGCGCGGATAGTCCGCCGGTTCCTCTCTCTGCGGCCCTGACCACCGGTAGCTTGGGCCCTGCCCCGCTGCTGGCAGCACCCTAGGTTAGGTTTTTTATAATATGATTATATGTATTTTTTATTGTTTTTTATGTGTCTTTGTATTTTACTTTTATATTCATGTTATAAAGAACCTAACTTAAGAAGAAAAATAAATAGAGGAATTATTATAAATATCATCAATTTCACGAGCTGATGTGATGGAGACCGAAGAGGACCATATAAACTCTTAGGTATAGTACATTGTGCAACATGGGGCGTAAGTTGAATATTGCAAAAGAGAGTAAGTTAAATCGCGACGGCTTGCCGGAGCGATTTATAGACTCGAGTTTGCAATATTATTATGCCCCGAGTTACACAATGCTTTTCATCACACTTGCGACTCAAAAATTAAGTATAAAGACAAAAAACTGTTAATTATGGCACTAGCAACTTCATAACTCCCTAGGGAGAATGCTTTTTCTATAACTCCCGCTAAACCTGCGTGCAATTCCACATTTACTGAGCGAGTTTGATGAAAAAGCATTAACCATATTGAGTTTGGCTTTGTTGGAATTGTTGTGACCGCACACAGTTTGTTTGTTGTTAGCAGAGTTCGGACAATTTATCGCAAAAATAAATATGGTATGGAACATGATACAATTTTTATAACAATTTTTAACTGCAGTTTTAGAGTATAATCTGGAAATTTTATAAAGATACTGTGTACATGATATGAGTTTAATAAATCTTGTCCTATTTTGAGATATAAACTATTTTTGATGGTTTTGCGATGATTTGTCCGACCTCTGGTTGTTAGTTGACTTCCCAGACGTATTCATCGACGGCTACACCTAGGGCATGCTCCCGGGAATATGTGAACCGGGAATTCCCGGGAATTTTATAGTGTCAAAAGAACCGGTACTGAGGACCCGGTACCGGTACTTCCCGGTTCTCATCACATGACTATTTATTCCCATTTCAATAGTAGTAATGTTTTAGTACTTTAGCTTGGGACATTATATAACATTTAATAAAATTGCTATGAAACGGGGGACCCAAATAACCTGACAAACTAATCTAGTAAAGTAGGCATTCGTGCAGACAGGCCGTGCCGTCATATAGTGCCGAGTGCATCGACTACGCTATGGCCGTGTGGCTCGGCCCAGGCGGAGGCAAAGTGTGCCGGCTAATTTCGTAAAATAGGTTGGAACGCCAATTAAGTGTTTGTTTATAATAAAATAAGTCATTTATTAATTTTTATGCAATTATTTATATGAAAATAAGTCATTGATAAAGATTGTACGCTAACACAAACAATTTCTTAAAAGTACCGTAAAATGGGGTGAGTAGGGTCAAAACTGAAATTCAAACCTCGATAACATTTTATTTTTACATATGAAAACTGAATGGTGTATATAATAAGTGTTCCGGACGTTTGTATTTTATTTTGGGTAGTTCCATTTCATAACTTTGACGATAAAGAGGAAAACCCACCTCACCCCGTAGTGCCTCGTATTTGGGGTGAGAGGAGTTTTCATACAAAGGTGATTTTGGAAGATTGTTGGATCGATTTTTTATTATGGGTATTACTATAGCTCCATTTTAAATTGGAATACATTATTTTTTGTAGCAGTAGCCTTAAAATCCCTTCTCACCCCTCTCTCAAACCTTCTCTCCCCATTCATAACCCACCTCTCCCCGCGAAACCTACTCACCCCGTTTTACGGTAATTAAAAGATGCCTTGAGAACCGGGAAGAACCGGGAATCCCGGTTCCGGCCATGCCCAGAACCGGGAAATGAAATTCTTGGTACCGGGACTGGTACTGCATGCCCTAGTTACACCCGAGCAAATAAGTAGATAGTTTCTTACGTGCATGTGGGCTGAAGCGTGACTCGCAAAGCTAAGCTTTGTTTTAAAACTACAGAAAGACACGCAGAAAAGCTGGCAAAAATTTAAACAGTGACTGAAATGGTTGGCCACATTATATCACTGCCGTCAAATGGTAGAACGCTGCAAGTCAAAAAACGCAGTTTTGAGAAAAACGCATTTAAAGGTTTAAACATTCCGGCCTTTGAAACACCCATTTTTTATAAACTTATAACGTTGAAATTTACACAATATATACCTAAGAGTGCATTTTATATAGCCGACTAATGAAAATGTTATAAGTTAGTGTATTTATTTAAATATTAGCCATAAAGTGTTTGGCCAATAAGATCCAACAAAAAATAATCTATAGAAGTTCTTAGCAAAACGCTGTAACTCTATAGTTACATCATTTTGCCACAATTATTTCCTAGTTGCATCGTTTTGGCCATTAGGTTATAACACATAAAGTGATTAATTGAAAAAAGAAAAACATTCTAAGTGTAATTCTTAAAATGAATATGTAATTTTAAAAAAATAAATCAATTAGGTAATTGAATTTTTTTTACTTTCAATTTTGATAAAAAATATTAATATAATTTTTTCAGTCTCTTGCCGCATTTTGGCGTATTCTATGCTCCTAATTTAACAATATTATAATGCAAGCAGAACGCTGCAGGTACCACTTGCAGCGTTCTGCTTTACCCAATGTTATACATCATAACACACGACACAGAAATAAACACGCGTTAACTCTTGTTACAATGTTTTGGTATGCTTAGACTATAGTTGCCGCGTTTTGACAGTTTTCTACAGACTTAATTAAAAGAGATATCAAAAATCTGAAAAAAGGGGACGATAGAAGAACATAAAAGGAATCATTTGGTCCAAGGCAACTTAAAACGCTGTAACTTGAGTTGCAGCGTTTTACCATTTGACGGCAGATCAGCGTAGATAAACAAAATACATTCACGTCGTTATGTATCCAACATTGTCCACGTCTTTTGGACCAGCAGATTCGCGGTCGTCATTTATAAGCGTCGTCATATCCTCCGGCCATTTGTGGACGTTGATAAATAATTTCATTTCTTCCCCCAAATCGGAGATAAAGGAACGTTCTGATGGACAATTCTGGGGATTGTTTTCCTTGTTCCCACAAAGCGGTTTTGTTGTGTTGATATTTTGTTGAATGTTAATGTTAGCAATGTTAATGTTTTTTTCCATGGCAGAAAAGTAAGGGCAAATCATTCAGCGTTGTACGGGGATGTGATGTCTGTAAAATGTGACGAGAAATGTTTAGAAATGAAGATAGAGTTACGAGTATGTAAGAGGAAAGGCAAACCAAGGAAAAGGTGGAAGGACTTTGTGAGAAATTATATAAGAAAAAGCATGTGAATGATGAGATGACGGACGACAGAGAGGTATGGAAGAAGAATGCTGCACCGACCCTTGGTAAATGGGACAAGGGTTAGCGAAAAATGAGTGCTCATACAAAGTTAATATAATATATTATATAGATATTTTATTCGCTTTTATGCTGAATTAGGTTGTGTAGTGATCCTAAGGCACGAACCGGACGTAATAAGTAGATAGATATCTATTTCTTGCGATGATTTACGTGATACTTTTTTACAGCATAACAATAAATTGAGCTGCCAATTTCTTTTATTGTGTTCCGTTCGTTGTGTACATCTCAAATAAAGTATCTAATATTTCATTAATTCCATATTTGTAATAGTGTATATTGAAATTTTTGTTTATTTTCATTGCTTGTAAAAGTGCCCCTGTGGCCTATTTGATGAATAAATGTTTGAAGTTTGATGTTTGTATTTTAAAAGAGTTAAGTACGATGTTTTAGAGGGGCGTAAGAAAATAGATGGTTATATCATAGACATCGTTTTAAATTAGGGGTCAACTTGAACACGAAATATGATTAATTTATCCTAAAAATAGATTTTACTAATTCATTTCACTCCTACACTGCACTCGAAATGCTTAAAATTTAACATTAAATATCAACATTTTCTAACGCATAGTAAACAGTATGTTTACTTTAATCATCTACGAGTCCCAATAATATGATAGACATTTCAATCAATAAAGTCCCATCAGTATTTAACTAAGTCAATTTGACAGATTAAAAAATTGCTCAATTGTCATTTTGTATAGATTTTTTTTCTCAAATTTCGATAAAATTTGGTGGACAGATTGAGTTCCCTATTCTGTACAATATACATATATGTATATTCAATAAAAGCGCTGGTTGCCTAGCGGTAAGAGCGTGCGGCTTGGAATGCGGAGGTCTCGGGTTCAGATCCCGCCTCTTTCCAATGAGTTTTTCGGAACTTATGTACGAAATAGTTCGTAAAAAGTAGTGCCTATGGCAATGCTTGGGATTAGTTGCCAGGCGGACCCCAGGTGGGAGCCAAGAATGCTGCTGCAGGGCGGCATTTTGCCAAGAAACGCGAGAAAGATGATGATGATGATAAGCGCAAATTCACCGTCATGTCCTAAAAAATCTTCCACTGAGTTATGAAAAAGTATGGCATTGTCGTAAGTTAACGGGAAAAAATCGACAGCAAAATATAGATTGGCCCAAATTTTATTTTCATGTTGTTGATTATCTAATTTCCTGATTGGATTTCTTGAAAAACTTGAAAGAAAATTGTGCACATGGAAAAGTCCCACATCGAAATTACTTTTACTCCATTCTGTTGGCGTTCAATCTGCCATTTATTCATTGCCTTGTATACGACGGCAATGATAATTAATGATTTTGTTTATTGAACCGGCTCGTGTGGGTGGAATGTATGGGGTTGGGGAATCATTAATTATAATTACATAAGGTTTCTAAAATACTAAGTATTCGTTTAGCTTTCAGATAAGTCTAATTGAAAATACGAGCCCACCCCAATAGAAAGCCTAGGACCGATATCATCAATATTTAATACGATTTTAAATTAAACCTATAAATTGTCGTACCATTTTCGATAGCTAGCAGCGGCCGTGTTATGTAATCTGCCTTATATTTGAAAATAAAAATGAACTTGATATGTTTCGGTATAAATTAGAGTAGTACAGATGCTGCAATAGCTGCCTGTTGTCAGAAATCGAATTTCCTTTTAGGCACAATTAAATTGTCTGTCAATACACCAGTCGGGCGATAGCGTCTTTTATTTCATTTGCTCAGTACTAATTAGGAAGAGGTAGTTACTATCTACTACTATCTTAACTAGCGAAATGAAATGTACTAGAGCATCTTTGTATAGAAACGTAATCTTAGTATACATTTGCTTTAGGTAATCAGATGCAACAGAGCTAAGATGATGCACAAAGCGTTAGTGACTGTACACAGTAGATAAGGCGTAGATATATCCTTATAAGCAGCACGAAGCAAGAAAATGTCAAAAAACTTAGAACATTTTAGGATAAGTATATGTTCTTTAAAAAACTGAACAGATTTTAAAAATGCAACGCGGATGAGCTTCATCTAAAGCTTCTTCATCGTGAAACGTTTTTGGTCGTGCCTTAAATAAGCTTAGGCTCACGCTCGTTTGAGACGATACTTAAGGTTGCTAGGTTATCTTATGCTTAGAACTGATTATTTTCCCTAAGTGCGATTGCCATATCCTTTCAACAACGGCATTAGGCTTTATTCGAACTAAGCTGATTTTGTCAGGTAGTTTATCTTCACTGAAACTACCGAAAGTAAAGCGGTAAAATATATCAAATTCAAGGATTTTAATTTTATGCAGCATATTATGATGATGTTCACTGAATTATTTTGCGATCATTATACACTTACGACTACGAGTATCTCATAGTCTAGGGAACACGTGCTATAAATTAGCTAGTCATGACTTCGTGTAAACTAGGTCAGGTTTAGCTAAAGTATCAGGGTAAGGACTGTTTTATGTATAGTCTAAGCTAGTAAAACACCCCAAGGACCAGGACGTATACGTACAGTCAGCAGCAGAAGTTGCTAAGCGGGCCAGGTGTTCAAAATGATCTTGACGCGATTTTATTGTTTAGAGAATAAGAGCGTGTCAAGGTAATTTTGTACACCTCGCCCGCTTAGCAACTTCTACTGCTGACTGTACAACATTAACCGACTTTTATTGAAATTTGCTCGTCACCGTATTAAGCCCCATTTAGACGGGGTCACTGAAACATATCAATCATGTGAGTGGATATGGTCGATCGACTGATTTCATTGTACTTTTTAGTTAGTAATATATCGATTATTGTATTCAAGTTTTTGAAACGTCTAAAATAAATGGAGATCCAAGCTTATCATCGCCGTACTTGACATTTGACAAAAAGTGCAACTGTCAAGTCACATGCGAGTTGCTGACACTTCAGAAGCTTGTAGGTACACTTTTTATTGGATAACCCCATGAAGTAATCGTTTGAGAAAACCTCGGCAGGGTTCATCCCATAGCAGGATCGTTATAGTAGGTATAGAATTTCCAGCATTACGCTCGTACATGTCCTTACATGTATTGGCGCAGGCGAGACGCACGATATGATTAAAATATCATTTTGATGTCAGTACACGTTCGAATTGTCCTGTCAGCTAAAATTAGTTGACTACTATTACTGAGTACTTACTTAAATCTCCCCATCTAAGATTTATGTCATCCTAATGCAACTGCAGTTTCAAATACCTCAGATTATGCAAACATGTTCTCACGACGTCGATTAGGTTCGATAATCGACCCACAGTCGATCTCGAATCGCATGAACATTGTCGGGGACAATATAATTGGCATTAGGGTCTAGCAGCCATTATTATCAGAGCCAACATACAATTACATCCAGTTCACGCCAATTTGAGCCTTGCGACAACAAATTAAGGATCACTTTGAGGGTCTAATATGAATTATTGGATAATAACTGTGCTTGAGCGAAGTTTGTAAACGATTGTAGATAATATACGGAAGCCGTGATAGGGTTCGCAAGTTCCGGCCGTTAAGATGAAAGGGGACGATCGCCTCGAAACCGGTTTTCCATACAAATGTATTTCCCATTTTCCTCTCCGGATATGAACATTATTAAAAATATATGCCAGTTTGATTTTTTAATTATTATAGGAGTCAGGAGCAAAAAACGGGTTTCATACAATTTTTTAAAAGCTCCGTACTCTTATAATAAAATAAAAATCGAAAAAAATCAAACCCGACCGTTCGATTTGAATAAAATACACCAAATTGGTTAAAAATAATTTCCATAATGTCAATATCCAGAGGGGAAAATGAGAATTTGTATGGAGAAACGGTCGTCCCCTTTCCTGTTAAACGCCGAGTGTTACAATTTGGTGCCGTGACCAGGATCGGCAACATTTGGTCGGGCTAAAGTATGACAGCGTCAGTTTGCGGTGTCGTTGCTTAGCTCGTATTTTAGAGGGAGTTGGCCTTCGTTCGTCCTTTGTCAAAGTGATGCCAGTAGTACGTCTAAGCTAACTTTGCACTGATTTAAATAGAACAAAGTGAGGTATTGTCATATAATGTCATGTTTTCTTAGAAATTAGACATTAATGATGACATTGCCACACTTTGTAATGCAGAGTTAGTTTTGTTCGACTATATTTTTAATTGTGTAAATTACGTAAAAGCTTTTGCTATTATATTATATATTCAATTCCATGTACCTATGGAATTCATCTGTAAAAAAGAAAATTTAAATACGTACATCTATACCAAATGTAAAACTTGAATTCACAGTTTATTGTCAATAGCTTTTTTAAGTAAACTAGCTAGCTGAAACGAGTGAGTAGTGATTTTTGTTCTACAATAGACTTTTAAAAAATTAAAAATGAGTTATATTCTTACTAATATATATATGTATTCTTACAGAATAATAAAAATCCCTTACAGAATATTTAACCACCGATTCCTACACCGAGTTTAAAAAGTATTTGCTTGTACTTCATTTACAAGCAAGATACAAAAAGCTTCCAACTGACAAAGCTAAAAATCAAATAACGAAGAACATTCCAATTTCAATCTTCCGTCTTCTCCATTACATCTAAAATAAAAGTTTAATCCCGTCCTATGAGTTACTACCAAACAAGATTTATCTGAGTACATAAATAAGGACCAACTCGACTTCGGGACTTTTCTATTTCCATGTGGACAGTGCAAAAAATAACCGTCGGATATTTTTCACTCCCTCCCAGTTTACAATTTGAGAGCGATACTCCAGTGCTGTGGTCCAAGTGAGAACCATATTTGGATTTTAAAAGAATAAATTTCTTTGTGCTATTTGATCTTGTTATACTACGAGAATATTATTATGATATGACTGATATCAGAGTAACGCACTCAGTTTAAAATTAGTGACATGTTTTATTAAACTTAATGGAATATATTTCTAGATGAAATAAACAAGATTTAGAATTAGGCGTGCTATCGATTCGTCAAGCTATTATAATGACGATTTGGTTATAATTATAAGCAAGAGTTTTTGGATTCGTGGTGATTAGTAGGATTTTCATTTACTTTTATTTCTCAATTGTGTCATGTATCATGACCATGTACAGTATGTACAGTTCATATATTATATATATTATGCAGTCAGGCATTTTATTTTTCTATTGACATTGTTTTATTTTTATATTTTTTACAATTGTGACATTTTGACGTGTTTAATTTATTTCTATTTGCATTATTTTGATTTGTTATGTACTAATTTTAATTGTAATTTTATTTTATATTCTGATGCTCGGTTCTAATTCTTATTATTATTCCAAAAATCGATCTTCATACGACAGCTGAAATGTATGTATATTTTACCTGTGTGAAAATTGTATATTGAGATAAATAAACTAAACTAAACTAAACTAATGACTGGCTAAGCCTCACAGCCTTCATAGGTATTAATGTTACTATGCGTCCGCAATATAATGGATATGGCGAACTACTTTACATGATACGAACACTTATAATTATTGAGTGATCGATATAAAATATACTATTGGTATTGTACCCGCTTCCGCTACTTCTTGTAACTCGCTCGTAATGTAACAAATAACGTGTCGAGGCGACGTGACGCGACATTTCCAATTTACTCCCTTTGTGCCACGACTGGCCGCGCGTGTGGCCGTCTTAACGCTGAGCATACGTGTAGTAACGCCTTTATACCGGCTTGATAGGACAAAATAGAAAAAGAGGGATTATTTTCAGTCTTACGTGTTGATTATAATATGCTTTTATTGTCGGAATGATTAATTTGTCTTGAAAGAAAAAAACGTATCCGAAGGTTCTAACCATTCACAAAGAATAAACTGAAAAACTCTCAACGCTGAGCATAAGTGTAGAAACGACATTAAACCGGTTTCAACAAATAATGATACCCGATCTCAATGGCTGATTTCAGTATGCCTTTTTGTCTGAATGATTTGGCTTGACAAATAAAAATGTAGGCCTCAAAGCGTTCAAAAACAATTATCGCCAAAAGGTGGAATAAGAAAATAAAATAATAGGCTGGTATGTTATATATGTAAAACAAATTGCCAGCAAAAAGCAAAAAAAGTCAACCTGTTTCTTTAGATCTTGTTGAGTTTATGGGAACATCGATTTAGTAAATAAGCAAATTAATAAAAATGGATCTTATTTTATAGAACTTGGCAAGGGTTCCCTTTTTGTTGCATTCGATTAAAATCTTATTGCCTTAGTCACATAAGTCATAAATATCTTGGCAGACCTAAAATTGACATAAGTAATTAGTTCAAGAAACATTTTTTCATCATTTAGCATAATACGTTTTCTTTATACATCATCTTAATTAAAAGCTTCTTAATGAGTAGGCACCTAACTGAAGTAATTAATCATTATGGTAAGAAAATAAGTTACCTACTATATTTTTCTTCATTTCAATATTGCTTTTAAGAAGCATGTCTTCTAAGTTTTTAAACAGATTTCTACACGAAGTGTTTGAGAATTGTACTGTTAGCGTCTTTTAATTAAAAACCGCGCGTTCTAGGAAATTTCTCCATATTTTGGCAGCAACATATAAACCCAAATTCATTCGACAGAACCGCGCAGCTTGCGCTTTAAATCTGTACTTTATTGGAACGGAGGAAGGTAGAAATTTCAATTTATTGTTTAGGTGTGCGGGGTTATAATATAATAGAGTATGAGGATGTACTGCCGTATTCGAACTTCAAGATATTCACAAGAGACGACACGTACTAGATCCATTCTAGATACGTTATAGTTTAGATATCAACTAGTTCTCTTTTGCAGCGCGATTCGGGCAACCAATGTCACTTTTACGTTAGATAGAGTAAGATATCTATTAGATGTGAATTGGATCTCTAAGTCATATCCTGTGGAAATCGTTCAACAGTATCTCCAGAATCGCGCAAATGTCAAAATTGACAGGTTAGATCTTAAACATATCGTTATCGTATCTTGGTGATGTCTAAAATATGTCTAATAGATGTCTATTTCAAAATCCGAATCGGGCCCGTATTCTGGCCAATTGGAAGGCGCGTGCTGATAGGTAAACTATCGTTTGCTTCGTGACAAGCTTTCCTGCAAATTGGGCTCACTTTATTCTAGAAAACATTAAAATGACTGAAAATTAATAAAAATAGAATTGCGTGTGCACTTCTAAAGACTCATGTGAATTATCACCAAGACACTCCTTCAGTTTCCATAACTACTAGTGGTAGAATCAAAAGCTTTTCAGCTTGTTTACATCTATCCGCGTTTTCTGTCCACCAATAATAACAATTTTGCATAAAACAGCGAAGCTAAACTTCAACTTTGATTATATTCAATAGCAGAAACACCGAGAAAGTTCATTGTGAATTCAAAGTCAAAGTCGAAATGAAACACGTCCGGCCAACAAAACAAAATTACTGGTCAAATACAATATTCGTCCCGGCTGCCACAGACTGTAGAAATATTTTACGATTAAGAGCGGGCACGATGTTGCCGGGCATTTGCGATCGTTACCGAATAAACCCACGTACTTACTGAAAGAGGTAGGATTAGGGGCAGTAAAGAAGCGAAATTCGTTTTAAAGGCTGCTAGAACACGCTACATTACATAGGTTCCATGAGACTATGAATGACTATCGTTGTTTGTATTCTCTTCTCTTACGTATTCAGGTGACGATTTTTGATTAGACTTTCTATCAAGGGTATTTATTTAATCGTGCGATCTAACACCAAGGCTCAGAACCGGTTTTTTCTTCATACAAAAAATGACGGTAAAATAACGTTCTTTTTCGTTCTTTGGTTTATTATTTATTTTTAATAAGACAATCTAATAATACGAAGTTGTTACCTAAATACATGATTCAGTCCTACGTAAAGAGCATAAAATAAATCAAAAATATTGAGCTATTTCGGGGTTTTGCAAAAAACCGGTTCCGAGCCTTGTCTAACACTAATGTAGCTCAGGAGGTCGCTGGTTGATTCTAATTCAACAATTATGTTTTTGAACTGGTTTTGATGCGACTGTGACGATCGTCTTGGTGATTGGCGCGCATCTCACGCGCGGCTTTTACTTTCATTTCATATGCACATTGGTGATTGCAGCGTGAGCGATTTTCAAGGTCGTATCACAATATAATCAATACCGTAACATTAAATCTGGGGGCCTACCGCGAAAACTGAAATTCGCAAATTGCGGGGATCTTTCTCTGTCACTCTAATTACGTCTTAATGAGAGTAAAAGAGAAAGATCCCCGCAATTTGCGAATTTCGATTTTCGCGGTTGGCCCCCTGAATCGGGCTCCTAAACTTTTTTTCACGTTCCTAACTTTACTATGGTTGCAAAAAGTTAGATAGAAAATCGAAGTAAAATACCATAATTTTACCAGCTTCTACATCTCAAAGCAATTTAATAAACCTGTTATTGAAAGAAATACTAATGCTGTTTAAAGGCCGAGCCACACCGCTTGCGTGTGCAGCACGTGTGCGTCGACGTAAGCGTAGACGTGCGCAGCACCCCTGTCACACCGGGTGACGCGCACGTCACGCAGCGCACGCCACGCAGTGTGCTGTACACGTCACGCAGGCGCACGCTGCAGCTCGGTAGTACGTGCAGTAAAATAAAATACTCCTGCGACGGTACATCATGTTATTATACTACCGTTGCAAAAGCTGCATGCTGTTTGAACAATTTTGACAAAATTATACACAGCGGCTTGATGCGAATGATCTCAAATGAACTGATAAAAATTGTCTCATATTTGATTAAAGATAACTGAGAGATTTGAGAGTACCTAATACCTAATATTATTCAACGACGCACAATAGTTCACAACCAACCTCGTTTTCCAATAATACCGTTAGTACCTAATATTCCCACAGGCCACAGTAAATTTTTATATGACTTATTTTTTGTAATCTTTGTGCTAAATGTTGTAATATACATTCGTATTGTCGAACGATATTAATTAGGTTTTCTTTTATCACTGAATCAGACTGAATCCATATTAAAAACCAGCACGCGCACTGGCCGAGTTGTAAATAAATACAAGCTAGCTGCGCGTGTACACGCACAGCACCTATGCAGCACCGAGCTGTGCGTGTCCGAACCTGCTCGGTTCGCCCTCTCATAGGGAACACCGTTTAACACAACGTCATCACTGCACGCAACGAAGCGACGTTGCCGCTCCGCTGCGTGCAGACGTGCACGCAGCACGCAGCCGGTTTGTCTCGTCGGAGCTGCGTTGCGTGCAAGTCACGCGTACGCGCACGTCACGCACACGTCACGCAAGCGGTGTGTCATCTCTTATGGGAATTCGTATTCTACAACGCAGAGGGACGCGTACGTGCACGTGCACGTCTACGCATACGCATCCGGTGTGGCCTGGCCTTAAATACCCTGTTTATTGAAGTTATATTAGTAGTACCTAGTAAAGTGTCATTCTATGGAACTTGCTAACTATGTCAACAAACCGCCATATTGAAATTGTCAAAGACTTTTGTTTACATAGTTAGCTAGTTCCATAGAATTATACTTTAGCAAAATCTTTAAGGGCCACTTGCATCATTCCACTAACCCGGTGTTAACCGGTTAAACCTGGAGTTACCATGGTTACCAGTACACTTTTAGACCGGATTAACGGTTTAACGAGTTAACCCCGGGTTAGTGGGATAGTGGAAGTGGCCCTAAATCTTTACTGTACAAAAATACATATTAAAAATAACCTACAATTGGATGCTGATACGCAATAATGTGTCAACCCACATTCATTTTGCAATAAGATGTGAACTCAAAAATTTTACGCTTACAGTTGAGATTTTAATGAAATATTAATGTGGGTTGACACATTTTTGCTAAACACCATCCAATTAGTAAGATGTACACGGGCGAACTTATCCCTTTGAGGGATTTCTTCCAGTTAACCTTTGAGAGTTCTGACACCAATTCAAAATTTAAATACCTACGGGAGGCATATAAAACGCTCTCTGAATGGATATGGATACGAGTACTTACTTGTGAAACGATATTATCCAAATAACTATTCAAATAACATTCAAATTCAATACCCATCGATGCATGCATGTACTTAAAACGTAATAATAAAAAGGTCAAACCATTTTATTCGACAAGCTAAAAGAGGAAAAAAATACCTCGCTGTTTTAGAATAATAATATAACGTCACGTACCATCGACTTAATTCCGTCGAAAATGAGTTTTCCAAACGACTTGTCAGATGGAATATTCCGTCCTTGATAAATTGCAGCTCAAACCCATAACGGGCCCAGATCAATTGGTTTAATCGACAATTATCTTCAGAATTACGTAATATTTGCGAAGTAGGCCAAAGGAATAATGAGGATCGCCAGGGGAACCCTTTTTGGGTAAGATGAAAGTGTTTCCGAGAAATCAAAATAAAAATAACGAGACCGTTTCCTTCGCTTTATTTGTTGAAAAATAAAAGATTTTCATGACGACGGATAATGAGGTGTACTATGCTGGAGTGTTTCGAATGATCGCGAATTTGCATTAACAAGGTCGTCTTTGTGGATGGTTGTGTTTCACAGATGAATTTTACTCGTTTTACACGCCTCAACCCCAGGCCCCCACGCCCCAACCCTATTATAAGCTTACACGGGCCCCAACCTCTATAAGCTTACAGGTGCCTTGCCCCGACACGGCAATCCTGACTGTCACACGTCCCAGTGTTCCCAACAACATCACAGATTCTCAAAAGAAGTAAAATTCCAAATAGTCAATCTGCTCGGCTATCCTGCCATCACAACACAACAATATTGACAAAAGTTAGAGTAACACGAACATCGAGAATCAAAATGATAATTAGAAATTGATGGCATTTATTTCTCATTTTTCCGTCTAACAGTTGTACGGACAAATACTTTCAGATATCATTATGATGTCAGTGTAAGTTTGAATTGGCACGGGAGTCTCATGGTGTAGCACAACACAAGCATGATTCTGGCATGTCAGTAATAGCACCAGTAACTGGAAGCCCTTACCCAGTGACAGTAGGCGCGCATTTCTCGCACCATTACCCCCCCATCGATCCCTTACACCCGCCCTTATCTCCCCTACTGCGACTATTTGTCTGAATGTCCGGTTTGACGCATATTTCTAAGGCTTTGTCTACTTTATGGATCTGATTGGAGCGTTATTTAGATATGGAACCGAATTTATCGCTAAGATCATGAGTTCTGCAGATAATCTATAATAATGTTCCGTGATAAAGATCTTACACAGAGAAAAAGTTCTTGAATTGAAATGTTTCAAGATCCTTTCTAATTTCGATATAAGGAAACTCGAAAATGTCTTTGTCCAAGAAATGAAATGTCTTATATTGATATTGGGCCAAGAACTACTTTTTACTTCAAATAAAAAAAGATCAGTTTTGATTCAGCACTTATCCCTTCAAGTGGCGCCAGCGAAAACGCGAAAAGTAGTCAAGTGGCGGGGCCCCGGTGGGTGGTCAGCGCAGATTAAGAAAATTTTACAAAATCGTCGATTTAAGCTTTTCTTCTATGTTTGAAAGTATATTAAATCACATATTGTTAGAATCAGCGTTATATCGGCTATTTGAATATAGCAATTAAATTATTCTAATGTTTATACATTTGGCCAGACCTAATCAAACTCCGAAAGAATGACAGTTTTCCAGCTTCCTTGTTAAAAATGACTACCACCATAAAACTAATTGATTATTGGAGGTAATTGCTATTTAATTATGAAATGAAGACTTTTATCTTTAAGATTAAATCAATAAAAGGAACCTAATATACAATTTACTTTACAAAACAACCTCTTAAAAAACGAGACTGACCTCTGACTAGGCGGTCGCTCCCGAATCAATGGTACCTACAAATTGTATACCAAGTGTTTTTGTGTTTCTTATGGTATGCTATCCTTCTCTAACTCGCTACCTACTTTTGGGCGCTAGAAGAGCGTAACTATACTTAAATGCGTTCAATTTCACCTCTAAATACGTCAACACCTCATTAACCACTCACTGGTGGATGACAGTTTACTGGTTTTCGCATGGACCATTCACGGGTTGACCGCCACTTGAAGGGCTATGTATATTTTGACCCAAGACAGGTCATATTATTTCTTGGAAGAAGACTTTTTTGAGTTTACTTAAATCGATTTCAAAAATAAATAGTTATTATATATTATAACTATATATTGGTTCTGGAACTGTTTTTATCTGTGTAATTAATTATTTATTAAACTATGAAACTGATCTATATTTAATTAGCCAATGTTTGATGAACACTGTAATTAAATTACAAGGATATCCGAATTTGATCGTGTTTTGTAGATTTAAAAAGTAATTCGAATTTTTATTACTTCCGAACGTCATGTTTAATCATCACCATTTTATTATTTAAAAAAATGTTTAAATGATCGACCGCGAGTGGTTTTTAGACCGCAGGCTATATTTTTCACTAAAACATTGTAAAATTTTAACAATTCTGCCGCACGCCTCCAGGCAAAAATACGTTTCGTAACGCTTCAAATAAATTAAAAGTTATACAATTCTATTTACCGTTGCCCTGCGGCGTGACAAATCGGGTTTTCAGCATCGAATAATCGCAATCGATTCGAACCATCGATTCCTCGGATGTTATTCGAATCGATTCAGGATACGAGTCGAATACAGCGAACCAGTATAAGGACGGGTGTTTTTTGCAAATAGTAAAATGTATGGCCTCTACTACATGCAACCCTGTTAGTGCCTATAAGGAACCATCAATATCAGAAAGTTTGGAGGCATAAGGATTATTTCTTTTAATTTATTAAAGGACAATTTTTACACGGATCAACCTAGTCCCACAGTAAGCTTGTGTTGAAGGTACATGCATTACTCAGGAACAAATTTTTGTGATAAACACACAAATGAATAGGTACCCTTATCAAAATTCGAACTCCTGCTTCGTACAGAGTCACTACCGATTAGGCTAGGAGGAGTAGGAGGTGATCAACAACAGTTAAACAATTAATTTAGACACAAAAATGGCGCTGTGTCTAAAACTTCAAAGAAAAAATATGAATGTCTGTAAAGTCGGTTTACGGAAGATAATTTTGCGTGATAACGTCGTAAGAAAACATTACCATTACATTACGTAACGTTACCATGGGGATCTGTCCACAATGTTACCATGGAGATATGTCCACAACGTGACACTTTTTCGTGCATGCTAGCGGTGTTCATCGATTTATAAGACGTTATCACGTCAAAAATCGGTTCTTGGTTTAGAAGTTAGAATTCCAACAAACTATAAAATGGCCGCCGCGTCTCAATTTTAACTGGTTTGATCGACTCACGCACTCGATTGTAAACAAAGATGGCGATCACGTGCCATCGACAAATGGGACGACATCAACATCTGGGTGACGATTTTTTCTCATCTCATTTGAATAATCCTATTCTGTTACGTGGCATGCCGATTATTCTTATTCTCGAGACGATAATTTGGAATTGATATTCTGGTGTTATGGTGCTGGCACGTGGATATTTAAATTAGTTGGAAAATGTAACGTTTAGTTTACAAAATATATTCACAATATTGTATTTATGTTACGGGTAATGTTAGAAGGTTGATTAAACTTAAGTTTACCCGGATATAACCAGTATTACCCAAGCTTTGTGGATAAAGTCCGTAAATTTAAACAACATTAATCTGTATTCGGGGTTTGCCCGTACACACCGTGTAGGTCTACCCAACACTGGCAGTGTAATGGTGTAAAAGTTTATTTAATTTTCGGGCTTTACCCAAAAGGCTTTGGTAATACTACACTGAGAGAAAAATCATCACCAGGAATTAAAAAACAGTTCTGTACTGGGGGAAAAAATGAAGTTTTAGTAATAATTATGGAAGTTTCACTGTTTCTGTATAATTTATTTATTTCTACAAACAGCTCAGTAATCCAAAATCTAATTTCAACAAACAGACTTTAGTAAATTGTTCAGTATTTGTTACAATCCATTTTCATCACTATTAAAGTTCTCCGAATTTTACGAATTAAGATTTCGATTTTTGGAAAAAGCATCTGTGATTTCAAGTTATGATTTTAGTAAATGTCTCAATTACATAGTTATGTAATATTTAAAAAACGAGTTCGCGGGAATAACATTACCCCATTTAAAATAACAATTCAGTTGTTACTATAGCGACATTACAAAGTTTACTGGTATTTAGTAGATAGATTTGTTGTGTTTATGTTCATTGTTGTACCAATCACCAAAACATACAAAACAAAATTGTTGTGTTTACATTTATTTTGACTGCAATTGCTAAATGAGGTTAGAAAATTTTACTAAAATCACTATAGTATAAACAACATTATTTGCGGTATTTGACACATTATGACTGACGTATATAGAGATGTAACTAACGCAAATCGATTGTCACAGCAAGCGATTACGATTCGATGGCACGTAGACTGAGGTCTCGAATTGTGACGTATAATGAATTTTTATTTGAGATTTAAATAAAGCTAGAATTATATGGTTTTTCCGCAAGCTAAATGCATTTAATACACCGACCGAGTAGGTCGCACCCATTGTCAAAATTGAAACTAACTGGGGATCTATTTTAAAGTTTATTTATGTTATTTCTGTGTCAAATTTGTTGTCTGTTAAGTGACGATAAATATATCCATATTTACAGTTAATTATCCACCTTTTCCTTATTTTTATTAAAAGAAAAATTAAAAATTCATATCGATTTACTTAGACGACTACCGATTCATAACGGTGGTGTCCGGACAACCCTAAAATTAAAAAAAAAAGACGTAGAACGTAAACGTTCGCAGTGCAGTTGTTTTCCTTTGTGATTTCGATGTGCAAGACATTTTACGTAGTGTTGCTGTTGTGAGTGACAGACGTCAAATACCGCAAATAATGTTGTTTACACTATAACATTCGTTATTTAAACAACTGAATTGTTACGTTCATTTGGTTAGAGTTAGTACTGTGTCGGATGTCAGGCGGGCGTGTCTCGTGTCTTCTTTGTTTAAATTATACTTAAGTTAAATAATAAATTTAGGATATATATATATTGTGCGCCATGAACATATTAACCCTCGACCTACTGTGTAGTTGGGGTTTACAGGAATATATTGTTCTGCTATTTCGAGCTAGCTGTTGTTATTCTAGTGATAATGACATCATAGGTAAATCTAAACTGTTTGCAATTCCAACCTCCCTAGCACAGGTGCGAGGCGAGAGCATGTTGCGCGCGTAATAACTACTAGTCTCTTTCTGACTGTATGAATAAGAAAGGAATGGGTAGAATATCTCGACAGGCTTTTATAGTGCCTCTTTAGCACAGAGATATACTACCAATTGCTTTTTTATTCATACAGACAGAAATAGAGACGGGTAGCTACCACGCGCGCGACATGCTCTCGCGGCGCACCTGTGCTAGGGGCGGTGGAATTGCAAACAGTTTAGTTTTTGCCTGTGATGGCATTATCTCTAGAATAACAACAGCTAGCTTGGAATCGCAGTACAGTTTAGTAAAACCTGTGACGTCATCGCCTCCGATATTGCTAAAGCACTGTTAGAATTACAAAACGGTTAGTTTTCACCCATGACGTCATCACCTCCGATATTGCTAAAGCACCTCTCGGAATAACAAAACCAGCAGTTGCGGGTATCACAAATGCATACTTCAAATTACAAATATAGAAGTTGTATATCCTACTAATAGAAATTGCAAAAGTCAATTTGTTCCTATTAGTTGACTCTCCTTGTCCCCGGATTAAGTTTTATTTTTGTAATTATAAGTGTATTTTTGTTGGTTTTTCTCTCAGTGTAGGTATACCCAGGTAAACTTAAGTTTACTTAAATGAATTATACCCATGTCAAGGGTAATGCCAGAATATTGAGTAAACTTAAGTTTATCCGGGGTTGCTTAGTATTACTCAAGCTTGTTGGATAAAGTCCGAATATGAAATAAACAATAATACCCATGTGTTCGGCGGCCGTCCACAGAGTGCCTACCGCGAACCACGTTCGACGTGTAGCTTCTCTGTCGCACTTGTACATTCGTACGTAAGTGTGACAGGGACGTCGAACGTGGTTCGCGGTAGGCCCTCAGTCCGCGGCCTTCATACGAGTACAAAACTTTTACTCACTCTATTTACTTTGTATAAGAAATTATAAACAACGAAAGTACCAGACAGTGTTACATACCTGTTCATGACAAGTTTCATGTAATTTAAACGTACTAAGAATATTGTTTTAAAATGAGATACTAACAGTACTAATACAATAATAATTAATACAAACAGTATTGAAAAACATACAGCGAAGCCTGTTGCAAACAAATGGACGGCATCCGTATTTACAAGTTTGCATTATACAACATTGCCTAGAGCCTAATGCTGTTTGTTCCATTTTACGTGGTTCAATAATTTCAAAACACTGCAATATTATAGATTAAATAATATAAAAACAGATATGCAACTCTTGAAAATACTAATAACAATCTATTCTGGTGATTTCGACATGTAAAAATAACATTCTGTCATAGCCACAACTATTGGCAGTACTGTGCATTCTTTACCATATTCTGACAAATAAATACATTTCATTTCATTTCATTTCATTTGCAAGTTTATGCGAAGAAAACGATGCCGTTTGTAATTTTAGCTTATCTATAAAAGTGCCGCTGTATCGTGGATATGATATGACGTCCGAGTAGATATGACGTCGGACTTTTAATCCGGAGGTCGCGGATTCAAATCCTGGCTCGTACCAATGAGTTTTTCGGAACTTATGTACGAAATATCATTTGATATTTACCACTAGCTTTTCGGTGAAGGAAAACATCGTGAGGAAACCTGCATACATTTGCGAAGAAATTCAAAGGTGTATGTGAAGTCCCCAATCCGCATTGGGCTAGCGTGGGGACTATAGCCCAAGCCCTCTCGCGCATGAGAGGAGGCCTGTGCCCAGCAGTGGGTCGTATATAGGCTGAAATGATGAATGATGATGATGATAATAGTGCCGTACCTACCTTTTACAGTATTATTTGATCTGCTATGTCATTTTGCATACATATTGCCCTATGGGGAAAATGATAGGCCCTTTATCGCGGTCGAGAAACTTAACCCGACCGATGGTATGATAATATACTGCGGAATACCCAAAATACAAAAGCCTCATATTCGTAAGGTTACCAAAAAGATACATTTTTTAGGGTTCCGTACCTAAAGAGTAAAAACGGGACCCTATTATTACTAAGACTCCTCTGTCTGTTCGTATGGCTGTCACCAGGCTGTAACTTAAGGGGCTCACTGATTAACAGTCCGCCGGACGGTATCGGCATGTCAGTTGTTCGGAACTGTCAAAATTTTGTTCTAACTGACAGGTCGATACCGTCCGGCGGACTGTTAATCAGTGGGCCCCTTTATGAACCGCGATAGCTAGACAGTTAAAATTTCTACAAATGATGTATTTTTGTTGCCGCTATAACAACAAACACTAAAAAGTACGGAACGCTCGGTGGGCGAGTCCGACTCGCACTTGTCCGGTTTTTATTTAGTAAAATAGGGGTTGTTAACTATCGACGGACTCAAAAATTATGTTTTCAATTTGAATATTTTGCTAGATTTCGGTTTTAAACATTTATTTAAACTTTTTTATAAGTAACTAAAAAAAAATGTGTTACTAATAAATCATACAGTTATACTGGGTCAAGCAGATCTTGTCAGTAGAAAGAGGCGGCAAATTTGAGAAATGTAGGCGCGAAAGTATATCGTCCCATAGAAAATTTTAATTTCACGCCTTTTTCTACTGACAAGATTTGCTTGACCATCTATATATGACGTACAAACAGAAACACTCTTAATTGTACATTGGTGGACCTTATTACAAAAAGCATAAGGTCCACCGATGTACAGTTAACAGTGTGGGCGATGGTACTTTGTAATGTACATTACAAATTTACAATGTACATACATTACAAAGTACACTTTGATTCAGATCCGGTCACTTACGGCCACATTTATTCTAAGGCCAAGTATCACGAACGGCCACTTCCCCGATGGGCTACTTCCTTTAAGGACCACTTACAAACAACATTCCCCGAAAGGCCACTTCCCCAAACGGCCTTTTCCCCTTATGGCTACTTCCCCAAACGGCCTTTTCCTCTTTTGGCCACTTCCCCAAACGGCCTTTTCCTCGTATGGCTAATTCCTCAAACGGGAACTTCTCTATATGACAACCTTCCTCGTAAAGGCATCCTTGAATAGAATTTCAATTTTCATAAAAATAAACAAATTATCATTTTTCTGTCTCACAAATATTATCGAGCAAATGAAATTGAATACAACTGGATTCAAACTTACCCAGTTATAATTGTGTATGGTGGCACGAGGCTAATATAAAAAAAAACAAGTTGACTTGAGAATCCTTATTTGGAAAGAGAAAAAAAAAGTTCTCAACTGATGTTTTCTTTATGTAACTGGATATATTCCTGTTTATTATATTTTCATCATATTGTTCTTATTGTCCAAGTCTTATTAATATCCCAAGATTATATCTCTTACATGACAACATCCGAAATATATCATATTATCCCCGTACATGCCTTGTTCTATAATATAATGACCTAACTCAAAAAGTGTGTCTTCGATTTTCAACCATAAAATGTCAGGTACAAGGTTAAAAATAGAATACCGGCTTATAACCGGATCGGCCGTGAAATTTGTAAATAAGATCGATCTAAGCACTCGGTCGAGGATTACCTTAAATCCCTTGGAAAAGGTCCATTTTTCATTCAATTACAGTTTTGCCGACAAGCGGTTATATTTCCCGAAGGCATTTTTCATTGCGAATATTATACATTTTCAAAATTAAATTTCGCGAAAGAAGAAGCCATTATATTTTATTGTATAGCCTTAAAATTTATAGTTTTTGAGTCATAATTTTTGTATGTGGGTAGATTTTGCACATTGTATTTTTGTTAAAGGTAAATTTATATTTTTCCTTAGTCACCCGTTGACCACAAACGTTGTAAAGGGTGTGAAACATAAAATATATATTAATTATACGCGATATTATCCGTTTTATTTCAACAAAAGACTTTCTAAAAATAGTTTTTAAACAAAACAGCTAAACAAATAGGAATGGCTTAAGAACGATAGGTATAGTGTCTAAAACTGTGTAAACACATAATACATAATATTAAAGCAACCAAGTGAGGTATACAAAGAATCATGCAAGCTGTATAAATATTAAATAGGTAGAGAATGCCATTTGGCATTAACTCCGACATTTGTACATTGTTGTAGGTATATATTTTGAGCAATAAAGTTTAAACAAATATTTTTTTCTTAGCCCGTTATAGTGCCCCACTGCTGGGCAAAGGCCTCTCCCCTTGATCTCCACAACTCCCGTAGTTGTGCTTTTTCCGGCCAGTTACTGAATGAAGGCGTTTATGTCGTCCCGCCATCTCCGTCTGGGCCTGCCACGTCCGCGCTTCTTTTGCGGTATCCACTATACTAGCCCACCTATCCGGATGCATGCGGCAAACGTGACCCCGTCCAGTCCCACTTTAGCCTGGTGGTCTAAAAAAGGTGGTGGTAAAATAAATAAATCTTGCATTAATGTCAATATCCAAAGAGGAAAATGGGCATGGTGATATAGTCGTCTCGTCCATTTTCATCTCAACATAGCGAAGCCAAGTTATACCAAAAATCATGCAAGCTGTATAAATATTAAATCCTGAATAGCAAACTCCGAGCATGCGATGTCCAACTTCTGTACAATATTTACACTATGGGTCGCATTGATTTCCCCAAAGTACGGCTTCGCTTAAACTTAGATTGAGGCTACGTACGCCTGGTTTTATTACCATGCTAGCTTCGCCCGCGAATTCGGCCGTACTTGTTTAATCAAGAGGAGGCGTAAAGAAATAAATTAGAAAGAAATGAACTTGGCTCTACAGAGGTTATAGCGTCGCGAGGGTTTTTACCTTTTATCAATTACTCTGAAAATATGCTTCTGTTAAAAAAAATCATCAGATCCCTCGGATATATCACAAGCTATTTTCTACTAACATTTTTCTGTCCGACTCTATCCTCCTACGTACCTTATTGCACATAAGCCTTATCGTAACTGAGTTGCAGAATTCAAAATGGCGGTATTACAACGTCCCGCCCGCAGGAAATTACATTTTGGAAGTTACGTATCAACACCCCGGGGATGAGGATGGATAAAAATACAAAATTTTGCGTATCCACTCATGTTGAATGTAATATTAATAAATATGGCCGAAGCGGGATTTATGGCTCGTCAGAAATGATTAATTTGGTAGTTTTTTACATAACTACCTACCTACAATCGATGTGAATCATTGCAACTAGGGAACAAATGAAATTATTTTCATTAAATATTTTGATATTTATTTATGCCAATTAAAAAGTGACAAAGACCGGAATCGAATCCGAATTGAAGACGCCGCCACGGATCGACGCGCGGTTCGATTCCGGATACGACCAATGGAGGGTTTGGTCACTTTTTACATCATAATTGTAATATCCTTACAACATTTAATATCAAAGAATTAAAATTAATGAAAAGAAAGGATATATCTATTAAAATATCCCTATACTAGATTAGTTAGGTATCATAAAATGTTTAAATTATATTGTCTCCGTCCAAACTTGGCGTAAATTAATATTTTCATTCGAATGAGCAATTTATTTTAATTTAGCGGCAAGCCGTAATAATGGAGATCAGAATTACGAGACAGTTTTCGTCTGTTTGCCCAACAAAGTGATCTTCGAGGTCATTATCTTTTTAATTATGATCGAGAGACTGCTATTTTTATTACCAAGCTTGCTTATTAAATTAAGCGTTATTTTTGGGCAGCAGGGTCAGTTTGGGTAAGTGAAACATACTTAATTTATTTTTCACCACAGCCGCTCAAGCATAATTTTGCTGCTTCCGCATTTTGCTCAGTGTGATCGTTTTTAGTCTTATTTATTAGGTATATCAAATTTCAACTGTATTTTTTACATAAATCATTATGTTGCGTTGGCAGCCTCGAAAAGCTTTTTGTGGCCGGAAAAGTGGATGGGGAAAAAGGCCTGGACGTGGACGCAGTCCAATACGTTGGTCCGACCAGATCCGCATCGCTCTTGACCCACAGTTCACATGGCTCTCCACACCGCCAATGACAGAACCAGATGGAGAGAGATCGTGAGAAAGAAGGTGATTCAAAAGGGAGGTCACGACCCTCAATACTGAGGATTACGACGCAAGGAGGAATTATTTTCATTTTTACTAAAATAATTGTCCAAACCACAAAATGTATTGTTTGATGTCGAGTACTATCATACTCGTATCTCCGACCGAAAACCACTTTAGTAAAAGCGAAGCGAGCGCGCACTTGCATCCGTTTTTAGGCTAAATAAAAAAGAGTCCATATTTCAACATGGATCCATATTCCAAAATTGTTTTTTTTTCAGTGTGAATTTAATTGAAATGTTTGAATAATCGAACTCATACTAACATGAATTTAATGGAAATGCTTGCCTAACCGAACTCATACCAAATTTTGTGTACGCCCATATTAACATACACATGGTCACATAAATTTGCATCAATACCGAAATAATAGTATTGAATGTGAGACCAATACCGGAAATTGGGTTACCGACATGCCGCATTTTCGAATGGCGAAATAATTGGTGAGCTGCTCGCGTATTGATTGACGCGTTTTGAGTAGTGAAAACCGCACTGTTTTATACAAATGTAATAATTATAAACGATTAAAATTCTACTTTCGGGATCGAAATAATTGTTCGTGATCAATTGTTATAAGTATAGGGCTCGTCACTTATTAGTACAGTCAGCAGCAGAAGTTGCTAAGCGGGCGAGGTGTTCAAAATGATCTTAACTCTTGACGCGACTTGAGAGAATACGAGCGCGTCAAGGTATTTTGAACACCTCGCCCGCTTAGTAACTTTTGCTGCTGACTGTATAGGTAACAATAAATGATTACTTCATTTTCTTAGGGCCACCACACACTAGCGTCTCCCGAGCGTCGGCGTCTAGTCAACTCTATGGCTGCTGCTCGACGCAACGTTGGCGCAACTGCGCAACGACGCCATTTTCAACAGCGCTGAATAGACGCCGACGCTTAAAAGACGCTAGTGTGGGCTGGATGTATTACAAAATGATACCACCAACTAATAGTCTAAAAGCCCCCAACTATCGGCTCGATTCGGAAAATGAATTAGATTTCTACTAGACTTCAACAAGTTACGATACGGATAATTTAAAGATATTTGTAAGATAGATATGTCAAATTTGACGTTTCCGCGATTCTGGAGGTCCTCTTGAACGATTTCGACAAGTTATGACTTTTAGATATCCAAGTCACAACTAGTCGATATCTAATGTAGATCTAGTTGATCTCTAAATCGTCTCAAGATCTTGTGATTATCTCGAAATCCGAATAGGCCTGTATGTTCCAAAATTAACTTGGATGTCGTCGTTTAGATGGGACTTTTGATTGTAGTTTATGGCTAAATATTTTCTTAAATGGAATAAAAAACGTAGACAAAACCAAAAAATTGGTATTTATAGTACAAACAGCAACAGTCCTAACTGTACACCTTATTACAAACGGCATAAGGTCCACCGATGTACAGTTAAGGCGATAGTACTGGAGTATAGTGGGTGGTTTTACTTAAATTTAAATTTTACTTTATAATACTTAATAAGGCGGAATAACAAAGTGAATAAGGGGAGAAAGAGAGGAAAAAAAAGGGACAACCCATCTTCTTCTTACAATAAATCCATAGTTTTGAGAGATAATCTTCACACGACCCTGGTCTCGGAGTTACATCCGTTGGACGTTAAAACTCCTATAGACGCAAGCGTGTGTAGGCTAGGGTAGCCACTAATAACCATCAGGTGGGTCACAAGTATGCTTGGTTATCTATATTTTTAAACATGGACAAGAACGGGCATACACCTTTCCCGGTAGGTAGCTAATTTTAACAAACGTTACCTTTTTCTAAGTATAAATTAATATCAAAGTTATCTTAAATTAATAAGGCGAACCCAACGGCCGGGTGGATAATTTACCCTCCACTTCAAAGACGGCCATCTTGATTTTCACCGTATTATTTTTTTAGGAATTATTTCCGTTTCATTAATTCACTTTGCAAAATTTACGCGCGAAGGCATTTGGGTTGGAATACATAATGACAGAAGGAATGTCTGTTGTCTTCGGATCAAACCAAAATGGCGATTTGGTAATGATTTTTTAGGGTTCCGTACCCTAAGGGTAAAAACGGGAGCCTATAGATACTAAGACTCCACTGTCCGTCCGTCTATCTGTCCTTCTGTCTGTCACCAGGCTGTATCTTATGAACCGCGATAGCTAGACAGTTGAAATTTTCACAGGTGATGTAACTATTTCTGTAACAACAAATACTAGAAAGTACGGAACCCTCGATGGGCGAGTCCGACTCGCACTTGTCCGGTTTTAGTATTTAAGATTTTTTTATTATTGACCGAAGCGAAGCGAAGGTCTAAGTTTTGACTCGGGCATTTTGCTTTCGTATGTCCGGATGTTCTCCTCTACAGGTCGCAATTCTTAACCGATTCTCGTGAAATTTTGTGACCGAATTTTATGACTAAATAAATTTTTTTTGTCAATCCGGTTTTTGGAAATTTTTAAAAATGGCGGAGTCGTGATACCTGGCGCCTAAACAAATAGTCGTATCGATATCATAAGACTTTTTTCTTTTTGAAACATGTTTACAGAGTTAATAGCAAAAAATGCAGAAAAAAATTATCGCTGGTTTAGGCGGTATTTAGATATTTAATTTTAACTAATTTTAATTTGAGAAGGAGTAGCTAAATTTCGTCAACCCATCTAAGATCTATTTGGCTCAGTTTGTAAACGTTCGCTTTTTATTGTTTGCACAGAGGGTCTGGGTTCGATCCCCAGTAATTGTATGCTGGGATATTATAACTTTTTGTATTTTTTTACACATAAATTTCGTATTGTTTTTCTTTAATTTACTATACACCGTGTTTTTATTGAATTCCGTTAACTTCGGGGTATAGTTAAGTACGTTTATAAGAACTAAATGGCATAGTTAATTTAAAAAAAAAAAATTTTTTTTTGTTTTCTTTTTTGTTTTTTTTTTTGTTTAAAAAGTAATTAAATGTAGCATATAGCGTTGTTGTAACACGGGCATTACATTTAACTCAACCAAACAATTGAAATCTGTGACATATCAATGTCATTTCGTACATCAATCGACCGAGATTGTACTTAAGTTTAGTAGCACATGTATGAACTCATTCTAAACACTAATCAATATGTAAGCCGGCCCTAAGGCAAGTGTACACGCTTGTAGAGGCCTTATAGTAAAAAAATAAATTATGGATTATCTCCGAAATGGACTTAATTAGAACATCGGTGTCTTTGAGAAAGTTACTTGATTTAAGCTCAGGAATGCACCCTTGAAATTAACGAAAATCAAAAAAAAACACGGTGTATTTAAAGCTCTTAGCACCATGTTATTTCAAGCTCTGCTCGCGAGGTCTACAGCTCACAGAGCCACTAGTTGTATATATGTTAGTTTGTAAGGTATGTATATATGGGCCTTAGTTGCCTAAAAATGAATGCTTTGATTGATTGATTAAACAGACTGCCGTATTCGAACTTCAAGATATTCACAAGAGACGACACGTACTAGATCCATTCTAGATACGTTATAGTTTAGATATCAACTAGTTCTCTTTTGCAGCGCAATTCGGGCAACCAATGTCACTTTTACGTTAGATAGAGTAGGTAAGATATCTATTAGATGTGAATTGGATCTCTAAGTCATATCCTGTGGAAATCGTTCAACAGTATCTCCAGAATCGCGCAAATGTCAAATTTGACAGGTTAGATCTTAAACATATCGTTATCGTATCTAAGTGATCTCTAAAAGATGTCTAATAGATGTGTATTACAAAATCCGAATCGGGCCCAGAGGTTCACTCGCGGATTAAAACATGAAGTAACTGCACTGTACAAAGCTTTAACAGGATAGTATTCTCTTTGTATCTACCGACAATGGCACCATCGCCCACACTGTTAACTGTACAATCTGTACATCGGTGGACCTTATGCCTTTTGCAATAATGTCCACCGATGTACAGTTAGGAGTGTTGGTGTTTGTACTAGAAGCCAATAACCAAGTAACAAAATAACGACTAGAACTCGTACATACCGAAAAACAATCCAACAAGCGGATTAATAAAAGCCCTTGTAGCCAACATGCGGCGTTAACATGCAATATCTTATCTTTCAACTGTGCTGTTACAAAACGAACTTTAGAACAATCAGAATAAGGTTCATTTTAAAACAGTCAAAAGTAGAGGCTGGAAAAAAATGGCTCCTGTTTTAGAATCGGGCGATTCCAATTTTGAAAGTTAGCTGCGCCTTCGTGTTCTGTCTGGACGTTCCGGCTTATTGCACTGGGTATTTACAATGTTGTTGTTTTACTGGTCCAGATGGTTATATTAGTTATTTATGCCTTTTGAACAATCGAGTGCAAAACGTTCTCTAAACGGACTTTCCTTTAACAGGATAATAGTTAACGACTTGGGTGCCTAAACTACAGTCGTATACTTTATTATAAAGTTTTTAAGAAGTACCTAATAACTTAGACATGCCCAGGCTCCAATTTCACCACGGTGACAGGTGCGACAATTGTAAAACATCACTGTTGCTGACGTAACAGGCATCCATGGGCTACGGTTACCGCTTACCATCGGGCGGGCCGTATTCCTGTTTGCCACCATCATTGTTTTATTAAAAAAAACTTTATAATATCGGAAAAAAACAGATATTTCTTTTGCGAAGTTTCTGACAATTGTCAAGATTTAGAAGAATTGTAGGTAATTCTTGACAGGTAATGAGTTATTTGTCGGAATTTCGTGACAATTGTAGTGTTTCTTGTGACAATTGTCATAAACTAAGCAAGAGAAATATCTGTTTTTTTTCGATATAATAAGGTTTTTTTAAATAAAACAATGATGGTGGCAAACAGGAATACGGCCTGCCCGATAGTATGCGGTAACCGTAGCCCATGGATGCCTGTGACGTCAGCAACAGTGATGTTTTACAATTGTCGCACCTGTCACCGTGGTGAAATTGGAGCCAGATGGTTATATCAGTTTTTTATGCCTTTTGAACAATCGAGTCCAAAACGTTCTCTAAACGGACTTTCCTTTAACAGAATAATAGTTAACGACTTGGGTGCCTAAACTACAGTCGTATACTTTATTCTATTTTGACTTTCATCAAGCTTTTAAGAAGTAACTTAGACATGCCCAGGCGGTCGCGATTCTCAGCAATGAGGGAACGAGAAAGAAGAAGTTTTGCGGATGAAAGCTTCTTAAATAGCGACCAGAAAGTACAGCACAGAAAAAACCCTAACAAAGTAGACTAAATTTAAAAGTGGAAAAATTACTGTCTTGGGTGAGACTTGAACTCACGGCCTCTGGATCGATTGGTGGCTCAGATGGCAGAGCGCTGGGGTATCGATCCAGAGGCCGTGAGTTCAAGTCTCACCCAAGACAGTAATTTTTCCACTTTTAAATTTATTCTAAGCTTAATAGCATCGTTCGGAGACGTTTCTGCTTGTTAAAAAAAAAGTAGACTAAGTATCTGATCAAAATCGCAGGAAAGATAAGAATTTATATTTCATACACAGTATGTGCCGAATTATTCACGCTTTAAAAAGGGATTTTCCAGTTAAAATTTGTTGCACAAGGTTGCTTTGACCTAGTTTGGCGATCGAATTTGGGCCGGCTAAAAATTGTTTTAGCCATGGAGCAAGCGTAGCAATATAATTATTTATTATTATTATTTTGTAGTTTCATAGGGCCTTAATAAATAATAATTAATATTTTTGAGGGTGGATCAGCTTTTACGCTGGGATTAAAAAAATATTAGCTTCATAACGGTCAATATTTCTACCAACATCGAACTACGTGGAAACGACATATGAATTTCTTCAAAATTTTCCATTTCGAGATTACACTTCGAATATATCTTTAATCCCGTATGTTCCCGAACATTCCAGAATCAATTCGCATAATTCCGGTATCAAACAGCCAACGGACGCGAATTTCCAAATTTCAATTTTCGAACGTGTAGGGTGCCGCGGTGTTGTATGAACGGCGGTTCGTGCTCGAGTTCCAATTTCGAAATTTGCCAAACGTTATCTTGGGTTTCGTATTTTCGTTGGCAACTGGTGACTTGGCAAATTGTGACGCATTTCACTTACTAGTTGGTTGGATGTGACGTTGTTATCGGCGTGTAACCGGTTGGATAGGACAGCTTGCTGGTTTGAAATTCAACGTTTAAATTCTCGGAATTAGTTGACGTCTCGTCAATTCATTTGGTTTATGTTTTTAATACATATTTTGTTGGTTCGTTATACTCAAAATTTTAACAGGATAAATATTTATATGATTTTTGAATCTTAAAGACAAACTATCAGACGTAAAAAAGTTTATGTATTCCATGGTATAATAATATACTCCGCCTGGTACTCTATTCCCGTCTTTTCTAGGTCACCAAACTGACACAAGCCTACGTCATCATGCGACAGCGCTATATGATAATATGCGATAGCGCTATATAATAGCGGCCATGTTATTGTGACGTAGGCCTGTGTCACTCTGGGAATAGAAGACCATGTTTTATTAGACCATGATGTATTCGATATTTAATACATTACGTTGGTTAAGTCGTGCGTCTTTTTAAGTCGCGGACACCAAAGGGCCTACCGCAAACACCGAAGTTCGCAAATTGCGGGCAACTTTCTCTGTCACTCTAATTTACGCCTTAATTGGAGTAAAGGAGAAAGAGGCCCTTATTTTGCGAACTTCGGTGTGGCAAGAAGCGTCTAACTAAAGGTCTTAAATTATATGAAAAGTAACATTCTGTTCACTGCCTTAAAATATATCCCTTGCTTTGAAAATGTTCGCGTATAGCAGGAAGAAGCATGTCGAAGAAATACTGTTAGAACTGTCAGGGACATAAACTTTCTTGATTTACGCAGTTAAACTGGAACTGTTCTTTCTTCGGCGCAAGTTACTCTTTCTTATCGTCTCTGTTACTTATATTTATGTTTATGACTGCAATATGTACAAAACTTGAGAGCTCTTGTAATCTTTATTTCAAAATTGTATAACTCTAAAAACTGTTTAACTCAAGACTTTAATTAGATATAAAAATAACTGATTAGACTAAGATATTATAACTGATACTAAAGTTGAACCTAGAAACAAAAATTAATAGTAATGTATGTAATAACAGATAGACATACATAGTTTTCCTCTCTTAAGTTAACTTGCATGACATACAATGTACATCTGCGGGCTCAGCACGGTTCCATTTTTATCGACTATCACTATGCGCGTCCCTTTCGCACTTACATACTTGTTAGAACGTGACAGGTATGGTGACAAGGGATAAAAACGCGACCGTGCTAAGCCGCCTGGCCTCCCGCGATACAGGCCTAGCCTAGTGCGGGGACTCCTGGAATCTCTGAATGTCAAGTTGGTTATGCACAACTCTTACCAGAAACTCGTATTGTTACCACTGTAATCTTTCTGTGCAATAAAAATATTTTTTACTTTACTTTACTTTACTTTACTTACTTAAATAAAATATAACCTTGATGAAACTACATAAAACTATAAGGGAAAGATTAATCTTCTTCCTTCCTCGCGTTATCCCGGCATTTTTGCCACGGCTCATGGGAGCCTGGGGTCCGCTTGACAACTAATCCCATGATTTGACGTAGGCACTAGTTTTTACGAAAGCGACTGCCATCTGACCTTCCAACCCAGAGGGGAAACTAGGCCTTATTGGGAATTAGTCCGGTTTCCTCACGATGTTTTCCTTCACCGAAAAGCGACTGGCAAATATCAAATGATATTTCGTACATAAGTTCCGAAAAACTCATTGGTACGAGCCGGGGTTTGAACCCGCGACCTCCGGATTGAAAGTCGCACGCTCTTACCGCTAGGCCACCAGCGCTTCATAAGGGAAAGATTAATATATTAACTTTAGTATACTTACTAAAACTACAACAATTTATGAATAACAACAACACAACAAACTGTCCTGCAGTTTGGCAGAAGAAAAAACTGTACAAATTGGGTTTATTTCGTCTGAATAATTTTTTTTTTAAACTGGCTCCAACTTTGTTTGAATAAACGTCAGTTTTATCACTGACATATCCGATTGATTTCGTATCTTTAGCAAAATTTTGACGTATCTTAAAGTTCTAATCAGGCAGTATGGCTGCTGCCCGACGGAACGTTGGCGCAACTGCGCAGCGACGCCATTTTGCATAGCGCTGACTAGACACCGACGCTCGGGACACGCTAGTGTGGGGTGCCCTTAAATTTCAGCCAGGACAACTATTTGAGCCACGAAAAAAACTCACGACCACATTACGCTTGTTTTTAAAATAACTTGTCCAGTAGCAAAAAGTGGGAAAAAAACATATCATTGTCTCGCTGTCATAACCGAGCACTTAATGAATCATTCCAGAGTTCAGCGTTAATAGTCAATAAATTATAGTCGTTAACAACCAGGTCTGAAAGGTGTGGGCTTTAGTGTTCTAGTGAATTATTGGGATTATTAAATGTATCGTTTTTAGGGTATCACTCCCACTTTTATAGGTTATTAGCGTTGACATTTGTATGATTCTTGTTTGATCTTCAGACTTATTCTCGTATTCTGTTTGTAATAACAGGTTAGGAATTTGATCTGGATTTATAGATAATACATATTACGATCTGCCAGTGTCAAAAGTGACTATAGTGAGACGACACTATACCTACTCTTTTCTATCTTTAGGTATTGAAATAAAAGTAAACAAACTATTTGAAAATTTTCGGGTAGTTATAACATTTATTGGTTAACCAACCAAATACTAAAGCGCTTAGATCTGTCACTGAACGACCTGACTTTAACCTACATTATTTGATCATGTTATGTTTTCATCTACTCTCAACTAGCTTAAGGACCCATTTGAGGGTAAATTGTGTTTACTTCTATTTAAATACCTAAAGATACAGACAATGCTTGTCTACGGGTGATTGTGCACTACAATGAATTTTACTGTCCGGCAGTCTGAGTTTTCATGGTCCGATATGGCATGAAAACAACGGATGATTGGCTTGTGCACTTGTCCGTCTTTTTACTCGCAAGTGCGGCGCAGTGGCATGAAAGAAACGGATGATTGGCTTGTGCACTTGTCCGTCTTTTTACTCGCAGGTGCGGCGTAGTAGCATGAAACACACACCCCCCCCTAGCCCGCCCCCGCCCGGCCAAGTCATGAATGATACTAATTCCAGACGCAGTGCACAAGCATAAACACGTTTTTCATAGCTGTCATCTCGGACCGGAAAAAAACTGTCCGGAATGGCGAAAAGTGAAATGTCGGACGGTAAAATTACGTCTAGTGCACAAGCTACTATATACATTTAATGGCGTGCCATATCGGACCGTAAAAACTCGGACTGCCGGACAGTAAAATTCATTGTAGTGCACAATCGCCCTATGGCTTGTCTATTCCATTTTCGAATACTCAAACTAATTCCACTTTCCTATTGTTTCAGATGCGAGCAACGGGAATTCAAAATAAACAGCGCGTTTGAAAATGTTCGCCTGATCCGATGTGTCGGACTGTGTTGGTGTAGTGAGTGATGTGATCAGTGATGTGATGGTGGCCATCATGCTGGCGGCGCTGCGGGTGCTGGCTCTGGCGGCCTTCGGGGTGGCGCACGCCAATCTAAATAATGGTAAGTGTAGACAATATTTTCCAGTTCACGGAACAATGGCGTTTCGGACTATCGGGAGAGGTGCGCGGGGCCGAAGCCAACATGTAGCTATTGTAAAACAATACAGCTTTTATTATAGACATCAATGATATTACATATTATTAAATATAAAACATTAAATTAGCTTAAAAATAATAATACAAACTATCTCTAAACTAAATAAACTTAAAATAAAGAGCCTATAAATAAAAAACGTCCCCCAAGTCACTGCCGATGGGCAGTGTGCCCAGAAGGCTGGCCGCATTGCCACGTTGTATGGCAATGCTAATGCGTTGAGCAAAATACTGGCCAGCCCTCTGGTCCCTTGTGGCATCTATAAGGCGCTCCGCTAAGGCCTGTATATACGGCGCAAGCTTGGCCCCCACGGCCCCAGCGTTTCGACCCCAAACGCCTTAAAAATATAACTACTGCCAAGCATTTTTTTAAACCTTGATATAGCCCAATATTTTGAATTATTTTATGCTCTTTACGTAGGACTGAATCGTGTATTTAGGTAACAACTTTGTATTATTAAACTGTCCCATTAAAAACGAAATAATAAACCAAAGAACGAAAAAGAACGTAATAATACCGGTATTTTTGTATGGACCAGCAAATACCGGTTTCCGACCCCTGCTGCCAAGGGTGGCATATTTGCGGCGTTTAAGGTCTTCTGCCATGGACGCGGCATGGCCAGCATCTCTGCTGGTGCCCAGAAGGTGGGAGGGCGCGAGGGTGTCGTCGGGTGTAGCTATTTAATGTAATGTAACTAATGTAAAGGTGTAAATCGAGTGGATGGTGCCCTTGTCCATGTCATGGGACTCACGCAAAGCTAGTAGGGTGCCAGGGTGTAAGGACTATTGATATATTTAACACTTTCGCAACCAGGCAAAATTTCAAACAATACCCCAGAAACCGACAGTACTCGCTAGTCGGGCAACGACGTGCAACTCAATGCCGCACGCCGCGAACCCGCTAGTCGGGCAAGCGGCGGACGCTCAGGGCTGTGCCAAGTAACTTTCGTATAAGTACGTGGATAAAATTAAATCTGCTGTCTCATCTGTTTAGGCTCCCCGTTTTATGAATTATCACAATGCATTCAGTGTAGCAGTAGGAAATGAATAAAATCACACAAAGCCAAATCATCAACAGGCTAAACCACAAAGTCCAGTAAGAAAGCAGAAATCACAGTTGTCCAAAAAACAAGCCGAGTCGTCAAAATGAAAATTAACACAACACAACAACGTCCGAAGCACATCACAAACCATTACGGAATGGCTCCGATTGCAATTTTACACCGAGACCGGGTTTAAAAAAAACCGGGTCGCAAACTTCAAATAGATAAGGGATGGTAAACAACATCTCCAGGGTTAAGTGTATGATCACAGTAACTACATTCTTTTGTCAAAGAAGTTGCGACTTTATTGTATGTGTACGAACGTACTAATTATCGTAACTATTCAAAGCTACTTGTTACGTTTTGCTTCCATGCAGTTGCAGTGCAGTGCTATTTTATGATGACTGACCTATTGTCTTTTTCTGAGAACTGCCGCTTAGAAGTTAGAATGTTGTTAGGTACTTAGTTGAATTTCTTGGTTTATTTTTCTCCGAATTTTGTTTCACAAAAATCATCCTATGAGTACTCATGAAATAGATGTATACCTATACTTACTAAATATTCGTAAACACAAATTAGGTTGTACGATTTACGAAAATTCTAACTCCTATTGATACATACCCGTGTATGCAATTTCACGTAACCAACTAATAAGAATTTTTATTTTGTAATCACATTAGGTAAAGTAAATAAAAATACAAAGTGAAGTAATAAAATATAATAATCAACTGTACCAACTTTTCGACCACATAATAATCAGAAGACTTACAATTTTTTCTGTTAGTGGCAGCCCTGAGGTAGTGAAGATGCAATGCTTGCCCGCCTGTCGGGCACTTCGGCGTCGCGTGTAGGTTTATAGCTCTTGCCCGACTAGCGGGTATGCCGGCATCTGAGTAAAGTTTACGAGTGCCCGAGAGTCGGGTACGCGGTGTCGAATGTGTGTGTTAACACATTCGACACCGCGTACCCGACTGTGTTAACACACACATTCGACACCGCGTACCCGACTCTCGGGCACTCGTAAACTTAATAATATCGTAATCTTATTAGTTGGTTACGTGAAATTGCATACACGGGTATGTATCAATAGGAGTTAGAATTTTCGTAAATCGTACAACCTAATTTGTGTTTACGAATATTTAGTAAGTATAGGTATACATCTATTTCATGAGTACTCATAGGATGATTTTTGTGAAACAAAATTCGGAGAAAAATAAACCAAGAAATTCAAGTAAGTACCTAACAACATTCTAACTTCTAAGCGGCAGTTCTCAGAAAAAGACAATAGGTCAGTCATCATAAAATAGCACTGCACTGCAACTGCATGGAAGCAAAACGTAACAAGTAGCTTTGAATAGTTACGATAATTAGTACGTTCGTACACATACAATAAAGTCGCAACTTCTTTGACAAAAGAATGTAGTTACTGTGATCATACACTTAACCCTGGAGATGTTGTTTACCATCCCTTATCTATTTGAAGTTTGCGACCCGGGTTTTTTTCAACCCGGTCTCGGTGTAAAATTGCAATCGGAGCCATTCCGTAATGGTTTGTGATGTGCTTCGGACGTTGTTGTGTTGTGTTAATTTTCATTTTGATGACTCGGCTTGTTTTTTGGACAACTGTGATTTCTGCTTTCTTACTGGACTTTGTGGTTTAGCCTGTTGATGATTTGGCTTTGTGTGATTTTATTCATTTCCTACTGCCCCACTAGTGTAGTAAATGAAGCAAGTTGTTGTATGGAGACCCATGCATTAATTTCTCAGTCGATGAAATTTAGCTTAGTTATTGTATAGTATGAGCCGAGACTAACATTATAAATATCCAAAAAAAAAACACTCCTAAGTTAGGTAAAAACACAAATCTGATTATATATTGAACCGAGTAATTCCTCAGTCCAAAATTATTTTACAAAATAAGTTATTTGTATCAGTATGTGATACTAGAAAAAAATCTAAAAGTTTTGTCAAACATGAGAATATTTTTTTATGATACTTCCTTTTTTTGACGCTCATTTTCATCGGAAAATTGCTCTGTCATTTTTTTCTTCTTATATGTTCTTAGAATATAATTTGGCGCAGTGGGTAAAAAAATCCAAAAAAAATGCGTATCGAAATGTATGTATTATAGAACTATTAAAAACTGAGAGTGGAAAATTTTTAGATTTTCATTTTGTAGGTATAAAACGGCAATAAAATGGCATTCCAGTGAAAAAAATAGACTGAGCAATTTTCCGGTCCAAGACACGCCAAAAAATTTTATTTTATTAATACTGGTATTTCTGCTGGGATATTTTTTTGATATTTCATATATTGTTGCAATACGTTACATGAATATGTCTGGTGAAGAAAGTTTGAACGGAGCATTTTTCCGTAAAAAGATATTAACGATATAAGACTTTAGGTATTTACTTTAATTCTATTATTATTATTCTTTGGAAATTTATACAATACTTTTTATTTATTGATACTTTATCATACTGTAAAGTTTTTTCTGGCTGAGGAATTACTGCGGGGTCCACTACCTTTATTTACTACACTACACTGAATGCATTGTGATAATTCATAAAACGGGGAGCCTAAACAGATGAGACAGCAGATTTAATTTTATCCACGTACTTATACGAAAGTTACTTGGCACAGCCCTGAGCGTCCGCCGCTTGCCCGACTAGCGGGTTCGCGGCGTGCGGCATTGAGTTGCACGTCGTTGCCCGACTAGCGAGTACTGTCGGTTTCTGGGGTATTGTTTAAAATTTTGCCTGGTTGCGAAAGTGTTAAAATGTACTGGGCTATTGGATGAAACCCATGGACTGAATACTTTGGCAATGGAATAAAAACCGGACCTTAAAAAACTAGAAACAGAGGTATTGATGCAAATTCATTTTAAAATTACTGTATTCATATATCAAGATGAGTTAGAACTTGGTTAGAACACAACATGACGCATGACTACTTCGAATTTCACCCTCAAATGAGTTTGATTATGTTGAATAAACAAGATATATACGAAGTTGAAAATGAAATCAGTGTATTTATAATTATAATTTATGCTTTAAATACCCTGGAGCTATCTTTAATATTCTTGTTTATTTACAATTTATTTGACTTCGACTGTACTTTACAAATAAATAAAATTAATAATCTAGATTATTTACGTAGGCACCCTATCAACCAAATCTCACTGTATGCTCATTGTATGCCTTTGAACGTTATATACAAAATCGTCACTCACGTCACAAAAAACACGCCAATATTGGCGCAAGCGAACCAAACAAACAAATCAAAGATTAATTTGATTGTAAATATTAAATGTGTGTATACACTAAACAAGTTCGAAAGCATAAAAAATATACCGACAGCGTAGGTACACCGATGCACTTCCAATAACTATTAGGCCGGGGTCGTTTTCACCCGCCGCCCGCGGCCGACAGCGGCCCGCCGCCCGCGGCGTCTGAATGGTATGTTCGGAAATGCTCGGGAGTGGTCGTTTTCGCCCGCCGCGTGCGGCGTCCCCCCGCCGCCCGCGTCTGCCGCCCGCTGGCCACCGCGTCTTTACTAGTCTTTCTTTATGGTAGAAGAGCCGGCCGCAAAATTTCTAACCGACTTGATACCACGATGAAATGCACAATGGTTTCCCAGAAAAGTTATGCTAAGTCCGAATTCGATAGTCTGCCACGGCGGAACTTGCCGAAAGTACGAAAAAGAAGGCCACTTCCGGTGCGAAAAAAGGGGCTGATTTAACCCATCTGATACCGAGATAGTAGTTATGGCAGCAGTTAGAAATTTACATGTAGACACAGAAAAGCGAAGTCTGCCACTATTTTTTTTGCCGGAAGTGCTTGGCAGACGCTCTCAAAGGTGACCATCGGGACCCCTAAATTAACCCATCTGATACCACCATGAAACCAATGCCAGTCGGTAGGTATGAACTCTCATGTCAGGAATATATAAGTCTGCCAAGGCTTTTCCTGCCGAAACACCATGGCAGACGAGATTATGTAAGCAAGGTCGCCATCGGTTACCCTACACTAACCCATCTGATACCACCATGAAACCAATTCCATTCGGTAGGTATGAACCCCCATTTTAGGAATATATAAGTCTGCCAAGGTTTTTCCTGCCGAAACACCTTGGCAGACGAGATTATAAGCAAGATGACCATCGGTTACCGTACACTAACCCATCTGATACCGCCATGAAACCAATTCCAGTCGGTAGGTATGAACCCTCATTTCATGAATATATAAGTCTGCCAAGGCCTTTCCTGCCGAAACTCCTTGACAGACGAGATTATGTAAGCAACATCCGCATCCGTGGGACCGGTATACGTGATTACTGTAGGCTTATTTATTACTTTATGCTTTTACATATTTGTATATTATTATGTTATTAATGAAATATATTTATAATTTATTAAACCTATACCTAATACATTGGGAATTCATTACCTGCTTACGGCAGTAGTAGGGAGTAGTGGGTGAGTTCTGGCTCACTTAGCCAGGCCAACAGTCCCTCCCCCTTTTTTTCCCCTTGTTGAGGCCCTGCAACCTTACCTTGAACCCAACCTAATGTCATTGTAGCTCGAATCTAACCTAATCTATTTTTATTGCTTTTAGAAAATATTCTAATAACAATTATCTACTTTTGCAAAGTTAAATGTTGAATTCTTTATTTCGCAAAATGGAATTTTAATGTGACTATAATGTATGTGCAATCTACTTAGAAACTGGGTTTAGAAATATAAAAACACACATTTTATATAGGATAATAAGTTTATTCAAGTAATATTCTGAACATATGAGATATAGTAACGTCATTACTTATTCTGTGTACAGTGGAGAAAACATGCAAGTTGACAATTTTCGTTTTAAAATAAAGATAAACTAAACAGTATTTGCCACAAACCGATGTAAAAAAAACTTTGCAGTTGTTGATTACAATACCATATCTTAAGGCCCCAGTACACAATGGGCCATCGCCGGCCATTCCAAGGGACGCATTTATGCGTTAGAGGGAGCAAATGATATTGCTATCTCATTCTACCGCATGGCTGCGTCCCTTGGAGTGGCCGGCAATGGCCCATTGTGTACTGGGGCCTTTACAATTTCTCTCCATGAACATTTTATGATACCCAACCAACCTTCCGGTTTTCGCCCGAATGAATTAAAATATTCACCAACACCATTGACATCAATATAAATGGCTATCCGATGTCAGCCAGGTTTAAAATCCGGATCTAAATTGATAATAAGCAATTTAAACAGGTGAACAGGTAGCTGAACAAACATTGGCATTTTGTTAGCTGCAAATACATTCGATTCCACGCCTATATTCATTTTACTCATATAGTGTTACACAGAACTCATTTGCTGTCAAGAATTACCGACAATTGTCGTGTTTCTTGTGACAATTGTCATTAGCTTCGCAAAATAAGTACTTAGTATTTGGCGATATAATGGAGTTTTTATTTTATTAACATGTTGGTGGCAAACAAGCACACCGCCCGTCTGATGGTAAGCGGTTACCGTAGCCTATGGAGGCCTGTAACGTCAGTACCAACTGTGATGTCGACAAGTGTCGCACCTGCCACCGTAGTGAAATAGAGGCCAGGCCCCAATTTCACATCGGTGACAGGTGCGACGAATTGTAAAATCACTATCGCTGACGTCACAGGCATCCATGGGCTACGATTACCACTTACCATCGGGCGGGCCGTATTCCTGTTTGCCACCATCATTGTATTATTTAAAAAAAACTTTATTATATCGGAAAAAACAGATATTTCTCCTGTGAAGTTTCTGACAATTGTCAAAGATCTAGAAGAATTGTAGGTAATTCTTGACAGGTAATGAGTTATGTCGGAATTTCGTGACAATTGCAGTGTTTCTGTGACAATTGTCATAAACTTAGCAAGAGAAATATCTGTTTTTTTCCGATATCATAAAGTTTTTTTTTAATAATACAATGATGGTGGCAAACAGGAATACGGCCCGCCCGATGGTAAGCGGTAACCGTAGTTCATGGATGCCTGTGACGTCAGCAACAGTGATTTTACAATTCGTCGCACCTGTCACGTTGGTGAAACAGGGGCCAGGAGTTAAGTCAAAAGCTAGTAAACAGTAATCTCCTCCATAGTCCTCTCTAACTTTCAGGCAGTTTTATTAACTTCTTATGGTATCAATGTGGAGTATAAATAGTCTACTATACATATATCCCAAAAACTTTAACGTTTACGTTTTTAAATACAGGGTGACCTTAGCCATTGGACAAACCCTGAAATCCCACATAGGGTTACTTCTCAGAAATGCTCTAACGGTAATTTCTTTTTAATTAGAACAAAAGATAAAACATTAAATTATCAAACAAAAGTTAATTCCAATAATCGACAACAAAAAGAAACATACTGTATTAATCATTGGCAGTGCTTTTGACAATTTGTTTGAAAATGTGCGGCAATGATGACATTTGTCAAAAGTCAGAATCTTATTAATGTCATAAATAAAAAAGATAATCAAAACGGTCGAAGAAAGTTTTAATTAATTTAATTTAATGTAATAATTTAATAATTAATAATTATTAATCTTATTTAAAGCTGCAACACGACTGATTAATTGACACGATTGTTCTCCCAGAAGGAGGTTCGTGGGGTATTTGACTATGGTACGGTCGTATAGAGGGCGGTCTCACGACCTCCAGAAAATTCCGACTTTTGGTCTACCGCTTCCGGTCAGAAAAATGTTCAACGGCCTGGCGTAACGGTGAAACCTAGGTGGGGGGTACTCGACCAAATGTCATAGAGGGACCCTGGCAGTTTTTGACGTCACCATTTTTTTTTCAAAATGGCCGACTTTTTTTTTTTAATTTTTTCAAGTTTGTCCTAGCGCGCTGAAATTTTGGTCACGGAATCTCGGGGTCCTCTAGATTCGTATGGGGAAAAAAAATTTCGAAAAAATCCAAGATGGCGGAAAAAATGGCCACTTTTATTTTGTATGGCAACTTTTAAACGGTGCGAGATAGGTGGGGGGTGCTCGACCGAATGTCATAGAGGGCCCCGAGACAAAACAAACTGCATTTAAAAATTTTCAAACGGGCCGACTTTTTTTTTTTAATTTTTTCAAGTTGGTCCGAGCGCGCTGAGATTTTGCATGGCGAGAGATAGAGGCCTCTAGATTCCTATGAAAAAAAAAATTTTTGGAAAAAATCCAGGATGGCGGAAATAATGGTCATTTTAATTTTGTATGGCAACTTTTAAACGGTGCGTGATAGGTGGGGGGTGCTCGACCAAATGTCATAGAGGGCCCCGAGAGAAATAAAACTGCATTTAAAATTTTTCAAAATGGCCGACTCTTTTTTTTTTTTTTTTTTCAAGTTGGTCCGAGCGCGCTGAGATTTGGCATGCGGCGAGCCTGGGGGCCCAAGATTACCATGTGAAAAAAATTTTTTGGAAAAGTCCAAAACGGCGCGGGCACGGGCAATAGTCAAATTTCCAAGTAGGTTAAGCGAGCCCGAAGGGCGAGCTTCAGGCCGGGAGGCCGAAGGCCGACCCCGCGGAGGGCCGTCAGGCCCGGAGCTTCACCCCGAATGTCCAAGCGTGCCCCACCCCCAGTAATTTTGGGCGAGGCCGAAGGCCGAGCTGCGGGAATGACGAACAAAGCAAAATCCTATACAAAAAGTGTGTTAAGCGAGCCCGAAGGGCGAGCTTCACGCCGGGAGGCCGAAGGCCGACCCCGGCGGAGGGCCGAAGGCCCGGAGCCGCCACCCCGACTCCCAAAACGCGAGGCCGAAGGCCGAGCTGCGTAAATGCAGTTCCTCCAAGCGGTCTACAAAGTCAACTGTCTTGATAAGCGAAGCCGGCGGGCCGAAGGCCCGACGGCGAAGCGTCGAGGCTCGCGAAGGCCGAAGGCCGTGCTCCGCGTAGGGCCGAAGGCCCGAAGCGTCACACGAGAGGGGGAAGTTGGAGCTTAAACACGACCCACACGACACTTTTACTATTGGGTCGTGTTTAAGCTCCAACTTCCCGCTTACCCCCCAAAGCAAAACCAACCCTCTAAGTGTTTTAATAAGCGAAGCGGCGGGCCGAAGGCCCGACGCTGAGCTTCGGAACCCAGCGAAGGCCGAAGGCCGAGCTCCGCGTAGGGCCGAAGGCCCGGAGCGTCCCTTTAGATTTCCCATGCACGCGAGGCCGAAGGCCGAGCTGCGGGAATGAAGTGCTCGCACGCGGATCTTTCCGTCCTAACAAAAGTAGAAATTCATTTCTCTTTCCCTTTGGAAAACAAAACTACGGCACCAACAACAGCACAAACAACAGCACCAACAACAACAACACATAAACAACAATACCAACAACAGCACAAACAACAACACGCGCACCGCGGGGCCCTCGGGCCCCGCGCACAGGGCAAAATCTAGTTATTAATCTTATTTAAAGCCGCAATCCGACTGACTGATTGACACGATTGTTCTCCCGGAAGGGGGTTCGTGGGGTATTTGAGTTTGGTACGGTCGTATAGAGGGCGGTCTGGTGACCTCCAGAAAAATCCGACTTTTGGTCTACCGCTTCCGGTCAGAAAAATGTTCAACGGCCCGGCGTAACGGTGAAACCTATGTGGGGGGTGCTCGACCAAATGTCATAGAGGGACCCTGGCAGTTTTTGACGCCGCCATTTTTTTTTCAAAATGGCCGACTTTTTTTTTTTAATTTTTTCAAGTTTGTCCTAGCGCGCTGAAATTTTGGTCACGGAATCTCGGGGTCCTCTAGATTCGTATGGGGAAAAAAAATTTCGAAAAAATCCAAGATGGCGGAAAAAATGGCCACTTTTATTTTGTATGGCAACTTTTAAACGGTGCGAGATAGGTGGGGGGTGCTCGACCAAATGTCATAGAGGGCCCCGAGGCAAAACAAACTGCATTTCAAAAAATTCAAACGGGCCGACTTTTTTTTTTTAATTTTTTCAAGTTGGTTCGAGCGCGCTGAGATTTTGCATGGCGAGAGATAGAGGCCTCTAGATTCCTATGAAAAAAAAAAAAATCGGAAAAAATCCACGATGGCGGAAATAATGGTCATTTTAATTTTGTATGGCAACTTTTAAACGGTGCGAGATGGGTGGGGGGTGCTCGACCAAATGTCATAGAGGGCCCCGAGACAAAACAAACTGCATTTAAAAATTTTCAAAATGGCCGACTTTTTTTTTTTTTCTTTTTCAAGTTGGTCCGAGCGTGCTGAGATTTGGCATGCGGCGAGCTAGGGGGCCCAAGATTACCATGTGAAAAAAAAATTTTGGAAAAATCCAAAATGGCGGCGGACACGGGCAAAATTCAAATTTCCAAGTAGGTTAAGCGAGCCCGAAGGGCGAGCTTCAGGCCGGGAGGCCGAAGGCCGACCCCGCGGAGGGCCGTCAGGCCCGGAGCTTCACCCCGAATGTCCAAGCGTGCCCCACCCCCAGTAATTTTGGGCGAGGCCGAAGGCCGAGCTGCGGGAATGACCAACAAAGCAAAATCCTATACAAAAAGTGTGTTAAGCGAGCCCGAAGGGCGAGCTTCATGCCGGGAGGCCGAAGGCCGACCCCGGCGGAGGGCCGAAGGCCCGGAGCCTCCACCCCGACTCCCAAAACGCGAGGCCGAAGGCCGAGCTGCGTGAATGCAGTTCCCCCAAGCGTTCTACAAAGTCAACTGTCTTGATAAGCGAAGCCGGCGGGCCGAAGGCCCGACGGCGAAGCGTCGAGGCTCGCGAAGGCCGAAGGCCGAGCTCCGCGTAGGGCCGAAGGCCCGAAGCGTCACACGAGAGGGGGAAGTTGGAGCTTAAACACGACCCAATAGGAAAAGTGTCTTAGACAAGCGAAACGGCGGGCCGAAGGCCGAAGGCCGTAGGCCCGACGTGAGGTTGTCAAGACACTTTTACTATTGGGTCGTGTTTAAGCTCCAACTTCCCGCTTACCCCCCAAAGCAAAACCAACCCTCCAAGTGTTTTAATAAGCGAAGCGGCGGGCCGAAGGCCCGACGCTGAGCTTCGAAACCCAGCGAAGGCCGAAGGCCGAGCTCCGCGTAGGGCCGAAGGCCCGGAGCGTCCCTTACGAGTTCCCAAGCACGCGAGGCCGAAGGCCGAGCTGCGGGAATGAAGTGCTCGCATGCGGACCTTTTCTTTCTAGCACAAGTACAACTTCATTTCTTTTTCTCTTTGGAAAACAAAACTATAGCACAAATAACAACACCAACAACAGCACCAACAACATTACCAAAAACAACAGCACAAACAATAGTACCAACAACAAACAACACGCGCACCGCGGGGCCCTCGGGCCCCGCGCACAGGGCAAATACTAGTTAATCTTATTTAAAGCCGCAATCCGACTGACTGATTGACACGATTGTTCTCCCGGAAGGGGGTTCGTGGGGTATTTGAGTTTGGTACGGTCGTATAGAGGGCGGTCTGGTGACCTCCAGAAAAATCCGACTTTTGGTCTACCGCTTCCGGTCAGAAAAATGTTCAACGGCCCGGCGTAACGGTGAAACCTATGTGGGGGGTGCTCGACCAAATGTCATAGAGGGACCCTGGCAGTTTTTGACGCCGCCATTTTTTTTTCAAAATGGCCGACTTTTTTTTTTTAATTTTTTCAAGTTTGTCCTAGCGCGCTGAAATTTTGGTCACGGAATCTCGGGGTCCTCTAGATTCGTATGGGGAAAAAAAATTTCGAAAAAATCCAAGATGGCGGAAAAAATGGCCACTTTTATTTTGTATGGCAACTTTTAAACGGTGCGAGATAGGTGGGGGGTGCTCGACCAAATGTCATAGAGGGCCCCGAGGCAAAACAAACTGCATTTCAAAAAATTCAAACGGGCCGACTTTTTTTTTTTAATTTTTTCAAGTTGGTTCGAGCGCGCTGAGATTTTGCATGGCGAGAGATAGAGGCCTCTAGATTCCTATGAAAAAAAAAAAAATCGGAAAAAATCCACGATGGCGGAAATAATGGTCATTTTAATTTTGTATGGCAACTTTTAAACGGTGCGAGATGGGTGGGGGGTGCTCGACCAAATGTCATAGAGGGCCCCGAGACAAAACAAACTGCATTTAAAAATTTTCAAAATGGCCGACTTTTTTTTTTTTTCTTTTTCAAGTTGGTCCGAGCGTGCTGAGATTTGGCATGCGGCGAGCTAGGGGGCCCAAGATTACCATGTGAAAAAAAAATTTTGGAAAAATCCAAAATGGCGGCGGACACGGGCAAAATTCAAATTTCCAAGTAGGTTAAGCGAGCCCGAAGGGCGAGCTTCAGGCCGGGAGGCCGAAGGCCGACCCCGCGGAGGGCCGTCAGGCCCGGAGCTTCACCCCGAATGTCCAAGCGTGCCCCACCCCCAGTAATTTTGGGCGAGGCCGAAGGCCGAGCTGCGGGAATGACCAACAAAGCAAAATCCTATACAAAAAGTGTGTTAAGCGAGCCCGAAGGGCGAGCTTCATGCCGGGAGGCCGAAGGCCGACCCCGGCGGAGGGCCGAAGGCCCGGAGCCTCCACCCCGACTCCCAAAACGCGAGGCCGAAGGCCGAGCTGCGTGAATGCAGTTCCCCCAAGCGTTCTACAAAGTCAACTGTCTTGATAAGCGAAGCCGGCGGGCCGAAGGCCCGACGGCGAAGCGTCGAGGCTCGCGAAGGCCGAAGGCCGAGCTCCGCGTAGGGCCGAAGGCCCGAAGCGTCACACGAGAGGGGGAAGTTGGAGCTTAAACACGACCCAATAGGAAAAGTGTCTTAGACAAGCGAAACGGCGGGCCGAAGGCCGAAGGCCGTAGGCCCGACGTGAGGTTGTCAAGACACTTTTACTATTGGGTCGTGTTTAAGCTCCAACTTCCCGCTTACCCCCAAAGCAAAACCAACCCTCCAAGTGTTTTAATAAGCGAAGCGGCGGGCCGAAGGCCCGACGCTGAGCTTCGAAACCCAGCGAAGGCCGAAGGCCGAGCTCCGCGTAGGGCCGAAGGCCCGGAGCGTCCCTTACGAGTTCCCAAGCACGCGAGGCCGAAGGCCGAGCTGCGGGAATGAAGTGCTCGCATGCGGACCTTTTCTTTCTAGCACAAGTACAACTTCATTTCTTTTTCTCTTTGGAAAACAAAACTATAGCACAAATAACAACACCAACAACAGCACCAACAACATTACCAAAAACAACAGCACAAACAATAGTACCAACAACAAACAACACGCGCACCGCGGGGCCCTCGGGCCCCGCGCACAGGGCAAATACTAGTTAATCTTATTTAAAGCTGCAACACGACTGATTAATTGACACGATTGTTCTCCCAGAAGGGGGTTCGTGGGGTATTTGACTTTGGTACGGTCGTATAGAGGGCGGTCTCGTGACCTCCAGAAAATTCCGACTTTTGGTCTACCGCTTCCGGTCAGAAAAATGTTCAACGGCCTGGCGTAACGGTGAAACCTAGGTGGGGGGTGCTCGACCAAATGTCATAGAGGGACCCTGGCAGTTTTTGACGCCGCCATTTTTTTTTTCAAAATGAACGACTTTTTTTTTTAATTTTTTCAAGTTTGTCCTAGCGCGCTGAAATTTTGGTCACGGAATCTCGGGGTTCTCTAGATTCGTATGGAAAAAAATTTTTTCGAAAAAATCCAAGATGGCGGAAAAAATGGCCACTTTTATTTTGTATGGCAACTTTTAAACGGTGCGAGATAGGTGGGGGGTGCTCGACCGAATGTCATAGAGGGCCCCGAGACAAAACAAACTGCATTTAAAAATTTTCAAACGGGCCGACTTTTTTTTTTTTTTTTTTTCAAGTTGGTCCGAGCGCGCTGAGATTTGGCATGCGGCGAGCTAGGGGGCCCAAGATTACCATGTGAAAAAAAAATTTTGGAAAAATCCAAAATGGCGGCGGACACGGGCAAAATTCAAATTTCCAAGTAGGTTAAGCGAGCCCGAAGGGCGAGCTTCAGGCCGGGAGGCCGAAGGCCGACCCCGCGGAGGGCCGTCAGGCCCGGAGCTTCACCCCGAATGTCCAAGCGTGCCCCACCCCCAGTAATTTTGCGCGAGGCCGAAGGCCGACCTGCGGGAATGACCAACAAAGCAAAATTCTATACAAAAAGTGTGTTAAGCGAGCCCGAAGGGCGAGCTTCACGCCGGGAGGCCGAAGGCCGACCCCGGCGGAGGGCCGAAGGCCCGGAGCCTCCACCCCGACTCCCAAAACGCGAGGCCGAAGGCCGAGCTGCGTGAATGCAGTTCCCCCAAGCGTTCTACAAAGTCAACTGTCTTGATAAGCGAAGCCGGCGGGCCGAAGGCCCGACGGCGAAGCGTCGAGGCTCGCGAAGGCCGAAGGCCGAGCTCCGCGTAGGGCCGAAGGCCCGAAGCGTCACACGAGAGGGGGAAGTTGGAGCTTAAACACGACCCAATAGGAAAAGTGTCTTAGACAAGCGAAACGGCGGGCCGAAGGCCGTAGGCTTCGAAACCCAGCGAAGGCCGAAGGCCGAGCTCCGCGTAGGGCCGAAGGCCCGGAGCGTCCCTTACGAGTTCCCAAGCACGCGAGGCCGAAGGCCGAGCTGCGGGAATGAAGTGCTCGCATGCGGACCTTTTCTTTCTAGCACAAGTACAACTTCATTTCTTTTTCTCTTTGGAAAACAAAACTATAGCACAAATAACAACACCAACAACAGCACCAACAACATTACCTAAAACAACAGCACAAACAACAGTACCAACAACAAACAACACGCGCACCGCGGGGCCCTCGGGCCCCGCGCACAGGGCAAAATCTAGTTAATCTTATTTAAAGCTGCAACACGACTGATTAATTGACACGATTGTTCTCCCAGAAGGAGGTTCGTGGGGTATTTGACTATGGTACGGTCGTATAGAGGGCGGTCTCACGACCTCCAGAAAATTCCGACTTTTGGTCTACCGCTTCCGGTCAGAAAAATGTTCAACGGCCTGGCGTAACGGTGAAACCTAGGTGGGGGGTGCTCGACCAAATGTCATAGAGGGACCCTGGCAGTTTTTGACGCCACCATTTTTTTTTCAAAATGGCCGACTTTTTTTTTTTAATTTTTTCAAGTTTGTCCTAGCGCGCTGAAATTTTGGTCACGGAATCTCGGGGTCCCCTAGATTCCTACGAAAAAAAAATTTTTGGAAAAATGCTTCAATTGTTGGAAAAATGGCCACTTTTATTTTGTATGGCAACTTTTAAACGGTGCGAGATAGGTGGGGGGTGCTCGACCGAATGTCATAGAGGACTCCGAGACAAAACAAACTCCATTTAAAAAATTTTAAACGGGCCGACTTTTTTTTTTTTTTTTCAAGTTGGTCCGAGCGCGCTGAAATTTTGCATGGCGAGAGATAGCAACCTCTAGATTCCTACCAAAAAAAAAAATTTCGGAAAAAATCCAAGATGGCGGAAATAATGGTCATTTTAATTTTGTATGGCAACTTTTAAACGGTGCGAGATGGGTGGGGGGTGCTCGACCAAATGTCATAGAGGGCCCCGAGACAAAACAAACTGCATTTAAAAATTTTCAAAATGGCCGTCTTTTTTTTTTTTTTTTTTCAAGTTGGTCCGAGCGCGCTGAGATTTGGCATGCGGCGAGCTAGGGGGCCCAAGATTACCATGTGAAAAAAAATTTTTGGAAAAATCCAAAATGGCGGCGGACACGGGCAAAATTCAAATTTCCAAGTAGGTTAAGCGAGCCCGAAGGGCGAGCTTCAGGCCGGGAGGCCGAAGGCCGACCCCGCGGAGGGCCGTCAGGCCCGGAGCTTCACCCCGAATGTCCAAGCGTGCCCCACCCCCAGTAATTTTGGGCGAGGCCGAAGGCCGAGCTGCGGGAATGACCAACAAAGCAAAATCCTATACAAAAAGTGTGTTAAGCGAGCCCGAAGGGCGAGCTTCATGCCGGGAGGCCGAAGGCCGACCCCGGCGGAGGGCCGAAGGCCCGGAGCCCCCACCCCGACTCCCAAAACGCGAGGCCGAAGGCCGAGCTGCGTGAATGCAGTTCCCCCAAGCGTTCTACAGAGTCAACTGTCTTGATAAGCGAAGCCGGCGGGCCGAAGGCCCGACGGCGAAGCGTCGAGGCTCGCGAAGGCCGAAGGCCGAGCTCCGCGTAGGGCCGAAGGCCCGAAGCGTCACACGAGAGGGGGAAGTTGGAGCTTAAACACGACCCAATAGGAAAAGTGTCTTAGACAAGCGAAACGGCGGGCCGAAGGCCGAAGGCCGTAGGCCCGACGTGAGCTTGTCAAGACACTTTTACTATTGGGTCGTGTTTAAGCTCCAACTTCCCGCTTACCCCCCAAAGCAAAACCAACCCTCCAAGTGTTTTAATAAGCGAAGCGGCGGGCCGAAGGCCCGACGCTGAGCTTCGAAACCCAGCGAAGGCCGAAGGCCGAGCTCCGCGTAGGGCCGAAGGCCCGGAGCGTCCCTTACGAGTTCCCAAGCACGCGAGGCCGAAGGCCGAGCTGCGGGAATGACGTGCTTCCACGCGGATCTTTTCGTCCTAGCAAATTAAAGTACAACTTTATTTCTTTTTCCCTTTGGAAAACAAACTACTACTACTACTACAACAACAAAAACAACAGCACAAACAACAGCACCAACAACAACACATCAACAACAGCACCAACAACAAACTACAAGAAGACCGCGGGGCCCTCGGGCCCCGCGCACAGGGCAAATACTGGTTAATCTTATTTAAAGCTGCAACACGACTGATTAATTGACATGATTGTTCTCCCAGAAGGAGGTTCGTGGGGTGTTAGACTTTGGTACGGTCGTATAGAGGGCGGTCTCGTGACTTCAGAAAATTCCGACTTTTGGCCTACCGCTTCCGGTCAGAAAAATGTTCGACGGCCCGGCCAAACGGTGGGAGGTAGGTGGGGGGTGCTCGACCAAATGTCATAGAGGACCCTGGCAGTTTTTGACGCCGCCATTTTTTTTCAAAATGGCTGACTTTTTTTTTTAATTTTTTCAAGTTTGTCCTAGCGCGCTGAAATTTTGGTCACGGAATCTCGGGGTCCTCTAGATTCGTATGGGAAAAAAAAAATTCGAAAAAATCCAAGATGGCGGAAAAAATGGCCCCTTTTATTTTGTATGGCAACTTTTAAACGGTGCGAGATAGGTGGGGGGTGCTCGACCAAATGTCATAGAGGGCCCCGAGACAAAATAAACTGCATTTAAAAATTTTCAAACGGGCCGACTTTTTTTATTTTATTTTTTCAAGTTGGTCCGAGCGCGCTGAGATTTGGCATGGCGAGAGATAGAAGCCTCTAGATTCCTATGAAAAAAAAAATTTTTGGAAAAAATCCAAGATGGCGGAAATAATGGTCATTTTAATTTTGTATGGCAACTTTCAAACGGTGCAAGGTAGGTGGGGGGTGCTCGACCAAATGTCATAGAGGGCCCCGAAACAAAGCAAACTGCATTAAAAAAAATTCAAAATGGCCGACTTTTTTTTTAATTTTTCAAGTTGGTCCGAGTGCGCTGAGATTTGGCATGCAGCGAGCTAGGGGGCCCAGCATTACCATGTAAAAAAAATTTTTGGAAAAATCCAAAATGGCGGGCGACAAGGGCAAAATTCAAATTTCCAAGTAGGTTAAGCGAGCCCGAAGGGCGAGCTTCAGGCCGGGAGGCCGAAGGCCGACCCCGCGTAGGGCCGTCAGGCCCGGAGCTTCACCCCGAATATCCAAGCGTGCCCCACCCCCAGTAATTTTGGGCGAGGCCGAAGGCCGAGCTGCGGGAATGACGAAAAAAGCAAAATCCTATACAAAAAGTGTGTTAAGCGAGCCCGAAGGGCGAGCTTCAGACCGGGAGGCCGAAGGCCGACCCCGGTGGAGGGCCGAAGGCCCGGAGCCTCCACCCCGACTCCCAAAACGCGAGGCCGAAGGCCGAGCTGCGTGAATGCAGTTCCCCCAAGCGTTCTACAAAGTCAACTGTCTTGATAAGCGAAGCCGGCGGGCCGAAGGCCCGACGGCGAAGCGTCGAGGCTCGCGAAGGCCGAAGGCCGAGCTCCGCGTAGGGCCGAAGGCCCGAAGCGTCACACGAGAGGGGGAAGTTGGCCTACGGCCTTCGGCCTTCGGCCCGCCGTTTCGCTTGTCTAAGATACTTTTCCTATTGGGTCGTGTTTAAGCTCCAACTTCCCGCTTAAGCCCCGAAGCAAAACCAACCCTCCCAACTGTTTTAATAAGCGAAGCGGCGGGCCGAAGGCCCGACGCTGAGCTTCGAAACCCAGCGAAGGACGAAGGCCGAGCTCCGCGTAGGGCCGAAGGCCCGGAGCGTCCCTTACGAGTTCCCAAGCACGCGAGGCCAGGCCGAGCTGCGGGAATGTAGTGCTTTCACGCGGATCTTTTCGTCCTAGCAAAAGTACAACTTTATTTCTTTTTCCCTTTGGAAAACAAACTACTACTACTACTACTACAACAAAAACAACAGCACCAACAACAAACTACAAGAAGACCGCGGGGCCCTCGGGCCCCGCGCACAGGGCAAAATCTAGTCGTACTATTTATTACCTCAGGAGCTACTAACACATACAGGTTGCTCCAAAGTAAAAAAATCGTAATTTGTTATGATAATTTGTATACTGGTTCTAAATACCATTGACGTGTAAAATTGTATTGATTTTATGAATAAATTATTGAATATTGAATATAAATACCCTAATGCATGGACAACTTGAAAGAAAATGTTCAATATTTCTTTATAGTGCGACTCCTTAGCTCGATTTAGTATGGAGGTAGAGTCTGGCTAATAAAAGATGAACCTGCAAAAATGCGGTCCTGGTCTGACCCATCCTAAATCCTGTCCCATCCGGCAGAAAGCACGAAACTTGGCATGCAAACTTCAAACTTCAACATTTATTCAGCAAATAGGCCGCAAGGGCACTATTACACGCCGCTAAAGAAATTTTCACTTCAAAAAGTTTTGAGATGTAATGTGAAACCAAGTCGGTTATTTTAATCAGTGCCAGGGGGTGTTAAAACAGTATCAATAAGATATCTTTAATTTGTAATTTTTAGCGAGTTTTAGCGGTGGGCAAAGTAATCCGGTGATTTGGCATCCATACCAACATTGCCCACCACCAAAAACGGATTAGGGTTGTCACTTTCATCTAATTTACCCAACTTCGCATGTAAAATAAGGTTATGTTTGTACACTAAAGTAAGTTTATAAATATATACTGTATTTAATTTGTCTTATTATCCTTTACTTAGATGTTTTATCCCGTTAACTAATGAAAAACACAGCAAAATCATATTTTTGGCCATTAAACTATTGTAACAGATTTTCTCAAAAGTGACAACCCTAGCCTTTGTAAAATGCTTAGGCGAGCCTTATATGGAAATGAGCAAAAACGGGTAGGCAACATTGCCCAGCAAATTTATTTAAAAGTTTTTACACTTATCGCTAAGTTATTAACAGGGAATGGTAGGATTGCCCAAAACCAGTGATCCTTAGACATCATCATCATACGAGCTGTATTTGCATACCAAATTGACGTGGGCAATGTTGGCGAAAACTCCGGATATCTTTGCCCACCCTCTAAAACGCAAAAAAATGGGTAAAAACACGATAAAAATATTTTTTCTTTAAATAAACTGATGCGTTTGATCACAATGGACGTGCTGAGCAAAAAAAGTAATTACGATTTGTTTTTTTTTTGAGAAATTCGTGTTTTTTTTTAAATGCGGGCAAAGTTGGTGATAATGACCGGTACCTACTCTTCGAAGGCCGCAAAAATATATGACATGCTCTTATGGTTCTACAAATAAGATCGTGTCAGATATTTTTGCGGCCTTCGTTGTGTGTTGTGTAACATAAATTGCAGGTGACTGTATATTAGGAATAATTATTTTATTTAGTTTCAACGAAAGTTTCAAGTTTAGTACGAAAATACTTCAGATATACAATATGCACAAAATGTAGACCTAATCGAAATAAAACATTGCTTTTTATAGTAATTTTTTTTTAAAACATTCGATACATAGGTATACATAACAATAACCAGGCCACAGCGGTATTGGCCTGTAAGCTTTATCTCGGTCTCCAAAGCCGCAAAAACTCGCTAGTACTTCGTGCTGGTCTAGCCGTTATTTTTTCTTGAAGATTTTCAGAGAACAGCACGTACACGCATTATACATATAGACGGAACGAACGGCATAATCATAATCATTTATTCGTCGCAATCCATGGTATTACAGATCTAGGTACAAGACTTTCAGGTATTACTTATACGAATTACATAACGCTTCCTGTTAATAGGCAATATTTTAAGATAAAAGTTCTATAATATATTACAAGATTACAATTGTCATCAAAATTAATTGACGTACAGAAGTCAAATACGTTTTTAAAATGACGCAAAATGAAAATTAATCCCAATCAGTAAAGGATGAGTCTTTAAACTTTTTTCATTTTAAGCGAGTTTTGATTTGAAGGAACATAATACTTAAATTCGACTGTAATCGTATTGTTTTAAGATAGTTTACTGAGGTTTTCAACCATTATGACCCGTAAATAACAGCAAATCAAATTTAAAGGAGACGCGAGCTGATATTTATGTACCCTATTTTTTGAAATACAATTTATCTACTGGTATACTTTCTCGTGTGCGTATATGATTTAATGTCAAATCAAGCTGTCATTTTTATTTGAAGAATTATACGTGTGCTCCGGTGCAGCCCCAGCGGGCATCTGACTTGAAGAAGAATTTTGAGTGATGTCGTCAATGTATGGAAATTGTTCGAAGGTTTACATTTGAGATTGAATTTCTGTGTTGTCTTTGTGAGTAAAAATATAAATCTTGAATTGTCCAGCTTTCAAAATCACACAATAATTCAATTACTGTCAAAGACAAAATTGTTTTGCTTCTTTCTCAAACGGAACTCCATATTTTGATATTTTGATACTTTTAGTGTCGATTTGTAGAGAATAACAGCAAATTAAAAATATAATGGCATGAAGAGTTGGTACACGGTTTCTTCGTGAACAAATTTACGTGTAATAATAATAATTATAATATAATATATATTATAGTGGTTTTCCGGGTCAAGGTCCGGGTCCGAGTCCGGGTCCGAGTCTGAGTCCGAGTCCGGGTCCGAATCCGTGTCCGAGTCCGTGTCCGGGTCCGAGTCCGAGTCCGGTTCCGAGTCCGGTTCCGAGTCCGGGTCCGAGTCCGAGTCCGGGTCCTAGTCCGAGTCCGTGTCCGAGTCCGAGTCCGGGTCCGAGTTCGATTCCAAGTCCGGGTCCGAGTCCGGGTCCGAACCGGATCCGGGTATGAGTCCGGTTCTGGGTCCGAGTCCGGGTCGCAGTCCAAGTCAAAATCGAAATTAGAAATCACCAAACGTGTACTATGCGTCGTTGAAGAGTTTTGTTCTGGTCATCATCAGCAGTTCCACTTCATCAAATGCGACAGTTTTTAATGTAAATGCTTGATTTTATGATGAAAATACAAAAAAAAAATTATTTTATTTTTTATTTATTGGTATTCAGGATAACAACAGCCGTAAATATAACTAAGACATATTAATGCTTACATAAAAATAAGGCCAGTAACAGTCATCCATTGAGTTACATTATATAACGATTAAAAATAACAAAGATAAGAAAACAATGAGAATGTACAATACACACAAATGCTCGATACGCTAGAAATACTATAAACCGGTTGTAAAATGTATAAGTAATCTAGTTAAAAATACCTACTTCTAATACAAAACAAAACCATGACATTGCATTAGTTGAAAATCAGACACCAGCAGACGTTCACAAAAATATCAAGATAAACATCATAATGTAGTAGTTATTCAAACTGAAAGTTTATTGTTCATAGAATTATTATAGGAGTTAGAATCTAAAAAGTACACCTACCTGAACGTACAACTAACTGCATTTCCCTGGCAACCAGGAACACATAGCTTGAAAAAATTATGATCTTATGATATAATATAAAGAGATGTTGTAATAAAATGTATGTATTTATTTAAGGAGCAATTAGTACCAGTACTGAAGTTAAATGTAGAAACACAATAGTAATAAAAACAGAAACTGATTTTATGTTAATTTTCTTTGAACAAAATGGAATATATATATTTTTTGAATTTATTTTTAGAACCTACAAAAGGATCGGCAGTGCAGAATTCAGTGTTATACAAGTGAGGGATCCGTGATAACACGGCGTTAGAACCATAGTTAGTGGAGTAGAAGGGAACATGAAATAGAGTTGTATGTCGAGTTCGACGTCTTGGAACTCGAAACGTTAGACCAGATAATAATTCAGGGCAGTCTAAACGATTTCTAGTTATATCGAAAAGTAGACTCATATCAGCTAATTTGCGCCTAGCTTCAAGTGAAAGTAGGTTATATTCCCGGCAATTACCTTTGTACCCAGCAGATGGTTTCTTAAATTTAAAATTTAAATGAGCTACAAATTTTTTTTGAATTTTTTCGATGCGGTCTTTATGAACAGCGTAACAAACTGACCAGATAGGTGATGCATATTCAAGGATGGATCTCACATATGCGTAATATACGACTTTTAGACATGACAAGCTATGAAAAGGTTTACAGGTCCTCATGACGAAGCCTAAACTGCGATATGATCTGTTAATAATGGAGTCAACGTGATTTCTCATTGTCATTTTAGAATCTAGAATTACACCCAGGTCACGCACAACATCGACTCTGTTCACCGCTACGCCATTAAAGTGGTATGAGTAATTAAATGGCTTAAGACTTCGAGTAAAACTTATACACTGACACTTATTAACACTTATTGTTATCTTATTACGGAAGTAATACTCGACTAGGTTATTAAGATCATTTTGCAGGAGTTCGCAGTCTGCTAAAGATTTAACACGCATGAATACTTTTTTATCATCTGCATATAATAAATGGCGTGCGGTTACAAAACATGTATTAATATCGTATATATAAGCATTATAAAAGAGAGGACCGAGATGGGAGCCTTAGGGCACGCCGGAGGGAATATTAATGTAATCAGACCTATAGCCGCCAAGAACTACAGCTTGGGAACGATTAGTGAGGTATGATTTGACCCATCTGAGCAAGTCGCCATGAATTCCGAGTGCTTCAAGCTTCATGAGAAGTATAGCATGGTTGACACGATCGAACGCTTTTTCAAAGTCTGTGTATATCACGTCGACTTGACCGCCTCCTTCCATTTCTGTTAAAACCACGGACGTAGAGAGTAAACTGGATAGTGTACACTGGCCAAAAAGTGTGTCCACATGAGAGGTCAAACCTGAGCCCTCCATCTCTTTCTAATTAGGGTGACCATAAGTCATATGAATGTGGGATATTAGCATAAGATGGAATGTATAGTTTGGCCAGGAACTTTTCTCATTCGTGCATAATCAGAGAGAATCATACTGTATTTTCCCTATGCTAGTATAATTGCCCCAGAAAAGAGATGGATATAGTTTTTTTCTCTTCTGTAAAACGCTCACACAACCTTACTTCATTTAGTCGTTATAAAGCTTTTAGTCGTTATAAAAGCTGTTACAGATGGGATGGGCGTATTGGATCGCGATCAATGCGATCATGCTTGATTGTCAGGAAGGTGGTCCACCGTACGTCCATCGTACGTATTGGGTGAAAACCAGCGTAGTGTCTTACAGACACTGCTTATACTGAGCGGCATCCTATTTGGTGTATGTTTACTGTATTGTGAACTTTATGTTGTACTTACCGTAATGTAGGTATGTTTTTGTACGCCAAATAAATATTTTCTATTTCTATTTATTTCTATCAAAGACAGCTATAAGAGAGAGCGAGACAGATATCCAGGGTCGGGTAAAACGTTGTAGTTGTACTTGGTAATTCGCAAATCGTATCGATTAAAAACGCTGCCTTCGGTCGTGTTTTAATTTATCACCACTCGTTGCGAATTTAATTCCTACTTTCAACACTTGCAACGCAAATAAATTTATATTATTACTATGCCCACTGGTTATCGATACTAGTCATTTTGTCAAGCCCTAGCGTAGCGTAACAATTTATGTTTTTACACGAAATTATCTTGATTATAGACTAAAATGATAAAATATTAGCACACGACGAAATAAAAACTTACATTTAACTGTGTAAACCGGCATTCTACACTATTTATGCTCTTCATAATTCATAATTTAACAAAATACCGATCACTATCAATATCATACTCATGGTGTGTTCATATACGTGATGACTTCCCTTTTGCATACTTTAGCTATTCTTTAAGCGTAAGCGTCATCGTAGATCTGTAATTGGAACAACATTTTCAAATTTGCCGCTTTTGTAAACTGACGGAAATGTCGGCCCAACCTATATAGAATCGATTACATATATATAAATAGTTAGAATTAACGTTCCAGTAATTAAATATTATGTATAAATATGAGTCTGTAATGTCCAAGGACTTCGGATTTAATTTTTGGCAATTATGTAGCTCTCATTACGTGAACCGAATAATAAAACATGCCGAAATAAGTATATCTTTATTTATTTATTAGTATACTATTTAGGTAAAGTTATTTTTACATTAAGTATGAAATAACAATTTTGTAAGACCGATCCAAATCGTACCGACATCATGGTCACCCTAATCGTCATCAAGTTGGGGATACCAATTAATATTCAAAGTTACTACAATTTCTACCATATTCAGTTTACTGTTTTTTTTGTTGCGCACATGCTTGGCTTAATCAGTTAATAATATTAACATCATAATAATTAACAAATTACTTAAAAGATATCAGAACTGTAATTGGAATATAGCACTAAAATAGTATAAGAAGGTAATGAATTTCAGTAGTATATTGATATAATTTCTACCAAAATGGTATCTTTTTAACATTGGCAACATGTGCGAGTGAGACACAGGGCTCGGGTTTTCTATCTCATGTGGACCGCTTTCTCTAGTCTGGTACGAACAACATTCTGTCTCGGTGATAAGGTTCAAATTAGTATGGCAAAAAAACTGACAACTCGCTCCAGTTTAAACAATATAACTTCATGGTTAAAACATGATTCGTGAAGCAAGCTAGGTTGGAAACTGTAGAACGTCCCTTTAGAAAACCGTGCTGTTTATCCGAGATCCCACAAGAGACAAGGGGGTAAATTTGTTTAAAAATTATGGATTCAAAAAGCTTTCCTATGGTATTGAGGATAGAGATAGGTCGATAATTCTCGATATTGGACTTTGAACCTTTTTTATATATAGGAATAATGTGGGCCCTTTTCCAGATGGAGGGGAAAATACAGTCCTTTAAAGATCGTTGAAATAGAATGGTTAGTGGGCATGCAAGGCTCTCAGCACAAGAAGATAAAAAGATAGGTGGAACGCCGTCACAACCAGGTCCCTTAGTTTTATCTAGTCGCTTTAAGAAACTTAACACGATCTCGCAAGTTACATCGATTCCGGACATTGCATCGCACTGATTGCTGCTCATAGAACTATTGTTAAGGTTATAAGAGGAGTTTGAGGTATCAAAAACACTCTCAAAAAATGTATTAAACGCATTACAGATATCCATGCCACTGTTGTAGTGATTACTACCTAAATTGAAACAATTAGGGTAATTAGAGCCTCCCCGTTTAGATTTGACATATTTCCAAAAGAATTTAGGAGAGCGCTTGATGTAAGATTCGGTGTTGTTATTAAAACGCTGAAAACAAATCTATACTTATGTCTTTAATATTTGAGGAGTTCCCTCGATTCCTTATGGATCCCATCATTAGAACTCGAGCTAGACAAAAATGTGGCTTTAAAACTTGACTTGCTTAACAAACATAACGAAGAGGAAAAATCGCCAAACGTGAACTATGCGTGGTTGAAGAGTTCTGTTCTGGTCATCATCAGCAGTTCCACTTCATCAAATGCGCCAGTTTTTAATGAAAATCCTTGATTTTCTGATGAAAATACAAAAATGTCTATACGCATGCCTTTAAGATTTGAGGAGTTCCCTCGATTCCTCATGGATCCCATCATCAGAACTCGAGCTTGACAAAAATGTGGCTTAAAAACTTGACTTGCTTAACAAACATAACGAAGACGACAAATCGCCAAACGTGAACTATGCGTCGTTGAAGAGTTCCGTTCTGATCATCATCAGCAGTTGCACTTCATCAAATGTCACTTTTTTGAATGTGTATGCTTAATTTGATGATAAAAACCCAAAAATCACTATATGTATGCGTTTAAAATTTGAGGAGTTCCCTCGATTCCTCATGGATCCCATCATCAGAACTGAGTTTTGACAAAAACGGAACCAATCTGTATGCATATACATACAATCAAAAAACTAATTTTCAAAATCGGTCCAGGAATGACGGAGATATAGAGTAACAAACATAAAAAAAATAAAAAATAAAAAAAACATACAACCGAATTGATAACCTCCTTCTTTGAGATTTGGAAGTCGGTTAACAAACTAATATTAGCCCAAAATCTAAAATAAATGAAGTACCGATCACATAAAAAGTAAAAAATTAAATTAAGTAAATAAAAACAGGAAGGTATCATAAAATGTTAATGAAGAGAAATTGTAAGAGATGGTATTATGCCAACCAACAACTGCAAAGTTTTTTAACATCGGTTTGTGGCAAATACTGTTTAGTTTATCTTTATTTTAAAACGAAAAATGTCAACTTGCATGTTTTCTCCACTGTACACAGAATAAGTAATGATGTTACTATATCTCATATGTTCAGAATATTACTTGAATAAACTTATTATCCTATATAAAATGTGTGTTTTTATATTTCTAAACCCAGTTTCTAAGTAGATTGCACATACATTATAGTCACATTAAAATTCCATTTTGCGAAATAAAGAATTCAACATTTAACTTTGCAAAAGTAGATAATTGTTATTAGAATATTTTCTAAAAGCAATAAAAATAGATTAGGTTAGATTCGAGCTACAATGACATTAGGTTGGGTTCAAGGTAAGGTTGCAGGGCCTCAACAAGGGAAAAAAAGGGGGAGGGACTGTTGGCCTGGCTAAGTGAGCCAGAACTCACCCACTACTCCCTACTACTGCCGTAAGCAGGTAATGAATTCCCAATGTATTAGGTATAGGTTTAATAAATTATAAATATATTTCATTAATAACATAATAATATACAAATATGTAAAAGCATAAAGTAATAAATAAGCCTACAGTAATCACGTATACCGGTCCCACGGATGCGGATGTTGCTTACATAATCTCGTCTGTCAAGGAGTTTCGGCAGGAAAGGCCTTGGCAGACTTATATATTCATGAAATGAGGGTTCATACCTACCGACTGGAATTGGTTTCATGGCGGTATCAGATGGGTTAGTGTACGGTAACCGATGGTCATCTTGCTTATAATCTCGTCTGCCAAGGTGTTTCGGCAGGAAAAACCTTGGCAGACTTATATATTCCTAAAATGGGGGTTCATACCTACCGAATGGAATTGGTTTCATGGTGGTATCAGATGGGTTAGTGTAGGGTAACCGATGGCGACCTTGCTTACATAATCTCGTCTGCCATGGTGTTTCGGCAGGAAAAGCCTTGGCAGACTTATATATTCCTGACATGAGAGTTCATACCTACCGACTGGCATTGGTTTCATGGTGGTATCAGATGGGTTAATTTAGGGGTCCCGATGGTCACCTTTGAGAGCGTCTGCCAAGCACTTCCGGCAAAAAAAATAGTGGCAGACTTCGCTTTTCTGTGTCTACATGTAAATTTCTAACTGCTGCCATAACTACTATCTCGGTATCAGATGGGTTAAATCAGCCCCTTTTTTCGCACCGGAAGTGGCCTTCTTTTTCGTACTTTCGGCAAGTTCCGCCGTGGCAGACTATCGAATTCGGACTTAGCATAACTTTTCTGGGAAACCATTGTGCATTTCATCGTGGTATCAAGTCGGTTAGAAATTTTGCGGCCGGCTCTTCTACTATTAGTTATTTTGAAGCATTGCGGCGGGTGGACGCTGGCTCAATATGGAGAAATTCACCAAAGAAAAGGACGAACTTTCGATCGAGTTAGTCAAATGTAATAGTATCTTGTACGATGCACAGGACAAAAACTTTAAAAACAACAATTTAAAACATATATAATAACAATTTAAATATCTTGTTCTTCTTTTTCTTTTCCTTCCTCAATATTATTAAGAAATCCTCATCCTCTTCCTCTTGAAGCAATAAATATGCTAGAGTTTTTTCCATTTCACGAACCTACACACACACGTCCGTTCGCAAGCAAAAACCCTTGGAAACTACGTTCTCAAAACGACCAATAACCCGCTGTCGGCGGCGCCTAGATTCAGACGCCGCGGGCGGCGGGCCGCTGTCGGCCGCGGGCGGCGGGTGAAAACGGCCCCGGCCTTAGCGTTTTTGTCATCCACAACGTTAGTATTAAAGGGCTAAGCTCGAAAACCAAGTAGGTTCCTACCTACAAAAGGCGAAAGACCTCATATATGAACTGTAATCTAGGCTTCAAATATATAGGGAATTGATTTTCTCAAGCCACCGACAAACCGAAAAGACAATATGCAGTTTAGATTTGTCAGAAAGTTCAAAATACAAATTGAAGGTTTCGTTTTAGACATTTTGCTAAAGAGGTATTATTAAATAATCCCTATTTACTAGAGAGGATAGAGACTCAAGTCCAAGTGGCTCTCTGTAAACGGCCACAAGCATTGACATAGATATCTAGAGACTAGCTTTACGGGCAATAATAATGAGGCATGACAGGGGCCAGTACAGCGGTGTGAAACCGCTACAACGCGATTGGTTGATGAGTACGCATCACGCGTGCGATTGGTTGACGAGTTAGCATTACGCGCGCTAGTGGTCGCAACTAGTTGCGTTAGACTGCACGATTGGCTGGAATTCGTGAGTAACACCCCTGAACTAGTACCATTTTTAGTGCCCCATTAGCCCGTCCTTAGATATTATACGTCAATGGCCACAAGGCCCTCGCCGACATAACTTCGGCCTCCCCATTCCAAGCATGTTGAAATGCAAATTCCCGTATTAGTGTTTCGACGCTTTATACACCGACTCGCGATGGCCCGCGAGGGACGCGAATCAGAGCCACGCTAAATTCGCAGAAAACGGCGTAAGCGACGTGCTACATGAAAATTCAAAGTATACAATTTTCTTTCTTACTCCCTTGACATAAGGCGAATGCTGTATACTTATTTTAGAACGGTCTTACGTACTTAAGACTATTACTTTTAAAGAGATGAGCTATGCTAAACAGCAGCCGAATGACGTTATTTTTAAAACCTTAGGGTGTTATTTGGGATTTCTTGAACATGCTGCGAATGGAGAAGCTCAGGGATTTTACTAGAGATTTAAAAAAATAATGTATTTTGTACTGAGCAGTTGCCTGCTAACGAAATTACATTTTTTTAAATAGATAAGTTAGTGGTAGATTTCGCAAGTGAAGTAGGTAATTCGAATCATGTTTGAGGTGGTATTTTTTTTTACTTTTCTTTATGTAAGTATATTAAGGATACGATTAAGTGACGATTTCTCAATATGTATAAGGTTGCCCAAAAATACGTTGAACAAGTTTTTTTATGTACAATATTATCGTTGATAGTTTTAACAAACGTTTGCGTTTGTGTAATACCTAATGCCAAAGGTGCAATATTTTAAGATAATACGTTCTGTTTCAGTTGAATGTTTGTAGTTTTAATTTCTAATGACATTTTAAAAAGACGATGAAGTAAGAAAAATAATTCAAAATATTTTTGTCATCATATTTTTTAGCTAGCCTGTACAATTTGGAATTTTGTTGTGATAATATCTGATTAACATTTGATCCCGCATACTGTCTAGGTTTTAAACTTAAATTAGAATCAGCAAGAAAACCCGATTTTATACAGATTGGAATACTTCGTCTCCACTCCAAAGAAAACAGCGATCACCACTTATCACTAGACGAAGCATATAAATTGACTTGCTTTCAAATTTCATCCTAGCTGCCAAAGTGTTTAGTGGCTAGACCATTACACCTAAATTAGAACTATTAAGTAGAGACTCCTATGCACCAATTTAACCTCTTTTGTTTGTGTACCTATGATAAAGATCCTGAATGATTTTTTAGTCATTCTTTTGTATTAAAAAATAACGATATTTTTTGGTCTATACAGTATAACCGAGGTTTGAAACCAAAATTTTTGACTAACACACATAATTTATGGCAACGTGTGACGAGTTATGCGTGGGTTGTGTGAGAGTTTACACGTGCATCCTGGTTAATGAAATATCTGTTAATTATTTGAAAATGGCTGTAGCTTATGATAAAAAATAATAAGAAAATAAAATACTTACTTATAAATTAGTATTTTCCACCGCTTTTTGGTGTCCTGATTAGCAGTTTTAATTGTTTTCTAGAATAACGGTTGAAGTTACAACAGAACTGTCAATAAACAATGTTATCAATAATATCTTCATTAAATCTCTCATCTGTACGAGAGTAATTTTTGTAGTACTTATAACATACTTTTAAATGATACAGTATCTAGTAGGAGGTACATCCCCCGGTTGAAGAGTGCAAGCGTTATCGAAAAACTATAAAACAAAACCTTTTCATTCTAAAATCGCCTTTGCGAAGCTACGAAACTTTGCAAATCCGCGTATTAAAAGCCAAGTGACGAACTCACTAAAAGAGGTTATCTCCTCTTCTACTAAACTTCAAAATTCAATCTTAATTCTGCACCAAATAAGGTTTATTTTTAAAGAACCGCCTGAATACAAATGGCCGATTGTCAAAAGCCAACCAAGTGGCATCCAGATTTTATGGTAGACTGTCTCCCATAAACCGGTCCATTGGTATTTATAGACAACTTTGTGCCCTGATACTGCGTCGTTAAAGTCTGTTTTACATTGGCAAATGGTTTTTGGACATTTCCATGTGTAATGAGTCACAAAACATCGGTTTAGTGAATTTTCCGTGTTCATTGTAGCCTTTATGGCACAAGAGTTGATACTGTTTGTTAATTGCTTGAATTTTCCATGTACTGGTACGGGGTTAAAACAGTTTTGTCGTTTGCGATATATAAATATGGTACGTTTTCAATACGAGTAGGTACTAGGTACAGTTATTGTTAGGTTAAATAATTAAGCTCAGATAATTTGTTAAGTAAACTATTTCTGTTTATTGTGTAATTTATTAAATATTTCACAGGGTGGGTCAACTGAAAATACATAAATTGTATAATAATTCGCAACAGATGTCTATTCCAATAAAAAAGTACGAGCACCGCAGCACACAATACCTCTGCTTTGCCTTAAGGTTAGCTAGTAGCAGTGGCGGCGCGTCCATAAAAGCCGATTCCCACCGGCTTGCCTGTTTTTGGACGTTGGAGCATAGTTGTTAAGGAAATATATGTAAGCCAAATTAGCCCCGGCTTGCCTATGGATATGTTTGACGCGCCGCCACTGGCTAGTAGAGAATGCCTTTTGGCGTTATGGCTGCCTTTGTACGATTTTTTTTCTTTTGTTCAATAAATATAAAATAAATAATATAAACCGAAAAAAATAAAAATTATGTTACATAGTTACCTACAGTTATAAGAAAATAGATATGACACAAATATCTCGAAAACCTACTAATAACTACACTCCATGCTATGTAACACAGAAGCATAAATAATATAAGAAACAATATTACCTACATTTATGAAATACGCCATTTATTAATCTTGATTCTCCATAAATGTACGTAAAACAACATTATCTTTTAATAGTAATTTATTATAAAAACAAAAAACAAGCTCACTCAGATTTCCCGCAAAACTTTTACAAAAATACCGAATGCATTTTTATCGGATAGTTCACAAAAAGAACACACTTGTTTTAATTAAACTCGTATCGTTATGTGTTTTTAATTTAGTGTTAGTGTTTTAGTTTAGTGTTTAGTGTTAGTTGTATATTATGTAATTGTATTGTGATTTTGTTTGACATGTGTTATTTTAACATTAAAGAAATTGAATTGAATATCAACAACGGCCAATTTGCGGCCAACAGGCGTTCTAAGTTGCGTCCACACCGGGCACCAGAGGACCTACCGCGAACCAAGTCCGACGTGTTGCCTCCCTGTCACACTTACGTACAAATTTACAAGTGCGACAGAGGGCAACACGTTAAACGTGGTTCGTTTCGTTTAGTCTAAATCACAATGCAATTTGTAATTTTGAATAGTACAGTCAAGTGTAAAAATATGAGTGCACAGATCAAAATATGTCCCATAGCTCTTATGTCAGCGAATTAGGGACTATAGGACATGTTTTTGAGTAAATTAACGATATGGATTAGATATGTCAAGTGTCAAAATTGACGATATTATGTTTGAAGAAAAGAATCGTCACATTTGACACTGACATATCTAAGCCATAACGTTTCTAGATCTATTAATTGACGTATCTTAAAGTTCGAATCGGGCCGTATATCTTGGATTGTTTTCTTTCATAAAGGGGCCCACTGATTAACAGTCCGCCGGACGGTATCGGCCTGTCAGTTGTTCGGAACCGTCAAAATTTTGTTCTAACTGACAGGCCGATACCGTCCAGCGGACTGTTAATCAGTGGGCCCCTTAAAAGTTTCTGTAGATGGTTTGAAGAACTTTACGTGCTCTTGTGGAACCAAAATACCTCTAGCAAATTAAACACCATTAAAATTATTACAGAAAACGTTTTAAAAATGTGCCCATGAATGTATTGTGAGGCGGTGAAACGTCCGAATAATGATGCTGGTGTGGACTCACATTTAAGCAAATTTAAGCAAAAAGTATACGACGGCAAAAAACTGAATGCTAATGTAACCGCATGGAAGTGGCATTTCATACCGCACTGCGACTGCGAGCTGTTTGGGCGCGGGGAGGACCGCCTGTTCACTTAATATTAAATTTGTATTTTGTATTTACTAGTGATGTACCGACTATTGATTTGGCCGACTAGCCGACTAATCGGCGCTCGAATGGCCGATTAGTGAAATACTATTTACTAGTGACCCGCCCTGGCTTCGCACGGGTTAAACAAAATCTTAACAAATTAATACACCAGAACATTCCTCAAGAATCACTCTACTGATAGGTGAAAACAGCATGAAATTCGTTCAGTAGGTAGTTTTCGAGTTTATCGCGAACATAAACTCGAAAATCGCGAAATGATGGTCCCCGTGACAGTTCATTTCTATATGCAGTAGCTGACATTCTTTGGAAGTTTAAATTTTTATAATACATATTTAGAAATGTAACATTTAAGTAATAGAAACACGGTAGAAACATATATATTCAATAATTTTTCATTATCCAATTCACAGCTTCAGTATAGAGTATTTTGACATTTGACTTTGAATAATAGCGTAACTTTGATTGTATGGGGGCGGCTTTTTGGCGCCCTGTTCTTGTAGGTGGTATAAACACTGAAAGATTAGTAATTTTTAAAGTATGACTTCATCGATCTTAGCGTTTCTATAAAAAAAAACCGGCCAAGTGCGAGTCGGACTCGCGTTCCAAGGGTTCCGTATATTACACAATTTTTAACAATCAGTGCCGGATTAAGATATTTTGATGCCCTAAGCATTTCTAGGTGCCCCCTCTCCCTAGGGTCATCAAGATTACATTGATTTTTTGGTAAATTGAGAGAAGTTCATTGCCGCATTACAGCTGAGAATGGAAATCAGTCACATCATTTTATCACGAAAATTGACAGTGCCGCAGCAGTAATGTTGCAACAGAGTACCTAATGCTGTTGCAGTCGCCACCCGAATGTCACCTTTATCATAGCTTAGAAAGTAATAGAAACGCGAGCGAAGCGAGCGCGGATATTTTTCGATATAAAAACGCAATATGATAGACAGTTGTACATTTTTACTTTTAGTATGGAAATCAGTCACATCATTTTATCACGGAAGTTGACAGTACTGCAGCAGTAACGTTGCAACAGAGTTATTGAAAACGCGAGCGAAGCGAGCGCGAAAATTTTTCGATATAAAAACGCAATTTTAGTTATAGTCCCAACCAGGCGCGAATCCAGGATTTCATACAGAGAAGGGATGGGACAGTTTTCTATCAGCCTAGCTTCGCATAGGGCTCGATATTTCAGGGTCTCAGCGAGGTTGTTTTCATGCATAAAATATGCAAGAAAGCAGAGAGCTTGGAATTGAATTGGCGAAGTGTGAGAAAGGCAGTAGGCCCAGCTGCGAAAGAGGAAAGCTTGGATTTGAATCCACGCCCAAGTGTAATTAAGGCAGAAGATCAACTTTGCCGTAAGGCAGAAGGCCTCGCATAAGACCTAACGCCGAACCGCAAAAGAGTGGGTTGAAATCGAATCTATGCATGTAATCACGACTCTTCTACTGCTACCGATTGTTTCCCAAAGAATTACGAGCCATTATTTTTGCAAATTAGCTTTTGGACAGCTAAAAAAATCGTGTGGTAAAAACGATGTGTCTGTCCCTAATTTTAAAATTTGTTCACCTTTTTCAACCTGGCATTTTGGTGCCCCCCCCTGAACGTGGTGCCGTAAGCACGTGCTTGTTTTGCTTATTGGTTACAAAGTCTTTATTAATTCAACCATTAAAGTCGACGAGTACAAAAAAAATTGAGCTAGCTCTCAATTTAACATATTTATTTAAACATTATTTTTAATTTGACCTTACAATTACTCGTAAGTAGGTAAGACCGTTAAATATTTAAAATGATTATCTTATCAGAAAATTATCACCAATTACTCTAAGAAAACTACTACTCTAAGTAATCCGGCATTGTTAACAATGTATTTTTTATGTGAAACGTGAGTGAAATCTCTTTAAAAAATCCGTAGGGGTCGGATCAAAAACTGTAATTAAGTCCGACTCACGCTTGACTGTACATTTCTAATAGGTTTTCCTGTCATCTATAGGTATAGACCTATTTTATGTATTTTTTTTTAAATTTAAGACTTAGTAGTTTCGGAGATAAGGGGGGGGGGAATGGTCATTTTTTGCCTATTTTCTTGAATAACTTCTAAACTGTTTATTCGAAAATTATAAAAAAAATATATTTGAGATCCTTACAATAAGCTCTTTCATTTGATATGTAACATGATATAGTTTGAAAAATTAAATTTTTTCATTTTTTCATTTACCCCCCAAAAGTGGCCCCCATGTTTAAAATTCATTTGTTTACGTTACATGTCCGTATTTGGGTCACAAACTTACATATGTGTACCAAATTTCAACTTGATTGGTCCAGTAGTTCCGGAGAAAATCGGCTGTGACAGACGGACAGACAGACAGACAGACAGACAGACAGACAGACAGACAGACAGACGCACGAGTGATCCTATAAGGGTTCCGTTTTTTCCTTTTGAGGTACGGAACCCTAAAAATTAAAAAAATTACTGAGCCTTGTCAAATAATACTTGTTTATTACAGTGCACAAGCTGACCTACCTAAGCCCTACAAGTACCCGCTAGTGTTGGCAACATTTGTAAAAGTTTAACAGCAAAGTTAACTATACTCGCGTCAGGCACTCACTTATTTTGGAGCGTAAGTGAAAAATACGCGAAGGAGGTGTGAGCGGAAAACTAAGTGTCAGCTTTTGGCTGAGAAAGTCCACAACGTTATTGAGAAATAAAGTTACGCTGAGTAAGGAATTCTAAAGTTAAAAGTTGTTACTGTTTTTAGTGGAGGAATAAAACGGGATATTTTTATTCGCAGCTTTGTGTGGTTGTCTTTTTGTGCATTTTTCAATGCTAAATGCATTTTTAATGCTAAATTTAACTTATACTAAATTTCATAAGTGTAATACGTTTTGAGCAGGATGCCTATACAGATAGTAATTTCATTTCTGGTTGAAGAAATGACACTTAACAGTTAACAGATCATATGTGGCGTTACATCAGAAAAGAGTCAATTTCAATATCAATTTATTTATTGATAAAATTATAATTGCACACGTCACAACTCACAAATCATCAAAATTACACAATCACATCACATCATCCAAAATGGTAACACGAAATTACTTCTGTATAGCCTATAGGCTTCGTGGTAAGCATCAGAATATTTTTGTTTGCTTCTATGTAACGAAATTAGCTCCTAAAATGTGATTTATAAAACTTTTAGGTATATTTACAGTCAAAGCTCACTAGGTAACTGAAGTGTATAAAGAAACTTGATGTAAAAATAAATATAATATTGACACAAATATATTATTCACTATGCGTAAACTTCCTCATAGATCAATGGCCTTTGCAACAATACCTGGCGAAGAAAAAACAACGTTCTACAAAAATACCTTTTCAAAAAACACAAGGAACAACAATACCCTCAAAAAAAGATTCGTAAGAACGAGGGAATGGAATGAAAACAACAATTGTGAGAAATTGGTATTCGGAAGGGATTCTCGTAAGAAAAATAAAGAATAAAATTCCTTCGAAATTAGATGAAGGACGGTAATAGGGGAGTTCGATAGCGGAATACAGTAGGACACTGCTTTTGAATTATATATAAGTGAGTATGTGACCGATTTAAAAAGTAATTTTATTGATCGTATAAAGGTGGCCATTGACGAGCCTTCCAACAGTCCAAATAGCGTGGCCGAAAACCAAAATCGGTCCGTGAATGTCAAAAACGTACAATGTTTAATATTAGGATGCCGTCCATTTGGATGAATCCATTGTAACGGCATCCATTTGGAAGGCTCGTCAGTGGCCTGCTTAACACTTTAAACTCCCGCGTTTTGTACACATATTTAATTACACAAACGGGTCTACCGCGATATATTTTCATTTACCTTAAATTCCGACGTTTCAGCTGAGTTGCACCAGCTGTGGTCACGGAAAGACCACAAGGCGGTGAAGGTGAAGGAAGTCGTAATTTTGCAAAATGTTCCATCCACTAGCGCCCTTATTCATAAACGCGCTACAATCCTCAACTAGCTAATAATCCTTATCTGTCATTTTGACATGCATTTGTTAGAAAGGGATAAGACATAATTTAACTAAATCAGGCCCGTAAAGTTTTATGAATAAGGGGGTTACAAGTCAGGAGTTGGGTTATATTTATAGTCTCGTTCTGAATTCACACGCGCACTTTACCGTCGCTAAGAAAGCTGGCTGCTTTAAAAACAGGCAACTTACGAATAACCCGCGGGCCAGATGCAAATGTCGTCGCTCGTAAAGTAGTTAAGGGCGATGTGTAATGAATCCTCAAAGACGTCAGCTGAGACTCCATTAGTTTGAGGGTTATCGCCCTGGATACTAGTGGTCACGAATATTTGTTCTTGGCCCTTGATTTATATATAAGACGACTGGTCACCACACAATTACACAGGATGTATAATTGTTTTAGTGTAATTCGCTGCAATGGTTAGAATTAGTAAAGTTGTCCAACAGAAAACACCTCTTCTTAGGTAACTCGCGATTTTATGAGATTTAGATATACCAAACAAAACATGCATTTGATTAGACGTACAATTGTTTGTTTTTCAAAATATAAAACTGAAATCCTTATTTTTTACTCAGAATTCACTTTAACAGGCCTATTCGGGTTTCGAGATAATCACAAGATCTTCAGACGATTTAGAGATCAACTAGATCTACATTAGATATCGACTAGATGTGACTTGGATATCTAAGTCATAACTTGTCGAAATCGTTCAAGAGGACCTCCAGAATCGCGGAAACGTCAAATTTGACATATCTATCTTACAAATATCTTTAAATTATCCGTATCGTAACTTGTTGAAGTCTAGTAGAAATCTAATTCATTTTCCGAATCGAGCCGTAATTTTCTTTTTTGATAAACTTATCCTTCTTTCTAAAGACAACCCCTTAATTGTTACTGTTCTGGGAATTTTAGTAAGTAGGTACTTAAGTATTATAAGGACGAGTAAAAACGATTTATTTCAAATCTCTAACGAGTTCTAAATAACGAACATTAATAAGACGCTGCAACGCTATTTTTGATTAGGTGTATTTTAACCCTTAGCTATATTTTTCCACGGGAATTTAAGCTACTTCTAAATTGCAACCTAAATGCAGAATAGGGTTAAGGGTTGAAAAAATACATTTTATAGAAAATAATCTAAAAATCGCGTCATAAAATCTCTTTTGCTTGACATTACTAAAGCATAAGGAAACTCGCAACGAAGTAGGTCGTAACTTTGCAAAATGCTCCATCCACTTAGAAGTCAGGAGTTGAGTTATATTTCAGTCTCGTTGTGGATTCACTCTCGCATTTTACCGTCGCTAAGAAGACTGGATAAACATAGATAACAAACTTACTAGGTGAAGTATACAGGGCATTTTCAAGCCTTAATCATATTTTATTTTACCATAGAATAATGTAGTGGACATCCACCAACCCGCTGGGTGGACACTGTAAAAAAGGCCTGCCAGGGATCTACACAGGCGCCTATTATTAAAAAGGTGGAAAATCGTGCAGAATGGAGAGCCTTGGTGCACAGAATAACGACCTCATGTGGTCGCGACCCTCAGTCATGAGGAATCGAGGAAGAAGAAGAAGATAGAATATTGGAAATTCAAACAAAAACGTCACTTTTGACACTGACATATTCGATCCATATCATATCTAGACCTAATATTTGACTGAGATAACATGACACGTTTCCGTGAAAATACGATGGTAGAGTTGAACCAAGATAATTCTGCAACGATTTTGATAGCACACACAGTGCCAGTGTTATTTTAAACATCATTTTTTTAGCCTATGTGTGTGTCCCACTGCTGGGCAAAGGCCTCCCCTCTCCCTTTGCAGTCCTCCCTGTGCTGAGCAAGATCCCGCCAATTCCGCTGGAATGCATCCAGGTCGTCCCGCCATCTCTTTCTCGGTCTGCCTCTGCCTCGACTACCCTGGGGATGCCAGCTAGTGGCTATTTTAGCCCATCTGTCATCATGCATCCGGTAGACATGTCCAGCCCAGTCCCACTTTGGCCTGGCGGTCTTCACCCCAACATCAACGACTCGGGTTTTGGAGCGAAGCTCTGTGTTCCTCACCCTGTCAGATCATCGGACACCCAGGATACTTCGCTCCATTGCCCTATGGCAAACCTTGAGCCGGGATTTCTGCGCCTCAACATACTTCTATGAAACATCATACCTCAATACCTCAAGTTAAACATCATACTTCTATGAAATTATGACATATAAATTCTCTATGTCTAACTCTAAACGATTATGCACTACATCTATTACTTGAATATTTGTGTCAAATTTCATTTTAATGTTGAATGTCGTTTTAAAATGTGAGCGTAATTTCGATTGTATAGTGGATCGTATGACTCTTAATACAATTAATGAATTTTACAACACTTCTTGTCACTTTCTTAAGGTGGCCACTGACGAACCTTCCAACAGTCCGAATAGCATGGCTGCAATCCAAAATTGGTCCGTGAATGTCAAAAACGTACAATGTTTAATATTAGGATGCAGTCCATTTGGATGAATCCATTGTAACGGCATCCATTTGGAAGGCTCGTCAGTGGCCTGCTTTAAGTCAAACACCCCTGCTGTCCCTCGACAGTTTCCCATTAACCGACAACTTCAAAATGGATACCGGGACTTTATTTTACTTGCCAACTTGCCCCTGACTTGAGCTTATTGCCTGCACTGGCAATAAAAGAATTAAACTCGGTTCCGCAGCTGCTATTCTGAACGGACTTCTGAACAGATGCTTCCTTTGGACGCTTTGACATGTGAATCCTTTTAGTTTCTTTGAATTGAGTTTCTTTCTGTTAGATTTAATTTAATTTTTGAGTAATATAACTCCATCGATACTTAAACTGTCTATGGGCTGAAAGAAATAATAAAAAAAACACATTAGTTACTGCTTACACGAATTGGGACTTGAGAACTATGTGTTACACCGGTCAATAAGTCAGTTTGTAACAACAAAATTAGTTTTAGGATATATGTAGATCGAAATTAATTTATTTCCAAAGTTCATTTATATTTTGAAGGAATGAGTTCGGCTGGTTATTATTTTCAGTGTGACTTAGCCAATGTCAAGGTGAGATCCACGTACCTACATAATTTGTATAATTAGGCATTAAAATAATCGTGTTATGTTATGGAACTCGCTTTCAGCTCGTTTTATTATTTTTTGTTTTATTGTTTTATTATTTGACGACCGGTCTGGTCTAGTGGATAGTGACCCTGTCTGCTAAGCCGATGGTCCTGGGTTCGAATCCCAGTAAGGGCATTTATTTGTGTGATGAACACTAATATTTGTTCCTGAGTCATGGTTGTTTTCTATGTATATAAGTATGTATTTATCTATACAAGTATGTATATCGTCGCCTAGTACCCATAGTACAAGCTTTGCTTAGTTTGGGGCTAGGTTTGATCTGTGTAAGATGTCCCCTAATATTTATATTTTTATATTATATATTTTATTATATTATACCTTTCATTATGTAGCAGTCACATAAACTGCTATTAGATAATTATGTGCCTAGTTACTAGGGTAATACGCAATTTTCAAGATTTATTGCGAAATACATTGAATCCACTGATGTAGACATATCTTATCAATTTAATCTTACACGAGTATTATCTGAAATGTCAAAAATCGTTTGAAGACAACTTTGACTTTGAAACATTATTGGCTCAATGGAATGAGAATTTGAACAGATTATTGATATTGAATTGTTAAGCGATTGCTACGAATATTTTATTATTGATATTAAAATGATTTTATCAAAAGATAAAGATGAAAAGTATTTTCAAAGATAAAAAGATATGAAATATGGAATAGACCAGAATAGACGTTTCTATTACCAATTGCCAGATCTTGTACCTATGTGAGTTATGCGATCTCGTATTTAAACATTCTTAAATAAATACTAGTCTAGTAGAAATTCATCAGTTTGCTTTGAAGATATTTTAAGGATGACTGCATGAATGAATATTAAGTTAATTTTTCGGTTTAAATAACGTTTTTAGGATTCCGTACCCAAAGGGTAAAACGGGACCCTATTACTAAGACTCCGCTGTCCGTCCGTCCGTCCGTCTGTCACTAGGCTGTATCTCACGAACCGTGATAGCTAGACAGTTGAAATTTTCACAGAAGATGTATTTCTGTTGTCGCTATAACAACAAATAGTAAAAACAGAATAAAATAAAGATTTAAGTGTGGCTCCCATACAACAAACCACAAACGTGATTTTTGACCGAAGTTAAGCAACGTCGGGCGGGGTACCTGGATGGGTGACCGTTTTTTTTTGCCGTTTTTTGCATTATGGTACGGAACCCTTCGTGCGCGACTCGCACTTGCCCGGTTTTTTTTAGTGTAGTTTCTGCCCAGGTCTCCATTTTCAAGCCCTAACAGTGCTGAGCACGGGTTTAAGTTGCCACTAGTATACTCGTAGGCATAAGTAGTGCTAGTGTTTTGAAATTAAGATCTACGCTCTCCGAAAAATGTCACACGAGTGCCTAAAAAACACGTAAGTTAAACCTTCAAATCAGTTTTGTGTTACTACTAATCGTCGGTGCGAGTGAAAAAAAAATATTATGGGACAATTTTTACACAGATCAACCTATTCCAACAGTGAGCTCAATAATGCTTGTGTTGGGGGTACTAGACGACGATATAATATATTATTTATAATAATAATATACACCTAGTAATATATAAAACATTCATAGATAACTAAGGAACAGATATTTGCGCTAAAGCGCTCCGTCGTCGAACAAAATTGAACCATTTTGCAGCCCCGAAGGAATCGTACAGAATAAGTTCTTAAAGTCAATTACAGCGAGTCCGACACACGCTTGGACACGAGTTCGAGTACGTATTATTTTAACCATTTTATACGACCCTTTTGGAAATAAAGGGCTTATGTTACAGGGAAAAATGGGGCACTTACGACGTATTGTACTGGTAAGTTTATAGTACCGGATGTGACTGAACATGCCTTATTAGGAAACGAACTGAAAATTTATCAAGGCTAAGTAATTGTTTAAGCTTTAGATAGAATTGTGACTCTCCTAGGACCTAAATAATATAGTGAGACTAGCATTTTGCTTATTGTTATAAAAGAAAATAAAGATCTTAGGGAGACATGAAACGAATCGAGAACTGTAAATGAATGTGCCTAGTTGCTAAATGAACAGATATTAAGAAAATAAATTCACCGTTTATAACAATTACCTTTTTATTTTCCAAAATGAATAAAATTTATTCAATAAATTATTTAAAATCCATGAGATTATTCCAGTAGTTGTCTAGAGCCTGGTACAGGTAACAAAACAAATAAAAAATCCTAACTCAATTTCATATAAGTACCTAATTTTTAAAGTCATGATCAAAGTGTCTTTTCAAAAACATTTTCCTTAATCAATTTAATTGCCTACTATCCCTCGGCCGAAACTCCATCGTCGAACACAGCCAAACTTCTGACAACCTAAGACCAGCCGTATAAGCCAATTGGTCCCATACAAGTCCCGTTCTTTGGAAACTTTTAGTGAATTCCAAACTTGTCTGATCTATTTTGTTCCGCAGTCGACTGACAGATAGCAAGGGCAAGTTGCCTCATAAATTTGACTCGGTACTCTGAAAGTGTCACAGACTTGGAAAGAAGTTTCGTATCAAGGGTGGACATGGAGCGAGTTTTACAGTTGAATGTCAGTTGAAATTAAAATTTATTGGGATTATTGGTGGAAATTTGTTAGACGGATCATGAGGTTTACGATTTGTGGTGAGGTATAAGATTTTGCAAAATTATTTATCTATTTTATTGACTATTACGAAATGTTCTTGTATATTTTAGACTACCTACAGATACATTTAATGTGATTGAGCGATTAAAAAATTTATGATTAATTCCAAAAAATAAAGAATCATCTTTAATATTTGTTTCATAAATGTCAACCCCAAAGTCTCTTGTACACCATATTTGTTTTATGTAGCAAATATAATGTTACCTTTTTCCGGAATTCATCAGAAAATGAAGTCCTTGATGAATTTATTATGATCTATATTTGATATAAGATCCTTTTCCTCTTTATTTGATATGATTACATACCATTTTGTATCCTGAGATTTACAAAGCCATTACCATTGAACGTATCCTGTTTTGTATGCCCCGTCGGTGGACTGGTAATCAATCCTACAGCTTAAAGGCAAACGGTCATACCTGCAGCGTTTAGACGCTTGCAAAAAAAGGGCACATAGGGCTTCAAATTCAAACCATAACACTTTAGAAGAATAGTCGTCAGCATCTGGACCTTAGTTAATAAACATATGGCTGCCTTCATAAAGTGGGTCGGTCTCTTGAATCCCTTTACACCGTGGATTTTCTTAAACCCATGTCGCAATCAAAATAGTAGCCTGCGAGCCAAATGAAAATCGAAACTTAAATATTATATGGAAATGTGTGACTTTTCTTATGATCTGTTACTTATCCCAATTTTTACTTTTCGATTTTTCAGTACACGATTATCGTTTTGACTAAGCCTACAGATGGTTGGACTAAGACTTGCAACTCAAGCAAGTCATGCGAGTTAGCAAACCTTGAAATACCTTCACACTTTTTAAATAACCCTATATTGTACGATTTATCAGTATATTGTAATTGTAACCGTTTCTTCCCCAAAACTTTCCGTGTAATAAGTCCGTGCAGTCCGTCAACTTGGGCCCGAGACAGATAGTCGTCGGCAGGAACTTTGCTCATAAACATGTCGGCTGCCTTCATAAAGTGGGTTGCTGTAGGCCGCCACTCACACCGGGAATGGTTATTGTGGATGATTTAATGCGTTTAATATTTTAAATGTGTTTCTTATATCTAGTGTCTTTGAGTTAGAGTTTTGTCAACAAGTTTTTAATTTTCATTTTATTTTGATTCCTCGTCTATAGAAGCTTGGAGAAAAGCTGGAAGGTTTGCTTCCCTACCTAACTCCTGAGCGAGTTAACTACAGTGGTGAGTAGGGTTGCCAACTTTTTTTTGGTGGAATATAGTATTTTCCAGAATAAGGAATAAAAATATAGTACATTCCAAAAAAATATAGTACTTTCAGATAAAATACTAAATATGAGTGTAATATACGTTTAATCGGAAATATAGTATTTTAGCGTACTATATATTTTTCCAAAAGTATATAGTACAGAGAGCCAAAATATAGTACAATACTATATAATATAGTACGGTTGGCAACCCTAGTGGTGAGTCAGCCTGCTAGTCGAATAAACTTACTACGGTTATGCAGATAGCTCGCAAAAAACTGGTTAGTTGTGGTGAAAACCCTATTGCTGAGAATTTTTGAACTAAAATATAATTGTCGACCAAGACAAATGTCATGTGGCCCATGTTTTTAGGATCCATCTTAACTCAATTTAGATGATATTTCTATGTTGTTTAAAAATGTGTTTCCTTGGCTTCGTTTCAGTGTAAAAGCGGCAAGTCTCGAGTTGCCTGTACAAAGGCTTTTGGTCGCAACTCTCTGACGTGTTCTACTAAAACTTTCTGAATAATTGAGGTTTCTCGTAATGCTCGGGATTCATCAATTTCACTTATTCAAGCCCGAACCAATGTTTCTTTAGCAGATTTTCCATATTTCAAATTAATTTTTTCGTATTTCTTTAAGTTAACCAATTACTATTAATTTTATTAACATGTGACTCGTGACTTTTACATTTAAGTATGTAAGTAAATATTCTTTATTGTGCACCTTAAAGTAAAAACTACACAGAAAATGAAATGCTAGGTATGACCAGTAAACAGAAAACAGGCGGCCTTATCGCTAAAAAGCGATATCTTCAAGACAACCATCGCGTATCAGGAAACTAAGTACTTACAAGTTTGGACGGGTAATTATATAGGTAGGTAATTCAAGAAACTGAAAACACAAACATTTACCGCTATTTATTTAGCATACAAGTATACAGCTTTTGATAAATCAGAATCTCACGCTTTAGATTTATCTTCAGAAAGAATTATGTTAATGATAATGATTAGAGTTCAAAATTATGTTTATGTACCTATCGTATGGGTTGATTTGTATACCTTAGATAAAGTGTCACTCTACCCGACACTTTCAGGATTATCAGCTTAGGCACGATTTACACGGAGCAAGCTTGTCCCGCATGGTCCATTTACACGGATCGCTTAAAATGCAGCGCAAGTGCAAAGTGCAACGTGCAACGACGTTGCTACATTGATTCAGTTGACAGCAAATATGTGAGTTCACCTCGTTTTGCCGAAGACGGAAAGTGTACAGTGTACTGCCTAAAGAAAGATTTTAACGGGATACTATTTGTTGAGAAAGCTCTGGCTCAAATTAAATACTCTCTTTAACCTCATTGTTTTATTGGTTTTACATTTTCAGTTCCATTTTCACACAATATCCATCCATCTAGTTCACAGCTAATGCTAATAAGATTATTATCACAGCGTCGTCTACTTAGTTGTAATAGTTGTCTTTTGCTTTTTTTTAAATGGCTTATTCGGTTCTGACATCTGTCACATTTCACACGTATCGCGCTTAAGTTTTTTAAAAGGTATCCCACTAATAAGGCGCGTTCACATTTAATTTGATATGAAGATTAAACATAAAACAAAAATTAACTATGGACGCAATGTCGGAACATATTTATGTATGTACAATTTTAAGGAGAAATAGTAATACAAAACTGTCATTTTCAGCCGAAACCAGCATCAAAAAATACCGCAATTCACACGCCTCATTCAAAAACAAAAACCATAAATTCGAAAAAATTCCAAATACAAATTCTGCATCGTCATTCTGACGTTGGGAAAAAACAATATACCGTCGAGTAGAGAACGGCGCGATGCACGGTGTTCCAATTTCAAATTTGCCAATCACCGAGCCCGTTTCGCTGCTGGCTTGATTAAATTCGGTCTTTATGTGCGTGGGAGCAGCGTCTTCGTATTAACTGGGCCATATTGTGTAAAAGTGTTCCCTTTTATTGTCCGTGCATGGGGAATGGGCTCATCGAAAATTTTAATATGGCGGCTTTGCATGTTGTGCTTGATGAATTGGATTGGGGTTGAAATGCTTTGGTTGTTTGTTTTTCGTCACGTAAGGTGAAAAAAAATACTAAAATTGAATTTCACTGCAATTTAAAGAGCTAGTATCACCGTTCATGTATAATTATATAAGTAGGTAAAGATTTTGTACAGTAAATATCTTTACAAATAAAAATAATTTATTTTATTTTATTCTCTATATAGCCCAACAGGGCAAATAAGGAAAAATTGCTACATCTGAAATCCCCTAAAACCTAAAGAGGAAACCAATAACGAATTGCCAGACGTACAATCAATTATATTTCCATTACCATGCCAAAGACCACTGTCTGAATCACGTGCCGTCAATCATAAAAGCGCACCAAAAGAACATCTCAAAAATTATCCTTAGCAAACGAAATACAACTTTAAAACAAAATCTTAAGGTTCATATTTGAATAGACGAAGTATGAACCTCGCGAAGGTGTATCATGTTTTTCGGTAAGATCGTACAGAGCGCCATTATACGCAGTTAATCCTTCAGAAACGCTCCACGGCTCCATATTGCTTCATAGAATGTGAATTCGTAATGTGCGGTAACTGGGTGTGAAGCGATGGAAATGAAAGTATTATAACCGCTGCGTAAGGTTGGTATTCCACCTGTACAATTTCTTGATCCAATGTGCATTGCGTTTAACTCTCTCACTAAGCAAAATGTGAGACGCAAATAGAAATCGGACAAAGAAATTGGACAAATGGAATAACACCCTAAGGCCTGCTGAGGGGCAAATTTAAAAACAGTTAAGCCAAGTGGGATGTGCTAAACAATTTTCGGGTTATCCTATTTTCGAGTTTGTTAAATCTTGTCGGTCTTTCGTAATGGGTTAAGCAAGCGTGGTTTAAGGATTTGCTCCACATTTTTGCTGCTCAAGTAAAAAGTACTGAAGTTAGATTTGAATGTAAAGCATGTCTAAGTGACATGGAGGCCTGGAGGAGGATGAAAGTTTGAATTACTTTCATCCCAATATCAAAATAATGTCGTTTTGTTATTATTCACGAGTGCACTTCGCTAGTAATTGTTCGTACATGTATAGGTGCAAGCGAGACGCACGGGCAAATGATAAAAGAATACATACATAATATTGATAACGCGCACTCAGCTTCTTTGGTCATATCATGCAGTCTAAAAAGCATGACCTAGACAGGCAGATTATCTTGGGCCAAATAGAGGGCAAGCGAGCGCGAGGAAAAGCACCCACGAGATGGTCTGATGTTGTGAAGAGGGTGGTTGGCGGCAACATGCAGTGCGTGACCCATATGGCCTATGATCCCACACTGTGGAGACGGAGCATACATGGTCGCGATTCTCAGCAATAAGGGACCGAGGAAGAAGAAGATTGATATCGGAAAGGTCCGAATTGGCCGATTGGGTATCAGTTTTAAATATGCTGTTGGTGGCCTTTTTTCCGTAGGTACATACCATCACACTCCGCGATTGTTGCGTTGCGCCATTTAGGATCCTAGCTAAATTAGTTGTTCAATACTTACGCTATAGAATTTCTAATTTAGCTATAGAACCCTAGATGGCATAACAGTCCCGTGTGGTGAATGTACATTGTGTGAATCCGTCAAGCGTTCTAATTTCTAATATGTACTAAGTATTTACATTTTATTTAAGAGCTCTCTTTGAAAAGGCTAAACACGAAAATCCAGGCTGATAAAATGCTTTCATGAAAATGAGAAAAATTATCATTTAGGTTTTTTGTAACCCGCCGGCGTGATAACGAATAATTTCACACTAAATCCTTTGTGTAAAATAATTTGTAGTCTTTGTCGAAATTAAATTGTAATGTATAATAAAAATGTTCCAACATCAAAAAAAAATTTAATTCATATTTTAGGACCAAAAAGTAGATAGTAATTTCATAAAGTACTTGATTCTTGAAATACGACACTGACGAAGAAATAACAGCAAATTACAAATTGTCTGTAATTAAATAAATTAACTACTCTAGGTAGTACCTCTTCAGACTTTACGCCTTGTATGTTGTTAGATAATTTAATTATATTTTAGCTAAATATAAGTGCCTGCAGAATTACTAATAAATTTGTTTGTACTTAAAACAAATAGGCACCAAATTGTAAAATATCTTTAACTAATTTCACGTACTCCAACAACAAAGTTTTAACCGAAATACCTCCAGAACTTCTGTAACTTTTCAAAGTGACCTCAACCTGGAAAACATTGAAAGCCGTTCAAAGTTCCAGCCCACAGGCAAGACATCCTCCAGACTGAGCATAGTAGCTCCACCCCCTCTGCCACAAATACGGTAGTTTTACTCCATTTTCGAGTCGAAAATGTCTTTGTGTGACGTCCTTATCTTTGAACGGACCAATCACGGCACGGGACCTCGCTCACCTCGTCCCCCGCACCCCCGTATTTTTGCCAACATCTGTTTCATGAAATAATTGCTCTAAACTCCGTCTAGAGGATTCCTAGTCTATGCCTCAACCTGGAAAACATTGAAAACCGTGCAAAGTTCCAGCCATAAGACAAAAGTGGAGGACCCGCGCGAAATCGCTTTTTCATACAAACGTAGTCCTCATTTACTCTCTGGATATTAATATTATTGGAAATATTTTGACACAATTGGTTGTAACTTGTATATCAACCACAGGTATTCCCCCTACGTTTGATTTTTTCGAATTTTTGATTATTATTAAAGTTAGGAGCATTTAAAAAATTGTATTAAATCTGTTTTTCGCTCCTAATTTTTACATTAATCAAAAAATTGTAAAAGTCATACTTAAGGGCATAGCTATTGTTAATATACATCAAATTAATGAAACAATATTTTTCATTTTGTCAATATCCAGAGAGGAAAATGAGGAAGCACTACGTTTGTATGGAGAAGCGGCCGTCGCCTTTCCTCTTAAATTACAAAATCATATTCATTTGTTTTTCGTTTAATCATAAACTACGCGGCTCGTATCAAAAATTCATTCGCGTTCTGGCGCTCCCGTTGATTAAAAGTTTACTTTATGGCGTCTGTGTTAAAGTTTAATTTGCAATGAGTTATTTTACCGGGGACTGGTTTTTTTCCTCAAATTAGATTGCTTTGGCTAGTGCTGTCTTTTTGCTGTCTTACTCTTTGTTTTTTTGAGACTTGGGCGAGACGGGGTAGTATTTAAGTTACTAGCTATTTGTTTTAGGATTAAAATATGATATTATAAATAACTGAAATAATATGTTTTAATTAAGCTATATTTTTAAAAGTTCTAAAAAAATATAACAACGTCCTACTTATTTAATAATTTTATAATTAGGTACTGTCCGTTCCTGTAGGCTTAATTATTTTGAGAATGTGTTAAAGTGTGTAGTAAAAGTTACCGATACCGTATTTTAGTCCATAAAGGAGGTATAAAAAATGACGTTCCTTTTTTCAAATCAAATCAAATCAAATCAATCATTTATTTGCAGATAAAACATAGTAGGTACAATGCATGCAAATACAATTATATTAACATTACACCACCGGTATTGTCAAAATTAATTACAAAAATCACAAGAATAACAATCCATTACAATTAAAAACATAGTAAGAAATAAATTATATGTATATTAAATGTCAGTTAATTCGTGATTACCAATAAAATTAAGAAAATAAGAAAATAAGTTAAAACAGAAGAAATACAAAAAGAGAACACATAATCAGAGTTAAAATATAAATGTCAAATATTAATTTAATCTAAAGCTCTAGCAAAGTATTCTTTAATGGAATAATAGGGCTTACTAATAAAATATTGTTTCAGTTTTCTTTCAAATGTTTTTAAATCCTGGCATTCCTTTATCTAATTTATTTCTAATTTATTAATATTTTATACCAGGACGGTGTCAAACAAGCGTGCGGATCGCCCGGTGGCGCGACTTTGCTGCCGACTACATTAATGCCGCAAATGCCAAAAATCCGGGCAGCAACATCGGTTTTATTTATTTAGATTTAAACTTTATTGCATAAACAAAGAAAGATGTACGAATGGCGGACATAATGCTAAAATAATGGTACACTGCAACACTGTCGCTAATATTTTATTTTCTACGTAGTGACGGTATGTTCCATACCTCACGGGGGCACGCTAGTGCATCTCTGGAGTATGCCTTTGAGGAAAGTACCCAAGTCAAGTAGATTAATCTCATAATCTCAGTTTCAATGTACCGCCGCCACACCATCAGATATTAGAGCAGAGCGACCAAGGTGTTTATTAATATCTGAACATGTTATCAAGACGATAAAGTGCACGTTCAGATATTTTTGAGCACCGTGACCGCTCCGATATATCTGATGACTATCGTAGCGTTTCAATAAAATCACTTAAGAGCCAATGAGCCATAGAGTTAAGAGGCGGCAGACCTGTTAACATGAAATATCGCCCATTCCGGCGGTGCAGCCTCTGTCGAGAGCAATTACTATGACTTACAGCACACTGCTACTGGGGATGTGGTGATGCCAATATTCCTATCGGGAATGTTCCCTGCAATAGTCCCTGAAAGTTACTGTATCTCGTAATAAAGGAGTAGAGCTTAATTTATAATATACAAAGTATCACATTTGTTTTTTTCTAATTTGTAGTAAAATATCAACGTCAGTGTGTTTTGTTACAAAGTTCTAAGAATTCGTCGATCAATCTCCATTTTTTACGTGATATCAGCAAACGAATAGACGAGCCGCCAGATGGGAAGCGGTCACCATCGCCAATGGGCATAAGCGACATCGGAGGAGCCACTTTGCCGACTGAATACCTGCTTCTTGAAGAACCCCATGTCGTAGCGTAAAAGAAATTCCTCAGGAGGTAACTCATTCCACGTTCTGGGAAAAAGACGAGATGCCCGCTCAATCTTGGTGTGCCATGTATCTAAGAAGTGGGAATGAGCTTTCCTCCTTTGGCGGTTGCAGTGGTAAAAGCGAGACGATGGCACCGATTCAAAAAGTTCAGAGCATTCTCCATTATACGGGTCAAACAGATCACTGTGTTATATCTTTCCTGTAGACATACACAAGAGTTAAGGGCTATAAAGGTTAATTTTCTTGTTTAACCCTTATCCACGTGAAAAGGTCCTCCTTTTATTTAAAGAACTATGATAAAATCATTACTTACATGCCCACAAGCTCTTAACTATTGCCCACAGGAGAGAAAAATGCACTGTTCGCGCGAACACACTAGTTTTCTCTCCTGTGGGCAAGAGTTAACACAGTGATCTGTTTGACCCATACTGGCGAAATATTCAAAATTGACCTAAAAATACCCGGTATAGACCAAATATTATCTTTAGATTTAAATGATAATACAAGGGTAGGTACACAAAGTGTAGGAGATAAGAACTATTCGGTAAATTTTCGTTGTTCCCAACAGGAACACCACTAGATACTGCTGATACAACAGTGATAAGTGATTTACGTGCGGTTTTAATCTCCGTAATACGGTTACGTTACTTACGGTTATGTTTGTGCCAACTCTACCGGTTTATGTATTCATGGTTTCTTGTAGTGCCCATAACTTAGGAACGTATTGCTTCCATTTTAATATTTGGATAATATATCCGGGACTGGAATATACATGTTCTTTAGCAAGAGTTGGCAGGTCTAAGTATATTAAAGTATGTATGTATTTAATTTTAATGTATGCGTCTCAGATTGATTTTAAGAGTCACGCGAACCTAGCCGCTGTTATACAATCGAAGTAACTAACGATATCCGAAATAAAATGTTTGACATGAACATTCTAGTAACACGTATCTTATTAAATTCCAGAAATCATTATCTAATGAAATGGAATTTATAGTTTTGGATGTCAACGAATTCTTAATAAAACAAAGTTACTACAACAAGAAGCGAAAGTAGAATAAAAATATTCAGATTACTTAAGACAAAAAAACACTATCAAAAATGAATCGCGATGTAACATTGCTGGCTAAGACGCGCTTTGGGAGCAATGTATCTTGCCGGCGCACCAGATGATGCTAACAGCGCACGGAGGTGCAATTCAAAGCGCAATCTTACGTTGCCTGGGTTATTATTTAGATAAAGAGATTGCAAGATTTTTTCTAGGACAGAAAAAGGAGAGATGGAAATGTTGGATGTGGTGTGCAATTTTTTCGTCTTTTTCGAGAGAATCGAACATGAAGTAGGTCGAATTTAAACTGTTGGGCGTGATACTAACATAAAGCTACTCAACCCTTAACAGGGCAACGTCCAAAATACTGGACCTTTGACCCTTTTTTTGTATTTTTTCTTAATCATAATCATTGCTACTCTTGAGCGCCGATGAGGTTTGAGCTCACGACATTCCGTGTTTTTTTGTCGATATATAGATTAACCAAACAAATATTGCTAAAAAGGATAGCGCCAACAATTACGTGTCTATTCGTTTGAATGTCTGCAATCAAATAATAATCAGATTAAAATTGATCGGGAACGTCAACTGCTATATTTACTTTTCGTTTTTGGCATTTTACACGACAGAGTCGAAGCTTTTGAACGAAAAAGCTTTTGGTGTTCGAAAAGTTTAGGCGTCCGCCCATGAGGACCGCCATAATATAAAACGTCAAAAACAGTTACATGGCGGTTCACGCTGCCAGCATTTAAAGTGTTTTCACATTGTCCGATCCGATATCGGATGTTGGAACACTCTTTAAGAAAGACGGCTACTAGAGAGTGCCTTATGACATCAATTTTGCATTTATGATTTCTTTTGAGCAAATACAATTATCAAATGAATAAATAAAATAAATATAAAATGAACCATTTATTTTTTTACTTCTTCCGATTCCGATATCGGGTTGGACAATGTGAAAACGCTCTCAAAGTTAAGAAAAAAATTGAGGCCTTCGGGTTTGAAGTAATGTCGGACCATGTGAGATTGTAATGGATTTTCCATCCACTCATACTTGGAAAGAGTGAAAAACGATACAGCGCGTTCATATCAATCTTTTCAATGCGATATTGCTTGGAAACGTTTTTATCTGTATTTAATATTGATGCGTTCGAAATAGTTACGAGCAATATACGTTAGAGTTAGACCAAGAAAAGTCTGCAACGATTTTGATAGCACACGCAGTGCAAGTGTTATTTTAAACATCATCAAACTTCTATGAAATTTTGACGTACATATAAATAACACTTGCACTGCGTATGCTATCAAAATCGTTGCAGACTTTTCTGGGTCTAACTCTAAAAGATACACAGTATTTAAAAAAAAAATCAGCGTTTAGTGGTGACATTTGGATGGTGACTGCAACAGTGTTACTGTCAGCAGCATTGATGCAAGTTCGCAGCATCGAGAAAGTGGCGATGTCACTGTACATTTCCTTAACATTATTAAAATAATTTATAGTTTCTTTATAGGGGTAAAATTAAGTAGACCTATCATAACCTCTACAGCCTAAATTATATTTACAAATATCTCCTATGCCGCTGCCACTTGGTATATAGTGTGCCTATAAGTCTGGCAGCGTCACCTCGCTGAATAGCAATGCGCTTCCTTGACGAAAAAATTCAACTCCGTCACTCATTTTGCGAAGAAGGTTGATAATAATCACCCGTTTCTGCTGCAATGCTGCACAACACTTCTTTCTCAACGGGAATATAACCTTTACTTTAGAAATGTCATTACGACATTACCAAGTACTGGAATACGACCCGAAATTGACGATTAACAAATTTACCGAAGCGCTCTTACGAAAAGGAACAAATCATTTAGCACCCACCGCCCAAACATTGAAGAAATTACGCGAAAGTGGATTTAGAAAGCATCTTTAGTAAATAAATTTATTGTGTCGTTATTCTTTATACCTTCAAGCACTCTTATATTTCGGAGTTTAGGGCTAAAAATAACTGGTAACGTTTTGGCTCCGCGTTTTAAAAGAGATGGATGGTGTGGGCGGTTCATACATTCTATTACCTACGTATCTAACATCTCCTGTGTACATAATAGAATTTCAATCGAGTATTGGAAATGTGTCTGTGAGTCTGTGATTGTTACGAAAGATGTTACATTTAAGAGCGACGAATGAATTAAAACGAATTTAAGATTTTTTTTACAAAAAAAATACACCGCTGAATCAAAAGTGAAGAAAAAGCATTGGGGAGTGTAACATTATACGTTAATTTGGGCTGTTTAGAACCAATATAATTTTATGCCATTATCTGTCAAATTAACGAACTTCATTATGACCACACTCATCAATTATATCCATAAATTTAAACATTGTAGTTCACTTTTCACTGAAGAGTTGATGCAACCAATCATGTTCGTGTCATACACATGCTCACGTCTCTTCTATGCATGTCCACAGGTTATAGGCTATAAAACCTAATTTTCTGACTGAGGTCTGAGGTCTTTTCTATTAACAGGGGTGATGTTTGGTATGAAATCTCTCATGTTCAACGTCTTTATGTCGGAATTCTGTTTTCTCCATCGTAATCTAGAAATTACGACAATGAATGAGGTCCGTTTCAATCATATACCTACGGTCCAGTTTTTATCTGGGCCGAAGGCGAAGTGCTTAAAGAAATCAACTGTCGCCTTTGAGTGTCAAGTTACGTTAAGAAAGGTGTTAAATGCTAAAGCAACAGAGGTAATCGTCGGGCTTAAACTTAAGTTTTGAGCGAACTGTCGGGGTTTCACGGATTAGCGGTAAACAGTTGCTAAGCCGAAGGCACAGATAGACAGATAACTATAGCAAACCTTGTTGGATAAGCTCTTTTGTTCATATAAACTAATCGGGTATAATAGCACGAAGTGATAAGCAACATTTTGCTCCCTTGTAAAACAAATAACATTTAAAGTGGGCCACTCAAAACAATCCACCGTCAGTAGGTACCTTTTTGTAATTATTTCGTTAATTGACCGTTTTGAGGTCAATGTAATCAAAGACGCCAATACCTACTATTATTAATTTTCTCGAGCTAACGAATTACGTTAACATTCGTTACCTTTATCAATTCAGTTGAATTGAAAATATAAATGGATTTATTGATGAAAACAATGATTTAGTAATAGTAGTAAAACACTTTAATGCACAAAACAAGTACCTACTTACTAAACAGAGAAGGCAGTAAAAATGTACAAAGGCAAACTTATTCCTTTAAGGGATCTCTTCCAGCTCACCTTTAAGCAACTGAGAGAGATAAATAGCAGATGGTAGTCAAACAAATAATGAATTCAGGTAGGGTTTTTTTCCAAATTAAACCAAATACGTTACATCGATTGATTAGTCTTAAAAAGATCTAACATACTTATCGTTCTCGGAATACCTCCCTTAAAAATGAAATGAAAGACGCAACTTTTTATTAAAGTGCATTTAAAGAGTTTACGTAGGTAGGCGAAGTCATTAAAAAAATCTAGCAAATAGTGATCTCCAAACAAATGCACAGCATACAAACACGAAACTCTGAGCAAGTGTAGAAATAACGTAGGTAGGTAATTTAGAATATTTCTTAACAGGCCCCGTTATTTTTACCCCTTGGAAACGCGCCAGCATATCCGGAAAAAACACTCCAGCAATAAGACCGATTCCACGCCAGTTACTATTTCTGTAGTATCCAATTAACTTTATTTTATAGTTGAGTACTTCCATACGAGTTTGTTTGGTAAGTCTTGGAACTGTTTTAACAAGTTTCTTGAATATTCTGCCTTTAGAATGTGAGAGTTTGCAGGTAGTAATATTATTACAGTAAAACCATCCTAGTAAATTCGACCTAGGACAAGTAGTCCAATTAGGTAGGTCCAACTTCGAGAAAGAGGTCAACTGCCGAATCCAACTCGGTTGGGAAGCATTCGGGAAACTACGTAATGTCTTTTCGTCCGACATACCTCGGTGCCTCAAGACGAAAGTCTTTAATCAATGTGTGTTACCAGTGATGACTTACGGCTCCGAAACGTGGTCTTTCACTATCGGCCTCATCTCAAAACTCAAAGTCGCTCAGCGAGCTATGGAGAGGGCTATGCTCGGAGTTTCTCTACGTGATCGAATCAGAAATGAGGAGATCCGTAGACGAACTAAAGTCACCGACATAGCCCACCGGATTAGCAAGCTGAAGTGGCAATGGGCAGGCCACATTGCACGCAGAGAAAATGGCCGATGGGGTCGAAAAGTGCTCGAGTGGAGACCACGGACTAGCAAGCGCAGCGTAGGACGTCCACCCACAAGATGGACAGACGACCTTGTTAAGGCCGCCGGAAGACGCTGGATGCGGGTCGCTTCCAACCGGTACGTATGGAGGTCCAAGGGGGAAGCCTATGTTCAGCAGTGGACGTCTTATTATGGCTGAGATGTATATGGTATTCTAAACGTTCTCAAATATGGTCCAAAATTCACTCAAATATATTTGTTCAGGTGGGACTTTAATTTAAATATAGAATTGGTGATTGGCGCTTCTCACGACTGACTGACATGACTTTCACTTCATTTCACACAAAATATTGGCCGCAACATCATCAGTATTCGGTATTTCGCTAAGATCCCCACGTTACAGGCTGAGCCTATCTAGTGTGGGGATCACTGTGCTGCTTATATTGAAATTGTTGTATTTCTTGAAATAAATATTTTTTTGAATTTGGCTTGCACCAATCAGGGTGAGCTATCTTCAAGTTCGCATCAAAATAATACGAAAACTGTTACAAAGTGTTATATCCGAATCGGGATCCTGGTCATCTTACTGATCATTTCAATCGTAATTGGCAAGCTTTAGGCATTGATCTACATATTCTAAATCTACATATCAAAGCCGCCAATATTAGGCCAAACAGGAAATGGCCGTTCGATACATGTAGTTCAAACCGATCTACATACCTACACATCGGCTTGAGTAGAATTTTGGCTATTTTTGGCGAATATGGAGGTTGTTTGGTTAGTGAACAAAATGCAAAACGAGAACAAAGTACTTACAATCAACAAATTTCGGGGCCACTTTGTATGAGTCTTATGACTTTATTTTTTATGACTTATGGATTTCATATTACTTACCTAATATTGCCTTTCATTTATGTGGCCCAAAATCTAAACTGGTTCACTGTACCTCCACAATATTTATATGTAGTGGCAAAATCATATAATTTCATCATTTCTCGAAATGCCATTTTACGAGTAAATTGATAACTTTATACTTTGACTTTTTCATGATGCGGCCAAACAATAATTTCATAAAATGATTGCTACATCATGGATCAATTCTAATATCTGGCCACGAAATATACACAATAAATCATCCCTCATCTTGCGACAATAGTATTATACAACCATACCTAATTATTTACTTAATATGTACTTACGTACATATTATGCCTATGTGCTTAGGTACAGATTATTGTAGTCTATAATTGTTTTCCATATGTATTTTATCGGAAACGTTCGTATTTGTCATGCTACTTCAGTCAACGTCAGTACTTTTTGTACCGAGACTGACTGAAATAACAAGTCACGATTGTAGGTCCTGTACGTTTCCGTGAAAACGATGGAAAATAATTATGCATTACATCTGTATAGCATTCAGCAGCCGGAAACAAAGACAAAGGAAAAAGAATTGATATAGGGTAAGTTGACTTATTAGATCACTATAAAAGCAGACAGGAAGAATCTGCCAAAAATGATGGACGATATGTTTTAACAAATAAACGAGCGTTATTATATTTTAATGTTCCGTCCATGGTCCGTAATATCGGAGATACTAAGTACCTTTTACGGGGGATGAGCTTGGCGGGGATCCAACATCAGATGGGCTAGAGTATCATGACGTGATCAAAATATGTATGCGTTGTTGTTGAATTTTGAAACTGCTTTTATGATGCACGAATATAATGAAATTTAAGTTATGAAGCAAACAAGAATGTAATAACTATTTTGCAGATGAGACTTAGGAAATTGGAATTATACAAACAGAAATTGAATTTCTCATGTGTATTACGAAGTTATTGAAGCATTGTATTACTTTAGTTAGGAGTTACAAAATAGAAGAATTTATTATGCAAAATATCAAACTTTTCGCGCAGGCAGGCTAAAACACTTTGAAAACAAAGAAAGGACAAACACTTCTTTCTTTACCTACATTTTTTCCTTCGAATGCTCAAACTTGAGCCATCCAAGAGTAAGCGTACGTAAAATATTGCTATTGCCCTTGTTTACCTCACATTGGGAAACTTTTACCATACTGTCATAGATTTATGGTCCTCAAGTATTGTCAAAGCGACAGCGATAAAGAGCTCATTTCAATTACGCCCACAAGAAAATAGATCCGAGAAAGAACACGAAATAACTCAAATGTGTCGTAATAAATCCGAACGCGTAGATAAAGTTTGAATTACTTCCCCATTGAAAATCGCGGGATCGAGAGCGAATCGCACGCTCAGCCGTTCAAAGTTCTGCCAAGTTCAGGACAGCAGTTTTCTTGTATGACCAACTCGGATTGTGAGGGCTGCTCAGACAGTATGTTGTGAAGTTGCCACTAAAATGTAACATTAGAATGTGGTTTCTTTGGAAAGTTTATAGTCCGGGATTTGGAGGTCGGACTTTGTGTTTCACTGATAAATTATTCGCAAGATTCGAACTTGGATTTAGAGATATATAAGCAACATGTTTGCCCTTAAAAACATACTCTCGGTTTTAAACGTTGTTTATTTTAGTAGTAACGAGGTCTGAGGACCTACCGTTAATATTTCTTTAGTTTCTCCGTCTGTCTGCCTCTCTATCATTCGAATATGCCAGAGTGATAGACTAGACAGATAACGAAATTTATATTTTAGTTTTTAGTCCTTCTGTTTTAAGCTCTCTCAATGTTAGGACAAACGTGTGTTTTTAATTCTTAGATACTTTGTTATTACTTAGACGGACTATATATTAAATTGACACGGTTTGCAAGAAACCCATCTCCATACAGTAGTATTCCAAATATAATTTTTAAAAGACAACATTTCATTCTATAACCTTCCTGATCAAAAACAGTTTTATTGGCCTAGGATTGGGGCCATTTTACATTTGCTATACAATATGCAACCATTAGTGAGACCGCACAATTCATCATCGTTACCATTTATACATAAACCATGACCTGCCCGAATAAGCTATTAGCTATGTGACGACATTAAAATTTACAACATCACCAACAGCCATAAACAGGAAAAAAACACGTGACCGAGTCAAAAATTCACCAGAAACAGCGACATACACGGTAGTAAAACCGAATGACCCACGTTACTGGGAATTTTACGATGTATCCGTTATGTATATTTAATACATTCTTTGTTGTAGTACAGGAGATGTTGCCAAAAGTCGCTTGATTTAAAAGCGGAGTCGGACAGGTGTACGTGATTTCATGCAGGTTTTGGGGATCTGGCGGCCCAATTCGGGAAATGCTTATAAGATGTCACAGCGATACGATACATATCTGTCAGTGTCAAAAGTGACATTTCTTCAACCAAAAACGTCACTGTGGACACATCGTATCGCTGTGACAGATTATCAGCATTGTTTGAATTGGACCGTGAGTATTTCAGATTATAGGTACAAACAGAGGATGATGAGATAATATTATTAATATCGGGGTTTTCAGACCTTAAAGTGTTAAAAACATCGCCCAAAGTAAATGATAACACTTGAAGCTTATAATTTCGTCTAACTTTACTATAGGATATTTGACTTTATTAATACACCATGCATGGAATAAAGAACCAGAAGATTAATAGAGAAACGTCCTCCTCCTCGCGTCGGTTTCCTCAATGCTGAGGGTCGTGACCATCTCGTCGACATAGTTTTGTGTGGACCACTCGGAGCCACACACTTCTATCTGCTGCCTCGTGAAGAGCCTCGTGTACGGTGGTGTCGAGGGTGGTGCGAACCTGGTCAGTCCAACGTATCGGGCTTCTGCCCCTAGGTCTGTTTTCTTCCACTTTGCCAGTGACCACTAATTTTTCGAGATTATCGCTGCTTTTCCTGGCTATGTGTCCGAAGTACTCCAGAATCCTTCGTAGGCAGGTGGTAGAATAGAGAAACGTAGACAGCAGTTATTTTTAGACACAATTTATATTTTAAAACCCGTATAAAACTATAAAGAGTAGGTATTTTGATTGTGACGTCACATGCTAGTGTTTCATGTAAATTGCATGGTAGCAAAATCGTTTTGACGGTTCGAAAAAAGAAATTGATTTTACCAGTACTCAAATACCCTATTACGCAATAATTAAACGGCGAACCTTCGTCCAAAACCTGCGTAAGCCGGGATTACAGAGAAAAGGCATTTTAACCCCATATTAGTATGTAATCCAATTAAAACCACCATATCCACTGGACAGGTCACTTTCAATCCACTCGTGGTTGTGCTTTTCTCTCATCGAACAAACAAACAATCGTTTATTCAGCAAATAGGCCACAGGGACACATTTACATGTCAAATTTTTACAAGCAATAAAATTAACCAACAATTACAGAGTACAGCTACAAATATGGAATCAATAAAATATACAGTCTCTAAATCTCCAACAAAAAAAAAACTATAATAAAAAATACAAACATCAGACAAATAGTAACATTCTTTAGAGATGTAAAAGTGTCTGAGATAAAATAAATATAATTAAAAAAATGGTTGTCAAATTATCCTTAGAGATGTAAAGGGTCTCCAAGACTTCTTATATAAGTAATTAAAGGACAAGAAATTAAATCAGACAAACAAAGAAGAACCGAATGAAGTGTCATCTCACGTTATATATAAATATTATCTCACGTTAATGCCACTCAAAAGTAAAGTTACTTATAATATGACATATATCATTTTATTCAATTTTATTCACAAATAAGCTTAGTCTAATAAACCAAGGCGCTTATAAGTAATGTTTAATATTATACATGCTATGTTACACGTACACTACACACAACTTACTTACTTACATGTAGCCTGTGTAAGCTTAAATAGACCGGTCTTCACAAACAGTACCTGTTTATGAGTATGACGCGTATCTCAGCCATCTTCTCTGTTAATCTTCTTAAAAAAATGCGATAAACGTAGGACTAATTCATTTAAAAAGGTACCTAACTCGGAATTTCTTATTTCCACAGACAGACGGTTAAGTTCTTTTCAGGTCAAAAGTTGGTTTAAAAAAAAAAAGATATGTAGGTAGGTATTTCTTTCATTACTTCATACCTGCTGTCTTAGATGAGCATACCTAATAACCGACATCTATCATTCAAATACGATATTATACAAAAAAATTATATACGATATTTTTTTAATTTAAGTCTCATAAAATTCACGGTCTTCAAAGAAATGCTTGAAGAGACCCCTAATGATTTCCTGTCATACCCTGCGTTCTAATGCCGCCTACATTTCCATGCGTTTCCTTTTTACGACCGGCGATTGTGTACGACTTTTATCTATTTTTAGATTTCACACAGAAATTTTCGTTGAAATTAGTTTTTGGCAAAAATGAAATTTTTGGTACAAGCTTTTATCGCTGACTGTACTTTTCTTACGATAGACAACTAATACTCATCGAGACAATTCTAAAAACCCCTAACACAATTAGGTTGCGTTGTTTCATCACAGAGTTCCTATGGCCACGTCCTGTCTCCATCATCAGATCAGTTTGACAGTACCATATTATTGGATTGTCATCAGAACTACATACAGCTGCCAATTTTCATGACGCTACGATCCTTGGAAGATGGTTAAGTTACCTTAGATTCGATTACATAGTTACATACATGTCGACCTAATAAAAGCTTGTTAAAAAGGAGTGTCAGAGAAAATGAAACATCGATAAATCTGTTACCTTTATCGAAGTTTCATTTTTTCAAACACTCGTTTTTCCGATAAGTCAGTCATCCATGCTAATATTATAAATAAATAAATGCGAATTCCCAATCACCAAGAAGATCGTCAAAGTCGTATCAAAACCAGGTCAAAACCAAAACAAATGGTTAAATCTAAATCTCGCTCCCAGAGTTAATACTTAACGCATTCAAAATGCCTCTTGCAACATAAAACCTTTCAGTAACTACGTTGGAACTATAAAAACAGCCGCAAATAAAAATGAGGTGAGACCAACCGCATTTATGAACATTCTACTAACCTAGTATTTACTAACTTTGGTTTATACAAACTTTTCCGACTCTCATTTTGTGTATAAGTTATATTTATGATGCTGTTTTCCTTTTCTGGTTAAAACGAAAACATGGAAAATATCATTTTTAGGGTTCCGTACCCAAAGGGTAAAATGGGACCCTATTACTAAGACTCTGCTGTCCGTCCGTCCGTCCGTCCGTCCGTCCGTCTGTCACCAGGCTGTATCTCACGAACCGTGATAGCTAGACAGTTGAAATTTTCACAGATGATGTATTTCTGTTGCCGCTATAACAACAAATACTAAAAACAGAATAAAATAAAGATTTAAATGGGGCTCCCATACAACAAACGTGAATTTTGACCAAAGTTAAGCAACGTCGGGAGTGGTCAGTATTTGGATGGGTGACCGTTTTTTTTTTGCTTTTTTTTTGTTTTTTTTTTTGCATTATGGTACGGAACCCTTCGTGCGCGAGTCCGACTCGCACTTGCCCGGTTTTTTAATTATTTTTATATTATGAGATAAATTGTAATCGGATTATATACAAGTTGTAATGAGTTCAAAACGTCGGGATGTATTTTAAATTCAATATACGCGATGTATTCACAAGTAGGTAACTATCGCGGTAACCGAAGACAATATATATTTTTTCGAACCGGTGATATAGCTCTGTGTAATCAATTTACCCTGAACTCTTTGACACTTTTAGAGTAATACATTAAAATCTGACCAGGGAACCGAAAAAAAGTTAAATAAAGCCCAGCAGGCAGGCTGTCGGTCCGAGCCTGATTTTATTTCATCCGCTGTAGACAAGCCGAATCGATCACTCCGCGCCAAGAGCGATTGGTTTTGTGAAGTGCTCGGGCCAAATAAAATACAAGGCTCTTTGCCGGGTACTTCGTGCTTAATTCACGACTGGCGGGCCTAAGGTGGTCGCGCTTTTGGGCCTTTTTATTTAAAGTTGGACACTAATATATCTAAGCTAACTTTATAACACTTTAAAGTCTCGCGTTCGAGTTAATAAATGTTTTCATTTCATTAGACGAACGGGCGCGATATGATTTCATTGTTTTTACCTTATTAAATTCCGATGTTTCAGCTGAGTTTAACCAGCTGTGGACTGACGTGCCAGCAAAATATCAATGGAAATATAAGTAAAAAACACTGAACTACCCGAAATAAGGTAGTGACCGGCCGCTGTGGAGATCATTGAAGGAGGCCTTTCTCTAGAAGTGGACGTCTTTCGGTTGATATTATGATGTTTCTGAAAGCAAAATCATTGCGTTTTAATGATTTATAAAGCAGCAAAATTATTAAATTCGAAGTAAAAAAATATTGAATTAAAAGTAAAAATACATACATGTATATTGAATTCGAAGTAAAACCGTCATTTCCCCCTTAAAAGTTCTTTTTATCGCAAAATTTATTAAAAAAAATAATTACGCTTAAAGGGAGTTGACCTAAGAGCCTCGAGTCACTCAACCTTCTTAAGTGCTCATTTAATGTCACTTATTAACTTAAATTAAGCGAATGTGATGTTCTTTAAATTCTTATATAAGCTTTGAAATTTATTTTCTTTGGAGGCTTGATGTAATTTTATTGAGTAAGTAGGTAATTGTTTTGAGATTGTTAAGTTAATGACAAAAAGGCAATTCAGTTTTTTAATTAAAACATTTTGTATTACAAAAATAAATTACAAAGAGGCAAAACAGATTTATTGAAATATATAATTCTTTGTAACGGTTTTCGACCTTATTCTCGTCTATGTATTTGGATTTTCGAGACCTTGCTTAAACGTTTGGATAAAGTCATGACGTGTAGTTTGATTAAAAAAATACACTAACTATCGAGTACTAACAACGTGGAAAAAGATTTTTTTGATTTTTTTTAATGATCTGACGGCTCTGTGACCAGAGAGAAAACTAGGCCTCTTTGGAATTAGTAGAGTTTCGTCACGATGTTTGCTCAAAATCAATTGGTAAACTTCATAATAAATAATAAATAAATATTATAGGACATTTTTTACACAAATCGACTAAGCCCCACGGTAAGCTCAAGAAGGCTTGTGTTGTGGGTACTCAGACAACGATATATATAATATATAAATACTTAAATACATAGAAAACAACCATGACTCAGGAACAAATATCTGTATCATCATACAAATAAATGCCCTTACCGGGATTCGAACCCGGGACCATTGGCTTCGTAGGCAAAATAAATAATAGGTAGGAATAATGTTTTGTAAATAATTATGTTCAGAAAATATTGTTAGTTGAGATTACGCACACAACAACACAATTCGTTTCACAATTCACTTATTCGTTCATTCCACAGACTACAGTTCATTCGTACTTACACACACGACAACACACGTAGGAAGTGTGTTTTTCGTACCGTACTACAAAATTAATGAAAGAGTTTCTTCAATTTAAGATTAAAGTAAATATCGTGCACGTATCAATACCATTCACTCATTCGTTCTTTCGTACCAAAATGTAGCTTTTAGTAGACTGAATGACTTCGATTTATCGTTCGGTCTGTGAGATCGAACCATAAATCGAAGTAAACTCTGAGACGCACCTGACTCCATTGTTCTAGCGGATATTTGTGAAGTTTTCCATTCACGACAAAGTCCTCACGATTGAGAATTCAGAATGTTCGATACTCTCAAGGAATCGTAGCGATTCTGTTGGTTTGAATTTAACGTACATTTTGTAGTTTCGCTTCGAATATTTACAATATAAAAACTCTGGAATTAACTTTTATTTTTGCTATTAAACTATTTACAGGTTTGATGAAAAACCTTTGATGTTTTGTTGTGGTGTGTACGTTAAAAAATTACAAAAAATATTGATTAATATTATTGGATTAGGATTGATCTCCTTGGATATCACGGGCCTATAATCCCGGTTTTTTGATAGGGTTGCGTGGGGACACTGATCCAACACGTAGAGGCCCCTTGGAGTGCTTTTATGTCATGTAGAACGCCTGCTGGAACCCGTTCACAGGTGCAACCAAGCAATGTTACCCCGCGAAATAATAATAATAATAAGAACTACAGACCCATCACATGCTTGCCTACACTCTACAAGCTCCTTACATCCATTTTGGGAGCAAAAATCAACGCGCACATTGTCACAAACAATATTCTGGCTTCCGCTCAAAATGGATGTAGGGTTGGGTCCCGTGGTACTAAAGAGCTCCTCCTCATAGACATGACCATTTGCCAACAAATCCGGCGGAACAAGGGTGCCCTCTCAGCCGCTTGGATTGACTACAAGAAGGCCTATGTTTCGGTGCCTCATTCATGGTTGGGGAGGGTCTTAGAGCTGTATAAAGTTGATGCAGCTTTGAGAGCCTTCCTAAGCGCGTGTATGAGACAGTGGACCACAGTCCTTCGTCAGCCAGGAGGCGGGGATGACCGCCCTGGCCCGCAGGATTTTATAAGGATTGAGCGAGGAATCTTTCAGGGCGACAGTCTGAGTCCCCTGTGGTTCTGCCTAGCTTTGAATCCCCTCAGCATCCTGCTGAAGGATTTGGGACTAGGTTGCCGGCTTCGGAGAGAGGGTGAAGTCATTTCTCACCTTCTGTACATGGATGACCTCAAATTATTTGCACCAAATAGCCAAGACTTGTTGGAGCTACTGAAAACTACCGAAGTCTTCAGTAGTGCCATCCACATGGAGTTTGGAGTCGATAAATGTGCGGTTATGCATGTACAGCAGGGGAGGGTTGTAAATTCAACAAATTTACAACTTTATGAGACAATGTCTTTCAGATCTATCTCTGAATCAGAAACCTATAAATACCTTGGTATGTCACATTCGTTGGGTATTGAGGACGAGGGTATTGGACGGTCGATTAAGGAGCGCTTTTTCAGTCGGCTCACAAAAGTCCTTAATAGTCTTTTGTCAGGAGGCAACAAAGTGCGCGCCTTCAACGCCTGGGTAATGCCCTTACTCACATACTCCTTTGGCATACTAAGGTGGACTCAGACCGAGCTGTACGCCCTGGATCGGAGAGTTCGATCACTGCTCACCACACATCGCATGCTACACCCACGTTCGTCAGTTATGAGATTGTACATCCCACGGAAGTATGGAGGCCGAGGCTTCCTAAACGCCAAGGATCTCCACAACCGCGAGGTGTACAATCTCAGGAACTATTTCCTTAACAAGGAGTGTGAGATGCATTATGATGTGGTGGCAGTAGATAGGAACCTCACGCCGCTTTCCTTGGCAAACGAGAATTGGCGCAAACCTGTGGTACTAAGTATTGCGGATCGCAAGGCAGCATGGGAGAGTAAGGTGCTACACGGGCGGTTCTGCAAGGCCCTCACGGGACCCGATGTGGACCTGCTCGCGTCGGTGAACTGGTTACGATTCGGGGACCTCTTCGGAGAAACCGAGGGTTTTGCCTGTGCAGTTGCGGACGAAGTTATGATGACGAACAACTATCGGAAATATATCCTGAAGGACGGTACGGTCGACATTTGTCGGGCATGCCGCCGTCACGGAGAGTCACTCAGGCATATAATTTCCGGTTGTTCTCATCTTTCTAACGGCGAGTACTTGCACAGACATAATCTCGTAGCCAGGATTATTCATCAGCAATTTGCTCTTCTATATGGCCTTGTGGACCGCGAAGTACCGTACTACAAGTACTTACCTGCGCCTGTTCTCGAGAATGGTCGTGCCACGCTCTATTGGGGTCGATCTATCATCACTGACAGGACTATTGTAGCCAATAAGCCTGATATTGTAATAATAGATCGATCGTAACGTCGGGCCGTGCTCGTTGACATGACCATCCCCCATGATGAGAATCTCGTGAAGGCCGAGAAGGACAAGTCCAGTACAGTAAAGGGCCATAAAGTTTGCACATCGGAATTTCGGCTTCGTAGAGCGTTGTCTCTTTCATTCTCGTTGCCTCCAATATTCTCTTTCTAAATACCGATGTGCAAACTTTATGGCCCTTTACTGTAAGTACCTAGACTTGGCTCACGAGATAACCGCCATGTGGGATGTTGATTCGACGATCATTGTCCCGATAGTCGTTTCAGTGAACGGTCTAATAGCGAAGAGTCTCGACCAACATCTTGAGAGACTCTCGCTAGGTGGTTGGATCAAGGGTCAGATGCAGAAGGCGGTGATCTTGGACACGGCGCGGATAGTACGTCGGTTCCTCTCTCTGCAGCCCTGACCACCGGTAGCTTGGGCCTTGCCCCGCTGCTGGCGGCACCCTAGGTTAGGGATTTTTAAAATGTGTTTATATGTATTTTTATTGTTTTGTAAGTTTTTTTATATTTTACTTTTATATTCATATTATAAAAACCCTAGCCCAAGAAGGATGATGAATAAAGAGAATATAATAATAAATTATATTTGGAGGGTATTTTGTTATAGAGAAAGCTGATTAAATTGCGTTAACTGAATATTTTACTTTTTACTTTTCACTGCTGGGCAAAGGCCTCTCCCCTTAATTTCCACGACCCCTGATTCCGTGTTTCCTCCAGCCAGTTGTCAAGGAAGCTGTCCAGGTCATCCCGCCATCTCCGCGCCTGTGCCTGCCCTTCCACGCCCCTTAAACTTCTATGAAATTATGACGAATAAATAACAGTTGCACTGCGTATGCTATCAAAATCGTTGCAGGTTGTTCTTGGTCTAACTCTAGGACTTTGACTGTTTTCGTGTATTTTAATACAAATACAAATACAAATACAAATGCGTTTATTTCATTACTTTTTACATAAGTTCTTAGGTATAGTATAAGGGTTAGGTAGGTAATTAGTCCATCTTAGGTGTAAGGAGTAAGTAGGTAAGTATTAATCTAAACATTGTGTAACAAATTGTGTAAGTAATGAAAAAGCTGTACCCAGCTTGCTGAATTTACACCCGCCCTCGGTCAGCTAATTGGAATGGTATTAAGATTACATAATATTTAAATTATGAAATTCACATAAAAAACAAAACATTAGTATTTGACAATAGTTTCCTTACGGGGTACTTAATACAGAAACAGTATTTAATAGCATATGTTTCGTGTGGTTAGTATTTACCTAAAAGTTAACTTTATGAACGCATCCCTCACGGGGCTGGTCACGTGTATATTCTCAAACTCTTTTTGATTATTCATGTACAACTTTTTAAGTCTAGATTTGAACTGTTGGATACTCTTTGCCTCACGCACAGGAGGGGGGATATCGTTCCAACATTTGGTGGCAGCGTAACGAAATGACCCCCTGAACGCGGCCGCACGATACTCGGGCGGTACCAGAAGCAGCGCGTGGAGGGCTCGGCGCGGGCGCGCGGAGTCGGCCGCGGCCGCGCGCCGCAACTTGTCAGCCAGCGCGCGCGACGTTTGCTGCGCTAACACGCGGAACGTCGCGCACGCGAGGTGGACCCGCCGCCGCGCGGACATTTTCAGCGAATTTAATTGATTGAGCGCTGGAGTTATACGATCGCGACGCCCAAGCCGCTCACTAAATCTTGCGCAAGAGTTTTGAACTTTTTGTATACGCTGACTTGTTTTCTGTAATATACACGGGCCGTAGACTGTGTCGCAATAATTAAATTGGGACAAAATTACAGATTCAACCAGCATTCGCCTCACTTCAGCGCTAAGGAATTCATTTATTTTATACAAGGACTTGAGCTTGTACATCGCTGCTTTTATCTTCAAATTTATATGTTTCTCGAATTTAAGTCCCGAATCCATGTACAAGCCCAGGTTCCTAGCACAATCCACAAAAGGTATTTTAACTGTCAAGAATCTGTTTTTAAACAAGTGAAAAGGTCAAAGTCAATGCACTCATACATTATGTCAAGCTTCCAAAGTCAAAAAAATTTAATCATTAAAACACCCAGTTCGCGTTGAAAGTTCCCAGTCACTTCCACAGCTCGAGGAAGCAACTTTGAATTACTTTTCGCAGTTGAAAGCATAATGAATCGGGTCCGTCCGAGATATTTGCTCCAGAGTTGGGAATTTCCGTGCAAAAGGCGAAAGTTGTTCGACAAAATGATTTCTTTGGAGTTCGAATCGTGCTTGGAAATCTTTTGTTGCGGGCATCGTGGGGAAAAAATATATAAAATGACAACGTCTCAAAATAATCACAGTCCCGACTCCCGAATAATCATAAGGCCGATTCTGTGAATGTTATGATACGAATTTGACTCGCAGTGCTTCGCACGCGCTCTAATAAGTGCGAGAGAAATGCTTAATGACATGATTTTATGACGCGCGCGGGGACCAATCAGCGTGAGGGATTCCTCAAGGTCATAATAAAATAATTTTAAAACCTTAACAAATTGTTATATCTCTTTGACATGGGTATCTGTATTTTCTACTTTTTTTGGCTATATTTAGGTGTGAATAACGTACCACCCTGCATAGAAGTTTGTATGCAGGGGTGGTAGCTTTTCCCTGCAGCTGACTGTACAAGCGGTTGCTATGTGATGGTCGAAAATACTTCAGTTTGAAGTAGGGAGATCTTGAAGAGAGGAGCAATGTGCGGAATAAACCTTTCCTAAATTTGAACTTATTCACGGATGTAAGGGTAGGATGTCATTGTGTGGAGGTTTTGGGCTTATTACGGACTTTTGACCTTGACCTTGAATAAACTTTGCCTTTGTTGATAAAGAGGCCGATCCTGGTTTAAAGTCTTGTTAAGGTTTTGATCTTGTTATGATAATTAAATAAATACTTGTAGACAACACAAATCGACCCAGTCCCAAACCAAGCAAAGCTTGTACTATGGGAACTAGGTGACATACCTATACATTACAGAGTAATGCATAGGTACTTAACCATAACTTAAACCATGGTAGACATCATTACAGGCGAGGCGATCTTATGGACTCATCATTATCACGACATCAAAACTATAACGAATTATTTAGATAGAATCGCCCTGAAAGTTTATTTTATTTAAATGTGGCATTAGGTAAACAAAAAATCATATTTAAAATAGGTCACAAAGGCATGTTTATGTCTGGATTTGCTAGCTCTTCTTTTTATCAAGAAAGAAAGTTGATTATTTTTATGTTATTTGTATAAAAGCTATGTTAGATTTACAGTTTCTTTCTTACGAATATTGAAATATCGGTATACTGTGTTTATTCAGGCGCTGAAAGTTTAAATTACGAATATGGTAACATTTTTGTTATCTACGAGTCTTGAGTCATTTTTGTTAACTTCAGTAAATTTATTCCGTACCTTTTCATGGATCTGTTTAGATTTCTTAAACACGCCAAGCCTCAAGTCTGACTTTTTCTGAAAACACGCGTCTAATGAATTAGCTTGTAAAAATTATGTTTAATGAGTGTCCTGTTTTCTTCACAAACCCAGGAATGTTTTTATAAATCCCGTGAGACTTAGCAGATGTTCAGAACTCTGACAAATAAGTCCTAGCACTGTTTTATTTCTCGGTATATTGGATTTGATACGAGCTAAGGAGTTACTATTCACTATTAATATGTATCTGGATAATTTAAGTAGGTACCTTAAAAATAACTTGGACATTTATAAGGTTAGTACCATTGACCGGGGCGACTTTCAAATGCAGGGGCGACTTTAAAATTCTAGTTTTTAAGCCATAATATATATTTATGCGAGATTTTTTACAGTAGGTGAATATGAATATATAGTAATCTAACTAGTTACAGGAACATTTTCAATAAATAATGAATAATGGTAATTCTATGGCCATTTTAAATATATCAAAGTAACCCCAAATTTTCCAAAGTCACCCCGGTCTACGGTAATCGTAACAAATTACGTAGTATGTAGGAAAGACTAAGGCGAATCAGACCATATTTTATATGGTAAATTAGTACACCTTTTTAAGCAGGCACAAAAGTTCTAACGCAACTGGGCAGTTATGTAGTTATTAAATAAATAGCTAGTATAATCAATTCCTCAATTTTAAATATATTTATTGGAATATAATATAAAACGAACACATTACGAGAATTAAAATCGCCCTTTACATAGAAACGAATCGAAAAAACTCTGTCAGAAAATTATATTTAGTTTTAATTATATTTCTACAGTATCAAACATACATATTACAATCAGAAATACGCCTCTAAATAATTCAGTTGGGATCCATTTTGTTGTTTAGGTACATTTTAATACCAAAAACTAATATCCTTTTTAAATGTAATGAAAGTAGCTTCTATACATAGTAGAAAATTGTACGATTAATATGTTCAGCTTCAGTTTTCCAAAGTTTGATCAAACCCAGAACTCTGCTGTGGTAGTAAAACGACCAACGTTTGTTTTATCGAGGCGAAACTTAATCGCGCACGAATACGCTTTTAATACTGAAATATAAGCTAAACAAATGAAAAATTTATTATGAAACTGGAAGTTTGAACATGTATGTTTTCATTTGCATCCTTTGCACTATGATTTTTATATAAGGGTACCATTGAGTTATTATTATTATAGAGAAGCCATAGCTACCAAAGTACCAATGAAGTTGTCGCAATCGCAACCTGTACCACGCGACCAAAATGTCGTAAGCGCCGTAAAATTCATGGCGCTTACGCGTTTAGATCGGGGGATTCACGCTCTGATTCTATGGTTTATTGTCAAAACAATATGGCGCTTACGCGATTCACGCTCGACGACACGCGATTCTATTTATGGTTTGTTGTCAAAACAATAACAACTCATGCTACAATACTGGTTCACTGTGCGGGTCGCTTTTCTACTCACAACGAATCAGCTCATCTTCTTTAAACGCATGCCATGATAAGCCAATTCAAACGTACACCTGACATCAAAACGTGTTTGTTAAAGACGTAAGTTAGTTAACATTCGCGCGTTCATTTCGCTCGGACAAGGACATGCATTAGCACGAGCGAGACGGACATTAAGTACTTAACTTATATTGTTTTGATGTCGAATTAGCCTCTTAAACTGGCCTCTGTTTTGATTTTATTTCTCGCACATACTTTGCACTTAATTGCTGGTGTCGCGAACCGAATGCATCCGAAAAAAGTTAAATACCACTGGTAATTCGTGTTTCGGTTGACAATAAAAATGATGATGACATTTCTATACCTTACAATTATTTCCCATACTCCCCTAACAAGTCATTAAAGCGACAAGATGCCACTTTGAGTCGCGTCATACAATAAGCACTCCCACACTAATTGGATAGGTATGACGTGTCACTTTACATGCGATGTGAGGCGCGATTCTGTATTGTTTTCACATTGCATAGCTCTAATGAAAAAGTTACTAGTGTTATATAGAACTTACATTCTCTTTCATCTGCACTGCGCGAGATTTGTACCCCTTTTTAATGCCACACATATTGTGATTTGTGAAATAAAATAAAGAACTATATTATTATAACTTATCGGCAACCCAGTTAAGTGTCTCTATGATAAAATTATCGTTTTCTAGCAAGTTTTAACTTGATATTTCTCCGTGTGTCAATCATAGAGTAAACGGTTATCAATGTTTGAATCATTCGCCTTTTTATATGAAATCGGTCAAACTGTTAACCTATAAACATAATAACATAAACGACAAACATTTGTCAAATCTAACACACAGTTGATAATCATTTATCCCTATCCGTCATTTAAACATTCCTATTTCTTAGAAAGAGACAAAAACAGTTTTGTAAAAGTATGCTCTTTTATGAATAAAAGGGTAACTTTTACAATAAAATATTAAAAAAAACTTTCCAGCTTTTCATGAGAGATTTTAACTTAGTTGACAAAAGTGAATGCCGCATATTTCCAAAACAGCGAGTTTTAAGTAATTATTTAATACAATTAGCTAGGAAAATGGCCAGAAAACTGAGAATTACAGTTCGAAATCCTTTAAGAGCAGGAACGTGACCTATAATAAACTTTATTGCAACAGCATAAGGTCTACCAATGGTTAAAAGTGTTGCGTAATCCTGCATCGACTACTTATCCTTTAGGTGTAAAGGGATTTCCAGTGTTGACATTAATGGAAAAATGATCCCTCGCGCTCGGCGTTAACCCAGTACTCCCACGGGAGCTCTGATAATCTATACTCACTAGAGTCTGTGCGGAAAGAGAAGAGTCGTGGAACTTCTATTTCCAAACAGACTCTATTATAAACATAACATGAAATTGTGATAAAATAATTTTTATTATATTTTTTTGTGTTGTGTTAGAATAGGGAATTACGCGAAAGTCTGCGTAGGCGGAGCCACTACCACAATTCATCACAATCTGAGGGTCTACCGCGGAACAAGAAAATCGAAATTTCGTTATCTAACCTTTCTATCACTTTTGCATATTCGAGCGATAAATAGGCAGAAACCTAATTTTCAATTTCCGCATTTCCCGTAAACAAACCGCCTTGATGCAACAATGTCATATTATTATTTTTCTATCTGTGAAAACTCGTCAAAAAACAGTTTAATGCACATTACGAATATGTATTTGGGGTCATATTGAACACGGAAAAATAAACGATTTTAAAATAAAATTAGTTTTTTTTTACAATATATCCTTAAAAGTTTTTTTTTTGCAATTAGTATTTCATAGGTATTGTAGCTGCGTGCGTAGTAAAATAATTTATATTATTCAACTCTTCTGTCGTTTTTACTTTTATTAACCTCTTTACTTCTCCCTGTACAATCGCCATCAGATATATCGGAGCGGCCAAGGTGTTCACATTATCTGAACACGCACTCTAACGCCTTGACAATAGTGGCGTGTTCAGATATTTGACCGGCGACTGTAAAATCCATGCAATATTATTAAAAAAACAATACTTATATTCATTACTACCAAGATTAACTTTCCGCGCAAGTAACCTGAACATTATTAGTGCTACATGTTCACGAGCCCAAGTTTCTCTTTACTTCTCGAAAGTTCAGCTTCTTGCGAGCGAACTTACACGTTCAATTGAAGAAAGTACTTTCAAAAGGGCTTATTTCAATATGAACTCCATACAAAAATAAGTCCTTTTGAAAGGACACTCATCAATTGAGATACTGCGGCAGACTCTTTCAACTTTATATGGATGCCAATTCCAACTTACATTGTTTATTTTGTTACGTTGGTGCCAAACAAGCATACGGCTTGGTGGTAAGCGGTCACCGTAGCCTATGGACGCCTGCAACTCCAGAGATGTGACATGCGCGTAGCCGACCCTAATAACCCGCAGCCTCGTTGAGCTCTGGCAACCTTACTCACCGGCTGGCACGTAACACTTTAGTAGGATCTAGTGTTAGTGGTATTGTGATATTAAAATGATGTCAGTGGCCCGTGCGTCTCGCATGCACCAATACATGTACGGACAAGTACGTACAAGTGTGATACCAGTCTGCATTAGAAAGAAGTGTACATGAAAACTAGTTCGCTGTCGCGCTGAGGCTCGCTCATTAGCGCGCGACCTATATGCAGCTCAAGTGTGGTGCAAGGCGAAATTAGACTATTTTATATCAAATATAAATGATTTGAAATTTTGGTACCGCGGACCTAAATGAAATGATTTAATAATAATATGGAATGATATACCTACCACCACCTATTCGTCAATTATAAAACAAAGCGATTTACAAATTAAAATATCTACTCCAACTTAAAGAACAATGTTGAAAACTATAGCCTAATATATAAGCCTATAACAGCGTTTTCACATCCGCGTAGTCAGGCCGCTGGGTCGCTTTAGCATTCACACATGCACACTACAACACACATTCGGCTGGATTCGAAATTTAAAATATGTCAAATACTTAAGTATTACGTCTAGATACGATATGGATTAGATATGTCAGTGTCAAAAGTGACGTTTTTGTCTGAAGAAACGTACGCGTGTGTCTGTGTGTATGTTTTGCATTAAGGATGATTCTCTACGCAAATCTGTTCAGATGATGCTCAATGCTCAATGCTGATTGGATGCCTGCTGGCAGCTATAACTAAAGATTCTCAAATAATTTTCAGTAATCCCGTTGCCAAAAACCTACTAATGATGTGTTTCCCCTTCTCTATTCCCTCCGAAGAATGAAATAGACGCATTTCTGCAAAAAGCGAAGTGCGGCTGCACTTCCTCTAAACTTCCATTACTTAGGCTGCGGCGCGGCGTTAAAGCGTGTTCTCTTACCCGAAACAGCGATTACTTAATGCTAGAAGATACATCACTATTAAAAACACGTTAAAGTTAGACCAAGAAAAATCTGCAGCGATTTTGATAGCCCTCGCAGTGCAAGTGTTATTTATACGTCATAATTTCATAGAAGTTTGACGTTTGAAATAACACTTGCACTACGTGGGCTATCAAAATCGCTGCAGACTTTTCTTGGTCTAACTCTACCAAATAATTGTTGTCCATTGTTACAGGATGGCCCAAAGATACGTACAAAAGTACTTACAAGTTATTACAAAAGAAAAATGAAAACAAATGTCATTTAAAATTAAAAGTATATTCATTTAACTAAAACAACACGTATCATTTTCAGAATTGTGTCTTTTTATGATACACAAAAGCACACTTTGGTAAAAATTATCAACAATATGCTGCAGTCACGACACTTTTGACACTGACATATTCGATCCATATCGCATCTTTAATAAATTTTTGACGTATTTTTAAGTTCGAATCAGGCTATTTGTTTCACTAGCTCGAGGCCATAGTGTAACCGTTTTAGTTTTAATAATTGTAGCTTGTCTTCTTTATCTTTATAAATTGAGATAATCTGTGGTCGCAGTCCTTTTACCCGTATATAGTGCACTGACGCGGGCGGGGCGCGATAGGATTTTTGGGTAAAATGCTATTTCGCGCGCCTTCCCATTTACCCCCTCTTACTCTAATTTAGGAGGCCGCAAAACTACTAAAGCGAAAATGTGGCAGGGTCCTACCAACAGCATCCTTTAAAGCAAACTTAGACTTTACCTACTTGGAATAAGAATCATAGTTGAATTAGCAATTTTTCAAGGAATGATCTTGCGAAAATTTGCAGGAGGTGCGGGTTAGGCAAGGTTTAAGTCAAATTTGCATTTCCTGCTTTTAATTTAAGACTTAGATTTGTTTAGCACCAAGTACTGTAATACGTGTTTTATAAATTAAACAAAACATTAAAAGCTTTGTTTTAAAGTAGCCATAAATAACTTTGTTTGTATTATCCTTATACCTGCTTTATTATACCTAGATTGTTAAAACTTTAATTGTGTGTGTTTTATTTTATTTTTATTTTATAGAGTACAATACATAATGTGTTTCGGTTGGAATTTTGTTTCTACATAATTAATGTTTCTGTTCGAATGGATTTAACGAATGTTGTCACAGGGTCGCCATGGCACCAGCGCCAACTTTAGTGCTTGGGACGTCGACTTATAAATTGATGTATGGTAAGGTGGGGTAAGAATAACATAGTTTATTTTAATGTTAATATATAATGAAAAAAGTAATGCGCCAACGCATGTCCTCAGAAATGGCCAAAGGTTGACCTTAGTATGCAGATGTCGCTAGTAACGTTGTCACAGTTGCAATGACTAAATTCGCGTTGATTGACGGATGGTCAGCTGGCGGAATTGGTAACGCATTGGACGCGCAATCCAAGGATGTGGGTTCGAGTCCCAAGTTGGCCAGAGTTGATTATTGTGATTGAGATCTGTATTTACAATTTATAGATCGGGGCTAGACAAACAGTATGAGGATTCCATACAAGTGTTTGTCTTGCCCCGGTGATAGTCTTACCCCACCTTATCTTACCTTTTCATCTCATTTTGTTGTCATCCAACCGTTTGTCATGTCACTTTGTACCTTGTATATATATGTAACAGAATGAAAGCTGCGAAGGATCTCATATTATTGTTACTGTGATAAAATACGAAACGGCCAGAGAAATTAAATTCTTTAAACGTACTTACGATATTAGTGCGATTTAGATGCCCTTTGAGTAAAATAAATAATAAATTAATAAAAAACCGATGCTATTTTTCTAGTGACGCTCCAGAAATGTAAAACTTTTACAGTACATATCTGGTGCTTCGTTATGTCATTCTGTGTTATAATAAGCACAAAACGTAACAACATCGAAAATTTAAAGGGCCATATGTACTGTAAAACGTTGTACGAAACACTTGCAGTCAGCAGCAGAAGTTGCTAAGCGGGCCAGGTGTTCAAAATGATCTTGACGCGACTTTTCGTAAGAGAATAATAGCGTGTCAAGGTAATTTTGGACACATCGCCCGCTTAGCAACTCCTGCTGCCGACTACCTCCCTTCGGTCGTGTTTTAAAATTCGCCACTCGTTACGAATATCGTATTTTTCGCACTTGTTCGTAAACTATTAGAAAAGCTCTTGTTTTATAAGATGTTTTGATATTCCTTTACAAAGCGAAACAACAAGCGCTTAATGTCTCAAAACTTTGCTTGTTCACTCACTTTTGCTACGAATTTAGCTAAAATTTGAATTTGACATTAAGCTAGGGCTTATAGTGAATATTGTACTGATTTAATATTGTAGATGTTCTTTGTCAAATACCTATATTACAAATAATGACATGATGTTTTATTTTTTTTTTATTTTTACGCTTGGTTCGTGGGGCAGAGGCGCACAGATGCTCCACAAGGTGCTCGGGAAAAGGCTGAGGGAGGCAACGGGCGACCCCCGCGCGGGCAGCTTTCTCGCGCAGAGAATTGCCATCGCAATCCAGCGCGGGAACGCTGCCTGCGTGTTGGGCACCCTCCCGAAGGCACCAAATTTTGATAGGTATTTTTAATTTTTAGTTTTAGTTATTTTAATTGTAGTTAGTTTTAGTTTTATATTCCTGTTTATGTCCTTCAGATGAAAGGTCATTTTGAAACATTACTTATAAAAAAATTTCATAAGTATTTGAGTCTCAAATACCGAAAGAATAAGTTGTGCAAAACGATATTGTTAGAGAATAAAGATCGTGTCAAGGTAATTTTGAACACCTCGCCCGCTTAGAAACTTCTGCTGCTGACTGTATCACGCCTGTAAGGGCGGTGCAGTTAAAAATTAGCTTTAGATTTACTTAACTTTGTGATGTCTACAGGGAAGACGCGTACGAGTTGATATACTTATATTAGAAGCTATGTCGTGTAAATATTATCGTACGAACATGAGATAAGGTAAGCTGGAGTAAGACTATCACCGGGGCAAGACAAACACTTGTATGGAATCCTGATACTGTTTGTTTTACCCCGAAAATAATATAAATAATGTTCGTTTTACTACCTAATTATAGAGAGAAAATATATAAAGAGAAATATGGACGCATTTGTAATGTCAAAAAAATACGATATGTACCTATACCTTTGAGTATCTATCTATACATATAATAAAGCTGAAGACGGTCGAAAGTCTGTACATGGAAGATATTTAAAAAAAAGTTGGCTGGGGATACTTAGAATCGATAACAGAACACGTTCCAAAAGTTTTTAGAAATTTTGTCTGTTTGTCTGTTTATCTGTTTATCTGTTTGTCTGTTTATTTGAACGCGCATCACGTGAAAACGGCTGAACGGATTTTGATGAAAACTTTACTAATCTGTCGAGAAAATTCCCGGCCAGGTTATAGGCTATAAAAATTCAACCCCTAAAAGGGGGGGTAGCCACAACATTCGATTGACTTAAGTTTGCCCCTGAATCTTATGGCGCTACTTAAGAAGGAGGGGCAAACTTTTTTCAAATATGTGCTACCACTATTGAGTACCCTGGTAAACTAACAGATGGCGCTGAATTTAATACGTTGTGACATGAATAAGCCACCGAGGAAAGATTTTGCCAAATTAACTCTAAGTTTAGAACCTCTTCTAACGGTTACGGATATCAACAAAAATAATTGAATAATTATGTTGATTTAATAAATTAATAATACAACAAAATTAAACGACAGTAAATTAATTGCCCCTCATTGCACAGTGCTATCTTTTGGGGACCTGAGTAAACATTAAGTAATCAAGAAAACTAAAAATGAGTTTACATAGTTACGTAGTGGTAAAATAAACATATCAACACGCGTACAATTGCATAATTATTTAAAATTATAAATTTTCTCCATCATGAATTATATATACCTAATCGTAATTATATCGCTCCCATATCAAATCCATATTCATACGGAGGTATCGCCTCCTTTAAGCACTTAATAATGGCCACGAAGGTGGGTACTTTGTAAAAAAAAAACATTGACCTCTGTTATTTGCAGTGCCGGATTAACCCTTTTAAGCAAAATAAGCACTTGCTTAGGGCACCACGTCTAGGGGGCACCAAAACCGTAAGCAAAAAAACGCGCAGGCTGCATCAGCATTGCAGTCGTCGTGGAGTAGGTACCTACATGAAACGTTTATACGTGTACAAGTACCCATCTAATAACGAAGGGTCGTAGGGATCAAGTAAGATAGTGAGGGTACGTAAGAACATCTCCAACGTAGGCTTTCGATTTGACCTTACGCGGAGGCCCTTAAAGTCATGGAAAAAAATCTTGCTTTCGGCCTTGCGGCCAACCGATTTTTTCGACATAGGTTACCGATTACCCAATAACCGATTAGCCAATTTTTCTCTCTTGCACGACAGATTTGTCGGCCAAGCCGAGTTTCTCCTTAGCCGCGATCCTGAGACCTAACTGTCAAAGTGTTATTTATAAGGGGCCCCGTGAAAGCCGAAAACTAAAAGCATACTATCAAGTAGCGCTTTCGAGTGAAGCCAAAGAGCGAGCAGTAGAAGAGTCGTGATTACATGCATAGATTCGATTTCAAGCCACTCTTTTGCAGTTCAGCGTAAGGTCTTATTCGAGGTCTTCTGCCTTATGGCAAAGTAGATCTTCTGCCTTAATTACACTTGGGCGTGGATCCAAATCCAAGCTTTCCTCTTTCGCAGCTGGGCCTTCTGCCTTGCTCACACTTCACATTCACTTGGTCAATTCCAAGCTCTGCTTTCTTGCATCTTTTCTGTATGAAAACAACCTCGCTGAGACCCTTAAATATCGAGCCCTATGCGAAGCTAGGCTGATAGAAAACTGTCCCATCCCTTCTCTGTATGAAATCCGGGATTCGCGCCTGGTTGGGACTAAAAGTAAAAATGTACAACTGTCTATCAAATTGCGTTTTACATATCGAAAAATTTTCGCGCTCGCTTCGCTCGCGTGTACAATAATATTACAAGATATGATAAAGGTGATATTCGGGTGGCGACTGCAGCAGCATTACTCTGTTGTAACGTTACTGCTGCAGTACTGTCAATTTTCGTGATAATATTATGTGACTGATTTCCATACTAAAAGTAAAAATGTACAACTGTCTATCAACTTGCGTTTTTATATCGAACAATTTTCGCGCTCGCTTCGCTCGCGTTTTCAATAACTTTCTAAGTCAAATAGCGTTTTTTATATCGAAAATTTTTCGCGCTTGCTTCGCTCGCGTTTTCAATAACATTATAAGATATGATAAAGGTGACATTTGAATGGCGAGTGCAGTAGCGTTACTCTGTTACAACGTTACTGCTGCAGCACTGTCAATTTTCGTGATAAAATGATGTGACTGATTTCCATACTAAAAGTAGAAATGTACAACTGTCTATCAAATTGCGTTTTTATATCGAAAAATTTTCGCGCTCGCTTCGCTCGCGTTTTCAATAACTTTCTAAGATATGACGACTGCAGCAGCATTACTCTGTTGCAACGTTACTGCTGCAGCACTGTCAATTTTCGTGATAAAATTATGTGACTGATTTCCATACTAAAAGTAAAAATGTACAACTGCCTATGAAATCGCGTTTTAATATCGAAAAATTTTCGCGCTCGCTTCGCTCGCGTTTTCAATAACTTCCTAAGATATGGCGACTGCAGCAATATTTCTCTGTTGCAACATTACTGCTGCAGCACTGTCAATTTTCGTGATAAAATTATGTGACTGATATCCATACTAAAAGTAAAAATTTACAACTGTCTATCAAATTGCGTTTTTGTATCGAAAAATTTTCGCGCTCGCTTCGCTCGCGTTATTAATAACTTTTTAAGATATGGCGACTGCAGCAGCATTACTCTGTTGCAACGTTACTGCTGCAGCACTGTCAATTTTCGTGATAAAATTATGTGACTGATTTCCATTCTCAGCTCTAATGCGGCAATGAACGTCACTCAACTTACCAAAAAAATTCAATGTAATCTCGATGACCCTAGGGAGAGGGGGCACCATGGTCTAGAAATGCTTAGGGCATCAAAATATCTTAATCCGGCACTGGTCGTTTGCGGAGTGAAACGATTTGGGACTCGCATTTTATACGCATTACCATGCCTTCCCGAAAAAAATTGAATCATTCGCGAAAGTCTCGCAACGCATTGAGGTTACAAGGGGCACGTGATCTTCCTCAGGAGTCTGAAGAAGACCACGGTGAGTGGGTGGCGCTCTAGCCAGGCAGGCAGCTTCGCTTTCGCTCGCGCGCGTATACCTTACTGTATCGTCCGATATACATCTACGACTCTGTCGTTTAAATCACGTGTAAAATTTTAATAAGGGCGAAACAAACTATTGATTTTGGAGTGTAGTTTTATTTAGTGGTACCTAATTGTAATAAAATATTTTATCTGGACTACAGTCCTCTAGCATATCCATCTGTCAACTTTACTTCAAGTTCCGCCTCCAGGGGAGAGGGAGAGAAATTCGGCTTAGAAATTAGCAGCTTACTGACACAGACCGAATTCCACGCGGGCGGAGCCGCGGGCACAGCTAGTTTCAAATAAGTACCCAAGTTCATCATGGCTCTTTAAGATTCCTGAAACTAATGAGATCTCTTCGTGTCCTCCTCTTGTTTGAAGTTTGCCGACTGAATAGTTCCAACTTTCTCATGTTAATTAAGTTATTTTCTGGAACAAACTAAATTGATTTCAATTAGTAGGTCCTTGTAAACAGAACCTTAGCCGATGTCTTGGTAATAAAATAACAATTAATATCTGATACAAAGTAATATTAACGTTCTAGTGTTTGACAGGCGAATTCCAATAGTTGACAGTTCGCCTCTGCTTAAAATAAAAACTGTAAAGTGTATTTTTTTTATTTGGACAGTTTTTGTTATTTCTACTCAGAATCACGAGCTCTTTCAAGAAGGATCCCAAGATTTTTATGGAAATAAAGTTAGTATCGTAGTTTGGGCATGTTTTGCTCAATTAGTACCTAGTAACTACTAAAGTAGTAAGTCATCAGTCATATCAGCCTTTTATCGCCCACTGCTGAGCATAGGCCTCTCTTCGAGTACGCCACTTATCCCGGTCCCGAGCCAATCTCATCCAGAAGTGACTCGCATTCTTCCAGATGTCATCCACCCAACGAGCCAACGGACGCTAGGCACTCCTTTCGTCTGTAAGCGGCCACCATTCCGTTAAAATTTTGGCCCACCTGCCATCACTCTGCCTGGCAACATGTCCCGCCCAGCTCCACTTGAGTTTGGTAATGACGTATCCGACGTCTTGCACCTTGGTGCGACGTCGGATCTCAACATTCCTCACTCGATCTTGAAGTTTGATGCCGAGCATGGCGCGCTCCATGGCTCTCTGTGCCACTTGGATTTTATGCACTGCCTGCCTAGTGAGCGTCCATGTCTCGGCACCGTAGGTCATGGTGGGCAGGACACATTGGTTAAAGAGGCGAGTCTTCAAGCACTGTGGAATGTTAACGGGCTTGAGGATGTCCGCTAGTTTATTGAATGCCGCCCAACCCAGCTGGATTGGATGGAAAGTAGTAAGTAGATATTTTTATTAGACGAAGATAATTTTACATTTCAGATCCCTACAGTAGTATTTGACTAGTTAAATATCTTTACACAGTCTCGCTTTAGTCTTAAAGTAATACCTTGTTTGCTGCAAATTTTCGTGCTATTCTAGAACCAAAACAATGCGGTGGTATGATTACAGGGTTGTGCAAGCAAACTCCAGCAATTTATTAGCAGTATTTGATGATGTTTCTTTACCAGTCTTAATATCGCTAGTGTTTTAAATTGAGTTTTCGGAATCAAGGATATCGACAATTTCCCCATTTTCACTAAATTTGGCCAGGCTGTTTCACTCTCTTAATATGTCCTATTCGTTTTTCTTCTTGGTCTTCCTTAGTCACATTCGTTGGTTGCCTTCCTCATACGCAGGTTATCTTTACACATTTCACATTTGTCGCTTTTTGTTTGGCTTCATTTCCAATTCGTCTCGTTCTTTTTATACCAGATATTTTTTTATTTATTTGATATTTGTAGGATTGTCTTTACAATGGCTATAGTATAGGTACATAAGCTGTAAAAAGAGTAAAACGTCAAATACATTTTTTTTAAATCGAGTCCATATTTTTGAAACACGGATGCTGAAAACTGAATAGCACACAAGCAAAACAACACCAATAAAAAACCCAATTTCGATTGTCGTGTTTAGTTCCTGGCCCCTAGCGATTTACCTACAATACAATCTCGCTGCGCGCTGTACCAACCTAATGATGCCCTTCGGGCAACTCGCATGTGCTGCGATTTTTAAGGTACCTTTCAGATACAGACTATTAGGTACTGTGCAATTTTATTGAAACAGGGGCAATATATACTGGCGCCATCTATAAGACCTTGTAACCGGCTGGTGATAAAAAAAAACTAAGCCATTCGCCCGTCTTTTGTTTTACCTCATCATTTTTCTCTTGCAATTTAGTTGCAAATAGCACAACTCTGAATTGTTCTAATCAACTCAATCTCATCAAGCTCTGAACTCATCAAAATTGATGAAAAAAAAAACAAAAGACGGGCGAATGGCTTAGTTTTTTTGAAGTGAAAACTTCTTTAGCGGCGCTGAGCACTTTTTGAGGTGGGGAAAAAATGATAAACTCGAGACAGCGTAACGCGTAACGCGTAAGGCGTCTCTCCTCTCTTTCTACCGCACGGCGAAAATGTATGCCTGAGCCTGCTGTTTCATGTAGGCGGCGCAGGGCGCTTGCGTGACTTATGTCATGTGTGACGGACAATGTTATTCACCAAAGAACTTATAGTTATAACGTATCATAATCAGGTCAATTATTTAAAACTGGACTTTTATATTAAGCAATAAAGCTCAATGTTCTAATCTTGTACGGGCTGAAATACAAGGATCTCACAGTTACGAGTACATTCTAACTTTATATCACTCCAATATAATTCAATAATTCAATAAAGTCTCATCTTGATGAAATCGCTAATAAAAGTGAACTCTAGTACTGGTGAATAAAACTCAAAATATCATGACCAAATATATTTAGATGCGATGTCTGCAAGGTAACTTTACAATTTCTATTCGAATTTTAAACAATTAACGCTACAAATTTAAGTTCACTGGCCAGCAATTTCGGAACTAAAGTTTTTCAATAGAAAGGAGGGTGGGTCAATTATACATAGTGCTGCAAACATTTTGGACTAGTTATTGAGTTTTCACTTCTGTCGGCACTCCCGGAGTGAAACCCGTTTTTTTTACCACCGGCCAGTGCGAGCATGGCTGCAGGTTTCCCATGTTACAACCTTTTCGGTTGCTAACATTTTGTACAACGAATAAGCGCACAGAAGGACCGACGACAATTTGCCCCCCCCCTAGCCATTTGCCTACGTATCGTATGCGTCTCACGTAGCTCGGTGTAGCCACTAATGATGCGCTTCAATGTGCATTATTGACTCTGATTGGCTGAGAGTATGAATAGAGAAGTTCTGTTTAGATTTGATAGATATAAAATATATTATTATACATATTTCTTTGCTTCCTGCAATGCTTGATTATTTTACATAATATATATGTAACGGCCTCCTAGCCTAGTCGGTAGTGACCCTGCCTACGAGGCAAGAGGTCCCGGGTTCGAATCCTGGTAAGGGCAATTATTTGTGTGTTCATCACAAATATTTGTTCCTGAGTTATGGATGTTTTCTATGTATATATGTAAGTATATATTATATATATCGTCGTCTAGTACCCACAACACAAGCCTTATTGAGCTTACTGTGGGACTAGGCCGATATATTTAAAATTGTCCTATAATATTTATTTATTTATTTATGTTCCGTCGGCCCAGTTGTCCAGTGTATTTTTAAAAAGAGTTTAGTTGGTTTGGAGGCTATATTTTATTTGATACTCCACTTCTTGCACATAAGGATATAGTATTAGCACTGTTGTATTGTCTTATTCAAAAGTTCTTGCAACGATCCGTACTAAATTTCACATTTAAAAATAAAGAAAAAAAAAGAAAAATTGGCACATAACAGCCTTATCTCAGCATGATGCTTGCGACTTCTAACATTGGTATCTCAATGAGACCATCATGTGATAAAAAATACGCATCAGCAACCAGCAAATATATTTCTAGTCAGCATTGTATCTAAATATGGATAGGGACCGCGCGCGTTGGAGGGTCTGCCATCTTGTGGCCGGAATCGGAAATATAAACATGTACATGCAAAAAAATTGGCAATTTTTGTGGTGGCTTAAGAACGAGAACGGTAGTTCTTGTGCATAGTAGGTTCTGCCATCTTGTGGGCTACATCCGACTACATCGGAAGCATAAACTTCACATTTATTACGCCTCGCGCCAATAATATGACGGCTCCTGTGCTGCCCCCTATAGTTCATGCACGCTTCCTGTACAATTATTGACTTTATTTCAATGCATTAATGTAAAGAAATGAACATCTACTTACTAATAAAAAAAATCCTCCCCCATTCCTAACAATACTCAGCACACGTACAACTGTCAAAGTGACGTTGCCGTTAAGCCAGAAATTCGAGTTATTTTACTGCCAACACATAAAAAGAAAATTCATTGTTGATGTTATAACCTTATAATGCCCGTATAGGTGTTAAATGCGTGACGAGTTTGCTTACAGTGAGAAATAAGGATTTATTTCTTGAGGATTCTTTGTGCCATTAACACAGTGATATGAGTTGTTGTTTTTCGGTATAAAAAAAGGAAGGAGGTTATTGGACCATAACCTTTCATTGTGATGGTGGTCAATAATCGTGAAACAGTCAGCTATAAAAGCTTGTTCCAAAAATGCAATTTTTGCCAAAAAGTTATTTAATTCATTATTGCATTGCGTTTTTGCCCTGGGCATGTTAATTAGTCAATAATTTTATTTTCAAGTTTCGATTTAAGCGCCATTTATACAAGAACCATGCATGATTTATTCGATACATTGCTAACTATAGAGTACAATGAGATCAGTCGATCGACCAAATTACGACCAATGTAACAAAAATCGCATGCAAGTTTTTGAACTACCTAAATGGGGCTTAAGCCTCCCTGTCATGATAATTACGCACACCATGTATGTATTTAAGAGATGTCTTTAATATTGAGCATTACTAAGTATCGCACAGAGCGTAAACTGAGCCATTCCTGAGATAGTGCACATTAAACTCAATAATTTATGCTGCACTAAACCGAAGAGCGCCGTAAAATAATGCTTTATTATAAGAGGATTATAAACTTTATGGGATAAAACTTTAAGTGAAGTGTCTTTGGAGCCATTAAAGGTGAATTTCCGGCTTCCTATTAGAATGAAGAAATTAATTTAATGCCACCATTTATACCTGCATTTTTGGGAATATACAAAACCCCTTAAAACGAATTGAACAAGGGAAGTAATTTCTTATTTAAAACCATAAAACTATCAAACTTTAGTCCGAAATCTTTCAACTAATTTCATATATATATATATTTTTTTTATACACAGAAAACAGTGATTGATGCTTAATAATTACCTACTAATCAAGCTGTTGTCACGAAGGTCCACAACACAACATATTGGAGTTATGGTCGAATGGTTTTACGTATACGAAATCCATTTTTTTTCTATGTCGTAGCGCTTTACTATCCCAAAATCCGCTCGGTCTTAGGTACTAAGTGTTGATCTGAATTTTGGACCAAATGCCTACAGCATTGATACAATAAAAAGTTGTTTCATTTCCTCCACCGAATTTATAATTTAGTTACCTGGATGCTAAGAGTTTTTACACTCTGTCCGTTTGTCTTATCAAATCTCATCTAAATCGCTCCAGAAGATTTTTATCTTGATTTTTATTTTTATGCGTGAAGAGATAATATACATAGGTACATACTATTGAACATGCTTAAATATCTCTTTATTATGTCTGTTACCGCTTCACATTCATAGATAAAATTTCCTATGGAGATAGTTTGAGTCCCGGGAAAGGACTAAGGAAAGTTTTTATCACGAAAATCATCCTTTTAAGCGAATGTAACAGCAGGGGCTAGCTTTTCATAAAAAATAATTCTAGATATAAAGCATCCCGTTAAACCTCTTTCCATTCGCAAATTCGCGAGAAAAATCCGGCCAAGCGCGAAAGGGTTTTATGCGCCGATTGTTTTTCCCAATAACAGCGTGGCTCTGACTCGTTTTTTAACCAAAACCACATCCCGATCATTGTTCGCACGGATGCCTCGGACGTTTTTTAGTGCCCCGTATCTAAAACGGAATAACAAATCAGAGGTTTCGTTTAAAAGCTATACAAATATAACGGTTTCACGTAGTTTGCAATGCGCGTAGCTATACTCGTATAATTATTGTATGTGGTAGGACAGCTGAATATAATCAAATCAGATCAAATAACACTATAAAAATTAAAATATGCGCAAATCAATAATTCATTTCATGCTCTCTTTTCATACCTATTATTAAAAACTGCGGATCTGTATTTCATATTTTTAGAACAGACAGAACCAATTCCGCAAATTTCCTGCTAAATTTTGCACGCGTGATGCCGATTCTTTCCTTACAATTGGAAAAAGTTTTGATCCTGTTTCGACATGACCTTGACTCTCATCACCAGGCATCTCACGCGCACAAATAAGTGCGAGAGAGATGGCTTATGAGATGACTTCTGATTGCATTTCTTAAGGACCAGCTGCGCAGCGGCTCACGCAAGGTCGTGTCGAAATAAGATGAAAACTAAAGTGTATTAATTCTTACTTAAGATTTGACTGGTGTATCATGTAAACAAACACTTCTCGAAGACATCACACTTTTCTCTATATTCTTTTTAAATAACTATCCAAAAAGCTGGTCGATACCACCGGTGACCAGAGAGCTGGCAGCTTTCTCTCGCAGCGCATCAGTATAATTGCGATTCAGCGAGGGAATGCTGCCAGCATCTTTAGCACAATGCCGCGGGGGCCATTTTTAGATTTATTTTAATTTAGATTAGTTTAGTTGAAATTTTAAATTAATTTTAGTTTTAGTTTTAATTTTAGATACTGTACCCTAATATGTAATAAAAGTTTATTTATTTATAAGATTATTTTAAATTTTATTTATTTTACTAAGCATGTAGTTTAGTTTTATTGTTTAGTTCGTATTTTATGTCCCAATAAAGTATTTTCTCTGGAATTACACAATAATCATCACTTAAAATGTTGTTGTATATAGTTATAGAAACTCACAAAGTATTGAAATCAACCAAATCATCATCATCATTTCAGCCTATATACGTCTCACTGCTGGGCACAGGCCTCCTCTCATGCGCGAGAGGGCTTGGGCTATAGTTCCCACGCTAGCCCAATGCGGATTGGGGACTTCACATACACCTTTGAATTTCTTCGCAGATGTATGCAGGTTTCCTCACGATGTTTTCCTTCACCGAAAAGCTAGTGGTAAATATCAAATGATATTTCGTACATAAGTTTCGAAAAACTCATTGGTACGAGCCAGGATTTGAACCCGCGACCTCCGGATTGAAAGTCAGACGTCATATCCACTCGGCCACCACTGCTCAACCAAACCACCAAACCAAACCAAAACAACCAAACCAAACTGATCAACCAAATAACCACTAAAAAATAAATCCTTTTTAGTAAGAATTTCATCAATAATCGCAGTAACGATCGGATCACCTTAAAAACATCTGACATTACGATGTCTACATGATAGGACACGTAAGGATGTATACACTTTATATCAAACTAGTTACCAAGCAACAAATTTTTCTATAAGTTAAGAACGTTTCTGCTAACTGAATGTTTTTACAATATTAATGATTTTTTTATCAAGACAGAACAATTCCAACGCTTGACATGTGAATGATACCTATCTAATGAATATTGACCTTAATAGCAATGTAAATTATAATAATATTGAATTGACTATGTAATGAATAATCTAGCTAGTAGGTACCTAATAAACAATAATGTTGCTTTATAATATTATGATTGGAGGTTGAGTAGTTTTTATATGTATATTTTACCTTAGACATTTTTAATTTATTTGAATTTTGTATTTTCGACATTGATTTAATATTCAGGTTATTTGAACTGTATCTAATATATATATTTTTTAGGAATAAGGAAATTGTATAATGTAAACCGGTTGATTGTGACACTCACTAATCTAATAATATTGTAACAACTGTAAACTGACATGCACAAGGTACCTTTTGCCATGGAACGTCACATATCTTTACTATTTCATATCTAGTGAATCTCTAATTCATTTCCCGAATCGAGCGGATGGTCCTTATACTTTCAGGATCAATTATACAAACAAATACTACACGCGATTACATAAAGAATATTGACCAGGTTCGATTCCCGGTTATGTATGAGAGTTTAAAACGTTTGAATGTCATTATTATTAAATCTAAATCGACGCCGTTTCGGACTTCTCCATACTGACCCATTTGGATTGATCACTCTGTATATACCACTTCCACAATATAAACACCTCTCTTTCAAGCGTGAAGAGGTACATATCACACGCAGTGAAAGTTACTTTCGCGTGTATAATCTTAGAATAGATCAGGGATATTGCGAATATCCGCATCCGCAACCACGGAACTTCCGCATTATTTTTAACATTCGCATCCGCATCCGCATCCGCATAAAATCGATGCGGAGCTTATGCGGATGCGGATGTCGAACAAGTCGGTACAGGAACGTCTTAGCGGCGGCGTAAGTGCAAGGCAATTTCGTCATTACCTATAACGAAATCGTCTAGATCCAGAAAAGTCGGCCAACTTACTGTTTATTACATACAACGCACCTATATTCTTGCTCAAATACTAAACGTATCGTTTTTTTTGAAATAAAAATTACTTAAAATGTAATATTTGACGTTTTTTAAGTATCTAATTTTGACACCCGCATCCGCATCCGCATCCGCATCTGCGGATGTGAGAAAATCCGCATCCGCAACATCCCTGGAATAGATGGTTGAAACAGAATCAGCCTCCTGATAAAATTCGCAAACATTGTGCAGGATTAAATTGAATGCTGTACTCAATGCAAAATCCACGCGTTGCAAATTGGAATTTTCCGAGGCACGCCTAAAAAATACCTATTCGTGGTTACAAAGGGCGGAGAGATTTTTCAAACAGGAGGTCGATTCTGAGTTTAATATTATGTTACGGTTTTGTTTTCTATGCATTGCAATCACCAGCATAACCGTGAGTGAGAAACACTAAAAATCATTTAGGTATTCGATCTGGATTGAATATGTATCTGATCTGTCAGTGTCAAAACTGACGTTTTTGGTTGAAGAAATGCCACTTTTGAAACTGACAGATCAGTATCATATCGGAAACAGATCGAATAACTAAAACTTGAATTGGCCTGTGAGATTATGACAGTGTCTGTTACCATTTTGCATTGAACTCTGCAACTTGTTTTCGTAGTATATTTTTTCACGGTTAATACATTTCCCCGCTTAATATGCGTTTTTGACGTGGTCCCTTCAGAATATTCTTAAGCGGGTTTACTGTTTTTCCACATGCGCTCACTCGAGATTGAAATTGATTTCTAGCAAGCAAGCAGCTGGATTCTTTTTTTAAAGTCAGTTAAAAATATTTCCGACGGATTGAAAGCCATCGGCGCGTACAACGATTCTAAATTGAATAAAATTGTAATGCTAGAAATGCTTGTCGGGTTTTTTAAAAAACTTTTTCCCGTTGAGAATCTGTGAAGTTTCTATTAGCTCTATGGAGCCGTGGGAATAAAATAGTTTTGATTTGAAAGAGAAAATATTGATTTAAACAAAATATAATATAAAGAGGGGACTATTTATGCGATTCATTATTTTATAATGTTACAACTAGGGAAGTAATCCAAAAGTCTACTATACATTAATTTTAAACTGAAATAAGATGTCTTAAATGTCATAATTATACTAAATATAAAGTGCCCAAGCCAGGTTACGGGTTTCTGAAAAAACCAAACTATGACTAACGAAAATGCGGACAAACAATACATTATGACTTAAAACTATATGTCTAATAAAGGAACCCCTTCTTAAATACTAATAAAGTTACTAAAACAACATCAATTTACGATTTCTAAGAACTGAAAGTGGCGCTCAACTCAACTTTTGTTCTACGAACAGAACCTGCGAACGAATTGTCCTACAAATAGAACAAAATGCTTCACGGGACAAATAGTACGAATGCAGTGAAGTCGTCTGACTGAAACAATAAATTTTGTTTCCAATGCACGCCCTCGTTTTTACTTCGACTTGCATTTGCTAGTCCAATGAATGATGTCAATGAACTGGATGTGAATGGGTGATTCTTAAATTGTGTCCAATAAAAATTTTTTTTTTAAACGTTTTTAATTTTCACTAATTAGTACATATATCAAAAGTACATACGAAAAGCAATTTTTTGATTCATATGGTCAAGCTTAATAGCCTCAGGAAAGGTAAATAAAATGAGTACATAAACACGGTTGTGACAAAGTGTCCCTCAGTCGTGACATTTCGGCATTATGGTGGCCAACTCGGCTATTTTGATTTATATAGTTATTTTAACATAGCCTAAGTCACTCCTATGACTATAACAAACCTAATGACAGCTCAGACGTTGAAATCCGTCAAACTATAAAGGCTGTAGAGCGTGACAAAGAATTCGATACACATCATACATACATACAAGCGAAAAACATTTTTTTTACTTTGGCAGTCGGGCAATAATAGCAAATGATCTGTAGCTAATAAAAATGCATTTCTGAAAAGTGCATGTGCCTCTAAATTAATCAAACGAATTAAGAGTGACACGACCACGTGTCTATATGTCACGAACGTGGACTCAAAAGTCCGTGGTGGTGACAGATTTTTGAGGCCACGGTCGTGATAATTTGGAACATGTTTGATATTACATAAACATTTCCTTTGATTTTGCAAATGTTAAATAATTAGCTTAATCTGCAATGTATGAGGTATGTCTTATGTTTCTAACAATAACGTGAAACTGCAACTTACTTTTAAAACTCTAACACGGCGGTGACGCGTTAAGGTTGACCGTTTTTTCAAATGAAGACAAATAAATAATTTTCGACAAAACTTCTCCCTTCAGCCATTTGTAAACCTGACAACAACACAGTGTTGCTGTTCTAAAAAAACTTTAATAAGGCTGCCAGTAGTAAAGATAATTTTCTACCGAGTACCGCATGTTTATATTACCACGCGCGGTGGTGATTCGAAAACTAATCACAAAATGTATGTTGTTTAAAATTATATAAAATCGTTATAAATCCGTACAATTTTTAAACAGTGTTGTAGAACAAGGATTAGTGTTTTATATTTGATATAAAATATTGCAAAATCACTTCAAATAAAAAAAAATCAAATATCACAAAATCTGGGGAAGTCACACGACACGGTCCGTGACATTTCGCACTTGTAATTTATTTTTTATATATTTCTAATACTCTAAGGACAATACATTTAGGTTGACGTAAAACTAGAGGTAAATTGCTAAGTATATTGATATAGAGTTTACTTATTTTCACAAAAATACATGCTATTCTTACGTGTTACACAAAAAATGCATAAGAATAAGAATTACCCGAATGCTATTTGATTATGTTCAAGTGAATGAGGTTTACTCTGTCTATTCACCACAAATGGCACAAACATTTTTTTTTTCAAAGAATGTAAGATCGCTTTCCTGAGGAAGCTGTTTTTTCGAGCAGTTCCGCAGCGATCCAGACCGTTCCGTAGAAAACCTGTAAAATTAAATGCCTATAATAATCAACGCCAGATAAAAATTTCAGCATATACATGAAATAATAGTTTTCACATCAAAAAGGGCTTTTTCTTCCCCGCTAGGAGGGATCAAAGTTGTACTTTTCTGTTCTAACATACGATTTTTTCTTTCTTGCATACTATTTTTTTGGTCAAATAATACATATTTTGCAACACAACAATTTCCTCATAGTTGATGTGAAAAGCAGTATGTGTCACACGATATCAAAATTATTTCGTCATGGGCGTTAACACTTGAATCCCTCATGTTCGGGATTCTATTGTAGAATCCATTGCTTTATACAGGATTCAATGTACGCCCTTGACGGAAATATATCATTTTGATTCCTTGTAACACAAAATATTTTTCGTAGGTAAGTGGTAAGTATTTAAGTCGTTTTGTTGTCAGCCGTTCAAACCAACTTTAAAATCAATCTTATGAGCTAACCCTCGCGGTACAAGATTTCCTACTAGCGGAAAACCAATTACCCTTCTTACATTGTATTCACATGCTTAATACCTTTAATATTTTTTTATTGACACTTTGGTTTACGCTACGGTATTATTAAAATTGTGAAGTTTCACGTGTAAGTTATTTGCAAATATACCTGATTGAATAATTTTAGAACATGACAGGTGCTGTTATGTTTTTGGTTGCTAAGGGATGATCGAGAAGTGATAATGATTAGTGCTATCACCCCCTACTGGCGCCCAGTATCCTAGACGTAGTACGCATACAGCCTCAATTCAATATTGACTCTCTAAACTTAAAAATCATATTTTACTACTCTACCGGAAAATATGTATGTATAAAGCAATTTTTTATCTAGTTACCTCCTTTTATTGATCTTATCCAGTGAATTTTATATATCTGTAATCCTTCCGCACAGGATCCCAGCAATATGTTTCGTTTTAGTTTTGCCAACCACATTGACAGCCTGACGTATCGAGTGCTGCCCACATATTCCCATTGCTTCTATTCAGGCCAGTATACAATGACCGTCAAGCGCTTGAGTTAAACGTAATCGGAGAAGAAACTTATACTGGTTTAGTCTGTATTTGACCTGGCCTTGTTTTGTATTTGGAATAACCGTTAACCGTCGGAGTAATTTAGTGATGCACCGCTTCAGATGTTACAGTTGAGATGCAGAGATTTGTGGCGAACGTTCCTGTTCGAGAGATGTATTGTATTAGTTCGCTTTGTTCTATAGGAAGTACATAAAAGTGATGTTGGGGAAAACATATGATATGTATGTATGTATGTATATGTATGTATGTATGTATTTACTTTATTGTACATAGAAATATAAACACGAGAAACACAGTTACAGAGTCAATTAAATACAACAAAGGCGAACTTATCCCTGAATGGGATCTCTTCCAGTTAACCTTTGAGGAAATGAGTAGGACAGAAGTAACGATGAATGACAAACAAAAGCAAAAGTGTACAATCCCTAAAATAAATAAAATGCTAAATAAATGATATGATATGATATGATTTATTTATCTCACAATATACAATGTGACTTATAATTACACATGGTAAATTTTTAGGAATTTATATTGTGATTGTCAGTTTTTTTACATTATGAATAATGGAGTACAAAAAATAACACTGACAATCAAAATTTCATTCAAAATTATTAAATTACAATCGTATGTCAGCAGTTTCACAATAAATAAATTAAATCCAATTATTTAAAAAATAAATTCACCAGGAATGGGTCGTTATTAAGCTATAAGTAAAATATGTTAACAAAATTGAGCACTTATGTCATAGAAATTAAGGTAATATATATAGATACTGGGAACCTTTGGCAGGCGCGGTATCGAAGGAATTAGGATACCTCTACGATTCGGTGGGTGGAACAAGGCTATCATTGATATTGTTATTTAGATGTTTCTTATGGTGTAATAAGTATGTTATATAATAAGTAGGTACTTTTTTGTTATATCTTAGTTATTATTTATATACCTACCTATCAACAGGTCTATTTTAGCTTTGAGCGAAGAATCTATGAGTATACAGATGAAACTAATTTAGTTTTAAGTTGTAGGTACCTTATTTACAGGGCGATATCTAATAATAGCTAAAGCATTTACTTTATGACCGTAAACCGGAATGTACAGTCGCCATCATATATATCGGAGCGGCCAAGGCGCTCACAAAAATCTGAACACGCCTCTATTGTCAAGGCGTTAGAGTCGTGTTCAAATATTTTTGAGCACCTCGGCAGCTCCGATATATATGATGGCGACTGTATAACTCCATTTGGACACATGAGATTCGTCCCTCCCATAAAAAGGTGTAATAAACAAAAACTAATAAAACCCTTAGGCGTACATCAGAAAACTTTTTTATTTTTACGACGCTTCCCCGTATTGCTTTTTGACCTCGCATAAAGGGACCATGCGCATGAAAACGAATTATATAAAATTACTAGTAATTTTGTGTTTTATAGCTGCCTTGTCTGTGTTTTGGGGTGGTAATAGCTTTTGAATATATCTTTGATTAGCAGTTATCAAACTATTGTATTTTTTTTTATTTTTAAATTTTACTATAGTTCAAAAACAACAGCTCAACAACATCGTCTTAGGCCACAGCGTCTTCATAGAAGTTAGGGCACTGATCCGTTCCCCGTTAATAATTCCGTATTAACATTTTCACACATTCCACTCCCTTGAATGGATAAATTCCGGGATACGTTTATCCAGAAAAAAAAAATCAAATTCTTTTAAATTAATTTGTCGAAATTCACTCAAATAATATTTCTGTTAGGTAAGTGGTTATTACGTAATTGAGTTACATCACAAAATTGTTAGGATATTACTTAGACATCCATTATTCAAACAGTGGGAGTGTTTGAATAAATAAAGGTCGATCTAGAAACTTTTGAACTTCCGAATCAATTCAAATGCCAATTGTTAAGTTTTTCAGAAATCCATTGACGGCCAACTTTTATAAAACCAGCTTGATATAACATAATATGACTTTAGGCAACATTTCACTTCTCATTAGAACAACAAAATCCCTCCATTACCGTACGACCAAAACTTATTTGCGGCCGATAACTCTAAGTGTATTTCCACCAACCTTCATCAACTCCCTCCAAGCAAAACTAAACCTTATCCTGTCATATTACGCTTCAAATTAACTTGACGAATTATACATACCACGCGTGCAAAATAACTTTGAGCATGGAGAAAGAATATGCGTGGCGATTGCTTTAAAAATGCCTTAACTCGCTAGCTGATATGGACTCTAAATCTTTGCTTAAAGGTTGATTTTAGTTTGTAGGGAGTTGTGGGTAGCAAGGGGTGATCCTATAATCTTTGAGTCAGCATCTCAGACGCCCACAAACTCCTTAAAGTGCCATCTCTGGGGCTTATGGCTAAATGGAACACAACTTTTTCATCCAAAACGTTGGGTCTAAGCGCGAAAATTGCTAACAGCGTACGAGATCAAATTGTTCATTGGATTCGTAGTTTGAGAAGAACTTATGCAGGTTGCGTAAGAATTTGATCATTTCGTGGCCTGAATATAAAACATCAATTATGACTGTGATGAGCTAGCGAAAAACTACTTATATTTATGAAACTACTTGTTAACTTATTTCTTAACAAAATTTGTTTTAATGATTAAAACAAATTTTGCAATTGCAATGTTTTGATTCATGCTGTGTTTTAAACATTAACATTAATAATAGACATTTAATGTAACCTAATTTGAGCATTTATTTTTAGTAAACTTTAGGTACTTACATCTTAATTTAAGGTCGAACGTCACAATTATAGACTTGTCATCTAAAACACTGTATTTTCTGTAAAATTGATACTAAATTGACCAATTTAAATAGAAGTCACGTACTGATAACAGTAAGTACGAGTATTTAAATAAAATAATCTGTATTCTTTAAATCTGTTTTCATTTTTTACTATAAGATCGTATATACAACTTCATATTCATATTCATATCTCTTTATTGCTATCATGTTCATCAGAATACAGGTGTTACAATAAATACATTTGTAGGTACATGACACCCTGTTAGGGCACTGCAACATTCTTAAGTCTACATTTTTTTACATTTTTACATTTCTAGTAGTACTTAGCGACTTATCCTGTTTTTCTAGCTGAGAAATCGGCACAGATGTCGAGCCCCTGGCACAATCAGCAACTGACCTCAAAAAACAAAAATATTCGTCCCGTACTAATTGTATTCTGTTTTTCCCTTTCTTATTTATTCCCGGCCAAACAGTCAGATATTGAAGAATACAAGAGAATGTTTCTTGTAATAAAAGTACTACTAAGAGTACTAACGTCAAACCAATTCAAATCAAGGGATACTTTGCCAATGAACGCCTTCGCTCAAGCGTTCCCTGAGAAAACTTTTGCCGTTGGAAGAAGTAAACAAACAAATGAACTACGTGAGAGCGCGCAGCTGAAATGCCGTCCTTCATGAAGGGCATAAGGTCGAAATTCCTTTGTTGACCTTTTTAATATACAGGACGAAAAGATGTGTGTCACAATCAAGCTATTTGATGCTCCAGTGGCCAGTGAGCCGCTTTGGTATACAGGGAAAAATGACAGAAAATCCTGACGGTGTTTGGAATGTCGAAATTGATAGAGGTTTGGTTGGTTTCAATTTAGAGATTTACGGTATGACAAGGTTTAACAATTCGAATCGTTTCCGCGCTAAAAATATTATTTGTATTTTTTAAATATGTCAGATACATTGATGAGTGATGAGTTTGAGTTGAATAAAATAACTAAAATGAGTGCATGCAACTAAGATGTTGAATTTTTAATGTAGCTGGATACAGTTGCGAGCACGTGTGTGCCCTTTTTATTTTTTAATTAACTAATCATGATAAATCTATAAGTACCTACATATATTCGTATTTTCTCGGAAACGTTCGTATTTGTCATGCTCCTTCAGTCAACTTCAGTACTTTTTGTACCGAGACTGACTGAAATAGCAAGACACGTTCGTACGTTTCCGTGAAAAACGATAGAAAATAATTACGCACTCTGTAGATCGTGTTATAAATTCAATATGTGTCATCCCTATTGAACGCCTGTCAATCTATCCGTCTATATCAACGTCGATAACGAAGTCAATGACAATTCGATTTAAACGACTCCGTAGTGGATTGAGTTCCACCGCATCGTCAGTATTTATGAGGTTGTCACTGTCACCGGGAGATCAAAGTTTCAGTTAAACTGTTATCGGTTGCATATTACCAAAGAGAATTTGAAATAGAGAGTTACTGTCATGGTAAAATTTGTAGCAACACTACATTTTCTACCATCTTTCGACAGACGATTAAAACTGTTAGAACGCCATTTGACTTTTATCATTATTTTTTCACTGATAATATAATTATGTGTTAACTTGTTAAATATTAACATTAACACCATCTACTCAAGAGTAGGCTGAGGGTAATGGCGCCATCGCTCGAAAAGATTGCACCATATCTTTGGCCTATAGTCGAGTAGATGGCGTTAATATTAATATTTTATAAGTTAACACATATCAGTGAAAGAATAAGGATCAAAATCAAATGGCGTTCTAACAGTTTTATGGTCTGTCGAAAGATGACAGTAAATTTACAGTGGCTACATAATTTACTTTGACAATCCGTCTCCATGCACTCTATTCTCTTTGATATTACTCATAAATAGAACTCTGTTTGACGGGTGCAATTTGATTTGACTTTTAAAAAGTGAAACTTATGTCGATGTCGATAAAATTATACGTAAGACAGCACCGAAATGTAATGTTTAAATGCCAATATTATAATGGCTTTGATTATTATTCGATGTATTTAATCGGATATACAGTAGCAATATCTAAGCATGATAAAAGAGATTTGCAAATAGATTCGTACGTACTGGTACGTTTTGGCCCTCGAAAAGCCGGGCTAGGATCTACTACTATCAATTTGGCTAGCAAAAAGTAATATAGCTTCCTCTATTTTATAGATCTATTTTCCCACTGTCACGTACTTTAAATTGCAATAAAACCATTACTACCATTAGCACTATAAATAAGAACAAATTAACATTTCATCAGAGCTAATGAAAAAAAGCAATAAGTTCAGAACATGCAATAAAAACGACGGATTATAGAGTTGTAATAGGGTGCTAACGGCCTTCCAGCGTCACCATAAACTTGAAACTTTATAGACACATTCCGTTTATAGTAACAACGGCGAAATTGCGAAATGGGGTTGGCCGGTCGAAGTAGTTTACAGATGGCGCCAGCGTAGGGTTTACCTGTGAATCCTACGAAAAGTGTAAAATTGTTTTTTTAGGGTTACGGGACCCTATTACTAAGACTCCACTGTCCGTCTGTCTGTCTGTCACCAGGCTGTATCTTCACCGTGATAGCTAGACAGTTGAAATTTTCACAGATGATGTATTTCTGTTGCCGCTATAACAACAAATACTAAAAAGTACGGAACCCTCGGTGGGCGAGTCCGACCCGCACTTGTCCGTTTTTAGGGTTCCGTACCCAAAGGGTAAAACGGGACCCTATTACTAAGACTTCGCTGTCCGTCCGTCCGTCCGTCCGTCCGTCCGTCCGTCTGTCACCAGGCTGTATCTCATGAACCGTGATAGCTAGACAGTTGAAATTTTCACAGATGATGTATTTCTGTTGCCGCTATAACAACAAATACTAAAAACAGAATAAAATAAAGATTTAAATGGGGCTCCCATACAACAAACGTGATTTTTGACCAAAGTTAAGCAACGTCGGGAGTGGTCAGTACTTGGATGGGTGACCGTTTTTTTTTTGCTTTTTTTTCGTTTTTTTTTTGCATTATGGTACGGAACCCTTCGTGCGCGAGTCCGACTCGCACTTGCCCGGTTTTTTATTTTTTTTTTTTATTTTTTTTTATGCCCTTCAAGCCAAATCTCATAGAACAAAACTAGAGAATAGTTATTTGTACAACAAGAGATCAAAGTTTGATATTTCTTCGAGTGCTTATTTTGAGTCCCGTGCAAGCGAAAGATTCTATAATAGATTCACGAGCGTAGCGAGTAGAATCTTGAGCGTAGTAAGGGATTCAAAAGCGCACGAGATGTAAATAACTTTGATCTCGTGTAGTACACAAAATTTTTCACCCTAAGCAGTGAGAACATACCTAGAGGGACAGAGATAATAGAACCCAAGTATATCGAACTTGTATTAGACCCCGCATGTTGAAATGACATTTGACTATAAAGGTCACTTGAATGTCATTTTGTCTCACTCAGTGAGCAACATCGCATTTTGCTCACTGAGTGAGACAAAATGACTCAGTGAGCAAAATCGCATTTTGCTCACTGTTTTTAAGTAGCAAAGTACCCTTGTTCGAGCTGCTCAGGTGAAAAGATAATACCTATGCTTGAAACCTCTGACAGTTGCCAGCAATTGAAAAACAACCTTATTTACACAGTCTAACCGTCACAACCGTCTTAGCCAATCCACTTTCAAAATTCAAACGTTTGAAATTCGAATCCGCTGGCCGGAAGCTCACGACGTCGCCGGTAGCAGCTGATCCCTCTTTCCGGCGGTATTTTATACTTGTTTAAATAGCTTTTTTGGGTTTACGTCTTATTTAGTGAGGGTGTATTTACGAGGCCCGGGAAATACGGCAGTTCCCTTTGAAATAGCGCGGGGTTGATAGGATTGTATGTTTCAATGGAGCGTAATAATATATTGGATAATATTGATAGATACATTGATAAAGATGGAGGAATTATATCATACAGTTTTCTATTTATACCACGTCCGGTGGTAAACAAGCATATGGCTGCCAGTAGCCTATGAACGCCTGCAGAAATAAAACTTGTTAAAATGAGATCTTTTACAGAAGCATGCTACCTGTATTTTTTTTAGTCACATTTCTAAAATAAAGTATCAAAACACTTAGTAAATGCTAATACTACGAATTATTATCTACTAATTAATCTCACTCCAATTTAATTAAGACGGCTAAACATATTATTTTCAATGCCAGTTTCACAATAAATTAAATTAATAGGTAAACAATATATTTAGTTAATTAATTGAATATTCTAAAATTCGAATTCTTCTACTAATTAGACAAGTAGTTGGTCCTTTCACGTATTTATGGTTGACTGGTAGAGAATGCCACAAGGCATTAAGTTCGCCTTTTGTACTTTTCTTGTGCAATAAAGTTTGATGATGATGATGCATTCCTGTTATCCCTCATTAGTCCACATAGGGCTCGCAGAAGAATCCTCCATTTGTCACGATCTTGAGCGGCTTCTTCCAGCTCTTTCCAGCCGAGTCCAGTTGAGCCAGCCTCTTTCTCAACTGATCGCCTCCATGTAGTACAAGTAGGGTTTGCTATCCGGATCCGAAATGTATGAAATTATCCGGATCTGGATCCGGATCCGCGGATCTTCTCATACATTTCAGATCCGTCGTGCAAACCCTAAGTACAAGGCCTCCTCGACCGCCTACTGCCGGCCGCATGCCAGCGGAGACCCTGCTTGGCCAGATGGCAATAAAGTTTAAAACAAAGAAATAAATATTTTTCTAGTATTCACTGTACTTGTTTTTGGCGAATGAAGAATTAAATGATACAAAAGTGGGTTCTCTCTCCTATTACAGGTAGAAAAAATACCTATTTGATATAAAATTCTAACCCGAGGGATTCAACCTATATGTGTAGCGAAAATAAATTAGGTGTTCATTTTCATAAAATGTTTTTAGAATAGGGTATTATACTGTATTTAAAATAAATTATTTTACACCATGCATGAAATAAAGCACCAGATAATTATTAGAAAAACACAGATACTTAGGAGATATTATTAAACATAAGTTCTATTTAATAAATCGGATAGAAATATAAAAAGTAGGTGAGTTGACCGTGACGTCACGATGTAATGTTTCATATAAATACCATATTAGCAAATCGTTTTGACAGTTCTAAAAAAGTAACTGATTTGACTAGTTGGAAAATACCCTATTACTGCTTTATGTGATCGTTAACTTGTAAAGGGGGCCACTGACTAACAGTCCGCCGGACGGTATCGGCCTGTCAGTTGTTCGGAACTGTCAAAATTTTGTTCTAACTGACAGGCCGATATCGTCCGGCGGACTGTTAATCAGTGGGCCCCTTAAGACTAAAATACGCTTACAAAGGAAACAAGATTGTTAGTTATAAGATTAATTCAACTTTTCTACCAAAAATAATAGGATGGAACTAAGCTAGCTCTACATAAACTTTACACATTAAATATAATACAAAATACAAATACATTTATCTCATTACCTTTATACAGCTGTTCTCAGTTATAAGGTATGGTAAGGTTAGTTATAAGGGTAATGGTAAGGGGGGTAGGGTATGTAAAGATAAGCACCTGATGGTAAGTGCCGACGCGGTCCGTGGAGCATGCTTACCTAAAAGATGTCTATTCACGCTCGATTTGAAAAGATCCAAGTTAACCTCGTGAGTATAAATGTACAACACAATATTCGTTGCAATCTAATTTGAACTTTTCATGAACCAAATAAAGTAGCATTTCTTTTGTTTCATTGCATAAAGCGAATATCGTTCTATCTAATTTACTTATACAAGGTTCAAATGAAAAATTGGAAGATTTTCTATGGTGGGGTCTTAGGAGTGGGCTGAGAATAGGTTTGCAGAAACTCCTTAGCCGTTCGGATAATAAAGATAGAAGCAAAGCGTTTAGTCATATTGTTACTGCAAATGTCACTATGTCAATTTATATAGTGGCACTTTCACACTTTATCACTTCGAAGTCTGTGCCGCAGTTATCGTAAATTAACTCTTCACCAAAATTATCCATGAATCTAAACTACAAATCCAACAGTCTTGCTAATCTAGAAAGCAAACTACTTAGACTCAGCTTATCTCTTTCATATTAGCTCACTTAGAACGGGACCTCAGTTTCGTCTTAATTTCTCATCTCCATTATTTCCCGTTTAGCCAAGGCAATTAATAGCGAATTCTGCTCTCGGCGCGTATAATATCCTAACTTCACCCGGTTTCCCGGTTAATACGCCATTTTGGAGACGTGGGGGAGTTGGGAACTAACAGGAACAATCGTACATCATCGACTTGCAGTCATAAATCCGTTCATTACAAGAAAATTTCGGCCGAAACTAATTTCCGTAGGAACGTACCTTCGGAACTGTGGCCTTTGGGACACACGGTCGCGTTGAATGGCGGCCTTTGTGGGCCATGAACCATGAGCGTATTAAATAAAACAAAATAAATAAAAAAAGTAAAAATAAAAATAATGAAGGTGTGTCGCGGTAGACCCGTTTGTGTAATTAAATATGTGTACAAAACGCGAGTGATTAAAATGTTATAAAATAAATAAAATATTAATTTTAGATGTTCTGAATGTATCCCACTTGATGTAAGGCTAAAATTTTAACGTTCATGCGTTCTTCATACTTTTTCATAATAGAAGTAATGTGTTCTATATAAACGAGTCAAAAACGCTCAGGAATATTACATAATAAAATAAAAGCTAATACTTTTAGTGATTTTGTACGTAAAATCACTAATAATAGTATTACATTTTATTTTACTAAGCAATCCAGGTTAAAGAAGTAGGTTTTAAGATAAGTACAAATATAATTCACAAAAAATCGGTTTAAGAGCCCATCAACGTGCACACTAGCGCCGCTAAATAATCGTGATTATATAAATTTAACGATAGGTATTTAAAAAAGGGGGCCGCTACGGACTGTATCTTGTATTTAAGTACCTTTTGGGTTCATCAAACTAGTTTTTATGATGCTGGATTCGTCGATCTATGAACTCAAAACAAAAAAGGCCGTTTTAACTTTGGACGCATAGATTGACGAATCCAGCATCATAAAAACTAGTTTGATGAACCCAAAAGGTACTTAAATACAAGATACAGTCCGTAGCGGCCCCCTTTTTTAAATACATATCTTTAAATTTAAATAATCACGATTATTTAGCAGTGGCGCTAGTGTGCACGTTGAAGGGCTCTTAAAAATCCCTTTTTTATGATGTCCACAGGAAAGTCGGTCACTTTAATTCTGTTTATATAATATATTTAAGTATAATTACATTTTTACACAAAGAACTTTAGTTAAGTTATAACTATTGTTATTTTGAGAGCCGCGAACCTTACTACAGCCATCGATTTTACCTTTCCATTTCCTTATTAGGCTTTGAATACACTCACGCCATCGCTACCTAACCTTTTTAGCCTTACATAGCAAATAGCTTTCACGATAGTATTCGTAAAAGTCTGTAGGTGAAAAACGATGAAAAAGCTACCAAGCGAAAAAGAAAAGTATGAACAACAGTTCATGCTTACTTTTTCTTTCTTCTATACCTGTTTTTTCCGTGCATACACTCCCGAATCCTAACCTACTTTCGTCGGAACGTTCGTCACTCCCTGCATCCCTAGAGATGCCGCTAAAAGTTCGCGTAATCCATACCCGGGTATCCGATGCCCGGGGATTGGACCGGTTTCCCGGATTAACGGGTAATAGTGCCCGGGTAACCCCACTATTGGAAGCTGAAAGGTTGGATATAATCTGTAGGTTTAATGAAAAATGTAGGACGATTTATTGTGGATGGGTGAACCCTATTACTGATTTCTTGAGCGTTGAACGACGAGCCTTACAGTTCGATTAATAGGTATATATTATATAAATAAGCATACGTCGGACTCCAGCGGGCATTTTCGTGGCATGTCAGAATGATAGGTAAGGTTCGCGAATCAATCAATTCACTTTCGAGTATTTGTACTTAGTATTTGGTACCTAGTACAATGACCTTTTATTTATGTAGACGTGTGACGTTCATAGTTGACAAAACTAAAATTTGATCCAACGATTTTGACAACTTGACAGGTTGGCGTCACCCATACGACTAACTAAATATAGGTTCCGGAACCTATATTTAATGGCTCACGATCGTGCGCCTGGTACCATATCTACCTCAATTTACTTACATCTATGACCTAGTATTTATAATGTGAAATTCCAAATATCATAGCAACTAACAACAGTCATAATGACGCATGCCAGCTATTTATTTGTTTTTTAAGTGGCTACTTCAGTGGGCTATCAGTCATCACTTCAAAGAGTATTTACACATTAAAGATGAATAAATGATAACGGGTAACTAATTTAATTAACTATGTTACAAATACTAGGTACATTATAATACTCGTAAGTTAAGATTTTTTTGTAAACCTTACCTTGCCCTCAAACTGCCCCCTATAGTCCGACGTTTGTAAATAACTGTTATATAAATAGAGTATTATCTGTTTTTTAAGTGTCTGTTAAAAATAATCCACTGAAATAGATACGAAACTACAAGGTCTCAATTGCCCGTGGTTGGAGTCGATCATGCGACGTTTGCATTCGCTTCGTACCTACAAAAATAATTAGTTTAGTTCTGAACCTTTCAAAAAAGTGGCATATGTCATCGAAAACCTGTCAAACTTGATTTAACATATTACTTTAATACAACATAATCAATCATAATAATAATATATCGGGTGGAACGGAACGAAGGATTTTTATGCAAACGGGGAATTGTTTAGGCTACGTACTTTATTTTTTCACTTATTAATTTCGATTATTAATCACGTTAATATTTCTAACCGTTTGTGAGATACAGTTTGTTAAACATTAGTGTAAAAATCTGCTTGTTTCAACCCTAGCAAGTAGATCCGAGCATCGAATGTAAAAGTCATGTTGATGACATGTGTCAATTTAAAATGTTAAATAAATAAATGGAAAATAGATTTAAAAATATTTGCATTAGCCAAGCTCCCGAGCTTTCATTAACCCACTATAAGTAATTATAACCGGTTCAGCCAGCTTATCCGGTATTTTAACCGGTCCGTGCCCACAACGTCGGAGCCAGCAAGGATTTAATCCGGGCTCACCTCGTGTCGACCCGTCCGGCTCTGATCCTATTCGGACGACCAAAGCCGTGTCAATGAATAGTGCCCTAGTTAGTACGGAAATAAAAACCGGTTTTTAACCGACAGGAGAATTTAAAGCAATGTTGATGAATAATGTAATAAGTCGATCAAGAAAAAAACTATAAATGTTAGGAGTAAACTGAAAGTTACGTACAATGCGTGAAATTAATGAATTACCTTTGTTATCATAATAAATCAAATACTTTTTATGTACTAAATTTAATTCTTTTTATATTTATTTACATGCTTCCATAATTTCTCAATCATTTGTTTACTTTACCTGAACGTGCCTGAATCTAAAAATATTTCTCCATTCTGTTGTCGATGTTTAGGTATATATACCTACTCCTTCTACTTCTAAATATCGGTTAAATCGGTCGGTCAATATTTTTAGGGAAATATCTCGACATTCCCGTAAGAGTACCTACTAAAATATTCTACCAGAACTGACGTCTTAAATATACATTTAAAAAATCTTACAATCTATCAGGCCTATTCGGATTTCGAGATAATCACAAGATCTTGAGACGATTTAGAGATCAACTAGATCTACATTAGATATCGACTAAATGTGACTTGGATATCTAAGTCATAACTTGTCGAAATCGTTCAAGAGGACCTCCAGAATCGCGGAAAAATCAAATTTGACATATCTATCTTACAAATATCTTTAAATTATCCGTATCGTAACTTGTTGAAGTCTAGTACAAATCTAATTCATTTTCAGAATCGAGCCGTATGTCTTTCTATGTAATATCTTAACCTAAACTAACAACTAACAACACAAAAACTATTCCCTAAATTCGCCCCCCGCCCCTCCAGATGCAAAGGAACCCATCATGCTCGCCGCTCCTCATAAATTGTATTCACAATCATCAATAACGATTATAATAGCTTATTGACTATGCAGCTTTTTCTGTGGATTTAGTAACACTACAACTGAGGAGAGTCTTTTCAAAAGGGCTTATTTCTCTATGAATACCATACAAAAATAAGTCCTTTTGAAAAGACACTCCTCAACTGTATTAATATGAGGAGATACGAGGAGTTTTAAGGAAGCAATGGGGCTGACTGACATAAAATTCTCACAGAACGACTTTTTTTGTTAGATAGCTTAATACCTCTGTATTTTTAAATCACACCGGCTTACGGCATATTCTATAGACTTATACAATATATTAAGACAGAAAAAAAATGTATACACCCTCGCTGCCTACTTTGTGTATTTGCTTTACAAACAGCTAACACGATTAAAGTATACCAAACCGGCATTAACAGAATGATTAATAGCGATGCAAGCAATTTTTTAAATCCCCCTGTTTATCCTCCACTATGCAAAAGGTCGAAAGTGCTAAATATTTTGTATGATGTTCCGTCATTTTGTAAAAGGGATGTTTTGAACACGGTCGTGACGGCTGCCACAAAGGCATATTTCAGCGGATCGTTACAGACGCAGTGTTAGAGCGCCGCTGCTGTGGGGCTTCAAAACGAGCGAAAACTTGCAGCCTTGTTAAGAGGGCTAATGCAAAATTTTAGTTTTTAATCCATACTGTATTCCTGTCTGTGTGTTACCTCTTGACGTTTAAGCCACTGAACCGATTTAGTTGAAATTTGGTATAGTTTGAGTCCCGGGGTAAGACATAGGATAGTTTTTATGTCAGAAATCATCCCTGAAGAGAGTGCAAAGGGTTAAGGGTTTAGTTAAGGTTGAAAGAGTTAATGAATTGCCTAATAATTGAAGTAAGCAATGCGCGAATTGAATTATTGCTATCAGCATTATCCAGGCGCTATACCTACTTTAGCTGCTGTCACTAATTCCACGCAGACGAAGTCGCGGGCAAAAGCTAGTATGAAATATACACATTGGCATCAATCGCAAACACCATGAAAAAAAAAACTAGACTATATTAAATTCCTTCCGTCGCAAGATTCGCGCGGCACTCCATATCTTTTGTTTGCTTATAATTTTCTTGCTTTGTTTCCCGTCTTAATGTCAATTTGTTCTCATGTTGACATCACTTGTCCGTGTATCTCGCTCTTACCTGTATATTGGCTCGAACAGGATACGATGCGAGAGAGAAGAATAAATCAAAAAGAGACGAATCTTAAAATCTGACTTGAACGTATTCGCTTCTCCGCTTCTCATGACTGATAGCGCCGATGAAGGAAATAGATATTGAATGAGGATATATTAATGAACGCAATCAGTAGATAGACCATCACTTACGTAGGTACAGTCATATTCTCCCAAAATAATGAGTTTGAATAAAATGGCTATCTTTATAAAAGCATCTAAAAGTGATATTAGGCAAACTGAGCAGATAAGTACTGCACTTATTTTCACTTCCATTCCAAGATACAATATAAAGACACATTTCCTTTAGTTTTCTAAAATGTGCATCCAAAAAGTATCGAAGCAGTTACAATATTGTTTGAAATTTCAAATTCCGCTCAAAGCAAATCTTTTATTTATAATATTTATTTGGTTTCCTCGTTTTCCCTGGCCCTAACGCCAAGCTCGGCGGGTATTGTTCCCGCGCACAGTTATTTTCCTCTTCCATTATGCCTTCATAACAGCGCAGCTGTAGCTCACGCCTCGATATACTGACACAGCGGCAAGCATAAGGTTACCGCTGTTTTACTGGCCCCACATGCCCAGGCATTTGTTCCTGCTCTCAGTATTTTCCTTCCCTATTATGCTTTATTACAGAGAGGCTGTATTGCGATTGCTCTGCGATTTCGCACTGGATTTACGGAAATACACATTACGGGATATTAATACTACATTAAAGAGAGATGTGCCTAGAAGGTTGGTAAAGAGCGTATATTTTTCACCACAGTAGCTCGAAATCGCTCTCTTTATTCCTCGAAAACAGATGGAAAAGTTGCATTTTATCCACAAGAGTGGCAAAATTAATTTGATGCAATTCTTTTATATTTACACACGCTACATATTTAGGCATATTTTATTACACGAGAAAAAATTAACACGAGGGAAGACATCAGGAGCGCCTTACACTTATCTGCCTTTTTCATTGTATAAAAAGTAAATTTGCTAACGAATACTTTCTTTTGTTACAGGTAACTTCCAATCTCACGGGATCTGATACTTATTTTGGTATGTTTAAAGCATATCAGACCAGAAAACTCATTAGTCCAGTACTACAACTACGTAATTAAGTTCTACACGGTGGCTAAATGCACTCCCGTTGCCAGGGAGGTTTTGGGATTATACTGAGCAACTTTTACTGTGGGACCAACCTCGATGCGATCCGAGAAAAAAAAAATTACCCTCCCATTGAAAATAGACGAGCCAAATTTTGTTTTCGCGATTTCGGGGTTGGTACCAAAGTAAAAGTTGCTCAGTATAATCCCAAATCCTCCCTGGCAACGGGAATGCAGTTATTTTTTAGCCACCCTGTATAATTATGTATAAGTACTTACCTATATTGTTTTTTGTGAGTGAGTTTTTTCTTTGTTTTGTGATAATATTTTGCCTCAGAACTGAAGAGAATGAGCAAACTAGTTTACCTACTCCTTAAAATCTCGTAACTACAAGGTGTTATGTATTTTTTATCCCTACATCTTGCCTAAATCGATGTATATTAGTTACATACGTTAAAAATCATCATGTGGCAAGTACCCAATTGTAACCCAGACGTACTTTTATGACGTCCTTTAATTCCCTTATTCATGTCTCTGTTTTAGCAAGGATTTAGTAAATTTCATCACGTCGCCTTAAGCCCGTAAAACCGTGATACATTGCCCTTTAGTTGATAAAAATCGTGCCCTTGCATATTTTTGTCTTAAGTACGGCCCGCTAAGGTGACCCGTATTTTGACCGGGCAATTTCGGCCATAAGTACTTGTTTAATGTATACATTGTCACAATACCTTGTCAAATTGTAGATATACGCCCTTATTCAAAACTTGGCTAACATTTGTTAAATTTGTCCCTTTCCAACACAATTTTATTGTCAAAATGACAGATAAGGACAAACGATTAACAAGAGCTTGTTAGATTTTCGATTTTGATGAGTATTTATGAATAACGCCATTACTCAGAATCAGAATTAATAAACAAAATTTGAAATAAAAATGTTTGATTTCCACAAATTTAAGTACCTACGTGTTATTTTTTTAAAATTAAAACGCCCATAAAAAGTAGGCTTTGGTCTTATTCAGCCATAGATGCCACCCAATTGCGACTTTTTTATATGTGTTCGAAATAGCTTAAGTGATGTTTAGGCACAATAAGTAATACACTTACAATTTTTAGGAAAATAAGAAAATCCTGTTATCTGTAAAATAAAATGATTCAAATATCATTCTGATGTCAGGGTACGTTTGAATTGGCCTGCTATACTTCTATAATAAGTCCCCAATCCGCATTGGGCTAGCGTGGGGACTATAGCCCAAGGTCTCTCGTGCATGGGAGGAGGCCTGTGCCCAGCAGTGGGACGTATATAGGCTGAAATGATGATGATGATGATGACTTCTATAATATCATAAAGTAATAGACTATTTTTTGACACTGCCAATGCCTGTACCCCTAATGTACATTTCATTCGATAGTGTGACGTAATGTTGCGTTAAGCCTCATTTTGTATGCGATTATGAGTTTCCAAAACGTCCCGCTTGGCGCGCTGTTCAAACTCCCATACAAAATTAGACTTAACGCAAACTCTTGCGTCCGTCACGCTATCGAATGTTTTAGGTACACTAGGGGTTCTGATGATAGATCGGACGGGCCTGTCCGCTACTTCGTTAAAAAATCCCGAAATTTCCTTGTTTACCGCTAAAAGATTAAAAAAGCCACTATCATCCCTGTGACCCATATTGCGGGCATACATTATTCATGCTCACGCCATGTTATTATTTACCTGAACATTCTCTTTGGGACGCGGGTGGACGTGACGCAAATGACGGATTTTTGTCTTTTAATCAAATTACATGTACTGTGTTATGTGAAAATGTGCGATTGGATGTGTGTTCCGGATTTTAAGTAGGCTCTGATATTTGTTACGTGTGATATTACTTGTTATGTGCGCGGAATGTAACTGTCATATTTTATGACATGGAAGTTTTTTCGAGAAATTGGTTTTATGGTATGAGATTACATAGATACATTATACTTACGCAATACCTTTGGTTCTGTTTTTGTAATAGAAATATATTATAAGACATGATTTAGAAACATCGTGTATGTGTTCTGGTTTTTAAGTTGGTTCTTATAAGGCTCCTTATTTGGTGTGCCAAATGTAACTGTCCTCTATGAGTTGTGACATTGAAGTTTTTATTTTGCGAAATGGTTTGATTTGTCATGTCGTTGGTATGATAATAATATTACTTACTCATTATTTTATTTAGGTAGTGGAAATGTAATGCATCATAGGTAATGAGAATTACTGTAATTAGACTGAGGGAATCATGAAGAAACTCGGTTTGCCCATATAATATTGATAGAAAAGAAGATTTAATGGTTTGACATATTATCAAATATTTATTTAATTATATATAAAATTGTGAATTGGGACTGTTTATTTTTGAATTTTTTAATGTTTCATTTGTATTTTCTTTTGTTCTGAATATTTTATTTCCAAATATTTATTTACTGACAGTTAGTTACTTGTAATTTTTCTAACAGAATATAGTATTGTTATAGAAATAAATAAATTCACGCTTAAACCGCTGAACCGATTTAGATAAAATTTAGTATGGAGATAATTGAGTCTGGGAAGGACATAATATAGTTTTTATCAATCATCATCACCATTCCACGCAGACGAAATTGCGTGCAGTAGTGTTTATATAAATAAGCCGAGGAAGAGATAATTTGCCTGCTATTGACGCTAACTGTACCGCAGTTAATATTCCAAAGCCGATTTCCCAAATTATAGTTCGGCTGGCCGCATTTTTATCGCAACGGTTCACAATTGCGTAGTGTTTAATGAGCCGGCGAATCAAATTGCCCGAAAACAAATTATAGTTACATGGTATAATTACCGCCTTTTTGCATTTTCCATGCGGTTTTTCCTCCTTTTGGGAATGGGATGAGAAAATCGATTTTTTTGTGACTGGAATGCTTGGGCAAATGACTGGACATTTTTTGGACTTCATAAAGACGGGATGAACTTTATACAACTTCTTAGGGGATTGACCCGATACAGCCCTAGAAAGAGTACAGTGGAGAAATTGGGGAAGGAATTTATTAAATTGATCGATTTTTTTTTATTCACTATATTCTACATTGTATTCAGTGAACGAATATAATTATGGACTTCAAATTCTAATGTTTGACTTCCTATGAAGTCTGTATTAAAATTTGACTTTCTTGGACTCTTTTTTTCAGAATTCTTATTTGATATCTTTATTGCTCCTAATTCAGAATTTATATTTTAGTATGACGATCATTGTGATATAGGTACCTATTTTAAATTGCTCTTTATTTTGACTGGTTTGTATTCCTTTTAATTTTTGATATTTTTATTGTAAATTTAGAAATTTATATAAAATATTGACCACCATAATTTAAGCTTATCGCGAGGTCTACAGCTCACAGAATCACTAGTTTTAATTTTTGAATAAAAAAATAGTACATTATTTAATTTATTAATTTAGAAGACCGTTTATTAACTAAAGAACCCTAAAGGCAAAGCACCTCACTGGAAACAGCAATGTTTTGATTGCATAATATGTCTAATATGGACTTAAAATGTACCCGTACACAAAGGGCGCAGATTCGATTCCCGGCCTAACAAATATTTGTTTTGGCTCCCCCTGTGTACCCAAGGCTTAGGTTCACGATTAATTTAAGTAGGTCATGACAAGTTAAGCCCTTGCGTTGATATAGTGGGGTGGCTTAGAACGGTGACGTCTTTACTATAGTGGGGTGGCTTAGAACGGTGACGTCTTTACTATTTCCACACTTAGGGCCCGATTCGGATTTTGAAACAGACATCTATTAGATATCTTTTAGACATCAACAAGATACGATAACGATATGTTTAAGATCTAACCTGTCAAATTTGACATTTGCGCGATCTGGAGATAATCTTGAACGATTTCCACAGGATATGACTTAGAGATCCAATTCACATCTAATAAATATCTTACTCTATCTAACATAAAAGTGACATTGGTTGCCCGAATTGCGCTGCAAAAGAGAACTAGTTGATATCTATACTATAACGTATCTAGAATGGATCTAGTACGTGTCGTCTCTTGTGAAGTTCGAATACGGCAGTTAGGGTTTACGCCTGCCGTTTTAGGGCTTTTCTGGCTGTGTTTAGGAGAAGCGATGTGCCGTTCTCAAAAAATTCCCGAGAACAGAGAAATCTATCGGTAACGTTTTCGGAAATTTCTCGGAAATGTTCTCTAAGAGTTTTAAAGCTTTCGTCGCAAAAGCGATGAATTCTTTTGTTTAATCGCTTATACTGGAAATCGTAATTCAAGACCAAAAAAGTAAGACAATGTTGCCACTTTTTACTAGCGCGTCTTGTATTTATGTAAAAATAAGTTAAAAAAAAGTACTTTTTTAAAAGTTAGGAGTAAAATTATCAATAAATAAATTATCTTAGCGTGTTTATTTATAAAAAGGAATTTACTATTTTACAAACAAATTATTGCAGTGGCAACGTTGTCATATTTTTTTTGGTCTTGAAGTATGATTTTATAAGAGATAAGACAAATACCATGAAAGCTTAAAAGCAAGTACTTGGTACCATTCATAGCAATATAAAAAATAATACTTATTGATAAAAAAAACCAGGAGTAAAACAATATAAAATTACCCAAACAAGTTATTTGCGGCAAAGGGCAGTAAGTATAAGTGTTATAAATACGTCATAATTTCATAGAAAGTTGACGTTTAAAATAACACTTGCACTGCGTGTGCTATCAAAATCGGTGCAGACTTGTCGTGGTATAGATATTTTTTGTAAGTAATATTACTACCACATTCATTTATTTAGAGTAACATTTAAAAATAGGGTAAAACATATTAAGTACTTGATTTTTTTATTATTAAATCCAACCAAAAGAGACTTGAAGGAACCACCATAGGTACAACCATTCGACGCGAAAGATACGAGTATAAGAATTGGTGTAGGCACAAGCTTTTACAAAACCAAATGTAATCTTAAGTACATCTTAACCCCCTAGTTCATATGAAGCCATATAACAACAATGGTTATAAGATGTCACAGCCTTCCCTTCCTCCTTGTTCCCTCAATGCTGAAATCGAGACCACATGCAACATGTCTCCATTGATTGCGGTCATAAGCCAAGTGGACTGCACGGTGCAGGCTGCCGCCACTCGTCTCCTCCATGGCGTCAGATCATCTCTTACGAGCCCCACCCTGAGCGCGTTTGCCATTCATTCGCCCCAAGATGATACACTTCTCCATATTATGCATTGGTGATCTCATAAGTTGTCCGAAAAATCTAAGAGTTCGTTCATGGCATGTCACAGCCATATGATACTGATCTGTCAGTGTTAGAATTGACATTTTTGGTTGAAAATATGTCATTTTTGACGCTGACACATCAGTATCGTATCGCTATCAGTCTTATAGATGTCAATCTTATAAGCACTGTTCATGGTATAATAATATACTCCGCTTGGTACTCTCTTCCGACCACGTGACTGACACAAGGCTACGTCATCATACGACGGCGCTATATATTCTATATAATAGTATGCAATAGCGCTATACAAAGTGGCAATGTTATTGTGACGTAGGCTTGTGTCACTCTGGGAAGAGAAGACCATGTTTTATTAGACTATGGCACTTTTAAAATCAAAATTCAATGTGTGGTACTTAGATGACGGAACCCTAGGAGGTGACGTGAATACTGTACTCTCTGATTTGTCTTTTATTAAGAGTAGTTTCGAAAATATTGGTTTAGAACTGAATTTCAGCAAATGCGAACTCTTTATTCAAAAATCTTCTTGTACTTTGACCAACTTACAACCCAAATTTGACGATCTGACTCCCAATATCAAATCAGTAGACAAGTATTCTCTTTGCCTCCTGGGTTCTCCTATATTCGAAGAATCTTTTCCCGATTATATTTCTAACTCCATAACTAAATTCAAAAGTCACACGGATCGCTTACTCGAAATTAGCCCTCATTATGCTCTTGTGATTCTTAAATTCTGCCTTTTTGTCCCTAAATTTACGTATGTGCTCCGCTGTTGTCCTTTCTGGAAACATCAAAATTTATTGTCGCCCATAGATGATTTGATCAAAATTAGTTTAGAGACGATTCTAAACATTCAGCTAAGTGAGCCTTCCTGGTCTCAAGCGTCCCTCCCCATTCGGTTTGGAGGTTTAGGAATTCGCAAAATTTCCAGTGTGGCTTCCCCAGCCTTTTTGGCGTCCACTCATAGCACGTCTGGTCTCATAGGAAATATCTTAAGGGCTTTGCCCACAAACTGTGAGATTGCGGGCTTTGAAGACGCCAAAAATGCTTTTAAAATTGCTTGCCCAGGCAAACAATTTCCAGACAACCCAAATTCACAAAGGAGTTGGGATAATGTTTACTGTGATTTAACTTACAATACTCTCCTAAACAACTGTACAGGTCCAGACCGCGCGAGGCTTTTGGCGGTCGGAGCCCGGGAAGCCGGTTACTGGCTACATGCCCATCCTTCGCCCAATACTGGTACTTTCTTGGATCCGGCCTCCCTTAGACTGGCGACTGGTTTGCGACTCGGGGTTTCGGTGTGTACGCCACACATATGCTCTTGTGGCACGGACGTGGACCGACTGGGACACCACGGATTATCTTGTCAAAAAAGTGCAGGCCGTTTTTCGAGACATGCGTCGCTTAATGACATAGTCCGTCGGTCTCTTGCCACCATCAATGTGCCTGCTCTTCTTGAGCCGACTGGCATTATCAGAGATGATGGCAAGAGGCCCGATGGAGTGTCCTTAGTTCCTTGGAGCTTGGGACGGATGTTGGTGTGGGATGCTACCTGCGTAGACACACTGGCACCGTCCCACCTCCAACGGACTACTGTAAAAGCGGGCGGAGCGGCGGAAAGCGCCGAAATTCTAAAACGTAACAAATATAAGAGCCTCGGTAGAGAGTACCATTTTGTACCATTTGGTGTTGAAACTCTAGGTCCATGGGGTCCCAGCGCGCATAAGTTGTTCGCAGAAATCGCGAAGCGTCTGGTTGACGTAACTGGTGACCGAAGAGCTGGCGGCTACCTCGCACAACGTATCAGCATTGCGATACAGCGAGGAAATGCCGCCAGCATCCTTGGTACAATGCCTCAAGGGCCTATTTTAGATTTAAGCTAGTTATTAATTTCGTTTAGTAGTACCACTGTATATATATTGTATGTAAATAAATGTTTTCGGCACTGTTCAAATCGGGCCTTGACCTTTCATATGCCTTGTCCGGTATACGTCCCCGACAATTTGGACTGTAATTTACAATTTCAAGGTTAATAATAATTCAGTAGCAAACTTCTGACAAAAGCATTCGAAGGGTTAAGTCAGAGATCTTCAAAATTTTTCCTTCACCGAAATGCGACTGGTAAAATATCAAATGATACGCTATGATTTTCCTTTAGGAATTAAAACAAAGCTTTAATGTCAGATGTCAACAAGGAAAATGATATGATAATATATTGTTTTTAACTTTGTAGCTGTTCAATTTTCATCAAGAAGCTCATAATCGTAGGAAAAACCTACCCTCCACCCTCTGGTTCGCTCCCACAGATTATTTAATACGAGACATGACTTGTGAGGAAAAATATTCTATACTTACTAGCTTCTGGAGTGGCTGGAATAGCTGGTGGAATGATAATGACGGATGATAAAAACTTCTTCATCCTTGTCGTATCCTCATGGCTGAGGGACGTGACGAATAAAAACTATTGTACTCGAAGGTCCTTTCCGAGCCTTAAATTATCTCTATACCAAATTTCATATTATGATTCTTGTTTTAATTTTTTTTCTGTGCGCGACTCCTGACTATATGTCGTCAGCATCAATCAACGTGAGATGTATAGTTGCGTATACACGGTGTGGCCTGTAACACGAGCAAAGAATTAAAACATAGATTGTACTCCTCAAACGGTGACACTTTTGTTCAACAACTTTTAAAAATTATGAAGTATGTAGACTCCCTATTTTTCATACAAAATAAATATTATCTTCAATGGACGCCATCGCCACGCCATATTAGTGTGATTGACGTTGCTTGTCACGCCTTAAACATAACAAAATTCGCAATATATTGCGTCTTAGAATAAACTTTAAAGTGTAATAAAAATCAAACCACAAGTTATTTTTAAAAGTCGCTGAACAAATGTTGGTCAGTATGAGGAGTACAGCCAACAGTTTAATTTTTTGCTCATGTTACAGGCCACACCCGGTATATAGAGCTGATAGTTCGTAAACCTTATTACAAACGGCATAAGGTCCACCGATGGACAGTTAAGAGTGTTTCTGTTTGTACACTGTGTCAAATTGTTAAAACAGAATCGGCGTTAAGGAAATAGATAAATGATATTGGACTATTTTACACAGATCGAACTAGTTACTAGTTTAATTACCTACGAAGCGACGATATATTATAAAATATAGTTTTAAATAAAAAAATATATACATAGAAAACATTCAGAACGCATAAGCATAGGGCTACGCATGCGGTAAAGGGTTAAGTAGATAAGTTTAAGTTACATATTTATAAACTACCTAGCTTACATAAACTTATAGGAGCCTCGTCTGCCAACAAACCGCTATGTGGTTTGGCAGAAGAATGCATGTATATTTAGTTGTAAGTAAGATTGAGAATATACGCTTTTTTTTATTTTATTTTTACATAATTCAGGAACAAATATTAATGATAAACACAAAAATATATGCTCATACCAGGATTAGAATCCAAAACTTCGTGCTTCGTTGGCAGAGTCGCTACCGACTAGGCTAGGAAGCCGTTTTCGTGTTCGTATTTAGTGGATTATCTGCCGTGTTGCTTAATCTGTGCCCACACGTCACATCTGCCTGTTTTCTATAGCACTCGAGATGAATGATGGTGCCAAACGCTGGGAGAAAAATGATGCGAAAGCTCATATTCATATGCTAATGTCTTGTCCCAACCTTAGTGCCTTGAGTAGCACCGAACCTCGCGGGGAAAGTTAATTTCGTAAAAAGGGCAATTTTTGAAGCAAGTTATTAAGTGTTGGAGTTTGGGTTCTTGAATTTATTACAGTTACTTTACTATGCCAATTCGTACTTACATTTTCAAGTCAAAATGATGTCATTTTGTTGTCATTCGCCAGTGTGTCTCACTCGGGCAACATGATATAATTTTAGATATCAACATGTAAGTTCGATTTGGCCTCTAAAGCGGCAAGCGGCAACCTCTTACGACACAGCAACGGTGATAATATCATTAACCCTTAAACAGGCCTGACGCATTTTTTACTTTTGATTACTGATTCGGGTAGGTAATAGCTAAAAAGAAAAGTAATTTCTTGTTTTTTTTATCACCCTTAATTCAATAAAATAACCCGGTGGTTTTTATATGCCCACTGCTCGTTACCAATGGTGCTACGTGGTCCTTATATGACCACTGCCTTGTTAGCCATACAGAGTAGTTTTAAGGGTAAGTCATGTGCACATCACATTTACACTTGCGTCACAAAATGCACTAACTGCCAGCACTTTCTTGGCTCGCAAAGATGTCGTGGCTCGTAAGATTGACCGTTGAATATATATTTAATTTAAAAACCGAAGGAAAATATATTACTTTTGTACTATGAGGGTTCATTCATAGTAATGAATCTTCCCCTTAAATATCATGTAAACTTCCTGCAGGGCAGAGGCCACTTATAAACCACTCGAACGTGCCCCAGGCGGGCAGAGGGTTCATAGGAACCACAAACTTTTAGATCGAATATTTTATCAGAAAACAATAACTAAGGTAAGTTATGACTTACTACACATACATTATCTAATAATCTACCGTAAAAATACAAAACAAAATACTTACAGTACTTTTTTTCGGCGTAGCGAACTTATACAGCGGGAGAAACATACAAAAACTGACATTTGTTGTAGATTTGAACTTGGCAACTAAATTGTCAAAGAAATTTGTTTACACCTGTCATTTTTTTACGTTCCGATATCACCCACTTAATAGACTTTACGGCAATGACATTTTGCGGTAGTTGTATTTACTCAACTCGCCAAAAAAAATCATTTGCTATGTGGTACTTATAGATACACAACCTGTTTAAGGGTTAATGTTAGCCGGGGGAACCGGTTAAACCTGGAGTTACCATGGTTACCAGTACCGTTTGACACTGGGTTAACTGTTTAACCAGTTAACCCCGGGTTATTGGGATGGTACAAGTGGCCTTTAGTGTATTTAGGAGGAATGGATTTCTATTTAGTCATGTCTATTTAGTAGGTAATATCTGGAAGACCGAGCTTTGCTCGGAAAACATATAGAAACTCAAAAATGCGCGTTTTCCCAGAGATAAGACTTAGCTAGATCGATTTATCGCCCCCGAAAACCACCATATAGCAAAATCATCGAAATCGTTAGAGCCGATTCCGAGATCTCCGAAATAATTATATACAATGAATAAAATAAGAATTGCTCGTTTAAATGTATTAGACAGACTTCCAAATACTTACTCGAATTACTTACTGAATTAAAATAAATAAACGTAGGTTACGTTAATCCAGTTAAATGGTAATAAGTAAACAAGCCGGTTTCCAAAGCACAATTACGTAAACATCCAAAACCTATTTTCCTGACATTTTATTTAAAACCGGAGCTAAACTTTTAGAAATTCCGAATATGTTTTAAAAACGCCGAGCTGACACGGATTTATTAATTTGTTTTAAAAAATTGGAAACTGATAAAATGGCCTTGTGGCGGATCGGGTGTGACACTTTTTTTGTGGGACGATTTATCGCCCAGTCTGTATGGGCCCTTACCATGATAACGCCGTATTCGCTAGCGGCTTCCAAAACTCACTCGCTAAAAATATACCTTTGTTAATAAGCTTAAGACGAAACAGGAGCTGAGTTTTAAATATTTTAGGTAAATATACCCGTCTCGCTAACGGAAGCGGCACCTAAAAGTAGTGCGATAAGGACAAGGCGAAAAATCCTGCGTAAAAATCTCAAAAATCGAGGTTTCGTACTCCTCTGTTTCCTCCTCCAAAACTTAACCAATCGTAACCAAATTTGGAAATCTAAATGATTATGAAATTATCTGTGTTGGACCGTTTTGCTTTTTTGGCTAATTGATATCAGTTTTGAATGCCACGCCTCTCATTGCGGCATAGTCAATTAGGCCATTTTGGCCATTTTTGAAGGGCTCTAGCGCCTTAAAAAACAAAAATATCAAAAAAAGCAAAACGGTCCGACACAGATATTGACAATATTAATCTGTGTTGAAAAAATCATTGCTCTAGCTTCAAAAACCACGGAGGAAAACGAGGAGTACGTTTGTATGGAGAAATGACCACTCCCGTTGGCTCTTAAACTGTTCCTTATAAACTTGTGACCATGTACGCTGCAGGAGTTTTTAGAAGTTGAACCCTAATTAAATGTAATAATGTCTGTGATAACTAAGCACAATGCCTATATTTATTTAATTTTATTGTAAATATCGTGAAATTTGCGCGCTTTGTTTTAAGTTGTATATAATGTATATTCCTTGATGTAACGTCGCTACACTCTAGAGTACATGTATTACGGTTAGATTATAATTAAATGAACATCCTGTAAACACCATAGTTGCAAGAAATAAATAAAATGATATGCAATATATCTGGATCGCACCAAAGTGACACGGCGGGCATGTCGTAAGTAACTTTCTGCCTCAGACAGCAAAACTGGTGTGGAATGAACAGAACTGTCGGCCGCGGTAGTTCCGGACCGATACGACCTTCAAACCATCAAGAAAAAAAAACGTAGGTACTCCCATCTTAAAGCCGACAACGCACTCGAAACCCCTCTGCTGTGGCGGGTGTCCATGGGCTACGGTAATTCCTTACCATCAGGTAATTAGTCTGCTCGTTTACCTCCTTTATCATAAAAATAAATCGCTATAAATTCGGATAAACTAACGGCATAGACTTTGAAGTGAGAGTGGAAATATCAGTATAAACGTCAAAATTTAAGGTGTGTGCAATATGCAAGCAGGACATCACTATGTACGTGCATAGCGCTATCTCGCTTACACACCGGAGCGGATCTACATCAGTGTAACAGCCGCGTAAACTCATGGTAAGGGTAATGCCGTGGGATATGGATAGGTTGTGTTCGGATCCATTCAGCCGATACTGTCTGATTGCTTTAAAATGCTAGCTGTGGAATAAACTTCGTAGGTATCGTAAACACAACTATAATACTGCAACTATACTCCAAAAGTTCAATACGTAATTAAGTATCACTTACTTACTTACTCCTCTGGCGCAGCGACCCAAAGTGTGTCTTGGCCTGATCCTGATCCCGACTGCTCGCCACTGATCCCGGTCCTGTCCTGTTTCTCGCCAGTCTTCAACCTGGAGCTCGCGCAGATCAGCGTCCACCGCATTCGTCCATCGATACCTAGGTCGACCGACTGGGCGGCGTGCTGTCGGAAATGAAATGAAATGAAATGAAATTTATTATTAATAACACATCGTTATAAGTCAGTAGGTATACAATAGTATTTAAGTATAAGTAGTGCATAGGTATCATAATTGCATATTCTTGCATATTATTAAATTAGTATATTATATAGTTACATATTATTAAATCATTAAAGGTAATTGGAAAAATTCATTGTAGTCATAAAATAGCTCTTGCAAGAGCCACTTTTTTAACCTAACCTTGAACGCCGCGGTAGTAGCTGCATCTCTGATATTGTCAGGCAAGCGGTTGTAAACAGCGGGTCCTAAATAATAAATATGTTTTTCTGTCTTCGCGAGTCTATGTTTTTCGGCGACTAGTCTGTTGTGGTGTTTGTTGCTGCGGAGATTATAGTTAGTATTGGTATCGGTTTTCCCTCAAACGCTCTTTTCCCGCCCGATCGCCTCCCATTCGCTCAAGATGGCCGAGCCACCGAAGCCTTTGCGCCTTTGTCACACCCTCATATTCATATATCTGTGGTCAAACCAATGATGTTTGGTTCAGCAACTAGTTGTTCACTTTCTGCGTTTTTGCAGATTGTCCAATTGCCATTCAGGCCTATTCCGATTTCGAGATAATCACAAGATCTAGAGACGATTTAGAGATCAACTAGATCTACATTAGATATCGACTAGATGTGACTTGGATATCTAAGTCATAACTTGTCGAAATCGTTCAAGAGGACCTCCAGAATCGCGGAAACGTCAAATTTGACATATCTATCTTACAAATATCTTTAAATTATCCATATCGTAATTTGTTGAAGTCTAGTAGAAATCTAATTCATTTTCCGAATCGAGCCGATTGGGTCTCTGCGTTGGTCCGAGGATTTTGCGGAGAATCTTCCTCTCAGGCACAACCAGCTTACTTTCTTTCAAAGTTGTCCAGGCTTCACATCCGTATGTTAAAATAGGTTGTATTAAATAATAGGTTGTAATTAAGTATCAATAACAATGAATCTCTATACCTATTTTAAATTCATCTTCGGAGAAACAAATATTTTCGAATTTTGAAATTGATCAAAATAATATACACGAAACAGAAGAGGTAGAGGTAGAGGTAGGAAAGGGGACGCCCTTTCCTCTCAAGCGGATTTTACTGTACCTTCATATTTGGCAAGAGATTATTCAACTCGCCTACCTTCCCGTAAATATTTAATGAATATGCCAATAAGTAATCGAGATTTTCTGATGAACGCGGTCTTTTTCATAAATATGCATTACTCATTTAAGCAGATTCGGGTTAAATATACAAGGCTGGAAGATGAGAATGAATATCAAATCATTTCGGTGAACAATTTGATTAAATCATTAACACTAAACTTATAGTTTACTCGAACACATTTATAATTTACGCTTCTCTAACAAGGTGACATGGATTAAGGTACTGTTTGGATTTACACTGCAACATTACAGCGTTACTGCGGCAGTATTGCAGCGCGACATCAGTACCGACTGCTTTTGTCGATTCAGTTATTGGATTTTTTTCAAAATGGTGAAGCCATAAATTTTTTGAGTTTGTGAGGTCTTTAGCTCACAGAGCCACTAGATGACCGAGCGCTAGCGAAGGTCTCCGTTTTAGCTTAGATAAAAATGCTTTCGTACCTACTATGTGGTCTACACTTTCTCAACTGATTCTCGATAAATATTGTGAGCGTTCAAGACTTAAAATTATTATTTTTGTCAATTCAATTTTCAGATATTTTTCAAAATGGCGGAGTCAAATGGGTTTGCGAGGTCTACAGCTTATAAAGCCACTAGTTATATTTACATAAAATACATTTTTCAAAATGTTGAATACTTTTTACTTAACTTGAACAATAAGATATTTCTGTATTTATCTTTTTCCATACTGTTTCAATTATTCATTATGGCAGACTAAAGCTTACATACACGTTTTAATACAAACAATCCATATTTCATTTCCAAAACCCCCACATGTGAATCTAATTGCAAAACAATTAAGCAAGCCCTCAAGCAACTTACAGCTCTATCCCAAAGAATTACGTCTCAATTCACTTTGACACTTTCACCGAACGAAGTTTGATAGGATTGACGCACTTTAACCACTTCCTGGGAAGATTAATGATGCTGTCACGAGCGGGACGCGGGTTCGAATCCAGGTGAGGTGACAGCTTATGAGAAGATAGTGGTATGGCACTTACGGCTCGACTCGGGAAATTATTTAGAGATTCACTAGATATGAAATAGTAAAGATATGTGACGTTCCATGGTAAAAGGTACCTTATGGCGGCTTTCGCCGCGATTCGGGAAATGACTTAGATATTCACTAAATATGAAATAGTAAAGATATGTGACGTTCCACGGCAAAAGGTACCTTATGGCTGTCGCTTACGTCGCATAGCGCCGCATAATATTGGAGCGGCGTTAATAATAGCGTAAACGCCAACCAACATAAGGTACCTTTTCCCTTGGGACGTCACATATCTTTACTATATCGTATCCAGTTAACCTCTAATTCTTTTCCCGAATCGCGCCGCTAGGATTTATATTATGTACTTACGTTTAAGTTGATGATCGTACGTCGAGTAGTAAAGTTAAATCAGCGACGGAATATACAAACAGCAACACACCAAACTGTACATAGGTGGACCTTATTACAAACGGCATAAGGTCCACCGATGTACAGTTACCAGTGTGGGCGATGGTACAGATGTAGTGCATAATATAGTTTCCATCGTATTGTCTCGGAAACGTTCGTATTTATCATGCTGCTTCAGTCAACCTCAGTACTTTTTGTGCTGTGACTGACTGAAATAGCATAACACGTTCGCGCGTTTCGGTGAAAATGACGATGGTAAAGGATTATGCACTACATCTGCTTTTTACAAACATAAGCATGTTACCTTTTCACGCATAAGAGAGCCAAAAGCTGCTAGAGTTTAAAATAAATTATACAACTTGCCACCGGCTAATAACTGCCACTCTAAACTAAAAATTAATTCTATTCACCTAAAACAGAATTCTCATTCACTCTCCACAGAACCCTCGGTGGGCCAGTCCGACTCGCACTTGTCCAGTTTTTTATCAATCATAATTATTATTGTTCCACGTAGACAAAGTACCTATAGTCTTACAAAAATCGACTCACATTGCAGATCGTATGTGTATCCTCCTCCCATTTAGCCCATCTTATTTGCAGTTTATCCAAGTCACCATACGTTACAACCGAGCATTGGATATTGTGTCAAACCCAGCGAGCTCAGACACTACTGTATCATATCCTAGCAGCCATACTAGCCAATTGTGACGTGGCGTAAGCGATTATATACCTACAGTCTTACAAAAATCAACTCACATGTAATAGTACCTACCTACCTATGTACGTGCACGCGGTCTTGTGTGTATAATCCTCCTCCGATTTAGCCCATCTTATTTGCAGTTTATCCAAGTCACCATACGTTACAACCGAGCATTGGATATTGTGTCAAACCCAGCGAGCTCAGACACTACTGTATCATATCCTAGCAGCCGTACTAGGCAATAATGATGTGGCGCAAGTAACGGGCGGGAGCGTTTTGAAGAACTTATGCCAGATATTTTCAAGAACAGATATCGTTTCAAACCCAGCAAGCTCAGACAGTACTGTATCGTATCCCAGCAGCCGTACTAGGCAATAATGATGTGGCGCAAGTAACGGGCGGGAGCGTTTTGAAGAACTTGTGCTACATATTATTTTCAAGAACAGATATCGTTTCAAAGTGAGCTCAGACAGTATTGAATCGTATCCTAGCATCCCGTCTTCTTCTTCTTCCTCGCGTTATCCCGGCATTTTGCCACGGCTCATGGGAGCCTGGGGTCCGCTTGACAACTAATCCCAAGAATTGATGAAGGCACTAGTTTTTACGAAAACGACTGGCATCTGACCTTCCAGAGCGGAAACTAGGCCTTGTTGGGATTAGTCCGGTTTTCTCATGATGTTTTCCTTCACCGAAAAGCAACTGGTAAATATAAAATGATATTTCGTACATAAGTTCCGAAAAACTCATTGGTATGAGCCCGGGTTTGAACCCGCGACCTCTGGATTGAAAGTCGCACGCTCTTACCGCTAGGCCACCAGCGCTTCTATCAGCCGTATCTATTCGTATCCTCCTAGCAGCCGTAACAACCAATAATGATGTGCCGTAAGTAAAAGCAGGACTTCAAAGAGTTTTTAATTACATTCGGTTCAAGTACCTCTGTATGTAATCACTGGGTTTGACACAGTGTCCGTATACTGTGTCAAATCCAATGAGTTCAGCCACTAGTGTATCGTATTCTAACAGCCATACTAGCCAATAGCGTAAGCGACTCGGACGGAAGGGTTATGAATATTTTAGTTATTAGTCGCACTAACCGTTTACTTAAAGTAGGTACCAATGCTGTTTAGCTCACACAGTTGACTGTATCGGTTCCTAGCAGCCGCACTGTGCTTTTGGCAAGATGTCTCTGATTGTATAACAAAGAGAAGCGACTTCACAAAGACTTAATTTCCAAAATGCTGCTTTACGAAAGTACAATACACAAGTTACTAAAAAATCAAGCAGAAATATTATATTATTATCTCAAACCTCGTTCCGTGAAAACCTCATAGCTTACACCACAACAGCGTGTACTTCACTATCAGGGCGTCGCAGCCGTTCGGTCAATTGGCAGTATCGCGCATTCGCTGAAAAATACAGCTGCTATACTTGCGTGCAATGTTTCCCATCATTAAACTTATGTCATTGCTTCTGAGTAAACATTTCATTTAAATCATTTGAGCGTGAAGCAACTGTCTAAAGTGTCATTCTATGGAACTTTGTAAACAAACCGCCATATTGAAATTGTCTCTGAATGATGAATTTACTAGTAAATTTTGTTTACATAGTTAGCAAGTTCCATAGAATGACACTTTAGAGTAAGTTATGTTATGATAGATAGATAGATAGATAGATAATCTGTTTATTTATTTGCCACAATACAAAAAGAAAATTCAAATACGAAAATGACACAAAAAAAAACAGAAAAAAATAGGTCCAAAATCAAATAAGAGACACACAGATAGAAAAAGAAAGAAAAAATACATTTAAATCCTGTCCTATACAAATAAAAATGCTGTGTGCGTCGCAGCAAATTAAAACATTATGGTCACGTAAAAACTTCTTACCAACCGCCTCAGTTAAACTGTAGTGCTGGTTTGAAACCATTAATAGACATATTTTTTTTTGTTCTCTTTCTGGATATAGTAACAAATATTTTTTATATTGTATTTCCATTCAAAAATACGTCGTTATAAATGTAATCTCACTCTTCAATCATCGGCAAAAAAGGGCAAGAAAAATAAAACTCCGAAAATCGCAATAATCATAAAAAGAAGTAAGAGTAAAAGAATGAACTGAAATACAAACTCGACATCAAAAAGTAATTCAGACGTAATCACAATCCATCCAACCAAAATTTCCGTTCAAAAGGAACACGATATTTCAACAAAAATAAATGCAAGCGGAAACCCCATTCAACCCTTTTGACAATAAATTCCGAATTAATTAAATCGGCCGACATCTTGCGATGACGAATCGATTCGGGCCCGTGTCGGTGGGTTTCGGCCTCGCTCGGCCCTTGGGCTTTATTTCCGAATGTGAATTGGACTCGTCGAAATGTTATTGGAAACGGATTGTTGGCGATTTCTAGTCCCAGGCCAATTCGAACGTACCTACACCTGTACCAAAGAGGATAGATAGTATAGAGGGGTCCTGTCATAGTAAATTTTGTAGTCACAGTACTCACAGTAAATGTACTGCCATCTATCGACACACGACTAAAACTCAAAATGAAAACGTATAAAACTATCGAAAAAATATATATATATGGATAAATGGTTTTATTATTTTTATATCATTTTGACCCGTGTTCATTAACTGATACCTATTTATGTGTTAAAATTGTTAAATATGAAACGGTGTCGTCAACGCCATCTAGCCGACCATTAGCCAAAGGTGTGTGCGCCATCTATCCGAGAATGACTTTTTCTTGATTTCCGAGGCACGTTTTTTTCTTAGACTTTATTCATCTCATACGGAGTTACATATGTCTTTGCCTGTACGCATATGATGGTCGTTCTTGTCTACGTTACAGCATGATAAAACGGTGTTAGTCACTTTATATCCCATGGTGTTAAAAAGTGACAGTTATTTTATCACGTGGATAAAGATGGATAAAGCCATCCATAATACACCGTCTGACATCAAAACGATATTATGTAAGTGTCAATCCAATACGGGCGAATATTTAAACGGTGGTTAGCATAGGACCTAAGAATTATATTAGATAAATTTTGCTTACAAATACAATGAAAAACATACGAAATAATTCGGCCCGCAATGTATAGAAACAAATAAGTTACGAGAACCGAGCTTTTTAAAGTAACTGTCACCACTTGTTGACAGTTACTTACTATATTTAGTACACGTTCATGTTTAAAGCTCGTATCTCGTAATGTCATGACATGTTATGTTATGTCTCGTAATGTTTGCAGTACATTGCTGTTCCGTAGTTCTACGGCTGTTATTTATAGAGGCAGAGCGAGAATGAGAGGAGGTATGTATTATATTGGCGTGGATTTATTATTTCTAACAACGGACCCATTAGACCGCTTTCAACACAGCAATATTACTTGTCAAAGTGAAAAATTCGATTAAAGACCAATCAATTCATGGATGCTCTTACTATTGATGGAACTTATGTATTTGAAATCAAGTTTATGAATACATATTATTTGAATTGACGAGTCCATAAAAACGTAAGTACCTATGTGAACAAAGTTGTCAAATTTTTTTGGACACTTTTTTCTAAGCTTAATCATACACTGTTGCTAGATTTAATCGGACACTAAGTATTGCTCGTAATTTTCTGTCAAAATAATACAAAAGTTGTTATTTATTCCAAAAAAACGAAAACATACCATTTTTCTGACCGCCTGTTAATTTCTTCTTGATTTTTTTATTCCTACATAATCTTCGTATTGTTTTTTTGTATCGAGGTGATAAAAAGTAAGTATTTGTTGTAACAACCACCGCAGACTACCCGACTACCCACATCTTATTATTATTAATTCATTTATTCATATAAACAATTACAATGATACATATATACAATAAATGCGCCAAACTGGAGTAACCAGTTTGTTGGCGCGCCGCCCTCAACTCTTACTTAATATTAAGGTAAATGTTTACAATCGTGACTTATATACTATAAGTCACGATAAGTAATAATTTCTGATTGATTTCATTTTTATTAAATTTTGCGGTTACGGCAACATTGCCAGAATCAGGTAAAACGCGGCCCTCCTACCCGGAGTAGTCGGTCGTCACCATCGATTGAAACTGTAAACACTTAAATTGAAGTGGAAGTTAGAATAAATCGTATTATTCGAAGTTAGAATAAAGTCAAGTGCTATATTATAAAGTTGTTTTTGTGTTTATCCCTGTGGAGGTTACAATGTATTGTATTGTTTTCTGAAAATACCCCGCCCACCTACATGTTTACAAGGAATTTCACAATAAAATTCACAACCTATTTTTTTCAACGTTAAGCTTACCAGAATCAGCAAACAGTACATTCGTACATTTAACGGACCACAGCCGGTTTAATTACTGTCCGGACCGGTCTCAGCATGTTCGTTTAAATTAAACAAATAAAATGGAATTGATTTCGCCGAGTTAATTTAGAAGGTCCATTGGCTGATGTCGTCCCACGGGTTTTGTTTGTCCTACTATATTGGACATCGAGTTTTATATAGATGAGAAATATATCTATTGAAAATAGTATTAATAAAGGGGCCCACAGATTACCAGTTCGCCGGACGATATCGGCCTGTCAGTTCTTCGGAACTCTCAATTTTTGCGTTTAACTGACAGGCTGATATCGTCCGGCGAACTGGTAATCTTAATATAACATTTAGTGTAACAGTACTATTTATTATACTGTGGTGTAACAGTCATGTAGTAGGCATCTGTTGTGCTGTTTTTGCTTCAAATTTCTTTTTACAGAGCGATTGGTATGTTATGGAAATAATTATAGGTACATATAAGTATAACCATATTTGACACAGTCTACTTATTTCTATTTATATTTATTTCTATATATATGGTACATATATCACATCAATGCTTTTTCGTCATCTTTTTCTTATTTTATTTACTTACATATTTTACATAACATTATCAAATACTTAAATTCAAAAATACAATTTAAAAATATCTCAATAAGTAATAATTATATGTCAACAATTTTATCTATTTATGTCAAAACAAATCTTCGGGGATAACTAATTACGAGTATCTCCTAATGATCGTCATGATCTAAATAATGACTAGGTACAAAAAAACATCATCAACAACATGAAATCTTAGTAGCAAAGTTCAGCGAACCCGAGTCTCGTCTGAGAGGGATTTATCCAACGTTTTCTTTATTTCCAAGCTTTGTGATATCTCTTCATATTTGTTAAATTTTACGAGAATAATAAGGTGGACGAGTATAATAATGGAAATTCATCTTAATAACTCCGTCTAGAATGGAGGTTGTTGCTGAGAGTCATTAATAAAATAATAACCCGTACATCCCAAGGTTCGCAAGGAAGCTGCCTGTAAGACCCCTTGAGATATAATATTATTCTATGTATCATTTAATTTAAAATTAATTCGTGTTCTGGGAAGCGAAAGATTTGTGTTTGAATCCCGTTTAGGGTATAAATTCGAGATTTAAAATGATAAAGAGAGAAATGCCCCGTGGCTACAAAGTTTATTTATGCCATTTGAGATGATAAGAGCATATAAAAGGGTTGTTTCCTCTCAAACGGTCATTGAATCAAAATTACGGAAATATACGTAATAATAGAATCATAAGCCGAGATCAAATGTTTTGCATCAGTGTTTAAATTTAAATCAACGAAAATTTTTATCCTCAAAATATTTAGCCATTTAGTCCTCGATTTTGATCTCGATGATCTCGTTTTGATATTTTATGAAAAGTAGTTGATTTGACTAATTACTTCATTACCCAATTTTGCTGGCAAAAACCTCTACTTCATGACGATAAAGTATATAAGAGGTTTCTACTGAAGTACTGACAAGTAGTTAGAAACATATAATTTCAATAACACCATATTACAAAAAAAAATCTGAAGTAAGCAGTAGTAATATAATATTATAAAGTTAACATGAGTTAAGTATTTTGTAGACGTTCATGTTTCAAACAAATAACGCAAGTAAAACTTTAGTTTTAGCCTGCAACAAACAATATTTAATTAATTATGTAGTTAAACAACTCACGTTTCGTGATAAGACCTTATTTATTAGCCTAGCCAAGAAATCATACACGAATTTTAGGTGAGTAGGTACTATATACTAACATTAAGCTTATTTTATATTTATTTATATTTTATGGTTACTCAAGTATTTTTAATAACTCGCGTGACATGTTTCAGAGAGCCTGGGTCTACATTTTCAAGCACTAAGTAACAGTTAGGGAATGCTCCCGGTATTGAGTTTGTATGGCGAGAACCGGGAATTTCCGGTTCCGGTACTGTGTTTGTATAGAAAACCGGTACCGGGAGCACTCCCTAGTAACAGTGCATGAGCAGCGGTCATGAAAATGGATACCAAGGCTCAGCTCCCGAAACATGTAAAGATAAAGATAAAAATAGTTTATTATTCAAGTAAACATATTACAATGCGCTTTGAATGTCAATTAAAGCTACACTGGCTCCAACCCTACACCTCTGCCTCGAGAAGATTTAAGTCCCCCCTCAATTGGAGAAGGGTATCCCAATATGGACCCGGCAACAAACTCGGCGGGACAGATCTTTTCAAAACATTACATCTTATAATTTTATTAACATGTCGAGTAACTATAAATATGTGAGTTAAACCGTTTTTGCTTATTAAATTTATAACTTACATAAGAGTTAGTTACAGTTCCTCAGAGCAATGGGCTGTACTCTGAGGAACTATTTGACATGATGCCAACGGCCGCTTTCTATCACCGCACCGCTCGTCGTCGGCAGGGTGTTCATCCTCACACCCTAGAACCTAAATGGTCACGTACTGTGCGATTTAAGAGGAATTTCCTCCCGCGGACGCTCCGGCTGTGGAATGAGCTCCCTTCCGAGGTTTTCCCGAGGGTCTACAGTATGGGGTTCTTCAAAAAAGGAGTGTACAGGTTTTTAAAAGGTCGGCAACGCGCATGTAACACCTCTGGAGTTGCAGGCGTCCATAGGCTACGGTGACTGCTTACCATCAGGCGGGCCGTTTGCTTGTTTGCCACCGATGTGGTATTAAAAAAACATAATTACCGTTAACTCTCACCATTATATTTCGTGAGGCCGATTCTCGCTTAGCTTGTTTTGATTTTGTTATGATATGTGATGATAGGTTTATTCTCATATTTGACAGTTATATATGTATATTCTACGATGAAATACTGTTACCTAGTTTGCGTTTGTAACAGCGCCATCTTTTATGAAATATGGATAGCAAGCTTAAAAAAAACCTTTGCAAATTTTAAAATCTCATTACTTACTTACTTTATTTAAAAGCATCCGAGCACTGGTTTAATTCGAAAGTGCACTACGAGCCCCTCTTAAATGTATATTTTACTAGTCTTATATCAATTTAAACAAGTCCCGTGTTAGTTAATAAATTACTAGTCTTAGTTCGAGTATACAGAGCGTCCCACGACTTTGCCTTTTTTTTTTAACATTGGAATTTGAGTCGGCCGGAAAATCCGGCCCTATTTCTCAATACACTTAATTTAAAACATTTTTATTTTAGCTAACCTAAGACTAAAACTATGAACTATATTTACAGTGTTACATGGAGGGGAAGTACTTAAAACACTGTACATAGGAAATTTTACTGAAAGAATATTTCATTTTTATTTTAAAAACGATACGATCTGCATTTTTTTTAATAATCGCTTGTCTGAACCGGGAATCGAACCCGCTAAATGTGGTTGGAGGTGAGGTGGTGTGGTTTGGTTTCAGGAAAACTTCCTATCTACAGTATTTAAAGTACTTCCCCTCCATGTGGCAAAGTCGTGGGACACCCTGTATACCTATAAATGGCCCAATTACGTAAAACACGCAACATACGAAAAAAAAACGTAATTTGTACGGGACATGAAAATAATAGGTTGACGGACGCTGTAAACGATTTTACCACTAGAATTATTAATAATTACGAGTTACAATACTCTAGTTTTTTTCAAAATTACTAGGAGCGTTTTTCAAGTAGAAAAATGTTATAATATGTTTTTGTTAAGAGAAAGTTATAGCGCACCGTGCGAAAGTTGTGTCTAAGGATATGACTATTTCGCGATTTTTCTAAATATTTTTATGCTAGGTACCTTTTATGTCAAATTATATATGCCATTTGCCCTTGAATAAAACGTGTAAAAATTCAATATAAATAATCCAATTTTGCTGGATAGTTGAGTGTGCTCAGAGCATAAAAAGGTCAACCACGGCGTTGCATGAACAAGAGATTTCCTTTGGCAGGATTGGTCCTTAGGACCCAAGGATGGATTTATGAAGTGGAGCCACCCAGATTTTTGATGCAGGTGGGGGGTGGGGGGGTTTTAAGCGTCGGCGACGTCTGATGTTAATAATTGTTTAAGTTTAGGTTCTATGTCAAGTTTAGTATCATTTTCAAGTAAATCAAAGATGTAGACACAGATTTCATCTAAATCGGTTTAGCCGTTATCGATTCCCCATACAATCTTGCACCTTCCTTTTCACTTTTAAGAGATTTTTTTTGAATAAAAACTATCCTATGTTCTTCCCCGAGACTCAAAATATCTCTATACCAAATTTTATCTAAATCGGTTCAGCGGTTATTGAATCCCCAATATCCCCATACAAATTTCCACCTCCATTTTCACACCATTAAAGGATGATTTTTGAGATTTAAAGTAGGCTATGTTATTCCCAGGAACTCAAACTATCTCTGTACCAAATTTTAACAAAATTGGTTTAGCGGTATAAGCGTGAAGAGGAATTTAAAAAAAAGTATTTTTTTCATATTGTATGTGTTTTTACTTCTGAATGGTGTCATTATGATATCAGAAATGAATTCGGCATCCCCGATTTATACGAAAACGATACCAAACTTGGCCTAGTAGCTTAAATGATATAGATATCAAGATCAAGTTGAGAGCCCCCCCCCCCCCCCCCCCCCCCCCTAAAATTTACATCAAAAATCTCGGTGGCTCCACTTCTTAAATCCATCCTTGGGTCCTAAGGACCAATCCTGCTAAAGGAAATCTCTTGTTCACGCAACGCCGTATTTTATGCCCAGCACCATCCGCTATGAACCCTCTCTTAATAATATAGTACGATTGCTTATGCTTATTTTTGCGCACGAGATGCAGTGCGAGTCGTGTCATCGTCGAATCACAACAATATAAAAAACTATAACAATTTTTTAAAACTCAATACTGCTTTAGTATTTCGTCGTCGTACTACGTCGGAAATAGATGCCTCACTATGCCTCAGTGAGACCTTACTGTCCAAGGCCTTAGATCACGCGGCCGCCGTAGGCCTTAAGGCCCTGTACACAATGGGCCAGCGCCGGCCAGTCCAAGGGACGCAGCCATGCGGTAGAATGAGGTAGCAATATCACTTGCTCCCTCTAACGCATAAATGCGTCCCCCAGACTGGCGCACGCTGGCCCATTGTGTACAGGGGCCTTTAGAAGTGCTGGCTGGATGTCGTGACAGCGCACGTGGAAGAGAACAATCTCACACCTGAGGATGCCGAAGACCGGGCAAAGTGGAGAAGATTGAGCAGGAAAGCGAACCCTGGCGCTAGGCCGGGAAAACGCTAGGTTAAAGAAGAAGACTGCTTTAGTATTTCGTATAAACCCTATGAGACTGACATAATATGTGTAAACCTGTTACTAAATCTTACGTAATAAATAATAATATAAGTACTAATTAGGGACATAAAAGACGTTGATCTCAAGTTTCATCTCTTTGAATATGAAAGTCTAAGTAATGAAGTTTAGTATCGCTGAAATATTATGATATACTCGTATACTCGTATGTACTAATTAATTAATTAATTAGTAGACAAAGAATTTCTTTGAATATCATATTTAACGTTAAATTCGGTAATTCTATTACCTAACTAATAGGTATTTTGATAGTCTTGATTATATTTCACTTTTGTGTTAAGGATTCCGTAGCCAAAATGTCAAAAATCAACCCTTATAGTTTCGTTATGTCCGTATGTCTGTCCGTATATCACAGCCACTCGGAAACTATTAGAGTGAAAAACTACGGCATTACACGAAGACAGTAAAGTTAAATGAAATCTAACCAAATCTTATCAAAAATTATTTGTTGTTAGACAAGAAAGGCCCATAGACATGCTAACATTGCTAACATACATACAATTATTTATAATCTTAAAAACTATAAATCATTTTGGCGACGCGATAGTTTTTTTCTGCATCGCCTCAGTTCTGCGCATCGTACTACTTAGGCGAACAACACGCGAACGCGAAGCGAAGCGATGCGGCGCGGCGCGGCGGGTAAGACGCAGCGTAAGTTTCGGCAGATTCCAAAGGATCCGGCATAAAGTCCAACAAAAGTTCCACAAAAGTCATCTCTGTAAGTAACTCGGCATAATTATATTCTTTTAGAGTACATATTTATTATAATAGCTGGCACAAAAAGAATCCTAGAAGGTCCATTTCCCCAAGATCGCATTTGCGTGGCACTCCGGTATTTTAAGAAAGTTGTACCAAAGACTAGTGAATATTGAAGACCGACAACCTCCATACAACACCGCGTTCCCTGAGTGCCTCATCATTATGGCGCTGTGTGTTTGATTTTTTTTTTACATTTGATGAAAGCTGTTCATGACTTTCAAAAGTAAAATAAAATTGATCTTATTTGACCGCTGTCGTGTCGCACCGTAGATTGAAAGCATACAGCTTTTTTTATTAAGATACGCCATCTAGTACGAGAAGAATAAACAAAATTAAATAGAGATATGTCTAATATGCTTTTTTCACTTCTCATGCTCGTAAAATTGTCATTTAAGTCGCGTGTAGGCGGCATAAAGTTGCTTATTATGCTCTAAAGCATAAAGTAAAATCATCTATTACGACCCTTATCGACTACTTCTGCCATACAAACTGCCAACCCGGTGCGCCCGACTGGCGTGCCCCGCGACTCTGACCGGCTCAAGTACAATTTTCTTTAGTATTGAATAAATACGTTAAAATAACCTAAAATATTTGATATTTTTGTAAATTTTACTCACAATCGAAGTGAGAAGCATAGATATAACTCAGGCATAACTGTCCGTTTTTATCCTCGACTATTTTGCCTCGGATAAAAATGGATCGCTTTATGCCCTTGTTGTACAATGTACTATATTGTATTTGGATGAATCAACTTTTTACGTGATACATTATACAAATATATAAACAGCAAGCCATAAAAAACGTTGTCGCCCTACCTGACACCTTATAAAACAAAGTCCTCCGCCACGCGCCGCGTCTGTCTGTTTGTGTGTATGTAGGTTCGCGATAAACTCAAAAACTACCGAATGGAATTTCATACGGTTTTCACTTAAAAATAGAGTCATTCTCGAGGAAGGTTAAGGTGTATAATTTGTTAGAAGGCCAATGTATTGAAACAATTTTCATGTTTTTACAAGTAAAATGTGAAAATAATATGTAACGCTAATCTACAACGATTCTCGCAGCATTGTATGGAGTATGACTAAAATGCAAAAAAATTGCACATATTTAAGCACCAATAATTAGTCTAAAGTTAATTGATTCCATTGTGCTACGAGAGTTAAGCCATTTCTATTTAAGTTAGATTCATGAAAGTGTGTTAGCGTCATGCTATAGACTTATATGTATGTGTACGAATGAAGTACAATAAATAAATACAATACAATATAATTTCATCATCATCATCATCATCTCAGCCATAAGACGTCCACTGCTGAACATAGGCCTCCCCCTTGGACCTCCATACGTGCCGGTTGGAAGCGACCCGCATCCAGCGTCTTCCGGCGACCTTAACAAGATCGTCTGTCCATCTTGTGGGTGGACGTCCTACGCTGCGCTTGCTAGTCCGTGGTCTCCACTCGAGCACTTTTCAATATAATTTACATAGTTAATTTTCGTAACACAAATTAATCAAAGTTAAGACTAATCACAGCTTCTTAACTGCGCTTAATTATGTACATTTTTTTTTGCAATTCACTCGTATCAGTCTTTTCTGTTTACTCTCTGAGTCTCTGGCCATACGCACCAACATTACTCAATGTCTGATGTTAATTGACTCGCCCATACATCATTCTGGCGCATTAATATGCTATACATAGAATAGGAAATTATCCCGGAATAAAACATCGGAACTGAATATATATCAGCGGGCAATTGAATGAAGTGTTCCATATTGTATATAAGAGCTTCTGCCGGTGGTGTTCAGTATGAGTAATATAGGCTTCACGTACGGATTTATATAGAACCTAGATAGTTCAGTTAGTTTTTTTGCTAGTGAAAATTGGCCTTTATCTCCGACGCAATACATCAGTTATTTAAATGAAGAAGGGATGGCTCGAATGTAATGATTTCTTAATTTCTGATTTGTGGGATTTGTCTCTGCGCCGATAAGCATAATGGCTATTTAAATATTTTACGCCGATAAGCAGAATGGCTATTTAAATGTCGGAATAATCACGACAAGAAATGGTGAGGAGGATTAAGTCTATCAATACATAAAAGATTAGCTGTTCAAATATATATCTTAAAAATATATTATTCTTATAAACAAATCGAAATTATAAAATTTATATTGCGTTAATCGACTAACTTAAATAATCGACTCAAGGCTGGACCTGGTATAGCATAAACATGAAAATTCCTTAAAAATACACACAACCATTAGAAACAAATATTAATTAAATCGGACAAGTACAAGTATTTGTTGATATAGCGGAAACAGAAATACATGATCTGTGAAAATATCTGCTGTCTTCGGTGTCTGTCAACGGTTCATGAGATACAGCCTGGTGACAGACGGACGGACAGACAGACAGACGGACAGTGTTGTCTTAGGTCTTAGGGTACGGAACCCTAATAAAAATTTCAACTCAGACTAATATATGTTGAATGGTTTCTTTTACGACACAGTTACCAGATAATAACAAGCATATGAACGCCACTTACTTTTGATATCCACTCATGCCCAATAATAAGTGGACATCAAACATATTATTTTTAATCGGAGCGTTTGTTGCGTGCAGTACTGCTGTTATGATGGCTATTAAGTTGATAGGGGTCGTTACGGCAGCCAATCAGTACCCTCGATTATCAAGGGCCAGAGGAAATCGGTGGAAAAATACGAATAGGTATCATATATGTTACATGGCATACATGACAGCGAATTTCATGATAGCGCCTATTTTCTTTATGTATCCGTACTGTATGCTTTGCGACACTAAATGACTTTAATGACTTTACTTTACTCCTAGGCCAAAGAATAGGCATAGCTATTCAGCGTGGGAATGTAGCCAGCCTTATGGGCACCCTTCCGCAGGGGACAGATCTGGGGGACCTAAGGTAGGTGAGTAAGTTTTATTTATTTATTTTATTAGTTTTAGTTTTAATTTATTTAGTTTATACATAATTTTAATAATAGTTTGTATAAGTTTTGTTATTGAATAAATTAGTTCCTTTTGCTACAATATTGGCTAAGACAAACTGAGAGGTTTATGCCACTTGTTCAAATGAAATCTGAGTACCTTAATGGTGACATTCCATTTCTAACTGCAGCTGCAATACTGTCAATTTTACTATGGAAATTGACAATGACAGCGACGCGTTCAGTACCGGTAGTGCAGCTGCGGTTAGAAATGGGATGTTACCATAACGCATTACTGCCAGGGGGCGTGGCCCAGGAACAAACTTGTATGACGGTGGACGCACATGTGCGTCGGGGGCAGTGAATGTGTTAAAGGCGACTGCTTTTATTTTCACCAAATATGTATAGCTGCAGATGTAGTGCATAATTGTTTTCCATCGTATTTTCTCGGAAACGTTCGTATTTGTCATGCTACATTAGTCAGCCTCAGTACTCTTTGTACCGACACTGACTGCCGTATTCGAACTTCAAGATATTCACAAGAGACGACTAGTTCTCTTTTGCGGCGCAAAATCTCCAGAATCGCGCAAATATCAAATTTGACAGGTTAGATCTTAAACATATCGTTATCGTATCTTGGTGATGTCTAAAAGATGTCTAATAGATGGCTATTTCAAAATCCGAATCGGGCCCTGACTTAAATAGCAAGGCACGTGTACGTTTCCGTGAAAAAACGATGGAAAATAATTATGCGCTACATCTGTAAGAACCATCTGGACTGGCAATACTTTCGATAAAAACACTGCACTCAAATTGCCTCAAATATTGCCACAGACACAATGCCTATGTCAAACGTACACTACCATTTTTGCGTCGTGGTTCAATATCAACTCTTTTTGTATGTCGGCAAAAAGAAAGACAAAGAAAATTAACTGACTGATTAATTTGTCTATATTTCTATTGTATAGTTGCTTTATATCTTTCTAATTCTTTCCAGTTTTTAGTGTATTTTCCCCATTCCTTTTTGTGTAATATAGGATGGTTGACCCTATAGTTGACCAGGCACCGGTAGTTGACCAGTACATAGAAAAATTCATACAATTTTTTTATTATCTTTGTCACACTCATATGGTCAACCATTGGCCCTAACTGGTCAACTACTGCTGCATCCACCCTATGTATGTTTATCCTATAAATTTTGTATATATTTATATCCTTCCTATTTCTGGTACCTTGTTGTACATTTTGCTGCATTTGTCACCCTCTTTTCACTTTCTCCTCTCATCTACTCAAAGGTTAACTGGAAGAGATCCCTCAAAGGGATAAGTTCGCCTTTGTACTTCTTACTAATTGTATGTTATTTTTAATATGTCTTTTTGTACAATAAAGAGTTTACTACTACTACTAAAATTACCAAAATCTGCTTTTAACATAGTTGTAAAAATCTCTCATTGGAATGCATTATTCTTGCGAGCGTTATAGCGTATGGTGGGCGGAGATATGTGTATCCACAATTTTTAGGGTCGTTCTCAAAATATATGCCTGAGGTCAAATTGCCGCTACCCATACAAAATGTATAAAAAGAGTCGTGACAATTAGACGCAACCGCAGACATATTCTGAGAGAATGTACCTCTAACACGTAAGAATAGTGCTCACTCCATAATAGTCGTAAAATAATAGTCGTTTTGGTACCAATACTGATGAGTATTGGTACCAAAACGACTATTATTTTCGCAGTCGACATCTAGCATCGAGTAGCAGAATTATCAGTACCGCTACTCGATACTAGAATTCTCTAGTGTCGCGACTCACGAAAATTGTATTGAACAACAATTTACAACTAATATCAAAGTAGAATTCGTTGAAAATAGAGTTCCGGTTCTAATATTGAAAATTGTTGAGCATTGGACTTTTCGGTCGGTGCTACATCTATTGTCAAGTAGCAGTGCTTATAATTCCGCTACTCGATGCTAGATGTCGACTACGAAAATAATACTCTTTTTGGTACTATAACTGAAGTATGAAGTGAGCACTCTATGTACCTATTTTTTCTCTATGCCCATACTGAACTCTGTAATAAAATCCAAGGATAAGGCACGCGACACAGGACACGGAACCTTCATAAAGTATAATAATATTATGTAAAGTTTAAAAGTAATAAATTCTTGACACAACATAAACACGCCACAAAACTCAACAATATAAACAATGCAAATGTGAGTTTTTAATTACAAAACGTCTTGCACCTTCACAATTTATGTGCGGTCTTTAAAAGTTTTTAAAGCGAACGACATTTTATGGTTCATGAAAGTAAAATGAGACGCACTGCGCAGGACCGGGGCGTTTTTAAAGCTCTTAAACTATGTTAATTAAAGTTGTGAATAATTTTGAGTTTGTACAGGCTTTTGTGGTGATGGAAACACTCTATTGCTTGGTATTATTAATTTTGCTTGATCGATATTTATAAACATTTTGTGATGTTTAAAGTTTTGTACCCGTTGTAGAGGTGGATCAAAATAGCCGCCGTGAAAGGAGCGACGGGCTGGAATTGATCATTCAGTAATTTAGGTATCTTTTGTCGTTACATATATTATATAAATCTTAAGTAAATATTAAGGGACAATCTTACACAAATCGACCTAGCCCCACAGTAAGCTCAATAAAGTTTGTGTGGTGGGTACTAGACGACGATATACCTATAAAATGTAGATAGATTTAGATAAATACGTACTTAAATACATAGAAATCATCCATAACACAACAACAAACATTTGTAATGAACACACAAAATAAATGCCCTTACCAGGATTTGAACACGAATCTACTGACTAGACAAGGAGGATGATCAAAATAATCATATGGATTATTGTTGTTGTGTTGGTTTAAAATAATTGGTTAATGTTCACAGTGCGTTTGAGCCAACATTTTAATGTAGTAGAATTTAGTAAATGATTGTGGTTGTGCTGAATTTGACGTGGCTACTCAATTGAATTTGTTTGCTAACAGGTCTAAATTTAAATCGCGTACATTATGAATTTGCATTTTCAAAGTTATAATAAAATTAAAAGATAACTTTTTATTTACGTACCTCTTATGAAAGCCATTCTTTAAAATTGTACACAGCAGTTTCTTACAAATTTGGTTTGAAAGAAGAATTAACATTTAAAATACAAACTAAAAAAGTGTAGTGTACCTACATATTAAAAAAACCGGCCAAGTGCGAGTCGGACTCGCACACGAAGGGTTCCGTACCATTATCTATAAAAACGGTCACCCATCCAAGTACTGACCCCGCCCGACGTTGCTTAACTTCGGTTATCTTTATTTTATTTTGTTTTTAGTATTTGTTGTTATAGCGGCAACAGAAATTCATCATCTGTGAAAATTTCAACTGTCTAGCTATCACGGTTCGTGAGATACAGCCTGGTGACAGACGGACGGACGGACGGACGGACAGCGGAGTCTTAGTAATAGCGTCCCGTTTTACCCTTTGGGTACGGAACCCTAAAAAAGTGGTCCATGTACCTAGATTAGATTCATTATTGACTTGTGAAAGAGCCCTTGAGGCCTATTTAAAGATTTTTTTTAACTAAACGACCACTCAACATAATAAATTAAAGTATGTAATGTACTTATAAATTATTTTCAGACCCCTATAAAATGACATTACAGTCACCTGCAATAATATGTTACTCTCCGAAGACCGCAAAAATATGTGACACGCTCTTATGGCTCTACAAATAAGATCGTGTCAGATATTTTTGCGGCCTTCGTGGTATAACATATTATTTCAGGTGACTACATAGATTTTTATGTATTTGTTTTTCACACCATGTTTAATGACGCTATATGACAATTAAGTCTTTCGTTATTAGTTTATATGCAAATAAAAAATATATATTAACACTGCACCAATTTTAATAATTTATAAGATGTTAAAAGGTTCGCGTTGCTCGAAATCAGTTACTAACATACACAAATACTTGCCTCTAAAGTATGTTATCGTGCTAAATCTAATTAATTATAATCATGGCATTTAAATTTGCTCTAAACACGCAAACGCGGCTTTCTCATTATTATGTATTGTGAAAGTTATTCGTAGCAACTTCTAATCTACTCAAATTATTTAGGTTATTATCGTCTATTTCAGTGTCTTTTTAGTTTTAGAAAATATTAAACTTGGTTTTATTTTTGAGCATATGAAATAAAATTACATATTTATTTTACAGTTTGTCCCATTATATAATACTAGCTCGTATTAGTTAGCTTTACATATAAATAGGGCTCGCAGAAGAATCCTCCATTTGTCACGATCTTGAGCGGCTACTTTAGATAGATAGATAGATAGATAGATAAAAACTTTATTCGTTTCCACAACATACATGGTACATAGATGAAAGAAGACATGCAGCTTAAAATTATCATAAAAATTAATTTACAAATATTAAAGTAGAAGAAAAATAAAACAAATGCAAAACCATGTGTCGTGGCAGAGAAAAGGCGCTGGCTCAGCATGGTGATGCGGCAAGCCACATCGCTGATATTCTGCCAGGACCTTTTACAATAATGAAAAGACTGTACAACGCTTAATTCTTATAAATCTAACTTAACTAAGGTAATGATGCTCATGTTGTGTGTTGTGTGTCTACTGTCACGTGCTTCTGTGTATGAGATGTGGTAATATCCGTTCCCGGTCTTGTTTTATATTATTATTGAAATTAAATTTAGATGTTACCCTAAGATTTTACTAAAATTTGAAATTGAACATAAATATAAAAGAGACTACATCATCTAGAAAGGAGATTCAGCCTTGAAGTTTTTGATGGTTTAAAAGGTGTAATCGATATTTAAATTTAAAATTGGATTTATTTTTTAAATGTCGTATTGGCGGAGGAATGTTGTTCCAAAATTTTGTTGCACGGTAGCGGAAACTCCCTTTAAAAGCAGCGGACCTGTGTTTAGGGACTTGTAGCACGGCTGCTCGTGACGCTCTAGGTTGGTGGTGGTTGTTAGTGAGCCATACAAGTTTTTTAAATAAATAGGTGGGCAATTTAGTCTGTATGGTGTCAAAAAGTAAGCACGCGAACATAAGATCCAGGCGGGCGGTCATTTTTAAAAGACCTGAGTTATTTAAGTATGGTGTAACGTGAGCCCGGGGAGGAACTTTAAAGCAATACCTAGTGCACGCATTTTGCACTCTTTGAATAAGACGCTTTGAGCGAGCAAGAAGACATGGACCGTAAGCAGTGAGGCAATAATTAAGTTTGGATAATACCAGGGACTCACAGAGTCTTATTCGAAGTTGGACACTGAGAAGGTTCCGGAAATTGTACAATACTTTTAGGCGATAAAGGCAGTTTCGAACAGTTTCTATCACGTAATTTTCAAAACGTAAATTTGTGTCAAACAGTAGTCCAAGATTTCGGGCCTCATCCACACGATCAACTGTTACGTCATTGACAATGATACTTGGGCGCTTACTAATGATAGCCTTAGTCTGATTTATAGACCCCAGAACCATAAATTTTGATTTTGATGGAATTAGCACAAGACAGTTTGTCGAGGACCAGTCCGACAATCGTTTTAAGTCGTCGTTAACCTTCGCGATTGCTGCAGCAGTATCATTGGGGTGAAAAGATAAGAAAATTTGCAAATCATCGGCATAAAGCTGGTATTTACAATGTTTTATACAGCTGATGATGTCGCTACTATACAGGATGAACAAAAGAGGTCCTAAAATGGATCCCTGAGGCACTCCTCTTTTCACCTGGCATGGACTGGACATTGAGGAAACCCCGTCTGTTTCTGTTAATTTGACTATTTGTTTACGGTGTTTGAAATAATTGGAGAACCAACGTATTGAGTTATTATCAAAACCATAATAGCGTAATTTCGAAAGTAAAAGATTAATATTGATACAGTCAAACGCCCTCGAAAAATCCAGTAAAACCATTATTGTGCCATGTCCTATATCTTGTGCAGCTAAAACCTCGTCAATTACATAAAGGAGGGCTGTAGAAGTACCTCTCTTTTTTCTAAAGCCCGACTGGTTTTCGGGCAAGATATTATTGGTTTCCAAATATTGGGACACCTGACCATAGATCACTTTTTCCAAGATCTTCGAAAGGTACGGCAATATACTAATAGGGCGCAAGTCTTTAAGATCCTTAGGATCGTTTACTTTAGGGATTGGGCGAACAATGGCTGTCTTCCAGATTGAAGGAACTTCAGCTGTTAGTATGCTAGTGTTTATCAAATCCGTAATTATTGAAACAGTCAGTGGAAGTGTCATTAATATCATATCATATGTTATCCCATCATACCCTAAAGCGTTGGACTTTGTTCCAAGTAATAGCTTTGTGATAAACGTTTCATCAACGGTACTTAAACTAAAAGTAGAGATGCCATACCGATGGTTATCAAAGAACGCTAGAGTGGCAGCGTCCACCACATTGCTCCCTGGGACTTTTAAAAAATTATCATTAATAACTGTGGGATCGTTAAATATTTGCGGCAAAGTAGAGGAATTTTTAAAGTTAGGGATTACATTGCGTTTTAGATTTTTCCATAGAGTTTTAGGGTTGTTCAAATTAGTGTTTATATGTTGCTCGAAATAGGCTTTTTGTTCAAAGTATAAACTAGCGTTTACCAAACTTTTTAATGATTTATAATTTAATCTATCAGAATCTTGTTTACTTTTTTTATATTTTTTGTGTGCTTCGTTACGGAGACTCATCATGTAGCGAACATTGTCAGTAAGCCAAGGTTTAGCAGCCTCTTTTAAGGTATTTTTTTGGACTGGCGCATACATATCAAAAATCCCAAGTATGTAAGCGTTAAATAGTGCTACCTTTTCCTCAACAGACCCTTCCCACTTTCAGCTCTTTCCAGCCGAGTCCAGGAATAATCGTATATCATCACTATTTAAAATATTATAAGAAGGTGGCAAGTACATTTAAGGTGTTGTTTTATCCACTATTATTGATTCTCACTGTACGTGCACTGTAGGTAAGCATACCACCTCACGATTTTTGCTTAATTTTGCTCTATAATTACGATATCACGTATTACTAATGTCTATATCTATATCTAAGTACTACCTACACTGGAAAATTGGTACGCTCCGTTTCATGTCGCACTACGTCTGACACTAATTTACAAACATTATGTGTGATGCTTGAAATTGATAGCTCACCGACTCCAGCGAATGCTTAGAATATGCCCCAATCTGTGTCAACTCCGTGTGCAGCAGATTATGCAGCCCTCGCGTCTAATGAAGCCCCGCAGCAATACTTGCTGCATATATTAGAACATGTGTGCCGAGGGATGTGAAACAACAGATATGCACCCTGTTGAGTAGAAAACAGCGGTAAGAGCGATACTTGGCATGAGTAGACCATGGCCTCTAAATACAAGCAATTGAGTTTCCCCAAAACATGATGCCGTATCTTTATGTCAACGACGCATCGTACATCGTACAATAGACTCTATATAATAGATTTACATACTGCAAAATATAAGATGAATATGAATCGCCGTGTGCCTGCTACACTGCCACATCTCAAAAAACCGTTTTTTAGAGAAATCGCGTCTCAAAGTTGTGAGAGTATAGTTCAGGGTGTTTAATAGGATCTTACTCCTTTAGTTTTAGGTCTATGAATTTAAAATTTAGCTTTTTTTACTCGGAATGATATAACCCTCCTTATGACCACGCCACTTTTTAAAACAAATGTATATTTTTTAAGACACAAGGCCCGAAAGACAGGTATTTAGAGTTGTGGCCGTATTGCAGACACGTTTTTTGAAGATTTTGGGATGCGGCCAAATTTAAACACAAAATTATTGGATAAAGGTTACCATGCAAATATAAATAAAAACACCAAAATAGTTAAAATCCCTTTATTTTATCAACTTTGATAGGAACAAGATCACTGTACGCGATATAATAATATGTATAACTAGCGTATAATCAGCAACATTATCTAATTATTATTTTCTAGGACGCAACTCAAAAGCTTCATTTAAAACGATAGCCACAACTCAAAAGGGCCGTCAGGTTCACGTGCGAACGCCGCGGGAGCAGGAGGCGGCAGACTGGCAAGTGGCTGTATTGCAGGGAATCGTCTGACAATTTATGGTCAAATCCATAAGGCCACTTGTGAGAAAAAGGCTCTTAAAGACCTTTTATGCTATAGCTCTCGAAATAAGGTCGTAAATTGAACAATTTTGAATACGAATCTGCAATAATCCAGATTAAAATTTTTGAATTGTGGCCGTATAGCATCTATATAGACTCCCTCTGGTAATCTGTGGGCCCGTTAAACAAATTGTACGCTTTTGACGCCCCTTATTTTCATTTATACCTACTTCTGATCAGCTATTTTAGGTACTAAACTAATATTGGAGTTGTGCTTGCAAAAAACTTTTCTTCCCTATTGGAAGAGTTTACGTTGTATATTTCATTAAACTGAGTTAAAACAACAGGATATTTCGGTATCGACGCGTTGTAGTTTACTGAATTTAATGATATTGTTTACTTCCATCTTGCTTACATTTTTGAGCAAATTGTTAAACAAAAGTATATTATTATTTGAACATTAACTAGCTTCTGCCCGCGACTTTCTCTGCGTAGGATGATGGTGATGATTGATAAATACTGGGGTGATGGTGATTTAAATACTGAAACCTCTTTTTTTATTTAATCATATCACTATTAATAATATATATTAAATAATTTGTATAATTGCTAAAGAACTCTGTCTGTTTGTCTTTCTGCCTGTATGTCTGTATGTTATCTCTTAACGCTTAATCCGCTGAACCAATTAAGACGACATTTCGTAAGGAGATATTTTAAGTCCCGGGGAAAGACATACATTATACCGGGTGTGGCCTGTAACACGAGCAAATAATTAAAACATAGATTGTACTCCTCAAACGATGACACTTTTGTTCAACAACTTTTAAAAATTATGAAGTATTTAGAGTCCCTATTTTTCATACAAAATAAATATTATCTTCAATGACGCCATCGCCACGCCATATCATTGTGATTGACGTTGCTTGTCACGCCTTAAACATAATAAAATTTACAATGAATTAATGAATGAATGAATAATATTTATTTCAGGACTAGTCCCATATTATGTTAGTAACAATACTTTGCGTCTTAGAATAAACTTTAAAGTGTTAAAAATCAAACCACAAGTTATTTTTAAAAGTTGCTGAACAAATGTTGGTTAGTATGAGGAGTACAGACTTACCTACAGTTATTTTTTTTGCCCGCATTACAGGCCACATACTGTAGACCATATAGTATAATTTTTATTCCGGAAATCCACCCTTTAGGGGTTGAAAAGGGGATTTGCAGATGAACTCGAAGCAGAAGCTAGTAATCATATACTGTATCACTCAAGTATCAGATATACACCGTGTTTTTATTAAATTCCGTTAACTTTGGGGTATGATTAATTAAATACGTTTAAGAAAACTAATGGCATCAGTTGATTTAAAAAAAAATACTATAACTTTCTTCTTAATAGGTATGTACATTTCCGCAAACTGTACGTTCGTCACTTATCTGAGGCAGTTGGTAAAGAAGTAAATACTTCCGCTGACGTCGTATAAGAAACAAGCAATAAAAGTATTACACGGTACAGTCGCCATCAGATATATCGGAGCGGCCAAGGTGCTCACAAATATCGGAACACGCCTCTATTGTCAGGGCGTTAGAGCGCGTGTTCAGATATTGTGAACACCTTGGCCGCTCCTATATATCTGATGGCGACTGTACAACGACCATTATCCTGGATTAACCTTAATTGAAAGAAGCGTAGGTAGTTGCCAAAAAAACAAGTGCGAGTCGGACTCGCCCACCGATGGTTCCGTAGTTTTTTGCATTTGTTGTTATAGCGGCAACAGAAATACATAATCTGTGAAAATTTCAACTAGCTCTCACGGTTCGTGAGATACAGCCTGATGACAGACAGGCGGACAGACAGACGGACGGACAGTGGAGTCTTAGTAATAGGGTCCCGTTTTTATCCTTTGAGTACGGAACCCTAAAAATGAACTTACTTGTGACGATACGAACATTCCTAAACTGTTGGATCGGACGCTAATATACATATATGATACTCGTATCACGCTATACTATCAATATAAAATTAAAGGTAACTATTTACATTCGAAAACGTTTAAAGCGTTTCCAGATCTGATTCCTTCTTGAATTATAAGACTATTTTTTTGTACGTGGTGCGTGATGATGATGATACGTTCCGTGGGTACAGTCAGCATCAAAAACAGCGTATCACACTACGCGTCAAAAGTATCATACAAGTTTAGTATCATTCTCTTATTTTATTTTATTTTTATTTTATTTTATTAGAAGACCAACAGCGTTAACAAACAATATAAACTTATAACTAGGATACAATCATAAAGCCAATAACAGGTCTCCCTAACAGATACAAAAGAAAATATTACGGATTTGCTTAGGTACTAGGTATAGTAGGTATTACAAATTTTGTGTGTGTGTGCGTGTGTGTGTGTGTGTGTGTGTGTGTGTGTGTGTGTGTGTGTGTGTGTGTGTGTGTGTGTGTGTACGTATGCGTGTGTTTGTTATTCATTCCTCCACTTGATTGTTATGAATTTTTTTCGCAATCGCATTTTTAAATGTTTTTTTATTATTGTGCACAAATGGATCGACATCGCTGAACTGATTGTTGTACGTTTTTGAAATTCTATATAATACTGAATTCCTGCCATAATTAGTATGATAGTTAGGTAAACTAAGAAGACGTTGGTGCCTAGTATTTACCTTAGGTGTGAAGTATTTGATCTCAGCTATAAGGTTAGGACAATCCACATCACCTTTGACTATATCAAATAGTAAACCCATATCGAGCAATACCCTCCTATCCTCTAGGCTCATTATATACAAAACATAAGTTGTAGAATTACAACGTATTTCCTTTTACTATTTAATTGCTTAATGTTAATTTAACTTTAAGTTTACACAAGGGGTGTATGCCTATAATAAGCTGTGCAATAAGCTTAAGATACCTATCGACATTTACCTACCTAACAAAATAAATGTCTCATTGTAACCGCTGTTGGCAGACCTTTTAAATAAAATAAAATAACAAAAGAGATACGTATCTATATGCATGTAACAATTAAACTGTAGCAGATACTTTTGGCACGTTGTTTTATACGCTACTTTTGAATTGATGCTGCCTCTACCTACTGACAGTACTGTACTAAAATAATGTATAAATTAGCATAAATTTGTTTTTGTTCCAGGTAATGGCCGATTTCTCCCAAATATAATACAAAAGTGAAGACCGCTGGTATAGTTGAATAATATTATACCGTTTTTCATAGATTTTTAATAAAAAAGAAACAGTAGATAAAGATGGCGGATCTCCATCTGACAGTGTCAAGTGGCAGCCATTATCCGCGCGATCGCATCTGTCATTGTGAGGACTGTTTCCAACTGAGCGCATCTTATTGGGAAGGCCCAGTGGATATAATATCAGTAGGAAAAATTGACTTTCATGGCATATTATGAGCAGCAGCTGTCATGACAATGCAATTCGTGGAAACACTTCTTTTTTTCGAGAAAATTACTCTTCTAAGGCCGCAAAAACATAAATGACACGCTCTTATGGCTATTAAAATTAGATCGTGTCAGATACTTTTGCGGTCTTCGTTGTGTAACACACTATTACAGGTGAATGTACCACTTAAAATAAAATAGCCCTCTTGAATGTTTTATTTAATTCTCTAGGATCCGTTGACCGCTCGCTAAATGTGGTAGCGGAGTGAATTATGAGCCAACATCTTGTTTATTGTCTCAAAGATAATGTCACTGCTAGAAGCGGCCTATTTCTGTGAAAGCGCCTTAGGGTTTGTTTTATTATGTTAACAAAGGACAGGGGTATTATTTCAACCGCTTGCGGAGCACAAGCGAATTGAATTCAGCTAAACCAGTATAATTTAATTTTATAATAACCGCTCTATCAACTGAGCTACCGAGGACTACCCGATGGCTGCATTTTTTTTATACTACGACGATGTCAAACAAGTGTGCCACCGGCCTGATGGCAGGCAACGTAGCCTATGGGCGCTTGCGGCTCTAATAGAGTGGATATTTTCACCGTATCCTGTATTTGTAAAAGTGGTGGAAACTTTTGCAGACATACGTTTACGCACATAATACAACATTCATTAATTTCATGGTTTAGGCTCGCAATGAGATTTTGGTATTTTTTTACCTACTAATACAAAATTTTAGATTGTAAGTATCTGGCCCAATAATGTAATTTCACAATACCTTAAAAACCTACCTTACCTTACCTTTTATACCTTAAAACGTGAAAAGAGCATACCTGGGCCGTCCAGCAGGAAGACGTCCTATCGGACGCCCCAGATATCGCTGGTGCGACATGGTGGAGGCGGACCTGCGCGAACTTCGAGTCAGAAATTGGCGAGAGGTCGCACAGGACCGAGAAAAGTGGCGCTGTCTTGTGTCGGAGGCCAAGTCTCATGTTGGGTCGCTGAGCCAACGGAGTAAGTAGTAAGTAAGTAAGTAGTTAAAAACCTCTCTTACGACGTCAATTTCAAGCAATGCTGGCGACTGCATTCCCGCAGGAAATGTCGAAATCAATTTAGATGTACAATTGATAATTCATGCAGCATTACACTTGACAGTAATACTGCACAGAAACGCAGCAAAATGCGAAGTTTATGTAAATTTGAATACACGACCAAGTAAAGGACATTTCGCACCTTTAGACAACAAAGACGCATTTCACTACCTATAAGTTCCACGTCGGATATACCCTTGTGACGTCAAGGGTACGTTGTCAGTTTAGTATCAAAGGCACTGATGAAGGGTCTATTTAGGGACGGTGAGACAATGCTTTATCATAAAATTTGCCTATAGTTCCACGTAAACAAAGGGTGAATTAAGGTTAAACTAGGGAGGGAAGGGTTCAAGTATATCTTAAGCAGGTATCGCTACCTACTTGTATCTACTATAACAAAAAATAATATCGGAGCGAAAATTTACATACTTGTTTGCACCCATTTTTATCCGAATTCTGCCACTTAATAGAAAAAAACGTTGGATCAATAATATTTGTTTAAAGGGGCAATTTTTTTGTGTATCCCCTCGTGCCAATATTGAAACATGAGTAAGCGAAAGATTCTAAAATTATCGTACAGAGTTATTTGAAACGTGGAATCCTTAGCGTTGCAAGGGTTTTGCGGCACGAAGGTTAAACAAACTTTCCTACCGATTGAAACACAAAATTTTCACCAAACCAACGCGAGATAAATACTGTAAGATTAAAATCAACTCTAAATAAATGCATTCAAATATCTAAATGCAAAATCATTACTTAAAAGCCATTACCAGGATACAACTCAAAATTTGCATCAAATAAATTTGCCACTCCTTTGGATAAAATGCAAATTTCTCATCAGTTTTTGAACAATTAAGAACCTCTTGTTGGTTGGTTGGAACACGCTGGTTGTAGCATATTCACCAAAAATCACTTGTATTTGTATTGGTATTTTCATTGTTTTTTTTTTAAAGCGAATAATATTTATTTGTTAAAACTCGGGATGAAATCATGAATACGAGTAGTTTTGTAATATGAACCTAAATCTACACATAACAGATAATGGTGGCTTTTGAAATATGAACGTTAAAATGAACATAATAGAGCTTATTTCACTAACCGCTTAGTCTATAGTAGTTCCGGTAAACAGGTTCCGAGATTGAGAAATTCGATTCCGAACTTTCAAATGAGATTTAGGAGTGAACTCCTAAAGGACGTAAGTTACTGAGGGTAGCCTAGAGTAAAGATGCCCCGAATAGTGGTTTTGGCCGAATACCGAATATTCGACCCCTCTCTCGGCCGAAGCTCCGAACATTCGGCATGATATACAAACATTTTGACTCACAATTTATTATGAAAACTGTTCGCCAACAAAGCACAATGCTTTGCTAAGATATATATTTTGTTTAAAATTTTTAATGAATGTAGTTATCAAATTAGAAAAATATAATAAGTATAATAAAATATTTTGTAATCAACAAATGCTCAAAAAGGGTTTTCGTGTTTTGCAACTTTCCAATAGTAGGTACCTACATTTTGAATATTCAATTAAATATACCTTGTTTTTGGTTTGGTTATTTTTGTTATGTAATTTTTCTTTTTAGGTAGGTGCATTATAATATATTCGGTATTCGGCCGTTTAGTAGGCAACATTCCGCCAAATACCGACTATTCGGCAAAGTGGCCGAATAGCCCGAATACCGAATAGTTGCCGAATATTCGTGGCATCTCTAATCTAGAGAGATAATCTGTTCAGTAATTGTGCATGAACTATGCTGAGCTGTAGATTGCATTTGGATGTTTAAATCCATCAATGGTATATTTAGTATAAGAGTGTAACAGCGCTGTATTATGAAAATCCTCTGACCAACGAGGCATATTCTAAGGAAAATGTTTAATTTTCAAATAAAATACCTTAAATCTTTGAAGAAAATGCAAAATGTAATATGTTTGATAAATGCATTTGTATTTGTATTTATTGTAACAAATGTGATCGCAGCTCAATGACCCTACAAAATATTTAGTAATTATTATATTAATTATATTTAATTAAACAAAATGTAAATGCATTAGTATATCAACAATAACTTCAGGTTAGTGCTTGCAACATAAATGATGCAACATACCAATTTTTTTTATATATTTTTTTTTTCCCACATAGGTATATACAAGATACACTTGTGTCCGTCGTGTACAATACTTATAAACTGTGATGCATGTAAGCAATAATATCTAACACATAAATGTAGTTTTACGTACGCCTTTTTTTACTTGATCACCGAGAATACAACACAAGTGTTACGGCGTTACGACAGTGGTTATTACTTGTCTGCGATGGTTATCTATCCAAAGATAGTGCTACGCGGTCTACGATTATGACGTATAAATAACACTTACACTGCGTGGGCTATCAAATCCGCTGCAGACTTTTATTGGTGCGACTATATTGAAAATAATTGTTTCACCATTAGGGGAGAATTTGTGTTACATGGTATCACTCGTCTACACGCACACTTTCAAACCGTCCGCCATTGCAGTGTCACAGTTTGTCTTAAGTGACATTCCCTCTGTCAAATATATAACTCTATGGTGGCAAGAATATTTGAGGGGAGCAGCGAAGTAACAGCCAACAAATGCTAGATATTGAAACGATATGGATCGGATATGTCAGTGTCAAACAAGTGTCAAAATTGACGTTTTTGTTTGAAGACACGTCACTTTTGACACTTGTTTGACACTGGCATATCCGATCCATATCGTATCAAGTGTCAAAAGTGACGTTTTTGTTTGAAGACACGTCACTTTTGACACTTGTTTGACACTGACATATCCGATCCAAATCGTTTCAATATCTAGTATTTGACGTATCTCATTGTTCGAATACAGCTGTAAGAATCGTTTTCGACAACATCTATTTGTTGTCGAGGCGAGGTATTAAATGGTAACAATAATTGCAAAAAAGTTTCAGTGCCAGCAAGGCCACAAAAGATCGTGGATACTTTGACCTCTTAACTTTAAGACGTTGTCTTCAACGGTCTTAATGCAGACTTTAAACTCGGAAAATACACCAGGCCCCAATTTCACCACGGTGACAGGTGCGACAATTGTAAAATCACTGTTGCTGACGTCACAGGCATCCATGGGCTACGGTTACTACTTACCATCGGGCGGGCCGTATTCCTGTTTGCCACCATCATTTTATTATTAAAAAAAACTTTATTATATCGGAAAAAAACAGATATTTCTTTTGCGAAGTTTCTGACAATCGTCAAGATTTAGAAGAATTGTAGGTAATTCTTGACAGGTAATGAGTTATATGTCGGAATTTCGTGACAATTGTAGTGTTTCTTGTGACAATTGTCATAAACTTAGCAAGAGAAATATCTGTTTTTTCCGATATAGGTAATAAAGTTTTTTTAATAAATCAATTATGGTGGCAAACAGGAATACGGCCCGCCCGATGGTAAGCGGTAACCGTAGCCCATGGATGCCTGTGACGTCAGCAACAGTGATGTTTTACAATTGTCGCACCTGTCACCGTGGTGAAATTGGAGCCAGGCTTTTATTTTTAACTGTGTTTAACTTTGAAAACGTCTGACATTTATAACAAGGGGGACTTCAATTTTTTTTAAAAGAGTATAATATCTTAATATGATATCATTCAGCCTTTCGAAATCACATAACTTAAGGGTAACATTCCATTTCTGACTGCAGCTGCACTATCAGTACGAACGCGTCGGTGTTATTGTCAATTTCCATGGTAAAATGAATGGTAGTGCTGCTGTCATTGGAAATGTACTGTCACCTTAACCTGTTCGGTCATGATACATGTATACAGTAAAAATATTCGGATTTTTTTTATAATATGCCACTTTTTATCACATGGTTCAAGTCTCTCAGACTTCCCTTACGAATGTTATTTTTGATAAAGAACAATAAAACAATATGAAATTAAATTTATTTGCAACCCATATAAAATCTAGTCACATTATTCCTAATCTTATACCTGTTTGACGATCTGCCGTTTATTATCTATAAATATCTTTGAATATTTATATCAAATGAGTAAGGTAAAGGTGAAGCTAATAACATAAGGTATCTGGTGCTCGACGCGGTCCCAGTACATGTCATCTTGAAACCTAAGTCATTGTCAATAGAGGTGAGAGCAAGGTGTCATCTATTGGGCATTAGCATGTCGAGCACTAGTACGTTTACCTTAACAATTCTTTCTTTTGAAATATCATCCAGTCAAGTAGCGTTTTTATATTTCTGTCTCTCAATAGCCAAAGTGCTTAGTCAGGGTGACGTGGTATTCAAAAAGTATTTCGCTTTATTTTTTGCAGAAGGGCGGATTTATAATCAGAAAATATAGTATCAAAGTCACTGTATCCTACTCGCACCAATGTTATGACTACGAGCTAGAGAGGTAATCATCAAATCTATAGGTATCGTATTTATTAAACTGAATATACAACCGAGGAAGCATAATTTTGGATATCAGTACACTTTTAACACTTAGAACAAATTGTTGTTTTTTCCTTTTGAAAATACAATTTAGTCTATTGATATCGTGTTTTCGGCTTTACAAAAACGCAATTTATTTTCACTCAGGGTTTATTGTATTCCGTAAATTTTCCACGTGAATTAAGGATTATATTATTATAAAACCATTTCAGATTTTAAAATGTTGCGCTTTTCCACCGGCTTTATCTCATAGTTTTAAATGAATATTTTCTGTTTTTACGAATTTATATGAAATGGTAAAATACCTGAATGATTTTATGAGCGTTAACTAATGTTTTTTTTTCTTTGTTTATTTGACTAAATGTAAAATTTTCCGTAGATGCGAATTATTAGTTTCTTGTTTCGTGGCCGTCACAATCATTTTTGTACTTGTGTAATGTAATAGCGTAACTAGAAATTTTCGATATAATTATATAAAGGAAAAACGAAAAGAAAAACAATGTTACGTAGTCGAACTTGCGACTTATTGGAACACTCATAACCAAGTGAGGTACCGAAGTTTTCTTTAAGCGTGCGAATTTCTCCATTCCTTTCGGCCTGATTCGAACTCTAAGATACGTCAAAAATTTGCAAATGATAAGTCATGGATCCCGCCATCTGGCCAGAGGGCGTCCCACGCTACGTTTGCCCAGACGCGGCCTCCACTCCTGAACACGCTTACTCCAGCGATTATCGGTTCTGCGACATATGTGGCCAGCCCATTGCCACTTCAACGTACTAACTTTCAAAGGTATGTCGGTCACCTTGGTTCTCTGGCGGATCACTTCGTTCTGAAGCCCTCTGGCCAGATGGCGGGATGATTTGCACAGGAGGGCCGGCAGCGACTGGATGCATAAAGCGGCAGACCGGGCCACGTGGCGTACCTTGGGAGCAGCAGTGGACTGAAACGGGCTAATGATGATGATGATGAAGTCATGGATCGAACAAACAAAAACGTCACTTTTGAAACTGACATGTCTGATCCATATCGTATCTTTAGCAATTTTTTTACGTAAGAATATAACATAGTTTACTTACAAGTCTATAAGACAACGGTAAACATTTTTCTCTTGTTATACACCAGGGGGCAGCTGGCTCGCAAAACAATATTGTTTTACTTATTACTCATAAAGTGTTCATCCGTATACCTACTCAGCTAAGTCTTAAAACAAAGGATAAAGTTCGTACGCTCAGTTTATAAGTTTATTTTATATTACCATTATGGAGTTTTGAGTACGAGTAAACAAGTTTTAAAGGCTCGATAACTGAAGACTAATGTGATACTTCTAGAATTGCACATTAGCCTTGTATGAGGAACGGTATAAATAATAAATATGTTTAAAAAAAGGCACAAAAACAATTTATGTCACAATTAATTTATCATACCCAAAATGGATAATTTAAAGTTATATAAAATGTCATTGAAGAATTTTGCACGGTTGTGTTTTTGAATAAATGAATGAATGGATGATGCATTTATTCGAAACACACATACACCACACAACAACATCAAAACAGGCTCAATTCTAAGTAAATTGGAAATTACAGTACGGATTACGACGCTAATTTTCAGCTACCCTTTGACATGTAAAAAAACTCGTAAACGTAAAAGCAAAAAACTCGTAAACATGTAAAAGAGTTATTCAGTTATTTTACGTTATTGACTTGCATTTCTAAATCATAAGCTCTTACAATAATTATTATGAACTGTAGTGCGATTGGCACGATAGCGTGCACGCCACACCGTGTTCGAAGCCAAAAAGTCACAAATAACAACATTTGGAAAAATAAATTCGACGTTTCAAACCCCAGGATGTATTTCATAGTTGTTGTTGTTGTTGTTGTCTGTCCTAGGGCACCCCGGAGGTGCATAGGGCCTCCACAAGATCCTTCCACGCCTTCCTGTCTAGAGCAACCGTCTTGGCCTCGTTCCAGCTCAGTCCTACGGCTGTCAGCTCGTTCTCTACGCTGCGCCTCCAGGTGTGTACAGGGCGTTTGCGGGCTCGCTTCCCGCCCTGAGGCCGCCACTCGAACGCGATACTGGCGTTGTTCGTATCCCCTCTTCGCAGGGTATGACCGATCCATCTCCACTTCCGCAGCGCTACTTCTTGGACGATCGGAGGTTGTCGGCACATACTCCACAAATCCTCATTTCTTATAGTCTTCGGCCAGAATATGCGGAGGATCGACCGGACCGTATTTCATAGTTGACCCAGGTGAAGTGGCAATCTAGCGATGTTCAAACAAGTTTTATATAAAATATTATTGTACTTTACGAGTACAGTGCTACAAGAAATTCTAGAAATTAAATGGAACATAAGGCGAAATACACTGGCAAAACCAGTTGGCTTGGCACAACAATCACATTTTTGTGAGACTTTTGTAAACATGATTTTACTTTAAAATATTTGTGGCTTAAATATTTTTCTTAACTAATAGTTTTTTTTTTCGAAGAAAAGAAATAGGAAGCATCAAAATTAATACAACAAAACGTACTTAAGCTCGGAAGATAACATTAAGCGTGTTTTAAAGGCGGCTGTGCAAAGTTTAAAGTTGACGTTCAACAAGAAACGTAAAGGACGCAGTTATGCGGCAGAAGAACGTAGGTAGGGGAAACTTGCCTAATTCGTACCCCTTAAGAGAAAATGCTAATTTCTTGGATCTACAAATAATAAAAAAAAAATCAAATGGTGTTTAAAGAATCCTCATTTAATAACGAACCAACAAAAGTAACAAGTTTAACTTAAACCTCTACAACTTCTGAGAAATAAAAGTTTAAAAAAAGTCGAAAAGGTACGATTTAGGCCTAATTGTCCCTAAAACGTACCCGTATACTCGTATATCGTACTACGTACCTATCGTACGTATTGTCTCCATGTCAAACCATGAGATCTTATAATTAGTATCGGTCTTAAATATAATCACAGCAATTGACATAAACAATCTTTGCAGTCATCACAAATAAAATTATGAGTATTTTTGTCAACCCCAGTACATAGTTCGTGAATTCAGGTTTCACAATATGTGCATTGCATCATGTCTTCTAAAGTACGAAATAAAACAAAGTGTTCAGTACGAATAAGGCACATGATAACTAACGATTTTAATTTTGCCGCGTAAAAAAAAAATGGCTGCCGGGCTGGCGTCTGTCGTCCATTATTTGAAACCGTAAAAGAGTATATAATTAAGCATAAAACTTCTAATTTACATATCTCAACATGTACGGAATTGAAAATCTTACGTATCAACCTAAAAAATTACTCGAAAAGAGCAAAATTACTAACTATTTGAATATTTTTATGTAGAAGGGCAGCGTGGAGTTGTTGTACGGGTGATGAGACATGGCGAACTAGTAGTCATGGTATAATAATATACTCCGCCTGGTACTCCATTCCCGTCTTTTCTAGGTCACCTAACTGACACGCGCTTACGTCATCATGCGACAGCGCTATATGATAATATGCGATAGCGCTATATATAGCGGCCATGTTGTTGTGACGTAGCCCCGTGTCACTCTGGGAATGGAAGACCATGTTTTATTAGACTATGCTAGTAGTGTCATTTTGTAGCACTGGCGTCGCCACTGCAGTTTCACAACTCGAGATCTTGATAGGGTACGTTTTAGGCGCAGGTACGATTAAGGAAAGTTTCCTGGATGTTTGCATCATGTGTTGCTTGTTAAAGCGCAGTGGCGCCCTCAATAAATTTCTTGTCGGTCTGTAAGAATATTTTATTTTAGATATTTAGTCAGTTGTATTTGTGTGAAAAAGCGCTGGTGGCCTAACGGTAAGAACGTGCGACTTTCAATCCGGAGGTCGCGGATTCAAACCCCGGCTCGAACCAATGAGTTTTTCGGAACTTATGTACCATTGACCGGGGTGACTTTCAAATGCAGGGGCGACTTTCAAATTCTAGTTTTTAAGCCATAATATATATTTATGCGAGATTTTTTACAGTAGGTGAATATGAATATATAGTAATCTAACTAGTTATAGGAACATTTTCAGTAAATAATGAATAATGGTAATTCTATGGCCGTTTTAAATCTATCAAAGTAACCCCAAATTTTCCAAAGTCACCCCGGTCACTTTGTGTAGTGGGAATTATAGTTTTGATACTAGAAAATATTTTTTTATTTTCTGTGCACACGTAAGGTACCTAAGGATAAGTACTCAAAGTCAGCTAACAAAATTTCTACCACTATGTAAAATACAGTCAACGATAAACACATATGTTAACACTTTCTCACCATATACCATTGTAACAAGGCGAAAAATGAAATGTAGTGTAAATAAGACCTAGCTCGATAATACCGTAATATTAATCCATCACCAAAAAAAAAACATAAGTACTATGCCGAATATGCTAAATGCTAAGTATCAAAATATTTATAGAGCACCAAACTCCTAATTTGTTTACATTTGTTTAGTAGTTGTAAACATTGCAGTTTTTCGTTACACAACGCTACACGTCGACTTCGCACATTGTCGTAATTATTTACGAGCTTAAATAATAGTTTGCGAACCTCACTCAGTATAGACATTATTAATATTATTAAAAAAACCCTTCTAAACCGCAAACAATTTGAATGAATGACATAAATTGACAACTGACTTTTAGCTTTTTTTTTAATCATAGACAATTGGTGATACAAAAACGAAATATCTGTCAACAATTTTTGGCTAGACAGACTTCTATACTGATACTCGTATAAATCATTATAAAAGATGACCTAAATCCCCACGGTCGTATCTCGTTCTCATCTTTAAATTTATAATAAGTTTGTATTTCTTACACAATAAGATTGGAATCCTTTGGCGTGCGAATACTCGTATTGTTATTACCTATAAAACTCCGAAGATAATAATATGATTTTCTAGAACAAGAGCAATATTATTCAGGTTTAAAATTGATGTCTTCTCATAACATCTGAATAAATATAAAGCAGTTCCGTTGCTTAGGTATTGACATACAACACACAGCCACGACATTGCGCGACCAGCGGCGGCGGCTGCGGCAACCATAGGTTAGAACGAAAGGTCCGATCGCTGTCTCGGTCCAACCTATGGTTGCCGCCGCCGTCGCCGCCGGTCACGCAATGTCGTGGCTGGGCCATCAAAGTGATGTAAGCTGTCAATTTCCTTGAAAAAAACAATGACGCCGCATTAATGCCGCGATTTATGACATTCATTCCGTCACGCGTTTTATCACGGAAATTGACAGAAATATCCGGGCAGTAACATCGATTTTGACACTTGCGGCGAAACTCCTCCCTTCGGGCAAAGTCGGCTCCGTTCGGCTCAGCATTGCTCCGAGCAATTACACGACTTGACGTCCCTTTGCGTGCACGATCACAGATAAGATAATGGCTTGAATTTTGACAACCCTAAATAGCCGAAAGGGATAGTGCCATATATTAGAAAGGGAGAGCGTGATTCGTCCCTGAACCGATGTTAAACTTCGGTTTTGTAGGAAGTTTCCTTTCTGTACGGTATGCGGTATTTTTTCCAGAATCAATGCAGCTGACCGTACTCTTTGCTCTGATAAGCACATACTTATAAATAAATCACCGCCTGCCTTCTTATTTTTCCCATTACGTGTTTAAAATTTTACATTAACCGTGACGTTCCCGTGTAAACATGCAATGTTTAAAGTATAATTACGCATTTATAATTCATGAGTGAACATGAATTCTGCGTGTAACGGAATTTCCTCGATTTAATGTTTAAATTAAAAAGAAACGTGGCGAAGGATGGTCGTTACTGCTGAAATTTGAAACATTTACATAATTATATACCAAGCAATTATATTCTGAATTATTTTGCATTTTCAACCCACCTAGCCGTATCACCTTCTCACATTGTTTGCCTTGAGCACAGAAAAAATAATAGTACTAGGTACAGAAGGTTCACTCTCTAACAAAACGCGTCTATTACGACAGATGTGACCGCAAGGTGGCGCAAGCGCGAGCAGGCGTCCGTTCTGTAGCGGTGCGCGGCAACTATTATGGCTAGACACCAAGATTGGTGTGGGCTGCATGGACTTGTAGCGACGCGACGAAATCGCGAAGTGAGCCATGTCTGCCATGAGCTTATTTTGATTTTTACAATTTGTTACAGTTCTTATCTTATTTTCTTTTTTAAATCGCTCCCGCTGATTGGTGCATGCGGGTGGATTTCAAAATCCAGCGAAAACTTATGGTTCGGTCTTTATAAAAAAAACTAGTAGGTTGTGCGAGTTGCAACTTTTTTATATGTTTTTAAGAACTATTATCTTCATGTTCCTTCAATTACCATCTCCAATAACTTAATAGTTTTTTTTATATAAAATGTTTTATGTGTCTAAAATCATCACCGTCGACCGGAAAAATCTGAACCTTTTTGTTTGCAGTGAAAATTATAGCATACCTATCGTACGATTGCGATTTTTCTTTTACTTATATCTTTTCCATGTTGTAGTTTAACACATGAAAAAATATGCAATAATTCCTTCACCGAGAAAGTACATTTAAAAATATTTAAAATTTTGTCACGAATATTCGTCAACACCGTCATGGTAATGTCAATGTGAGCTTATCTCGGTGTATGAACAACGAAATACCGCCAAAGGTCCTTGCCCTATTTTTCACTTTAGTATAGAATGCCAAAAATGATTTCACTATAAAGTCACATCACTGAATCGTGAGAAATATTACGAACAAATTTGTAAAACGTAGTTTGTCACAACAGAGCGTCATCACCGTTATGCTTTGGTTTAAAAAAGTTACAAATGATATATTAGAAATAATTACTGAAATGAATGGCAAACTACATGAAGTTTATTGTGTAGCATAGACATTAACTACTATTATTCGTATTCTAGAAATAAAAACAAGAAACTCTCAAATCGTCAACACCATACCCGTCATCACCGGGAAAAAATGACGACCGGTGATGATTTCATGTGTATGGTGATGACGGTTCTCAGAAACTTTTCTAGTTATTTTGCTATAATTCATTATGAAATTAAGCTGTATGTTTGAAAAACGTTCTCTATGTCTTCTAACACTATATAATGTCTACCTTATAAATGTAGAATAAATGTAGAAGAAGATATAACTATTTTTTTCACACTAGAGGATGCTTAGTTTTTATTTAACATTTTGACTGAAGTAGGCAAAATTTAGGTCATTTAGAACTTAGAACATACAAATGTTTTTTTTTTATAATCTAATAATGTAAATCGTGCAACTTAGAGTCTGTAATTGTATGTTAGTCGTGTTAAAACAAAGTATTAAAACAAGCAACATATATTAAGTTTTAAGCGACCATAGGCTACGGTACTGGCTCACTATCGTGATGGCTTTATGTTTTTTGATAATATTATATTAATTGATGTATATAATTACAGCAATTAATAATTATACCATTGGGTAGTCACCGGACCCAATACCTAACATTTTGTAACTTATGACATGCATTACAAGTAGGGGTCTTGCAACTTATAAAACACTGATTATATATTAATGTTTAGCTATTAAACAACATATATATGGATTTAAATCATTATAGCTATTTTTAAAGTTAATTAATAAAACAACAAAAATACAAACTTGTGCAATGAATCAAACTATCAAAAAAAAGTAATATATCATAAAAATTAAGCTCATTGGTAAGCCAGTAATTTTATAATATGACATAAATACCAAGTTATGCAGTAGATAAAAGAAGATGCGGGTTTAAACTGATAATAAGAGTACAATATTGTTAATATGATTTAACATTGAAAAGACCCAAAAAAATAAATGAATACATAAATTGCCTATTTCGGAACATAAATTATTTAAAATTATACAATAAAAATACTTGTTATATATTTATTTATATGAATAAAATGTATTTTTTATAATTTTCTAAAAATAATTTACGTAGCTAGTCTTATGTTCAAAAACATGTTATTTGTAATGTTTATTAAAGTTCTAAAGTCTTACAATTAAAAAAAGTTTTTGTTTTTTTAATATGTTTTTAATACATATGTAAATTAGTTCCCAAATCGTCATTACCGTACATGCAGTGTCATTACCGTCTATAAAAGAGTCATTACCATACCATGGTTGTCATCACCATCTTGCGTTTTTATTTTCCGAAAGCGATAACTTCAAATATAAGCCACAAATGATTGTATAAATACCATACATATCCTCAATATACAACCCCCCATTACTTTACCCAGCTAGAATCGTGTTAAATTAAACATTGAAAAAAATTAATTTTTTGTATGGTGAAATTTTTTGTGCTGAAATCCACCCATGCGATATTAAGTGAGATGCACGCCAGTCGACAAGATGATCGCCAAGGTCGTGTCAAAACCAGTTCCAAACCATGACAAGTTGTATCAGAATCGGCCTACCCAGAGTTGTTTAATGTATATGTTTGAATTTTCGTATTATGTCAACACAAGTTATTAAATGTTAATTCTAAAACTAATTTATGTGAAGAGTGCCTGGGGCCATCGTGACAGGACATTATCAAAGCTTTGGTGCCTCACGATACACGGCCAAGATAAAGGATAAGGCTCTTTGGCTCGTAATTCACGTTTCAGTATTATATTACATGTTGTTAAATAACTTTTGACTTTAATGAGCTTAAAATGGTAGGTACCGTAATACTACCCAACCTTAGAGCATAAGGATAAGGCGAAAAATCCTGCGTAAAAATCTCAAAAATCGAGGTTTCGTACTCCTCTGTTTCCTCCTCCAAAACTTGACCAATCGTAGCCAAATTTGGAAATCTAAATGATTATAAAATTATCTGTGTCGGACCGTTTTGCTTTTTTGGCTAATTGATATCAGTTTTGAATGCCACGCCTCTCATTGCGGCATAGTCAATTAGGCCATTTTGGCCATTTTTGAAGGGCTCTAGCGCCTTAAAAAACAAAAATATCAAAAAAAGCAAAACGGTCCGACACAGATATTGACAGTATTAATCTGTGTTGAAAAAATCATTGCTCTAGCTTAAAAAACCACGGAGGAAAACGAGGTGTACGTTTGTATGGAGAAATGACCACTCCCGTTGGCTCTTAACTCGAATATCTTCGTTCAGGTGTGACAATTATTCGAATATCGAATTTCTATGGAAAAATATTTATAAAAATTGAAGGAAAACTCAGACTCAGTGCAAGGTTGATCTGTGTAAGATTGTCCCCAAATATTTATATTTAAAGGTTTGTACCCTCAAACCAGCCAGTATTTTGTACCTCTGTGGTTTGTCTAGCGTATTTCATGCATGAAATAACTTAGTTCCAATGTCTTTTTATACTGCACGACGTTAAAAGGAAACGGGCATATCTACAAATTAAAAATAACAAACGTTTATTTTGCTTTGCCGCTACTAATTTTGCTTTAAGTAATTGCTTGTTCAACCCAGCTTTAATGTAAACTGTAAAAGTTTCAGATTCTACAAGCTTTTATTTAACTGTTCTTAGTTAAAAGAACAGTTTCCGAGAATACTGAACTTAATAGGAATAATACGTTAGAGAAATAATAGAAATAGTCGTTCATTTTTACTATCTCAACTGGACTATATATTATGTTGTTGTAACAACTAAATGTAGTTCCGGAGCCTTACGTAGAAAAGATTAATAGCAAATTAGTTACCCTACCCTAAAGTATCCCAATATTAGATAAAAACTAATAAAAATAATGGTCGGTTGTCTTTTGTTTGTTATCAATCAAAAGTATAATAATATTCAACAAAAATCTCCTTCTTTGAATAGTCGAATATTCAGATCTTAACGAGTCTATTCGAAGTCGATCTAGTCTTTAAAGAAAGTAAAGAATTTTTGTCAATAGTAGAGTGATTTGAACAACATTCTGGAGGGTTTTTTTTTAATCTTTATTTAGGAAAAAAGGAGTCTAGAGGCTACAGCGACGGAATATGTGTGAAGATACTAAAGACGAAGCTCGAAAAATTACTGACTGATATCTATGTTTAACATAATTATATCACTAAAAGTTACTCCTTCTCCATAAATATACTCCGCCCCAGCTTTGAATATTACCCGAAGATAGATAGAAAAGAAATGTGATTGGTCATTAAAAGTTTTTATTGGCTAAATTAAAATCAAATAATATGTAAAGTCGGAAAGCGGCTAAGTTCAAATGGGACTGGGCTGGTCATGTCTGCCGAATGCCGGACGACTTGTGGGCCAAGTTAACCACGGAGTGGGAGCCCCACGAGTCTAACCGGGGAGCCGGCTCGTCGGCGATGGCGGGATAACTTGGACTCCTTGTTGAGAGGCTGGCCAGATATTGCACTAAATAGAGACGAGTGGAGGAAGAGGGGGGAGGCCTTTGCCCAGCAGTGGGACACGGTGGGCTATGAAAAATAATAATAATATATAAAGTCTCTTGCACGGCATTACAATAGGTTATTTGACGTTGTCAACATGCGCGCAGTACAGTCATTTTTGGGTCATTCTCTGAGAGTCTGCGGTTGCGTCTAATTGCCACCAGTCTTTTCATTCATTTTGTATGGGTCGCGGCAATTATACTCTGTATCTTTAGGTAGGTATTTAAATAAAAGTAAACAAATAATTTGTAAATTTTCGGGTAGTTATAACGTTTATTGGTTAACGAACCAAATACACAACCACCTGGATCTGTCACGGAACGACCTGACTTTGACCTACTTACATTATTTGATCATGTTATGTTTTCATCTATCCTCAACTGGCTTTAGGTCACTTGAGGAGCCATTTGAGGGTAGATTATGTTTACTTTTATTTAAATCCCTAAAGATAAATACTATAGACCGCAGACATATTTTTAGAGAATGATCCTATTCATCAGACTTCCATAGTTATTTTAGTTCGTCGGGAGGCTTTCATTAAATCAACAATAAAGTAACTTGCCAAATAATTCCCCAGTTGATTACCAAAACTCTATTTTAACAGTGTTTACTTTAAACATACATTTTTCTTTATGACTTCGCCTAATGAAAACGTTGAATTTGAAATGCTAAACTGGCCCCGCTGTTAAAGGTACCGCTCTTAGAGCATTTAATAACCGGAGTCGCCTTTAAAAGCTTATCCCTCTGCCGTAACCTTGCGCAATTGTGCAAACTTTTGTATGGACTGACATGGGTATATGTACGTTACTTACAAATCCTGTAGAAATAGTAATTCATTTGACGTCCCCTCCGCTGCAAAAATCGGTAGTCTGTTTTGTACAGAAAATGACAGCCAAGGCGTCTCCAGTTACTAAATCGTCGTGTGAGAATACGTTTGTGTCATACGCCACTTACATGGTTTGCAGGAGAGCGAAAACAAGCAAAAAAAAATATTTTTCGGAAAGTTTTACATTTAGGAAATATTTAACGTATTTATCATTTAGGCATATATGTTTACTATTTATAGCAGGTACCAAACAAATATTGTGAATACAGTGGTAATCATGAAATAAAAGCATTTTTAGTATTACCATATCCGTTTTTGATGAGTAAATGTTAAACGCATAATGTATGATATGACACAAAAGTTGTGGATATGTCACACTTTTGTGATAATTTTCTGTTAACAAGAGTGTAATTATCCTATAGTAAAATGCGGATATGGCACAACATTTTTCAAAAATAGTTTTTTTCATAAACCGATTAGTGTTAATTATAGCAATTTTTTTTGTTATTTTAGGAATCACTAAAAACGATTTTCTCAAAAATGGTTATGGCACAAACGTATTCTCAGCCGACGAAATGCTCTAAGGTACCGCTTATTGCTCGCGATGAAATATTTCAAGTGACTAGGATTTATCATAATATTATCAGGCTATGCTTTTAAGAAAATTATGGCGTTTGTATAAAATATGAATAAACAGTTTGAGACACAAATGAGATATTATTACAACCTTTTGAGATACCTATAATAAAATACCTGCTTAATAATCTATTGATACCTACAATATTTAAGTTATTAAACCTGTTGCTGTATTTAGCCTGTTGTTTAACCTCTTCTGTATTTTTTGTATTGTTTTCTGTAATAAGGTGTACAATAAAGAGTATTTGTATTACTTACTTGGTTGGCGCGGTGACCCAAATGAGTCTTGGCCTCCAACACAAGAGCACGCCACTTTGATCGGTCCAGAGCGGTATCCCGCCAGCTTTCGCCGACGCCGAGCTCACGGAGATCTGCCCCCACTCTATCTGCCCAACGGTATTTAGGACGACCAACAGGACGGCGCCCAGTTGGTCGACCCATGTAGGCCCTTTTGGCTGCCCGATCTTCACCCATCCTTGTATTTGTATTGTATTGTTATATTTGTTATCATTAAATATTGCAAATGTTGTCACTATCAAGCTAAATAATGATTCGTAATGAATCATTCAATTCATTTAATTTAGGTCAATATAGGATGGTATTTATTTCAGGTACATGTGCAGTGCCAATGGAGTAATATTAGGTGTCTCACGTTTAAACAAACTGGGTTATTGAATGGAAAACCTAAACATGGTATTGGCGGTAAAATAGACTGATTCCGATTGATATACACACTATTTTATGTCCTTCCTCGGGCCTCAAAGTAACTCCATACCAAATTCCATCTAAATCGGTTCAGCGGTTTAAGCATGAAGAGGTAACAGAGAGACAGATAGAGTTACTTTCGCATCTAACTTAATTATATACGTAGGGAATAGACATGCTCGCCTTCAACATCCCGGTTCACAAATGGGAGGAACTTGCCGAGGACAGAGTCAAGTGGCGCAAACTAGTATTTGACGGGCGTAAAATTCACGATGACGCTTGGTTTAAGACACTCGCAAGTAAGCGAGCCAAGCGTCATCAGTCCGACACATGTTCGCCACGGGCACATTACACCTGCCAGGCCTGTGGGCGTGTTTGCCGCTCCCGTATTGGCTTACACAGCCACGAAAAACGTTGTCTCCCTATCTGACACTGCTTGTATAGTCAGTAATAGACTCGAAGGCCGATGATGATGAGGGAATAGTATGTAAAGTGTGACCCAGGAGACCATTGCCAACTTCTTCTTCTTCTTCCGGCCTTGTCCCATTTCTAATTGGGGTCGGCTCTCCTAATCCTCCTTCTCCAGAGATATCGTTTTTGGGTCGTCGCTGGGTCTAAATTGTTATTGGAGAGATCCTTTTTAACTGACATCCATGTAGTAAGGTGATGGTCACACTTTCTCACCCCATACCGCGTCAAATTGTCACACAGGGGGTTAAATTACCCGCCGTGATTAATTACTTATTTAGTCCGCGGCGAACTTCGGTAATGGAACCGCCTCTTTCAGGTACAGCGTTTGATGTGGCACTTGGTTCAAATACAGCAGGCATTTTGTGGCTGTTTTGCAGTTTTAATATTACGTGATAAATATTAAAAAAACAGGTCAAGTGGGAGTTGGACTCACATTCCAAGGGTTCCGTACATTAGGTACCCAATTTTTAACAATGTCAGTATTTTTTTTATGTGGAACGTGAATGAAATGTCTTTAACAAACCCGTATCAAAAACTGAGTAATTAAGTCCGACTCACGCTTGACTGCACATTTCTAAGGGCCACTTGCACCATCCCACTAACCCGGGGTTAAGCGGTTAAACCGTAAACCCAGTGTCAAATTGTACTGGTAACCATGGTAACTCCAGGTTTAACCGGTTAATCTCGGGTTAGTGGAATGGTGCAAGTGGCCCTAATAGGTTTTCCAGTCATCTATAGGTAAAGAACTATTTTGTGTATTTTTTTCAAACTTTTAGACCCAGTATGTTCGGAGACAAAGGGGGGGGGGATGGTTGGACCACGGTTGGACAGACTGACAGACAGACAGACGCACGAGTGATCCCATAAAGGTTCCGTTTTTTCCTTTTGAGGTACGTAACTTTAAAAATGCAATAAAACTGTGACTTGTGTCTTACCGTGGAATAATCCTTTTATGTTGGTATCTATTTGTGTATGTATTGTAGTTAACCTCTATATAGGTACCCATAGCAATCTTTGCTTAGTTTGGTCCTTATATTCCTTCCTTTTGTTTACACGCCTCACGTGGAAGAATTCTTCTTCTGGTAAGCTTCGGTAGCTCAGTTGGTTACGAGCGATCGGGCCGGTGTTCCAAAAAGTCACGAGTACGGCTACCACCAGTTTTGACGTTGACATATTATTATAAGCTCGCGTCTACGTAACTTACTTTCTGTACATCTCGCTTGCATTAATATGCGAGTACGAGCGAGCATAGAAAGTATGTTACTTAGACGTGAGTCAATGTCAAAACTGGTGGTAGTGGTAGAGTTCGAATCTTGCCGAAACATCAATGGCAAAGTTAGGTTTCACGACGTTACGGTAGATACTCTTGCCAACCCTGATTTTCAATGAATAGATAAAATAGTTTGATGATGATGCAAACAGTGAGAACAATGAATTTTAAGAAAAATAAATACTTTTATACGAATAAATTGTACATTTTTAACGCAAAGAAGAAGTCGTTTCCCGTGGACATCCGGTGATAAAACTTGGAAGGCAGAATAATGTCGTGCTATTTCTACACACGCTCGCAAAATGTACACGTGCAACTAGTCCAAAAAATTAAAATTGAAATTTAAAATTGTTTTTTTATTTATTTATTTAATTTATGAATGAAAATATGACGTCTATAATAACAAATTTCAATTTCAATTTCAATAATTTATTCATAAAATCAATACAATTTTACACGTCATAATTATAATAATGTACATTATTATTCTATATTTAAAATACATTATTTCACATATACATTTCGTTATTAAAATTAAGTAAGAAGTGCATACATTATTATAAATTCACAACGAAGAATTCATTCAACGAATAGTAGGCAGCAGAGACTAGGTATTTTTTAAGTTTGAGTACGAATGTGTTATTGCTATTCGCAGTTTTTATGTCTTCAGTTCAGAGACTCGGTTGTAGATTTTTGGGCCAATTGTGTGCAGACATTTTTTAGATTTAGCTAGCCGTGTGCAAAGTAAGGGAGTTCACTTTGTTGTATTCAACTCGATGCTAAGTTAGCTTAATCAAAATCAAAAATACTGACAGATATGTGCATAAGGTGGTGATACTAGTGCTCGACATGCTAATGCCCAATAGATGACACCCTGCTGTCACCTCTATTGACAATGACTTAAGTTTCAAGGTGATATGTACTGGGACCGCATCGAGCACCAGTGTACCACCACCGTACCACCACCTTACCTTACTACAGACCATTTACAGACTATAGTTGTATCTATTTCACTTCTAGCAAAATATACCATTACTGGATTGCTTACATAAGGAATCTATTTTAAACTTATTTATTTTAGTTATCGACTCCTTAGATAGTTTTTTTTTAGATTTAGATTAATTTTCAATTCATCTTTCCTAGAACCAACAATTTGTCATTTTTCAACACAAAGCTTTCTTAGTGTTAGAAATGTCATAATATTATGGCTACTTAAGTTGCTTTACTGTGGCGACATTACTGCTGTATTTCCATGACAAAATGAGTGACGAATCGAATGTCATAGGTAATTGTGGCAGTCATGCGGCGGCGAAACTTTATCAAGGAAATTGAAGATATTGCGCCCGCGCCAAGGCTTCAGGAGTGGTCGCCACAGCAATGAAGTTGCAGTTACCATCCGAACGTTGACGTTCGGATAGCAACTGCAGCTGTATTACTGTTACGACATTACTGTGGCGGCGTTGTCACGGCTGTATCTGTCAATTTACTTGATAAAATTAGTGACGTTCGCCGCCGCATTTTTGATCGTCGTGGAATGATTTGTACGGTAAAACATCGCTTGGGCTCCTCCCTTCCGACGTGTCGGAAGCCGGTGTTGCTCGAAAGTGGGCGCACTGTATTGGCTGCCTTGTGAGTCGGTCTCGCGTGACCAACATAATTACGCCGCACTTAAAAGGCTACGTTTTATTTACTGAGGGGTGAGACTACATTAATTCGGGGCCATAAACAAATCAAGATAAGAAACCCTTATGCTTTATACCTGTTTACATTATTTATAATCTCGACACATGATATGTGTTTATTTTATAGTACCTGACATATCGCTGGCCCAATTTACAGGGTTCCATGTTTCACTTTTATCGAAATTCGAACTTTAGGATACGTCAATTAATAGATCTAGAAACGATATGGATTAGATGTGTCAGTGTCAAAAGTGACGTTTGTGTTTGAAGAAACGTCACATTTGACACTAGCGACAAGCACGTATGCATTTTCATAAAAGCCTCATGCTACCTATTTAAATAGGTAGGTAGATGGAGTTTGAAAGTTCCACAATAACCGACCAATTCCGATTTATCGATGTTTAATTTTTAAGACCATTCGGATTAAAGGCAAGAAGATGAATAAGTTTAATAAGACTTGTTAGAGTCTATGCGGAAAGAGAAGAGACTTTTCTTTTTCCGAACCGACTCTACCACCATTTGACTGCCATAAAAATATAGACGCGCTGTCACTACAAAATCGGTAAGTACAGAGTTAGATGAGATACACTCTAGCTGTGAAAAGCACCTTTGCCAGGTGAGAGCTAAAAGGAACAAAGCAACTCTATTAACTCCTACAGCCGTCCGCCTGGCTTGAATGCTTCGGACGCATGCATCGGCCGATTACCAGCAAAGTGGCGTTAGAACAACTCGCATTCACTTCGGCCATATTGTCCCATTGTCTCGCTTTGTTCGGCCGCACAATGGGTAGAAAAATTGGCTTTCCATTGCCTTGTTAATTTATTTCATAATAGATCGGGGATGTCAGTTTAACTGGGTGGGATTCTTTTTGCTATGCGTTCTAAAGGCCTGGTGGATATCCAGTCGTAGTAGGTCCCATAATTTTGTTTAAAACTTGCTTTATAGCAAAAATACCGCCTGTTGCTACCTATTTTGTTTACCTTTACATCTTATTACACAGTTTATTATCTTTTTGTGTCAATGCAGAATTTATTAACTTAAAAAATCTGAGAGGAGAAAACAGCAGTTTCCCTGTTATTACATTTATCTTTCTTAAAACTGTTCACAAAATTACTTTTACAATATCCGAAGCAAACTTTGCAAATTGCGTACAAGAAATGTGGAATTTTTATTTAAAAATGTTTTAAACCGAAGTTGGAAATCGAAAGTTACCGTGGAACAAATTTCGTGCAAAATTTCCCTTTAAACTGTAGAAGTTTGGTTTGTTTTCGAACATAAAATGAAATACTTACTTCTTTTGAGTTTTTTGTGGAAATTTGAACTTTGTGAAGCTAATAATAAGGTGATTTTTAGTCTGAGTTTCCTAGAGTTCACAAAGTAAACATTTGGAATCGAGGGTGTACTTGGCACACGGTGGAAAGTGTGCCAAAGTTTGCGAGTTACGTGATTACATTATGCTTGTGGATTTATTAATGTATGTCTTTATGGTTTCCTTGCATTGATTTATTGATTATTACTATGAAAGGACCTTAACCTTGTGAAGCCATAGGTACAAAATATTGCACGAGCGTCGAAAAGTTTCCAGACTTTTGATAATTAGCTATAATTTTATCTTAGAAGAGTCCGTTTTTGTAATTACAAGACAATCAATTACTTTACGAGTACATGAGTCAGAATATACAGTACTACCCAAACACACCTCATATTATATTTTCAGTATAAACTTTATGAATAAATTAAGATTCTAAATTCAACAACAAACCATTTGCTTGTGTTAATCATAAAGAAAAAAAGAAGTTACTAACATATTTTACTACTAATGCATTTGTAGATGCTTAGTAGGTACTTAGGACACTTAGGTACTATTAATTTTCTATCTTTTTTTAAATTTGCCACCAGCTTAATCTCATTAGCATCACCACAGTCATCGTTGCTCGCAACGCATAAATAAATCCCTATAAATCCCAAGTTTAATATATGGACGACGACATTAAATAACAGGATTCCGGCGTCCATAAAAATTAACCGCCCTCTCATTAATCATTTGGGTTGGAAACTTAATTATTTTTTAATGAAATAAAAGGCACTCCAAGTAACGAGTTTTATTGGATCAGGATGCAAATTTTTCACAGTTTGTTATGGAGATGGAGCCAGTTTCCGTGGATAAATCAAGTTATTAGGGCGGATGTATTCAAAACGTTTTGCGGATTTTATTAGTTGAATTTACATCGTGTGAACTTTATAGCAGTCTTAACCATTTAGAAGGGCAAGAATAGTAGACTTCGTTTAATAGGATCACATTTAACATTGATTTTTTAACTTGCTTTTATATTTTTTAGCGCAACGCGACTCAGCAAGTCTCATATAATCACTCATAAAAAAACTACACTCTTGATACCACTACATTTATCGCAAGTAAGTAAACGTCTCTTAAAACTGCTAAGACTTATTTTTAAGAGGAAAGATTACCTAATAAAAAAAGTATAAAGCAAATCAATAGTGGAACATACACAGAGCAAAACTGGGATACGTTTCTATGGAAAAGCGGGAAACCTTTATATTTCCGATAGTTGCACCGTCGCGTCGACCGACCGTCCACCGTGTTTTCCACCTTCATATTCGCTGACTAATTGATTCCACGAAGACGAAATACGGGTTCAAATCTGTAGTTCAGTGGTTAGAATTCCCAATTTGTTCAATCAATATAGTCTCTCGGTTTGTACCTAAATATACTCTGAATTTTGTAGTTCCGGTGTTTCTGAAAGCAAAAATTATTCTTTTGCATTTCTATTGTGAATTTCTGTGATATAAGAAACAAGAATAATGTTGAATATGAGGGTTTCGTAGAAAATGAGAAAGATTATTTTCAAAACTCGTTAGTTATTATCTTATCTTATCTTATTGTTTTCGGGGGCCCTTGCGGATACACTTCGACCCATAGGGATCTTTTGTGCAGTTACCCCCTAGAAGAGATCCGTCAACTACTCAAGAGCTTTTCCCACCATATCCATGTGTCGGATGATGGAGCTCATGGGTAGCGTTTTAAAGTCCTTTGGTTCCAGGTATCCTGCTCCAAAGTCCTTCATTCTTTGTCTGGCGAGGGCGTGACATTCACACATTAAGTGTCTTACTGTCTCTTCCTCTTCGCCACACATACGACAATCGGTGTTGTCAGAGTGTCCCATCTTGGCCAGAAATCCTTTGACCCCGTAATGGCCAGTAAACACCCCCGTTATGATTTGGAGCTGTCTTTTGCTAAGTTTCCAAAGCTTTTTGCTCCAGCCGGAGTCTATTCCTTGCATAAAGAGCTTTGCATGCTTTAGACCCGTCAGACTATCCCATTCTTCCTGGTGTTTGGTCTTGGTATGGTCTTTAATAGCCGTTGTGATGGTTCCCTGTGAGAGCCCCACGAATGGTTCCGGACCTATAAGGTTACTTACAGATCCGGCTCTGGTGAGTTCATCTGCATTTTCATTGCCTATGAATCCCTCGTGCCCTGGGATCCATACCAGTTGCACTCTGTTTTGCCTTCCAAGCTGGTTCAGGGCTTGGACGCCATTATATACCAGTCTAGAGTCCACTCTGGGAGCTTCGAGCGCTTTGAGAGCGGCCTGACTGTCGCTGAGTATATAGATATTCTTCCCTTGGGTTCGCCTAACTATATTCTCATGCACACAGGCAATTATAGCGAATGTCTCGGCTTGGAAGACAGTGGCGTAATTGCCCATGCTTATACTACTACTAAAGTCATTTGCATAAATGCCTGCCCCCGTACCAGATTCTGTCTTAGACCCATCTGTGTACCATATGATGTCGTTTTCATCAGAGATTGGTGCTTCAAGACCTTCGGTCCACTCAGCCCTTGTTGGAATTTTAACGTTAAAATTCTTATGGAACACAAACTTGGGTTGCATCTTATCGCAGCCCATGTTCGTAATCCTTTTCATGAAATTGTCACATTCCATGTTTGTGTGTTTGGTCTTTGGCTTGCTATCGCTCCAGAGGCCTGTTAGGGTCAACCTGTGTAGCGATTTCCGGGCCTCAGATTGTATCACTAGGTGTAGCGGCGAGAGGTCTAGCAGTACCTCCATCGCCGCTGTTGGCGTCGTTCTAAACGCGCCAGTAATAGCCATGCATGCCGTTCTTTGTATTTTCATAAGGGCATCCCTGCATGTGCTCTTTAGTGTCCTTGGCCACCATGCCAGGCATCCGTACAAGATGATTGGTCTTACCATCATGGTATAGATCCATCTTAGTACCTTTGGGTTTAGACCCCACGTTTTGCCATAAGCCGATCTACACATTCCAAACACTCTAAGTGCCTTGGTGGTTGTTAGTTCGACATGCTTTCTCCAGTTCAGCTCTTTATCTAGTGTAACGCCTAGATATTTCACTTCATTGGACATTTCCAGTACCCTTCCATAAAGCTTCAGCTGCTTCATGCCATTAAGGGTCTTTTTCCTGGTAAACGTAATACACCACTGTTTTGCCTGGGTTTATGGAGAGTTGATGACAGTTGCACCATCTCTCCACTTGCTTCAGTGCTTTATTCATGATTTCCGATACTGTTCCCGGGAATTTCCCGTTTACAAGAATCACTAAATCATCTGCGTACCCTACCGTATGTATTGGGCCTTTGTTTAGTTCTTCCAACAGTGAGTTAACTACCAGACTCCAGAGAGTTGGTGAGAGAACCCCACCCTGTGGACAACCCTTCGTGGCCGTAGCTAATATTTCATCTCCCATAAGGGAGGATTTTATTAGTCGGCTATTTAGCATAGTACCAATCCATCTACAGATTGTTGGTTCTATGCCGTGTTTAGATGCTGCAATATTGATTGCCTGATACGTGGTGCGGTCAAATGCCCCCTCCACGTCTATAAAAGTGGCCAGACATAGTTCTTTGTTCTCTATCGCCTGTTCCGCTCTGGTTGTCACCAGGTGTAGTGCCGTTTCAGTCGATTTACCCGGCTGATACGCACACTGCAATTGGTGCAGCGGATGCCTCTTAAGAGGACCATCCCTTATGTGTCTGTCTACCAGTTTCTCCAGTGTTTTGAGGAAAAACGATGACAGACTTATCGGCCTGTATGATTTGGCTTCTGTGTAATCTGCTTTGCCCGGTTTAGGCAAGTACGTTACCTTTACCATCCTCCACACACGCGGTACGTGTCCGAAGGCTATGCACGCTCTGTACAGTCTACCTAAGTGCGGTATTAGTACATTGGCGCCCTCTTGTAGTAGTATGGGGTAGATTCCATCTGGCCCCGGGGCTTTGTATGGTTGAAATGTGGATAGTGCCCATTGTATCTTATCGTGATCTACTACCTTTTTAGACGTGTCCCAGTTGTATCTGGTCGTGCTGATGGATTGTTCCATTGCACCGGTTCCATCGTCCGTTACGCTCTGATGTATTATCGAGCCTGGGAAGTGTGTGTCACACATAACTTTGAGGGTTTCTAGCCCCGTTTCAGTCATTCTTCCGTCACTTCTTCTAATGGAAGTGAGTGGAACTGACTTCGTTGCAGCTAGTGCCTTTGTAAGTCTCATGCCTTCCGGTATGGACCTGATTTGATCGCAATGGTTCATCCATGCTTTCCTTTTTGCTTTCCTCACAGCTTTGCTGTATTCCGTGAGTTTTCGCGCGTAATGCTCGAAGTCGTTGGTCCTTTTAGCATCATTGAAGACAGCCCTGGTTTCCTTCCGGAGTTTTGCAATCTCCGGGTTCCACCAGGGCACCTTCTTCGCCAGGATTTTCTTTTCCGGGCAGTTGTTTGTCCAAGCTGTATAGACAGCTTGCGCTATTCTGTCTGTTTCAAGTTCTATGTCAATAATAGAGTTTAACTTGCCTTTAGGGTCTCCCAGTTCCACCTCCAGGTCGCTTTTGAACGCTAACCAGTTGGTGTTCCTGGGATTCCGTTTGCGTATAATTTCTAATTGGATTTTAGTCTTATACCTGAAGCATATATATCTGTGGTCCGATAAAGAAATCTCCCCAGAGACATGCCATGAGCTAATCTTATTACTCGCGTTGTTGGACGCTAGCGTTATATCAATAACCTCCCCCCGCCTTGCATTGACGAATGTCGGTTCATTGCCTTTATTTAATAGTTGTAAAGTAGAGCTTACCAGAAAATCCAGTACCTTCTCTCCTCTTCTGTTGACATCCGAGCTCCCCCAGATGACGTGGTGAGCATTTGCATCGCAGCCGATGATCAGGTCGGTGTTCGCCTGGCTGCCGTAAGCAGCGAGATCCCTCAGTTGCCCAGTGATTGGATCCGCTGCCTCGTAGGGAAGGTAGGCTGATGAGATGATTAGTGCCTTACCCCCCCCCTTGTTTTGGATCTTGACCGTAGTCAGATCCCTGGAACAGAAAGCATGTAGAAGCAGAGCGTCAATGCCATTTTTAACATAGATACATGTCCTCATAGTACTCTCAGGACAAACATATAACAATGTCCCGCCAGTACCGTTTAAGCCTCTTATCTCGCCTTTGTAAATGTATGGTTCTTGAATAAGAGCAATATCGAATTTATCGCTTTTTAACAGCTTAGCCAGAAGGGCAGTGGCTGCTTTATTGTGCTGGAGATTAATCTGTACGCACCTTAAGCCCTCCATTGCGGCGTTTATTGTTTGGTGGTGCTGAGATCAGCAGCCACCTCCTGGACCGTGTCGTCGAAGGACATGGGTGACATGGTACCCTCCAGGTAGAGTTCCGCCAGACCACGCAGATCCTCTGAGCCCGCCATCGATGAAATCGGTGACGATGCTCGAGACATGCGCGGTCCAGCATGGTCCTCTCCTAGCTGCACCATGCCCCCGGCCTCCTCCGACTGATCCTCCGCCACCTCCACAGGTGCGTCACCGGCTGGTGGCGCCTCCCGTTCCGGGGCCCCCCCTGTCGCCACAGCGACCGTAGCCTTCTGGGCTACCTCCCCCCCCTCTCCCCCCTCCCTACACGTTAGTTATTAAAAAAAATACATTATTTAGAAAAAGTTTGTACCAAAACGTTATTCCTATTTGTTAAAAATACATATCGTACCTATTAACATTTCCAACTAAGCTTCAAATAAAAACACATATTTCATAGCTTCTCCAAACAGAAATGTAGAAATCATTATGAGTCGTGCAATCTGTGATAAAACGATAAATTCAGAAGCAGCGCTGGCATAAGCTCCACTAACAAAGGAGAGATGAGCGGTGTAAATATTAGCACGACTACAGGGATCTGTAGAAACTGTTCTTTTTTACATCTACTTCAAATAGAGGAGGTTTCTAAATCTTCGGTATCTTTGTTTTTGCTTTTGTTTTCGCCGATTGGTAATAGTAGTACATTTTGATGCAATTATATTTTAATGATAGGAGGCAAACGAGAAGATGAATCGCCTGACACCTACAAGTCCTACAACACCAGAGAACCTAGCCAAGATGCCAATCGTTTGCGCCGTAGCGAACGAAACGGTGATGTCTCTCTATCACTCTTCCATACAAGTGCCACAGAGAGGCATTAGCGTGTTCTTTGCCAGGGCGTAAACGATTAGCATTTTTGCTAGGCCCTCTGGTGAAAGTACGCGTAGTGGTCCGGAAACACAATTTTATTTAAGGTTCTAAAGTCGTATTGGTCCGAATTTACCGCGGGCGACAGTTCATTCTACAGTTTAGTTCGCACACGAAGCACGGAAGTTTTCACTTTTTGTCATACAAATTGTATAAGAAACATACAAATTTCAAAGAGCAGTGACATGGTGGAGGCGGATCTACGCGAACTTCGAGTCTACAATTGGCGAGAGGTCGCACAGGACTAGAAAAGTGGCGCTGTCTTGTGTCGGAGGCAAAGTCTCATTTTGGGTCGCTGAGCCAACGGAGTAAGTAAGTAAGTGCACTAAAATGCAAACTCAACTGTAGATAACATACCACACCATACTAAATTCTCCTATTTTAAATTTGAAGCTTGTGGTATAGTAAATTGGGATGAATTCTGTTTGTTTAAGAAAGCAATGAACCAAAAGACATGCTTTGGTTTTGTGAAAGGTTCTAATTAAATTTAAACTGATGTACGTTGTAATGCACATTGGGTCTTGCGAGATTAATTAATTTCAAAACTGTTTCTTAATTTGGTTTCCGTTTAGGTATAATAGAGAAAAAAAATTAAATACAAATTTATTTAAAATAATCTAAAATAAAAGGGAAGATGAATATGCACTCTCCACTTCCCTAGTAGCAGAAACGACTGCACCGCCGTTTTTCATTCGTCTTTTGTTTCCGACGTCATCTTCATTAACCGAGCCTTTTGCGTCGACGGTGTTTGACTACACCGGTCCTTTTTACCCTAACCAGTATAATTTGAACCACAAAACCTCAAGAATGACGCATGGTTGGAGATCAAGATATGCCAGACGGACGCGAGCGATAGGAACATCAGTTTTGCTTTTAGCAAATACTCACACTAATTATTATAAAGGCGTTCTTTGATGTTGGTTAATGCTATGTTTTTTATTAATAGTTTTATATAATGAGGTTATTATTAATTTCAAATATTTAATATATATCTCCCCGAAAATGAATTAAACAGAAATAAATAAAACGTTTTTTATCGGTACACGTCGCACGTCGCGCGCTCGATCAGTAGAGGCGCGTCGGTGCTCCTAGTCTAAGATCCTCAAAACGGATCGAAACATGTCGAGTGTTTATTAAACTCAATAATACGTGACATGGTATGAGATTAATGAGAGTAAATAATAAACCTGAATCTTAGGCTTTATTGCGCTAAAACAAAACGATAGTGTTGCATATGTGTGCGTGAGGCTGCGTCCTCACGCTGTTATTGGTTTAAATATATGGCAGTGCGCTAACGGCCGTCTGTGGTTTTACTCGCTCCTATCCCGTATTTATCAGTGGCGACTCGCGTGCGCAATCTACCCGTTCCGGAAAAAAATAAAACATGGCAAATACTAATATCGGTATTTTAACTATTTTTGATCACGCTGGCCAAAGTTGGAAGAGCTACAAAGGCAGGATTCAACAATTTTTTTTGGCTAACGATTTGGACGGGACGACAGATGCTACGGGGAAGAAGAGGAAAGCCATTCTTTTGAGCGCACTCAGCGAAGGCACGTATAAATTAGTTGAAGATTTAGCGTTGCCGAAGCAATTGGAAAGCGTGCCATTCGAGGACATTTTGACGCTTTTGGACGGACATTTTACACCGACACGGGTGGGCTTCGGGGAGCGTCATAAGTTCTACTCCGCGTCACAGCAGGTAGGCGAGTCTCACACGCAATGGGCGGCGAGGCTCCGTGGTCTGACTGCACACTGTGAATTCGCAAATGTAGAAGACGCACTGCGTGACCGGTTCCTGATGGGCATGTTGCCAGGCCGGGAGAAGGAAAAGCTTTATGCCCAGAATTTAAAAGATTTGACGCTGACTAAAGCAGTCCAGTTGGCAGAAACTATTCGGTGTGCCAGCGCGGGGGCTAAGGCGTCGGGTTCCGAACCCGGCGCTGATCAGCTGTTGAAGATATCAAAGATCCCGAAGAAAACCGAAGGTGTCGCAAAGGTTCCGTGTACGGTTTGCGGTTACACAAATCATAAGACTGCAGAGTGTCGTTTTACAAATTTCGTGTGCAAAAAGTGTCATGAAAAGGGACATTTGCGTAGAATGTGTAAAGTGAAATACGTTAATGTGGGACCAGAGGATGAGGGCGATGACGACGACGGTAAGATTTATTTTATTCGTTCATTTCGCGGAGAGCCTATGGTAGAAACCGTTACAATTCGTAAAAAAAAAATTAAGTTTGAAATTGACACTGGCAGTGCCGTCACGGTTGTACCGCAAAATACATATAATAAGAGTTTTAGTGACATTCCCTTACGATCCACGAACAAAAGGTTGCACGGTTATTCTGGGGAACGCATTCGGTGTATAGGAATGATTCCATTACCTATTTCATATGCGGGGAGCACGCATTCGATAAACGCATATGTAGTCTGCGATGAGGGCCCCGCACTACTAGGAAGAGATTTCACTTCTACATTTAATTTACAATTAACCCCTGTGCATTATTGTAGTGACGACACTACAGTTAAAAGGTTGCAAAAAGAATATCCTCAGCTTTTCTCGGATGAACTTGGGTGTTACAATAAAACTAAAATTAAATTAACTTTAAAGGAAAACTCTAAACCAGTTTTTATTAAAGCCCGGCCGATCGCGTTCGCGTTGCGAGATAAGATCGATAAGGAGATAGATAGGCTAGTCAATCTAGGCGTTCTCGTTCCAGTCGAACACTCCGAATATGCCTCCCCCATTGTTCCCGTATTAAAACGAAATGGAACTGTTAGGCTTTGCGCAGATTACTCGGTGAGTATTAATAAACAGCTAGTCGTTGAGCAATACCCGCTACCTACCGCAAATGAGTTATTTTCCAAACTGTGTGGCGGCAAACAATTTTCTAAACTCGATTTATCGATGGCATATAATCAGTTATGCTCGACGAGGCCTCACAAAATATAACGTGTATAAATACTCACCGAGGCCTTTATAAATATACAAGGTTAGTGTTCGGTCTGTCCTCGGCACCAGCGATTTTTCAGCGTGCTATGGAGGGGCTACTAGCGGGCATGGATGGCGTGTTGTGTTTGTTGGACGACGTGCTCATCACGGGCAGTGATGAAAAACAGCACCTAGACCGGTTGCACGCAGTCCTTAAGCGGTTGCAATCAGCAGGGTTAACCCTACAAAGGGAAAAATGTGTGTTTTTTCAGAACGAAGTTTCATATTTAGGGTATGTCATAAATAAAAACGGGTTAAAAAAATCATCGGACAAAATAGAAGCGATGGTAAATGCACCAAAACCTAAAAATGTTAACGAGTTACAGTCTTTCTTAGGACTCGTAAACTATTACCGGAGTTTTGTACCGGAAGCTGCAACAATCCTGAGTCCATTGTATGACTTATTAAGAAAAGGTATAAAGTGGCATTGGTCTAGCGAGCACGACAACGCGTTTGGAAAAATTAAAAGTGTCTTAGCGTCGGATCAGGTACTTGCACATTTCAATCCAAATGCGAAGGTCATCTTAACAGTTGATGCATCCCCTACCGGGCTATCCGCCATTTTATCACAAATCGAATCAGATGGCACCGAAAGACCCGTTTCCTTTGCCTCGCGCAGTCTTAACGCGGCCGAAAAACGCTACTCGCAGTTACAGAAGGAAGCCACTAGTATCGTGTTTGGTATACGTCGATATCACCAGTACCTGTACGGAAGGTCGGTACCCTTCGTTTTACGTACAGACCATAAGCCCTTAACCAGCATTTTTCATCCCGAGCGTGGCATTCCCGAAGTATCTGCGAATAGATTACAGAGATACGCAATGTTTCTAAGTGGTTATAATTACGTCATAGAATACGTACGCAGCGCTGATAACAGCGCGGACTACTTGTCGCGGGCTTGCCTGCCGCCGCCGCGAGGGGGAGGGGAGAATGCAACTCGGGTCGACCCGCGCGATGATTGCGATCGAGCTGCATACATTTGTTTTGTCACGGATGGTCATTTGCCAATTTCCGTTAATGAGCTTCGTAATGAAACTAGTAAAGACATTGTTCTCCAACAGGTAATTAAGTATAACATGAATGGCTGGCCTCATAAAGTTAACGATATAAAAATAAAACCATTTTTTTTATGTCGTACACAACTATCGATTGAGAACGGGTGTGTTATGAGGGGCCATAAAGTAGTTATACCGGAAAGGTTGCAGGGAAAAGTGTTGTCTGAATTACATACCTCTCACTTAGGTATCGTTAAAACTAAAGCGGAGGCACGTTCAAGGTTATGGTTTCCCGGTATAGACGAGGCAATAGAAAAAATGATAGGTTCGTGCGACGTTTGCATTCAATTACGGCCATCTCCGGCGCGGGTTCCATTGGCACATTGGGACCTACCCCCCACGGTATTTTTTAGGCTCCACATTGATTTCTTGGGTCCTATAAATAACCACACATATTTAATCGTTGTGGATGCATATTCCAAATGGGTGGAGGTCTATGATATGGGAAACTCGACGTCATCAATGGCGGTCGTAGATAAATTATGTGATTTTTTTTTCAAGGTTCGGATTACCTGCGGTTATCGTAAGTGATAACGGTTCATCCTTTTGTTCGCACGAGTTTACCGCCTTTTGTAACTTAAACGGTATACAACGCATGACGTCACCTGCATACCACCCGGCCAGTAACGGTCAGGCGGAAAGTATGGTCAAAGTGATTAAAAAAGGGATCAAGTCTAGTTTACTAACAGGTCGCAATGTACGGGATAGTAAGGTTAAACTATTACAGTACTTGTTCAATTACAGGAACTCCGTTCATTCTGCCACAGGCTCTTCACCAACTGAACTAGTGTATGGACGCAAACTAAGATCGCGTTTAGATCTACTGCACCCGGTTACGCCAACGCCCTCATCCTTGTCGGTCACCCTTGCTAATGTTGTCAAAAATAAACAGTGTTCGCAGAATAACAAGTTGAATAGGAAGAACAATGAAACCTTTACCACCGGTGAACGCGTTCTATACAAAAAATTTACTAACAAAAACAAGTTCACTTGGTCTAAAGGCGTGGTTGAAAAAAGACTGGGCAAAGTTTTATACTTAATAAAAGACATTACTACCTCAGTGGTTATTAAAAAACATAAAAATCATATACTTACGTACAAAGGTACTGAAAGTAGCTGGGACTATTGTGATGCACTGGATTGTGACTTACCTGAGACATCCTTACCCTCTGCACTTCAAACGCCGCCCACTCCGCCGCCGCCGCAAATGCCGCCATCGCCGCTACAAACGTTGCCGCCGCCGCCGCCGCCGCCGACGCCGCCGCCGCCGCCGCCACAAACGCTGCCACCGTCACCAACTCCACTGCCGTCACCTTTGCCGACGACAACCCATGAGCCACCGCCGGGCCCATCGCTCACGCGGACTTTGGCCCCATCATCGGACGACCCCACAGAGGGAGAAAGTAAGGCAAAGAGCGAAGTGAGAAATGAGGAGATAAACTCAGATGATGAGGATGAATTCCATGAGGCGGAAGCAGAAGGCCAGAGGCCAGATTTGCCAGACGTGCAAAGCAATGCGCCAATAGTCCCCAAAAAAATATTACGCAAGCGTACTAATATTAGTTTTAAGAAATATTTTTAAGAATTGTTTTAGGTTAGTTATGTAACTAGAGGGAGGAAGTGTTGCATATGTGTGCGTGAGGCTGCGTCCTCACGCTGTTATTGGTTTAAATATATGGCAGTGCGCTAACGGCCGTCTGTGGTTTTACTCGCTCCTATCCCGTATTTATCAGATAGGAAAATCATTCAATGACAACGTCAAATTCATGACATTCTTCCCTCCTTAGTCCTGAACGTAGTCCGACAGATGGGAAGAGGGTCGTCGAGCTCGAGCCGAACGACGTGGCTCATTCGGAATAAAAGGGCTAGGAGTTGGCTCTGTAGTCACGTCTGGAGTTCCGACATTTGGGGTTGTTTCAGTCGCGGGGTCAGAGGGCCCAGCAATGGGATCTGCAAGTACCTACCTACTTCATTTCCATGGAATTCAAAATCATGATTTGTTTCATTCTCTCCACCGTGTATAGGAGTAGGATCATTTGTGTTAGATTCCGTTAGTGGCATTGCACCCATGGGAGCCAGGTGGCGATTCGAAACTAGCAACTCCTTGCCGTTTGATAATCTCACTGAACTATAGTTGGGATTTGCTTCTATTAAATCAACATCTTCTACCAGAGGGTCGTACTTGCTTGCACGAATGATTTTTTGCCGAGGACTTTGCCGGGCTGTAGCCATGCTGGCATACATTGCCCCCACGAAGATCGTCGACAGTGGTTGAACATTCTCTCGTGCGGTGTCTTATTAGTCGAGGTGCAAAGTAAGGATCGGATGCTATGTAACGCTTGTCTCATCACAGTCTCCCACATGGTAATAGGCAAGTTTTTGCACAGCGAGGCGAATTGTTTGCCTTAGAATGCCATTCAGGTGTGGATATGCTTGTGAGGTCTGCTTTAGAGTGTAAAATGTCTTTCATTTCAGTGGACATAAAAGAAGTCCCTTTGTCCGTATGAATAGTTGCCGGATATCCATATACAGAAAATAGTTCGCTCAGGTGTTTTGTGATGGTTTCCGTGCTCATATCTGAGCTAGCATACGCAAAAGGAAATCTCGAGTATTCATCTGTAATCGTCAAAATATACTTGTTTCGGGTTGCTGATGGTATTGGCCCTTTGAAATCCATAGATAATCTCTCAGACGGAGCGGTAGCTTTTATTAAAGTCCCGGTTGATTTGCTGAATCTGGGTTTGATTTCCGCACATGTAGGGCATGATGATACGACTCCCTTTACATCATCACAGCTAAATGGCAAATTTTTAGAACTAATCCAGTGTGTTAGCCGAGCCACACCAGGATGACAAAGTGACTGATGTAATTCGTTTAGACGGTCATCGATTGACGCTGCGCAGCAAACTTGCCTTGACAGAGCGTCTGCTTCCAGTGTTTTGACGTCCTGGACGATGTTTGATGTCAAACGTATAATTTTAAAGTTCTATTCTCCATCTATGAATTTTTCTATTTCCTAGATTCCACGATTCCAGTTTGTATTCCTCCATATTCCTTAAATAAATAAATAATTAAATATTTATTACCTATGGGACATTTTTATTACACAAATTGACTAAATCCCATGTCCCACAGTAAGCTCAATAAGCCTTGTAGCGGAAGGTGCTGGTAGACCCAGCACCTTCCGCTACAAGGCTACATACGGCGTTGCGTGAACAAGAGATTTCCTTTGGCAGGATTGGTCCTTAGGCCCCAAGGATGGGTTTAAGAAGTGGAGCCACCGAGATTTTTGATGTAAATTTTTAGGGGGGGGGCTCTCAACTTGATCTTGATATCTATGTCATTTAAGCTACTAGGCCAAGTTTGGTATCGTTTTCGGATAAATCGGAGATTCCGAATTCATATATGATATCATAATGACACCATTCCGAAGTAAAAACACATAAAATATACTTTTAATCTCAAAAATCATCCCCTAAGGGTGTGAAAAGGGAGGTGGAAATTTGTATGGGGATCCAATAACCGCTGAACCGATTTTGATAAAATTTGGTATAGAGATATTTTGAGTCCCAGGGAAGAACATAGGATAGTTTTTATTAAAAAAAAAATCTCTCAACAGTGAAAAGGAAGGTGTAAGATTGTATGGGGAATCAATAACGGCTGAACCGATTTAGATGAAATCTATGTCTACATCTTTGATTTAGTTGAAAATGATACTAAACTTGACACAGAACCTATACTTAAAAAAATATTAACCTCAGACGTCACCGACCCTTAAAACTCCCCCACCCCCCACCTGCATCAAAAATCTGGGTGGCTCCACTTCTTAAATACATTTTAGGAACACAAAGATTGATTTTGCCAAAGGAAATCTCTTGTTCAGTGAACGCCGTAGTTGACCTTTTTATGGCCTGAGCACACTCCACTATTGTGTTGTTATACTAATTGAAGGACTATGCGTTAAAATGGTCCCAAAAGCAACAGAGTTGAGAGTTAGGTCATTAGATAGGTTTTTCTCTGTACTTCATTTCGTTCTATGGGCACCAAGCGGAATTCCATTGCAGAACTGAGATATTCGTATTTTAGTCAAAATGTCGTCACCCTTATTACCTAGGCAATAGAGTCCACCGCCGGGCGAGCGCGGCAAATCATTCGTCGCGCTCGCCCGGCGGTGCGCGAACATCTACCCTACTGCAATTAATTTACTTACTTGGACTCTATTGCCTAGGCAATAAGGGTGACGACATTTTGGCTAAAATACCATTTCGAAGATAATTGAAATTGTAAACATCGGCGAAAGGTCACCTTATACTTATAAAATCGTAAACACCCAGTACTAGGTAAAAGATAAGGTCATCGGGTATAATACAGCCATACTTGGTGTCAGTTCGGCACAGTTGAGGTCTGTCTGGAAGGATGAAGACTGTCCTGATCCTAGCTGGTCTGGTGGCCCTGGCGATGGCCGGTTCGAGTCCGTCTGTTCCGCACAAATATGAAGTGGAACTGAAATCTGGTAAGAGCTTTATTTTTTATATTCATTTTGTTTTAATAAATACTTTTTAAATTTAATGATAGAGACTTAAATAAATTTTCTTAATTTAACAAAATTGAAAAGCTAGTACCCCCGGATCTGGGCTTAATGCAATAATCTCCTTATCATTAAATTCATAATGTATTATTTTATTAATTTATCATAAAGTAGGTAAATAACAAAATTGTGCTACAACTATATTCCTCGACAAACTGCGATTGCAGTTTGTAGGCTCATTTAATACATTTTAAATATGTATTATATGCATTAATACTAAGCTTCTGTTAAATGAGGGCCCAGGAGACTGCAGTGTAATATTGGCGGTGGTAGAGGCATAGATGTTGCGGATAAGGTGAACATAATAATTATAAATGTGGCTTCTATGCCCTGTTTCAGTAGTGAGGTAAATGTGGATGTATGGGTTATTTTGTTTGAAGTTTGAAACCTTCGTAATAACGTCTTCGATGTTAGGAAGAGGATATGTATCTAGGTAAGTAAATATACTTGTTTACTGTTTGCGAGTAGTCTACACATACGTTTTGTGTTGCGCGCCGCCTGTCAAAAGGATCTGAGCGCATAAATTGACATGGTATGAGATTAATGAGAATAAATAATAAACCTGAATCTTAGGCTTTATTACGCTAAACCAAAAAGATATAGTCGCACCAAACAAAGTCTGCAGCGGATTCGATAGCCCACGTAGTGTAAGTGTTATGTATACGTCATAATTTCATAGAAGTTTGACGTTTAAAATGACACTTTCACTGCGTGGGCTATCAAAATCGCTGCAGACTTTTTACAGTCTGACTATAGGAAAATCATTCCATGACAACGTCAAATTCATGACAATACGCGAGTAAACCGTGTAAAATAATTATTGTAGTATAATAATTATACTAGATTTCTTATTGTTTTTTTAGTTAAGACGAATATAATATTAGACTAGGTACTGGATGACTAGTCATCTTAAAATAATATACATTGCAATAGCTATGGGAAGTACCTATACCCAAATTGATACCCGCATTGCATAAATTATCTGTATTGCTGTTTACGTTCAATCTCAAAGTAAATTCAACGCAAACAAAGATCCCCTACACACGCATAGATACGAGGTATTTTAGCGGCGAGCACCGCAACCACATAAAGTAATAGGTAGTATCTATTATAAACTCAAATAAATAGAGGTCACATACTAAAGAAAAAGTGACCAAGCCCTCCAGAGGTCGACGTCGGAATCGAACCGGTGTCGTCAGCTTACGCGGCTTACGCCCTGACTACTAAGGTAACCGCCCACGGTGGTACCATCGCAAAATCTGTCCCAGAAACTAGCGTTGTAACGAGTGAAAATAAAAAGTTGATCCGGCTAATTACAACATCTCTACTAAGTATATGTAGGTACACAAGTACTTATAATAACAAAAGCGAAAAAAAATTTGAAACACTCAAATAAAAACCTAATGCTGTCTTGAAAAGGTCGCGGCAATCATTGATAATCCCAAAACCCAATCGCTTAACGTTAAACTGTATCGTATGTTTTGCTCCATATCGTATTTCGTACTAAAACGTAGCAAGCGACTGAATTTAAATACAGCTATAAGCTCGTTCAGTACCAATGATAGGTAGTACCGTATTCTAAAGCGCTAAGACCTATTTTAGACTGGCAAAGTAAACTCAGGTGCTTTAGCAGTTATCAAACTGGATGCGATTTACACGTCGGTCTGACGTGGGAGCGGAATGTCGCTATAATACGCGCATAGCGTTGTCTCGCTCAAACATCGGAGCGACGTGCGAATCGCATTCAGTGTCACAACCGCCTTTGAGCGTGGCGCAAACAAACGAAGTACAAGATGGTAGATTACGGTTGCAAGCCGGAAATTAAACGGTCGATAGCTGCATTAATTATATTAAAAAGTTTAAAGGTAGCTCGTAGCTGTGAGACTAAAACTACTTTGAGAGCAACAGGCAAATTAAAACGTGCACTGACATCAAACCAATATTAGAATGATATTGGAATCATACTAGTTAGCTGTCATTCGGACGGGCGTTTCGCTCGGACTCTCCTTGGACTAATTAATACATGTGCGGACAAGATTGAGCGAAATGGGCCTTTTTCATTCCGTTTTTCTTTCTTTGAATTTCATAATATCCTTAACATTACATCATCTATTAGATTAGTTTTTTTCTTAACCTTTAGCTTACGAATTACGAATCTGGCTACCACGCTACAGGCATAGCCTATAGTGTGGGGCCACAGCATATTGATATTTGTTTCAAATAAATATTATTCTTATTCTATTCTAAAGGCTCGATTACTTTTAAAGATAAAGATAAAAGATTTTGATTCGTGACGATCACAAAACATGTACGAACATGTACAGACAACAACAGCAAGAACAGAAGAGAACAATAAGTGTGCATGACGAAATGGACCCAACTCAGCATAATGCTAGCTATAAAGCCAGCGCTGGTCTTCCATAGGGCCTATAAGCTTATTATATTACGCATAACTTTTAAATCGCATAACATTATTCCACATAACTGAGTACGCATAATGTTAATGCGCATAACGTAAATTGTCATAACGATGACTTGGGATAAATATAATAAGCATAAAGTTACTTTGCATAATCATTAAATGGTATAAATATAAAAGGCAAATTAATAAAAATGTAGACAGAGCGGCTCGAATTAAGGTTCAGTAGGTTCAGAGAACGAAGTTTTAAGTAAAAGTAGCGCTTTTTTAGATCACAAATATCACAATACGGTTGCCAAAAATTTAATTAGCAATCTTGAAGCCTTTCTCTAGGGACTTCAGCGATTCGAATCCAGATTTTTTGACTTTTGCTCGATAAAAAAATGCCTAAAATAGGTCTAAAATGCACTTAAAAAAATTTGCACAAAAAAATCAAAATATGAAAATTATTTCTAAAACCAAAATATTAAAAAAAACCGGTCAAGAGCGAGTCGAACTCGCGTCCCAAGGGTTCCGTACTGCACACACATTTTCGAACGAGCGAGCAAAGCGAAGTTCTTAAGTACATTCTACTGTTCGTTCAATTGTTCCACACACGGCTGGCTAGAGGCACGCCCCGGCTTTTCCGTTTTTTTATCTGAGCTATCAGAGGATATAATATTTAAAACTTCCGCGTTTTGAACACATATAAATAAATAAATTTTAGAATAAATTTTGCGTTAGACCCGTCTATAAATGTGAGTTAATATATCTTATAGTTAGTAATCTATAAATATGTATCAGAGGATAGTTACGCAATATTTTTTTTAAACTTTGTTCAAGTATTGTGTTAAGCATAGTGCCTACATTTTTTTGCATTGGTTAGGCGGATCTCTGTTATTTCAAGATAACAGGGCTATCGCGAAAATCGAAGTTCGCAAATTGCTGGCATTTCTCTCTGTCACACTAATTACGGTTTCATTGGAGTAAAAGAGAAATCTCCGCAATTTGCGAACTTCGGTGTTCGCGGTAGACCCTCTGATATACGGCAGTTCAGCCTTCTCATTTAGCTACTCGTACTTAAACCAATTATTTGTTATTATTATTTGTTCCGGTTGGAAGCGACCCGCATCCAGCGTCCTCCGGCAGCGGCAACCGGTACGAATGGAGGTCCAAGGGGGAGGCCTATGTTCAGCAGTGGACGTCTTATGGCTGAGATGATGATGATGATGATGATTATTTGTTCTGTTTGAGCACTAACCTCCTACAGCTCATCCTTCGACCTTACGTGGAGGCGCACCTCTCTCGGATGCTTCAGGCCTTCGGCCCAACGTAGAGCTTGGCCTTCGACCTTCGCACTAGCTGTCCACACCACGTTTCACGTAAACAATTGCGGTTGTGGCCCTAATAGAGCTATAACGCAATTCTTATTCTTAAGTCCGGCTCACGCTTAATTGCAGACTTCTTATACGTTTTTCCAGTAATCTATAGGTATCGGGCCCAATCGCTTAACAAAAGATAGAACAAAATCGACGATCTCCTTTGCAGGAAGCATGCACATGTCAGAGGCTCCGGGCCTTCAGGGCCTTCGACCTTCGCATTCAGACACTTGTACTATAATTGTTCTGTGTTTGAGCACTAACCTCCCGCAACTCGGCCTTCGGCCGTGTGTTTCAAAAAGTTTCTGGGGGACGCTTCGGGCCTTCGGCCCTACGCGTAGCTCGGCCTTCGGCCTTCGCAAAAGCTGTTTCACGACGTTACACTACACCACGTTTCACGTAAACCATTACGGCTGTGTCCCTAAAACAGCCCAACCGCGTTTTTTTCTTAAGTCTGACTCACGCTTGACTGTAGATTTCTAATAGGTTTTCGTGTCATCTAGAGGTGAAGAACTATTATGTGCATTTTTTTCAAAATTTTAGACCCAGTAGTATCGGAGTTAAGGGGGGGGGGGGGGGGGATGGTAATTTTTGCCTATTTTCTTAAATAACTTCTAAAATATTTCATATAAAATTATAGACAAAATATATTTGAGATCCTCAAATTAAGCCCTTTCATTTAATATGTAACACGATGTGTTTTAAAAAACTTTGTTTTTTAATTTTCTCATATTCCCCCTAAAAGTGCCCCCTATGCTTAAAATTCATTTGTTTTTATTACATGTTCGTCTTTGGGTCACAGACTTCCATATTTGTACCAAATTTCAACTTCATTGGTCCAGTAGTTTTTGAGAAAATAGGCTGTGACAGACGGACAGACAGACGCACGAGTGATCCTATAAGGGTTCCGTTTTTTCCTTTTGAGTTACGGAACCCTAAAAAAGAAGAACACGAACTTACCACGCCTTAACAATGTTTTACAGCAAAAAGATTATTATTTGTTACAAGAGCTTCGCTTCATTTCGCTCGATCCTGCCTTAACCTTGTGAACCTGACCTAACCGAGTTGGTTTTGCCCTGATCCATCTAATTCTCTTGCTTTATTAAAGTATGCTAATTCATTTTGTGCCAAATAAAGTTATAGTTAATAATGTTATGCATGGTTAAACTATGCGTATTCATTATTATGCACAATAAGAGTTATGCTTTTTTATTATTATGCCTGTTCAATGTAATGCACAATTATGTTATGCCAAATCTGTTATGCGAATTCATATTATGACAATTAATGTTAGGCGTATTAAGGGGCACCCCATTCGGTGATGCCACGACAGATAACACAAAAAGATACATATTTAAAACATTTCAAAAGATAAGTACACAGAAGAAATAAATATGAAAACAGAAAATACAAAATACAAGAAAACTAATTAAGAAAATAAACAAAACAAAATGAAAAGAAAAGCAAAAAATTTATAGTACACGTAAAATTATGAACGCGACCATACCATGCGTCAACGCCTGCCTGCAGCTGCTAGCGCCAGCGGCGACTTGCGTAACTAAAACTATCTACAAGCATGGCATGGCATGGTCGCACCATGGGAAAAGTTGAACTATAAGAAGATGGACAACACAATGTTAAGTAGGCGTAACTTAATATTATAAAGAAGTGAAAAAAGAAGCTATATGGCAAAGCAAAAGGAACAAAAAACGAACGGTAAGTTTATATAAATACGAGAGACAAAACAAGTTATATGCAACTAGTGTCATGACTCAAAGTTTCCTGTGATTTTTGGTGTAAATACATAAACTGTTTGAGTTTGCATCTAAAAGTGTTAACATTTTGCAGGTTCCTTATTGGCGGAGGAATATTATTCCAAATCTTTGCTGCTGCATATCGGATACTACCACGGAACGCTGATGTAGCATGTCGAGGTGGAAGTAGGTGTATCGCACACTGCCGGCGTTCACGCGTCCTATTGATCGTCAGCTTATCGTAAAGATATCGTGGGGCACTGAACTTCAAGACACCAAAAAGAAGACAAGCTAAATGGAGTTTGCGTCGATGCTGCATTTTTAGCATATTGTGTTTGTTGAGGAATGGAGTGACATGTGCCCTTGAAGGAATGCTGAAACAAAAACGTGCGCAGGCATTTTGGACGCGTTGAATAAGCTTCTTTGTCTAAGCAAGAAGTAGGGGACCATATACACTGTCAACATAGTTTAATTTAGAAAGAACAAGAGACTCGACTAACCTTTTACGCACATTTTCATTTATATATGGCCTTATCTTATAAAGAATTTTAAGTTTTAAAAACAGCTTCTGATAACATTAACAGTGTGGCGCTCAAACCGAAGGCTACTATCCATGAGGAGCCCGAGATTACGAGCCTCCTGAACTCGCTCAATGGATTGCCCCATCAATAACACATTGGCCGTGGGGTTAAACCTCGCTAGTTGTTGTTTGCTGCCAAAGACTAAATATTTGGTCTTGCTAGGGTTGAGCATTAGGCAGTTATTTTTGGCCCAGCATGCAATTTTGCTAAGATCGGGGTTAAGTTTTTCAATTGCACTATCTGCTTCATCTGGCTTGCAAGAAATGTACACCTGAATATCATCTGCATAAATGTGGTACTTACAGTGTGTGATCTTTTGTTGCACTTAAGACTCAATAAAGGACTCAAGACTTAAGGCTCGGAAGTTTTTTAAGCGCAGAGTCGCGTAAAAACGAGTCGAGTTCTTCAAATTTTAGACTCAAAAGACTCGAGTTCCTAATCAAGACTAGGTAGGAATATTCAGATGCTGAAAAAAGGTGGCCATTCTGTGGAAAACGCCTACCATTAGCTAGACCATTAAGGTTGTTTCGGTTTTACTAATTACTGGATCGGAAATTGCTCGAATTAGGATAAGACCGTATAAAACTGGTTATAGCCACGTAAATTCAGTTAGAACAGGAAACCGTAGGCAATGCGTTATTATTAAGATTGGTACCTATACATTAATGTTATTAATTGTATACAGTATAAAATAAATTACAAGCTAACTTATGTAAACCTACTTCTAACTGAAAACTATGCTAAATAAAACATAACAGAAAACGAGGAGAACCAAAATATTTATCTTTAAATTAAATTCAATTAAAATTACAATCTAACTAAAATGGATTTTTAAATTCATTTTTATAGCAATGAAAGCTTTTATATACGTCTTGCCTAAATTTGTGGAATCATCATCATCATTAACTTAAGAGTCATTCTCTTGTCGGTGGAGTATCTTCCAGCTTTTTCTATTTTGCACCAGCTCTTTGACTTTTTGATACGACACGACCCTTACCTTTTTCTTCACTTGATCGAAGTAACTGCGTCTGGGTTTTCTTCTGCCCCGCTTGCGTCCTATCCGCCCCTTCAGGATAGTTTATAAGAAGTGGTCGTGTCGTATTAAATTTCCAATCAGTTTTCCGCGTCTATTTGCAATAGTGATCAGGATTGATCCTATCAGTCACACTTTTTACAAATTTGTGGAATATGCTATCTGAATAAAGTCCTAAATGCATTTGCGGTTCCATCGCAACGCGCCGCGAGCGGCCTCCACGCCAGCCTAATTTTTAACCCTTAAGGCCAGGCCACACCGGCTGCGTGCGCGACGTGCACGTGCGCGTGTGCGCTAAAATGTTGGAGCCTCGCACGCACACGTCACGCAAGCGATGTGTCGTCTCTCACACTTGTTTATTATAATGCGCACGTCTACGCACGCGCACCTGGTGTGCACGGGCCTTTAAATGGAACCTTGTATGACATACTGCATGGAATTTCGGCACGCCGAGACCGCAAAGGTTGTTTCATATCTGGCGGAAATCACGTTCCAGCCATGTCTCATGGAACTATAAACATATGAGAAAATAATGTAAGGATTGAATGCTCAAGTCATGTAAATTTTTGATTCACATTTACACACATTTAAAAGTAATAAAATCTCTAAGCCCCACAATCTTACTCCTCACAGCAATAAAAACAAATAACAGTAAATTTCAAACTACTAACACACAGGCCTATTGGGATTTCGAGATAATCACAAGATCTTGAGACGATTTAGAGATCAACTAGATCTACATTAGATATCGATTAGATGTGACTTGGATATCTAAGTCATAACTTGTCGAAATCGTTCAAGAGGACCTCGAGAATCGCGGAAACGTCAAATTTGACATATCTATCTTACAAATATCTTTAAATTATCCGTATCGTAACTTGTTGAAGTCTAGTAGAAATCTAATTCATTTTCCGAATCGAGCCGACAGTCAACACTGATAATAATATAACACTTTAAACTCTCGCGTTTTGTAGGTACACATATTTAATTACACAAACGGGTCTACCGTGATTTAATTTCATTGTTTTTAACTTAAATTCCGACGTTTCAGGTGAGTTGCACCAGCTGTGGTCGTTGCAATTTAAGGTAAAAACAATGAAATTATATGGCGGTAGACCCGTTTGTGTAATTAAATACTGATAATAATATTTTAATCAATACGCCAATAAATTCTATTTAACGTCATATTCATTGAAAGCCGCAACATTTACAGATCCGACGCGTAAAAATGGAATAAAATATTTTACAATCATATAAAAAGCACTTGAAGAGATTACGGTGACGTTAACATTTTATTCAGAAATGGCGGCAGCTGCTACTTAAACGAAGTCAGAATTATGTATACATTTTTGGACTTTAATACAACGAGATAAGGTTCAAACATTACATTCGTTTGATGTAAAGTTTCCCCGTTTAAAAACGATGTAAGAGCCACGGTTTTATGAATGAAATAAGCTGTTTTGGGTGAGTGCCGTCGATGTCCAGGCTGTATGTATGGAGCTTATTCCTGACCCACCCGTTTATGGAGGAAAGTAAATGCTACTCACAAATGAGTTAACACAGTAGAATTGTTTTGGAACTTATTTAATTAAAATATACAAATAAAAGTTTGATAGGTACATATTGTATTTTAAAATGTCGTACACATTTTTACTGAATCACAGCATTGTATTTAGACCTTAATCATCGAACCGATTCTATTTTAATATTATGATAAGGTATTTATCTTGTTTTGACTCGACTTTGAGTCGTGTCATGTCATTAGACACTTACGCCTATATGTATAACGCATAAAACTTTGACAACCATCATGGCTTTCGGGTATAAAAGTGACAAAAAAAAATAGCAATATGCCATTCCATGCAAAACACGAGATCGTTGCCAATACAATTATACAACACAAAAATACTCGCTACGCTTTTTTATTGGTAGTTACATTACTGTGTTTCTCGAACTGTGGTTGCGGCGTACAGACATTACCCCCAAAATATAATTAACGTCACAAGGGTAGTTTCCGGTGGGGCAGAAAAAGCATTTTGCTGTTTTAGTGAAAGGAATGAATGAAGCGCGTATGAAAGTAAAATAAATAGTATTATACGCGGTAATTATTTTGTGATCGGTGTTTATTACTGTTTGATCATGTTCGTTATTAAACTTTTTGTTTTTCTCTGACAAACTAATATGTGTAATAGATAAGTTTTAAAAGACCTAATTAGTAAACTAAGATACTTTTGTTACAGGTAATTGCCGTTAGAATAAACAAGGAAAGCTGCGGGTAAAATCAAATAGTGTACCCTAAGGGTAACATTCCATTTCTGACCGCAGCTGCACTACTAGTACCTACTGAACGCGTCGCTGTTACTGTCAATTTCCATAGTAAAATTGACAGTAGTGCAGCTGCGGTTGGAAATGGACTGTCACCTTAAGAGTCTCTTAATTTTTTATTCAAGACAAGTATTTAGAGGAACTGGTTTTCTTTCTTTAGATTTTTCCTTAATAGTAGATTTTTTTAGATGTACGAGTACACCCCAGGCCAAATGGAAACAACGTGGTTTTCTTTAACAGCTCATGTATTTATTATCATTAGAGGGAATTACAAAAATATTGTACATAATTAAGCGCAGTTAAGAAGCTGTGATTAGTCTTAACTTAATTGATTCATTTGTGTTTCGAAAATTAAATATTAAAATTGTATTGTATTGTATTTATTGTACTTAATTCGTAGGCACACATATTATGTATAAGTCCATAGCATACGCTAACACACTTTCATGCATCTAACTTAAATAGAAATGGCTTAACTGTGGTAACACAATGGAATCAATTAACTTTAGACTAATTACAGGTGCTTAACTATGCAATACAACTTTTTGCAATTCACTCATTAATAAATATTGGTACCTAGCCAAAAACTTACAATAGGCAACTTAAAACGTAAAACTACACCCTAAGTATTGAAACAACAAAATACATTACAAATAAAATAATGAAATATAGCTTTGGGGAAAGTTACATAACTATCGCTCTTTTTAAATTGCCTTACAAAATGTTTACAACATCCCTATGATCTAAAATCGCATGCGATTTGTTGCAACGTTTGTAGAAGCTTTTAGTATTACAATATAATCCGTTTCACGCTAAAGCGACCCGAGGCATTAAGCATTAAAGAGGCCCACTGATTAACAGTCCGCCGGACGGTATCGGCCTGTCAGTTATAACAAAATTTTGACAGTTCCGAACAACTGACAGGCCGATACCGTCCGACGGACTGTTAATCAGTGGGCCCCTTAAGAGCTACAACTGACACGTTCTAAGTAACTAAGTCAAGTTAGTCCGAGCTAAGCACGTATAAACAAGGCATGAAACTCATTGCGACAAAGCGCGTTTAGACTGTTAAAATATTATAATGATTAGATATTAATTCTTGCGTCTCTGTAGCATTAAATGTCATCCTAGCAGAGTAACTTACATATCGTTTGGATACGATGACAGCTGTCATTTACATACAATAGAATTCATAACTTTAAAACGCAGAATATGCAAATACAATTACATCTTACTCTCACTATACCAAACCTACGTGAAATAAATATACTGAAGTCGGTAGTGATTATTCCTACGAATGTAGGCATTCATTTTTGTGTTTCTCATTAAGATATGGATGTGTAAGTATGTGTTTAAGTATTTATATGTATGAATCTATTATGCATATGTAAAAATACAGATGATACTTATCAGCACGCACAACACAATTAAGCAACTTACGCCATGATTCTAATTTTAATAAACGTCAAAAATGAGATCTTGATACTACTTTATACTATAAAAGTGACGTTTCTTTAAACAAAAACATATCGTATCACGATCAAATTTTTGACATTTGATAAAATAAAAAAACAGGACGTTATTATTGTAATAAATCGATTTGTGTAAGTGGCACAACATTTATTCATTTTATTAATTTATTTGCTAAAATGTACCTGTGTGAGACACAATACGTTAACCACCAATCAAATTCACACATCTCGAATCTGAATACGCTTCAGTCTAGCGATAAGAGGGTTCATTCGGGAAATGGAAAAACAATGTCAACGGCAGCGGAACAAAAACGAACCTAGTGCAGCGCTTACTCAAACGGTACTGTGCTCTAAAAGGTTATAAGTGTATTTAATACGCTGAAGCGCTGGTGGCCTAGCGGTAAGAGCGCGCGACTTTCAAGCCGGAGGTCGCGGGTTCAAACCCCGGCTCGTACCAATGAGTTTTTCGGAACTTATGTACGAAATATCATTTGATATTTACCAGTCGCTTTTCGGTGAAGGAAAACATCGTGAGGAAACCGGACTAATCCCAATAAGGCCTAGTTTCCCCTCTGGGTTGGAAGGTCAGATAGCAGTCGCTTTCGTAAAAACTAGTGCCTACGTCAATTCTTGGGATTAGTTGTCAAGCGTACCCCAGGCTCCCATGAGCCGTGGCAAAATGCCGGGACAACGCGAGGAAGAAGAAGAAGTGTATTTAATAATATAACTCGATATAGGCTTTCTAGTTAAGGGGATTAGGTCAAACGAAATAATAGCTTGAAAAACACATTTGTGATATTACACTTCTAGCCTTAAAGGGGCCCACTGATTAACAGTCCGCCGGACGGTATCGGCCTGTCAGTTGTTCGGAACTGTCAAAAATTTGTTCTAACTGACAGGCCGATACCGTCCGGCGGACTGTTAATCAGTGGGGGACTTAAGAGGTGACGTACACACAGGAAATCAGAAAGGAACAAAAAATATGGAACGGCGCACGACAATTGCGACGGGTGATAAGGCCGTTGCGAGTGTTTTTAACTCTGGAAATGAACTGCTTTTTAAAATTTTTGTCGTCAGATACCTCGGTTATGTTACCAGCTATTTTATACTAAAATTATGCTGCTATAGTATGCAGAGCATCGACAAACAACTGAAAATAAATGAAAATTAGATTATGTTTTTGTGATTTTTTCTATCGATACCAGCTTAAACCTTTTCAGGTTTTAAGCATAGAATAAATTTAAAAGTGGAAAAATTACTATCTTGGGTGAGACTTGAACTCACGGACTCTGGATCGATACTCCAGCGCCCTGCCATCTGAGCCACCAAGACCCAAGACATACCCAAGACAGTAATTTTTCCACTTTTAAATTTAAGCTTAATAGCATAGTTAGCAGACGTTTCTGATTGTTAAAAAAATTTAGGTTTTGCTTGGAAACGTAGTCTTGTTTTCGTGTGTTTTTTTATCGCATTTGCCTTTGATTAAAATATGTAGAAATCAGAATAATAACTACAATTTTGCCTTAGCCTTCTCTTACTTAAGTAGCGGTATTATATTAGCCTTAATGCACTGATTGGATTATACCCATTCACACTAAGGGCTCTTACTGAAGTGGCTAAGCGACTTAGTGGGAACCTCTGTAATTGATTTTTCTTGTAACTACTAAGCGAGGAAAATTAATCTTAAGAGTGGGTCTAAAGACTGTATTCTAAATATATACCTGATTCTGTATAAAATGTTGCTCTTCAGATCTATAATTATCTATTATTTTCATATGTGTAAGGTCAATGTGGCTAATTCCGTGATAGGGGCCATTACGTTTACTAGCGTTTTTCTCGAACAACGAACAACATTGATAATTTCGTCGACAAAGCAGTGATTGCTTTTAGTTTCAGCAATCAAAAGCAAATGTTTTTTTTTTCTACGATTTAATATCAAAGCAATATATACCCTCGTGGACGGAATAGCGTTGAAAATTTCCGGGATTAATCCTGTTTCTTTCCAAACGGCTCGTTTTTTCGGAAGTTTACGGAAAAAAACCATGAGATTTCAATTTTTCCGAAAAAAAACGAAAAAAAAAACGATTTAAACAGGTTTCAATCGGTTATTTTTCCTAATACCTACTGGTGAGTAGGTGAATGATTATATATAGACTTACTTTGCCATTGACATCGGATCGGTGTCATCGGTGTCAGTTCAGTTCAGTTGTCACAGTTGTGTCATTTACTTTAATGACTTATTGGTTTTTTTCTTTAAAAATCCGAAAAAAAACGAAAAAAAACGAAAATTTCCAAATTCCCGAAAAAAAATTGTTTTTTTCCGACATTTTCAACGCTAGGACCGAATAGTCCCTATGACGGAATTAGCCTTAATTTTGGTTTTATTTCGCTTAAACTTCATGTTCACCACACTAAATGTTTCGCATAAAAGCGGTGTTCTACATTCATTACAAACTTAATTGCTTTCCTTGCCGCATGCTACGAATAGTTTTTAATCTCTTAATCCTTCTTTTATGTTTTAGATTATCATAAAAAGAGCTTTATGGCGTTATTCATAAATGCGTTACTGGCCTGAATTAGCTATGAATCTTTGTCTTTATCTGTCATTTCGACTTATGTATTTGTAAGAAAGGGATAAAACATAATTAACCTAAATCAGGCCCGTAAAGTTTTATGAACAAAGGGGTTAAACTTTTTGTTGGAAATCATTACTTAACCCGTCGAACGAATACAACAAATTGATGCCAAACAATTTGACCTATATTGATCTGTAGTAACACACGTCTGATAGTGAGTAGCTACGACCCAAATTGAGTTAGTATCACACGTGTGATACTAGGACGATCCACGGGTTAAACAAAGCTTAAAATTGATGAAAAGTTTGGATTCATGGATGAGATAACGATAACAACAATAATACCCGTGAATGGGCACCGGTAGGTGTTCTACTTGACATCAAAATTCTCCAAATGGCCTCTACGTGTGGGATCTATATCCCCACGCACGCCATATAAATGACCGGGCTTGAAAACCCTCGAGTTTGTTACGAAGATACAACAATACATTTATTATACTCTGTATCTTTAGGTACCTAGTTAAATAAAAGTACCTAAACAAATATTTTGTATATTTTCGGGTAGTTATAACATTTATTGATTAACCAACCAAATGCAAAACCACCTGGATCTGTCACTAAACGACCTGACTTTAACCTACATTTTTTGATCATATATTGTAATGTTTTCATCTACTCTCAACTGGCTTAATAAGCTCTTACTCTTTTTTAAATACCTTATAGAAATAAACTGACAATAAGGTAAACGTACTAGTGCTCGACATGCTAATGTCCAATAGATGACACCTTGCTGTCACCTCTATTGACAATGACTTAAGTTTCAAGGTGACATGTACTGGGACCGTGTCGAGCACCAGTTCGTTTACCTTAGATGTTATAATTATGCTAAACAAATAGTCAACCCTTCAGTGCCCAAAGCCAGAAGCGAACTATGTAACTAACGTCCTCAGCTTCTGTTGTCTTGTGGTGAAAAAAATAATGTTACACTTTAAACTCTCGCGTTTTGTACACATATTTAATTACACAAACCCGTAGACCCGTTTGTGTAATTAAATATGTGTAAAAATAATGTTAACCTTTTGTAAAGCCTTGAAAAAATATAGCACAATACATGTTCTTTTTTTTCTTTTTTTTTTATCATTTATTTACATACAATATATATACAGTCTTATACATGTTCTACATTTATTTCACAACAGTACTGGGCAAGTCGCTTTTCTTACTTTTTCTTTTCACACCACCCAACGATGCCTTTTACTCCGTTTCACTTTGTAAAATGAATGTTTATTACTGAACGCACGCCACGCTCCCTTCCACGAACGCTTCCAAATCAGGGGGCCGATTCTGATATCACAATTTGATATAATGAAGAATCTATGAAAAAGGACCGCCATCGTCGATAAGGTCCCTTTTCATTGATAACGTCACAAATAAAGGCAAAATTAGGCAGCTAAATTAAGCCTACCAAAACATAAACAAAGTACTTGAGATAAAATAGGTCGACTTGTAAAATAATAATTTGACCTCTAATATTGTAAGCAGAAGCGTTAGTGGCCTAGCTCTAGCGGTAACGGAATTTTAAAATCACAGATTTCGGAATCAAACCCCGGGCCTGATTCGGTTTTTGAAATAGACATCTATTAGACATCTTTTAGACATCACCAAGATACGATAACGACATGCTTAAGATCTAACCTGTCAAGTTTGACATTTGCGCGATTCTGGAGATACCGTTGAACGATTTCCACAGGATATGACTTAGAGATCCAATTCACATCTAATAGATGATCTTACTCTATCTAACGTAAAAGTGACATTGGTTGCCCGAATTGCGCTGCAAAAGAGAACTAGTTGATATCTAAACTTTAACGTATCTAGAATGGATCTAGTACGTGTCGTCTCTTGTGAATATCTTGAAGTTCGAACGGCAGCCCGATTTATGCCAAGGAGTTCCTCGGATGTTATTTTCAAAACATCATTTGATATTTTTGTATCCTATCAGAAATTCGAAAAATGTTTATCATGTAAGGTAACTTCGGAAGTGCAATCGCAAAGCGGGGTAATTTTGAAAATTGTTAATGTCTACTAAACTAGAAGCACTTGTCGAGCATTTCTTTGGTCAGAACAAAAAACATTAAACAAAAACCGGGCAAGTGCGAGTCGGACTCGCGCACGAAGGGTTCCGTACCATAATGCAAAAAAAAAAAACGAAAAAAAAGCAAAAAAAAAAAACGGTCACCCATCCAAGTACTGACCACTCCCGACGTTGCTTTACTTTGGTCAAAAATCACGTTTGTTGTATGGGAGCCCCATTTAAATCTTTATTTTATTCTGTTTTTAGTATTTGTTGTTATAGCGGCAACAGAAATACATCATCTGTGAAAATTTCAACTGTCTAGCTATCACGGTTCGTGAGATACAGCCTGGTGACAGACGGACGGACGGACGGACGGACGGACGGACGGACGGACGGACGGACGGACGGACAGCGAAGTCTTAGTAATAGGGTCCCGTTTTACCCTTTGGGTACGGAACCCTAAAAATGGACATCTAAAATTCCAGTATTGTAAATCAATATATGATTAGACTTATGTCGACCGGGATATGGACCGTGATTAGCTTTTGTATTGTTTTCGAGATCTTTTGGATTGTTTTTGGTCCTTATCCCGGTCGATAAGTCTAGTGAAACTAACCGTGAATCATTCAAAACTGCAATATCTGATTTCAATACTGGTATTAAGAATTCGGCTGATATATTCGGCTTCGTTCGGCTGATATGATGATGATGATGATTAAGAGTTGTCCGATATTGGATGCCCTAGACAAAAAATCATATCAAAACCATATCTATTTGGTAAATCGGAATCGGCCTCGCGTTCCCTTCCACGGAAGCTTCGAAATCAGGTAACTGTAATTTGTTTCGTTTCAATGGGAGGGTGAAACGGAATGACCGGTCTTTTAGAGGCGTATTGCTTTTGAACTAATCGCGATACGTTTGTAGTTTACCGGCTTTTGGCCTTCTTTTATGTGTGTGAATAAAGGAGGGTGGAGAATCATTCTTATATCAGTTTGAGGCTTTTAGATTGTCAATTTTATCGGTGTATTACCAATGAAATAGAGTTAGACCAAGAAAAGACTGCAACGCTTCTGATAGCCCACGCAGTGCAAGTGTTATTTATACGTCATAATTTCATAGAAGTTTGACGTTTCTTACAGGCCTATTCGGATTTCGAGATAATCACAAGATCTTGAGACGATTTAGAGATCAACTAGATCTACATTAGATATCGACTAGATGTGACTTGGATATCTAAGTCATAACTTGTCGTAATCGTTCAAGAGGACCTCCATAATCGCGGAAACGTCTTGTGACATATCTATCTTACAAATATCTTTAAATTATCCATATCGTAACTTGTTGAAGTCTAGTAGAAATCTAATTCATTTTCCGAATCGAGCTGTTAGTCTAACTCTAATTCATTTTGGATTTATTATTATTTTTTTAATTTAAGTAGGTAATTGTAAAGTATAATATGAGGAAAAATCGGTATGAGATGAACATAAACTTTCATGTCATTACTTCCAATATTTTTTGTAAAATGCAGTTCTTACAGGGTGGTCCAAAAATATGTTTACCTACAAAAAATATTTTCTACTACGGCGTAGGTATTGTTAACAATTTTAACTAACTTTTGCATTTGATTAAATCAAAATAAGAACATTTTCATGATAATACGTTTTTTGTTTAGTTAAATGATTGTAGTTTTAATGTTTCATGACATTTTTTATGAATTGTAGTAAGTAGGTATGTATTAAAATACATATATCTAAAAAACTTGTCAACGTATTTCTCGGCTATCTGTTGTAATGTACCTACCTATTTCTATAAAAGAACTAATATCACAAAAGATCATAAAATGAAAAGATTAATTTAAATTTGCAGCTTGCTTTATATTAACCGTTTAACGGTTTAATCGAACGTTAAATTAAAATTGATACTGACAATTAATCATTCCGTTGTAATAATAACTTTCAAAGATGGCGTCGTGTATAGCTTACCGCGCAAAATGCAATTACATTACAGTGAAACCTGGATAAATGGAAATTCGTAGAATCGAATTTTGAGTATATATTATTCTACTTAGCGAGTTTCAATTTATTCAGGTAGTTATATATCACAGGAATTACCTGAAGTAATTTTCAGACTTGTCTGGGTTGATGTTAACATATTAAGAGGAAATGCGTTGTTAATTTCTGTGATTCTGCAGTTCGTGAATTATCACGAAAGCAGCTGACACCAATGAAATGAACGAAACTTTCATTGTATAAGTGACACTTGTGTCAGTATACAGTCAGAGCCACCATAGATATTTTCATTCACTCATTCCATTCGTGCCAGCTCTTGTGAATCGACCTGTAGAAAAACCATCCTGTATACCAACGCAGCACAGGTACTTATAATATTCGCCTTGCATTTCTGCCTAAATTAAGCTCCATACTATATCCAGAATGATGCTAAACGTGTTAAATTAAACATTGTTCGTACTCATAAAGGCGCGTTTTACCCCCTCGGGCGGTAATGGAACTCGTTTGGTGTGATTAAAAAAGTTTCAGTCCGGTTTTTTTGTCTGACTCTCCCTTGTCTGTTTGTAACGTTTCACGGCTTATTAAAGTTTACATTAAATTAAAAAGGGTCTTGGTTTTTTGTTTTAATAAATGCCATCGTGTCCGTCTGATATTTGAATTTTTTATTGTTGTTTTAAAAGTATGATACCTGTGTTATACGGAAAATTATTAATTTGCCTTTGAATCAACAATGAATAAAGTTAGTACACGCTAATTTTAGATGGCGCTCCTTCTTAATACTGTATTCGATAAAGTCGATGAATAATTATAGCTTGCAGCAATATTTCCCTTGTTTTGGAACCATCGTTAATTTTTTTTATTCATCACCCTTGCTTGTAAAAGGTGTTATTACACATAGGCGATGCGGTCCGTAAATCCTACATTACTCCACTTCGCTAATTGAATAGGCATTACGTCCTTTTAGGTTTAAAAAGTGGAAGGAAATAACTGAAACCACATTTTCGTAGTTAGCATAAAAGTGCACTAAAATTATACTTTGGCACCGAATACGCGATTTAGCGGGAATAATGTTATTATTATGATAGAATAACGTTTAAGAATGAATTGTTAGAGTATGGATTGGACGAAGAATTGTGTGATAAAACGATTCAAGAAATATCAAGTGTCTCTGGGACCGAAGACTAATGTAGGTACAATTTTCAATGACTGAACCGGGCTAAAGATTGGTCTGGTGCATTGCTGTCTTGTGATTGAAATATTCAACTGCGTGAAAGCGAAATTTTTGGCAACACAGTTGTCTGCTGCGTCACCTATTCCGGCGTAAGGTGCGGCAGATTCCCAGAGAACCACCGAAATACACATTTCGGTCAGAAGTCCATGCTCGAAACTGGCCCTCAGAGGGCCTACCGCCAACCACGTTCGACGTGTTGCCTCTTCTAAACTCGTACGTAAGTGAGACAGGGAGGCAACACGTCGAACGTTCGCGGTGGACTCTCTGTTTCCAGCATCATACGCGGCACGCGCACCACGAACGAGCTGAAGTACACGTAGTTAGGCGATCGCAACTGGAAAACACTCTCACGGCTCGGCCACAACATTGCGCGACTGGCGGCGGCGGCGGCAACCATAGGTTGGAGCGAGACACAGCAATCGGAGCTTTCGTTCCCACCTATGATTGCCGCCGCAGCCGTCACCAGTCGCGCAATATCGTGGCCGAGCCGTCAGCTCGTGACGCTCATACGAACATATTCCACCACATCTGCCGTGGCGGAAATGCAGGCGGGATACCTATTATACCGTTTCGGCGTGGCAGTCGGTAGACCAGAAGCAATATCCGGTTTCGCATTGTCACACTGACTGGCTTTTGCGAGCCCTCCTCTCCTTCGACGCCTGTGTGAATCCTTTCGGCATATCTAAATGCATAATAAGAAAATTGACAAAGCCATTCTGTATGTTTTCGGGTTACGTACACAAAGGGTAAAAACGGGACCCTATTACTAAGACTCCACTGTCTGTATGTCTGTCCGTCTGTCTGTATCTCACCAGGCTATATTTCATGAGATACACGGTTTATGAACCGTGATAGCTAGACAGTTGAAATTTTCACAGACTATGTATTTCTGTTGTCGCTATAGCAAAAAATACTAAAAAGTACGGAACCCTCGGTGGGCGAGTCGGACTCGCTTGTCCGGTTTTTCTCTCTTTCACAAGTGACGTTGTCGCCTTTGTCGCATCTACATGGGCAAACTCTTAAACTCGTGCCAAGGTATTCCTGACTAAGGGCTGATTTAGACAGCGCGCGAACTCGCATGCGATTTTAGTTACATTGCGGACTGTTGGTTACGTCCAATTCAACCGACTGATCAAAAACCGCAATGTAATGAAACTCGCATGCGAGTTTTCGCATCGTCTAAATGAGCCTTAGGCACGATTTTATGTCTAAAGCTAAAACTGATTAAACAAAACAAAAAATTACTCACATAGAGACATGTCTTAACATCAGCCCTTCCGGAACCTTTGTGCAGAAAGCATTAATTGTGGGCGTATGGGCGAGCGGGGTCATTAGGACGGAATCCAAGTGCTTGTATAATTTTATTAACGTTTTATGCAGTTACCATTACCCCGTGCCACTCTGTATAGTCTGTGTAGCTTCGAACACACGGGGTTTTAAAGCAACGCGCATTGCTGCATGCGTTCCGACGTTACTTTAAAAAAAATCAACGATGTTCAACTGTTTTGAGTCATAAAAATCGACCAAGAGACTGCAATCGCAACTAGCGCAGAGTCAAACCACAGTGTAAAAAACCGGCCAAGTGCGAGTCGGACTCGCGCACGAAGAAAACCTTACGGGAAGACATTATGGGAGCCCTACTTTAAAATTCATTCATTTTGTTTTTAGTATTTGTTGTTAAAGCGGCAACAGAAATACATCATCTGTGAAAATTCAACAGTCTAGCTATCACGGTTCATGAGTTACAGCCTGATGACAGGCAGACGGGCGGACAGACAGACAGACAGACCGTAGGTCAATTCAAAATAAATATTTGTTTATATCCTCCTGAGTCCCTGAGGCCTTTCTAAAGAACAAATTAAAATCTACATTTGAACTATAACGGAATAAAAGAAGGTTCCAAATTCAAAACTGCAAAAATGACTCTGGGTCTTAGGAGGCTAAATCCAATTTTAGCTTACTGCTCGAACGAAACGTGACCACCCAAAGCTTTAAAAGTAGGCCGTTCTATTCATATTATGCGGGGCTTCTGCGTAAAACTAAACCTTTTGGTAAACAACGGGATAGAGCCATTATGGATATTTGTACATACAATAGCAAAGTGAAGGTTATATGGGGAATGTGGGTTTAATGTGGGGTTAAATTTATATGATTTAATCTTCAGGGAAATAGTGTAATTTTTAGTCAAAGACTTGTTAAATATGATGCGAGTTAGACTGTATCTTTAAATTTGAAACATATAGGTACTCGTATTCTTCAAAATGATATACCCCACGGGCCTGATTTAGTTAAATTATGTTTAATCCCTTTCTTACAAGTACATAAGTCAAAATGACAGATAAAGACAAACAATTTGTTTAGTTTATTTATACAGGGTGGAAAGGCACGACGATCCTTTCCGTAAATGGGAGATAGTTTAGCCTAAGCTCTATATTTTCTCCATAGAAACTATGTTAATATGGGCAACCGTTTCTAAATTATGACCTTTTAAACATCCACGCAAAAAACTACTTTGTTCTAACCCTAACAGGTGACAGGGTCAATGAACTTACTTGTAAACAATCAGTATTCGACAGGAAATTATGCTAATTTGTTGCCATCTAACCATTTTTAGGTCTGCTTACGGTAAGAATCATTGCAGGATTTTCGCTTTCTTAGTGGTTCCACTTGTTCAATACTTGAATGAAATAGTTATGTTATTCCTTAATATTAATAATACTAACCACAACATTGTTTACAACGACAGTTCAAATGGTGACATTGACAACCACTCAAAAGTACGCAATCGTCTTATAAATATCTCTGGTTTCCTTGACTGATAAAAAGGTTTTAGTTTCTTAACACGTTTCACAAAATTATTTTCGAATAATTGGAAACTATCTAAAATAATTAAAAATAACAAGTAGGTTGTGTTAGTTTGTGACACGGCACTTTGTATGGTTAGCTCAGTTTAACGTTTTTAGGATTGTCTCGAATATAGTGTAGTTTTGTTCTATGGCAAGGAAGTCTTTGATGTAGCAACAATATACATGACAGGCACTCTGCCAATAGGAAACAAATTGAAGCTGATGGTGTTGCTACTTCAAATTAAATCCTAAATTTATGGAATAATATTAATAAATATTTAAATCAAAAACTTAATTTATAAATACAAAATAGGTTGAAATATATTCAAATAATTGAATATGATTTATTTCTTTGGGTTATACTTGCATATAAAATTATTCCATGAATTTCATTAGTTACTGTTATTTTGATTGTGTCATCCCAGGGACAGAATGGTTTGAGATCATTTCCTGGCTGGGTTTCGCCCTGGATGGGCATCTTTTATACATAAAACAGTGAAGCGAAGTACATCATGCTCTGGTAGCATCGATCAGAGGCTTGGTTATGCAGTAGCCGCTGCATCCATGAGCTAGGGAGCTCATGCTGTTGTTATTTTGCCACAAACAGTAAGTAGAATATGATAATATATGGATGTCCTCAGGTGCAACTCCTTGTTGAATCTTTGTTTGACCATTTCGCTTTGTTTCCAGTCTGCTGGTAAAACAATGTGGTGGGAGGGAGTATCACAGCTGTGAGATGAGTCCACTCTAGGAATTTCCAGCTGGTGAGAAACTTAGATCATATAATGTCTCTTAGGTTAGCAGAGCACATGCTTCTAGTTATTAATCTTGAATTGTTTCTTTCAGCTGATTGGGGTTTTTTTTCGTTTTTATGTTACTACGTATGTGAAATCGTTTCGCATATCAGAGTATGGAAGTCTGTCCATATTCCTAAAACTTCAACTGTGTCTGGTGAGCAGTTCGCCATAAGAATTTCGCTCTTCGGCTGGATGGAGGTGACGTCACCTTCAAACTGAGACCTTAGTCCTTTGGTGTTGCTCTGCGGTGTCGGGTCAGATTCCCGCTGCAGCAAATCAGCTCCGGCACAGCGGAGGATCACACGTCGGGCTTGAACTGGTGGAACATTGTTATGAGGTTGGTGTACGCTTTCCTTCCGTCCTAGAAGCATTTCCAAATTTAAAGTTTAAGAATTTAGTAGAATCATATGTGATGGCAAATGATAATTTAGGGACTAACAAATTTAGATAGGTCTGCTTGTAAATCATTTTAGAACCATTTCTGGCACGACCCAGCTCTGTCGTCTGACATTATTAAAATAAGGTGCTTATGCTAGCTTAATGATTTACATGTAGAGTAACTGCCCGTGTTCGAATTAGTAATAAATGATGTGTCACAAAAACTAACTTTCATTCATGTCCTTTATTGCCCTGAATAGTTGATGGAAATAGGTTTAGCACCTGCTTGAGCTTTTGGTAAGATTTAGTTTTTATTTAATTTAGTAACTTTAATTGTCCGTGAGTTTCCTCAGGGAAAGCCCACAGCCGGGCTAGGAATATTTTACGTGACAATTTGGCGTCCACAGATTCCGTCTTAAAGCCCTATTTCCATCATAAATCAGTTTGTATCACTGCCATCACATATAGATAAAAAAAGTTTTAGTAGTACTTACGTTTAGGTGAAATTATGAGCTTGTGCTTTGCTTGTGTACGCTCTGACAACGTTAAGTATAGGCTTTAGCTGTTTCACTTTGAGTTTTGCCTAAATTATTGCACGATATTCAGTATATTTTGTAAAAACTTAGAAGTAAGTGCTCGAATTTTCAGTTAGTTACATTGTGCTGACGTTTTGTCAGGAAGTAAAGTGTCAAACTTTAAGTACCATTTGGCTACTTTTAATGCATGAGATTTAGACTTAAGAGGCTGTAACTTAAGTTATTTTACATATTTTCTGAGTATTAAAAAAAAAAAATGTGTAATTCTAGTGCATAATTTAGTACTCATGCACTATTTTATTGTAGCTGAGCTTTTATGAGTATTGCAATTGAATTGAGTTGACACTTTGTTAAGGCGAAGTTCGGAAAGCTTTTAAGCTCGTGCAGAAATTGCTTTAAAAATTGAGAAGCTTTGTATAAATAAGTTCAGACATTTTGACTCGAAAGTTTTTTTAATAACAGTAAACATATATAGGACAGGTTATTTTTACACACAAATAAACTAATTCAAAAAAAAAATTGTTATATTTTATTAGAAAGTATAAAAAAAAAACGAATTGTGAAATTTTGACATTTATGAACAGACACTTTTACTTGATTTTTGAACGATTTTTTTTAAATTGTGAACAATTTTGGTTTTGCATTCACTGTTATATTTTGGGTCAGAAAATTTAGTTCAATAAAGACAAGGAAATATACATACACAGATAAAAGGTAAAACATAGTAAAACACATTGATATAACATTGTTTAATATAATTGTCAGACTACAATAGTGTGAGTTGGATTTGTAAATCTTTTGCCATCATATTTGTTTATTTTTTGAGTTAAACTTATTATACAATGGCCACTTCTGTGCAATTTCACTCTTTGCTGCGCGATGAATTGATTTATGAAGTAAAGATCAGGTCAGAGACACCACACTCAACAGTTGAGGGTCTTAGGAAACAGTTGAGGAATTTGGTAGGTGAGTGTCGGCCAGATGAGATTTTGGATACAGATTTGAACCCGGAGTCAGAATTGAAAGTTATTTCTGATAAATTAAATGATTTGTCATCCTTAGTAGCTAAGTTTGTTCAGTCGAAGGATAGATACTCCGGGAACAGGTCGAAGGCTCTGGGTAGTCATTTGTACTTCAGGCTTCTGCGGGTTCAGGTGGATGAAGATCCGGGGAAGTTGGCTCAGAAGATTGAATTCACAAATAGGCTTGACGCTTTGTTAGCACAGTTGGACAGTATAGGGCAGGCAGGCAGCAGCTCTAGCGACAGTGTGGCAGCAGTGACTCAGGTTTCACAGGCAGTCCCTACTAGGGAGCTGCAAGTTCACTGCTCCGGAGACAAAAATGTGGCTAAATGGGGGGTCAAGTTTAATGGTAACACAGATCCGAGGTCTTTCCTAGAGCGTGTCGATGAACTCAAGTTGGCTTATGGTGTGTCAGATGTGGTTTTGTTTAACTCGGCAGCTCAATTGTTTGTTGATCAGGGTTTGCTTTGGTACAGAGGTATAAAGGAACAAGTTTCTTCTTGGAATGACTTAAAAACCATTTTATTAGATGAGTTTGAGCCTGCAAACTTTGATTTTCGCCTAAGGTGTGAGATTCTTGCAAGAACACAGGGTTTAGAAGAGCCAGTGCACATTTATTTTGCAATTATGTCTTGTCTTTTTGGTCGCTTGAAGAATCCATTGCCGGAGGAGGAAAAGTTGCAGATTTTGATGAATAACATTAGGCCTAGCTTCTCACAACAACTGGCATTAGTAAAGGTTGATTCTATAGCCGAGCTGAAGGATTGTTGTAGGAAATTAGAGCAGGCATCACAGCGTACACAGTATTTTGTTGAGCCCAACAAGTCTAGTTCGGCTCACACACTTAGTAGTGATTTCGCATATAAAGCCAAGTCCAAGCAGGTGAACGCAGTAGATGTTAGTAGTAGCAAGCGTTCACAAACATTTAGTAGGTCGCCAGCGCAAGCGAAATCGAGTGGGCAACAAAGTAACGCTGTTAGGAACGTCCAACGCTCGTCCACGCAATCCACACATGCACAGAACTCTGCCACGGTTCCTACTTGTTATAAATGCGGTGGCACTGCGCATGATTTTAAGAGATGCAGGGCTAAACCATCTAAAGGCGAGATTATTTGTTATTCATGTGGTACAAAAGATCATATAGCGAGGAATTGTCCGAACCGGCTGTCACAGACAACACAGACAGATCGTAAACGTCAAAGTCAAAGCGCGGAAATACGTTCCGTTTCACAGACAAAAAACGAATAGGGCCGAATTGTAGCAATATTTTTCCGGATAAATTGAGTGCTTCAATGAAAAAATTCTTAAGTTATAATTCGATTGCTACGATTCTCTTCGCACCTAGGGAAGGTGACATTCGGCCATATTTGAAACTTAAGGTGTGTAATTTTGACATTTACGGTTTGGCGGACTCAGGAGCCGCCGTTTCAATTTTAGGACGGCAGTCTTATAAAGATTTTATTAAGTTTGGATTTGAGCTCCAACGAATGGAGTCTAATACATGTAGCGTTGCAAATGGCGTCGTAGTCCAGTCACTGGGGTACATTTTTGTTCCGGTAACATTCAAAAATGTTACAAAGGTTATTCAGTTTTATGTTGTGCCCAGTATTGTCTCGGACGTTATTTTAGGCGTGGATTTCTGGCGCGCATTTAATTTAGCGCCAGAATTATTTGACAGCATCGACTACATAGAAAGACCAAACAATTATTTAAGTTTGTCCAGTATTTCAGTAAATCCGGTGAATACCATTCAGGCATACGACAATTTAACTTCAGCACAACAAGAACTAGCCGACTCAGTGGTAGGGAAGTTCAAGGATATCTCGTTCGAGGAAAAAGGATTAGGTAGGACGTCGTTAGTCGAACACGTAATTGACACTGGCGATGCCCAGCCTATTAGAACGCGACAGTATCCGCTCTCTCCTGAGAAGCGTGCAGCTTTAAGTTCCGAATTAGACCGGATGTTGAAGTTAGATGTTGTTACTCCGTGCGAAAGTCCCTGGAACAACCCGGCACTTTTAGTGAAGAAGCCAAATGGGGACTGGCGGTTTTGCTTAGACTGTAGGAAACTAAATGCAGTATCAAAGGGCGACTCGTATTCCATGCCATACATTCCGCAAATTTTAGATAGCTTAAAGGAAGCACGGTACCTGTCGACCATTGATTTGAGCTCGTCGTTTTGGCAAATACCGCTAAATGAAAGTTCGCAGGAGAAAACTAGTTTCTGTGTCCCTGGTCGTGGGTTATTTAAATTTAAAGTCATGCCTTTTGGGTTGTGTGGCGCGAGTGCGCGACAACAACGGCTCATGGATAAACTCATTGACCACAACATAACCAGTGACATAGAGAATGGTATGGTGTTCTGTTACGTGGACGATATTGTCATATGTTCGTCAGATTTTCAGACACATCTGCTTCTTTTGAACCGTGTGTTGGAAAAGTTGAAAATGGCTAATTTAACGATAAATTTCGGCAAGTCAAAGTTCTTTAGACAGTCCATTAAGTACTTGGGTCATGTCGTTGATGAATTAGGTTTAAGAACTGACCCAGAGAAGGTTTCAGCCGTTTTGAACTTTCCCATACCCACGACTTCTCGTGAAGTAAAGACGTTTTTGGGCATGTGCTCTTGGCACCGTCGGTTTATAAGGAACTTCGCAAGTATAGCAGCGCCTTTAAATAAATTAACTTCAAAGGGGAAGAACGCCCCGGTTTTTCAATGGTCTGTTGAGGCCGATAACGCTTTCAACACCTTGAAGAATGCATTAGTGACAGCTCCGATTCTGGCGGTTCCAGACTTTAGCAAAGTTTTCTCGGTACACGCTGATGCATCTTCATATGGCGTAGGTGGCATGCTCTCACAGACTATTGATGGCCAGGAGCATCCTATTGCGTACGTTAGTCGTTCTCTGAACAAGTGTGAACGTAATTACAGCGCGACGGAAAGAGAGGCTCTTGCGGTTTTGTTTTCGGTTGAGAAGTTCCAAGCATATTTAGGCTCGCGTCGGTTTAAGGTGATTACGGATCACGCGTCACTAAAGTGGTTCATGAACCTGGAAAATCCATCGGGCAGGTTGGCACGTTGGGGTTGCAGACTGTCTCAATTTGATTTTGATATTGAGCACAGGAAGGGCTCCGACAATGTCGTACCTGATGCGCTGTCCAGGCTCATGAAGGTTGACGCCGTGGACCAAGTGAATCCTAACGACGTGACTGACGAATGGTATGACAGGACGTTTAAAGGTTGTGAAACTTTGCCGGCCAATTTCCCAAACTATAGTATTAGGGGAGGGAAATTGTACCGGTTGAGTAAAAACAAGTATAATCTTTTGCGAGAGTTTGACTGGAAAGAGGTAGTGCGCAAGGGTGATAGGAACGCTGTTTTACACGCGAATCATTGCGAACCAACCGCGGCACATTTTGGAGTATTTAAAACTCATAGGCGGTTGTCGTTGACATACTATTGGCCAGGGATGTATAAGGACGTTGTCGATTTCGTGAAGGCTTGCGATACCTGTGCAGCCTATAAGCATTCACAGAAAGCGACTCCAGGTCTAATGGGACAGCCAAAAGTATGTGATCGACCGATGTTAGCGTTAAGTATTGATTTGGTAGGTCCCCTTCCGCGCTCTCGTGCAGGATTTACGTTTTTGTTTGTGGTTACGTGTTGCTTTTCAAAGTATACGCTTCTTTTTCCGCTTCGCCGCGCAACCAGCGCGTTGGTGGCGAAGACTTTTGAGCACCATGTCATTTTGAAGCACGGTGTACCTGAAACCGTAATTACTGATAACGGAGTTCAGTTTACGGGATCGGAATTTAGACAGTTGATGAAGCGTTATAACGTACCTAAAGTTTTTTACGGACCTCGATATACTCCACAGGTAAACCTGGTTGAGCGATACAATAAAACGGTCATGACAGCTGTAGCTTCGTACGTAAAGGAGAACCATAGGACTTGGGACGAAAAATTGCACCAAATTCAGTTTGCAATAAACAGTGCAGTGAATGAAACCACAAATGAGTCTCCTTTCTTTTTAGTTCATGCTAGAGAGCCAGTTATAAATGGGTCGTTTTATAAGGACACAGATAGGGATTACGAGCCGGGTGTACCTAGGGAGGAATATGCGGGTAATTTCGGGATTTTAAAGGATATTTTTCATCAGGTTAGGTTACGTTTATTGAGAGCACACGAAACAAATGCTAGGAATTATAATTTGAGAAGACGTCCAGAACAATTTGCAGTAGGCGATTTAGTATGGAAACGTAATTATGTGCAGAGTGACGCACAAAATTTCAGGATGGCGAAACTCGCCCCGAAATATGTTAAGTGTAGAGTAAAGGCAGTGTTGTCGCCTTTAGTCTACGAGTTAGAGACGGAAGATGGTCACTGTATAGGATCATGGCACATTAAAGACCTGAAAGGGAAGGTAGCAGCTTCTGGTTTGGTGAACGGTGGACGTGCGGCTCGCGTACAGGGTACTGCTCGCCGCGCCACCATCGTTGACTGAACAGGGTGAACGGTGGACGTGCGGCCCGCGTACAGGGTACTGCTCGCCGCGCCGCCACCGTTGACTGAACAATAGAGCTCATACAGGTTTTTGTGGTTGTAGTTTAGCAACAGTGTTAAATATTGCAAAGTCATATTTAATCACCAATTGTCAGAGACGTGGCGAACAGGTATAACTGTTTCACCACACAGTATGAACGTGGAAGGATGCTACGAACTGAAAGGGATGAATGTATGGAGCGGCGCAACCATAGCTCAATTAACGTCAAGAGCGTTGTCTTTAATGTGGATTATTTTTTGCTGTCGTGCGAGGTCACGCAGAAATTTGGGTGTTATGGTGCTGATGGTTTTAGCCAACACGTGGCGGATGCCGTGCATGTGTGGATTGGCGTTGTTTTTTTGGTGTGCGAAGGAGAGGCTTTATTTTGTGAGGTATCGCAGGGCGCGCACTGCATACCGCGGACGTTGTTTTTCGGTTTGGTTATGTAGTCCGTTTATTTTTTTCTCTCAGCACACGTTCTCAGGCACATAACACATAATTATAATTTAGCTAACTAGCGGTTAGTAATTTTGGATATTTTGAATTTAGTTTGGAATGCAAATTTCGTTATTTAGCTACTCTAGTTTATATTAGTAAACTTAGTAGTAGGAATTGTTTGATTTTAATTTTGCCCGGTCTAGCGGAGAAATATTTTGAGTATGCTGAACATCGGTCCTGGCAGTTGGTTTGGTTTTGCCAGCGCAACTGGGTAAAGTTGTGCTGGTAGAACCAAGGGATGGTTTACTGGATAGTTGGATATTGCGATGTGGATTTTTCCGGCTGTGCGGATACCACATTTTTTTTTGTATTTAGGTTGTGTGGGTTCGAGATAAAAAAAATTCAAAATTTATTGGTTTATTGGTTTTGGTATGTGGAGTTGTGTGGTTTACTTTGGCTTTTCTGTTGGATAGCAATCTCGATCCTGCGGCAATCACTTCGGTGGTGGTTTTGTTTTGGGTTCTCCCATACTAAGTATGGTTGAGGTTGTTCTGTTTGTTTTTTTTTTTCGTTTCTTGTGACACATGATTTAGATTTAGATAGTCGCTGAGGACAGCGAGCGTTTTACCCTTGGTAAAACGCAACAGCGGGGAGAGGGGTATTGTGACACGGCACTTTGTATGGTTAGCTCAGTTTAACGTTTTTAGGATTGTCTCGAATATAGTGTAGTTTTGTTCTATGGCAAGGAAGTCTTTGATGTAGCAACAATATACATGACAGGCACTCTGCCAATAGGAAACAAATTGAAGCTGATGGTGTTGCTACTTCAAATTAAATCCTAAATTTATGGAATAATATTAATAAATATTTAAATCAAAAACTTAATTTATAAATACAAAATAGGTTGAAATATATTCAAATAATTGAATATGATTTATTTCTTTGGGTTATACTTGCATATAAAATTATTCCATGAATTTCATTAGTTACTGTTATTTTGATTGTGTCATCCCAGGGACAGAATGGTTTGAGATCATTTCCTGGCTGGGTTTCGCCCTGGATGGGCATCTTTTATACATAAAACAGTGAAGCGAAGTACATCATGCTCTGGTAGCATCGATCAGAGGCTTGGTTATGCAGTAGCCGCTGCATCCATGAGCTAGGGAGCTCATGCTGTTGTTATTTTGCCACAAACAGTAAGTAGAATATGATAATATATGGATGTCCTCAGGTGCAACTCCTTGTTGAATCTTTGTTTGACCATTTCGCTTTGTTTCCAGTCTGCTGGTAAAACAATGTGGTGGGAGGGAGTATCACAGCTGTGAGATGAGTCCACTCTAGGAATTTCCAGCTGGTGAGAAACTTAGATCATATAATGTCTCTTAGGTTAGCAGAGCACATGCTTCTAGTTATTAATCTTGAATTGTTTCTTTCAGCTGATTGGGGTTTTTTTTCGTTTTTATGTTACTACGTATGTGAAATCGTTTCGCATATCAGAGTATGGAAGTCTGTCCATATTCCTAAAACTTCAACTGTGTCTGGTGAGCAGTTCGCCATAAGAATTTCGCTCTTCGGCTGGATGGAGGTGACGTCACCTTCAAACTGAGACCTTAGTCCTTTGGTGTTGCTCTGCGGTGTCGGGTCAGATTCCCGCTGCAGCAAATCAGCTCCGGCACAGCGGAGGATCACACGTCGGGCTTGAACTGGTGGAACATTGTTATGAGGTTGGTGTACGCTTTCCTTCCGTCCTAGAAGCATTTCCAAATTTAAAGTTTAAGAATTTAGTAGAATCATATGTGATGGCAAATGATAATTTAGGGACTAACAAATTTAGATAGGTCTGCTTGTAAATCATTTTAGAACCATTTCTGGCACGACCCAGCTCTGTCGTCTGACATTATTAAAATAAGGTGCTTATGCTAGCTTAATGATTTACATGTAGAGTAACTGCCCGTGTTCGAATTAGTAATAAATGATGTGTCACAAAAACTAACTTTCATTCATGTCCTTTATTGCCCTGAATAGTTGATGGAAATAGGTTTAGCACCTGCTTGAGCTTTTGGTAAGATTTAGTTTTTATTTAATTTAGTAACTTTAATTGTCCGTGAGTTTCCTCAGGGAAAGCCCACAGCCGGGCTAGGAATATTTACGTGACAAGTTGCACCAAATGAACTTGCAAAAATTAAATACTAAGAATAAATCAAGAATAAATACTTCTTAAATACCTAACTAACAAACCTTCTTGCGTGGTAGGAAATAGACAGACCGTCTGATGTTTGAAATTAAATGTGCCACAAATTGCAAATTACGCGATAAAACCTAGTTCCAAAATGCCCTTGGGAGCCCGCGATTACCTAAATTTGCTTATGTTATACGGGGAGTGTAATTATAATGCCGCCGAGACGTTACGACGCTACAGACAAAGATATCCTCCACCACACCCAACTAGCCGTATGTCAATTTTACGGGCCATTGATCGCGTGGCAAATAATGAGCCCATAGTACCACGAACGGGCCAAAACGACCAACGGGGAGGAGGTGTAGTTCACATTGCACCAAGACTTGAAGAGCGAGTGCTGCGGTATTTCGAGCAAAATCCAAGGGCTAGTTCGAGGCAGGCAGCCCGACATTTCCGCCTAACTCATACCGCAGTACTCAAAATCTTGAAACGTGCACGTCTTCACCCTTACAGCATTCAGCGAGTTCAAGCTCTGCTGCCCAGGGACTGCCCTGTACGAGCAGCATACTGCCGTTGGCTTTTAAATAAACTGGAGGAAGATCGCCTGTTCATCCGCCGCATTATTTGGAGCGATGAAAGTTTGTTTTCCCGTAACGGCATGTGGAATAGGCGAAATGAACATATGTATGCAGTAGAAAATCCGTTCGAATACCGACATTCGGGTCACCAATATCGGTGGTCCGTTAACGTCTGGGCTGCAATACACGGGGATACACTGATTGGACCTGTTTTTTTGCCTCCAACTTTGAACAGAGCTGGATACTTGGAACTGTTGAATACGGAGTTGCAGAATTACCTTGACGATTTACCAGTGGCCGAGCGTAGAGAAGTATGGTTCCAGCAAGATGGTGCACCGGCCCATTCTGTTAACGAAGTGCGGCTAGCCCTGAACGACGAATTCGGAGATAGATGGATCGGCCGGTTCGGACCGCATCGTTGGCCACCACGATCTCCGGATCTGACGCCTCTAGACTTTTCTCTTTGGGGGACTATCAAGGATATAGTGTACAAAACGGAGTGTGACAACGCCGAAGAAATGAGGCAAAGGTTAACCATTGCTTTTGCCAGCCTGCGCCGTAGAAACGTTCGAGAGCGAATATTAGCAAAGGTACACCGACATACTCGCGCACGGGCTGCAGCCTGCATTATTATGCACGGAGGCCACTTTGAACATAGAATGTGAATTTATTCAGTTGTAAATAAAGTAGTTATGATAATAACAACAACAACAACCTCTTTCATAATAAATATCTCTGGTTTCCTTGACTGATAAAAAGGTTTTAGTTTCTTAACACGTTTCACAAAATTATTTTCGAATAATTGGAAACTATTTAAAATAATAAAAAATTACATGTAGGTTGTGTTAGTTGCACCAAATGAACTTGCAAAAATGAAATACTAAGAATAAATCAAGAATAAATACTTCTTCAATACCAAACTAACAAACCTTCTTGCGTGGTAGGAAATAGACAAGACGTCTGATGTTTGAAATTAAATTTTCATTGAACTATACTTATTGAATGTCATATTCTTCAAATAAAAATGTTAGATGCTCGTGGCTATTTAAATTTGTGGGGCTGTGTAAAAGATATGGTGTACCAAACCAAACGGAATGTGAAACTGCGGACGAAATGAGACAGGCTAATTGGTGCTTTCTGCGGAGGATAAATGACGAAGAGCATACACTATATCGCATGTGCATCGACATACTTGGGTACGGGCTGCGGCGGCGTTGTAATACACGGAGGTACATTTGAACACCGTATGTGAAAAGAAGATAGTATTAAATATTGGAAAAAAGTAATTATCTAAGAAAGTAATAAAATTGTTTGTAATATTTTTGCATGCATTTGATTTATTTGACATTTATGCGTCATTCATACATCATTGCGATACTGTCAACGATCGGAAAAAAGTGTAAAGTCCCGAGCTTTCCCGACGGAGATCCTTAATCTAGCCGTCATGTGCACATGCTATAGGGTTATCACCACAGTTAAAAAGTAGTATTTTTGCAATTTTTATTTTTTACTCAATTAACGATTCTTACCATTACCAATAGTCTCTGTATCACTTAAACGACCTAATACTTCCGGGAAGGATCGTCGTGCCTTTCCACCCTGTATATAACTTCATAATATAGACAAGGTGAGACCTTCGGCCATATGACACATAAAGGGCCCACAGATTACCAGTTCGCCGGACGATATCGGCCTGTCAGTTTTTCGAAACTGTCAAAATTTTGTTCTAACGGACAGGCCGATACCGTCTGGCGGACTGTTAATCAGTGGGCCCCTTAAGTTTAATCAAATGCCATATACGCCTAACAGGTTGTAATTCGAGTTTATATTATTCAATCTGTTCCCAATATGATACTGGTATGTCAGTGTTAAAAGCAACATTTCTTCAACCGAAATCGTCACTTTTGACACTGACAGATCGGTATCATATCGGACACAGATCAAATAACTAAAACTCGAATTGGCCCGGAAGCCATCCTTCGAACAATAATATGAAAACAAATGGATCCAACAATAACACACTAATTACCAGAAAGGGTCTCGTTATTCAGGCCCCGATACCAATAATAAGTATAATAACCCCTCGACCGCCCAAATTATACCGAATTACCTCGAGTTGTATGAAATTATACATAATTTACATTACGGATATGTTCCGCCATGTTAGATTTTCAATGATAATTAGATGTTGCTCCGTTGCGGTGATTATATTCATACAAAAGTGTAGGTAAATGAGCAAAAAGAGGGTCAAAAGTTATGCGAAAGGTTTGAATATATTTACAAACGAACATCGGTTTTGTAGACAGTGAGAATACCGTACTATAAAACCACTTAAGTACATTGAAATAAATGTTTGCAAAACAGTAACAAAATACTTTATGTAAGTATATATACAAAAATTAAACTATGCGAACTAAGTATGTGTTATACCGGCCAACATCAGTCGGTCTAGCATGAGTTGCGTTCTAGCGCGCGACTCCATACATCTAGCGCGACTTCAACTATGGACTCGCGCGCGAGAACGCAACTCAACGCTGATTTAGACGGCGCGCGAACTCGCGATTATAGTTACATTGCGGACTGTTGGTTACGTCCAATTCAACCGACCGATCAAAACCCGCAATGGTATGAAACTCGCATGCGAGTTCTCGCATCGTCTAAATCAGCCTTTATGCTAGATCGCCAGGTCGGCAGCAGGCGGCAGCAAAATCGCTTTCAAGATATTGATCTAAATTTACTCATAAATCACCGTGAGCAATGTTTAAGGTCGTGTCAAAACCGTTACTAAATAATTGATGAATCAAAATCGGCCTCCAGGTCCCGTTGCTTTTCACTCTCCTCGAATTACTAACAACTGCATTTATACTAAAAATACAGAAGGAAGGTGTGTCATTTTTATAACAATTTTAGACCAAACGAGCTCAAAGGAAATTCTATATTTTTGCGCAGTCTCCGAATCAAATTTCTAAAGGAAGTACGGTGTGCAGGTAGGGCAAACTATTTGTTATTTGTTACACGATCGTTTTAGATTACTAGCCTAACGGGGGCGTCCTAGATAAAGGGGTTAAGGTGCATTAGGGTAATTCAAAAAATGGATGGGTTCAGCGGTTAATGCGTGAAGGTGTAACATACATACAGAGAGAGTTACTTTTGTATCTATAATAAAAAGTAGGGATATTAATAGAGATTTTGACAAACTAATCTCGATTATTCTCGACCTAAGTAAACAATTTTAATAAGCATACTCTTCTGTGCCTACTCACTAACACCTAGCATATTACCCCTCTTTCTTTTTTACCCAAAATTTTCTAAGTATACTTATCTTCATTTCGTTAAAAATAAAAGCTGTCATTCAACATCTTTCACGACTTTATCGCGACATGAAACGTAGCTGTAAGACTGAAAGTATAAAAACATAATGTCCTTCAAAGGCCAGAGGGAGAAAGACAAATAAAACGGTGTTAATGTCCGTCAACACATTTCACTGAGGATTTGTAAACTTTAATGCTACATGATAACGGCCCGATTCGAACTCTAAGATACGTGAAACATTACGTCTAGATACGATATGGATTAGATATCTAATGTAATAATAAATTGACTTTATTGGCCTTAAATAATGTAAATTTTTTTGTAGTTACCGGAGTAGCCGCATAGTCAGAAAAAATATTTTGTGTTATTCGAGCTGTACCTTCACATTATTAACCATAACTATAAAATAAATAAATAAATACTAGGGGGACATCTTACACAGATCAATCTAGCCTCAAACTAAGCAAAGCTTGTACTATGGGTGCTAGGCGACGATATACATACTTAAAACCCTTCGAGTGGCATTGTCCTCCTCGAGGTCTCTACGGTAAGTGGCGGTGGCCGCGAGACGGACAGACATAACAAGCCGGTTGAGTGGCGCAGCCATTTTGGAAAAATATACGTCAAGTGGTGGGGCCTCAACGGGTGATCATCGCGAATTTGGCGCGTGTTAGAAATATGACCGTTTTCCAAAAAAAATCTATGAATGATATATACAAACTATATATCACTGAATTCAGCATAAAATGGGTTATTTGATTGTATACCAATGAATTCTATTCTATTTATGTGAATTATGCTAGACTTGTTCTAATCTCATATTACCAATTTTTTTCTACTTTCATGTAAAAATACGTATAGTTACGAAATAAAACAATTGATTGTAGAAAAAGCAGTCTTTATGACAAAACAATACATTTAACACGATTCACACAGTTTATTTCACTTTTTATCAGTGCGTATTCCGTTTGAATGTTCGCGGCTCGACGACGGTCGGCGCGTAATGGGCGAGGTGGAGCAGGAACATCACGCCATTTCTAGCTAACTTTGTTTTACGCGAGAATTCGACCGTTAGGGAATACCATCCTTGTTTATTGACGAATGCATCTTGCAAGAGTGAGCAAGCAAGGCATAGTTCTAACGGTTTTATTTTAGGCGCGAAATGCAGCGTCGCACAGAGGCCGCGAGACGGTCTCTGCCAATTACGGGCTTGTTATGACCGAACTTTCTCGCGGCCTCTGCCACGCCGAGGCATATTTAAAAAAATGGCCGCGCCATTTGTCCTACCGTTCAACCGGAGGTGCTGCCACCCGAAGGGTTATATAGATAAATACATAGAAACACCCATGACTCAGGAACAAATATTTGTGTTCATCACACAAATAAATGCCCTTACTGGGATTCGAACCCAGGACGATCGGCTTCGCAGGCAGGGTCACTACCCACTAGGCCAGACCGGTCGTCAAATTATGCTAAAGTGTTAGGCAAATAGTTATTTAATCTACCCGTAAATCAACATAGACAAAAAAAAACACTTCTTAAAATGATACACAACTATCAAGTTTGTAAAAATATAGACATAGACGTAAGCCATTCAAAGTTTTCTTAATAATATTTTACATACATTCATATCTCAGCTTACTTATTATGAAACCCCTTCATAAAACCTAAGTACTCGCGTGCAGCCGCTATACTAAAAGCAAAACATCTCCGGTTTTATTACAAGATGAAGTGGTTCTTCATATCCGAGGCTCCGCGACCGGCTAAAGAAAAAATAACAAAAATATTTTCTTTCCATTTAAAGGCCTCTTAGGTGACGTCTTCTCCCGACCAGCCTTTTAAAAGGACGTATTTTTATAACTAATACAAGTAAGTTAAGCCCTTTCGATATAAAGAGGTATGTCGAAGTGATATCTTTAAAATAAGCTAGATGAAGGGCAGGTAATTGAAGAATAACTTCATGGTTGGAAATTGATAAAGAGCTATTTATGATACGGACGCAAATTCAAGCTTACATTGTGACGTTAAAATGATATATAATGATGGGTGTTCTACCATTTCGCCAAAGTTTTACTGTCCGAATTTCACTTGTAGATGATTTTATTTGGCGACCAACACTAGAATAATTAGTTGCGAAATGACATTCGGCAAAATAATTTTCAGCAATGATTTAGAGGACCCTAATGATGTCAGTAACGCGTGCTCTTCGCTCGTCCGTTTGGCGACTAAAGGGGCCCACTGATTAACAGTCCGCCGGACGGTATCGGCCTGTCAGTTAGAACAAAATTTTGACAGTTCCGAACAACTGACAGGCCGATACCGTCCGGCGGACTGTTAATCACTGGGCCCCTTGACATTTAGATGTCACAATGTAAGTTTGAAGTGCCGTCATGTTCTTTGAAAGTTCTAGATATTCATTAAGGCAATTAATATTGACAGAGCGAAGCTCAACGGTTTATAATTAAATAAGGGAAGTAGATAGGAAATACTGAATCGATTTCATTAAAAGCGTGTCGCGCTCAAAGGTTACGTACTTATATAGGTGAATGACCTTATTAGTGTTACTCGTTGGTTTCGTTGCCATGGTTACTTTCATGTATTACTCGAGTCAAACCAACGCTCGACATGTTTCGATCCGATTTTCGGGGATCTTCTTCATTGGAGCAACAGCACGCCTTTACTGGTCCAGCACGTTTCGAGTGTCACGGGAGTTTTATAATTAATATGATTACTTTCCCTTGGGCAACTAATATTATTAATTTATTTTATTTAGTCATTTTAATTCTTAGTTTAGTTTTTTTACAATACGCATATAAAAATAAAATATAATAACACATAAAAAACAATAAAAAATACATACCTATGCCTAAACACATTATAAAAAACCTAACCTAGGGTGCCGCCGGCAGCGGGGCAAGGCCCGAGCTACCGGTGGTCAGGGCCACAGAGAGAGGAACCGGCGGACTACCCGCGCCGTGTGATCACCGCCTTCTGCATCTGACCCTTTATCCAATTAAATGATTATTATTAAATTTACCAAATATTTTTTTGGTAGTATAAACCCCTTTCCTATAATGAGCCACATACTAAGCATGTTAGAACGTCATACAACATGTCTTCTAACAAATATCACTATTGTACCTTGGACAATGGGACGTGCAAGCTACTTTCGTCTACTTAGCTGGCATATTTTTGTCATTAATTCTGTGCTTCTCTACCATACAAGTAATTATTCTACTCTAAGGGCTGATTTAGACGGCGCGCGAACTCGAATGCGATTTTAGTTACATTGCGGACTGTTGGTTACGTCCAATTCAACCGACCGACCAAAACCCGCAATGTAATGAAACTCGCATGAGAGTTCTCGCATCGTCTAAATGAGCCCTAAGAATTTCGGTTTGCAAGTAATTAAATTACTGAATATAGCGAAGGTAGGAGCGGTTGCCTAGGTTACCAGCCCACGAGTTGAAACAAGTTGGTTGTGAATTCATTATAAAATTTTATGATTACATCCTACGCGAAATGGGCGCCATTTGTCAAGTTACGGAAACTTCCCCGTGCTATAATTACATCTGGGCGCTAGATGGCGCGGGTGCACGGAGCGGGCGCACGCACGCGGGTGCCATTGGTAGTTATATCCATCGCATGCGTCTGCGCCAGCGTTGCTCATGCAGATGTAGTGCAATTCTTTTCCATCGTATTTTCACGGAAACGTACGAACGTGTCTTGCTATTTCAGTCAGTCTCGGTACAAAAAGTACTGAGGTTGACTGAAGTGGCATGACAAATACGAACGTTTCCGAGAAAATACGATGGAAAACAATTACATATATGCACTACTTCTGTACTATTTTTCGTAGACCCGTGCAAGTGGGTCATGATCATGACATGAGTGTTCGATAGTACCTAGGTACCCATAAACCAAAATACTTTCAATTTTGAAATTTACACAAGCGATAAAATTAAATAACATGTACACTACAAAGAGCAAACGATAACGAACAGTCCAAGTTCTGGAATGACCCCTTTTAATTTTCTCAATCGTTAGCAGGGAAAAAGGAAAGTTCGAACATCGCAATAAATACAAATAATTGTTGGAAAGAAAAAGTCCGTTCCTTCGTTCCCTTACTTACCTTTATTAGACGTCCAGTTCTTGTTTGGATAGCTGTACGGTTACCATCAGTTTGTCACTGACATAAACGCCGTCGACAACGTAATTTACTTTCTATGCATCTCGCTCGCGCTCGCATATTAGTGCAAACGGGACGTATAGAAAGTAAATTACGTTCTCGACGGCGTTTATGTCAGTGACAAACTGATGGTAACCGTACTGATTCTTCTTTTTGTGACGTTTAATTTAAGGTATAGTTTCATTTTAGTGCCGTAGTGAGCAATTGCTCACATTTCTCATTGATGAAAAAGAATGTATGTAATATTGTTTTAAGATTTACTAGTCCAGTTTTTATCTTTAGTCTTTTTCTCACAACAATATTATTTGCACAACATAGTCTGACCAGCCAAAAAGGGTAACTTGTGTTTTTTTTTAATTCATATTGTCATGGTTTCATAGAAAATCAAAGTCGTTAAGGGCCACTTGCACCATTGACTAACCCGGGGTTAACCGGTTAAACCTTGAGTTACCACGATTACCAGTACAATTTGACACTGGGTTAACGGGTTAACCGGTTAACCCCGGGTTACAAGTGGCGCTAATAATATTAAGATCATGACCTGTGTGTGGGTAACGGGGTACCTGTAGGTATACATTTTTAGGTATACCCGGCAGCTAGTAGAGTTAGACCAAGAAAATCTACAACGATTTTGATAGTAAGTATACGCAGTGCAAGTGTTATTTATGCGTCATAATTTCACAGAAGTTTGACGTTTAAAATAACACTTGCACTGCGTATACTTACTATCAAAATCGTGGCAGACTTATCTTGGTTTAACTCTATGGCCCAAAGATGTTTTTATCATCCATTTTCAAATTACAGTCATTATGCTATTAAAAACACTTGCCGCTTTGAACGAACGTCAAACAGGCCACAAAATATACAAACTCCTTTGCGAAGTATTGCAATAAAAAGTTAATTGCTAAAACAAATGTTAGCCGCTGAGATGCTTCAGATTACAATTAAAAAACACTTAAATTTAGAGAATAATTTGGAAAGAAGATAATAGCGAGTAATTAACTAAAATGTACCGAAGTAAATTGTGAATTTTCGATGTTTCAGGTAAAACAATTGCAGTAGCTGTACCTATAGGTACTTGCTAATGTAGAACCAATTTTTAAATAAACGATCTAACTATCCACTAATTCAAATGTTATTATTGGGCTGTGTGTTTTGCTTTTATCGTTAATTTCATTAGATGTACATACTCGTCATACTTTGAAGGTGCGTTAGATGACATTGCAACTACACGACCGAGCGAATCGACCCGAAGCTGCGACGAATGTATTGAATACTTGGGTATCAAAGCATGGAGAAAAATACACATTTGTTTAAAGTGACATTTTATTTCACCTTTTATTGACTCTGGTCAGGCGTAGTTTACTGGAATATGCAGGATATCAGCCATGGCTGGTCGATGTAGTAAATGTGCATAGTGACAACTCCAGGACTCGAAGCTAGCTCGTAAAGGCAGTCTGGGCCAGAAGTGACGATCGCCTAGAAGAAAATGTATAGTAGGTTTTTTTTTTTTTTTTTAATGAAACAAGGTTGAATATGAGATAAGTTTTCCTGTGGGGCCTGTGGAACCTCATTTTATAGTATTCATAGTATGTAGTACAGTGAGCTGCGAAATTGCATGGAGTAATTATCAATGAATTCATTGATAAATTCGCCATGCACTTTTACGGCTGATGGTACATGTTTAGTAGCTTTCGTACGCGAAGAAGTCGTTTAACACTTATAACATCGTTTGAGGTTGTATTTTCAAAGCCTTTCTTAGTGAAGCTGTACAATTAAAATAATAAGTTTTATATTTTGTGGCTTCGCCTATCTCCAATGGCTTAGTATGTCTGAATATAAATAATGTTACTGTTTTACATATTTCGATTACCACTAATGCGTTATTTTGATGAGGTATTTTAGGTCACAATTCGAGACCTAGGTTATCCGTCTCCACTGAACACATTGTCAAACCTCAAAGGTGAACTCAGTTATTTATGCTGTCAATCAAGTTACCTTCACAGCAGACTCATCAGGGCTTTCAAACCAGTTCCTAGCACCGCTGTCCAGGTTCAGCTCGCCGAACACCATTAGGCCGGTGGCGACTAGTTCGCCGGATTCCACGATGGGGAACCACGGGAAAATGGGCTCGTCGCAGCTCAAGCTGGAGTCCATCTTGTAGTAGTAATGGCGGCCTGTGGGAAGAAAGCCATTGAATTTAATGACGTATGTGTAATATTTGTATGAACATGATTTACAATGTTGCCATCTTACTTTACCCTGTCTTACCCTAAAATACGTTCTATGTGTGTGTTTTTTTTTTGTTTCTTTGGGTAAAACATAATGAAACGACTTTAGGTACGTGACATAACAGTCGCCAATGATCGATGCTACGTAATTTCTACATATAAATATTCTGTTCATCTGTTTTGTTGCCTGTATAGTTTGAATAATCTCAGGTGAATTTTTCGAGTTCGGGTGCTAATCCGTTAAACAAAAAAACTTTGTTTCTTTTAAGAGCGGTCTACAGCCACGTGCCAAAGCAACCATGTCGTTTAAAAAGCAACTATCGTGATAGTATTAAGGTTCAAATTCATAATTATGACAGCTTGTTCAGAGAACAATTAGGGTGGTCTTGTTTTTAGAGATAGCAAAAACGTGTTATCTCCGAATGAGCTGATTCAAGAATTTGAACCATATAATTAGAATGGTAAATTTGCTTTTTAAATGGGTTTGTTCCCGTTACTTACGTCGGGGCTATTAGCAGTAAGCATTGTAACCACTGCATAAAGGAAACAATATCTGTTGTTTAACAGATTAGGGTCCGAGCCCGAAAAATTCACCTGAGATTATTCAAACTATACGTATTTGTACATGTTTGTGGCTGCTTTTATCTTATCTATCACTCCAACAAAGAAAGAGTATGAGTTCCGTGACACAAAAACGTGTTGAGTGAAAGTGGGGAAAGCACTTACAAGGCGAAGGTTTTGACGAATTTCCTCCTATCTGGAGAAATAACAAAAGGTAATGCCAAGAGAACCATTAAGTCGGCCAAATATAATTATGCCAGGATCGCAAATAGTAAAAATGCATAATAATATCTACCTGCCCTTTTGAGAAACAGGCTTGATTGATATCGATATATCAGTAGGATCTTTGTACCTGCTCTGTACTTACCCATCCACGGAATGCAGGCCTGTATGGTGAAGACGCCCTCACTGACAATCTCGCTGGTAGAGTTGGAGATCTGTACCACCTCCTTATTAGTTCCCACAACCCACACGCCGCCATTCTCAGTGATCTTGTTCTCGTTGGCACGCGTAGCGCGGCTGCTGAGGATTTCTGAAAAGTAAAGGGCACAATGTTGTATTTATAAGTAATTGACTAACGGCCTTTCCACACGAATGAAATGAATCCCGTGTAAGAAATTTTAGATATAGTTTCATGTACAAGGCTTTCAAACGTGAAGTGAAAAATGAACTAGAATAACTATAAAAATCCCCTCGTATATTCTGCAGCGAGCGACTTATCTGTAGATACAGTGCGCATGTTGACAACTTCAAATATTGTAATGCCGCCCAAAAGGTTTTTCACTCAATCAAAACGTTTATCGACCAATCACAACTTTTTAACAGCTAGTAATTGTGTATTGGGTAATATTTCGAAGGTGCGGGGTATATTGGAAAAAATAATTATTAAGATACCTTCAGTAGTGAAATACTGCTGCAAAGTGTAGTATTCAACATCATCCACTGTCCAGTCCGTGAAGCCCACCGCATCCATGTCCTCGTAGTAGGGGGTGAATTTGTCTTTTGGCAGCTATAGAAGAAAACTATTTACACGAAAGTAAAGTTTTATCAAAAACTTTATACTGAGCAACTTATACTATGGCACCAACCCCGAAAACGCGCAAAAAAAAATACCTTCCCATAGAAAAGGGACCAGCCAAAATGTATGAAACAGCCAAATGTTTTTTCGCGATTTCGTGGTTGGTCCCGTAATAAAGGTTACTCAGTATATTCCCAAAACCTCCCTGGCAACGGGAATGCAATTATTTTTTAGCCATCCTGTAGATGACAGGTAGACCGTTGGACTGGTCTTGAAACAACCTTTAATGTGACGTTCGGATGTCAACTGTAGCTGCGTTACTGTTGCAGCTTCGTTATTGCCGCCGCTGTGACTGTTAATTTGCTTGATCAAATGAGTGACGGAATGAACGTCATAATCGTGGCAGTAATGCGGCGGCGAATGTCACTCAGTTTATCAAGGAAATTGACAGATACAGCGGCGGAAACTACGACGCTGCAACAGTAATGCAGTTGACATCCGAATGTCACCTTTAGAGACATATCGTAAACTTACAGCAACTTGCATGCCAGCTACATCGCCATTGGAATCGTAGAAGCAGCACACGATGTTGTCAGAGTAGCAATACATAGAGACAGAGATGACTGGCAGACCGTCGGGCTGGGTTTGGGACACCCATCCCTCTGAGACGGCGTCCGTGAGTGTGCGCGGGATGTCGAAGAAGAAGGTGCCGCCGAAGTTAATGCCGAAATCGAATCTTACTGCAAAGTTAGATGATAATAATTATTGATTATTATTACCTACATTACTATTTATTGAATACTTAACCACATTGTTAAAATAATTGACTAATTATGAATTAAATAATTATTTTAACATACAAAATATACAAAAGTATAGTAAAATATATATCAAACAACCTAGAAATTCGTGTGACGTAGTTAATGGATGACCCCTAAGTGGACGTACTTTAGTGAAACCGAGAAAGAGATAAGCTGACTGGACCAAGTTGGCGGTCTGGTATGCCCGTCTGTTAGCACTATTAGTATGAGCGTCAACTTCATAATCAAATATCGTGTCGTATCGGACTATAAACAGAATAGTAAAAAAAAACTTACTTCTAAATCCGCCTTTCCATATGCCTGTAACGCAATAAAAATAATAGATTACCAAAATTAAGGGTATAGGCTGCATTATGTATATTATTAATTGTGAACTTGGACATATTTATTTATTACACAAATCAAAATTACTTACTAGAGCTGCCCACAGCTATAACAGCGAATAAAATCAAAAGTTGCTTCATTTTGACACTACACCTAATTAAAGTTATCGCGTATTATTTTCCAACCTTATATATAAAAACTCACTATCTTGCTAATTCCTGCTTCCTCTTCTTCGATTAAATCAATATACAGTCGACGTCAAAAATATGTTTACACTTTTGCACTTTACTCCTTTGTAATAAGGCGAAAAACGTAAACATATATTTGACGTCGAATGTACAGCAACACTTTCGACTGGTTACTGTATACTTTAAGTATTTCCAATAAGGATTACGAATCAGTGTTGAGATTGTTATCTGATTTTATTGATAATGATTACTAGCCTATTGTCTGCATATGGAAACAGAATTTGATAAGCCGCGTTTGATAAAACTATTTACATTTACTTTGAACCGGTTTTTAGAATAAACACTCGAGGATATCCAGTCCAGAGATGACAGTCACACCTAGACATTTATTTATTACTTATTTATTTATTGCACTCAAAAATATTACTCACAAAAATCAATTCTTAGGTTACTCTCACTAAGTACATAAGTAGGTACCGCAAAAAACGTATAATTTGTATGTTATCATGATATTAACGTATAAAGATAATTATGTAATTAATCAAATCAGATACGCCCTAGCAAAGACATATGTAACTTCGTATAAGACGAATAAAGTCTAAGGAAAAAACGTGCCTCGGAATTCAAGTAAAAGTCATTCTCGAATAGATGGCGCACACACCTTTAGCCTATCCTCGGCTAGATGGCGTGACGACACCGTTTCATATTTAACAATTTTAACACATAGATATCAGTGAATGAACATGGATCAAAATGATATAAAAATAATAAAATCATTTATCCATATATATACATTTTTTGATAACTCTATACGTTTTCATTTTGAGTTTTAGTCGTGTGTTGATAGATGGCAGTAAATTTACTGTGACTACAAAATTTACAATGACAGGACCCCTCTATACTATCTATTCTTTTTGCGCCCTAGCAATCAGCACATTACTTACCCATATGTTTTATCACATATTATGTAAACAATATCAACATCGTAAATTACTTTTTTGATGAAGGGCATTTAAGCTCAAGGATATATTGCACGCTCAAAAAATTCCATTACACCCAAGGAGTTAAAAAGCGCACGCGAAATAATTTCCTCAAAAAACCTTTAAAAAGGTATGCACGTTTAATAAAGCCGCTTACATAAAGCGGCGTATTTTACAAGAAGTTTATATACACTTACGTCCTTTTTGCATTGAGGTGTATTAAGACTTTTAATATAAGACTGCCCGAGGCCGGAGTGGCATGAGCCCGTTTTATTACGACCCTTAAAACCTGGGCCATAAGATTAATATTAAAAATGTAATGCAAATCATGGGAACGCATCGCGTTTTTATGACGCCATCGGAGTAAAAGGCTTTTTTGTTTAGAATAGACTAGGAACATGTGGTCGTGACATCAAAGGTTTATGCTATAATACCATGTTATAATATTTTTAGGCTTCATTCTACGAAATAATATTATGCACGCAAGCTTTGTGGAGCGCGGCGTGGTAAAACAATATGGAATATCTAAGCTGGAGCACAGACTAGATAATACTCGTAGCGACAACCTACTTACAGAATTTTCGATGTCTAACAAGACCGATCGTATACCGCGTTCTGTACCTTAATGATTGCCCAAGTAGCCTAGCCAAGATGATAGGTTATAAGTAGGTTATAGGTTTTCGCGGGCTTGGTTTCCGCAACTCGACGTCATATAATTACGCCTATTTTGCGTGGTGGGTTGGCGGCACTATTCTTGCCAACCCAGCTATACCAAGAAGCCTAGCAGACCCTTGACGTTGCCGACGACTTCTGGGAGAGACCCCGGTGAGCAGAGGTGTTGTGCCCGGTATTCTGCCACCCCTGGGCATTCGAGAATGACGTGGGCGGCTGTCTCCTCTGCCTCCATGCACGCTCTGCAGAGGGGGCTATCTGTAACATGTAGGGTTAATAGGTGCTTGTTAAATGAGGCGTGGCCAGTTATGGCCCCAGCTATAAGCCGGAGCTGTGGTCTCTTCAGCTGTCGCAGCCTCCGCGACAGATTGGGGTTGAGTGTCGGGAGGGCTTCCTTCGCCTGCCTGCAAGTGCCTAGGTTAGATCATATTGTTGGGTTTTACCTTGTTGATGTTGTGTCGCAGCATGTTCCGGAGCCAGGCATATGGCAGAGGTAGGATTAGCTCAGGTCCTGCCACCTTCATTTCCGAGCCTCCTCTCGCCAAGATGATACTAGTGGATAGAATTGTCCAATAATTTCAATGGTGTTAGTTAGTGACTTTTGCTTGTCACCCGACGATTTATTCTTTCTGTTTGGCGTTTGTTGATGTACGATTGTTATCTTGGCCAGGCCCTTAGAAACACTTACCATTATATTTAGTTTTTCTTAGCATTAGAAAGAAGGTAAGCGATCTTTACAGTCATGTCTTCAAATTGAAAAACGCTTTAAATAATGTGAAAATTACTTATGAAAGCAGAAGAATATAAATTATCTTATTAGTTGTACATATTTACTTATGACTTATGTCATAAACGTGTTTTTCAATTAAAAGACACATCAAGATTGTTTACCTTATTTCTAACGCTAAAAAAACGGACTATAGTTGGAACTTCCATGTACATTCCATGGACAAAAAGGTAGTGTAAATATATTTTTGGAACATTGGCTTGTAGAGATGTTTGAACTCGACCGTACCAAGTGAGATACCTACTTAAAACAAAACAACGAACCAGCCCACCTGTAATCCCATTGCTCTGGGTCTGCCATAGAAACCCAACCCTCATTTAAAAAAAGTAACACGTTCTACAGACTCCAAACTCACTTACATCCTTTTTCTTTTCTATCCATGTTGAATTATACAAGCCTTCACTTAAACCGGTGAAAAAACCGACGTGAAGCCGACGTGAAATCACGTTTGGTTCGTGTTCCGTAGGACAATCCAATCGGCGTAAAATTCGCGGGCCCCCAGAGACGTCCCCATGGCAACGGGTTGCGTATAAGTCGGGTAGGGTTGCCAGCGATGGAGGTTGAAAAGGGCTGTGGTAATTTGTATTATTTGTTGGTTGACTACAAAGTAGAAGCCACTTTAGATGCATATTATCATTAGGTCCTTACTATTATTATGAGGATGAATTCTAAATTAGCTGCTGTCAACTTAATGCAAGTCTGCAATTTGTAAAAATAGGTGGACGATAGTTCTTTCATCGATCTTGTCGAATTAAATGGTTTTTGGTACGGTCAGGCGTGGCTCACTCCGCGATTTAGTCGCTTTGCTACAGGTAGCTAAAAGTGCATTCGTTCCGACCCAATTTTGGGGAAAGCGATAAGCCGCGCGTGGCGCTGTCGCCACCTAGCGGCCATATCTGTGCTGATCATAACAGAGGCGTTTTGTTAGAGAGTCTTCTGTACCTAGTACTATTATTTATTCTGTGGTACGATCGTGTTTCGCTGTTTTCCTGAAATCCTGAACTTTACAGGGATTCCCACGTCCTAGATACGGACTTTTCAGTGGCGACGATAAAGAAACTTACTCGCGAGTGTAAAATATTGTGGCGTATAACAATAAATCAGTGCTTTTTAATAATGACGACGGCGGTCGGCAAATTCGGGCCGTTCGACTTGCAAAAGAACAGTTGGGATTATTACATAGATCGCTTGGAGCAAGCTTTCATGGACTTTTCACAAATTTTGGGATTAGGGGCAGCGTTCCAAAAGGTCGCAAGTTTAATCTCGCTCGAAGCAATGGATTTTTCCATTGTTCCTTTTTTAATTTGCAACACTCTACGCAACGTATTTCACAAAACAATCGATAGGAAGAAGTGGAGAGCTGCTGCTATAATTAAAATAACTTGAATTCTAGATCAACCCGTAATGAGGGACCGACAGACTTTATAAAGTCTACCAAAAGTAAGAAACTTAGTAGTTAGGTGTAGTGGGTAACCCTTACCACAATCAAAAAAAGTTTGTGTAGGTTACACATGTTTTGAAAATATCGTCCATTAGCAACCATTGTATTTAATTTAAGAAGCCATCGCAAATCAGTTGAAACTGAAAGTGGGCACGCCAGGAATGTTTCAATTGATCCCCTTTCGAAATGCGTATTATGAATTAGTGGCAACCCTGCCCGTTGAAAAGGGGTCACAAAATACAAAGTTATCTCGTAAATTTTCAGACAGGTCGATGTAATTTTGTGGGGCGGTCTCATGGCGGTCTGATAAATTGATTTAAAACTTGTACGGTCCTACTTGCAGTTCTGCAAGGCGAAAGTCAGCTTGTCACTAGGGTAAACGTAACGTAAGTAGGTATATACCATCTTACTCTATACATAATCTAATCTAATAGCTACCTTAACGTTTTTAAATACAAGAATTTAAGCAGAACTCTGTGAGTACTAGGATCAGGCGTGGCTCACTCCGCGATTTCGTTGCTTTGCTACAGGTAGCTAAAAGTACATCCGTTCCACACCAATTTTGGTGGCTAGCCATAAGCCGCGCGTGGCGCTGTCGCCACCTAGCGGCCATATCTGTCCTGATCGTAACAGACGCGTTTTGTTAGAGAGTGAGTATTTTTTTATGTGGAAAATTTGGCTATTTCAGGAAATTCTCGCCGGCATGCCGTAACTATCAGCACTTGTAAGCGCGCGGTTGTTTTATTATGCGATTAACTCAGCGTTAAACTCTATGCAGTATTTTACTTACGAAAAAAATTGAAAAAACAAGTCTGTAACATTTAAACTATATTTTATTTGAAACTAATGTTTTATCAAGCAGTCTGCGAGCGATAATACATTTTATTTAAAATGTATGGTCTGTATGGATGTTAACGAGTTCTCCGCGGTTGACAGTAATAGATGTTTAATATTCAGAGACTATTAAGATCATTCGGGTTAATTGCAACTGCAACACCGGATGACATAGTTTGACCCACTTCCCCACGACTGATTGGAGACGGTATTTATATGCTTGTAGTGTAGAGTCAGAGCTGAGGTTCTGTGTAGGTAGGTGGTGCGTTGCGGGCATTTTTGAAGTGAAAACTTCTTTAGCGGCGCTGAGCACTTTTTGAGGTGGGGAAAAAATGATAAACTCGAGACAGCGTAACGCGTAACGCGCTGACGTCATGTGTGACGGACAATGTTATTCACCAAAGAACTTTAGTCATAACGTATCCTAATCAGGTCAATTATTTAAAACTGGACTTTTATATTAAGCAATAAAGCTCAATGTTCTAATCTTGTACGGGCTGAAATACGAGGATCTCACAGTTAAATAACTACATCTTGATGAAATCGCTAATAAAAGTGAATTCTAGTACTGGTGAATAAAACTCAGAATATCATGACCAAATATATTTAGATGCGAGGTCTGCAAGGTAACTTTACAATTTCTATTCGAATTTTAAACAATTAAGGCTGCATATTTAATCTCACTGGCCAGCAATTTCGGAACTAAAGTTTTTCAATAGAAAGGAGGATGGGTCAATTATACATAGTGCTGCCAGACATTTTGGACTAGTCATTGAGTTTTCACTTCTGTCAGCACTCCCGGAGTGCAACCCGTTGTTTTTTTTTTGCTATAGAGTCTATAGTATGGAGTTGCCGTCGCGCGTACCTATGTCGGCCGCGCCGACGCCGACAGCAACTCACTACCTACCTATAAGGTGCAGGGGCCAATTTCGACCGCGGGAAATTTCAACTGATCGAAACATATTCCATGTTTTACATTATTAACTAGAGTGCCAGATAGCGAAAAATATGTTCTTCGAATATATTTCGATTAGTTGAAATTTCCCTCAGTCGAAATTGCCTCCCTGCACTTTATAGGTAGGTAGTTAGTTGCCTGTCGGTTTCGGTGCGGCCGATATAAGCTCGGTCTCCCGAATATTATTCATTTAATTGTGTAAATATATTTTTTCTGTCTACGTTTGTATGGGGAAGCGGTTGTCGCCTTCCCTCTTAATGTTCTCATTTTTTCTCGAATATCGAACTATTATTTGCGGTTTTCTGTAAATTGGTGATAAACCAGCATTGGTTCTTAGAAAAGTTTGAAATTACTAGATGGTGCTGATATAATATCTTCAGAGGTTTTTGAATTTACAAAAGGAAGTTATAACAAATGTGTGTTTTTGTATATATAAGTAAATACCCAAGTTGTTTTATTTCGCAAAAAAGAATAAATAACTGAATGGTATTTTATATTGTCCACAGATAACCTCGACATCACACGGCAGGGCTCCATCCGCTCTTCCCTTCTGCACAGGGGCACACCTCAACTTAACTTGCAATCAGGTAATATTCTATAATATAATTATGTACATAAAGGTGCCATTCGGATTCAGACTACACTAGCGTTACTGCCGCAGCAATGCTGCCAACTGCATTAAACGTCAAAAGGTCATTTATCGAGACATTTAAGTGCTTATATTAAATTTGTCAAAAAAAATTAAAACGAAAATGTAACTTTGATAATTCACGCGTAACACACGCATAATAACTTTGCAAGTATCGCGGCCTTTTTGCCACTGCGTCGCTACTGAATACCTGTAAACAGTCGCTGTGTGCCTTTAAAGTGGCGACTGACGTGAGCATGCTCGATGCGAATATTCGCAATTGCTCGATGCGAGCATTGGTTCGTTGTGAGCAAATGCTCAAAACACCTGAATATTCGCCTCGATTATACACGGTGTAACATGAGGAAACCGAATAATTGTAACAGCGTATTCCTGATCATATTTAGAGACAAAAATGTACTATAAACTTTTTTGAAATTCGTCTAGTTTCAGAGATAATATTAATTAAAAAAAAAAAACTAGTTTTTATTGTTACATAGTGTAAAAGGCCTTTTTGATGGTGATGTTGCTACTATGGGACGTAGTCTAAATATCCTTATTGATAGATATCAAAAAGTGACAAGTAACACTTTGCAAAAAGTAGGTTTTACGAAAAAAAAATGTAAAAATCAATTTTAAGTGACATGTTTACCAATAACATTTATTTTTTATGTACAAATACATTCAAGAAATTGAAAAAACAAAACACAAAAAAATTTTTTTTTTGGTGAAATTGACCTAAACTCGTATTACATTTTTTCCTTCTTTTGACCTCATAAATGCGTGGTTAAAATTATTCGGTTTCCTCATGTTACACCGTGTATGTTCGCCTATGCTCCATACATTCATCCAGAAGTAGGCAAAATGGCGGACGTAGAGGTGGTGTGTGCTGCGTTCCTTTTAATCCGTTACTGTTATTTAAAGAAGAGAAGAAAGCGTGTATGGATAACAAATTACTTGACTTAAAGAATTTTGACAGTAGTTATGTAAAATGACATTTGAATATTATAGATCGTATGATATTAAATAGATATACATAAATAAGTACAGTATATAATTTTACCATTTCCCGTTCCTGTAGTTTTCTTAATTCGCACAATCGCAAAGACGCAAGCAAGCTTGTTATTTTTCTTTTGCATTCGTCAACGTTTTCGTTGATCTCGTCAGCTATTTCGATCCATGCGTCCTTTTTCTTCAGTTTATTATAGTGCTCTTCGTGAGTAGGATCCCACAGTTGGGGGTGCTGGCGGTATTTCTCTTGACTCCCACTGCATTTTATCGAATGCCAAAATTCACTTCACATAAAATATAATAAGTGACTTCCACGTGCGCTCGCGCTAGCGACTGACGTGTAATGTAACATTCAAAGGGATTCGCCAAAAAACCGACAGCCGGGTGGAGCGCGCTCGAGCGCTCGGCGCTCGCCGTCGAGCTGCTCCGCTCGCTGTACTAACGTGCCGAATATTCGACTTGTAACGCGCTCGCATCGAGCAAATGTTCACGTCAGTCGCCACCTTAAAGGTGTTGTTTAATACAAAACTGTGACCACAAGACATGCCGATTTTGCACGCATATCATATGGGCTTTCCTTTCAGCCATTCACCGTTCATTCCTCAGTTGTAATACTTGTTAATGTTTGCGCTTCGCGCGTAAACACGACGAAATCGGTGTGTTCTGAAATTACAGTTGCTTAGCGACGCTTTCTCTGTGTCTTTCTCGCAGCCACAACAATCTCAGATTTCTATTGGAACTTTCAAACAACGAATCACAATATTATATCAATATAAAACCTTTTGCTCACTGGCTCGCGAGGAGCTTTCAAGCCTACTTTTCTTTGTTTCTCCATATCTCGTCAAACGAATCCCTACCCACTTATTTCACGTACGACTGGGTTCCTTTTGCTTGGGAACCTGTTCATCGCTTGTCCATTAAATTATCTCCTTGGTTCTCCGGCAGAATGGATGTACGGACAGATTAGGTCTTTGTTGGTTGGTCTGGTTGGAAATAAATGTTATAAATGCGTTAAATAGAGGTTCCTGGTCAGAAATACATTTCTTCACTGTTCCAGAAACTACTTTTTAACGTGTTAGTGTTATTTAGAATATAAACTTGTTACAAGTGTAATTTTCCGTTTAACTCCACAATTCAGAGAAAAAATTACATAGGTACAGACCATACGGTGAAATTGCGCTTAAATTGTACAGAATAGGGGATTCTATCTATTCACCAAATTTTATCGAAATCTGACGAAAAAACAAAACGATAAAAAAATATAAATCGGCCCATAAAAGACATATGCATCTCAACTAAAAGAAATCTCTCCCACAACTTTTGAAAGTGGCTTGCAACCATCCTACGGTCTTAGGGTCTTCGTATTATTTGTAGTTGTCATGTAGATACCTAGGTGACAATATCATCACGTATTATGTATGCAGCATGTGTTACAGTGATCCTGGCGACACGTGTCGTTACGCGGATGCAAAGCCGGGATCAAGGGTCACCCTTTACCTGCCTAATGTAAATTTCTCATTCACACTTGCTAGATTGTAGTAAGAGTGAAAGAGATGGTAATCGGTCGTTAGTTTGGCTGCGGATAGTAGAACAGAGTCGCTGACATCTTCAAGTAGGTCGCAGTAACACATATTAATCAACGCCTACCTTAAATAAATAGCCTATGGATCTTTGTGAGGAAATAGTGATTGTTGACGTCGCGTTATAAAGAAAAGACACACTTCTTTCTATTTTGTTATTACCGCCTATCAATTTTTATTTTTCACTTTTGATATTATAATAGTAGTAGGGCCTACAGATGTAGTACATAATTGTTTTCCCTCGTACTTTCTCGAAAACGATCGTATTTGTCCTGGTACCTCAGTCAACGAGACTGATTGAAATAGCAAGACACGTTCGTACAATGTACGTTTCCATGAAACTAACTGTGAATCGTTCAAAACTGTTATTAAAAAATTATATCATTTTGAGATCGAATGAAAATTCGAATTGGCCTCCGTAAAAACGTAACCTGTAAAATTGACACGCACACTGACTCTGTGGGTCTTCATAAGTGAGGTTTTTGTTTGATGAAACGTCATATTTGACACTCGGCGTCACGGAAATCGCACACCCACCGATTTTTGTTTTAAGCGAATATAGCTCTTATCATATGTATTATACCCTCACAATATATACATCATTTAAAAGCACAATTAATAAGCATTAAAACATGAGTAAAGCATTTTTGGGAAAAATAATAATAATCACGAAATTACGGCGTTCTGAAAGAACACCTACAATACGCGTTGTAAGGGTCGCTAGTTGCGTTACCTTGGATAGGTTTAAAAGGGGGGGTAAAAGTGGAATATGGGTCATTCGGTATCCAGAGTTCACAGAGGTCACACCGGAACAGCTGGAGAAAGAAAATACCCCAAGAAAATGGATACCACGGAAGCAGAAGCAGCTCAAGCAGTAGCCCTGGTGGAATCAGGAATGACGCAGTCTGCGGTTGCTCGGCAACTCAACATAAGCCGTTTCCGAGTTCTCCGAGCAGTTCATCGATTCCAGAGGACTAGAAGCTTCACCAGGAAGCCTGGATCCGGAGGACAACGCTGCACTTCCGAAAGAGACGACCGCTTTATTGTGTCGACGTCTTTGCGGAACCGTTTCTCCAACGCTGTCCAGCTGCAGCAACAGCTGCAAGCAGTTCGGAGAACGGTGGTGAGTGTCTCTACAGTAAGAAGAACGTTGCGGGAGAAGAAGATCATGCCCCATAGAGCGGCTACGGGTCCCAAATTGACGGCAGAGCATCGGCGAGTCAGACGTGAGTTTGCTCGCGAACACAAGGATTGGACGGTCGACCAATGGAAGGCTGTCCTCTTCTCCGATGAGACCAGGGTGTGCCTGTTCTGCAACGATAGGCGCAGAAAAGTGTACAGGAGGCAAGGGGAACGTTATTCACAGGCCTGTCTTGAAGAAACCGTCGGATACGGAGGAGGATCCTGCATGTTCTGGGGTGGCATTTCCCTCGCCGGCAAAACCGAGCTCGTTTGTGTTTCCCGCACTGGTGGTGGTCGAGGCCAGGGATCCATGACTGCTCATCGGTACATCACAGAGATCCTGGAGGACCATGTGGTTCCATACGCCGAATTTGTCGGTCCTGGATTCACATTCATGCAGGATAACGCCCGCTCCCACACAGCGTTGATTGTTCGGGACTACCTTGATCAGGTTGGGATCACCGTCATGCAGTGGCCAGCAAGGAGTCCGGACCTGAATCCCATAGAGCACCTTTGGGATCAGCTAAAACGGAAGGTGCGGTCACGTAATCCTGCACCTGCGACCCTGGAACAGCTTCGAGATGCCGTCATTGAAGAGTGGGATGCTATTCCTCAAGAATACGTCGTGTCTCTCGTGAGGTCCATGAAGGCTCGCATGGAGGCAGTCATTAAGGCCAGAGGAGGCAACACTAGGTTTTAAGTTTAGTTTTAGGCATTTGTATTCCGATATTTGTTGATTTTATTGTGTTTTAATATGTTGATTTTTTTGCATGAATATACGATTTTTATTTCTTATTAAAAAAGGTGCCTTTTTTTTACTCTTTAGTAACTATTGCATTGTTTTTAAATGAAGGGTTAAATTCTCTTTAAAATGATCCCACACACTCATACTTTACCTTCAACAACATAAGGTTTATAACGGCTTGAAACAAAAATCCGTGGGTGTGCGATTTCCGTGACGCCGAGTGTATCTAATCCATATCGTTTCTTGATCTATGAATTGACGTAGGTATCTTTAAGTTCGGATCGGATCGGAATCGGGCCGTCAGTTACTTTTGTGACACTATCCTAAACCTACCTGGAAACAGTGGTAACGTACTTAACCTAATTCCTTGAGAAACGGCCTTGCTATCCGTTCAGCGCAACGTATGGTCCCCAGCAGGGCAGTTTCTGCCCTCCAGTGATAAGGGTACACGTACGTCTCTTGTGGCTCGCGCCTTAATGTATTTATATACCATTGTTTTTTATTTACGATTGCGCTTGAAATGTGTCAATCCTAATATCGAGCCTAAACCGTTTGTAGCTTTAGCCGATGGTGTGTTTGTTTACCTACAACTTAAAGAGATGCTTAATTTTGCATGCTTTATAGCGATTCTTTTAACGTTGTCCGCTAAATGCTTTAAATTAAAGCGATTCTTTTTATTGTGTCCGATAAATGTTTTATAGCGAGTCTTTTAATTTTGTCCCGTAAATGTCAGGATCCCTATTCGAACTAGCGGCCCGATTCTAACTTTAAGATACGACAGTTAATAGATCTAGAAACGATATGGATTAGATGTCAGTGTCAAACAATTAGATCTATTAATTGACGTACCTTAAAGTTAGAATCGAGCAGTAGAATACATTAAGGGAGTGAGACGTAGAAAATGAAAACTTCTACAAAATAAGCCACACCATAAATATCGATACTCTGCATAACGTAGCGGTAGTACTTTAGTACAAAGTAGCTAGTGAAATAGCCGATATACTTTCAGAGTTTTTGAGATAAAACGATCGCAAATCTTCCGTCGCTATAGAGTGTACTGTAAAGGTTTGCAACCTTTACAGCCTTTTTTATCTGTGACTGGCTAGTCACGCTATTTAAATTTAGAATATGAGCCCGCTGTCAAATGGAACGGGGTGCGGATCGGCATTCCTAAAGAGGCAGCCATCAAGTGTAATTGACTTATATAAATTGTGATCTTGCTGAAAGAATATACAGAACACCTAATTCCCGTGTGTTAATGCCCTCAGCGTTTATAGGCCGTCCCCTTTACAGTATACAGATACGCGCGCCGCCATAATATTATCCTTTGTTCCTTTCTAATTTCGTAGATTCGTCCCCCCTTAAATCGAAAACCCTATACCGTCACTATAAAAACAAAAAACTTCGACATTCTCTTTGCACTTCAGTTAAAAAAAAACAATCGACGTTCGCTCGCGGACATCGTCCTGCCGGTTCCCATTTTTTGTGTGAAATTTTCCTTTTCCTGATTTATTTGCGATGAGTACTTTACCACATCATGCAGGGATGGTTGTTTGCTTCCATCGTTTGTGTAATCGGGATGTCTGTTTCAGTTATGTTTGTATGTTTGCTATTGTCCTGGCTTTTGAGGTGGCAAGTTTATTGAATACGGCTTTGTTTATTTAATAATTAGACCGATGGTACCGTTTCATTCGCATGAACACTACAGGAATTCTACAGTAAATTTAACATTAGATAATTTCGTAAATAATGACATTTGTATTTATTATTGCTATTTTCTTCTTCTTTTCCTTGATCTGGTTTTATGTGTTTTTAATTTAGTGTTAGTGTTTTTAGTTTAGTGTTTAGTATTAGTTGTATATTTTGTAATTCTATTGTGATTTTTTTTGACATGTGTTATTTTAACATTAAAGAAATTAAATTGAATTGGATTGAATTGTTTTTTTTTTACGTTTAATATCAAAGGTATATTTTAGTATATTTATTCATATATACAACAAAAACAAGTCAAAAAACAATAAATAAAAATAACTTAAGTACAATTAAACTAAATACAAACTATTCTAAAATAAAATAAATCTAAACTAAACTAAATCTAAAAAAGGCCCCTGTGGCAAGGTCCCCAAGGTGCTGGCTGCGTTACCCCACTGAACTGCCAGACTGAAGCGTTGAGCGAGGTAACTGCCAGCTCTTGGGTCCCCAGTTTCGTCCCTGAGTCTCTTTGAAAGGTCTCCAAAGAGACTCAGGGTGCCAGGACCCCATTTAAATGTATGTGTCTCCCATCATAGAACAGAGGTGTTCCGGACATTTGGGAGACGACTAAAGACTTTGATTAAATATAATATTATTATACCGGTAATATATTATTATTATTTTCTTCTTCTTATAGGCATATGTTCAGCGTCCACTGCTGAACATATGCCTCTTTCATGGATTTCCATGTTGTTCTGTATCCGGCGGTTCTATGCCAGGTCGGCCCTGCCGTCTTTCTAATGTCGTCCGACCATCTGGCTCGTGGTTTTCCGTCCCTTCGGCTTCCCAGTCGAGGTCTTATTATTATTTTACTTACAGCTTACTATGTCCCACTGCTGGGAAAAAGCCTCCCCCCTATTTACACTTTCTCGGTTTGGTGCTAATTTTGGGAAGTTTCTCAAAAAATAAACCCAAGTTATCCCGCCATTGCCGGCACCTAGGGATTGCAATCCGGTCTGGTTTTGAATCCGGCCGGATCCGGCCGGATTTTGGCCTCAATCCGGCGGATCCGGCCGGATCCGGCCGGATTGGTATTGCGGATAAAAAATTTATCAAGTCACGTATTTTATTATGTGTTTTAGCGTTATATTATGCGAAGTTAAGGATATTTCTAATGGATTAAAAAAAACGGTTGGTTTAAGTTTTAAAAATCAACGTTTTTTTTACTTTACCACTAAGTCTTAACCACTAAGTTTTGTCGACCGGTCTGGCCTAGTGGGTAGTGACCCTGCCTGTGAAGCCGATGGTCCTGGGTTCGAATCCCAGTAAGGGCATTTATTTGTGTGATGACATAGATATTTGTTCCTGAGTCTTGGTTGTTTTCTATGTATTTAAGTATTTATATATTATATATATCGTTGTCTGAGTACCCACAATACAACCCTTCTTGAGCTTACTGTGGGACGTAGTCAATCTGTGTAAGAATGTCTTATAATATTTATTTATTTATTATTTATTTATTTAAGTCCTATTACAATAATCAGTCACACAAATGAAATCTTATTCTCTTAAAATATCCATAGCCACATTTTCCACAAAAAGGTGTTTTCAATTCAACCATTTTAGTTTGAGCAAACCAAATCAATGAACGTGCATACCTATACAAGTATACATTAAAACATTTATTCACACAAAACATTTAACATTTTTAACGGGATAAGTTCGCCTTTGTACACATTTACTGTATTCTCTCTGTGTTATGTAGGTACTTGTTCTGTGCAATAAAATGTTTACTACTACTACTACATTTTCTCGCTTTATTTAGTAGCATAATAATAACAAAATAACATATAAATAATAAGAATAAATTAATATTATAGGACATTTTTACACAAATTGACTAAGCCTCATGGTAAGCTCAAGAAAGCTTGTGTTGTTGGTACTCAGACAACGATATACAGGGTGGAAAGGCACGACGATCCTTCCCGGAAGTATTAGGTCGTTTAAGTGATACAGAGACTATTGGTAATGGTAAGAATCGTTAATTGAGTAAAAAATAAAAATTGCAAAAATACTACTTTTTAACTGTGGTGATAACCCTATAGCATGTGCACATGACGGCTAGATTAAGGATCTCCGTCGGGAAAGCTCGGGACTTTACACTTTTTTCCGATCGTTGACAGTATCGCAATGATGTATGAATGACGCATAAATGTCAAATAAATCAAATGCATGCAAAAATATTACAAACAATTTTATTACTTTCTTAGATAATTACTTTTTTCCAATATTTAATACTATCTTCTTTTCACATACGGTGTTCAAATGTACCTCCGTGTATTACAACGCCGCCGCAGCCCGTACCCGAGTATGTCGATGCACATGCGATATAGTGTATGCTCTTCGTCATTTATCCTCCGCAGAAAGCACCAATTATTAGCCTTTGTCTCATTTCGTCCGCAGTTTCACATTCCGTTTGGTTTGGTACACCATATCTTTTACACAGCCCCACAAATTTAAATAGCCACGAGCATCTAACATTTTTATTTGAAGAATATGACATTCAATAAGTATAGTTCAATGAAAATTTAATTTCAAACATCAGACGTCTTGTCTATTTCCTACCACGCAAGAAGGTTTGTTAGTTTGGTATTGAAGAAGTATTTATTCTTGATTTATTCTTAGTATTTAATTTTTGCAAGTTCATTTGGTGCAACTAACACAACCTACTTGTTATTTTTAATTATTTTAGATAGTTTCCAATTATTCGAAAATAATTTTGTGAAACGTGTTAAGAAACTAAAACCTTTTTATCAGTCAAGGAAACCAGAGATATTTATAAGACGATTGCGTACTTTTGAGTGGTTGTCAATGTCACCATTTGAACTGTCGTTGTAAACAATGTTGTGGTTAGTATTATTAATATTAAGGAATAACATAACTATTTCATTCAAGTATTGAACAAGTGGAACCACTAAGAAAGCGAAAATCCTGCAATGATTCTTACCGTGCTGTAAGCAGACCTAAAAATGGTTAGATGGCAACAAATTAGCATAATTTCCTGTCGAATACTGATTGTTTACAAGTAAGTTCATTGACCCTGTCACCTGTTAGGGTTAGAACAAAGTAGTTTTTTGCGTGGATGTTTAAAAGGTCATAATTTAGAAACGGTTGCCCATATTAACATAGTTTCTATGGAGAAAATATAGAGCTTAGGCTAAACTATCTCCCATTTCCGGAAAGGATCGTCGTGCCTTTCCACCCTGTATATAATATACAAATACTTAAATACATAGATAACAACCATGACTCAGGAACAAATATCTGTGCTCATCACACAAATAAATGTCCACCGGGATTCGAACCTAGGATCGCGGCTTCACAGGCAGGGTCACTACCCACCAGGTCAGACCGGTCGTCAAAAGTCAACATATATTCCTCCAATTACTTTTAATTCGACAAAACATTTAACTTAACTGCTGAAGTGCTGAATGAAGTTTTATAAATATTTATTCATTATATTTTAAATGCAGGTAACACTTATTATAACTGGACTATAATGGTCTGTACAAAATAAAACGAAAGAACATGTACTTACATTAAATTACAATGTAACAACACAATAAATTGAATATAAACCAATCCAGTACTTACGGTGCACGGAAATCTCAACGCTACGACGACACATATTTCGTTGGCTAGAAGACTGGCGTCAACTAACAAGTTGTTGTGTTGCTGTTTGCGAGCGAGAAAATTCGAATATTGGCGAGAACTTTTAAATTTTAGCAGTGTTTTAAGCTGTTATTTTATATTTTAGTGCTTTGTTTCACTTTACCGGATCCGAGACCGGATCCGGTGAATTTTGCCGGATCCGGTATCTTGAAAAATGTGCCGGATCCGGCCGGATTACCGGATCCGCCGGACCGGATTGCAATCCCTACCGGCACCATTTAAATATGTAAAGAAATAAAATTGATGATTATTTTAATCAATTTTACATAATTGAAAAGCATTTCGTATAGCAGTTTTAATAGTCATAAATCTACTTAAATAAGCTTTTCTTGCGTGTTTTGTTTGCCCTTTATGTATTACGTATGTGCAGAGTGTAAACTAAATATTACCTACACAATTTATTACATCTTAACGGAACAAAGCCTCATAACCGTTCGATAATCTGTACATCCATTAATTCTCTCTAAATTTAATCGCACACACACATACATGGTTAATCTAATTAGCTTGTTTATATCGCTCCTCGTTTGTCATCCGGAGAATCCCGCGTTGAACGCACCTGCGTGCCGGTAACTCAAAAACAATTATATTATTACAGGATTATATACGCAAAGATGTTCACATGCTTAAATACGATGTATTGTATTTTGGCATCTATGGTTAGTCGATTTGTGGTTGAAATTTGGATGCAGCTTAAAATTATGGGTATCAGGTTATTTAGGCATAACATTAAAATTGTTACTTTAATCAAAATGAAGGAATTTTCGTAATACGTAACAATAATAATAGGGATCCGTTTAAGCATATCGTGTTTTGATTAGGAAAAAGTAAAAGAAAATAGTGGACCTTTAACGGATCCCCTTTAATTTTTGTTACAACTTGTACAGAGAAAACATCCATAACTCAGGGACAAATATTTGTCATAAACATACAAATAAATGCCCTTACTACTCGAACCCGGGCCTTCCCGCTTCGTAGGCAGAGTCACTACCGATATTGACTAAGCTAGCAGGCCGTGAAAGTTCGTTTTCTATATGATGAGATAAGGGTCAATAGCTCGCCAGCTTGCAAATAAAAGCCGTAAAATAAAGTATCGAATGATATTTTAGACCTGAGCAATTGGAGTAAAATAAACGTTGAACTCAATTGGAACCTGATATTTTAACAAACGTTATTAAATGGCTACGTTGCTAATAAATTCGTTGTATTTATTTCGTGTGTTTCACGTTGTCATTTCACCATTATTAGCTTTTCGTTGTTTTGTTTTTGATTAAGTTAGGTAAGTGGTTTCGAAAATGCGACTTTTAGGGTGTTACATGCGAGTTATTACCTAACCAGTTACAAATATACTTCAAACAATTTGCTTTATTAATTTTTCACATTATTTATAAGAAGCAACTTTTCTACATATCGATGATTCTGTGAAATGAAATTAGATGAACAAATTACTCGTATCCTTAAGGCGCTCTTATACTCGAGTTTTACGTTTTCAAGGGGGTGAAGCAGACGCGTGGTAGAACGGGTAGGCGGGCGCCCCGCGCGGCGCACCGCACCATTCCCGCGCAACACGTCTACGTCCTTATTCTGACGACATCGGTATTCTGAATTGTCAGTTCCGGGATTTTTAGTTCGGCAATTAATATTGAATAAGATTTATTAGTAAATTCGAATTTTGATGAGTACTTAATGAAATTAAAAACCGGACAAGTGCGAGTCGGACTCGCCCACCGAGCCCGCCGAGGGTTCCGTACCTTTTAGTATTTGTTGTTATAGCGGCAACAGAAATACATCATCTGTGAAAATTTCAACTGTCTAGCTATCACGGTTCGTGAGATACAGCCTGGTGACAGACGGACGTACGGACGGACGGACGGACAGCGGAGTCTTACTAATAGGGTTCCGTTTTACCCTTTGGGTAGGGAACCCTAAAAATGGTAGGTAAGACGGTGAGTGTACCTAAATAATTATTAATTATATACAATATGAGTGTGTACTTGACTGATCATGTTTTTGTAAAAATCGATTTCGACTGGCAAAACATATTATTTTTTGACAACCGGGTTTTTTAACCTAATTAGACCCCGCTGCATCCGACATTGCCGGTTGCTTGATCGAATTCTTGACTGGAAGTGAGATAGTTGATATTAAAGGTCCCTTTTTTTAGTTTTTCGTAAATAACGGTGGCGCATGGCAAAGAAATTCTTACACATAAGTGTTGTCGCTCAAGCGTTTCCGGCATATTTATTGGACGACAGCGCCATCTATGGAGTACAGCTGGACGTGGTAACTCATCGGACCGACGAAGTGGCCTCCCACCACTCGAACTTCCGTCACCACGCGGCGCTACTGCAGAGGAACGGAGGTGGGGACGTGATGATGAAGACCCGGGCCAGCACTTTGCCATCGAGCAGCGTCGTGAGCGGTCACAATTGTATCCTCCAATTGATTTACTTTCCTAAGCTAAGCTTATATTGATTTGTGGTAAAGTAACTTTGAGTAATTTAGTAAATCATTGATCTAGTCAAGTACCCATTGCTTTTAGTAATTAGTTTTGCAGATATAATATGTAACTGTAATAAATAAATATATTAGAAGACTACTAAGTGATTAAATATATACGTTAATTTAAATAGAACATACCTTCACATATATGCCCTGTATTATACTTATGTTGCAAATAAAAGGTATTAATATGTACTGTGCCTCTTTTCTTTTATCAGAAGTGTTGCGTACCTCGTGCGCCCTCCACAATGCCACGTGCTCGGAAGAGAAAGGCGGAGAAAAGAAGATCGCGCCATCGGTCTACTAGCTCTGAATCATCATCTACGAGCTACAGCAGTTCAAGCAGCTCGTCGAGCAGCGACAACAGCCGCGCTAGGAAGCGGCGTAGACGGCAAAAGAACAAACGAAGCCGAGATGCACTGCCCGTGAGTCAAAACATTGTTTTATCGTCAGTGATACCCGAATTCGATCCGTTAATCGATGACGTTGATAGTTGGTTAGATGTAGTTGAGGCTAATGCGCGTACGTTTGGGTGGTCAAACAGTATGATAACATATCAAGCACTACAAAAATTGAAAAATACCGGTAAAATTTGGTTAGATTCTTTTCAAAAGAATGAGTGTAAATGGACAAATTGGACATGGAAACAGTGGAGTGGTATGTTATCAGACACGTTTCAAGTTAAACGGAATACCTATGTACTTCTCAAAGAATTGATAGAATCAAAGCCGTTGCCTAAGCAGTCGTTGTATGAATTTTACTTTCAACAAAAAGCCAAAATTGACAGGTTACATTTAGGTTTTCGAGAACGCGACGTGATATCAATTATCGTTGGGTCGATAGGCGATGTAAACATTATAAGCGCTGCGGAAGCGGGTAGTTTTAAATACTGTGACGAGCTCGCTTCATTCCTGCACGGTAAAACCTACACAGAACTCGAGAAACCCGTTCCTAGCAAAAATAATACGACTACCAAACATCCTTTTCGATCGAATAACACGATTCTAAGTCAAACCGTCACAGAAAACAAAGTTTCCAGTAGTGCATCTGATACTTCTACGCCAAGTAGTAACAAGAATGCAACTAACGGTGTTACGTGTTATCGTTGCGGTGAACCGGGGCATAGAAGAATTAACTGCACTTTTAAAGATAATGTCAAATGCACTTCATGTAATAAATTGGGGCATTTAGAAAAAGCTTGCAAATCCAAAACAAGTATGAAAGTCGAAAAGGATGCGGAAGTCAAAATGATTAATGATTCTAAGCAAAAATTTTTTTAAAAAATATTTTTGGACGAACTCGAATGTGAAGGTTTCTTTGATATGGGGGCTGCTTGTTCTCTTGTAACGGAAGATTTCGTCAGACGGAATAATTTGCATACATTCCTGTTAAACGCTCCTGTCAATCTTTACGGATTTAGGAATGATTTATCGGCTCAGGTGACTCACGCGGTGGCGGTTAATTTAAAAGTCGATTCAGTTGCGTTGATTACGACGTTTTATGTAATTGACACGTTGTCGGGTGGCGATATTATAATAGGTCGCAATTTTACAGAAGATAAGAGGATTATGTACGTTCGATTCGGCGATAACTTAATATTTCAATCGGTCCAGTCATTGGAGGTGCTCAATATTGACACTAATACATTGAATAGTAGTAACAGTAAGGAGCACGAATCTATCCTGAAGGGCATTTTTTCGAAATACCCTAAATGTATATCCAATGACTTGACAGATTTGGGTAAAACAAGCAGTGTTGAACTTGATGTTGAATTGACAACTGATAAACCAGTATGTCAACGACCGTATAGAATGTCTGAGTCTGAAAGAGCCACCACTCGCGAGATATGTAATGATTTATTGAAAAGTGGTATTATTCGTAACAGTAATTCACCTTACGCAAGTCCCGCACTGCTTGTTAATAAGGCGTCAGGAGCCAAACGCTTATGCGTCGATTACCGACAACTTAACAAGATCACGGTCAAAGAAAAATACCCAATGCCGTTAATCGAAGATCTCATTGATAGGCTTAGGGGTTGTAAATATTATACATCGCTAGATTTGAAAAGTGGGTATCATCAAATCTCTGTCAAACCCGAATCGGTCCATAAATTAGCCTTCGTCACGAGTGATGGGCACTTCGAGTATGTTCGTATGCCTTTCGGGGTTTGCAATGGTCCTGCGGTCTTCCAACGACTGATGGATACAATCTTAGGTAATTTGCGTTTTGGGCGTGTCATTTGCTATATGGATGATTTGCTCATTGCCACAGAGACTCTAGAGGAAAATGTCGCTTGCTTAGATAATGTGCTGCAACTCCTTGAAAACAATGGCCTAACTATAAATATGGAAAAATGTAAATTTTTTCAAACAGAGGTCACTTTCCTAGGGTATCTGGTCTCACAAGAGGGGGTGCGGCCTAGTGATCGTAAATTGAAAGCAATAAATGAGTTTCCCACCCCAAAAACTGTTCACCAGCTAAGACAATTTCTGGGACTTATAAACTATTTTCGAAAGTTTATTAAAGATTGCGCTTTACTTTGTAAGCCTTTAAGCAATTTACTAAAGAAAGACTCTGTGTGGCAATGGAGCGACGAGCAAGACACGGCGGTAGCAAAATTAAAGGGTGCGTTAGTAAATAACGTCACATTAAGCATTTTTGATCCCAAGTTGCCAATCAATCTATATACTGATGCGAGTCGCGATGGTCTTGGTTGTATTTTAATGCAAACCACGGAAAATGGCGAAAGACCAGTGCATTTTTACAGCCGACAGACAACTAATGACGAAAAGAAATACCATTCTTTTGAGCTTGAGCTATTAGCCATAGTGACGGGTTTACAAAAATTTCGTCATTACTTGTTGGGAACACAGTTTAAAATCATTACCGACTGTAACGCTGTGAGGTATGCATTAACTAAACAGGAAATAGTGCCACGCATCAGTAGATGGGTTTTGTACACTCAAGAATTTACGTTCGAAATACAACACAGAGCTGGGTCACAAATGCAGCATGTTGACGCTTTGAGTCGCAACCCAGTTAAAAATGATGACTTACCTACTGAAAGGGATGAAGTTATGTTAATAACTGAGGGTGATTGGCTTTTATCGGTGCAATTATTAGATCCAAATATCAGTCAAATTCGAGAAATCTTACAGTCAGGCGAGGCCGAAGCGAATAAACAATTGTTTAATGAATATGAATTAGTCGGTAATAAGGTATATCGCAGAACAGAATTTGGTAGACGCTGGGTAGTTCCAAAGAACTGTATATGGCAGGTTATTCGATTAAATCACGATGATGTCGGACATTTTGCGGTGGACAAGACAGTCGAAAGAATAAGAGCTAAGTACTGGTTCCCACGGTTAAAGAAAATTGTAGCAAAATACATAAAAAATTGTCTCAATTGTATTTATAACAAACATGTCCACGGCAAAAAGCCCGGCGAGCTTTATCCTATACCTAAACATTGCAGACCGTTTCACACGCTGCATTTGGACCACTTGGGCCCCTTTATCAAAACTACGCAGCAAAATAGCCACTTATTAGTAATGGTAGACGCATTCACTAAATTTGTGTTCATATCTGCTGTCAAGAACACAAAAAGTCAAATCGTCATAAATGAATTAAATAAATTGTTTAAATTGTTTGGGCCACCAAAACGGGTTATTTGTGATGCAGGTAGTGCTTTCACGTCAAAATTGTTTACTGAATTTTGTAAAAACTCTGGAATTAGGGCTCATATTATTGCCACGGGTGTTCCTCGCTCAAACGGACAGGTAGAGCGTTATAACCGGACCATTTTAGACGCATTACGTAGTTTAGGCGCGGACACTGATGATAATAAATGGGACCAACATATTACAAAAATACAGCAGGGAATTAATAGTACAATTAATAAAACAATAGCTGCGGTGCCAAGTGAAGTATTTTTCGGGTATCGAATTCGGACTAGTAATGACGGAATCACTGATGATGATAATGTTGAGAACTCGGTCGATGTGACGGCACTCAGGAATCAAGTCGATTCCAACATCAAAAAGAATGCCGTAATACAAAAACAAGCGTTCGATGTTAAACGTAAGAAAGCGCCTAATTATATGGTAGGTGATTTGGTAGTACTGAAAATTCCGAGCCAGTCAAATGAAGGACAAAGTACAAAATTATTGCCGCTTTACAAAGGGCCATTTCAAGTAACTGAGGTTCTAGGTAAGGATCGCTACAAGGTTGCTGACATGAGAGGAGCAGAAAGAACTTCAAAACGATACGATGGTACTGCATGTGTTGAGAACATGAAGCCATGGATCAACTTTGGAGCAGATTCTGACTCCGAACGGGACCCGGATGTTGTCAACAGAATCGAAGGTAACATTTAACTATATATATTTATCAATATTTGCATAAAACAGTTAATTTAATATTTGAAAAAGTTTATTACAATTTGTTGATTTGAACATACTTACTCGAACAGATAAAACCTCGAACTAAAAGGTTTTTCTTGATCTAATGCAGTAGCCTCGTACAGAGAACGTAGTGTGAGTACTTAAGTTGTAGAAAATAGGAAGTGAATGTCACTTACTATTTTATCGGGTATGTGGTGATACACGACTTGTAATCTGAACATTACAAGTTCAAACCACAATGGGGAGTGAGTTGGCCGGCGATGGGATAACAAACTCCACCCGAATAAAACAATTTATTTACTTGCACTATTCTTTTAAGGCTGCTTCATTTATACCTACAGTTGTCGAATAAAATAACTTAGACATTTGTGTTCTGTCCTCAGCTCCTGCATAAGATCCGGACGTGACTCGGGACGAGCACGTACTCCAGGCTGGCCGGATGTTGTCGCTCAAGCGTTTCCGGCATATTTATTGGACGACAGCGCCATCTATGGAGTACAGCTGGACGTGGTAACTCATCGGACCGACGAAGTGGCCTCCCACCACTCGAACTTCCGTCACCACGCGGCGCTACTGCAGAGGAACGGAGGTGGGGACGTGATGATGAAGACCCGGGCCAGCACTTTGCCATCGAGCAGCGTCGTGAGCGGTCACAATTGTATCCTCCAATTGATTTACTTTCCTAAGCTAAGCTTATATTGATTTGTGGTAAAGTAACTTTGAGTAATTTAGTAAATCATTGATCTAGTCAAGTACCCATTGCTTTTAGTAATTAGTCTTGCAGATATAATATGTAACTGTAATAAATAAATATATTAGAAGACTACTAAGTGATTAAATATATACGTTAATTTAAATAGAACATACCTTCACATATATGCCCTGTATTATACTTATGTTGCAAATAAAAGGTATTAATATGTACTGTGCCTCTTTTCTTTTATAAGTAATCTGCATAAAATTGGCTACAAGAAAGATTCCGTAAAATTTTTCGCTGGGATCAATATTCAAAGAGATATTAAGGCGGGAAAGTTAATTATAGTCACTTCTAAGGTCTCTTTTTTTAGTTTTTCGTAAATAACTCGTAAACGGTGGCCAATTAAAAAAAAATTGTTAAACGTTAATAATCTACACAACATTTTCAATAAAAAAAGATTTAGTACATTTTTAGCAGGGATCAATATTTAAAAAGATAATAAAGAGGGAAAGTTAATTATAATAAATTCTAAGGTTCCTTGTTTTTATTTTTTCGTTAATAATTTGAAAAGTATGACTCATAGCAAAAACAAATTTTACACAAATAATAAACATAAAATTTCCTACAAGAAACATGTAGAACACTTTTCGCTAGGATTAATATTTAAAAAGACAAAGCATCCGGTAAGTCAATTATAATCAATTTTAAAGTCCCTTTTTAGTTTTTTGTAAATATCTCGTAAACGGTGTCCCATAGCAAAATAGGTTTTTATGAATAAATAATCTCCATAAAATTTTCTGCAAAAAACATCTGAACACTTTTCTCTAGGATCAATATTTAAAACGATATTAAAGGAAGAAAGTTAATCACAATCAGTTCACAGGTCGCGTTTTTTTCGTAAATAACTCGTAAAAAATATTATACATAAATATTGAACATAAAATTGTCCACAAAAAAGGTTTTGTACACTTTTTCGCTACGATCAATATTTAATGAGGTTATAAGGGGGTAAGTTAATTATAATCAATTTCCAGGTCCCTATTTTAAGTTTTTCGTAAATGACTCGTAAACAGTGGCCCATAGCAAAATAGGTTCTTAATGTTAATTAACCCCCCTTGGCTAAAAAGTGCCCTCCATGTTTAAAATTCATTTGTTTACGTAAGATGTCCGTCTTTGGGTCACGAATTTACATGTGTGTACCAAATTTCAACTTAATTGGTCCAGTACTTTTGAAGAAAATGGGCTGTGACAGACGGACAGACAGACAGACAGTCGCACGAGTGATCCTATAAGGGTTCCGTTTTTTCCTTTTAAGGTACGGGACCCTAAAAACTAAAAAAAGTGACATGTGAGTTGATTGTAATGAACTTTTTCCTTTGATATCGTTTTAAATATTGATCCTAGAGAAAAGTGTTCAGATGTTTTTTGCAGGAAATTTTATGTAGATTATTTATTAATAAAAACCTATTTTGCTATGGGACACCGTTTACGAGTTATTTACAAAAAACTAAAAAGGGACTTTAAAATTGATTGTAATTAACTTACCGGCTGCTTTGTCTTTTTAAATATTGATCCTAGCGAAAAGTGTTCTACATGTTTTTTGTAGGAAATTTTATGTTTATCATTTATGTGTAAGATTTGTTTTTGCTATGAGTCATACTTTTCAAATTATTAACGAAAAAATAAAAACAAGGAACCTTAGAATTTATTATAATTAACTTTCCCTCTTTATTATCTTTTTAAATATTGATCCTTGCTAAAAATGTACTGAATCTTTTTTATTGAAAATTTTGTGTAGGTTATTACTGTTTACAACATTTTTTTTATATTGGCCACCGTTTACGAGTTATTTACGAAAAACTAAAAAAGGGACCGTTAATATCAAATATCTCACTTCCAGTCAAGAATTCGATCAAGCAACCGGCAAATTCGGATTCAGCGGGGTCTAATTAGGTTAAAAAACCTGGTTGCCAAGAAGTAATATGTTTTGCCAATAGAAATCGATTTTTACAAAAATGTGACCAGTCTAAATTATTCAATTTGATTAATTATATAGCCTTTTAAAATATGTTTACACAATTTATCAATCGTGACTGAATTCCGGATTGGTTAGATGGGTGTGTGCCTTTGCTGCCCAACTTGTTATAAAATGACAATATGACGGACGAATGTCTGAAATGTCACCGTATTTAAGAATTATTTTGCTTTTCTTCGCAAGTATGTTGAAAAACATTGTGTGTATAACATATTTGCATATTTATACTGTGATTACCCATTTTATGAAACGTCCGCTAAACTAGCACAGGTCCGACGCTGACAGTGGTCTCGGGCGTACTGGCGTGAGGAATAGGCGCAAGGTATTGCCGCGTAGGGTGTAATTTAGTAGGCAAAATGTTGAATTCATCAAATGATGAATGAAAAAATTAACGTATCGATAAAAGGACAAGCAATGATGAAGATTTACTTAAAAGCTATCGACTGAAGTAAGTTTCATATACATTTTCGTCCTAGTACTTCTAACATAAGGAAATAAAGACAGTGTTAGGCATGTTTTCAACTTAAGATTCTATCGAGAAAATAATGAGCCGTCGTGTTTCTGACAAGCAATAACGTAGTTCAAGGACTGAAGTTATACATACTAGAAAATAATGCATGAAATCCTTGTAAAAGTCTGTAAATATGGTGACAAAAAAGTGCATTTTACTACACACCGCGCCTTAAAACGAAACTATTTTCTATTTTTTTCTGTGAAATGTAACTAATCCGATTATGAATACTATAATGCATTGTCAAAATACACCGTGATTATTACCAGTACGGTTACCATCAGTTTGTCACTGACATAAACGCCGTCGAGAACGTAATTTACTTTCTATACATCTCGCTCGCACTCGCATATTAGTGCAAACGGGACGTATAGAAAGTAAATTACGTTCTCGACGGCGTTTATGTCAGTGACAAACTGATGGTAACCGTACTGGTGCTAAAAAATATTCCGAGTTCCCTAACGTTAAGATCGATGTGAGTAAAATGCAGCTGTCACCTTTATGAGAGGTAGGGGACCATTGGGGCAGTTAGTCGGGAGACTCAGGCACCCCGTTGTTATAAGTCCTGACTCCCGACTACAAGAAAAAAAAGGCAGGACTTAAATGAGTAAACCTAACAACAGGCGCACTTATCGCTATAAAGCGATCACACACTCACACACACACACACACACACACACACACTCACTCACTCTCGCGGTTTTCTCTAAAACGTGTAGCATAACTTCACATCTGTTTGACCTATATTGTCCTATATGAAAGTACTATATATCAGTAGAAAGATAATTATACCATGCATTAAATATGGCTGCTATTATAGTTCGTTTTTTTTGGCATTAGAAAGAACTTGAAAGAAGGTAAGCGATCTTGGCATGTCTTTTAATTGAAAAACGCTTTTTAAAAATCAGTAACTATTACTTATGAAAGCAGAAGAATATAAATGATCGTATTAGATTCATATTTGTTACATATTTGCCGTAACTTATTTTTAAAATGTGTTTTTCAATTGAAAGACATCAAGATTGTTTACCTTATTTCTAATGCTAAAAAAAACGAACTATAGTATCAAACAGAGCAGAGACAGGAGCCTTAAGAACAATAGTGCACCAGGCTGGGATAATATATCAAATAAATTTCTTAAGCTTGCAAAGTCAGTGGTGATCCCAATAATTACCCATTTAGTAAATATTTGTTTTGACAAAGGAATTTTTCCAGCTCCACTTAAACAATCAATCATTACACCAGTTTATAAAAATGGTGACAGAGACGATGTCAATAACTACAGACCCATATCTGTTTTACCAGCAATTTCCAAAATATTGGAGAAGTTATTGAATACCAGATTACTGAAGTACTTAAATAAATTCAACTTATTTTCCCCATCTCAATACGGCTTCAGACCTGGAAAATCTACTGAAGATGCTGTATCTGCTCTAACTTCACTAATAGTTGACCATCTTGACAATGGATCGAAATGTATGTCTGTGTATTTAGATATCAAAAAGGCCTTTGACATCGTCTCTGTCCCCATATTGTTACACAAGTTGGAAAGAATGGGGATAAGAGATATTCCGTTTCGTCTTCTCCAGGACTATTTAACAAATAGGAAACAGAGGGTGAAATTGGGTGACTCCAGTTGTACCAGTGAAGATGAAGACGTGACGTACGGTGTACCACAAGGATCTGTGCTTGGTCCAACGCTATTCCTAATCTATATCAATGACTTGTGTGACTTAAAGATCCCCCACGCAGATATATTTTCGTACGCAGACGACACCGCCATCGTCTTCACTGGGTCTTCATGGGAAGATGTTCAGAAATTTACGGAGACTGGACTTGAAACTATTAATGAATGGCTTAAGAACAATATCCTTACGTTAAATACTGCCAAAACAAATTATATATGTCATAGTATATACAGCAATACACAACCTGTTAATAGTTTTGACATTAAAATACATAGCTGTTGTAAGAATGTACTGAACTGCTCCCAGCAAACCTGTCCCACTATAATAAAAGTTGATAGCACCAAATATCTGGGTGTTTTTGTGGATCGGGGACTATCCTGGTACCAACATCTCGAATATGTTATATTACGTTTACGCGGTGGTGGCCGAGTGGATATGACGTCCGACTTTCAATCCGGAGGTCGCGGGTTCAAATCCTGGCTCGTACCAATGAGTTTTTCGGAACTTATGTACGAAATATCATTTGATATTTATCACTAGCTTTTCGGTGAAGGAAAACATCGTGAGGAAACCTGCATACATCTGCGAAGACATTCAAAGGTGTATGTGAAGTCCCCAATCCGCATTGGGCTAGCGTGGGGACTATAGCCCAAGCCCTCTCGCGCATGAGAGGAGGCCTGTGCCCAGCAGTGGGACGACGTATATAGGCTGAAATGATGATGATGATGATGACGTTTACGAAAGCTTAATTGGATTTTTAAAAATTTAAGACATGTGGTGCCAAGAAGCGTTCCGGGTCTAAATGGCCACAGTAGAGACCTTTTAAAAGAAATCTACACATCGTTGGTTCAGTCTGTGTTAACCTATTGTTTGCCTGTTTGGGGTGGCGCTGCTAAGACTCGCTTTATAGACGTAGAGAGAGCCCAGCGTAGTCTTCTCAAAATTATGTACTTTAAGAGGATGTGGTTCTCAACTGATAAACTATATCAAATGTGTAAGTTGCTTACTGTTAGAAAACTATATATACTAACCTCTGTTCTAAGAAAGCATAAAACCACAACTTTTGATCGCAATCTCTTGACAAGACGGAGGAAAGATATTGCCATGCACCTACCTAAAACCAACACCACTTTTGCTAATAGGCAATATAATAAACGTTCTTCGCACCTATACAATATTTTAAACAAAGCACTAGATATATACCCAAAGCTACAATACGATGTAAAAAATAAGGTAGTAAATTGGTTAGTAGATAAAAATTACGATCAGGTGGAAGACTTGCTAGGTTATGTAGCCTAGCCAAGCCGCACAAGTACACACACTCACACACATACACACACACACACACATACACACACACACACACATAATAATTAAGTATATGATAGTATAATACTAAATAAATTGTAAATTAGATATGGAAGAGCGGTGCCTCCCAGCACAGGTTATTTTGTAAATAACTTACAGGGAGACACCAGCCATTGGTAAAAATATGTAATGGTTTTTAATGAAATAAAGAATTTTGTATTTGTATTTTTTGTAAACAATGTAAAAATGTAATATTTTTCTAACTAAAGAAAAAATATACTAGTAGTAATAATCAGTCTGACGGAAATTCTTTTATATAAAATCTATAAGCGTCGGTTCCAGACGTATTTAAAGGAGTCAATGAGTTGGAAAATTATAGAGACGCTAGACTTGGACGAGTCAGATATTGAAAACGGTTTACAAGTATCCAATATTTCGTCTAGTTTTCACGTAGCATGGCCATGAATGGTTTTAATCCAACATTATAAGTTTTGTTTACTTTTATTATAAACATATTGATGTGAAATAAGTTAGAGCCAGTTACAATTTTTGCTTACAAGATCTTATATTTTATGTTTACTTTTCTAAATAATGTTTGTATTATTATTGTTTTAATTACTGGATATTTGTCTACGAAATAAATTTTTCATCACACTCGCTCAGTAAATGTGGAATTGCACGCAGGTTTAGCGGGAGTTATAGAAAAAGCGTTCTCCCTAGGGAGTTATGAAGTTTCTAGTGATTTGAAATTTTTGTATCGCAAGTGTGATGAAAAACATTGTGTGTAACTCGGGGCGTAATAATATTGCACACTCGAGTCTATAAATCGCTCCGGCAAGCCGTCGCGATTTAACTTACTCTCGTTTGCAATATTCAACTTACGCCCCATGTTGCACAATGTACTATTATCTTATCACAATTATTCAGAAACTTTTATTGTATGTATGTCATGTGTGCTTTTGTAATAGTATATTCCAACTTATAACCAACAACATTATCTCCTGAATGTAGCTTTTCGTATTTTCCAGTCCGCAAACCTTACGTTTTGGTTCAGTCAAGTGTAAAAATATGAGTGCATAAACCATCTCAAAAATATGTCCCATAGATCTTATGTCAGTGAATTAGAGACTATGGGCCATATTTTTGGGTATGTTGCCTACACCCATATTGTTCTCTTCTTCTTCTTCTTCGTCGAAACCTCATGACTGAGGGTCGTGACCGCCATAAGTCGCTTTAACTTGGATTGCTCTCCAACCTGGCCGATCTTCTGCCTTCCGCATAGAGCCCTGGAACTTGACAGGTGTGGCTTCCTCAATGGCATCAAACCAACGTGTGGGTATACTGCCTCTGCCTCTTCTGCCCTCAACCTGGCCACCGATCATCAACTTCTCTAGACTGTCGGGTTCCCGCCGGGCCGCGAATTTACAAAAGCTATACTATTTCAGTCACGACTCAGATTTTAATAGGTGAGCTTTTGTTTATGCATATTACTTGACAATATCTATACCGTTTCGGTAAAAAGTAGTCACTGAAATGGATTAGCTTTTTGCATACATATTTTCAAATATTATTCACGCCAAAACCTAGTCGAGTTTAGTAAGTTCAGGCACGTTTGAATGTGATATCTAAATTTTAATAATACTTATTTACTCAAATGGTTTAGATTTTGTCGCGATATATTTAAACATTAATGCTCTCACAATACCTAGTCGAGCGGAGTCTCGCCGTCATTATTCAATATTATTCATCGAGTATTATTTGTACGACACTAAAATTCACTGAATATTGATTTCAACAATTATTTTTTTACTAAATTACTTTTCACCTATATAGTATTCATGTAAATTGCTAAAAAGTAGTTTAGGTTAGTTTGATCTGCAACCTCCAAGAAAACGAAATGTTGCTGGAAAAGTAGGTTAGGTTAGGTTAGAACTGCGACCCCCAAGAAAACGAACTGTTACCAAAAATGTGGGTTAGGTTAAGTTAGAACTGCGACCCTCAAGAAAATGAACTGTTGCCAGAAAAGTGGCTTAGGTTAGGTTAGAACTGCAACCCCCAGGAAAATGAACTGTTGCCAGAAAAGTCGTTCTATGTAAAAAAAAAGTCGATTCGCTGTTTGGTCGCAGTTCACCTAACACGCTCTTCCTCGCTTCGCTCGTCGTCGTACCTATCTTGACTCATTGAACTCTGTCAAATGACTAGACGATATCGTATTAATAAATATCTAGCAAGTTGAATGATTTGACCATAGAAATGTACTCCAAACGTTGTACATATAGTAATAATCTACATAACAATAATTCTATAAAGTAAAACGTTGTCATGATGAAAATTTGGCGAATGTTGGTTGCCAAAGTAAATCATCTGCGAAAAGTTGTCTGGCAAGTGAAATTCGGACAATAAAACTTCGGAGAAAAGGCAGAACACCGTAGTAAATCTTGGTCCTTAAATAAATCATCTACTTCGTTATGTACCAATGTATTATAAAATACAGTCGACTTATAATTAATTGTATTACGATTTCACATTAAACATGTCCTTATAAGAAATCTCAACTGATATAGTTCTTAAATGAAAAAAAAATAGGTATTTTTAAGTAATTAGCACGAACGGTAATTAATACAATACAATCGGAGTCATTACTAAAATATTATTCAAGTTTAGATCGCAACAAACTAGCATTTGTAGCAACAATATCCATATTAATTTAGCCAACAAAGTCTATACGATTTCAGTAAATTTCTGTACTGTAATGGATTAGGGTTTGGTCAAGTTTTGTCCAAACAAAAGCTAATCCAGTTCAGTTCGCATCTGGACCTTATCAGTATAGGCTTTGTAAATTCGCCGCCGGGCCAAGTGCCCTAAGAGCCCATATTGTTACACTGGACTGTACACTCAAACGTGCCGCTGGGCCGCTACAAAAATCCAAAAAAAATTCAGATGTTGTTGTTTTGAATGATTCACGGATAGTTTCAGTAGGCTTATATCGACCAAGATATGGACTACAACAATACAAAAGGTAATCACGGTACATATATCGCGGTCGATAATCGATATAAGTCGATTGTTGTTGTTATTGACTTTCGCACACATGACACGTGCATAAAGGTGATAGCTTCCATTTTGCACACTTCAAGTATCTTCAGGCGTCATTCTAGATCTGTGAAAAACTGACGAAGCATAAGTCCTACAAAAATCATGCAGAATGCTCCCCACGTACAGTCAGCATTAAAAGTAGCTTATGAAACAACACAAAAGTATTTGCCACTCTGGATACTTCTTCAAATAAAGATGTATCTCTATAGTTCGCATTAAAAGTATTTGTCACAATCTAATTGTTATAATGTGCAGGGAGGCAATTTCCATTGCGGGGAAATTTCAACCCATCGAAATATCTTCCATGTTATTTTTTATTATCTTCCACATTATTAACTAGAGTTACACACAACATACACACCACATATTTTTCGCTATCTGGACATATATGGCACTCTAGTTAATAATGTAAAACATGGAAGATTATTAATTTATTTGGAGATCCAACAGCTGTGACAAATATATTGTAGTAGATACGGGAAGCCAATTACGAGTAATAGGAACTCACAGGTAGTAGTTATGTTACGCTATTAGAGAATGGTAGATAATTTGGACGCGTAGTCCGATCCGATACTTTTGTGCTAACTGTACCTAAACACCCGGGCATTATCGATCTCCATAAACCGGGTCGAATTTCAATATTTATGAAGTATCTTTTGTTACGAGTTATATATCTGGTCATTAAGCACAGACGTGTATAATCGTGGCTTATTTGGGGCGTCCTGTATATCATAATAGGTATGTAGTAGTCCGGGAGTCCAAGAGGGGATTTTTGTAGTAACTCGAGCGCGTCAGAATAATTATATGAGTGATATTGCTACCCCAAGGAGTTTACCTTAACCACGTAGCCGTCTACGTTGAGCAGTTTGTTGGTGGGGGGTTAGTAGGGGCTTCAACAAATCGTTAATCAGCTTGTGGATTTGCGTCGCGATTCGGGAAATTAATTAGAGATTCACTAGATATGAAATAGTAAAGATATGTGACGTTCCACGGCAAAAGGTACCTTATGGCGGCCGCAATAATATTGGAGCGGCGTTAATAATAGCGTAAGCGCCAACCGCCATAAGGTACCTTTTGCCGTGGAACGTCACATAACTTTACTATATCATATCTAGTGAATCTCTAATTTATTTCCCGAATCGCGCCGTTGGTCATTTTAGTCTAAATTAATGCTTTAAACTCTCGCGTTTCTAATTTCGGGTAGTTTAGTGGTGTTTTATTAATATCTCCGTTGACATTTGTTGGGACGTCAGTCTTTCCGTGACCACAGCTGGTGCAACTCAGCTGAAACGTCGGAATTAAAGGCAAAAACAATGAAATTATATCGCGGTAGACCCGTTTGTGTAATTAAATAAATTAATGCTATAATTCTGAAATTACAAAATCTGACAATTATTTGTACGCATTTCCTTAATCTGACGGTTACAATGTGAAAATCGTGCGTCGAACTTGTGATCGTCAGATTAAGGAAATGCATACAAATAAGTGTCAGATTAAGTTACAGAAAAAATATAGTTTTAACTTGGACCAAAACGACCGAATCCACAATATACTTACCGATTATTTATTTTATATAATCGTTTTTTCTTCCTATCATCTAACCTTACGATTCCAATAGGTCTCTACGACGCTCGAGTAATAATTTAGCGTCGTCGCCTCCCCGACTATTATATAGGGATCATTTACATGAGAGAGATGGAGCACTCGCTCTTATTGAGATGAGTATTGTTAACCATCAGTTTACACGATCTCCAATATTTTATCAAACACTGTTTATTGTAACCGAAAACATAATTTTTTTAATAAAATGTAAGCCAAAATTAAAACTAGCCATCTACAAAAATTTTACTAATACCTAGAAAACAATATTGGTGACTTAGCACAATCGCTATGCCGATTGATTGGGCGAGGAACGGTCGAGGCAGCTAGGGCTGCCTGCGATGCCCTCCTAAGCTAAAAAGCGGTATTTGCATTACATTTTAATTGAAAATAGGTCCTTTTTTGAGAGCTGCATAATAAGTTTGTGTGCGCTTCGGCACCTCGGTCCTAAGATAATTATCACATAGTTATTTTTCAGCAATCGAAGCGAAGGCGGTAGGTTTATGCTAACTCCATACTTTCAAACTTCCTAAATACCCAGATGGTACCCGCTAACATCTCTATTTTGCATATTCGAGCAGATACAGTTTTCCAATTTTTCTATGTTGGAAATAGACCCCAGATCATTTACTTTATGTAGGTATACCCCTCGGCATGAAATATCCTAGGACGACAGATTTTTCTTAAACTGGGAAAGAGTAAAACGGCTTCGACAAAAGTGTGAATGATGATATATGAAGTCCAGCAAAAATTACGTTTACAGCTAGCCAGCTAGCTCTAATAATCCTTTGTTAAAATATTCAAGTTCTCGATATGCTCACGGATTTCAATATTGACCATTTTTTGGTCTACCTACCATTAAAGCGTTTGTTTGTGCTTACAAATAAATTCTATTCTACCCATTCTATTCTAAAACGAAGAAAAGTCTAATGTACTTACATTACGTAATGCACATCCACAGTAGAGCGCTTTTAAGATTAGTCTTAAGACTGCGTACTTTAAAGCAACTAAAGGACCTAAAGATACAACATAAAGATGACAGCCGATATACATGTACCTATCTTTACAACTTTCCTTGGAGTTACAGTAAATTGTAAAGTACTTTCCAACGAACTCCTGCCCAGTGCACCATTACTAATACATTGTTAAAAGTTTCATCATACTTCACTGATTGCTGTGAGGACTTTCTTAGCATATTCAGACAACTTTTTAATTTATTTAGCGTAGTTCTTAGAATCATCAGCCAGCTATAACTTTAGTTTGTACTTTAGTCTGTAAGTTGCCTTTTAGAGTTGAAAACTACTAATGCACGCTTATTTAAATATTTATAAAAACGTTACTTTTTTACTATTTTTAGAACTTTTTCTCAAATAATTTTTTTAAGCAAATTTTACAGTTTAACTCACGTGTTTTAAGTCACTCGCGCGAGATGTTTCGGAGAGCCTAGGTCTCCATTTTCAAGTAACAGTTCGTGAGTAGCGTTCACGATGGCCGCGCGACGCGTACTGCTGCACGTTGTCATTGTTTAGGTTAACTTTTATTTTCTATCTAAGTAAAAAGTCTATAATTATAACGTCAATGCGGTCAAATTCGTCTGTGTAAAATTCCGTATACGAACGCATTTTTCTAAAAACAAGAGGCTGATTCTGATTTGATAATACGACCTTGACACTGACAATTGAAACCAAAATATTACCATAGACAAATGTAGTAAGACAAGAGTGCTCACTCCATACCTACATCAGGGTTGGTACCAAAAATATTCGTATTTTCATAGTCGACATTTTGTGAATTATCAGTACTTTAAGTAGTAGTAGTAGTACTGTCAAGTGACAATAGATGTAGCACCGACCGGAAACTCTAATCTCAACAACATAAGACTTTCCGGTCGGTGCTACATCTATTGTCACTTGACAGTACTACTACTACTACTACTGAAAGTACTGATAATTCCGCTACTCGATGCTAGATGTCGACTATGAAAATAATAATAAATTTTTGGTACCAAAACTGATGTATGGAGTGAGCACTCTTGTCTTACTATATTTCTCTATGATATTACTTTGCTTATCCGCGAAAAGATAACGTGCTAGTCAACCTACCTCACACACACCTTGACACAGTTGACACGACTCGTAATTATTGCTTGTACTTATTGGTGTGCGTGCGTTGCACCCAAGCAATAAGTAAACAGCGACATGCCTAATGGTCCGTCCTTATCTTCAAGGACGTAGCATAACAAGATAAATAAGTTTTTGTCAAAAATTTAATTTTTGGTACAAGCTTTTATCGCTGACTGTACTTTTCTTACGACAGACAACTAATACTCATCGAGACAATTCTAAAAACCCCTAACACAATTAGGTTGCGTTGTTTCATCACAGAGTTCCTGTGGCCACCTCCTGTCTCCATCATCAGATCAGTTCGACAGTACCATATTATTGTATTGTCATCAGAACTACATACAGCTACCAATTTTCATGACGCTACGATGCTTGGAAGATGGTTAAATTAGTTACCTTAGATTCCATTACAGTTAGTTACATACAGGTCGAGAGTTCCTATGGCCGCCTCCGGTCTCCATCATCAGATCAGTTCGACAGTACTATATTATTGTATTGTCATCAGAACTACATACAGCTACCAATTTTCATGACGCTACGATCCTTGGAAGATGGTTAAATTAGTTACCTTAGATTCCATTACAGTTAGTTACATACAGGTCGAGAGTTCCTATGGCCACCTCCTGTCTCCATCATCAGATCAGTTCGACAGTACCATATTATTGTATTGTCATCAGAACTACATACAGCTGCCAATTTTCATGACGCTACGATCCTTGGAAGATGGTTAAATTAGTTACCTTAGATTCCATTACATAGTTAGTTACATACAGGTCGACCTAATAAAAGCTTGTTAAAAATGTAACAAATTGTTGAACCAGAATCGGTTGTTGCCTTCATCGGTAAAGCACCGAATGCTTTCAGTTCCTATACGGTTAAAAACAAAAAAAAAAAAAGCTTGTGTACTGATGAGGGCCTACCGCGAACCACGTTCGACGTATTGCCTCCCCGTCGCACTTGTAAATTTGACGTAAGTGTGACAGGGAGGCAACACGTCGAGCGTGGATCGCGGTAGGTCCTGACTTTCCCGCAGACGGATCTAATCGCTTTTGCTAAAAAAATTACCCCAATTTTTTAACTAGGCAAAAACACATTGATGCGCCACCAAACAGAAATGCGATAAATACAGCTGTATTTTTTATGATCAAATATTAGGCTGCAAACGAGCAAACGAATCGCCTAATTAAAATCTATTACCGTCGCTGATGGACACCTGCAACAGCAGAACGAAGCTCGTGATCCTCAAATACAAATAATTACCACAATTCTAACACAAGAGTTGGAGGTACAGTCAGAGAATTTAATTTTCTACCCATTTTGTATTTTGTCACAGTGACAATAGTATGAGGTCTCTAGCGACTTTCGCATTGATGATCACTGTGACAAGGTACGAAATGGGTCTGAAATTAAATTCCAACTTGAAATAGAAATGCACATAAACCGATTCCAATTGCTCAAACATTTGGTCCACAAATTGCATGAGACCGGTACTCTCTCATCCGTAACGCCGGTGTACCCGTGATTTACGCTACACGAGATCGTGAAACACCATATATTAAGATGGCGTCACTAGCTTCCGGTGCTCGATTTCCATAGGAATTGGTGTACTTAACCCAATTAATGGAATGGTTCCGTTCCAAGATATACTGCAAACCCTTATAGCCTTCGTCTTTTGTGAGTCTATGGCGAACTTAATCTAAAGGGGACCACTGATTAACAGTCCGCCGGACGGTATCGGCCTGTCAGTTAGAACAAAATTTTGACAGTTCCGAACAACTGACAGGCCGATATCGTCCGGCGGACTGTTAATCAGTGGGCCCCTTAAGGGAAGCGGACAGGCTATAGGTTCCAGTTTAGGCTAAAAACATTATAAGTAGGTACTTATAGAAAAGAAATCAGATTGAATATTTTTTTTGCGTAAATTTGCCTCAAACAGTAGGTAGGTACATAGGTGAATTGCAAAAAAAAGTACATAGTTAAGAACCTGTATTTTTAGTCTGAAATTAATTTATTCCATTGTGTTATGACAAATTTGGCGTTTTTATTTTAGTTAATATGCATGAAAGTGTGTAAGCGTATGCTTTTGACTTATACTCGTAGTCTCGTACTCGTATATATATAATTATAAATGTATAAATTTATAAATACAATTTACTTAGTTAATTTTCGTAACACAATAGAATCAATTAACTTAAGACTATTTAAAGATTCCTAACTGTGCTTAACTACTCACAATTCTTTTTTCAATTCACCCACATCAGAAGGGTCAACCGCTAACATCGAAAAACGTTTTCTGCCTCTTTTTTTCGCGGAAGGCCAAACTTCTTTTTTTCGCGGAAGGCCATCTGGACTTATTACTATCGATCAGCTAGCGGCCTATGAGAGTATCCACCATAAAAATGACCTCAACATCGTATTGATAATGCGTAATCAGAGATCATAATGGTAGCTGGGGGTTTTCAGAAAAAATGGTACCAACTTTTTTTCGAAAAAAACTTTACAGCTAAAACTTTTGGGTCATTTAGACTCAGAATCACGAGTACCTACTATTGAATGAAACAAAGTCTGGGTGTCAGTTTTCTAACGGTCCATACAAAATGTATGTGAAAATGCGTTACAAAACTGTAATTTTTTTGGGACACATTTTTTTTCTATTTAAATCGATAGTCCTCGTGATTCTGAGTAGAAATAACCCAAAAGTTGATGGAAAAAATGTACCTAAATGGTACACCTTTAAGTGAAGATGCCCAGCTATGAGATAAGTCAGAGAATAAGATGGATGCGGATTGACCAATATACACTCGCCGGGTCGGTGGTCTAAGAGTTATTTAGGTTTACTTGAAAATATGAATGTCAGTACGGATTTGGCAAGTTGGGATTTCTTTATGGTTAGTAGTGAAGCTGGTGGTCATGGTGATCACCCTTTTTTATTAGTTCTATTTGTTACCTTTCTATTTATACGAAGTCATTTAGTACTAACAACCTAAAGTCACAGTGAGATTAAGTAATTTTTTACCAAGCATGTCTGCGAGGGATACTACAAATTTTTGTATTATAAAGGAAAAATTTAAAATTGGTACACCGGAGTACCGAGTTACATTGACTCTGGTGCCGTTAAGATGCGACATTCTTACAGTAGATGTCGCTATGCTCCCTAAGCGCCACCTGCACCATCCCACTAACCCGGGGTTAACTGGTTAAAGCGTTAACCCAGTGTCAAATTGTACTGGTAACCATGGTAACTCCAGGTTTAACCGGTTAACCCCGGGTTAGTGAATGGTGCAAGTGGCCCTAAGGCAACAAAAAGAAAGGAATGGAGAGATTCGCACGCTTTGGTAGCTTAGTTGGTTAAGTTAAAAGCGATATCGGACCGGTGCGTGTTTAGAAAGGTCGCTATTTCCAGTATTGCCCGAAGCTGTGAATTTTTCAGTTTTTTACCCTAAAATAAAAAATTGTAGGTTCATTCTGTGCTAAATTGACCCAATAATAGTCAACGGAACCCTAAAAACTGCATAGGTAAATGTTGGTAACGCGTTTACGGAAAAGTTGCAAGATTTACCCCAGGGGGCGGGAAAATCTACAATAAAGAATATATTTTATGAATGACGGCATAATGTGATGCTAAATATTTCATAAAATTTACATACATACATGAATACACGCTTGGATTTCCAAAAAGGGGAGTCTAAGTACATAAGAAACGAACTGACGTGCCTCTTTTGTTCACATATCAAGCCGTTGTCTCAATCTGAGTTCATCAAATACGATTATGGGCCCGATTCGGATTTTGAAATAGATATCTATTAGATATCTTTTAAACATCACCAAGATACGATAACGATATGTTTAAGATCTAATCTGCCAAATTTGACATTTGCGCGATTCTGGAGATACTCTTGAACGATTTCCACAGGATATATGACTTAGAGATCCAATTCACATCTAATAGATATCTTACTCTATCTAACGTAAAAGTGACATTGGTTGCCCGAATTGCGCTTCAAAAAAGAACTAGTTGATATCTAAACTATAACGTATCTAGAAACTTCGAATACGGCAGTATATTACGGGTTTTCTCGTACCTCTTTCTAGATGTTACCGTGAAAAACCGTTTTTTATGAAAACGCGTTATTCCTAGTTACAATACCCCTAAAGGCTAGGGTGACTGCTATAGTTATTGGTCACTACATAGTAATTGGCCACTCTTAATAATAAGACTTCCTATTGACTTGTTTCTTTCTGATTTATTGTTAGGAGTGGCTAATTACCATAGCAGTCACCCGGAATAGATTCAAATTGATTTTTCATTTAATAATTTCTGTGATAAAATTGATATGGTTTTGACAAGGCTATACAAACAACAAAAAAGCTTTCATCTAAGTTAACATTATAAAATACTAAAAAGTGGCCCTGGCGCTAGTGGCGGTGTCTGTCACGGTTAACCTAACATGCTCCTCCTCGCTTCGCTCGTTGTTCAGGTACTTTTCTAATACATATTAGGTATTCTTAAAACTTAGCCTATTTTACATTGTTTTTATATTTCACAAACCATAATACATGTGGTACATGTGGTACAATTTGCATTATAGTTCGTACATACTTTTCTCACAGTAGGTACATACCTATACAAACTGCCGTATTCGAACTTCAAGATATTCACAAGAGACGACACGTACTAGATCCATTCTAGATACGTTATAGTTTAGATATCGACTAGTTCGCTTTTGCAGCGCAATTCGGCCAACCAATGTCACTTTTACGTTAGATAGCGTAAGATATCTATTAGATGTGAATTGGATCTCTAAGTCATATCGTGAGGAAATCGTTCAAGAGTATCTCCAGAATCGCGCAAATGTCATATTTGACAGGTTAGATCTTAAACATATCGTTATCGTATCTTGGTGATGTCTAACAGATATCTATTTCAAAATCCGAATCGGGCCCAGAGAATTTAATTTCAGTACCATTTCGTACCTTGTGACAATCAATATGAAAATCGCTAGAAATTAAAATCCTTAGCTGTATTCTTAAAACTTACCCCTCTATTTCACATTGTTATTTTATTTCACAAAGAAAAATATTATACATATTTCTAAAATATAACCGTCAAAATTGTTACCCAGACATTACCCTCCGAAATATACACGTTAGATAGGAATAATCTTCAGCAAATACAATCCGAGTATAATAAATACTTTCGGGCTATTTATTCTGGCGAGCAAACACGAAGGTCCCTCGCGTAATTCTATTATAAATGTGGACGGAGGTATTGTATTATTCAATGTCGAAACACTCTTTGTGTTGGCAGTCTTGGGTTGTGTGCTTAAAGACTTAGAAAGGCTTAGTGGAATGAGGGAAGTAGGGTACTGAACATAGTAGTAATGCTAATTTTACAAAATAAACTTACCGCCTATGGTCTAATACAATAAAAAAAACGGGTTGCACTCCGGGAGTGCCGGCAGATGTGAAAACTGAACGACATTATAACTCAAAATATTAATAACAGGGCCATATAGTGCAAAATGTCTGCAGCACTATGTATAATTGAGGTTAACGCCATCTAGCGTTGTATCGTCGCATTACTTGAAACCTCTAAGCACATCACTGTGACTACTACTAGTACTACCGTTATATTAATACCAGTTTGAGGGAAACTCACTAGATGGCATTTAAATAAAAAAACAATGACACTGTCCGTCACACATAACATTAAGTCACGCAAGCGCCCTGCGCCACCTACATGAAACAGCAGGCTCAGGCATACATTTTCGCCGTGCGGTAGAAAGAGAGGAGGGACGCCTTACGCTGTCTCGAGTTTATCATTTTTTCCCCACCTCAAAAAGTGCTCAGCGCCGCTAAAGAAGTTTTCACTTCAAAAAAGGATGCTTTTTTTGCGCTTTGACAGCTCCTCATAGAGGCGACGTGCGCTAGACTCTCGGAGTAATTAACAATGGAGCCGCCATTAACAGGCGTTCCCCTCTGTCGAAAAAAGGCGGCCAATGGTCAACCACATGTCAACCATATGTATGGACTGACGTTTATCTGACATGACGTACCTATACATTTGATGCGCCCCTCCCCCGCAAAAAACGGCAGACTATTTTGTACCGAAAATTTTAGACATGGCGTCTCCGTTGGTTATATCCTCTAAGGCTAGACTAGTCATAATCCAGACACAAAAATATATCGATGTAAAAGTTAAGTACAAGACGAACTTTAAATTGATCAGTGTGGCTACCACCAGTTTGACACTGACAAACGCTAATCGAGAACGTAACTTACTTTCTAAGCATCTCGCTCGTACTCGTATTTCAGTGCGAGTGAGATGTATAGAAAGTAAATTACGTAGACGTTGTGTATATGTCAGTTTTGACACTGGCAGTGACTCATGGTACTCGTATCATTATATTTAATGACCATTAACAAAAACTTCCCCTTATTTTACAGTCTGATAAAAAACTGCAAAGATATACAGAGTGACCAATACAAAATGCGGTAGTAAGATAAAATATACATATGTGTTGCGCCCAGCATCGACGGGAGACAGTGAGAAATGACCGGCGACCCACGTCACCCGGTCCTGTGATTTGTAAATATGAATGAAATATGGATATGTGTGGTCTCAGGGAAAGGGACTTGGTTTGAGGCGCTGACTTGTTGGAACATTTTTTAATATGCATTCGTGTAATTCTTAGCCTCTTCTTAGCTGTTGTGAGTTGACAATAATTATTTTCTTCGGTTACTGCGATAGTTATAATGAAATAGAACTATGACAACGGATTTTATCACGTATAATGAATGCATTTAAAATACATCCCGACGTTTCGAACCTTTTTCAGCGTGCGTGGTCAACGGCAGACTAAGGAAAAATACAGGGTGAAATTGTTACGTTTGACCGTACTCTAATGTGGGGTAAATCACATGTCAATGTTTTTTAATAATAAATAAATAAATAATAAATAAATAAATATAATAGGGACATTTTTACACAAATTGAGTAAGTCCCACGGTAAGGTCAAGAAAGCTTGTGTTGTGGGTACTCAGACAACGATATATTATTATATAATATACAAATGCTGAAATACATAGAAAACACCCATGATTCAGGAACAAATATTTATGTTCATCACACAAATAAATGCCCTTACCGGGATTTAATTTGTTCAGTATGACCCACATATTCACCCCTCAGCGTATGGTCAAACATAACAATTTCACCCTGTATATATGAATATACAGGGTGAAATTGTTATGTTTAGAGATGACTCTAACATATTCATAAATGACAGAAAAAACCTTGATCAAACCAAAAAGAATATTGATATTCATCCATATACATATGTTAGATAATATTAAACTTGAGGGCCATAGTTTGTAGTATCTATTAAACTATAGTTGGGTGCTTTTACGGTACCTAAGAATCCTAAGTGTATCCCCTACTTCAGCATAATGCAGAGTTTAGTGCCCAAGTGCTAGAAACCCAACGAATGGCACGTGTAGCAAAAAGTGAATTATATATTTCGGTTTTTACGAGCTAAGCACATAGGACTGGAATTCGGATTGGATAAGTGAAGAACAGTATAGAAACTTTTAGTTTACTTTATTATAAGTAGGCAGGTACTTACGAAACAAAAGTATTGAATCTTGAATACAGTAATGTCGATCATGGTAGTACGAGCTACTACTACTACTAGTAGATCTAGTACTAGTAGTAGTAGTTTTGTCACTAAAGCATACCACTCAATTTATTCACGTTTTTAGGGTTCCGTACCCAAAGGGTAAAACGGGACCCTATTACTAAGACTCCGCTGTCCGTCCGTCTGTCACCAGGCTGTATCTCACGAACCGTGATAGCTAGACAGTTGAAATGTTCACAGATGATGTATTTCTGTTGCCGCTATAACAACAAATACTAAAAACAGAATAAAATAAAGATTTAAGTGGGTAAAGTGGGGCTCCCATACAACAAACGTGATTTTTGACCGAAGTTAAGCAACGTCGGGAGGGGTCAGTACTTGGATGGGTTACCGTTTTCTTTTGCCGTTTTTTGCATTATGATACGGAACCCTTCGTGCGCGAGTCCGACTCGCACTTGCCCGGTTTTTTTTGTTGTATCTAAAAACATTTATAGGTAGAGTCGATCCAAGAGAAGTCTGCAACGATTTTGATAGCACAGGCAGTGGAAGTGTTATTTCAAATGTCAAACTTCTATAAAATTATGACGTATAAATGACACTTGCACTACGTGTGCTATCAAAATAGCTGCAGACGTCGGCACACGGCAACAAGCGTGTGTCACGGTATATTATTATTTGCTTACTTTTGGCCGTCACTATCTATTTAATCTGACTATCTGGGTGTATTATTCATGATGTTTCTTTTTACTAAATGTTAGCTAATATCAAAGATATATGTAACTCCGTATAAGATAAGTAAAGTCTAAGGAAAAAACGTGCCTCGGAAATCAAGAAAAAGTTATTCTCGAATAGATCGCACCACACCTTTGGCCTATACTCGGGTAGATGGCGTTGGCGACAGCGTTTGATATTTAACAATTTTAACACATACCTACCTATCAGTGTAAGAACATGGAATAAAGCCGTTAAATTCATATGGCGTTCTAAATAAAAAAAAAAAAAATTATCCATACCTATACATATTTATATTTTTTTTTTTTTGATGTTTTTATACGTTTTTAGTTTTTATGCTGTGCAGCAGCAGTTAATTTACTGTGACTACAAAATTTACTATGACAATAACTCTCTATACACTCTATTCTCTTTGGCTAATACTTAAGTTAGGGCTACCCCACACTAGCGTCTCGCGAGCGTCGGCGTCTAGTCAACTCTATGGCTGCTGCTCGACGCAACGTAGGCGCAACTACGCAGCGACGACTTTTTCTATAGCGCTGATTAGACGCCGACGCTTAAAAGATGGGGTGGCCCTTAATGGAAAATATTTTCAGCCGATATACTGCGTCCGCCATCTTGTTGGGATTGATTGAAAGGTTTTACGAGCCACGTTTCATGTGGAATTCATTACGCTTCAATATTAATAAGGCCGAAGGCTCCGAAAAGATTTTATCGACCAACCACTTTAAGATTGCGGTTAAAATTGAAAGAGAAGAAAGATTATCTTTAGCGTAAGTTTCTGACAAAAATATTAAAAAAACCGCAAAGTGAGAATCTCGCACGAAATGTACCTACCGTACCATTACGCAAAAAAATCACGATTGTTGTATGGGAGCCACATTTAAATATTTATTTTATTCTGTTTTTAGTATTTGTTGTTATAGCGGCAACAGAAATACCTACATCATCATGAGATACAACTTTGTGACAGACATACAGACGGACAGTGGAGTCTTAGTAATAGGGTCCCATTTTTATCCTAAAATTCGACTAGGTACAAAATATAAATCGGTCTTAGAGCATTTAATAACTGGAGTCGCCTTTAAGAGCTTACCCCTCTGTTGAAAAACCTGCACAATTGTGCAAACTTTTGTCTAGAATGACATGGCTATGTGTACGTTACGTACGAAATGTAAAAAATTCATGTAGAAATTGAGGTCCCCTCCACCGCAAAAATCGGCAGACTGTGTCGTACAGAAAATGACAGCCATGACGTCTCCAGTTACTAAATGCTCGAAGAAATCGGCCCACTTAAGAGTTGTACAATTCATATCATACGTGTGCATCAACCCTAAATCGTACATGACCTTGCTGTTCCTCAGGGAAATCTCAGCCGTCCGTATCTCGGTGAGATATGAGCGGGCGAGACGAAGAATAATGCTCGCATGCGGGATTATACGGATTAGACAGAGACAGCTGCTGGCATGATATTGCGTCGTTTAGGATTAGTGCAGTGGGTTAGGTATGAAATAGTTTTACTAAGGTAAAACGTCTTACGCGGTTATCACACTGATGCGAATTTGCACATCGCTCCGGCGGTGTATGAGCGTGACAGTGCTATGCGCGTATACCTATAGCGTTCCGCTCGCACACCGCGGCGAGCGAATCCGCATCCAATGTGAGGACCGCCTTAAGTAGTGCTCGACTGACTGACGCGGGCTGTACACACTCGTTAAGAGACCCCGAGACAGGCCGAGAACGAGTGTGTACATGCTGTTCCCTTCTCGTCTCGCTGTTCCTTGTTTCGTCTCCGATTGGATGGGAGCGGGTCCGAGACTCTCGGCGAAAGGCTTTCGACGAGTGTGTACAGCCGCTATGAGGACTGTAAAATAGGTAAAAGGTTATATCTTTTATTAAAGGACGGTTAATATACAGACAGTATGCGTGCCGCCAGCGGGGAATACCGCCAGCGTTCGGTATGCTATCCTACTATCACCTCGGCATGGATACCCGCACCTCAAATTCCTCACGCACGACCGACCCCTTAAACTAGCAAATTCCCAGCACTATGTAAAGTATCCATCACCGGCCACGTAGAATATAAAACGGTGCACGTACCCCAAACATTGCTCATACTGTACAACCACGCGAAAATAACCCCTCCACTGAACTAATAAGACTCAAAATTGGGGCACGTAAAGCATACAATATGGGATAGTTGGCATTATTTTATACATGACGTGTTTAGATGTGTTTATGTAAAGCTAAGTTGGGTAATCACTCAAGATGTTGAATTTATGTAACACGCTTAACGCTTAATAATAACGACGGGGTGGAATAGGATGAAAAGTTATATAATTGTAACCAAGGCAAACAGGTGTTATGTTATGTGTCAATTGAAATAAATCATATATTTTGTTGTTTAGTACCTACCCACAATACTAGCCTTATTGAGCTGTGGGACTAAGTGATTTGTGTAAAATTGTCTAAAAATATTTATTTATAAAAATATAACTTACGACATTAATTATAATATTGGGAATAGAAAAAGGAATAATATTTAAACGATAAAAAAAAATATATTTTATCCATTAATCTACCTAAGTAGTATAGAACAATTTGTTGGAAGTACCTAAAACAAATTTTCGTCGCAGTGATGTGATATATCACAGTCAGTAGCATTTACTGTTATCTGTTTGGATATTTTGGTAAAAGTAGAACTGCATTCCTCGCAGCAACGCGAAAAGAGAAAATGTGGTTAATTTGCTAAACACGTTTTCTGATAACGAGTTTTGCCGCGTTTTGTAGATTTTTCTTTAGCCCCGTGAACATTCTTAGCGTAGGTACAATGCCTAGCTGTTTCCTGAGCAACAAATAGCACATAGAGTTCATTCGAAATTAGCTCGAATATACTAAAAGAAAAAGCGCCGCTGGCCTAGCGGTAAGAGCGAGCGACTTTCAATCCGGAGGTCGCGGGTTCAAACCTCGGCTCGTACCAATGAGTTTTTCGGAACTTATGTACGAAATATCATTTGATATTTACCAGTCGCTTTTCGGTGAAGGAAAACATCGTGAGGAAACCGGACTAATCTCAATAAGGCCTAGTTTACCCTCTAAAAACTAGTGCCTGGAGCGAGGCCGGAGGAAGGAGTGGCGCGAGCTTGTGAAGGCCCTTTGCACCTCTGGGGTGCCGTAGGACAACAACAACAGTGCCTACGCCAATTCTTGGGATTAGTTGCCAAGCGGACCCCAGGCTCCCATGAGCCGTGGCAAAATGCCGGGACAACGCGAGGAAGATGAGGAACTGAGTGTTTTATTTAAAGTCAACAAGGTGAAGTTTAATCTGAAACTAGTGCGAGAGTTCGTGTCGGTTGGGCAATGAAAACGATTCAATTTAATTAGAAAGTTCCATTTCAATGTAGGGTTAATTTCATTATTTATTTATTTATTTATTTAAACTTTATTGCACAAAGTATATACAAAAATGTACAAATGGCGGACTTAATGCCAAATGGCATTCTCTACCAGTCAACCATAGGGCCAAACAGACATCTACAATTGGTGCAGAGAGAGAAATATACCTATTCAGTGAATATAAAAAAAGCAAACTATACATATAAACTACATAAATAAATAAAATATATATAAACTACTACATATTTACACAATACATACTATAAATATAATAATGATGGATATTATTAGAACTCTTGTTTTAGCAAATGCTTACGCAACAACCGCGTATTATTCAATATTTAGGCTTTGAAATATCTAATGTAAGGATAACGCCAAGCTTAATAAGTTTTAAAGTTATAGGTGACACATCTCAGATAAGAAAGCACATCAAATATTTGATAATAGTAGGTATTTCAAAACAATCAGTCAGATTTATATTCCTTATATATATTCACATTTCTTTTATTAATTTTATTTTTTTTTGCTTTTGTTGGAATTTGATATGTTTTCTGAAAGATTTTAAATCAAATTTCTATAAAGAAACGTACCTATTTACTGTATGTAATTGCATGAATTCTATAGTAATTTAAATTGTAAAGACATTGCTATTTATATACTTCAATATTGTAATATTATTTATGAGATTCACATAATTATATTCGAGTTATTATTGCTAGCACTCGTTGTGTCTCTTGCAATCAAGACAGCACAATAGAAAATTTCAAATCAAAAAATGCGAATCCATATAAATTTTCAATTTTTATTTCACCACGAACCAAACTTACTTGGCCCTTGTATCTACCAAGCCCTACGCTTTCATAGACCAAATCATATCAGTCGAAGCAACCGACCCGAAAACTGACTCCAAATATTGAATAGAATTCTTTTCTTAGAACTCTTGTCCTTTTAAAGGTAAATTCCCGAGCTTTAGCAAAGAATGAGTATATCCTTTGCGATATCAAGTGGGCTTACGCCCATCTGAAGTAGTTATAGAATTTGGAGTTACAGATAGTTGAGCGTGTTTCGTGCTCGAATAGGTTTCCCCAATACACTTGTTAAGTTTATTGAAGATTCATTGACAGAACGTCTCGGCAAGTCAATAACTGTTATTGCGTTTTCAGATTTAGTTACCTTTGATCGGTAAAATTAGCTTTACTCGTGGACGGGACGTAGGCAGTTGTTTTGTGTTTTATTTTATTCTGAAACATTTTTTGGGTTTCGCAAGTTAACACGGTACTTTTATGGCTTTGCCAAGTCTGATTGAAAGTGCGTCCATCTTTTGATCAGTGATAATAAAATCACGGAGTTAACTATATTAAAGTATGAATAATAATTGAAACAGAACAATTGGTTTGGATACGTACAGTAGAGATTGCGTGATACAACGCTATTGCTAGAGAAATATTTCAAAATGTAAATTTTTAAAATTCTGGTAGTTCTGGCAGTTATTTCTTTAATTATTTTGAGTAACGACTGACCCGAGACTAGAATAATGGTAAAACTGGCAGGTTCAGTAATCTGCCTATTTAGATATTTTTTAGGGTTCCGTACCCAAAGGGTAAAACGGGACCCTATTACTAAGACTTCGCTGGACGGACAGCCGTCCGTCTGTCACCAGGCTGTATCTCACGAACCGTGATAGCTAGACAGTTGAAATTTTCACAGATGATGTATTTCTGTTGCCGCTATAACAACAAATACTAAAAACAGAATAAAATAAAGATTTAAATGGGGCTCCCATACAACAAACGTGATTTTTGACCAAAGTTAAGCAACGTTGGGAGTGGTCAGTACTTGGATGGGTGACCGTTTTTTTTTGCTGTTTTTTTTGTTTTTTTTTTATATGGTACGGAACCCTTCGTGCGCGAGTCCGACTCGCACTTGCCCGATTTTTTTGTATTTAGTAGATAATTACATTATTAATAAAGTTATGTACCTACAAACGTTGAGAGCGATTTCAACTTTTTAGCAGCTCGAACAAAGAAGGACCGAGCGAAGGATATTAAAAACCTAACAAACTCCGGACCCACAAACCGAAAACTCAATTGAGCCACTAGAAACTACGGAAGTGGACACTAAAAAACCCTGAAACCATTCCACTGGTAAAACGTTGTAACTACTGTTAACGTCCTACGAGAATAGTTCTTTTTAGTTGAAACGAGCAAACCCCTTCACTACGAAATTGGCACAATTGCGCTAGACTCACCAACTGAATAAATAGATGAAGCTTTTTAATTATTCAAATGATGTCCTACAGCGGCCCTCAGTACCCTTCAACTGAAACTAAACTGTATCTCTATAACCTTAGAGTTTAAATTTCAATAGGCGCTAAAATGCAGCATTCTCTGCTGTATTACTGAACAGTATAACGTTTTGCGACAAAAAGATTGGATTAGTTGTGTTGATGGTCTGATTATCATAATCGATGTACGAGTTGGAGCCTTATGCATTATGCATAGAGTTTGGAATTGGTTTCAAATTTGGAATAAATGGAATGTTTATTCCCGTACACAGTTACACACCCAATAGGGTATTCTCCTACTAGTTCAATCAGTTTTTTAGAACTGTCAAAACGAGCTCCCAATATGGAATTTACATGAAAACTGCTATATAGTGACGTCACGGTCAAACCACCCTGTTTTTTAGTTCTATCCGATTTCTTAAATTGAAATTGTGTCAAAATATACACGCTAGCTATACTTTTCTAATCATTATCTGGTTCTTTATTTCGTGCATGGTGTGAAATACATTCTTTTAAAACAGGAGACATCCCTATTCTGATGCTCTACAACTTCTTTATTCTACCACTTGTGTGCTAGTCTTATTCATTGGGTAGATTATCATCTGACAACCCAGTTTATAGTGTCCATGCTGATCTCTTTAACCGCTTTTCATTTGTAACCACCATCTCCAGTCAAAAATATGGACTCTGCATTAAAAGTTGAAGAAAAGTAAAAATTGCAACTGTAGTTTATTGTAGTGCTTCAAGCCTGGCTGATTTATGGGATTTCAGGTTTAATTCCTATCCAACAAATTTTGCCTAAACTTAAACTAGTGACAATTTGCTAAATGGTTACATAATCGCATATACTCTCTCTCTCTCTTCCTAGCTATCTATCCCACATGGTGGTGGGATCAGCTTTCCTGCTTAACCTTCTCCACTTCGCCCTGTCCACGACATCGTCCTCGGATAACTTGCACTCACTCATGTCCTTTACTATATAGAGAATTTTAAACACACCTAAAGTAGCAGCTCTTATTAAATTAAGTTAAACATGATGCATAGTTGTTATTCTAAAATAAATTCATTCACAAGGAAGCATGTGGATAGCGAACTAGGAAGTGAGCTAACGAAGGAAACTGATACCAAATTTCAGCTCCGAGCGAAATTTTGCATGCATCAGTTCAGTCCATGTACATATTTCTTGAGTGAGGTGAGTCGACAGCGTTAGTGCCAGATAAACGCCAATCGAAATAGTATAGTAGTAGTAGTAGTAAACTCTTTATTGTACAAAAAGACATATTAAAAATAACATACAATTAGTAAGAAGTACAAAGGCGAACTTATCCCTTTGAGGGATCTCTTCCAGTTAACCTTTGAGTAGATGAGAGGAGAAAGTGAAAAGAGGGTGACAAATAAAAGTATAAAGTATATTGTTGACGAGGGATGGAAAAATTGCATTTTATGAAGAGGTACCTAGATGCCAAAAAGGTACAAGGCAGAACATGCCCTTTTCCACCGAGGTGATAGTGCTTTGAAAAATAATTATGCACTACATCCTGTATCTCGTATATAGGTAGCAAGACTGGGATAGACCATAAATATAATATGACGAGCAACTGAGTTATCTATCAGAAAACCTGAGAAAAATCGTTTTTCTGGATTTTATCGCACCCACAGATTGCGAACTCAAAGCTTTCAATTTTTAAATCAATTTCGGAGACAGAGATTTAGTCAATAAATTTTAAGCGAAATTTCGTCTACTACAAAGCTCATCTACACAATTTAATTATAACTCATTGTGCAAAGTAAAATTTGTATTCAGTTTATTAATTAAAGCAATGTCTAGGTATTCAAGGAAATTGTTTTTGTTTCATTCCGCATAGTGCCTTACCCTAACCAGGGCTTTTGACATTTAACAGGACCTACATTTCAAAAACTTTGTAATAATGTTAACTTGAAGAAAACTAGCCTGTTGTTTAATTGTATAATTTAATCATCAATTATTTATATATTATATAATATGTCGTTGTCTGAGTACCCACAACATAAGTTTTATTCAATCTGTGTAAGAATGTCCTATAATATTTATTTATTTTATACTAGCGACCCGCCCGACTTCGCACGGGTTAGCAAATTATACACCTAAACCTTCCTCAAGAATCACTCTATCGATAAGTAAAAACCTTATGAAAATCCGTTCAGTATTTTCGAGTTTATTGCAAACACAAACACACAAACAAACAGACAGACGCGGCGGGGGACTTTGTTCTTTAAGGTGTAGTGATATCTTTGTGGTTTCTTGAGATAGGTACACCCAGCCACAAAATTTCATGGTCACTTTATAAATGAATTGATTCATAATATGTCCATGCAATTTTGAAGCTCGCTGTACAGTCAGCATCATAGTTAATAGTGATGACCAAATATTTCGCCACTTTAGCCATCACTATCAATTTGATGCAGACAGTAAGTACCTACCGTTAGGTACTACGTGATGTGAATATAGTATTTTATGCAACCGTTATTTAAGAGAGGCCAAAAAAGGCGAGTGGCGTGAGTAACAATTTGAGGAGCAGCCGAAAATTGTTAATAAAGACGCCACGAGTATTTTTTGACTCAGTTAAACAACGTTGCATACAATACTTTTTCTACGACCAAGCACTAACTTTGAAATAAAATTGTATTTTCAACAAATATTTTCCATGTCATCTAGTGGACTTGAATGAATGAATGAAATTAAAAAAATGTCTATGGTTCACTTATTTGTCAGATACGACATTTAAAATAAGGTTGGCAACAATGTATTTCATACATAGTCGTTTGGACGGCAAGAGACCGGATGGTGACTTGTTCGTTGGGCGAAGGGCCGCAGCTTGCTTTGGGATGCCAGGTGTGTGAGTACTTTTGCACCCACTCATCTCACGCGCACGGTAAACAAGGCAGGTGCAGCGGCTGAAACTGCTGCTAGGTTGAAGCACAGCAAGTACGCGAACCTTGAACAGGTGTACGATTTTGTCCCGGTTGCCGTCGAGACGGCGAGGCCTTGGTGTGCCGAGGCCAAAGCCTTTATTAAGGATATAGGGCGACGTTTAAGGGATAGGGGCTGCGACCCTCGCTCTGGTTGTTTCCTTGTCCAACAAATATCATTGGCCATTCAGCGGGGTAATGCCGCCAGTATTTTTGGCACATTTGATCCGGGAGACAATCAGAGCGGGGGGCAATATTTTATTTGTTAAGTTAGTTTTACTCATTCTTATATCGAAAAGTGCCAAAAAGATACTGCGCGTATGCACAAATACGTTTTTGGGGAAAAGACTAAAGACTTCTCTTGGCAACTATAAGGTATGGTTTTAAAGATGTGTGCACGACCCTTTATATGACAAATAAAAGTACGCGAGTAGAAAAAAATTATTACAGTAGTAAAAAACGTTATAAAATGTCTTTGTAACTAGAAACTGAAGTCAAAAAGCATAAAAGATCAACTAAAGACTACAGAGATAATGGCCTTTGTAATAAAAGAACTATTTCTCAAGTCACGTCTTGGGAGGCACGTAACCAACTTTTTTTGCTTGGAACTACTTACAAATGCCAAGAAAGAAACCGAATAAAAAATCCGAATTACTGGCAATCCAATTTGGCGTACATGTTGATTCGGTTCATTCAAAATAATCGAAAAGTTTTGCGGCGTCACAGCGCACTGATGATATCAGCACGATCAACTCTTTAATATGAGTTTCCAAAACTTTAATTCCATATATGAAATCTACCACTAGCTAAGGAAATGTATAATATGCGCCACACACGCGGAAGTGAGTGGTTCCTCAGACTTTACGTGCGATCTGTATGTATTATTCAGATGCCACGAATATTTCAGATTCTAATAACCTTTGGAACGTAGATTCCAAAGGTGATGGCACGATAGGATGCACAGACACAGTTGTTTTAAGTAAAAAGTTATAAGTAATATTTCCGAATCGTTTTTTATGTACAAGAATACAATATATTCTATTACATGTATTAGTTCTCAATTTTTTTATGAAAGTGAATCATCCTTTAGAAAATTCATCATTAATCACTTTTGAGCCTTTAAAGTACCAAGTAAATAATAATTTGCATTTAATAGGTACTTTTTATCGCGCACCTCAAATTACCTCAATAATGATAAGTTGATAACAGTACTAAATTTATGATTGCACACTGTAAACTCATTTCGTTGTAGCAATATTGGCCGTGCAGCTTTAATATATGACTAATCCAGATAAAACACATAAACTATCATCAGAGTGCCATTAATTTCGTCCGCAAGTACTGTTCTGAAGCCACCCACTGCGCCCCGCGCGCATTTGGCAAAATGCGAAATTCGCGAATCGCCTCGGCGAATGGAAATGCTTTGTTTTCGCAGATATGGGAAGTAAATTCTCGCCCCTGGCGAATTGGAGATTCGAAAGGGCCAACTTAAATCGACTTTCGAACTGTTACTCGCCGGATGTTGCCGATAGGGCTATCGGGTTGGGTGCGTGAATTTTTTCGGTACTTTTAATCAGTTTATGGGCAGCGTGGGCTTAGATTGGTTAAGTTTTTTGGGAAAAATTAAATTTTTGGTACAAGCTTTTATCGCTGACTGTACTTTTCTTTCCACAGACAACTAATAGGCATCGAGACAATTCTAAAAACCCCAAACACAATTAGGTTGCGTTGTTTTATCACACAGTTCCTATGGCCACCTCCTGTCTCCATCATCAGATTAGCTCGATGGTACCATAATATTGCATTGTCACCCGACCTACATATGCAAATGCAAATTTTCAGCTTCATCGGAAATCGGGAAGTGGGTCAAATTTAACTTGCAAGATTTGACCCTTACAAACATACATATGTACGTACATATCGTCAGGTGACAAGCAATAGCAAAACTGAGTTTTGCTTGTCACCTGACGATATTACATAGGTAGGTACATTGCAAGTTAATAAAAAGCTTGTAAAAAGGAATATTTTCTAGATTTAGATTTAGATTCATTTATTTCTCAATAAGTTTTACATGTTTTTATTACAATCGAATATACTTAAAGATGAATACATATTAAGATCAGTTATGTCAGATAAATAGTTTTTCCGAAAATTAATGTTGGCACTGCAAAATGGCTGTCTGTCAATATAGGTTTCATTCTGATTGCGACATTAATGCTGCCGATTGCATTGCTGCAAGGAACTGTCAAAAGAAATATGTCGATGTCACGAAATTGGCATTTCCTGTACCAATGCAACAACGCTGTCGCGACTAGAAGGTAACCTTATGGTGCAAATCCGAAAGAAAGTCTGTCCATCTATTACCTCTTCACGCTTAAACCGCTGAAATTTGGCATAGAGGTAGTTTGAGGCCTGGGAAAGGGCGTAGGGTAAGTAGTTTTTGTTCATCATCATCATCATTATTCTACTACGTAGCCGAAGTTGCGAGCAGAAGCTAGTAAAATAAATATTAAGAAATCAAAGCTGACAATATAACATTATCATAAGTCATAACATTAGCCTAAAATGTCTAAAGTAACTCGAACGTTGTCACTGACCCGATTGTCTCGCACTAAAAAGCGATAAACGTCAATAAAGTTCAAACGATCACATGAAGACTAACGACTCATAAACCGTTTTTTATCAAGCTACCAGCTGTCACATAAACAAAACTCGATGTACAGCCCCAAAATCACAAACCTATAGCCTAACTGTTTTCAAAACCCACCGATCTTCGGGCAGCCATTTTAGAGCTAACCATTATAACTTAGATATCCAATCGCGCATAGTTTTTATATGATTTAAGATCTTTGTATACTGGTTATTCTGTAGCTATAGGAATACAGAAAAACAAACAGCTTTACTCGCCATTAAGTTTATAGTTCCACCATGTGCCAAGCGACGCTCGTCAAAATCTATGGAGCGGCGATGGCCCGATTCCAAACCGATATTCTTGTGACATTATTAATTTAAAGAGAATTTTACCTTGCTATTTTTGAATGTTGACACAGAGACTAATTGGGAATATTAGGCAAAGCTCTGCGTAGGTGGCACCTTTGTGGCACATACAGTAAACAAACCACATTGACACATCACACGTCACGTCAATCACATGGCCTACCGCGAAACAAGAAAATTGAAATTTCGCTATCTAATCTCTGGGTGTGTAATGTTTAATATAATTATGAAAAAACTATCATACATTTGTTATAACGCCATTTGATATATTATTGTATGTTATAATGTAATTTTTATTATACGCTTCCTTTATTATATAGTGATTTCATCTAAACTTTCATTGATATAATGCCTAATGTAATATAATTTTCAAATAGTATATAGACATGTTTTATAATGACATTTGTTATATTATATTTTTGTATAACGTAATACTTCATACAATTTTATCAAGTATAAATACATATATCGTATAACATTTTTTGTCATATTTCATTTACTGATAACGTAATGTTTTACATACTTTTTATAACTAGTACGCAGGCCTACTGCTTTTGCTAGCTATTTTATTCTAGGGAGGTCGCAGTTCTAACCTAACCTAACCTATTTTTTCACGGATTTCGTTCTGCGGGGACCGCAGTTCAAACCTAACCTAAACCACTTTTTTGATAGAATATTTTATTCTACGGAGGGTCAAAGTTCTAACCTAACCTAACCCTCCTTTTTTTAGGTAGTTATTCGTTTGTGCGGACTCGCAGTTCCAACCTAACCTAACCCATTTATGTCATGAAACTATTATGCTACATAAATAATTATGTGATGTCCTTTGTTATAACAAATAATATGCTTTAGAGTATGTAATAAATATGGCAATGTATATTAGACGAAGTGTAAATATACCTTATGACCATTATACCAATAATAACATTATGTATACCGTTAATTAGGTATTACGGTAGTATGCCATTTATTACGTTATTCAAAATAACGATATATCAAACTATAATATATGAAAAGTAATTATAACAAATGTAATGCACCCCTAATCTCTCTATCACTCTTGCATATTCGAGCGATAAAGAGGCAGATAACTAAATTTCGATTTTCGCGTTTACCGGTAGGCCCCTATTAACAAACCGCCTTGATGCATCAATGTCATATTTTATGGTCTGTGAACACTTGTCAAAAAACTGTTTAAGGCCTAGTATGTATAAGTTACTCTATGCTTTTACTCTATGTTTAGTGCTGCACTCTGGCGGCAGAACATTGCAGTAATATCCCCTATTCGAACGTACACTAACATCAGAATGATATCTGTACGGTTACCATCAGTTTGTCACTGACATAAACGCCGTCGAGAACGTAATTTACTTTCTATACATCCCGTTTGCACTAATATACGAGTGCGAGCGAGATGTATAGAAAGTAAATTACGTTCTCGACGGCGTTTATGTCAGTGACAAACTGATGGTAACCGTACTGAGCCCGTAGTGTAAATTTCATTCGATAGCGTGACGGACGTACTCGTTTGCGTTAACCTCCTGAGTCCCTGAGGCCTTTATAAAGGATTCAAAAATGGAATATAAGAATGTTCCAAATTCAAAACTGCAATAATGACAAGGGGGCCTCAGAAGGTTAAGTCTCATTTTGTATGGAACTTGAACAGCGAGCCAAGCGGGACGTTATGGAAACTCAAAATCCCATACAAAATGACACTTAACGCAAACGCGTACGTCACACTATCGAATGAAATTTATGCTAAGGGTATTGAATGATGTCATTTAGTTATCGTGCGACAAGTATTCATGAGCAAAATGCACGATAACTAAATGACATTATTCAAATACAGTAGCGGCAAATAATCTAAGTATCATATTTTGTCAGATTCATTCATAAGTATAAGACGAATAACTATTTGCAAACACTTTACTTTATCGCTACATACCTACAACAGATTTCTTTACGTTAAGCTTAACTACGCGTGACATAACACGACGAGGCCCGTATACAACACTAGCCCGTATATTTCTGCTAATAGATCAACGCAACTACATATGACAAGCGACAATGATAAACTGTGACACGTTGTCGCTATGTCGCGTCTTGTTTATCGCTTCTTTTTTTTGGGTCTCTTTTTCATGTGAATGTTATTATTTAGTATAAAAAATAACTGGACAAAATCACTGACATGAGAATAGAAATGGGACTTGTTCGCAATTTAAATTACAATTAAACAGAGGCGGTATCTTTAAATAAATAAACAGAAATATTTTCTTATTTATTTTTACGGCTATTTAAAACCAAATTTCAGTTGCTTATCGTAAAAAAAACATAACTTACTTACTTAAACTTGAAAAGTAAAATGCTCTAGTACAGAAACGTATCACTTTATGCACACTTTTTAGAACAACAATGAGTTCTTTCAAAGCATGACAAATGAAAACAGGTGCAGGGTTTCCACAACGCTGATCGGCATTCTGCTACGTTTCACCTTTAGGTATTCGTGCTAAATTGGAAGAAAACCGGGACGCGGGTGACAGCTGATGTCCCTAGACAATATGCAAAATATTCGCTTATTTCGTGTTCACCCGAGTTTGGAGGCGGATATGTACCTACGTCTGCGAAACACGGAGTGCGAGGTTCACGTGTTCTGTGTATGTTGTAAATGTGTGTACAGATCGATTTGCAAAGCTGATGTGAATGAAATGAACGATACGTGTGACATTCACTACTTAGTCTTTGTATTCTTTACAAAGTGTCGTAGTCAACTAGTATAGGTAGATTAGGTAGTTACTCTTCATAATATTTTGTAATTTTTCGCGATAGGATCTCATTCTAGGTTACTTGTGGCATACATAAAGTGTTTGTGTCTGCATTTGATCCTTGAATACCCTTTTTTTTAAATTTGATATAGTAAACATACTTCAATGTATGAATATTCAAAATTTATATTTCAAGCAGGAATACTGAAAAAAACCGCAGATTATTTTTGCCTTCTGTTTTTATACCACATTTTTTTTTATTTAGAAAATTAAAACGTGAATCAGTTATAAATTATAAAAATAGGTATCTCAAACTGTACCAACAACTCTAGTCGTGAGTTCCTGGTACAGTTTGAGATATTTTAGATAAGAGGAAAAAAGAGTGAAAAGGAAACCAAGAATAACGAACAGAAATGTCTCTGTTAAATCAATTCGCGTAGCAAGCTGGGAGCCGGAAACAAGCCTCTTTCCGCACAGCCGTTCCGCTTTTAATGTAGAATTAACTGCAGGTATCTAATTGATGATGCAAACTGAAAAAAAAAACGATTTTTGCTGCCTATGACATAGCTAGTCTTATGAAATAAATTGCTAATCATTTTATTTCACAAGACTAGCTTTTTAGATCGTCGACTAGATTTTGTCGTTAGATTTATTCTTAAAATTAGCACCAAAGCATAGAGTTGTGCCGTTATCGAGAACGTTGTCCGTTTTGCATGAGAAACTTTCCCGCTCGAGAATATTTCCCATAGTAAACGAAGAACGTTCTCGAGAACAGCACAACTCTACCAAAGTATGCATGTAACTTTTTTTTAATGGGCGTTTTTTTATTATAGCAAATTAAAGTACATATACCATCGTGTTCAAATTGAGATTATGTAAGGAAAGTTAAAAAAATTTGCACTTCAAGTGTTTTGGGCCCAATTTAGATAAATAGCAAATCATTTTTATCCTACATGTGTCTATGAAGTTATTGACTTGAAATTGTACTCGAAAGTACAGTCAACAGCAGAAGTTGCTAAGCGAGTGAGGTTGTTCCAAAGCTACTTAATTGTTAAGAGAATAAGTGCGTCAAGGTAATTTTGAACACCTCGCCCGCTTAGCAACTTCTGCTGCTGGCTGTACAGACCACAATTTAAAAAAAGGAAAGAGTTGTCGAAAGACTAGAATAACGAGCAGAAATGAAGCCAGCAAAAGAGTTGAGGCATTAAATCGATGCGCACCGCTCCCGCTGGACGCCGGAAACCTGCTTATTTCCGCACTGGCATCGCGCCGATAATGTTGAATTAACCATACTTCAAGCTGAAACCGCTCCGGTTTTCGATCTAGCTTATTACATGATCGCGTTTTAGTACATAGGTATATAAGTACTAGTTGGTACTAGTAATGGCGCTAGGAGCCATTAACATGACATCCTCATACAAGTTTCCATTTCTTAAATTCATGCATACACTTAAAAATCTAAATCTTTTTTACGAAGAATCGGAATCTTTTTTTTTCTTTTTTGTGATCCTAGATAACAAATAAATACATAGATTTTCTTGTTTCAGCCAAATCCATTAAGTCGATTACGCGATATTGATTAACTAACATTTAGAGAGAACGTAGGTAGAATGCACATTACATACTTCTGAAAAATATGTAGTACGTACGCATTTTTAAAATCCAAAACTTGGCGATTCTTTATCAAAACTTACCAAATCGAAATACAAAAATGTATCTACCTACTCGTACTTCTATTTTAATGAATAATACATTTAAATATTACCAGTCAATAAATACAATATAATATAATATAATATATATAATACAATACACTCAATAAATCTTTGATATTTGTTAATTTATATAAAACAAAATGTTAAATATTAAATACATTAAGAACGGGTCACTCACGTATTCTAAGTCAAAGTCAAAATTGTTGTTGTCAAAATGTAAAATGTTGTTTATAAAAAACTTTGTTGTATTCCAATTACTTGAATATATTCGGCAAGGTGCCAAAGTTAATGGAATTCAGCAAAAGCACCATTTATGAAGACAACCTTAAACTATTAACCCAAGCAATTTTCGTATTTCTTCCAGTCATAGCGCCGAACGAAAATACCTCAACAAAAACGAGGGGCTAAAAATACGGAGCGAAATATACCATAACAACAAAGATATTGGAAGTAGCACGTTGTTTACTTCGTACATACACTAAGTAAATACCAGTCTGTAGAATATAGTGTTTGATATCTCTGCAGTTTTTTAAACTTAAACGCTTGTGTTTGAACATCTTTATGTACAATGTATCGATGAAGAAACAAGTATATTTTGAGTAATATGGTTTTGAACACACTGCATGAGAATTAAACATTAACATAGCCACTCGCAGACTGTTTAACTACGGAATCACTGTTAACAGGCGTGGCTCACTCCGCGATTTCGTCGTTTTGCTACAGGTAGCTAAAAGTACATCCGTTCCACACCAATTTTGGTGGCTAGCCATAAGCCGTGCGTGGCGCTGTCGCCACCTAGCGGCCATATCTGTCCTGATCGTAACAGACGCGTTTTGTTAGAGAGTGAGTCTTCTGTACCTAGTACTATTATTTATTCTGTGCTGTTAATGAAATATAATTATGTAGACATCAAGTCATGTGACGAAGAAGGTATTACGGGTGAATGTGAAGGAAATTAACGGGAGAGGAAAACCGAGGAAAAGGTGGATGGACTGTGTGAGAGATGATATGAAACGAACGCAAGTGAATGATGAGGTGACGAGCGAGAGAGAGGTATGGAAGAAAAATACATGCTGCGCCGACCCCAAATGAATGGGATAAGGGCAAGCGAATGATGATGATGAATTGTGTAGACATACAAACAGACTTAGTAACTAGTAAGCACCTAGTACCTAGAGTGCCAAGACAACTTTTTGTTACGGATCCTGCTGAGGGTTTTTCGAGGGAGTACTTTGGGAATCTTAACGAAAGGATTACAAATGCAAAGCAAGGCAACATGCATGTAGCACCCCTGTGGATGCAGGTATCCATAGCCTAGACTACGGGGCATAGGCTACGGTGACCGATTACCATCAGGCGGTTGGGTTGCTACCGTGACGTGGCATATAAACAGACCCTTAAAAACTAAATTCGAAAGATTTCTTCTGAGTCTTTCTGAAAATGATTTCGCATTTAATCAATCATTCATTCAGGGGTCTATCTTCCAAAGATTGAAAATTTTTAAAGCACATGGAAACAATATAAGACAGTAAATCGCCACGCAGCCGGACTGGATAAGTGGGGCAGCCGGATGTCCGACGTCCGCCCGCGTCTTGCCCGGATGCAATGAACCAGCAAGCGCACTGGATTGCCCGTTGCCCGGGCCCGGTTAATGCACACACGAGTGGAAAATAGTAGGACATCGGACATCGATAATTCGGTACTTATAGGATCTTTTTTAAAGGTAGATGTCCCAAGCCATTCAATAATATAAGACACTAATTTTACAGTACCTATATGCAATTTAACTATAAAGCTCCTGTGAGACTCAAACATATTAAAATCATTTTAAAACGGGTCACTCACGTATTATTAAGTCGAATAGCTCGACATGGTTCGATCCAATTATCGGGGATCCTCTTCATGGAGCAACGACTCGCCCTCACTAGTCGAGGGTCGAGGGTTGGATCGAAACATGTCGAGCTATTCTACTTAATAATACGTGAGTGACCCGTGAGTGATCCTCATAGAGAGACGAAGTGTGGCCCAAGTAACAATTTGTGGTTCTATAGTAGTCGATAGAACGTTTCCCAAATACCACCTAAGGTCCTATAAAAGACCAAAGAAGATTGTATAAAGCCGAAATGGCGCATCTTATGTGCCATTCAGTGATATAGTAGACCTGTAGCAGTGTCAGTCGTGACGTTTTAGGTCTATAAAAGTGATGTGATGATCACTTTTGTGCTAATTTGTTGTCAGTAACGCCATTATAGTGTTAATTTATACTATAGTGGCATTTGAGATTCCATTATAGTGCTTGTTTTATACTATAGTAGTATTTGAAATTGTATTATAGTGCTTTTTTATACTATTGTAGAATTCATAGTTCCTTTACTACGAAATTTGCTATCAAGTTTTCCATCAACTGTTGTGAGTGGTTTTGTTGTGTGTTTACTTCACAAAAACGGTACTAAGTAAAATGGAGATAAGTAAAGACTTTATATTAATATGCGCCATTTAGATGTCGAATAATTCGGTCCTTAGTGCAAAAAGTATATGGGACGGAAGTTTTACCGTTAGAATAGTATTAGTTTAATGAGGAATTTTAAATGCCCCCTCGATTTATTTATGTTTTTAATAAAATAATTGAATAAAATATTATGATATTCACCATAGTTACTACTATACAGCCAAGAAGTAAATCCAACGCTTTTATAGGCTACCTAACTATAGAACTTACGACGAAATATTCACCGCCATCATGATTAAAATTAGGGTTCCAAAAGAATTTTGCTGTGACCCAGTTACACCTACAAACTCTTTAGAAAGATATAGGATTTTTTTTTAATTTAGATGTAGTCATTACTGTTGTTTCCTTTTTCAGTGTGATTGGTAAAAAAATGTGCTAATAATGGATGTCGATAAATATCTAAACCGTCACGATTTTATGCTTGTATTAAATCATTGATGATAAATCTCACCTACAGTCACTAATATCACTGGGATCTTTTTTATCAATTTATTAAAATATAATAATATTGTGTACGGAACCACATTATGTGGCTTAGGCCTGAACTTATATAAGCAAGATATAAGTAGCCATTACAGATCAAATTTATCATTTACAAGTAGTCGTTTTCTACCTTTATGTATCTAACTCGGTTTATAAAAGACATAAAAACTCAACTATAACGCTGTTGTCTTTTAAAAGAAAAAACAAAACCACTATATAACAGTTTTGTGATATAAAAGAGTCATTGTGACGTTTACAGCGATGAGATATAATAGGGATTTAAAAACTACTAAAGCGCTTTTTAACTCTATAAATATGTCCCAAAAACGCTACTATAGAGCAAAACAGTTCTATAATAGTGTTCATATGACTACTAAAGTATTATGTACTATAGCAGTGATCTCTAAAGCCACTATATCCTGAAATCGTTGTATAGCTGGGTTTTTGTCACTGTTAGAACACAAAACTATAGCAGCTAGCAGGGAACCTTAATAGCGCAAACTACTAAAGTATTATGTACTATAGCAGTGATCTCTAAAGCCACTATATCCTATAATCGTTGTATAGTTGGGTTTTTGTCACTGTTAAAACACAAAACTATAGCGGCTTGGCAGGGAACCTTAATAGCGCAAATTAGTTGCATAAAAGTGATTCCAAATACTATTATACAGTAATATTGCTCTATAGTGGTTATATTTGAACCTGTTATAGTACACGCCTATAACGGCTCTATAAAATGATGAAATAAACCTTTACATCAATTGCTTATAGAATATATTAGCTGTATAAGCCTATAGAGCAAAAAGGTGTTGCCAAGCGCTTTTATATGACACGTGGTCACCTCTGAAACCTTAATACGACGTCTATACAAGCTTTTAGCGATAAAAACTAAAATTATAGGACTAAAATGTTACTTGGGGGAGTTTTGTACTTTTGGTTGCTATTTGTTACATTTATTTGCGTATTTATTTTGGGAGGGTGGGAACATGAATGAGGGTGAAAATACGCAAGTTAGCATATTTATAGTTTTGTTCTAACCATTACTTCTCCTTTGTTACAGTATCCATGACACAAGTGATAGCGGTGGCGGGCGAGCCGGTGTATCTGCCGTGCGACATCGCTTCCATCGACGAAGATGACGCCGTACTGCTAGTGCTGTGGTATAAGGAGGATCTCGGGACGCCGATATACAGGTAGCAACTGAAATCATCATGTATTTAAGAGCTGTAGGGTTGAGATGGTCGGCTCTTTATCTCTTATCACCATGCCAGTCACGTTCTAACAAATAGTAGATTAGTAAGAGAAAAATTACTTTCGACTGATTTTAATAGCCTTATGTTAATAGACTGCCCTATCAAACTGTACGAAGCTTTTAGGCAACTATTTGAAAATATTTACAATGAATGTTATAAAAAGCAGGTTATAATAAGTAATAGTAATAGGAATAATAAATGTTGGATAACTGGCAACTTAAAGAAGATGATAGCTGAGCGAGACAGATTATTCCACATATGGAGCATGGATCCAAAAAACATGTTAAAGAGGCTAGAATATACAAAATATCGCAACAAGTGCAATAAAGCTATACTAAAAAGCAAGAATGAATACGACAAGCAGAGTATTTTAGCCTGTAATAAAAATATTAAAAAAATATGGGATAGGATTAATATTATGATGGGAAAGGAAAAGCAGTCATTAGATACTAAGATATTATCAAATATGGATGAAAGTAACGAAAAACATATATGTGATAAATTTGCAACCTCATTTACTACAGAAATAGACAATATAAAACACTCGTGCAACGACATATGGATGACTAGGGAAAACTACGTACATGAGTCTGACATGTGTATGCGATGGCAACCGGTATCCAGTGATTATGTTAATCGAGTAATTAGAAACATGAACAGTAATAAATCACCAGGAAGCGATCTCATACGCATGTCTGATCTAAAAACAGTTGTAGATAAAATAAGCCCGATACTAGCCAAACTAATTAACTTATCAGTTAATCAACAAAAATTTCCTACAAAACTCAAACAGGCAATAGTGCGTCCAATCCATAAGAAAGGCAGTTTTAAAGATTATTCTAATTTCAGACCCATATCTATACTATCAAGCGTTGACAAAATAATAGAGAAATGTATTACCGACCGAATATCACATTATCTACAAACTAACCATATTCTAAATAGTCGCCAGCATGGATTTCAAAAACAGAAAAGTACGAACACACTATTATCTGCCTTTACAGATGAGATTAACAATAACTTAGCAGATAAACAGTTTGTGGTAGCTATCTTTTTTGATTTTAAAAAGGTTTTTGACACCCTAGAGACCGATACTTTGCTGAAAGCTATGGAGGAGTGCGGGGTGGGGCGGCCGCTGAACCAATGGTTCCGCGACTACCTGACCGCGCGGTCCTTCCGCGTGAAGGTCGGGTCGGCGCTCAGTGACGAGCAGGTCGTCCGCTACGGAGTGCCGCAGGGCTCGGGCTGCGGGCCCCTCTGTTACCTGATGCACGTGAACAGCCTGTGCGGCGTGCTGCGTCACTGCTCCGCACACATGTTCGCGGACGACCTGTGCACGCTGCGCGCCGGCACCGACCTAGAGCAGACCTGCAGGCTCGTACAGGAGGACGTCGATGCTGTTGTCAAGTGGTCTCACGATAATGGAATCGTACTAAATGCCGATAAGACAAAACTTATGATAATACATTCTCCATACTTGGTACCTAAAAACGATATCCCATCGATTTTCACTCATAGTTTCCATTGTTTTCATAGTATTAATAACCCCGGAACTTGCAAATGTCAGCCCATAGAAAGAGTTAACAGTTTTACATATCTTGGCATGAAAATCGATGAAAACTTCTCCTGGACGACTCATGTAGATTTCATTAGTAATAAATTAAGAATACTTTTAAGCATATTTTACCATCTTAGTTTTAAAGTTCCTGTTAGCACGTTGAAATGTATTTATACTTCTTTAGTAGAGTCTATTATTAGTTACGGTCTTGACTGCTATGGCCTCACGTTTAAAACAAACATAGATAAATTAGAAATGTTACAAATCCGTTTTCTAAAACTACTAGTTAATAAAAAGATAAAATACAGTTGCAAATCTGACTACAGACAATTATTTAAATTATGTAAAATTTTACCAGTGGGAATAAAACTTAAATATATGTTAGCTATAAACAGTCATGGCAGCCAGGAACATAGAGATCTAGTCAAACATAGTCATAATACCAGAGCACTAACTGCGGGCAAATATGAAGTACCTAGGGTGTATAATTATTACGGCGATAGGACACTTAAGAAACGTTTACCCTATTTACTGAATACTTTGCCCGCGGACATAGTCAAAGAGCCCAAAAAAAGTAGATTTAAAAATAGTCTAAAAAGGTATCTCCTGAATACTCTATAGGAGATGTGTTGTTACCCTACAGAGTATTCATGACATACCTACTTACCTAAGTATTTTAACTCCCAAATGTAAACCTATTATAATATTTAAATTTTATTAAGTATAGTATAGTGAGACTCCACAGTCAAACTAAATGTAGTTTTGTGGAGCATTGTCCTTACAAAAAAGTTGTAACTTCTTGTATAATAAATAACTATAATAAAAAATAAAAAAAATGTAACTGCAAAAGTGACGCATGGCGTGACAGGTGATAAAAATGCGACCATGATACCGCTTCTGGGCTCTTTTCAGTGCCATATTTTTGACTTTCTAATTCAACTTGTCCTTACGTACTTGTCCGTACAAGTATTAGATCGAGCGACACGCACGATAACTACATCATTTAGATATCATTCTGGTGTCAGTGTACATTCGAATTGGCCTGTTGGTATTGACCAATAAGTTCTTCTTGGCTTCATTTTCTTCTTCGTCCTTGTGTCAGCTTTCCATTCAGTTTCTTTTCTCAATAGTTTTAAAAAAGTAACTGAAAATAACCATAAAAAATATTCGAGTGAAATCGATTGGCACTAGCGCTAGCAGAGCGTCATTAGCCATACATTTATTTTACCAATAGGGAATATTACGCAAAACTCTGCGTCACCAGGTCAATCACATGGTCTACCGTGAAACACGACAGTCGAAAGTTGGGTTTCTGCCTCTCTATCACTCTTGCTATTCGATCCATAGAGAGGCAGATAAAGAAATTTCGATTTTCGTGTTTCGCGGTAGGCCACCTGTAAACAAACCGCCTTGATGCATCAATGTCATAGTGAACTTGTCAAAAAACTGTTTAAGGCGTAGTATGTATAAGTTACTCTATGGTTTACTAAACAAATGAGTGCTGAGTGCAGCAATGTTCTGCCGCCAGAGTGCTCGCGGCAGAACATTGCAGTAATACTCCCTATTGTATGGCGGTCAACGGTTCCGTTTCAACGCTAGCAGAGAATATAATTATTCACTCACATGTCGCTTCTTAATACACAAATGTTAAAATATATACATTTTATTATACATTGTTGTAGCGCACCAATTCAATAATTTACATTTAAGTACAGCATATGAAAACGAAGATATATCGTTATAATGAGTTTGAAAATTTATCGTTACGAAAGCGATCAGATTCCCCAGCAAGCACCTATTACGTGTACCAATTCACGAACCGGAACAATCAATAATTCAATATAATCTCATTTAATTATCTTCCAAAACATTAAAGCCTGGCTTTTCAATAACAGACAAACAATACGCACTTGTACAAGAATAAGCATAAACAAAATTAGGGAATAGCAAGAAATTCGCTCCCGGCGAGAACTCTCGAGTCTGTTTATTGGCCAAATTCAATGAGCACTCTTAACACCGCGAGCATAATGTGCGAGCGGTGCGAGGTAGAAGCGGTGCGAGGATTCTGACTAACGGCTCATTTAGACGATGCAAGAACTCGCATGCGAGTTTCATTACATTGCGGTTTTTGATCAATCGGTTGAATTGGACGTAACCAACAGTCCGCAATGTAACTAAAATTGCTTTACAAATGCATAGCGCTGTCTCGCTTGCACATGTCATTCCATACGGAAAATTCCGAACGTTTGCGGCCAGGCTTGCCGCTGCACCGTTAAAGCGAAAAATGTCTATGTCATTTTCCTTTATAAAATGTAAAGTGACAGATTGTACCTACGTTTTAATCGCAGCCATTGAAGCAGCATCAACAAACAACCTAATATTTTATCACGTAGGTTGACGGTGACATCGCTCGCGTCAACGGCGACGCTCGAATGTCATCTTTAAGGGTCCCACTGATTACCAGTCCGCCGGACGATATCGGCCTGTCAGTTAAACGCAAAAGGTGACAGTTCCGAACAACTGGCAGGCTGATATCGTCCGGCGAACTGGTAATCCGTGGGCCCTATTACACGGTTCTAAGGGAATACCTCATAAAATACGGAGACAAGGATATATGGCAGCAGACAAAACTTAATTTAAAGGATGTGTGCGGTATTGTAGTTTTTGTATATATGTTATATGTATTATAGAATATATATGTATTTAGTTGTGTATATATGTACATATTTGTTGCAGGTAAGCTGCTAATATTATAAGTAACTAAGAAACTTTTCGTTTTATTATTATTATTTTCTTTTCTTTTTCTTTTATATACGCTGTTGGACGGATGTCTAATACCGTCTCCAATTCTTCCTCAATTGCTCTAAGGTTAACTGGAAGAGATCCCTTAAAGGGATAAGTTCGCCTTTGTACTTATGACGAATGTTATTTTTCCTGTTTTGTTTTGATTTTTGTACAATAAAGTGTTTTACTACTTTACTATATGGTAAGTTCAATTAATTAGCTTCCCATAGAAAACGTTTACATCACTCGAGATGTAAGGACAGGGAATTCGCCTACTGGCTTCTTAAAAAAATGCTTCGGAGCTTCAGCCTATGACTTGTACCAATATTTGTGCCTCATCCAAAACTCTTTACAACATTGTAAAGACAACTCGAAACTTGGCAAGGGCTTTCAGGTGAACAATTTATTCGATTTCAGTAAACGCGAGGGCTAATGACGTTATTGGTTTTTTTTTACATCAAAGAGGACATTCAGGATGAAAGCTTTCGCCAATTTCGTCTACTCAGGGTTCGTAGCCAAAGTGCCAATCGTTAACGCTCCGTAGTCATCTCTCTTTATCACTTTCCCACTAGTGCGACAGTGACAGTTGCGTTTCGTTCGCTACGGAGCGTTAAAAATTACACACACATAAAACACGCTGGCTACGCGCCCAGGTTTTATACGTGGGCAATACTGAAAGTTCCTGTAATGAGCCACTTAGAGACACTGTGAAAGAAAAGGCATATTATTTGAAAATGTAAAGAAAAGACAGAGTTGTTTAATAATTGTTTGATGTTACAATTCATTTGGGTGTGATGTGTAGGTAATTTAGGAACGCTGGCAGTTTGAAAATTGTATGTCGAGCCACCCAATTTAATTCCTCTTTCTCTATATTTGTTATATAGGTATTAGGTATCAGCAAAGAGAATAGAGTGTATAGAGACGGATTGTCAAAGTAAATTATGTAGCCACTGTAAATTTACTGCCATCTTTCGGCAGATGATAAAACTGTTAGAACGCCATTTGACTTTGATCCTTATTCTTTCACTGATATGTGTTAACTTATTAAATATTAATATTAACGCTATCTACTCGACTATATAGGCCAAAGGTATGGTGCAATCTTTTCGAGCGATGGCGCCATAACCTTCAGCCTACTCTCGAGTAGATAGATGGCGTTAATACTAAAATTTAAGTAGTTAACACATATTAGTGAAAGAATAATGATCAAAGTCAAATGGCGTTCTAACAGTTTTAATCGTCTGTCGAAAGATGGAAGAAAATGTACTGTAGCTTCATAATTTACCATGACAGTAACTCTCTATTTCAAATTCTCTTTGGTATTAGTTACTTAGTAATAAGGCTTCAGGTTTCATGGAACGATTCTTACTTTGTAACATCTCGTTTCTCCGAACTCGCAATATCTCTAATAACGATGGTTTCACAAAGGAAAAATGTTTACTGAAAATGTTCCAAGAATTTCTTCAGACGCTTACAAACAATACTAGTGATGTCTTCGTTTTGCTAAAGTTGAAATTGCTAAATACTTTAGGTTTTTTAGAGTTCCGTACCTCAAAAGGAAAAAACGGAACCATTATAGCATCACTCGTGCGTTTGTCTGTCTCATCTGTCTGTCTCTCTGTCTGTCCGTCTGTCACATCCTATTTTCTTGGAAACTACTGGACCATTTAAATTTAAATTTGATACACATATGTAAATTAGTGACCCAAAGATGGACATGTAACGTCAACAAATGAATTTTAAACATGGGGGGCACTTTTGGGGGATACATGAGAAAGTTAAAAAAAATGAAAGAAAATCAAAAAATCAAATGAAAGAGCTCATCTTGGGAATTCAAATATATATATATTTTTTTTAAATACATAGGATAGAAGTTATTTAAGAAAATAGCCAAGAAATTACCATTCCCCCGTTATCTCCGAAACTACTGTGTCTAACATTTTGAAAAAAATACACAAAATAGTTCTTTACTTATAGATGTCAGGAAAACCTATTAGAAATGTTCAGTCAAGCGTGAGTCGGACTTAATGTACGGAACCCTTGAAACGCGAGTCCGACTCGCACTTGGCCGGTTTTTAGGTTTTACTTAGCAGTGTTGAACAACAGGAGTGTGGTGAAACTTTTTAGTTTTCGTTTAAGTTACCGCTTGCGAACGCTAACCGCTAAGCTACGAATAACTTAACATACTTGTTTCAGACTGACTTGTAGGTATATACATACTGTTATTTGAATTCCAATGGCCAAAAGGTATGGGTTCGAATCCTAATTCTGAAGTTATTAGAGTAAGAACACCAGACATAATTTAAATATATAGCTGGTCAAGCAAATCTTGTCAGTAAAAAAAGGAGCGAAATTCAAATTTTCTATGGGACGATATCCCTTCGTGCCTACATTTTTCAAATTTGCCGCCTTTCTCTACTGACAAGATCTGCTTGACCAGCTATAGCTTCAAATAGTTATTAATCTTTCAATGAAAACAACCATCGTAAAACTTTTAGGTTAAACGTCAAAATCTGTCATATTTGCATGTTTATATTATTTGCCATTTATATTGAACTCCACTTTAATAATACACGCTGCTAGTCTCAAATGGCGTATTACGAGGGAAATTGATCGTATGAGGCGGGTCATATTTAATTAACTTCCTCAGGCCCTTGTCACATAAGTTTATAACTTGAATGATGATAGAAGTCTATTATTAACTTCTTTTAACTAGTAGAACGGGATAAATGCTGAAAGTTACAAACTTCCCTGATTCGAGGCCTGGGTGGTGAGTAGCGTTGTCAGGGAGGACGTACTATAGGCTCCGTCACACAGGCGCGTTTTGCGGGCGGCCCGTGAGCGGGGCGGGCCGCTTTTACATATAAAACGCTCACGCCGCGCTCAGTAGACGCCCCGCCCGGAAAACGCGCCTGTGTGACGGAACCTTAAATTTACTTCAGTTACGTAGAAGGTAGTAGTAGTAGTAGTAGTAGTAGTAGTAATCACTTTATTGTACACAACACAGGTTTACATAATATTTACAGAAATAAAGGTACAAAGGCGAACTTATCCCTGTAAGGGATCTCTTCCAGCTAACCTTCGAGTAGATGAGGGGAGAATTCAAATTAGATAGACAAACTTACGGAATGCACAGTAACATTTTAAAAGTAAACTAACCAAAACGTCCAAAAGTAAATAAAATACATAAATAATATTATAAAATAAAATACATGCTACATACATAAATACTAAACAATAAACATATATTACATATAATATAATTTACGTAGTTTACGTAGTATAAAGAAATGTTTTGATTCAAACAAGAAACATAATAACTGATTGCAGAGTTTCAAGTAGTATAAGTGATCAACTTGTAATAATAAACAATCGGTACGTAGCTTGGGCCAATGCCCCGCTGCTGGCGGTACCCAGGTTAGGTTTTTTATAATAAGTATTTTATAATATATATGATTTTTTATTGTTTTATAAGTGTTTTTATATTTTACTTTTATATTCATATCATAAAGGGGCCCACTGATTAACAGTCCGCCGGACGGTATCGGCCTGTCAGTTAGAACACAATTTTGACAGTTCCGAACAACTGACAGGCCGAAACCGTCCGGCGGACTATTAATCAGTGGGCCCCTTAAATAACCAAACCCAAGATATTAAATGAATAAAGGAAAACAATTGGTACAATAGTTACAGCGTTTAAATTGATAGCTATAATTACAATTCCAATATTATGCAATATGCAATAGAGACATATTATATTATAAGTACAATTAAAGTGCTCACTTTGTACTTAAATATAATATTCAATTAATATAATATAATATTCAATTATTTATTATTAATATAATATTCAATTATTTATTATTAATATAATATTCAATTTCGTTACTTAATATTAATATTATGTATATTGTATGGGAGGCATGGTAAAACGTAATGTGCTAAGACACACCAAAAAGTTCACGAAGCCTTCCTATGTTCTTCTTAAGGCCATACCGGCTGCGTTGCATGTGCGTAGATGTGCACGTGCACGTGCGCTAATATGTTGGCGCCGTGCACGCACGTGTCACGCAAGCGGTGATGTGTAGAATTTGACGAAGAAAAGTCTGCAGAGATTTTGATAGCTCACGCAGTGCAAGTGTTATTTTGAACATAAAACTTCTATGAAATTATGACGTAGGTATAAATAACACTTGCACTGCTTGGCTATCAAAATCGCTGCAGACTTTTCTTGGTCTAACTCTGTCTCATAAGGACCTGTATATTATACATTTACCCCATCATCTCACATTACATTATGTTTTTTTTTAATGTATTCCTGGTAAATTAAATATATTACATTGTTTGAAATATAATTGAACTGCACCTACATTATTTAAAGTATTTTTCGGTTAAATAACCAATTTTATTTGTTACCAGCGTCGACGCCCGTGAGCGAGACTTCGGCGTGGCCGAACGCTGGTCCGACGAGAGCGTCTTCGCGTCCCGAGCATATTTCTTGCCGGAGCGAAGACCAGCAGAGTTAGGAGTGGACCGCGTCAAGGCTTCTGACCAGGGGATCTACCGCTGCCGGGTCGACTTCAAACAGGCCCAGACTAGGAATTCTAGGGTCAATCTCACTGTCATAGGTAAGCTTAGATCATTATTATTTATGTTATTTAGTGACTGAATGTCCCACATTGTCGATATGGAGTGGAGAGTCCGGCGTCACCGAACGTTGCCTATTTCGATGAGACTTCGCGTCCAGAACTTATTTCTTGCCCGAGCGTAGACCGCCGGAGCTAGGAGTTGACCGCGAGTGGAAGTTAACACTACGAGGTCCAGAAGAATCAATCCTGATGAATATTGCTAACGATATTTTTATGTACAGTCTGTTCCTTAACATAATTTTATTATGTATGTAAGTATCTAGTTTTCTATACTGCTAGCATAGCTACGTGGGTACCGAGAAGAAGATATTATTGGTTTAAGCGGAGGATTCAAATTCACCACCTCCGGGTTGGAACATCCGACCAAATCCCACCTGTACTAATTGCATACATCCTACTCGTATACATATAGCACTGATATTCATAGGTACATATTATAGGTACTAATAAAATGGTTGTTTCTACTTACATACCTACACCCAAAGTGCAAACTTTACTTGATATTCATGTAAACTGCAAATGTGTTCTAGAACACTTGATGATATTTGACTTTAAAATATCCGATTTCCGAACTCGGTTTGGCTTCGTTCCAATCTTCAATACTATATTTTACATGTTTAATTCATAGTTATGGTAACATACGCACTCTTTTGGTCATTTTCGACCAAGTTACTGGAAGAACCAGGGCTCGGAACCGGTTTTTCTTTTAAACCTGAAATAGCCCAAACATTTGAATTGTATGCTCTTTACGTAGGACTGAATCATGTATTTAGGTAACAACTTCGTGTTATTAGATTGTCCCATTAAACATGAAATAATAAACCAAAGAACGAAAAATAACTTTATCTACACACATATCATAAACTCTCTATGACGCCTTCAAAATCCGTAAATAATTACGATAAACTGTTTAGTTACAGCAAATTTCTTATCTGTGAAAATGTGGTAATAGCTTCATTACTATATCAAAATCGATTTGGTAATGCATTCAAATTTCGAACATCTCTGAAATAAAAGCAATTTGATTTGGCCCCTATTCTAATATCAGTCGAGATGACGTTTTATTCGAAATCAAATGACAATTGCATATAATATTGACAAATCCCGCATGTAAGTTGGTATCGGACGATATGGTAATCGACCCCGACTCTAGTTTGTCTCTGAATTAAAAAAAAACTACGGATGCGTGACATGCGTGAAAAAAGTTTTCTTTTGCCGCCATTTGACGTACAGTTTATATTTTAATTAATTTGTAAGTAAAAAATAATTTGTTTTGTTGTTTTTAAAGTAACTATAACAAAAGTTTCGTGTAAAATGTGCGATAAAGATATTTCGGAGACGCCAGCTCTTATCCGCGAGTTCCGCCAGAGAGGAAAGTGCCCCAATGTCGGCTGTAATATGAGGTTAGTGAATATATCATAGAAAGTTTATAATATGTGTGTAGATAAAGCAGTGTATGTAACTGTACATAATTAGGCATTAAAACACTCGTGTGATACTATTATGAAACTCATTTCATTCGTTTCATAAACCCACACTCGTATTTTAATGCCTTTCATTATGTAGCAGTCACATAAACTACTATAATAATACCGGTATTATTGCATGAAGAAAAAACCTCTTCCGAGCCTTGGGAAGAACAAAGGGTTTTCATTAATCATCATTATTATTTCATGCAGACGAAGGGGTAGACAGAAGCTAGTGACTAATAAGTATAAGGAACTAGATATTGCCAAACAGGCCAAGCCAAGTTAAATGAAAACACGCCTTCAATATTGGCACGGAACGCTAAAAATATATACCTATACTCGTACACCTAGGTATAAAAGTATCTGCCGCACAGCAACTTGATTAAATTTTTATATACCCGCAGACTATTTATAATAGAGCTTCGAGGGATATTGGACCGGTGGTCGGATTATGTATTGACCATGCGGATATACGTAAATTGCATTTTTTAGGGGAAAGTAATCGAAGTAATTTTGGTATTAAAGCTGAAATCTGCTTGGACTGAATTTTGTTTTGTTAAGTGTTGAGTAAATGAGTGATGAGTGACTTTCCAGAGCTACAGTCCACAAGCTCCCAACTATGGACCAAATTGAACTGAAATATCTTCGGCCAGGTGCGCAGGATAATTATAGTCAGATCAGCTCGATGGTACCATAATATTGCATTGTAACCCGACATATATATGTATGCAAATTTTCAGTTCAATCGGAAATCGGGAAGTGGGTCAAATTTAGTTTCCAAAATTTTACCCACACTATTTAACTAACAAACCTACAAACTTACATAGGTACTAACAGGGCAAGTTAAATAAACCAGATTGTAAAGATGGAAGAAAAAAATCAGACAAATACGAAATACTTCTGTTTGTACTTACTTTAATTATAATATTAAACTTTGTGGACTTAATATTATTGGGTGGTTTTAAAGTAATTATTTAAAATGTATTAAAAAAACTGAGCTGGTTATTTATTACTGAGATTATCGGAAAAAACGAAACAAAAATAAATGATAAAAATATGGACTTATATGAAAGTGAATGGTTGGGTGTAGGTATAGTCAAACAAATACAAAATCAGAGCCATTTTTGGGGTTTTCCTTATTGAGGCAAATTAATCTAATTGTGAATCCAGGATCCGTAAAATTATTTTATAGGATATTTTCAGATAACATAAAAAGAAAAATCTCGTCATCTGCGATTTTCTTTACGTTAAGCAGAAAGGAATTTTTACCTTTCTACGGTAGGTATACGGCTTTGAGAATATTTTCACCTTAAACAGAAAATTAAAAAGAGAGCAAAACTGAAATTACTTCAGGTTGTAAGTATAATTTTATAAAATTACAAATAAAAATTCCATTAACAAAGATGATTATGATTTACAATCTATACTATTATTACAAATGCGAAAGTAAGTCTGTCTGCCTGTCTGTTTCCTCTTCACGCTTAAACCGCTGAACCGATTTAGATTTGGTATGGAGATAATTAAAGAGCCGGGGAAGGACATTAGATAGTGTATATCAATCGTCATCATCATCATCCCACGCAGAAGAAGTCGCGGGCAGAAGCTAACATAAACCTTTGCACACCCCAATAGAATATAGTGGTACAGAAAATTCAGAAACAGGTAGACGTAACAAAACATGCGATGTTATCAATAAAAAGCCCTTAGGTTGCGGAACTTAATAAACTATATCATAACACAATAAAAATGAAACAGCGAAACCAACAATAAGTACATAAGTACTTAGAATTCTTAGAACTAACCAAAAATGACAATGAGAGCTTTCAATAGGTAATATTGTGTATTTATTTCAAATTTCAGCGTCTGTGAAGAGAAATTCTGTGAATTCTTATTGAAGCTACAAAATTCACGTAAATGCGTACTCAAAAAAATAATTAATGGCATCATCTACGAGTATTGTATAACTCTGTGGCATATTAACGAGAAATCATAAAATGCTTGGAATATTGCCTATGTGAATAAACAGAAAATTTCCTTTAGGTACAAGCTCTTATTAAATTTCTAATTGTTCTCATGTAATTTTAGAATTATATTTTGTTTTTTTTTTTATATTATGATAGAAACCATTTTGTTTTGTCAATAATAACACACTTCGAAACTAGGTACTAGGTACCTATAGAACTATTTTACCCCCATGTTAAAAATTATTAGATTGGTTTAAAGTCTCGCAAGCAAAACTTGCACTAGACGTCATACGTACCTATGTAAGTATATACTTATCTGAAATTCTCTCAATAACGTATGCCAAGTATGTAATATCGCATCTTTCCCAAAATCTTGCAATGCCCAAACAAAAGCTTTTTCTTAGTAAGTATATGACATTTATTTCAGTTTATAATTTATATAGTAGTGTTTCTACTTGAAATAAAAACAAATTAAAATATTTTCTGACAATAATTTAATTTGTTCTAATACTTCTAATTAATAGTATTGATTGGCAGGGCATCTCTCTCGCTAACTCAGTATCACCTGAGATGATCCAGTTAGAAGGTCCGAACCATACTCTTGTTCTACCTTAGGGATGGCCAGGGGGCGCCATAAGCCTTCAGTAAGAAGTGCATATACTTGAAAAAATTCGACCTATGCCGCTGTGGCCCGGTGGCCGAATGGCACAGGCACCTGCCGCGATAGCAGAGGACGCTGGTTCGATTCCAGCCTGGGGCACTGGAGGCCTTGGTTACTTTTTCTAAGTATATGGAATTTATTTCAGTTTAAAAGCAGCATTGTTTGAGATTTTTTTATTAGGTTACTTTTATAGCCCAAGAAATAAGAAGTTATAGAGGGAAATGCTAGGAACACAATTTTTGACTCCGTAACTTTGTTTGGACTAGTTAGGAGGTGAACATATTAAAAGTCCCCGGCCGTAGCCCCGGTGCTGGGGGGGAGAGGGGGAAAGAAGGTCTCATTTTTCGGTTTTTCACTAGTATCTTGGAAACTTTGCGTCTTAACGACATGACTACTGAGACAAACCGAAAGCTGATAAAAAATTTTACAAGTTTTATTCAGTCAAGTTTTTCGATATCTTGAATAGTTTTTGAGATATCCGCTCTTGAAAGTTTATTTAGGGCTTTCAATTTTATCTTAATATCTACATTAGTGAAGCTGCTAGGCCATGTTTGGTATCATTTTCGTATAAGTCGGGGGTGCTGAATTCATTTTTGGTATCACATTGACACCATTCCTTAGAAAAAACATATAAACTTTAAACAAATACCTTTTTTCTATTCCTCTTCACGCTTAAACCGCTCCACCTATTTAATTGTAATTTGGTATACAGATATTTCGAGTCCCAAGACAGGACATAAGATACTTTTTATCTCAATAATCGTCCTTTAAAGTTGTGAAATGGAGTATGGGGGGAATTCAACTTCGTCGACGAAACTGAATTCCTAAAGGTAAATACTGCTTAAGGTAAAGTTTGAAGTCATGTTAGGTATCATTTTCATCTAAATCACAGATGTATACCATCCTAAATTTCACCTAAACCGGTTCAGCGGTTATTGACTCCTCATACAAACTTCCACCCCACTTTTCACATCCTCAAAAGATGCTTTTGGTTATAAAAAACCATCCTATGTCCTGTGTCGAGACTGAAACTATTTCTATACCAACTTTCAACGAAATTGGTTCAGCGGTTTAAGCGTGAAGAGGGATTTTTAAAAATATATTTTTTTTAATTTTGGTTTTACTTCGGAATAGTGTCAATGTGATACCATAAATGAATTCAGCACCACCGATTTATACGAAAATGATACCAAACATGGCCTAACAGCATCACTGATGTAGATATCAAGATAAAATTAAAATCCCTAAATAAACTTTCAAGAGCGGGTATCTCCAAAACTATTCAAGATATCGAAAAACTTGACTAGATAAAACTTGTAACTAATTTTATGAGCTTTCGGTTTGTCTTAGTAGTTATGTCGCTAAGATGCAAAGTTTCCAAGATATCAATGAAAAACCGAAAAATTCGACCTTCTTACCCCCCTTTACCCCGCAGCACCGGGTCTACAGCCGGGGACTTTTGATATGTTCACCTCCTAACTAGTCTAAACAAAGTTACGGAGTCAAAAATTGTGTTCCTAGCATTTCCCTCTACAACGTTTTTTGAGCATTCATTTCCTGACCTATTAACCCAAGAACGCACGCTTCATTTAGCGTTGACGCTTAATGGTGCCATGGTGGTTACATGGTATGGTAAGACGCTCGACTTCGTGGCTATGTTTCGATCATCTTAAATCGACGCTATAAAACGCTCCACGCTACACTGGTTTAAACTTCCATAATTTTTACACGTTATTAAATGAAATTTGGGTCCGGAAGTAATTTTAAACTTAATTACATCCGATTAAGTCCTGGCTCTACGTTGTGTCAAAAAATTCGGAACGTTTTATTTTCGTGGCCGAAGCATAACTTTTGTACAGCACCGTAATTTGGAACTATAAAATTACATAAAATATGAGCTTGATGCAACCTGAATTTAGTATTACGTTCATTCATTACATTGCTCAACAGTATTAACTAAAACTAATCTCCACCTTAAACAGATAAAATTAGGGTTTCAAATACCTTGACTACTTGACTTATTACTTTCTAGTATTGTGGCCCATGTGACAACCTCACATCTCAGTGCGACTATGCTTTTGAATAAGGTTATTCAGTAAAGTGCAGGAGTCGACTCTTGAGTACAAAGAGCTGGGTTTGCAATGGCGGACATGGAAGCGTATGCAAATTGATTTTGCCGCAGTGGTATATGGATTAGATTTTATCTTTGTGGGCTGTAAGTGGTTTTCGTGGCATTTCCGATCTGTCATTGGGTTTTAACATGTCAACTGCCATATATACGGTGTTTTAACCGTGGTACCACAGCTTTTGTACCACAGGGGGACCACGGGTAATTTTTTTCCCCGTAGACCCACTGCTCCAGTATTAAGTTATCTTTTTGAATACGAAACTTTCCGTGGGCCCACGGGTCGTTCCTAATATAATTTATTTCCCCATAGACCCACTTCAATTTAAGCGTAGGTAGGTAGGTACGAGTAGGTAGGTTAGGTTCGTTAGGTAGCTTCAGATGCCCGAAGGGCAAACCGCCCAGAAATAGGAGCCCCGGAACCCAGAAAGCGGGGCTCCGTCTAGTTACGTTGTGTAGCAAATGTTTTGGAGAAGAAACACTAAATATGCAATTTGCTTTCGGCAATTTACATAACGTTTCACGTTTGTAAAATGACGACGCCGTTTGTAATAATTAAATGTAAGAGAATGTAATAATTAATCCTACCTATATAACCTTCCAAATATGACAATGGTGGTCCACGGGTAAAAGACAGTTCTTTTCAATTACCCGTAGTCCCATTTTGGTGCAGTGGGTCTACGGGGAAAAAAAATACCGTGGTCCCCTGTGGTACAAAAGCCGTGGTACTACGGTTAAAACACGATATATACGCAGTATTACGTAGGTATACATTCATATTTCCTTGTAAGACCGAGGGCAATTATTATGATTTTGAATTTGGAACTTTCTTTTATTTCTATATGAGTGCGAAACTCGAATTTAATTTGTACTTGTATTAGTACACGGGGACTTACGGGGCTATACAGAGTGAAATTTTAACCATACTTTGCGTAGTAACTTTATAGGTCATACTGAACATCTTTTATTATGGGACCAATGCCGAAATCACGGAAAAAATTTGGCTGTGTCATACATTCTGGCTGATATGATGCTGCTGATTTTTACGGTACAGACATATTTTTATTCGCGACATGGGCCCATGAAAAAAGATATTCAGTGAGCGGAAACCCGATGTCTCATCCATTTTGAATTATTTCCAAAATTTGTATCGACAAAAACATTCTATATGATTTTGGAACCTGCCAACAAAATTTCACGAGAGGGTTCTATGTTACATTTTCAAGATAGTTGAAATGCGACTTAATGTCACTATGACAATGTTCAAATTTCAGTTCGATAAAAGTGAAACAGAACCGTGTAATATTGGGCCAGCGAAATGCCATCTGTAGAGGAGAATATCCGGACATACGAAAGAATTTTCGCCATAGCTGAAACGTAGACCTCCGCTTTTGTCGGTCAATAAATGTAAAAGTCCTAACTGACTTACTGACTTAAATTAACGCCCAGCCCAAACGGTTTGACCTAGAAAGCAGATTTTTTTCACAATAGGCAATTTTTTATACCTTCTACAAAACAAATTCAACTCCTAAGGGCCACTTGCACCATCCCACTGGGTTAACCCGTTTAACCGTTAACCCAGTGTCAAATCGTACTGGTAACCATGGTAACTCCTGGTTTAACAGGTTAACCCCGGGTTAGTGGGATGGTGCAAGTGGCCCTAAGGGGGTAAGTTTGGGGTTGGTATTCTTTAAGTAGATCGTGTGATTTTTAAAATTAGAGATTCGAGTTCACGCACTAGGCCAGACCGGTCGTCAAATACAATGTATAAACCACCCCAAAACACAAAAACCGGACAAGTGCGAGTCGGACTCGCCCACCGAGGGTTCTGTACATTTTAGTATTTTTTGTTATAGCGGGAACCGAAATACATCATCTGTGATAATTTCAACTACTATCACGGTTCATGAGATACAGCCTGGTGCCATACAGACAGACGGACAGTGGAGGTCTTAGTAATAGGGTCCCGTTTTTACCCTTAGGGTCCCTCCTCCTCGCGTCGGTTTCCTCAATGCTGAGGGTCGTGACCGTGACCATCTCGTCGAAATAGTTTTGCGGACCACTCGGCGCCATCCACTTCTTTCTGCTGCCTCGTGGAGAGCGTCGTGTACGGTGGTGTCGAGGGTGGTGCGGACCTGGTCAGTCCAACGTATCGGGCTTCTGCCCCTAGGTCTGTTTCCTTTGGGTACGGAACCCCAAAAATGCATAACCACAAATGTATTGTTTTGATTGCCGTGACTTGCATTGAATGCAGCTGCAGTGTTCCATGTTTCTGACTAAAGTAGCACATACGGACTGACAGCGCATCGCTCTTATGTTCTTTTGTGTTTGCTGGAGTCGAATGTCCCACGTCGCTGAACTGAAACCAAGTTTGTGTCTTGAATAGATTCAATTATTATGTAGTGTCTGTCTATTCTGTTTCGTTATTTTGTTAGTATGGTAATTTTGTTGCTTTCTTTCTACAGTCACGATACCTTATTTAACAAAAAAATAATTTAAGTATAAATATGCCAACGTACTAGGTAAAACAGATGACGTTTTAATTAATGTATAGGTATGTAAATAATTTGAACCTCTAATCTTAAATATGATATAGGTACATTATTTATGTAAGTACCTAACACATATTCATTAAAATCCATACTACACTACATATTATAAAGGCGAAAGTGTGTCTGTCTGTCTGTTACCTCTTCACGCTTAAGCCGCTGAACCGATTTAGTTGAAATTTGGTATAGAGATAGTTTGAGTCCCGGGGAAAGACATAGGATAGATTTTATTATGTCGGAAATCATCCCTGAAGAGAGTGCAAAGGGAGGGTGGAATTGAAAGAGTTAATGAATTGCCTAATAATTGAAGTAAGCAATGCGCGAATTCAATGATTGCTATTAGCATTATCCAGGCGCTAAACCTACTTTAGCTGCTGTCACTCATTCCACGCAGACGAAGACGCGGGCAAAAGCTAGTAAACCCATAAAAATAACATTAAACAGGCCAATTTTTAATTTGTTGTCGATTGTTTTTCGTCAGATTTCGATAAAATTACGTGGATAGATAGAGTTCCCTATTATGTACAGTATTAATAAGCGTAATTTCACCGTATATTCCAAAAATCTTCCACTTAGTTACGAAATAGTATTAGGTATTTGAATTTTTTTCGGAATGAAAAGTTCTTCAAACCAGACAAATTTTAACCAAATGTAACAAAAAAAAACGATTAATAAAAATTCTACGCCATTATGCCAAGACTATAACAATCCTAAGTGCCTGTGCAATTTTTCTTGCATTTTGAAAGGTATTTTCCAGTCCCTTAGCCACAGTGTTTTATTAATTTCTCTTTTTCCCTTACTAAATTTCTAAATGCAACACACCGTGTACACCGAAAATATTTAATCAATTCCAAGAAATCGTTTCAAAGCAGCGAGTTTAATGCTGAAAATTATATTAATTTCTATATCAGTGCTCAACATTCTCCGTTGGGTATTTTTATTAAATTCTGTAACTTTTCAAACTCGAATTATCATGATATCAAACATGGCGCCGAACGTTTAATTTAAATATGGCCGTCTTGTATCTTTATTCGCGGTATCAGAAACAGATTATAAATATTATAATACTCTCTAGTATTCCTGCAAATTGTACTTAATTCGAATATAAGATTCTAACATCGTGCCGCGTGATTTAATAAAGTGGGTACAAGTACCATGAACTGGGATTAGCTTTGATCAATTAAAGAATAAGTAGGTACGTAAATATCTCCCCGAATACGTACTCAAATAAGTACTGATCCGTTTACTAATCGGACACTCTTACACCTCTTAGCGCCACTTGCACCATCCCACTAACCCGAGGTTAATCGGTTAAACCGTTAACTCAGTGTCAAATTGTCAAATATTTTTCCCAAAGGAGAGAACAAATTTGGAACACTGCAAAAGTTCGAAATCATTAAAATGTTTTGCGTTGGTTTCCGTTTTTATTATAATTTAACTAAATAAAGCGATTCCAGAATTAGAAAAATGTTAATTATACTTATTTTGGGTGTCCGCTTAATAAATTGAACAGGCCTTAAAGATTGGAAAAGAAACCATAATCGTTTTTTAATCCCGTATCGATTTCAACAATACGAAATATTTTAATATGAGTTTATGTCTAAAAATAGGTTAAACTCGTGATCTAATTTTTAATTTACAGAAAGGGCTTAAGTGCTGTTCAAATGTAATGCATTTTTGCCACGTCGGGCTGAAAGGATTCTTCCCGGTTTTAATGGGAAGCAAATTGGCCGATTTTATCCTGTTGGTTAACTTTACAGTGTAATCGGTGGTTCGTTAAATTTCCTAGGTAATTTAACGTGGCCTTTATTACTTAAGGTCAAAAAGGGGAGTTTTAATGTTAGGCTTTGGTAACCGATATTATTGTCACCATTACTTAGTGACTAGTGTATGTATCTCGTATTATAAGTACATACAAACTTCTACTAATATAATATATGCGAAGTAACTCTGTCGGTCTGTCTGTTACCTATGGTGCAAATGCAACTACATAAATTACTTTCGCCTGTCACAAAGAGAGTTCATCAATGGTAAAAGCTCTAGACTAACTTCTTGTATTTTTAGAGTAGGTTATATCCTTATCCCCTTATTCATAAAATTTAGTAAGTATTGGTTATATTTTGTCACTTTATAAACAAACACAAAGATCAAAATGACGGATGGGAACAAAAGTTTATCAAAGGCTTTGTTAAACTTGTTGAAAGACGTTTATTAAAAATGACATTACAGTCACGGTGATCGCACCACTTATTATTTTAATGAATCAGAAACCCTTAGTTCCGCAGGCCAATTATTGAAAACCAAGGCCCTATTGGGGAAAAGATATCGATAATAATCCATTACTGGGACGATTAACATTCAGGTCCTAAAAGAGCTCCTTGGGGAACACCGAGCTTTACTGCTGAGGCCATTACTTTGATAAAAAGTCTGATAACAGAAGGCTCTGTAATCTGCATAATTTGAGGTTCAATTTATTTCTTTAAGAGAATATATTAGATGAAATTTCGATTGGTATGTAACTAATGGATGAGTTTTAATGAAAGCCTGTATATGTATAAGAAATGTTTGCAAATAAACAAACGGTGCCATCACATTTTGTTACCATGTCATTTGAATTAACTTGTTATTTTTTTATTTTACCTATATCAAGAGTTAGAAAAAAACTGACAGGTGCTGGAGTGAGTATATAGTTCATGAGATTACTATGTTGTCGTTATTGTAACATTTGTATTGAATTAAATAAAAAACCGGGCAAGTGCGAGTCGGACTCGCGCACGAAGGGTTCCGTACCATAATGCAAAAAAACAAACAAAAAAAAAAACAAAAAAAAAAAACAAAAAAAAACGGTCACCCATCCAAGTACTGACCACTCCCGACGTTGCTTAACTTTGGTCAAAAATCACGTTTGTTGTATGGGAGCCCCATTTAAATCTTTATTTTATTCTGTTTTTAGTATTTGTTGTTATAGCGGCAACAGAAATACATCATCTGTGAAAATTTCAACTGTCTAGCTATCACGGTTCGTGAGATACAGCCTGGTGACAGACGGACGGACGGACGGACGGACGGACGGACGGACGGACGGACAGCGAAGTCTTAGTAATAGGGTCCCGTTTTACCCTTTGGGTACGGAACCCTAAAAACTAATAATTTATGTATAACGAAACGAACACGGTACCTATGTAGTACAAAGTTTGTACTTTTATCAATGTAAGTACCTTTCTAATCGATCGTCGAATATGTACTTGTACCGACATGTCACACGACATCCAAGTAGGTCAAGGAATAAAAAGTTTTATTACAAAAACTTCCATAATGTCTCGCCCCTAAATAAATTATTCGCTATTCAACTTCGTATGGTTTCTAAGATAACGTGTGAAGTTCTCATCATAACTTCTGCGTTAGGATGTTAGAAACGGGATCTTCAGGAAGAGTTTTTATTCGCTGTTTACGAAAGTTAGCATGCGTTTTTATACAGTTCATCATTTTTTTTTCACTTAGCCTCACAGTAAGCTCCGTGGCCATGTAATTTTGCGGCTTGGTGTACATTGTTTTATAATAAGTAATTTTGGCTTCTTTTAACTTTAAGTTCAGCTCACTTAGTTCATGTTGAAAGTCACTAAGCCTGCCAGGCTTTTAACAGAATTAATAATATAAAACAAATTTGTAGATTGGTTTGGTCCTATTCTTAACCTCAAAGAGACCACGAATTTCAACAGAGATTTTTCAACTATCGTCATATCTTTTTGTGTAACCTCTAACTTCATAAATTTTGTCAACAGTGCCTCCGAGCAAGATGGTGATAACCGACGACCAGGGCGACGTAAAGCAGGCGATCGTTGGGCCCTACGTCGAGGGGGACTCGTTTACGCTCAAATGTGACGTCAGTGGAGGTCAGTATACAATACTAGAGTGAGACTAAGAAAAGTCTGCAGGGATTTTGGTAGCCCACGCAGTGCAAGTATTATTTAAACGTCATAATTTCATAGAAGTTAAAATAACACTTGCAGTGCGTGGGCTATCAAAATTTCTGCAGACTTTTCTTGGTCTGACTTTATCCGGAGAGCTGCTGAATGCAATAACTAACAGAATAAGATCAGGAGGTACACACCAGAACTCTTAATGTCTAACGAAACTTACGTTAACCACCAAAAAGCGAACTTGTTGCTTCTTTACTACTCGGAGCAGTCAAGAGCTAAGCGAGCTCCACCAATTGAGTAATATTATTATAATTATTGTACAAATTGATATAAAATAACTCAAATCCAGCCTGTCTCCAAAACCATGCCAGTAATTTTGAAAATTTTGTAGGAATTTTCGGTCTCATCGTTAAGATTTTATCTTACATTACTAAAAATATCCATCAATACCATCAAAATCAAATTTAAATGCTAATTCTATGAATATGACCACAAGAATCATTTATTATAATATAAAGTTACAAATTGTATATAAAGATAGAACTGTCATTTTCACCAGCTCGTTGAAACCACCATCCAAAACAACCCTGCTGCAACCCTTCGAACTCTTTTATATTCATCCCTAGAGATGCCGAATTATACTCGTGACTTGAAAATCAATTAAGGAGACCTTCGGCCGTCTCCGGTTGCCAGACGAATTTATACAAAGCGATGTTTTGAATAATTTGTGTGCTGACTCACCTAACTGGTCCATTTGAAGAATGATGGCTTGAAGAAGCCAATATTTCTTTCTGCTTTCGATTTCAAGAATAATAGGCCAAATAATGGTACTGATTTGTCAGTATAACACTTTAAACTCTCGCGTTTTGTACACATATTTAATGACACAAACGGGTCTACCGCGATATAATTTCATTGTTTTTACCTTTAATTCCGACGTTTCAGCTGAGTTGCACCAGCTATGGTCACGGAAAGACTGACGTCCCAACAAATGTCAACAGAGATATTAATAAAACACCACTAAACTACCCGAAATTAGTTTATAAAAATGTTCGGGGTAGACAAAGAAATTGCAGCTACCCGTTAAAGTTTAATGTTTACACGGCACGACACGTAACACTCACAGTATCCGTACACTGGTCCGAAGACATATCCGCTGGTTTCAACATTTGAATCATTTTTAATAAACTAATTTCGGGTAGTTTAGTGGTGTTTTATTAATATCTCTGTTGACATTAAATTTGTTGGGACGTCAGTCTTTCCGTGACCTCAGCTGGTACAACTCAGCTGAAACGTCGGAATAAAAGGTAAAAACAATGAAATTATATCGCGGTAGACCCGTTTGTGTAATTAAATATGATTTGTCAGTGTCAAAAGTGACATTTGAGTCGGTTAATTTCAAACTCGGGTAAATCCATCTGTCAGATTATACGATTTTGGTATTAAGAAAAGGCAATAGGGTAGATATTTGCCGAGAGGGTCGAATGGATTTAATCGAGCTTGAAGTTAAGCGTCACATTTCTTCAACCAAAAACGTCATTTTTGACACTGACAGATAAGTATCGTATCGGAAACAGATCAAATAAAACTCGAATTGGCCTATAAGTCAAGACCAAGTTCTTAGATTTAGGTAAGGGCTCACGCTATCACGTGACAATAATTTCAGACACGAATTTGCACTCTACTCCGGTGTGCGAGTGGGACATCGCTATATACGCACATAGCGCTAACACACTCATACACAGGATGAACATGCGAATTCGCATCAGTGTGATAACCGCGGAAAAAGATCAAAAATAAAATCTTATTTTTATCAATAGATAGTTGCCAAACTATTTTTTAATAAATATTTGATACTTTTGTATGGATGCCTGGTTGTTTTAATCTATTTTGCAAGGAAATAATTAATTTCGGCTAAAAGAGAGATCAAGTTGACATTTCGATTAACAATTCACTCCGGGAACCATTTTTAATTATTCTATTCAGAGGTACTTGTCATGCTTAAGACGAAAGTAGACGACCGCGCGAAATCGCCTTTCCATACAAACGTAGTCCTCATTTTCCTGGATATTGGCTTTCCCGAAAATTATTACTTACACACAATTTAATGTATATCAACCACAGCTATGTCCCTTCGTTTGACTATTCTCAAATTTTTATAATTAATAAAAGGGGAGCATTTTAAACATTTGTATGAAATTTGTTTTTCACTCCTATAATTCTTATAATAATCAAAAAATCGAAAAAAAGTGAAACAAATGGGCATATCTTCATTATGGTTACACATCAAATTAATTAAAAATATTTTCCATAATGTCATTATCGAGAGAGGAAAATGGGTACTACGTTTGAAGCGGTCACAGACAAGACATCCTCCAGGCATAGTAGCTCTACCCCCTCTGCCACAATATACGGTAGTTTTACTCCATTTTCGAGTCGAAAGTGTCTTTGTGTGACGTCCGTGTCTTTGAACGGACCAATCACGGCACGGGACCTCGCTCACCTCGTCCCCCGCACCCCAGTATTGTTGGCAGCATCGGTTTCATGAAATAATTGCTCTAAACTCCATCTAGAGGATTCCTAGTTTATGGAAGCGGTCGTTCACTTTGCTCGAAGCGCGTGTAATAGTAGGGGAGACCGGGGACAATAGAAACAATTTTCCTTTAACCGCCTGTAACCGTTATATTTTTATGAGTAGAAAGATGTACGCCCAAAATATTTCAAGGTTAGTTATCTGGTTCCTAAATGAAATGTATTTGGATGATCTATAATCCATAGTTTATTGTCAATAATTTAATAAAAAGAATGGGGCAGCATGGTTCAATTGACCTCACATGATTGTCAATTGAAACACTATGTAAGGTCAATTGAAACACTCGAATATCTTCGGCACAATGAAAGTACTTATATCTGTTTTAATCTTTTGCATCACTATACCTCTGCATACAATGAGCTCATCAAAAGTTCGCAAGCATAAAATAAATATTTCTCAATTTATGAACATCTGAACATCTCGATAAAAACACGCGGGGAAAAAGAAAAAGTATACGACTTTCAGTTTTCTTTGTTGCTGCTACCTTATACATTTATCTTAACCAAAGTAGTTTTAATGCAATTATAAAATATAAGTATATAGAATCGCAGAAAAAAGCATAATCATGTTTCATACAAAAGTGCGTGTTTCAACTATAACAATGTTTCAATCACAACCATTCCGTGTACCTACGAGTAGCCTCTGACAACGAGTGTTGCAAACGTCGGGATGTAAAATGAAATAATAGACGCAATAAAATAATCAGTTTAAATTGTTTTATTAAACAAAAATATGGCGATATGCCAAATAAAAAAATCCTAAACTCTCTAAAATGAATAACTATTACGAAAGGTTTGTCACCGACTTTAAAACGTGATTAAAATGTAATCTGTACCTAAATGAATTTTATGAAATATAAAATCCTGACATTAACATCAATCTACATATTTGAAATTTGTAAGTTCGTCAGAAAATATCCTCATTTTTTTCCAAAATTTGCCGACCGTCCTCGACGATACGAAAGTAGATATAAGCATAACCTGGCGCCACCCGAACGTTCAGAACTACAGCTACACAAAACAAGTCCAAAAATGATGGCCATCAAAATATATAATACACTCAGCGACGACATTAAACTTCAGACATCAGATAAACAATTCAATAAACTGTTGAAGAACTTATTAGTTAACAAGTTAGTTACTATAAATTGAATGATTTCTTGGAAGATAAAAATGATCACGAATGTTATTAGTTTTAATTATTACTCACTTTATTATTTTTATTATTTAACTCATTTCATTTTACCACTTATTATTAAACATTGTGTGACATAAAATTATTCTTGACATGACTATTAAATAAATTAATATTATATACCTACTTACACTACAATTTCAATGTTAATTTTAATTATCAATAATATTTCCTAGACATTCATTACTATAAAATTTTAAATTACAATCTCTTAACCATTGTTAAAAGACCTAATTTTATAATTATTATATAAATACTGTCGAATACCTAGCATAATTTAGTTCTAAGACTATTGCTGTGCCCTACCAGGGTCCATGTGAAACTCACTATTACTATGTAACACCAATGTAACAACCATGGATGCAATAAATAAATTATGAATTATGAATTATGAATTATGAACGGATTATTTTTGGTTTGTCTGTTTTTATTTAAGGCCGTTATTTTTTAAATATGATTTTGTCTATGTTTCATTATATTTTTATTTATAATATTATTTTTTTGCTTTCATCATCAGCTTATCGTCACAATCACCAAATGATTCTTTTCGAGAGCAGCTGCATGAGTTACTAACCATTTGTAATATTGTATACCTACAAACATACGGTTCAGACAGAGATCCTCCTTCCCTTCAAAACCTTCTCCAGAATGTAACAAATACTTTTCTGAAAACCGCATCAAAATCGGTTTAGCCGAACGCGAAATATCGCGAACAAACATACCATACAAACATACGGGTCAAACTGAGAACTTCCTTTTTTATGAACTAGGTCAAAAACAACATAAATAATAGTGAACATCAATAGAACAAATTATGTGCATCAAAAACAGAACCTCCTTATATTTTGAAGTCGGCTACTTTTGGAGACGATTAAAACGCGAGGTCGATTGAAACGTTTCAATTGTCCACAAGCAAGTTGTTTCTATCGTCCCCACACCTCGTTTATCACTTTAAAGTCAAATATTATATATAAGAAAGGCTTGAACGCTGATCAATGGCCATTAAAAACAATCGTTTATTCCAAACTCGAATACCAAAATAATTTTATTAGTCAAAATACAAGAGTAAACGAAGTTATAAGAAAATATACGAGAGCGGAAGTTCTTACTTTTTACCGCGAAAAACTGGTTTAACTCGTGGACACCCCTGTCTCGCACCATACTCGAGCCCTACTGGTCAAGGATTCAAACATGGCCGACCGCGTGTACCGAGTGTTGCGTCAGACGCGTAGGTATTATAGTTTTCGAGAAATTTGACTTGTTTCAATCATGACGTGTTTCTATTGTCCCCGGTCTACCCTACATTGTGCAACATGGGGCGTAAGTTGAATATTGCAAACGAGAGTAAGTTAAATCGTCGCGCTTGCCGGAGCGATTTATAGACTCGAGTTTGCAATATTATTACGCCCCGAGTTACACACAATGTTTTTCATCACACTTGCGATACAAAAATTAAGCATAAAGACAAAAAACTGTTAATTATGGCACTAGAAACTTCCGTGTCTTTGAACGGACCAATCATGGCACGGGACCTTGCTCACCTCGTCCCCCGCACCCCCGTATTGTTGGCAGCATCGGTTTCATGAAATAATTGCTCTAAACTCCATATAGAGGATTCCTAGTCTATGGAAGCGGTCGTTCACTTTGCTCGAAGCGCGTGTAATAGTACATTGTGCAACATGGGGCGTAAGTTGAATATTGCAAACGAGAGTAAGTTAAATAGTCGCGCTTGCCGGAGCGATTTATAGACTCGAGTTTGCAATATTATTACGCCCCGAGTTACACACAATGTTTTTCATCACACTTGCGATACAAAAATTAAGCATAAAGACAAAAAACTGTTAATTATGGCACGCAACGCTTTTTCTATAACTCCCGCTAAACCTGCGTGCAATTCCACATTTAATGAGTGAGTGTGATGAAAACAGAATTTGGCTGTCTCATACATTCCGGCTGACATGATGCCGCTGATTTCTATGGGACAGTCAAATTCGACCTATAAAGTCTACGCAGTGTATGGCTGCTGTGTTTCATCCTGTATAGTTTTCACATTTAAATCTAAATTGCAATTCAAAATCGTCAGCAAAATTTTACTGATAATTATTCTAACTGCTAAACCTTGTTATGCCCAACGGAATGTAATTGTTTTACCAAATTGTTGAATCATGCGAACACTAAGCCGGCCTTTGCCGCTAAATCACAGGGGAATCGCGCAATTAAACCTGCAATTTTGTTATTATACTCGAACTGGCGCAACAGCATTAGCGGGACAGTAAACATAAATGTTGCAGCCCGTGAGGGCTATAACCGCGAAAATCGAAGTTTGCAAATTGCGAGCATTTTTCTCTGTCAGTCTTATTCTTCTTCTTGGTCGCATCCATCTTGACTGATGATAGTGGTTGGTGGGTTTTGTTCGGGCATGAACACAACCTCGCCATCGATTCCGGTCCATCACTTTCCTCACCACCACGTAGAATTTCTGAGATGGTTCCTCGCCTTTGAGTTGGTCAGTCCATCGTGCTGGTGAACGGCCCCGTGACCTTTTGCCATCAGTGTCTTTTGCTGTCAGTCTAATTACGCTTTCATTTGAGTAAAAGAGAAAGATCCCCGCAATTTGCGAATTTCGGTTTACGCGGTAGCCCCTCTGGGGTTCTTTTCTCACTGTCACTGAGCATACCTAAGCGTAAACGAGACGGGGATCGCAGATAATAGTCTATAACTTATTTATAGTAAGTTTTAAGAAAAGAAAGGTAATCAATAAGCTCGAACAAAAATGAAATTGCGCATTTTCTGAAGCAATTTTCATATTTTTAGCTTGTGAGCAAAAATTGTTACAAATTTTTAAGATTCGTTTTAGACCTAATGTTCGTATTTGTTTTCCATCGAGCGAAAGTCAGGAAATCAGGTTTGGAATCGATGAAGTTAGGTACCAGAAAAAGGCCTCAAGATTGTTTAATCTATTTTTTTGGCAACCGTATTCTAATCTAAAAAAAAGCGCTACAGTCTTTCAAAAACTCTGCTGGTTGAACCTAAATATTACATCTTAATATTTGAACACAATATACACATAAGTGTGCTTCATTCGGTTCTAATTAGTTCCTAAGGACTTTCCGCGCTTAGTATTCAGGTCAAGAGCTAATAATGCGAAACTCAATTATTATTATGTCATAACGTCATAAGCTATGAGCAGTCGCAATACAATGGATAGGTACCTAGTTAAATCTGCTCATCCTTATTAATTGGGATATTATATTATATTAATTTACGCATATTTATTTGGTTTTTCTTTTCTTAATATTTTATCCTTCACAATATTCTTCATCAAAGATAACTTTTAGTAATATCATAATGCTTACTCATAACAAAGAAGGATCTTAGTGTTTCAAAGAAGGGCATTAGAACGTAACAAAATTAACTTTGATCAAATTTTGACATCACTTTCATCTCACTAGAAACAATTTTTGGCTCCTCCTAACGTGAAAGAAAATTTAGAGATTAATTGCATCCTATTATAGGATGCAATTAATCTATAAATGTTCTTGTGTGAATTTTGAATTTTTAATGCCGCTCTCAAATTTGAACGAAATTCTCGGCTTCGTGCTGTTTCAATATTGTTTACTATCCCCCGTACAACTGTAAATTTAACCATAACCTATCCGTTGTTCCACTAATCCCTTGTTTGCCCTGGACGTTGCGGTCGGTCTGATCGCCTATTTGATTATTTGTCTGTCTGTATGCAAAAGCCGATGCCGATTTCAATCAAGCTTGACCGGTTGATTGAAGCTGATGCGGTGTATTGGTTATGGTAACGTTTTGGAATTATATTCAATTCAGGAAATAATGTTTGGACAATGGTATAACCGCGTATGAAATGATTTGCGGCCTGTTTCGAACATTAATATACGTCAAATATTAGGTCTAGATACGTGAGTGACGATATGGATTAACGTTTTTCACTTTTGACACTGACATATCCGATCACTATTAGGTTATACTTTTTTTGTAGTCGGATGTACCTAAGCTTGCACATAGGAATAACATGATATTTTTTATTACAGGTAAGTATAGTCTTGGTTCAAATAAAACTCGAATACAAGGGAAAAACTCGCTAATTAAAAACATCCAGGAATATTTTCTAGAATGACTATTCTTACTTTACTCTCTATTCTCTATTTATATCTAAATATAATTACGGAAATATCAAAAGGATTTTTATTATTTTCTAGCTAAGAATTTTAAATTTTATTGTTTTTAGTGTTTTGCTTTGGATCGGATTTTCATTAAGGTGTGCTTTTCCCGTGGGAGCTAAGCGCATCAGTTTTTTTAATCCTTCGGAAACTTAAAAAACAATGTTTTAGATTTGTGAAAAAAATATGTGTCATACTTAAGTATTTGGCAGATATGTGATTGATTTCAAAATCATGATTGGCACAGCTTTGATCTATAGAAAAAAATACCGAAGCTTCCTCTTTTTTGAACAATACATCAATCTCAAAGCTACAATACACACTTGTTTGATTTGTTTGTTACGTAAATGTATACTTATATAAGATTATCTAGATGACTTCGATCAGTTCGTGTTGACAGTTACTAGAATGTTCGTAACATGTAGTTTTAAAATGAGAGCGTTAATGCGATTGTATGGATGTGGTTTTTAGGCGGTGGGTCCATGTGACTCTTAAACCTAGGTTATAGTTTACTGAAGACTTTTTAACTATTTTTGTCCCCAGGCCGTCCCCGACCATGGGTGAAGTGGTTCAGGGATGAAGTGGAACAAGACACGCCGGCGACGCCTCTGGTGAACAACGGGGTGCGCGGGGTGCTCCGCGTAGGGCCTCTGACCAGGGCTGATGTGAGGGCCACACTTACGTGCCGAGCCTCGAATCATCAGCGGGCGCACCCTATTGAAACTACGCTCACCTTAGATATGAATTGTGAGTATTAATTATTCTGTATTAGGTATTTAGAATAAAATACAATAGTTTTTTATTCGTAAACACACAGACAATAGACATATATAGAAATAACATAGTGAAACATAAAGTGTCACGAAATGGCCCCATCTCAGCATGTTGCTGGCGACTTCCAGCGCTGATCTTCCGAGACCATCAAGTGAGAATTAATCACGGAAGGTAACGGACAAAAAAAAGAAACATAAAATAAGCCGAAAAATAAAAGACACAGTTTACACAACTAATACAAAAAAGAGATACAACATGACGACATAGGTAAATTTTAAAATTATTTAGAGCCTATTGTAAGATGTTGACACATCTTTATATGTAGTTGTTACTTCATGTCTGGAGGGCATGATCATCTTACGTCTTGGATAGTAGGTGTGACATGACATAGATTTGGCTGTTGTTGATATTGACAAGTTTACTTTTAATATTTCTAGACAAAAAATGCATTAAAAAGTTTGGTGCTAAAGTAAAACTAACTTCATGGACTAGATCAAGACTTCTTTCAGCTACATGTTGCCACCACGTTCTGCCACACTTTGACTACATTACTAGACGCATCGATAACAACCCTGAGAAACTAATCATAGTAGTAAATATGGATGGCGGAAAAGATCCACCAAAATATAATAGTGGTCCTACCTAATAGTACTTATTCAGTTCAATGAAATTTAAATCATATTCGATTGTTTCGTTCAGTTCTTGAACAACGCAAAATCAACTCTATTCCCTACACCAAATGGTCAAATTTCTGTAGCAAATATTGCATTTTTCATTGATATGGCCTTAGGAGGCCTAGGCCTTAGGAGGGTATAATATATTTTATTTTTATTTTGTTTTATTAGGAAACAAACACCGTACAATAATACAGGATATAGATTTTATGACTAATACATGAGCCAAAACAGTTTCCACTAATGGAATAAAACCGAATCGCTTAAAGGGAACTTAGAAGAAATGCTTAATATTTGTATCTAATTTAACAGTAATAAATTTAAATCTAATTTTCGTCTAATGATTTTTTTTCTACAGTTCCTCCTCTAACAGTCCACATCCTGGGCTCCAACCAGCCTCTGTCAGCCAGCAGGCGGTACGACCTCCTCTGCCAGAGTTCAGGGTCAAGACCGCCAGCCTCCATCACCTGGTGGAAAAACGGCCACAGGATTAACAACGCTAAAGAAACGGTAATAAACCACAATTTTGCTTAACCTTAGTACAATTAAATACAGCTTTGTTAAATCTGAAGTGCGCTCAAAATTGAATGCTATAGGCAAATACTTTAGGTTTAATTTTCTTTGTAAATTGTGTACACGTGTATTGCCCAACATCGTTTAGCTTTATGAAAAACACATTACCGATTTCGGTAGATGAGTAATATTATAATATTTATTGTTTTAAGCTGTTTCAGCCTTGGGAACGAAATTACTATTTTATTACTTCGCTATGAAAACAATATTTCTTACCCAAACTTATACATCCAGAGTCCATCGGTTTTGCGTCCTTTTAAAGGTTCCTTCCTTAAGCTAGGTCCGGGCTCGGACTGAGGCGACCGACACTTTGTTTTCAAAAGAAAGCATCACGTGATCCCCCATCCATCATAGAAATGTCGCACGCCTCGGTCTGAACCCTTAAGGATTGATTACTCACGTAGACCGGGCCAGGGCTGGGCCGGAGCTTCCGGCGCTTCGTTTTCTATGTAAAGCACCATGAGATCACCGATCAGCCGTCATAGAAAATGACATGTCGGACGCCCCGGTGAGGTCTAGCGTGAGCCATTTTTCACAGTTCTAGCATGAGTCATCCTTAAGTCTGGCACTAGTACCCATGCTGCTGGTCTTACGGCTCGGCCACGGCCACGACATTGACCGACTTGCGACGGCGGCAGCGACAACTATAGGTGGGAACGAAAGGTCCGATCGCTGTGTCTCACTCTCTCTCTTCTTTTTCGTGTTCTTCATTACTGAAGGTCGTGCCTGTCTTGAAATGCCTTCACCGAGGCCTCGACGAGCTGCTTCCATTTCACCCTGTCTTCGGCTTGTCTTATGGTTATCGCTACCGCCGTCGCAAGTCGCTCAATGTCGTGGCCGAGCCGTTAGCTTCTTTGCGACTTTGGTTCTCAATTTTTTATTGAACTACCTTGTTTTGTACAGTCCCAACATTGTTCAAGGCTTATTCCACAATAAAAATACACACACTAAACAATTTGTGCTAAGTGGAATGGTCCCTGTGAAACTGCTTCCCAAAGTTTCCGGTCCGGGGAACTTCAAAAAGAAAGTCAATTCCACACTAATGTTGGCCGAAATTCCTTATTGCCCTAATCTTTATTGCGATAAAAGACAAACACCTAGCAGTCAACTTAAGGCTAATAGTGACGTGCAATGTTATTCAAAGGATTCCTTTTATAAACTGAGCAAAATTAATAAAAATAATATTTTATTAAGGTACTGATAATTTGTATCTTCGAGGCAACACCGGCTTCCACACGTCGGAAGGGAGGAGCCCAAGCGATATATGTACCGTACAAATCGTTCTGACATTTTTGCGGGGGGGGGTGCACACAGTCGCACTTCTCACTCACTACATACTTAATCCAATCTGTAATGACACGTCAAAGTCAAATCTCGCACACCTCGATCTCTTTTTGTGTACGGATGAGTTACAACACGCATCGCGCTAGTTGTGTGCATGCCCAGTTGGGCATGTGCTTCGGCAGAGGGGAAATAATAGTGTGAATGCCGACTCCTTTCCCGGTGTTGATCGAAGGCTTGTGTAGGTACCTTTTATAAACAGCATGTATTTTAATATTCAACCCTTCTTTGAATGATTTTTTCTTTTTGCCTGAAATGAATATATGTCTCACGTAATTGTTTGCTGATTCTGGGAAAAATAGTAAAAAAAATTATAACCTCGATTTTTACTGAGAAAACAGTCTTAAACTTTGCATAGGCGAAATCATATTTATGTAAATACTAATATGATAAAGTTTATAAATATAAAACAATTACAAACTCCGAAAAAAACGCCCAAAATAACAAACTAAAAATCATCAACTTCTGGGTTTTTCAAAATTTTCCGATATTTAGCCTTAAAACAAATGTAATTTTTATAAATTAAAATACTGCGTACATTTAAGTAATAAATCGGAAAATGGATTAGTGTTGAAAGTTGACAGTCTTAAAAATAAATTTCAATCATCTCCAAAAGTACCTATCTTTAATTCATAGGACAATGTTATGATGGACATTTCCATCACCATGCAAAGAAGGGTTAATATTATTATATTTAATGAGGCTGTTTTAGCTTCAAATTATATAAAGTTCATTCGGGAAATGTTAATGGTAAGTAATTGATTTATCTTGAACCTGCCGCTTTGAAATTAATTAAATAATATTAATAATTTTCGGCTCGCAAGCTGTATCAAATATTTGTTCAATATCTTTCAGTACAGGTAGTAATTTAATTTATTAACGTCTTAAAACTTTAATGAAGCAGATTCCAAGATTAACAAACCTCTGTGAAATTTTGTCTCTTTCTAAATGTCTCTTTGTAAATGAGAGACAAATTATCAACTGCTTGTTTGATTTGACAAATGTTTATGGATAAGGTCAGAAGTCATTGTACAAAATTTTGAAAAATAATTATATATTATGTTCGACGTTGCGTACTTTATTTACATGAAACTTGGCAACAATATTTACGTAACATGTTTTGAACTACATTGCGTTACTAAAAATAGCTATACAAAAAAAAAGAACGAGTATAAGTTTTGTTATGTAACACTCCTACTCGCTCTAATTACTTTGTACAGTGGAACCTGGATAATTGCAATCTCAAGGGACCGGCCATTTTTTGTCAATTAACCAGGTTTTTCATTTAAGCAGGTCGTGTCAATTAACGAGGTTCAAAAAATCGTTGTGTCAATTATAGAGGTTTTCATTAATAGAGGTTGCATTCTGACAAATTTCTTTTATGGAGGTGCAAATAACCATTGAAAGTAGATTTACACGCTTACGTTCTGGGTTTCTGGTCTATATATAGTTTCTATACTTGCACTTTTACACTACATTAATTACTACTTTATTTTCTTATTACTCAATTCAGGGTTTAAAAAATTCCCTTGAATTGTAGAAGAAAGTTTTATTGGAATGTAAAAAGCATACTTTGTTTTTGATTTAATAAAAAATATTTCACCTACTACAGGCTGTGATAGATAGTGTGTAAGTAAGTATAACGGGTTAGCACTGATTGATTAGCATGTTATCTTTTCGCGGATTAGCAAAGTAATATTTTAGTTTTAATTAATATGGATTTCCGCAAAGTAACGCCTGATTCTATTCACTATGTGATAGATACCCAATAAATAAATTGAATTCTGGATGAAGATATAAATAAAATGACCATTGCTATTAAAATATTGTTTCTGCTGTCTACAACTACATTATTTCAATTACAGAGGTAATAAGTAAGACTCGTTTCAATAATAGAGGTAAAAAGGAGAGCAAAAATAACGGATTTTTTTAGCACAGTGTCAATTATAGAGGTCTTAGTTGCGACGTGGTCAATTACAGAGGCAAAATTACGAAAAGCCCTAAAATCTAAATTGCAATTATAGAGGTTCCAAAATTTCAATTATAGAGGCCTTTTGGTCTCAAGGGACCGGGACCGGACTTTTGGTTGCAATTATTGAGGTTTTCCATTTATCCAGGTGCCAATTAACCAGGTTTCACTGTATTACAATTTCTAGCAACCAAAACGTACTAACCAGACAGATTATAATGTTAAAGTCAATGTGGCTAATTCCGTCATAATGACTAATTCCGTCCACTAGCGTTTTTCTCGAACAACGAACAACATTGATAGTTTCGTCGACAAAGCAGCGATTGCTTTTAGTTTCAGCAATCAAAACTAAATGGTTTTATTTTACCCACGATTGAAAATCAACGAAATATACGCTCGTGGACGGAATAGACCCTATGACGGAATTAGCCATATTGACCTTACTTGAATGTTCATCTCGAATTTCATATTATTTTAGAACGTCGTTTTAAATAAGAGCGTATCTTCGATTGTATAGCGGCAATTAGGTTCGAGTAACTCTTAAGCGCCACTTGCACCATCCCACTAACCCGGGGTTAACCGGTTAAACCTGGAGTTACTGCTTTGTCTTTTATTTCTGTTTTTTTTTTTAATGTTTTTTATGTTAAGTATTTGACACTGGATTCACGGTTTAACCACGGGTTAGTGGGATGGTGCTAGTGGCGTTAAGTGTGTTAACCGTATACTTACTCTTTGTTTTTAACCCAAAAATGAGCATCACACAACACTAGTCGCCTAAAAATAAGGCCACGTAGTTGTAATAAATGTAGATTGAATGGGACTGGAACGGCCGGGCCGCTCGAATCGGTCGTAAGGGACCACTGTACTCGACAAGTTTGGCGTAAGTGACAACGGTGATTCCTCAACAGCTGCTTTCTTAGATTACTTCTTTGTTCATAAAGTGTAGACCGAAAAACTTAGGTGTTATCAAGTACCGTAACTCATCATCATCATCATTATCATATGAGCCCTTTATCGCCCACTTCTGAGCATAGGCCTCTCTTCTAGTACGCCACTTGTCCCGGTCCTGAGCTAATCTCATCTAGAAGTGACCCGCATTTTTCCGGATGTCGTCCACCCAACAAGCCAACGGACTAACCCGTAACCCCTATACCGTAACTACTATACAGATGTAGTGTATAATTATTTTCCATCGTATTTTCACGGAAACGTACGAAAGTGTCTCGCTATTTCAGTCAGTCTCGGTACAAAAAGTACTGACGTTGACTGAAGTAGCATGGCAAAACGAACGTTTCCGAGAAAATACGATGGAAAACAATTATTCACTGACGGCGCGATTCGGGAAATGAATTAGAGACTTACTAGATATGAAATAGTAAAGATATATGTGACGGCTGAATATTGGAGCGGCGTTAATAATAGCGTAAGCGCCAGCCGCCATAAGGTACCTTTTGCCGTGGAACGTCACATATCTTTACTATTTCATATCTAGTGAATCTCCAATTCATTTCCCGAATCGCGCCGTGTATATGTGTACCTACGCATTCTACATGGAATGTTTAAAAAATACAAACGACAATGTGGAGTGGATGAAAAGTTTGCCCAGCAGTGGGATACCAAAACAAGTTGATAAAATAATTTTCTCAGTGAAATGAGTAAGTTAACTAATAGACTAACAACTAGCCACGACAAACGGCACATGATAATGAAAGTAATAAAACATGACAGTTAGAGAGTTATCTACCTTTAATTCTGTTAGACCCAGTTATACTATCCTTAATACTATTATATCCAGGCATCTGGCAGGTTTTCATTGGTAGAAGTCAGAATGACAGGCCAACAAAACGTTCAGTTGGAAAAGGAATGCCAAAGTATGAGAAAAGCCCAATTCATATTTAATAAAATCATTATGCATATTAAATTGTTTACAGATGTCAATCACAATAAAAAAAATAACGATGATCAATTCTGGACAACGGGGACGGAATTGGTAATGCGTTGGACCGGCAATCCAAAGGTGTGGGTTCGAATCCCACGTCGACCAGAGTTGTTTATCGTTAATCTCGTTGTGATTGACATCTGTATATACAATTTATAGATAAACTCATTTATTATAATTATAATAAGTCGCTGCCCCAATATTACAGGGTTCTATGTTACATTTTCAAGATAGTTGAAATTCGACTTAATGTCACTATGACAATGTTCAAATTTCAGTTCGATAAAAGTGAATCATAGAACCCTGTAATATTGGGGCAGCGAAGTGTTATAAACTTACTACCTACAATTAAAATAACTAAAGCTAAAAATTAAAAATACCTATCAAAATTTGGTGCCCTTGATAGATTGATTTGATTGTCAATCACGCAGGCAGCGTTCCGCGCTGGATTGCTATGGCCAATCTTTGCAAATTTTGTAATTTATATATTGTAATGTGGTACGTCCCGCAGTAAAGAAAGGGTTAAAATATTGACATTATCCATATTGTTCTGAGGGGATCAATTACTAAGTATTTTAAAGTAATTTGCATTACCTTTTATTACCTTACTTATTACATTACGTGTTATTTAAACTGCATGCTTAGTTAGCATTATATATACATTTAATTAGCCATTATAAGTACCTAACTACGGTAGCCTGATAATAGGACTAAGCGAACCAAATCACGTATTGATTAGTGTTTATGCTTGACCGATATAATCAACGTTAACCGATGGAATTCCTGCCTAAATTAATTATTAATAGATTCTCCGAATTTCTCTACGTGTTTAATATTGATCTGCTAATTCCTTTGTCATACAATGATACAAAGTTAAATGCCATGATATTATTAAATATACTTGACAAGCTCACGCCGGGCCTACGGCCATGTGACTTATTTAACACAACACAATCGCACAAGGTCTTCTTCTTCCTCGCGTTATTCCAGCATTTTCTTGTTACTTCAGCAGCGCGGCTCATGGGAGCCTGGGGTCCGCTAGACAACTAATCCCAAGAATTGACGTAGGCACTAGTTGTTACGAAAGCGACTGCCATCTGACCTTCCAACCCTTCAAACTAGGTCTTATTGGGATTACAATGGTTTCCTCACGATGTTTGTCTTCACCGAAAAACAACTGGTAAATCTAAATATCAAAAGATATTTCGTACCTATACATTAAGTTCCGAAAAACTCATTGGTACGAGCCGGGTTTTGAACCCGCGACCTCCGGATTGAAAGTCGCACGCCACTGCCACCACCACCACCGCTACCGCTAGGCCACCAGCGCTTCTTAAGGTTATCACACTTATGATAACATTCCATTTCTAACCGCAGCTGCACTACCGGTACTGAACGCGTCGCTGTCATTGTCAATTTCATAGTAAAATAGACAGTAGTGCAGCTGTCGTTGGAAATGGAATGTTACCCTAAAGGTGATGTTCCGAATCAGACTGCATCAGCAATACTACTGCAGTCGACTGCATTACTGCAGGAAACGTCAAAATGTTGATTATCGAAAAAAATATATGAAATTTTAAATTACCACATAGCAGCAATTATACAGAATGAAAATATTTGCATAATTTAATAATGCTATTTGAAATCCGGGGTTCATTTAGCCCTGTACAGTCAGCAGCAGAAGTTGCTAAGCGGGCCAGGTGTTCAAAATGATCTTGACGCGACTTTATGGTGAAGAGAATAAGAGCGTGTCAAGGTAATTTTTAACACCTCATCCACTTAGCAACTTCTGCTGCTGAGTACCTAATGAGAGTTTATAAATTGTGATAACAAAATTTACGTAATATCATAATTGCTTGGAAACTTATATTTTCAACAATTACACAGTTTACACATGGTAATTTTTTGATATGAATCTTTATCTCTCTCTTCTCAAATAACTAAAAAATAAAGTAAAAGTATGCATCGTGCCTTGCTCTCTATCTGTGCTCATTCTATGTACTACTATAGCAAAATCTGCATTAACTTGTAAAGCGACAGTATGGGAATTCCATCATAAACATGAATTCCTATGCAAATATATCTTCGTGGTGTCATTTCCACACTTTATTGAAGCCGAGTTAGCTTAGGACTCTAATTACCCGCACATTTAGCCCAAGCTATATTTAATCACTTGGCTGGGAAATGAAGACATCCGTCACAATGACGTTGGGGACACAACGCCATTAATAAAGCTGTAAAATAAATAACTATAGATATAGTGCATTAAATTATCTTCCATCGTATTTGCACGGAAACGTTACGCACGTGTCTTTGAAGTAGGTACGCATGCTGGCCTTACGGTTTTACATTACAAACCGGTCTTCTTGAACTTTTGATGTATGCATGTTAACAAGATTAAACTTAACCTAAGTATATTCTGTAAGTGTATTAGTTTGCAGTTTGCAGTAGCATGACAAATACGAACGTATCCGTGAAAATACATTGGAAAACAAATGCACTACATTTGTACTTACCACTTTGAATTTCACAGTTTGTTATATTATGATACAACCTTAGCACGACTTGCAGTGCATCTCGTGTGCACCACCAAGCTCGAGTGACTATGACGACACGATATACGATGACGATATATTATCATTAATACATTTTAAAATTCTGAATTGTTAGCTAGTCCAGTTAGCTACTACAGTTAGTTTCTGTTTTACGGAACTGGCTTAGGCCTAGCCTTAGTAAAGCATAACAGAAGTCATTAACCATTCTCCATTTTGTCGTCATCTGTCCCATACACCGTTTATTACGAGCAACCAAATGTCCACATCGAATAATCCCCAAGTTTATGCCGTTCTCACCTCGACCGTTGTCAGAGTAATGTATTTCTCTATTGATGAGAATGTATGCCCGGGCTAGTGTTGGTAGGAACTCGAGTCCTTTGACTCTGGATTTGAAGAACTCAGCTCGTTTTTACGAGACTGCGCTTTAAAAACTTCTGAGTGTTTAAGTCCCGAGTCGAGTGTTGGATCTTTTTTAAAAGCAATTCAAAAGGACTCGAGCCTCCGAATAAAGACTCCGTGAACAATTAAATAGGTTTTTCCTAAATAACAGTAAAGAAATTAGGTGTTATTGTATGATTTGTGTCTAACCTAACCTAACCCACAAATTTTACATAAAATCAATGCATTTAGAAATCGTTTGTAAACAAATCAAGATCTCTGAAAAGGACTCAAATCTCTACAAAAGACTCGGGTCTCTAACAAGTTGAAAAGATCTGGAGTTTAGACTTAATTATAAGAGTCTGAGTCTTGAAGCAGAGGACTCGAGTCCTACCCAACACTAGCCCAGGCCCCTGTAGAATCGAACGATACGGGCAGCTAATAAACTGTGACATAGGAAAGCTATTGTATGAGTCAAAATGAGTCGTTTATCTTCAAGCTCGGGTAAATCCATCTGTCAGATTATGCAATTTAGGTATTAAGAAAAGCTAATAGGGTCGATATTTGCTAAGAGGGTCGACTTGATTTACCCGAGTTTGAAGTTAAGCGACACAAATGCTCGGCCTTTTGATGATGTGAATCTTTTTGCGTGAAGTGGGTTTGCTTTGTGAAATCGGTGAAATATGTTGAATGGTTGACGCAAATAAAAGTCTGGTTATACAAAAGAGGGATACAGTATCATGTTTAAGTCAAAATAGTGATTTATTGTGAAATATGACAATAGGCAAATTTCTATCTAAGTAACTTCCGTCAATGTGGCTTGCCTTTCAATAGTGAAAATGGTGATATAATAGTATACTAACAAAATAAGATAAGTTTTGGACATGCCGTAGGTTTACATTACGTAGCAATAGTATAACTGTCTTGTGCCAAACTAATCCTAGTTCTTAACGATTAGCTCTTAAGGAAGTTAAGGACAAAAAAAATCCTATTTAACTGTACTTGAAATATTTTTGCATCATATAGTTGCAAACTAGATGCAACTGTGAGTAATGTAGAATAAATAATTATCAAATTCAAAACCGATTTTATATACAATAGAACATGATGACTTGATGACTATATACGTAAATTAAGTTTTAACCAAGGGTCGGAAACCGGTATTTGCTCCATACAAAAATACCGTTATTATTACGTTCGTTTTCGTTCTTTGGTTTATTATTTCATTTTTAATTGAACAATCTAATAATACGAAGTTGTTGCCTAAATACATGATTCAGTCCTGCGTACAGAGCATAAAATAATTCAAAATATTGGGCTCTTTCGGGGTTTTTAAAAAATACCGGTTCCGAGCCCTGGTTTTAACAAGCAGAAACGTCTGCGAACGATGTTATTAAGCTTATAAAATTTTTAAAAGTGGATAAATTACTGCCTTGGGTGAGACTTGAACTCCATCCAGAGGCCGTGAGTTCAACTCTCACCCAAGGCAGTGACTATGAACGTGTTTGTAATTTGTCAACAGTTGTCAACGGATGGCAATACGACGACGTCAACCGTTTCACTACTGCCGAGCAAGGCAGACGCGGGTGCGAGGCTTGCATGCCGCGCGGCAAATCCGGCCATGCCGCAGATCCCGTCGCTTGAAGACGGCTGGACGCTGGATATACAGTGTAAGTACTTGTAGCATTCAAATAACTGACTGATCTCCTTAGCCAAGGCGAGGTGAAATTGTTTGTAAAAAAATCGAGAGTTCTCTGAAAAGAACTCAAGTCTTTACAAAAGACTCGTGTCTCTAACAAGTTGAAAAGAAGTCGAGTTTAGACTTAATTTTAGGAGTAAGTAAAATCTGAGTCGAGCCTTGAAGCAGAGAACTGAAAGGACTCGAGTCCTAACCAACACTACTCCAACCAATGGTTGCCGCCGCCGCCGTCGCCAGTCGCGCAATGTCGTGGCCGAGCCTTTAGACGGATCGGTAAAATCGAGATATAAATACCTACACCATTTTGTCTATTGAGACCAGCCGAGGTTTCAATTTACCCTTCGAATTTAATAACTTCGTCAGTATTAAAATAAATTATTTAAATCAGTATAAACAATGCATTATTCCATCATAACTTATTGTGTTTTTCCAATAATGCCACTGCATCGTGCAGCACTTAATTAAAATCGCGGTAATGACATCAAACTTATGCGAACATCATAATTTCATAATGAAATTTCGTTCAGTTTTAATATTATTTGGTTGATATGTCTCAACATAATAAAGCATTTTGTGTGTCTGTTAATGAATCAATTTTCGATAATTGGATGAACATGTTTACGCTGTACTGACACTATATACAATACTGCCACATCGTGACTGGTAATTTTACTCACATCACATTTTGTGTTAATTAGCAATAAAGAAGGAAATATTAATTATTAACTTAATGGAGTTTATACTAGCAGTAAAAGGAAAACAGTTTTAGAGCTCCGTACAAAACTTTGTTAACGGAGCTCTTATGGGATCACTTCGGTCTTGCAAATCGGTTAAATGCGTTTTTTTTTTCATAACATTCAACTATAATATAACTATTTTGTTTTTATCGTTTTTAGGTTTCCGTACTTCAAAAAGACAAAACGGAACTCTTAATAGGATCACTCGTGCGTCTGTCTGTCTGTCTGTCCGACCCCCCCCCCCCTTTATCTCCGAAACTACTGGGTCTAAAATTTTGAATAAAATACACAAAATAGTTCTTTACCTATAGATGACATGAAAACCTATTATAAATGTGCAGTCAAGCGTGAATCGGACTTAATTACTTAGTTTTTGATGCGACCCCTACGGGTTTTTTAAAGACATTTTCATTCACGTTCCACATAAAAAAATACATCGTTAAAAATTGGTTAATGTACAGAACCCTTGGAACGCGAGTCCGACTCGCACTTAACCGGTTTTCAGTATTATTTCCAAAGCTTTTGATTCATGAGCAGTGATCGGGGATTTTGATTGCCATCCGGGGAAAATGACCTCAATTTTATTATATTTTATTTATCGTCGTTTATTTTAAAAATATATTACCACTTAAATAGCATTCTTTTCTAGCAGTTTCAATGATATCGCGGGTTTAAGGAGTATTTGATAACTATACCGAGGTTAGGCATCCAAAATCCTGATCACTGTTCATGAGTGAATCAAAAGCTGTGCCTTTTTTTTTAATACCTGTATAAAATATGTACATCAAAGCGCTTAAACAATATGTATGAGTACCAATATCAGCTTATTTAATATTCGAGGAATACTTTTATCCCTGCTCTTGAAAGCAATATACGTTTTATTTTGTATTTGGCTCCTTGAACTGCTCCACAAAAGAACGTTAATAACGCTGTGCTTTAATATTATTTAAGTCTGGAGGCTTATTTGAATTTAAAAACCGATATTTATATTAATATGTTCATCTCGCCTCCACTTGTATGGTGGCGCGAAAGAGACTAAAAAAACTAGAGCACTACTTTTTTTTTGTTTCTAGCTTGGTCGTAAAATAATACGAGTTTAATACCAACAGATATCCCGGAGACTACAGTTCGATTGGGCACCAATCTCGATCCTACCAACATCAGGGAAGGGTCGGATGTATACTTCGACTGCATCATTAGGGCACACCCCTATGTCTACAAAGTTGAATGGAGGCATAATGTAAGTACAAACAGCAACCACTCTTAACTGTCCACGGTTGACCTTATGCCTTTTCATCATCATCCTCATATCGTTTGTCCCGTACTGTGACGGGGTCCGCTATCCTACTTTTCTCCTTCCACTTCGCTCTATCCTGGACATCGGTTTCCGCTAACCCGCAGGCGTTTAAATCTTTGGAGATCACATTACGCCACCGCTGCCTTGGTAAGCCTTTTGTAATAAGGATTACGAACTGTCAGTTAACAGTGTGGCATGGTACCCGCGGATTCTCATTTCTTAAGATAATGTTCGGATTCAGAGTGCATCAGCAGCTGATACAGTATTGCAGCACGACTTTACTGCCGGTTGCATTGCTGCTACAATATCAAAAATCCTGGCAGCAACATCGATTTTGACATTTGCAGCAGTAATGTCGCGCTGCTATACCGTTGCAGTAAATTGCTGCAGGTAACGTTAAGGTAATTTTATTGATACATTTATATTAATTTTGATACTGCACTAATGCAGTCGGTACCAACACATTTTTAAATCGGGTGTCCCTAAAACCAACGCCAAGACTTATAACTATTCACCTTATGCCCAATGCTTGCTTGCTTGCTTGCTTGCTTGGTGCTTTTTTTTTTGTTTTCTCTTTGTTCGATTTGTTGCTGTAAGTTTTGTTGCGACAATAAATGACTTTTATTTATTTATTTTTATTTATAACTAGGGCTTATAGAACAGCTGATGGGCTACAAGATTAAGCAAATTTTTAGTTTACCCTTAATGATAATCTCATAATTTCTGAGATTATCGGCACTTTTATACACCTTTTGTAACCAGGATTCTTATAAAAGTCCATAAAATGAGTTTTTCATTAAGGGTAAATTTGCTTAATCTTGTAGCCCATCATCTGTTTTATAAGCCCTTTAAGTAAGTCTTGGCGTTAATTTTAGGGACAGCCTCATACAGCTGACTAGGTGTTTTCTCTGCCAACCAATCACATTATGGTTTGTCAGAAATTCTATGTTAGTTGAAGCATATTTTTTTATCAGGGCAAGACGTTGCTCCACAACATCGGACAAGGCGTCATCATCAGCAACCACTCGCTGGTGCTGCAGGGCGTTGGGAGAAGAACCGCTGGCAACTACACTTGTGTCGGCTTCAATGCGGAGGGTGATGGGGAAAGCAAGCCGTTTTCCTTGGACGTGCTTTGTAAGTAAAAATTTCGGAGCACAGAAATCCATAACCGGTTAGTCATGTGTACATGCAGGGACTTATAAATAAGACTATGTTAGTATGTAATTTATAGATATCTAGAAAAAAAAACATAATTAAATAACTAACCTACAAAACTTAAAAACTAAATCTAAAAATAAATAAAACTAAACTTAAAATAAAAAAAATTACAAAATATCCCCCTGCGGAATGGTGTCGTAGATGCTGGCAGCATTTCCTCGCTGTATCGCCGTATATTATAGATATCTACTACATTTCATAAGTCGCTAAGGAACGGTGCAGGTTCGACCAGTGCTGCATATAGCGACTATCGAGCCTACCCGCTATCACACTCAGGATACTGTTGCTACTGTCAAGCACTCTGCGACGCGTAACAATACAAGACAATAAAATATTCTCCATTGCATACGTCTATGAAAAACGGTACAAATCACCAACTTAAAAATTAGGGCATCATAATTCGCTAGAGAGTTTAAGTTAATTTATGTAAAATGATGTCTCTAGATATAAGATAATAATATTTTGCGATCATCACGCATTGGCTAACCCACAAAAGGCTAAATCACCTTTCAATTTTTGAAGAATTTCTCGCGTGATAAAAATAATATACCTACTACTACAATTATCAAATAAATGATGTTGCTATTCCACTAAATATCGCCAATCTCCGGACCATTAAGAACTTTACAGCTCCTAATGACGAATATTATGTTGAGGGTTTTAATTAGTTAATCAGCATTGCGATACAGCGAGGAAATGCCGCCAGCATCCTTGGTACAATGCCTCAAGGGCCTATTTTAGATTTAAGCTAGTTATTAATTTCGTTTAGTAGTACCACTGTATATATATTGTATGTAAATAAATGATTTAAAAATTAGTTAAATATTATTATAGTGGAGTGATAAAGTTTTTTGGATTCTTTTTCCTCTCGGAAAGAAATTAAACAAAAAATTTGTTTGTTAGTAAAAGTTTACAAATGAGAACCCAACGGACAGTTTCGACAAATCTTAACAAAATATCAACTTAAAAGTAACTTATCTGCTTTGCCTAAAGGTTGACTGGTAGAGAATGCCTTATGGCATTAAGTTTGCCTTTTGTACAGTGTGTTTTCATATGTGCAATAAATTATTCAATGTCGAATTTAAACTGTTGTGAGACATACTAATGTCTCACAACAGTTTAAATTCGAAGATTTAATAAATAAATAAATATGTAGTAATTAAGAATTCAATATTATTATCCGTTTATGTGCCTAAAGCGTATTCAGTTTTTAAAACGTAACCTTCATACGATCGTCAGAGAAACATCTGGAGGCTCATTCTGTTTTTAAATATGATATGGTTTTCATCTGATTTTGATACGACCCTGACCGTGAGTACTGATCAGCGTTAGCGGCTCTCGCTGATTGGTGCTGACGAAATCCAATCAGGAGTCTTTCTGTTATTGGTGCTATTCGCTCAAAAGTTTTGGTGCGCGTAAGACACCTTATAACACGCATTGAACTATTATTACTAGGTACCATCACGATCCGCGATTGTTACGCCATTTAGGATCCCAGCTAAATTAGTTGTTCCATACTTACACTATGGATGTCCAATTTAGCTAGAACCCTAAATGGCGTAACAATCACGGAGCGTGACTGTACGTATAGAAACGGCACAGAGAACTAGATTTTGCGCTATGAGTTGTTGCCGCCCGACAACAAGCTATGAAAGCGGAGCATGAATCTCACAATCTAAACGCATAAGCGCCATGAATTTCTCGGTGCTTACGACGTATTGGTCGCGTGGTACAGGTTGTGATTGCGACTATTTCATTGTTTGGTATATGGCTTCTCTATATGAAGTAATAATAACTCAATGATGTTGATGACACGACTCAAGTTCGCATCAAATGAGATGAATACCATATCAAATCTATAAATTGTAAATACAGATCTTGATCACAAAGAAAAAAAATCAACGATGATCAACTCTGACCAACGTGGGACTCGAACCCACATCCTTGGATTGCCAGTCCAATACCTTACCAACAGCGACGGAATATATAGTTATTCTAGTTCGTTGCTTACCAATCTATATGATTGACATCTGTATTTAAAATTTATAGATTGTAATAATATGGTACGTCCCCATTAAAAAATTGAAAAATATATTACCATATCAAATCGTTAAAATAGAATAGGCATACAGATCGCCTCTGGATGGCAGTTTAAGCGCTGAAAGGACTGTGTAAGCTCTTTTGAGGAGTTTGTGCTCATTCAAACCGACGAACGTATTTGTGAAATCCTTAATGCAGGTTATTTCGACGTGTTTGCGTTTCTGAGGAATGGAATAAACGTATCTACAGGCCAATTCGAATATAAACTGATATCAGAATGACATCAGTTAGATATCAATCTGATATCATTATAAATACTTTGTCTAGATTCAATGTTTGAAAATAATATTCAATTAATTATTTACATCCCGGTAATTCGTTCAGTAAAAAACATGTTTTTACGCCATTTATTTTAATCCCATGTTTGATATCAGCCTTCATTTTCCTTATGTTTAATATTTTCCCATTCAATTCCGTCTTGTTTATTTATCAATATAAATCTTATCTTAATTAAGATAATACTAATAATAGAAGATTATAATACATCATACAAAAGGCATACTTAATAATTATATTGAACCAGTAAATGTTTGGAAAAAGCAGATAAGTTGTAGGTTTTAGGTTCTCTTACTCCTCTTTAGGGCCGCTTCAGCCCACAGCTTAAAGTGATCGGAGCGAGTGAAATAGTCAATTATTTAAATTGTTACTATTAGCATAAAGCGGAAAGCCTGTCTGTAAAAACATTTACATTGATTTTGTATGAATTAGTGCACCAAATAATTTGTATCAAGCATATAGGTACGTCTGCGAGCGAAACTACAATTTTTTATATTGAAGTACTTAAAAAAGAAAAAAATAAAAAAATGCATCCTAAAGTGAGTGTGTTGGCGCTGTTGGCACAAATGACTAGCCCGTTATATTTGGCGGAACTGCAAAAACTATATTATTGCAGTATCTCTATATTCCACGTGTTCACATAATATTTACGGTACCTAATCTGTCAACAGACGCGCCGACGTGTCGCAGCTCACAGCAGAGGGTGCACGGAGTAGCAAAGCAAGAACGAGCACACATCACGTGCCATGTTGACGCCAATCCGTCTGACGTGACTGTAAGTAACTACCTACATATATATCTGTTGTCAGACGCGCTATCTCACAGAGCCACAGAATAGCGAAGCAGAAACTTCCATGATGATGAAAGCGAAATTACGTTACGCGCTCACGGCGATATCGTTGCGCACTCGCGGCGAACTGGTTGCGCGCTCGCGGAAAACTCGCTGCGCGTTCGCCTCGCTTTCAACTCGCTCGCAAATCGCGACACAATCCCGAAGAATCAATAAAAGATGTATTTTCTCGGCTATTGTAACATGAATTAATTTCTTTCTTCCACTACAGTTTCGTTGGACCTTCAACAACACGGCCAATAGCAACGAAGTGAGTGACTCGTACGTGTCTCGCGCCGGCACTAGCTCGACGGTCACCTACACGCCCCACACGGAGATGGACTACGGCACTCTACTCTGCTGGGCGCATAACAGGATTGGGAAACAGCGGGTGCCGTGCGTCTACCATATTATTGCTGCTGGTAAGTTCTTTTTCAGCGTGTAAAGTCGCCATCAGATATATCGGAGCGGCCAAGGTGTTTACAAATATCTGAAGCCTCTATTGTCCAGGCGCTCGGCGATATATCGTATGGCGACTGTACATAAATGTGTCCAAGGTTAGGAAAAATTCATCCAACTATCCTGAATTGCTGTGTTTTTCCTTCATTGAGCGCTGATCATCCACCCATCTAGTCGGATGTCTGATACTCTTCAACTTATATTCCGAGTACCTATATTGAGTAAATATTAATATTGTACAATTGAATTGGACAAAAATATTGGCTTGCGTTCATTATGGGCCAATAGTTGCCTGATAACAAAGTTTTTTCATTTCATTGGCCATACATAGAAGTTGGAAGTGATGTCGCGCTGCTGCAGTCTAAATCCCAAAGTCACCTTAACTGTTAAACGCATTGTTGACGGTATAATCTAGCAGAGTAGAGGATACTGATAAATATTTATTGCGTGCAGGCCGGCCAGACCAAGTGCACAACTGCACGGTGGTGAACGCGTCGCTGACGTCGTTCGGAGTCCGCTGCATGGAAGGCTTCAATGGCGGCATGCCGCAGTCCTTCCTCCTGGAGGTTCGGGAGATCGTCACACAAGTGAGTTACTTAGGATCGATTTTATCAAGATACATCTGCGAACGATATTACATATTTTTATATTAAAGGAAAAATGAAAAATTTACCGCCTAGACGCGCCTCAGCTCCGAAAATTCCATAAAAAACCACCACCACCACCACCAATTTCACCTTAGACATCCTCAAGAGTCGTTTGTCAGTGGAGCATAGGCTGATAGAATCATGTCATACTGTGTTTTATGCCAGTATTAAAACCTCAAAAAAAGTATTGAGTCTTATATTCTACTGTTACTGACAAAACTTCTTTGCCAGACTAATGAATAATATCTTCCAATCAGCAAATCGTGGCGAACGTATCCAGCGCCGTCCCCCGCTTCACGGCCGTGGGTCTCCAGCCCGGGCGTACGTACGCCGCGGCGGTGCTGGCGTACAACGCCAAGGGGAGGGGCGAGCCGTTTCCGCTCCGCGCTGGGACGCTGCGGCCGCCGGAGAAGCATCACGTTCATGACAAGAGCTTACAGGGTATGTAATTCTTTTGACTATTAAGCCTTTATAATTTATAAGGCAAATGATGTGGAACTATACAAAGTGAAAGGGTTAGTGTAGTTTCTGGAACCTTTATGCCCGTTAAAGGGTTAAATTGGGAAGGGAAGGTGTGAAGCGTCTTGTCAAACCCCATGCTCATGACAACTTATAAGTGTCGGTCCTTTTGGATTTTTTTTGCGTTAATTCAACGATACCGAACAAAAATAATTATAATCAATGGAATTTTCCATTCCGCAGAGCCGCTGGTCTTATGACTCTCTGTTTTAGTTGACATTAAATTTTGATAAAACATTTTACCATTCTCGCATATAACTGCGTAATATACAAAGGTACAACGTTGAGTTATCCTAATGCTGGCTGTACACACCCATGGAGAGACCCCGAGACAACCCGAGAACGAGTGTGCGCATACTGCTCCCTTCTCGTCTCGTTCTTACTAGTCTCGTCTCGCCCTTCTCCGATTGGGTCAGAGGGACGCTGAGCTCTCGACGAGTGTGTAAAGCCGACATAAGAAACAAAACAACTTAACATCCCCCTAATTCCGCAGATTTACCCCGAACTGCCTTCCAAATGTCCGGCACCATGTCAGCTGCCGTGGGCGGCGGTGGCGTGCTCATGGTCGTCATAGTTCTCTTCATGATCGCCGTGCGGCAGCGCTGCGCCAAGCGCAAGCCGCGCTCTGCGCCCGCGCCGACGTCGCAACCGGCGTCGCCGGACAAGCTGAGAGAGAAGGACGATAGCGAGAGCGATGATAGGAACCCGGATATTATACCTTCGGATACTGATCAGATGCAGGTAAGCAATTCAGAAGATGAAAGGTTTTCACAACTTGGCTCACCAGACGAGTTTTGGATACTTATCTGAGTATGAGTACTTAGTTGATTGGCTGAAATAGGTTGATACAGTACATTTTGCTGAAGGCAAAATGTATAATTGAAGTGAAAAGTCAAAGGGTCATCCTACTGTTTTTTCCTGATAATAAAAATGAATCTCTGATCTGAAGATCTTTCAAACTCTAAATGAAAACTTAAAACTTCATAGAAAGTTAAACTTCTACCGGACACCACCGGTCTCCGGTCTCGTCTAACAGACTTCCTGTAACTGTTTCTATATCACCCGTTATTACCACAGATGGATTACTACCGGCAGCAGCAGGTTTCAACGATATCTCCACCGCTGAGCAACCGCGGGCCGCGGGGCAGCGTGGCCGGGGTCCGCGGGGGTTTGCCCGGGTACTGCCCGCTCCGCACCGCACCTCCACCCTCGCACCCACCCATGCACGAGTCCGGGGTTAGTACTAGAAGTGGTAGAAAATACAGAAAGCTCGTGCTTTGACTGTATGTGTAGAAGCAATTCTCTTTCGTCTACGCCTGGGCCACGAAACGCTCCAGGCGTGCACCCTTGACGCGGACGGCTACTTCCTTTGGGTAAAACCTCGTTAAACAATAGGCGGTTGGCGTCGAGCGTGCACGCTTAGAGCGTCATGACCCTCGGGTTACAGATATCACGTGCCCAAAATTCTACAATCTGTCCTTCTTTCAGTCCGCGTCATCCGGCATCCCGCCGCCCGCACGCTTCGCGTCCGGCTCGTGCACGCTTCCCCGCGGCACCACGCTCGCCCCCGAACGCTGCGGCATCCCGCTGCAGCACCTCCGCACGCTGCCGCGGCCGCTGCCCGCCCCCGCGCCCCTGCCGCGGGTCACCCCCCGTGACACTCCGCTCTGACAAACAACGCAGCTGTAGGACATGTAAATAATTAAGTGAGTGCTCAAGACTTTTGTTTCGTTCTGGTGACAAGTTTAGATTTAAAATTGGTTTTGTAATCAAGAAAGATTTGGAGTGCTGCTATGGTTTTTGACCAACACGTCGAACAGGGAAATGTGGAAGGAAAAGACAAGGAAGACAGACCCCACCATCAGATGAGTAACACCACAAGGAGAGAGAGAGAGAGATTGGTTCTGTAGAGAATGAAGACGCATGTTTAGAAAATTATTCCATACCATATATTCCAAAATATTATATTTCTCCGATGTTTTGTATGCCGAAATTCAATCGAATGCATTTGGCATTCTTTCGAATACCGTATTTTTTCTTAACTTTTGAAAAGAGGATAGATTATTTAACGGATTTTGCAAAGAACGCTCTCGATAAAATAAAAATATTGTAGTGTCCGACCAAAACCGAAACCGAAGGTATGGTTTTGACTCAGTTGTGGCCAAAACCGACTATTTCAAGACATTTAAAGGCGATGAAAAAAATGCCGGTGGATTTTCTTAAACACCTGAATAATTAAACAACTAAAATTCGGGCAGGCAGTATAAAATACCACCCAAATGCGTGTCGGACGCCACGACTAGTCTAATTAAGAAAGATTAATTCACTTATCATTATTGAAATCTAGCCGAACGCCATCCAAAAGCACAATGTTGTAAGTTTCGGCGCGGCTGAAGGTTCGGTTTCGGCTATAAACTGCCAAACCTTTCGTTAGGTAACATGATTTTTATGCCGAAACCGAAAAAAACTGAACCGAACTTCGGTCGGACGATAAAATTTGGTAACTCCATTGGCAACTATTGACGAATAACGTTTGACCCGAGGGATTAAAATGCTCGGAGACTACGGAGTCTCATAAAATACACTCTAGCTGATATTAAAGAGACATTTAAAATCTAGAATTGTCACTTTTCATGAACGAAATGTTACGAGTATGACCGAAAAGGTGTTTTTTATTAGGTTATAATATTTTAAAAGTCTATAGTTAAATAGTTAGGGTAAAATGAAATAACGAATTGTGTTACCTAATGTAATTATTGTAAATAAATGAATTTTTTCAATGAATAGTTGCAGAAATTTTAAAATTAATAAATCATATTGTATGTATAATAGAAAAACAATACAAAGTATTGGTTTATTGGTATCATAATGTATAACAGTATTATTTTATTTCAGTATTATTAATTTTTCTTGTGGTAAATGGTTGTGACAATCGAAATCTTATCATTTGATACTTGAAGAGCCTTTGTTACAAATGTTTTAAAAATATCTGTTATGTCAATTTTAATTTTTATATATTAACAATAAATATATTAGAAAATTTAACGGGAAATAATGTACTTATTCATCATAATCACGATTTGTGATATTGTTAATAATAATACTAAACTACGTATGGTTACCTTTTGTATGGTGGAATGATAAAAAGTATTTAAATTGTCTTTTAAGCTCAATGTGCATTACATTGTACATATTCATTGCAACCTAATTCGAACCTTTTATGAACCAAAGGCCATAGTCGGTTTTCCATAGTAAGTCGGCCCTTAAATCAATTTGATTCGGGTTTTTTTTTGTGAGTACAGTCGAGGACATAAATATGTATACATTTTTTCACCTTCTTTCAATGGGTTACCTTACACCTGCACACCTCGACTGTCAAAAACTGTCACTAGTAGGATGTTGATACTCAGGAAAATTATCCTTCACCATAAGAGGTACTCACAAAAAAAAAACCGAATCAAATTGATTTAAGGGCCAACTTACTATGGAAAACCGACTATGGCCTTTGTAGCATTTCTTTGGTTTTATTGATTTTGAAACAAATGAAATTCATCCCAAGTTACTTACACAAAAATAGGACAGTTATGCAAGGTGGACCTTACAAGGTTAGTAGGTCTCTACTAGGAAGGTGCCTAATACTCATTAAAAAAGTAAACAAAGAAGACCCTCATAAATCATGTTTGTTGACTTTAGAAATATAATTCGTAACATTATATTTAAGTAAAAATACCTACATACAAAACACTGCCCTAATGTATTTAAGAACAGTTATACCAGAGGTAACTGTTCGTAAACCTAATAAATAATAAATTTGTAAATAGCATAACGTTGAATATGTAAATATGTCTTGTATTTAAAATAAAATTGTCATTATTATCTTTGTTTCAATATGCTTGGATGTTTCAAATGCTGCTCACATTTTACGGGCTCTCCTATTTTTTATAACGGAAAAATTTTATATTCAAACGCAATTTAAAAGCAACTCAAAAACGTAACATTTAGGAACATAAATTGTTTTTACAGCTGTATGAATCTTTACAATGCATTAGTACTAAATTATTATGTAACGTAAATACGTTTATTTTTAATGGTATAGGAAACAATCCATATAGGGTCAGGCCTCAAAATATCTCCATACCAAATTTCAGCTAAATCGGTTCAGTGGTTGTACGCGTGAAGAAGTAACATACAGACACATAGAGCTACTTTCGCGTTTATAATATTAGTATGGACAATAGGGATATCTGAATACAATGTACAGTCGACGTCAAAGATTTTGTGTACACTTTCGTAGGTACCTTACTCATTTTTAATAAGGCGAAAAATGTAAACATATCTTTGACATCAACTACAAACGCGCTTCAAAGCCTTATCTAACTACTCATTTTACACACACTATATCAGAGTGTATCCCAATTCAAACAATGTGCTCCAATACAAAGCCATAATACCCGCCTTTCATTCAAGAGTAAAGCCCCCGTCACATTATGCTGCGTTTGTGGCGACACTGGCGTACACACCAGCGCCTTTGTCATTTTATGCATCCAACGCTACAATAGCGCGCTTCCAACAACGAGGCGATACCGAATTGCAGCTTTTCTGTCTCATTTGCGAATATCACATGTGACATGTAAGAACATAGTTGTGTCGCGAATGCCAAGGCGGAATACAGCTATATTTTTTCATTTATTATGCTATGAAAGTGGCTCATTGTTTGATTATGAAGGGGGTTAAAAACGTTACGAAACTAAGGAGTTAAATTTTTACGACTAGCAATAAAAATTAGCTTCAAAATGGATAGAATATGTCGAAAAAATTCAGTGGGCGAATTTTTAAAAAGTCTATGCGTTATTTATGGAAAATTGGCATTGGCGTTTGAAACAGTGCCGAGCGGCGTCGTGCTGCTGAAACGTGGTATTGTCATTTTATCTGTCCTTTTTTGATAGTTTTTGGTGAATTAAGTGGTATAAGGGTCTCCGGCCGGCCTATGCGAGCCGAGCCGAACGACGACTTTTCCGCTCTTATTGCGCAGATATAAAGTATTTTCCTATCGGCTTTTGCCGATTGGGCGTCGATATATCTGGGGAGACCCTTAACCGTTTTAAACATTCACTGCCATTTGGACGGATTGCAGACTGATCGAATGGAACATTTGACCCTATTATTGACTTGTATGGGTTAATCAACTTGTTTTTTGCTGCAATGTTGTCTCATTTGCCAGGGGATAACAGTTACAGAGAGATTGTTAGAAAAATTGCGGTAACACGTGTTTCTTATATAATTAGGAGTAGATAGCCTATTAATAAAAATGGTCTTACCAAAATGGTTTTATCTACACAACTTCATATAGACGCAGAAAAAAGTTGATTTACCCGTATAATGCTCTAAAATTGAATTCGTAAGTTGACAGTGTAAAATATCTATTTACAATACCATGTAATGGCAGTATTAAGGCCTTTTACTTTAAGTGAAATGTCATCGAATGAGTCGTAAAGAGAACTTTGGTCAAATTGCAATAATTCAATACGTTAACGTAAAAATACGATTAAATAAATGTTTTTTTTTTTGACAAAACTGTCTGACAAATTATTTTCACTACAGAGTGGGCAGAGTTGAGAAAAAGGACAAAATACTCTGACCTTGAGGCGAATTATTATTTTGTACCACTCGCCTTCGAGATAACGGGGTGGTGGGGGTCTGACGCCATAGCTTTTATAAGGGAGGTGGGACATAGGATTAGGGAGAGGACCTCTGATGCTCGCGCGGGTTCGTCTGGTGCAAAGCTGGCCATCGCTATCCAACGTGGTAACGCGGCAAGTGTGATGGGCACATTTGCACCCGGCACAACTCGCAGAGGTCTTTTAGAATGAAATACTTTATTTAGCTTTGTAGTTTTTTTTATTAATTTTAGATATATTTAAGTGATTTTTTGTATGCTTGTATCCGACCATTATCCTTACGAAGTACTTTTCAGTAAGTACTAAAAAAGGTCAGAGTTTTTATTTTGCGCCTTTTTCTAATGTTGGAAATGTTTGACCAAGAATACTTATAATAATGACTCTTAAGTGTTTTGTACGATGTTCTGTTGTTTTTAATAATAAATACGACGGAAAAGAATTATGCACTACCTATATATCAGTACCTACTATATTAAACAGGATTGGAAAAGACAAACTTAAAGTATCGGAGTTTCGGGGTTTCATTGCAACATATACTTATTATAATATGCATACATATACCTATATATGAGTCGCTTAACTTCAAACTCGGGTAAATCCATGTGTCAAATTATGCGATTTTGGTACTAAGAAAAGGTAATAGAGTAGATATTTGCTGAGAGGGTCGAATGGATTTACCCGAGTTTGAAGTTAAGCGACACATATATTAATTTATGTCCTTGTTTTCTTGATAACGTACAATACCACTTAAAACGACTTTTAATAGAATTATTTAGTAACAATTGTTTTGAGGATATAAGATATCCTGTTGTTTTCCTAGCTAATAGTTTTATTGTTGTTTTGTTTACGTTTGATAAAATTAGTCGTGTTTTGTAAATAGTCATAACCTTTCTTAACTGTCAAGATGTTTTCAGTAAAATAATGAAAAATGAAAATAAATGGAATTATTCATAAAAATGAAATATGTTTTTTTATTTTTAAGTTTTTTAGAGGGCCAGCTCACACTAGTGTCTTTTTAGCGTCAGTGTCTAGTCGGCGCCTACGTTGCGTAGAGCAGCAGCCATAGAGTTGACTAGACGCCGACGCTCGGGAGACGCTAGTGTGGGGTGGCTGTTACTGTGACTTACCTACTGATAATTGATTAATAATCTTTTTTCCGTACAATCAGAAATATCTGCGCAGAAGAGGTGTTCTTAACGACCTAGACATGCACAAAACGAAAGTGGACGACGGCGCAAGAACGCCTTTTCATACAAACGTAGTGCCCATTTTCCTCTCTGGAGAATAGCATTATAGAAAATATATTTACACAGTTTGATGTAAATTAACAACGCTTTGATTTCTTTCGAGTTTTACATTATTATCAGAGTTAGGAGCATAACTGGCGGAAGATGGCACAGGATTGAGACAACTGGCGTGAGCTCGTGTCGGAGGCCAAGACTAATTTTGGGTCGCTGCGCCATTAAGTATTAAGACTATTAAGTAAGTACGTAAGTAGGACCATTTAGTATGGATTTTTACGCGGACTTAAACGCTAGCGACTGCGTCAACTTAAACGCAGAGCATCTCGCTTGCACCAATGTCTTTACAGTCGCTAGCGAATATGTTAGTATCAAAATCGTGGTAAGGATACTAGTATGTGACCTGTAACCTAAGCTACAAAGTAATACCTAACCTTAGCATGAACGGCTTAAAACGTGAGTGGGATCTTAGTTGAAAGAGGATTATATTTCTATTACATCATGTTACATGCGGTTTCAGAGAAATTTCTCAACGTGAACGCTCCGGATGCTACAGATTAACAACCTAGATTTTCTCAAGGGATTACCTACAGTATATGTATAGTCCGACAAGAAATTGTATAAAATTATTCAGAGCGCCACTTCCTACGTAGGTAGGTGACTGTCACATTTTTGACGTAAGCTGCTTAAACATGGCAACAATTTAGTATGGAAATTGTTTAACCATCTATTTTATCTCGCACTATAGTCGTTCATAAAAGAAATGCACAGGCTTAAGAGGAAAGGGGATGACTACTTCTCCATAAAAACGTAGTTCCCATTTTTCTCTTTTATTATGATATATGGAAATTATTTTTACATAATTTGACGCCCAATGGATCGGATAATATGAAAACAGTCTAAGGATATTGGTACTCATGTATTCTCTGGGTCATAAAAAAAAGAATTGGCATTGGTAATTAAAATAATCCACTCCACTGCTCACTAAGCTTAGTCGCAAGAAAGCCCACATTTTTATTAAAGTCCTATACGTATTTATATAATTATGTAGTGTCCGCGCACACCTCCTGTTGCGAACGCAACCTTTATTTGTATAATACAGTAACTAAACGCAGCCGTCGGGCTCGGCTAGTATTTGGAAGCTTTTTCTAAAGCACCAATAGGAGCGCTCCACATATTATGTATCGCGGCCAATTAGAGGCACCCAAATCTTAACCACTATTTTCGGACATTCAAATTATGCAAATCACTCTTTCATCAGCCTCCATACGATTACCACACCACTTTTACATTTAACCGTTTAGTCAAGGAACCCTTGTAAAACCAGTACCTATTGAAATTATAATAGTTTACTTCAAATCGAAGCTTTTTATTTGAGTCGTCGAGATCCTGACCTGCACGGCGGTTACACCTCCCGACCCCACCGACCGGCTTCTTAATGCGCCCGCCCTCAAAAATATCACGTGTCTCGTGTGCGGCCGCACTAAGCCCGGATTATCGTTTTTTGCCATATTCCACCACTAAACCTGGACATATTGCCATTTCATACCAAGCACAACACTTCGATCAAACCAGCATAAACGTATCCGCAAGATCTGTAGGAATTGTACAGAATAGCAGACCTCGCTTACTGGTTGCAAAAAGCTGGAGTGTAAGCGGGGACAACCGTGGTAAGCCGAGCTTTAGGCGTGCATAGCCTTACTTCAAAGAACATAACTGCTTTTTTTTATAGCGATTTGTGCAGAGAGGGCAGATTTGGGGTTTTTTCATACGGTCGTGCTTTACGGTTATAGGCGGAGAGCTAGGACCCGGAATGCACAAATCTAGAATGACGCTTAAGGATGACTCACGCTAGACTGGGCCGGACCCGAGCCGAGCCCATACAACCATTTCCAGTCGCCGTTACGACGCGGTGTTGACACATCTTGTGTCGACACCGTCTGTTTCGGTCACAATTCCAGTCGCAGAGTCGTCGCCGTGTCGACACAGTTACCAGAAATGGGGAAGGGTCGACACATGACACAAAGTGACATAAAGTGTGGTCGCCGTGTGCACACATTGTTTCGGGTTTGCGACTACTTTATGCCAAAATCATTCGTTCATTCGTTCATTTTGTTCCTGTCAAATGGAAACTGTCAGATGGAAAAATACTTAAATAAAAATAAGTGACATTAATACGCCATCTCTAAAACGGATTACAAGACGTAATTATATATTGTTTGCATTTATATTACAATATGACTTAAATTATTATGGGGAATTAAACTGCTCGAGTGATTTGATAAACTAAGTGTGATATAATCAACGCGCCACCACATTGTTTTAGTTTAGCCGGAAATGAAATTGTTTACTTCTCAGTGCCTGTGTTCATAACTATATTATTTGAAGCATTTTTAGTACTTCGATGCGTATACTATACTTAAATAACGCTTTACATACTACGAAACTTGTTAATTATGATGTATAAATATGGTTTAAGGCTGAGAAATATTGCAGTCACAAAGTAGTTGCAATGTTTCGACTTTGTGTCGACTCTGTGTTGACACATGACACGCGCTGTCAAAAGTAATAACAAAGTTACTGGTATGTTACTGGATTTGCAAAATGGCTCCTTGTGTTGATTTGTTTTCAGATATTCTCAAAGTGTAAAAATGCCGTGGTCAGAGATGGGCATTAATCGATTAACTGTTTATTCGACTAATTGATGGAATAAAAAAAGTTAATTCTCAAATTTTAATCGCGATTAGTTTAGTCGACCTAACATAGATTGAAATTGAATTAATCTGAATATTAATCGAATAAATTATCGATTAAATCTCGATTGAAAGTTGACAGGGGGCCATTTTTGTACGTAAAAATAATAGAAATGTCTTGCATGCAGATGGTAGCAAAACACTTTGTCATAAAAGTCGAGATGAGTGTCGATATATAGGTTTTAGGGAGTGCCGATTTCGAAAATAATGACCATTTTGGAATCCGAAATGGCGGCCATGCACTGTGTCATAAAAGTCGTCATGGATGTCGTTTTATACGTTTTAGGGGGCCTCAATTTTGAAAATGATGACCATTTTGGAATCCAAAATGGCGGCCATGCACTATGCCATAAAAGTCGTCATGGGTGTCGTTTTATAAGTTTTAGGGGGCGCAGATTTCGAAAATGATAACCATTTTGGATTCCAAGATGGCGGCCATGCACTAACTATGTCATAAAAGTCGTCATTGATGTCGTTTTATAGGTTTTAGGGGGCCCCGATTTAGAAAATGATGACCATTTTGAAATCCAAAATGGCGACCATGCACTATGTCATAAAAGTCGTCATGGGTGTCGTTTTATAGGTTTTGGGGGGCGTAGATTTAGAAAATGATAACCATTTTGGATTCCAAAATGGCGGCCATGCACTATGTCATAAAAGTCGTCATGGGTGTCGTTTTATAAGTTTTGGGGGGCGCAGATTTCGAAAATGATAACATTTTCAATTTAAAAATGGCGGCAATGCACTATGTCATAAAAGTCGTCATGGATATCGTTTTATAGGTTTTAGGGGGCGCAGATTTCGAAAATGATGACTATTTTGGATTCCAAGATGGCGGCCATGCACTATGTCATAAAAGTCGTCATGGATGTCGTTTTATAGGTTTTAGGGGGCGCAGATTTCGAAAATGATGACTATTTTGGATTCCACTTTTATGACAAAATACGTAGCCGCAATCTTGGATTATAAAATGATCATCGTTTTCGAATTCTGCACTCCCTAAAACCTATAAATCGACATCCGTGACGACGCAAGTTATCTTTATTTTCAGATCTAACAAATTGCTACAGAATACAAAGGACAAAAAAGAAGCGAGGAGGTAATGAAACAAGCAAAAATACAGATGATTCCTCGACGCAATTGGGTGATTCTTAAATTGTGTCCAGATTTTTTTTGTCATAAAAGTTTATATTTTTCACATATTACTCTCACAAGTTCCGTGACATTTCGACCTTGTAATTTTTTAAGTAAATGTTTTTGTTTATCTATGAGGATCTCACTAGAATAGTATAATCAAGGTATGTTTATATTTGATGAATGAAATAGTAACGCAAAAAAAATATATTTGTGTCTTATATTCCTGCCGAAGACTTTTATTTTACCTTTTCCTTCTACACAAGTTTGATTGATTGATTGATTTATTTATTGGTAAAATTTGTTGTTTTACAAGTCAAGGTTTTGTACATATTTACATAATGAGATTAAAATACTAATATTTACAAATTATAACATTTACAACCAAATCTTAAGCTACGTAATTCATTCAACACCATAAATAATAATATTGCAATTTTTACTTAAATCTAATGATCTCCACGAAGAAACTCGTCTACGCTGTAGCACGCCTGCGCAATTAGTAGCGATTTAAGTTTCCTGGTAAACTCAATGTCACTTTTAGCTGATTTTATATCGGGCGGAACTGAGTTGTAGATTTTTGCCCCAATGACACTGAGTGAGTTCCTGAGTTTGGCTAGTCTCTTTACGGGGGCAACCAGCATTGGCTGTCTGCGGTTATTCCCAGCGCGGCTACAATTAGTTTTATACCTAGCGAGGTTTGACCTGACGTACTGACACGCTGCTAATATGTAGACCGATGGTAGCGTTAACACTTTGTTGTGTGTAAATAGTTCCTTAGCTGGGTGGTCGTAAGGTTTCTTAGATATTATCCGCAGCGCCCGCTTTTGTACTTTGAATACACTGTCCCGACTCGCAGCCAGGCCCCAAAGGTCAACACCGCGGATTGCAATCGAGTGGAAGTATCCATAATAGGCCTTTCTTAGGTTATCTGCTGATAGGGTGGGCGCGAGCCTAGACAAGGCAAAACATGCCGACGAAAGCGAGTTGCACAACTGATCAATGTGCGGGGACCATGTAAGTCCCGAGTCGATTAAGTATCCCAGATATTTAGTTTGGTTTACTTGTGGGACTTTAATGTTATTTATTTTAATATTTAGCTGGGATATGTCAGTGCTCCTTAACTTGAAGTGCACAATGTTTGTTTTGTCTGGATTGAGGAGCATTCCGTTTGCAGAAAACCACTTATCGACCTCTATCATGGTTTGACTCAGTTTTGAGACCAGATCATCAATGTTTTCAGCGTGTAGTATGATACATGTATCGTCGGCATATATAACGTATTCAGGCTCAGACGACGCAGAGGTGATATCGTTTATTAGCATGAGAAATAGGTTGTTTCCCATGCTCGAGCCTTGGGGTACTGCGCATCCGCCTACTGGTTCCAGCTGAGACCTTGCGTTTTGGACGCAGGTACTTTGTTTACGGTCCTTTAAAAAGGAAGCGATTGTGTCATGGAAGCTTCCATCAAAGCCGTAGACAGATAGCTTTTTAAGGAGGAGGGAGTGGTCTATCATCTCGAACGCGCGCGACAGGTCGCAGAAGACTGCTGCGACCTGTCGCCCGCCCTCGAGGTGGGCCAGAACCCGCGAGACCACATCACGAGCCGCGTCGGACGTCGATCGACCAGGTTGGTATGCATACTGGTGACAATTCAGTAGGTTGTTTGTGCTTATGTGATACATTATTTTTTTACACAACAAACTCTCAAATACTTTTGACATGACTGGGATTATTGAGATTGGGCGGTAATTTTTAGGTTCGTGCATGTCACCTTTACGTTTATATACAGGTTGAATTTTTACTTGTTTGAGAATGTCAGGATATTTACCTATATCAATACATTGGTTAAATAACATTAACAGTAAAGATATAACGACTGGAGGAAGGTAGTCAAGTACGCGGGTCGACATATCGTTTATATCTTTTGAGTCCTTTCGTTTAATACTTTTGCACACCTTTATCATATCATGTAGGGTGAAATGTGTAAATTGGAATCTCGGAGGCAATTGTTTTAAGTGTTTGACCAAGTATTCCAAAGCGACGTCACTACACGGTTGTCTATTGTTTACATTTGTATCGATGTAGTAGTGATTAAGCCGCGCGGCGGCTGCCGCAGCTCGAGTATCGCGACAGGTACCGGCCGACCCGTTAATGAGTACGTCGAGCGCCGCACTCCTGTTTTTATTGTTACTACAGGTCTCGGACGATATTACTCGCCAGATAGTGCGGCACATATTATCGCTAGCGTTCTCAATAGTGCTATTTACATGGCAACGCCGTGCGTCCGCCAGCTTTGACCAATATTGAGACTCATATGCCAACAACTCAGAACGCAGCCCATTATCATTGTGGTTTTGCAGCAGTTTACTTTTTGTATTTTGAATGTCGTTACGTAATTTCTTTGTGGATTCATTTACCCACGCTTGTACATGAGATTTTATTTGCTGTTTTTTTACAGGAAAGTGAATATCGAAATAATGTTTAATAACATGCAATACCGATTCTATCTGTTTGTGAGGGCACTCACTCTTGTTTAATAAGCTATCCCAGTCGTGGTTATTCAGGCCTAAGGTAAAGCTACGTTTATTACAGTCACTTACCACTCGTCTCAAGGTATGCCTAGTGGAACATTTACTTTTTTGTACTTGGAAAGTCAAACATATGCATAAGTGGTCAGATAGATGCAGATCTAAGGTAGATACGTTTCTTACATTCTGGTTGTGCATGTTTATGTAGACGTGGTCGATACATGTTTTTGATGTGTTCGTTATTCTAGTAGGAACCCTGCTTACAGATTTGAAACCAGATTGGCAAAGTATATTATTTAGGCATTGTGTGTTGTTACATTTAACCAGTAAATCTATGTTTATGTCTCCTACTATTATGACATTGTAGTTTTTAATTGCCTGTAAATTAAGTAATTCATCTAGTTTTAAGAAAAATAATGAAGTATCTCCACTTGGAGGTCTATAGATGCATACAATGATAAGTTCTAATCCGATGCACTCGACAGCGCAGGACTCAAATTGCATCTCCACCGACAGGTCCTTAACTTCGGTACGTTCCATGGTTAGAATATTTGGCTTCACATATATACAGGCTCCCCCTCCGTGGCGAGTAGGTCTTGAATAATATGCACATAGGCTGTAATTCATTATATTTACTGACGCTACCTGATTTGTTCGCAGCCAATGTTCGGTCAGGCACAGCACATCAACCTGTCTATTAATCTGGAGCTCGCATTCAAGTTTGTATGTTTTGTTCGCAAGTCGATTTATATTCTGGTGCCATATGTTGATTAAGTGGTTATCATTTCTCATTGTGGGGGTGGCTGGGCTAGGGGCTATCACTGGTGCGCGTGTCAGGACAGGGTTGTCCGAGTTTTGTGTTTGTGCGATGGACTTTTTCGAAAAAAAACTGCACTGTCAGAGTTTTTTGTGGTACTTTTCTGCGGTCTGTTCTCGGACGGCAATTTTACAATCTCATCTGCTATGTTTTGAAGAATATTTTGCACTCCATCATTGTTAACTTTTCCAGATCGAGATAAGAACTGGTCATGGTTTAGCCATGTATCTAGATAGGTAGCATATTTGTAAGTTAGGATGTCTTAACATAGCAGATGGTTAAAAAGTTCTACCCTTCGGTTGTATAGAAGTGACCCATAGATGTTAGTAGGCGCGGCTATTATAATGTTTGTGTTCGTGATTGGTTGCAATATATCTCGGATATTTTTAATTGTGGCGTTGTAGTCATTACTTTTGTAGAAATCAGCTTCGCCAATTAAGATTACGCAGGCATCACTTTGGGTGTAACCGTTTAGTTTTTCATTCAGACTTTTTAGCAGTATGTTAATTCCGACATTTGGTGTGATGTAGTGGCACCTTTGGTATTTTCCGAGAACGTGAATATTTTTCAGATTTTCTAGTATCCGATATCTCTTACAGCTTGATATGATACACAGTTTGTTTTGTTTGCCGGCTGTAGTATCCTTATTGTTAGTACTCTGGGCCTGCCTATAAGTTTTAGTCGTGTAGGTATCTGTTTTTTGGTTGTTTGACAGATCTGGAGGAGGTAATAGTCCATGTTCCAACTTCCTTATAGTATCATTTAGTGCGCATGTTTCTTGCTGTGCGTTAAGAAGCTCACTGTCTAATTGTTTTATATATGTTTCTAATCCTGTCTTTTCGCTGCAACATTGCCTGTACTTAGTAGATATGTCATTAAGAGACTTTTCCAAATCCTTGATCCTATTTGACTTGCCGTAAAGCTCGCCAGACTGGGTTTCGAGTTGGTTTTGACATAATAATAGATCACGGGTCAATGAGATATTTTTTGACCTAGAAAAACAAGCCCTAAGAGCTCGCTTATGGTTTTTAAGCATTTTTTTAGATTTTCTTATTTGCTTATTATTTTTTATATATTTTTTTATTTTATTTGAGCCTTGGATTAAAATATTATTGCATTCATTACTTGATTTGTCTTCCATATTTGATACTTGTGAAATATCTATATTTTCTACACATTCTAAACTTTCATACATGCTAAGTCTATTAATACTTGATTGATCACTTACACTAATATTTAAATTCGAGTCCAATTTCAAATGCACCTCCTCCAATTGATGCTCCAGGTTTTTGATGCGAAGTAAGGCCTCCGTGTGAATTTCCTGACAGTATTGGAGCTGGTCCACGGTACTCTGGAGCTGGTCACGCTGGCCTCTCATGTCCTCCAACTGAATGTCGTAGTCAGCCAGCTCGCTCTTTAGTGCTTGGTACTTGCTCAGGATACTCTTCATCTCTTCTTCATGGTCATCATGTTCACTAAGGAGCCGATCATTCTGTTCCTGGGCTTTTTTTAGTTCCATCTCGGAAATTTGAAGCTTGCTGACGATAACATCTCTGCGGGTCGTTGGTTTGGTGGTAGTACTGGTAGTTTTTCGAGCTTCGATATGTGCCATCTTAGATCTTGATGCTTTACTCATCCATCAGTTTTAGACTGAGCAGCGGCGCGCTTTGGAGCTTGATGGCGCGAGTCGGAGCGCAATGGCTCACCACGGAGCACGATGGCGCGCCGTCGCAGATCGGCGCAGTAGCGCGCTTTGGAGCGTGATGGCGCGTGTCGGAGCGCAGTGGATCACCCCGGAGCGCGATGGCGCGCTGTCGCAGATCGGAGTAGTGGCGCGCTTTGGAGCGTGATGGCGCGAGTCGGAGCGAAGTGGCTTACCCCGGAACGCGATGGCGCGCTGTCGCAGATTAGCGCAGTGGCGCGCCTCGGAGCGTGATGTCGCGAGTCGGAACGCAGTGGCTCACCCTGGAGCGCGACGGCGCGCTGTCGCAGTTCGGCACAGTGGTGCGCTTCGGAGCGTGATGGCGCGAGTCGGAGCGCAGTGGCTCACCCCGGAGCGCGATGGCGCTGTCGCAGACTCGCAGATCGGCGCAGTGGGGCGCCTCGGAGCGCAATGGGGCGAGTCGGAGCACAGTGGCTCACCCCGGAGCACGATGGCGCACCGTCGCGGTTTGGCGCACCGATGCGGGTCGGAGCGCAGTGGCGCAAGTTGTAGCGCAGTTGCGCACAAAGGAGCACGATGGAACACTGTTGCGAGTAGGCGCACCGGGGCGGAACGGAGCGCAATGGTGCTAGTCGGAGCGCAGTGGCGCACTATGGAGCGCGATGGAACACTGTCGCGAGTAGGCGCATCGGGGCGGAACGGGGCGCAATGGCGCTAGTCAGAGCGCAGTGGTGCACTATGGAGCGCGATGGAACACTGTCGCGAGTAGGCGCACCGGCGCGGAATGGAGCGTAATGGCGCGTCTCGGAGCGCAGTGGCGCACTGTCGCAAAAGGGCGCAACTTTTTGGGAGCTACCAGTGGACGCGACCGCTCTGCTCCACTGATGACGCTCCACTTTTGGCCAAGTAATAAGAATTTAGGGCTCTCAATTTTATTTTGACTTCTACAACAGTAAAGCTACGAGGCCATGTTTGGTATCGTTTTCGTATAAATTCGCAGTACCAAATTTAGTTAAGGTATCACATTGACACCATTCCGAAGTAAAAACATATAAACTTATTAAAATACTTTCTTTTAAACTCCTCTTCACGCTTAAACTGCTGAACAGTTTTAATTTAAATTTGGTACACATATATTTTGAGTCCCGAGACAGGATATAATAAGTTATCTCAAAAATCATCCTTTAAAGGTGTGAAATGAGGTGTAGGGGGGCATTCAGAATTGACTTCTTGAAGTTAATACTGTTTAAGTTTAGGTTTGAAGTCATGTTTTTTCATCATTTTTAACTAAATCAAAGATGTAGACCATCCCAAATTTCATATAAATCGGTTCAGCGGTTATTGATTTCCCGTACAAATTTCCACGCCACTTTTCACACCTTCAAAAGATGATTTTGGTTATAAGATCTATCCAATGTCCTGTTCCGGGACGCAAACTATTTCTATACCAAATTTCAACGAAATCGGTTCAGCGGTTAAGCGTCAAGAAGAGTTTCAAAAAAACCGGCCAAGTGCGAGTCGGACTCGCGTATTAAGGGTTCCGTACATTAAGTCCGACTCGCGCTTGACTGCACATTTCTAATAGGTTTTCCTGTCATCTATAGGTAAAGAACTATTTTGTGTATTCAGACGGACATACATACAGACGCACGAGTGATCCTATAAGGGTTCCGTTTTTTCCTTTTGAGGTACGGAACCCTAAAAAGATTTATTTTTATTTTGTGGAATGGTGTCAATGTCAGATTTATACGAAAACGATACCAAACACGGCCTAGCACCTTCACTGATATAGATATATCAAGATAAAATTGAGAGCCCTAAATAAACTTTCAAGAGCGGATATCTCAAAAACTATTCAACATATCGAAAAAATTGACTGAATAAACTTGTAACAAATTAAATTAACTTTCATTTTGTATAAGTGGCCATGTCGCTGAGATGCATAGTTTCCGAGATATAATCGAAAAACGGGAAAATGGGACCTTCAAAGCCCCCTCTCTCCCCCCCGCTCAAGGGCTACGGCCGGGGACTTTTGATATGTTCACCTCCTAACTTGTCAAACCGAGTTACGGAGTCAAAAATTGTGTTCCGAGCATTTCCCTCTACAACTTTTGGAGCATTCGTTGCCTGACCTAAGTAGCTTATTGAATTTCTTTAAAAACTTTTCTGTAAAAGGTTGACGGGTGTTGGGTGTTTATATGGTTTCGGTCGATTATTATCATTTGCATTGCCCATGATGACTTACTAGAATTACGAGCACACGAGACACTAATAGTAGTTTGACAAACCTTGGTTTTCAAGAGGTATTTTATATTGACATTTGCTGTCACAAATTTGCTGTCAGATTTAGTCGCAAACCGCACGCAAAGTGCACACAAATGTGTCGACACCTTGTTACGGAAAAGTGTAGACACGGCGACGACACTTTGTTTCGAAACAATTCTAGACACATTGTGTGGACTCTGTTACGACACATCTGACATTTAGTTACCACTTTGTGATTCTGCGACTGGAATGGTTATATGGGAGGCGTCTTACGTGTCATTTTCTATGACGAAGCGCCGGAAGGTCCGGCCCGGGCACGGCCCGGTCTAGCGTGAGTCATCCTTTACGCTTAAAGATAATTTTATTGAAGTGTGCAAAAGGTAAAGCCATCACGTATCGTATTTACATTTCGTGAGTAGTTTTTTTTTATTCAGAGTCACCGTAGCCTATGGACGCCAGACTCCTGTATAACTAATTATCTTATCTTTATGGCTCTTTACTTTGTTATTTTCTAGTATCAAAACTATAATTCCTACTACTTACACAAAGTGTGTGACCAGCCCAAGATTTTTTGAATTTCCTGCCAAAAAATTGTGTAATATTTCAGTAGCCAGAATCTACCTTGGAAACTCTATAAATAGGTGGGGGACCACTGTCAAAACATTTCCAAGAAACACGTAAACAATGTCCGCAAAAAGGCCGCAGAACCTTGAAACTCAAACTTTGGCATTCTTCATGTTAACACTCGGGGCTAAGTGGGAAGTTTCCCAAACTTTTAACGTCCTAGTTGTGTTTGTTTTTAGAATGTGTGGAGTATTATTATGACTTTGTTCCTTAATGTAAGTGGTGAAGTTTTTTGCAGTTTCTAAAACTTTGCAGGTAAAAAAGCTTTTGGTGTAATTACTTATATAAAGCACGAAATGCAGGAAGTAAGTGGGTCTTAGTGGTTTTCATAGAATAAAGAAATGCTTTTTGCTATAGCAAGCAACAAAACGCCAAGGGTATTAGACAAAGCGCTAAAAAAGAAGTACATCTCTATTTAGAAATGTTAACATACAAATTAAACATCTCCAATTGATAATTAAACTATAAAACGTAGGTTTTAGGACTTAGGTTACTCAGGACTAGGTTTCTTAATCTTAAAATAAAATACTAAAAAATATCTTGCGACATGGTGCCGTAGATGTTGTCAGCATTTGCGCGTACCTATCAAAATAAATTTAGATTTAATTAAAATAACAAGTAAGATGAGCGTTTGCGTCAAATAAATTTTAAAAGGCTTTATCTCGGAAACTACTAGATCTACAGAAACCATTTTTTAGTCTCTTATTGTAGCAAATTTAAACTACTTTTAAAACCTCTTGAGAATGTACTATCAAAAACTACTCCTTTAGGGTTTTAATCGTCCCTATATTAGAAAAATCCAAAGTTTACGCGTTTTTTGTTTGATAACGTTCGGCGCCCGAGGTCACAAACTTGGATTATTCACTGGGCCAACATCATAAATAAGTCTGCAAAAAATCAGAACTACCGGATTTGACGCTAAAGAGCCCAGTTACAAAATTCGTCAAAATTACTGGATTAATAAGAGGTCCAGTTCAACTCAGAAAATGTGACAGCACAAGTACTGACTTTCAGGCTAATTCGAACAGTGTACGCGCGATACCATCATTCATAGTCCGGTGGCCGGCTGCATGAAACAAACCTCATCAAAAAATAGAATATACCTACCCTGTAGAGGTACCTGACATTTAGTAGCTTCCAACGCACTTGGTCGGCCTAGGCTTAACCTGGCAGATTTTGTACAAATGGCAAAAACGTTGGACAAAAATTCATCAAAAAAAACCTCATCGAAAAATAGAATGAAACTTGTATGGTAGGATACCTGACCTTGAGGACAGTAAAAAAAAATTGGTCGGCCTCACCTTAGCCTGGCAGTTTTTGCAGTCCGACCAGATTTATTGGGTCACGTGAGAGCTACAATTTACCTCATCGAAAAATAGAATGAAACAAATGGATTATAATAGCTAAAATAAGCCTGTTGACGTATGTCTTGGTCGGCCTCACCTTAACCTGGCAGTTTTTGCAGTCCGACCAAATTTATAAAAAAATCATCAAAAATTTTTTATCGAAAAATCGTAAGAAACTGGTATGGTACGATGGTTGCCTTTGAGGACAGTAAAAAAAAAGTGGTCGGCCAAATCCTGTGTTGGCAGGTTCCTGTGTCCGACCAATTTTGTGGTACCACGTGAGAGCTACAATTTTACCTCATCGAAAAATAGAATGAAACAAACGGATTATAATAGCTAAAATAAGCCTGTTGACGTATGTCTTAGTCGGCCTCACCTTAACCTGGCAGTTTTTGCAGTCCGACCAAATTTATAAAAAAAACATCAAAATTTTTTTATCGAAAAATCGTATGAAACTTGTATGGTACGATAGCTGCCTTTGAGGACAGTAAAAAAAAAGTGGTTGGCCAAATCCTGTGTTGGCAGGTTCCTGTGTCCGACCAATTTTGTGGTACAGTCGCCATCAGATATATCGGAGCGGCCAAGGTGCTCACAAATATCGGAACACGCCTCTATTGTCAGGGCGTTAGAGCGCGTGTTCAGATATTGTGAACACCTTGGCCGCTCCGATATATCTGATGGCGACTGTACCACGTGAGAGCTACAATTTACCTCATCGAAAAATAGAATGAAACAAACGGATTATAATAGCTAAAATAAGCCTGTTGACGTATGTCTTGGTCAGCCTCACCTTAACCTGGCAGTTTTTGCAGTCCGACCAAATTTATACAAAAATCATAAAAATTTTTTTATCGCAAAATCGTATGAAACTTTTATGGTACAATGGCTGCCTTTGAGGACAGTAAAAAAAAAGTGGTCGGCCAAATCCTGTGTTGGCAGGTTCCTGTGTCCGACCAATTTTGTGGTACCACGTGAGAGCTACAATTTACCTCATCGAAAAATAGAATGAAACAAACGGATTATAATAGCTAAAATAAGTCTGTTGACGTATGTCTTGGTCGGCCTCACCTTAGCCAGGCAGTTTTTGCAGTCCGACCACATTTGTAAGGAATAATAATTTCTATATTGAAAATATGGTTTCTTTGCAGCTTGAACTTAACTTAATAATGCTAACTGAAAAAAGTCATAAGTAAATGAGTCCATGGAGGTCTTAGAGGGCTTTAAAAAAAAAGAAAACATTCAGTTCAAATTTTATTCATAAATCTATCTAATATCTAAATAACGTTTTCTAACTACTGACGTGGTTTCAGAGTAACACTTACGTTGAGATGATGTCTCACAGATGTCAAAAATAAAAAGGTTTTCTTCGATTTTTGACAAGTTTTGAATCGTATATCCTACTTTTCCACTACAGATAGAATGAGGAGGCATAACTGACATTTTATCACGCCAGGTGGCGCCTCCATAGTGGAGTTGCTGTCACTGTCAAATCACATACATTGTTTCCAATAAATTGTAAACATTCTCCTTTTTTAACCGACTTCCAAATCCCAAAGGAGGAGGTTATCAATTCGGTTGTATGTTTTTTTTCTCCACAATACTGCAAGTGTGCGACAAATTGTGGAAATATACCTATAGGATCTCCCTTTTTTCCCAAGGACCCGATATGCATAAATCGGTGAGAAAAAGCTTTGAGTACCAAAAACTAAGGCAAATGACAAAGACCGTTTGTGTAGGCTGCATTTTAAGGAAGATAAATATTTTGGAAAGAGTAAATACACAGGTAAGCTAAGTTTTAAAGAAGTAGTACATAATTTAGGGCATAATGGCTTGGCCACACATGCTGTATTCCATACGCATCATGACTTTGTGTACCTATCTGATGGGCGGGCGTATATGAAACGCCTTCTTGTACATGCAGGTGATCCAGGTATACACCAAAGCTTAGTTTTCAATCGAACACTTGTAATATAAGAGGAAAAACTGCACGTGAGCCTTCCAAAATTTTAATAAACGGTAAAATACACAAGATAACCTCACATATATTAAGTGATTATCTTTGCATCAAATCAGCCTTTTTTCCATCAACTGTAGCAATTCTCCTTCGAAGCTCGGTTTGTAGAAAAGAAATTCCCACCTTTTACCAGTGGTAACTACTGGGAATAAAAATTCCCAGTAGGTACCACCAAACCGAGTTGGTGGTAACTACTACGAATTTTTTTTCCCAGTAGTTGCCAGTGGTAAAAGGTGGGAAAATAATTCCCAGTAGTTACCACTGATAAGAACTTGGTGGTAACTAGTGGGAATAACCCTTTTATTGTTAATAATTACTGTTAATCATAATCATCTTCGGAGTCGAAGTCTGACGTGGCTGTCACGTGGTACCACAAATTTGGTCGGACTGCAAAAACTGCCAGGCTACGGTGAGGCCGACCAAGCCATACATCAACAGGTTTATTTTAGGTATTATAATCCGTTTGTTACATTCTATTTTTCGATGAGGTAAATTGTAGCTCTCACGTGGTACCACAAAATTGGTCGGACACTGGAACCTGCCATCACAGGATTTGGCCGACCACTTTTTTTTTACTGTCCTCAAAGGCAGCTATCGTACCATACAAGTTTCATACGATTTTTCGATAAAAAAAAATTTGATGATATTTTTATAAATTTGGTCGGACTGCAAAAACTGCCAGGTTAAGGTGAGGCCGACCAAGACATACGTCAACAGGCTTATTTTAGCTATTATAATCAGTTTGTTTCATTCTATTTTTCGATGAGGTAAAATTGTAGCTCTCACGTGGTACCACAAAATTGGTCGGACACAGGAACCTGCCAACACAGGATTTGGCCGACCACTTTTTTTTTACTGTCCTCAAAGGCAGCCATCGTACCATACCAGTTTCATACGATTTTTCGATAAAAAATTTTTGATGATTTTTTTATAAATTTGGTCGGACTGCAAAAACTGCCAGGTTAAGGTGAGGCCGACCAAGACATACGTCAACAGGCTTATTTTAGCTATTATAATCCGTTTGTTTCATTCTATTTTTCGATGAGGTAAATTGTAGCTCTCACGTGACCCAATAAATCTGGTCGGACTGCAAAAACTGCCAGGCTAAGGTGAGGCCGACCACTTTTTTTTTACTGTCCTCAAGGTCAGGTATACTACCATACAAGTTTCATTCTATTTTTCGATGAGGTTTTTTTTGATGAATTTTTGTCCAACGTTTTTGCCATTTGTACAAAATCTGCCAGGTTAAGCCTAGGCCGACCAAGTGCGTTGGAAGCTACTAAATGTCAGGTACCTCTACAGGGTAGGTATATTCTATTTTTTGATGAGGTTTGTTTCATGCAGCCGGCCACCGGACTATCAGATATCATTCTGATGTAGGTATCTGAATGATGACATCGCGCTGTTCATAATTCCATACAAAAATAGACATAACGCAAACGCGTCACGCTATCAAATAAAATTTACACTAGGTAAAGAGAATTTTAAATAGAGGCAGATTATCAAAGTAAATTATGTAGCCACAGTAAAATTACTTCATTTAAATATTGAAATAAACACCCTCTACTCGACAGTAGGCCAAAGGTATGGTGCAATTTATTCGAACGATGGCGCCATAACCTTTGGCCTACTGTCGAGTAGATGGTGTTAATTTCAATATTTAACAAATTAACACATTATTACGGTGAAAGAATAAGGATCATAGTCAAATGGCGTTCTAACAGTTTTAATTTTTTGTCGAAAGATGGCAGTAAATGTACTGTGGCTGCATAATTTACCATGACAGTAATTCTCTATACACTCTATTCTCTTTGCACTAGGTGTTCAGAGTGCAACACTGACTTTAAACAAGTAAATTCACAAACTAAAGCGTCATACATCAAAAAACATGTAAGTAAATGTACAAAAAACTAACATCACATTACCTACCCTTATCAGGCAGATAGGAGAATTTACGTTCTGTTTCGGCCTTTTGTTTCACATTACCTGGGAATTGCTTTTGCTTACCGACATATGCCTCATGTGCCTCAAACAACTTTTTAAATGTCATTCCAAACTATGTACAGCCAGCAGTAGAAGTTGCTAAGCGGGCCAGGTGTTTAAAATGATCTTGACGCGACTTTATTGTTAAGAGAATAAGAGCGCGTCAAGGTAATTTTGAACACCTCGCCCGCTTAGCAATTTCTGCTGTTGACTGTTATTCCTTTGGTCAACAGCTACTTAAATGTCAGTAAACTACTTCCTTTGGTCAAAGCTAGTTTTCACAATCTCGGTAAAACTAGTATGCATTTTGCAAATGGGTAAAACGTGTTTGTCTGCTCAAAATTAGACTTAGTCGTTCAAAAGACTCACCAGTTATGAAACTAGATATTTGGTAACGTAAACTCAGGTAACTAATATAGACCTATACTACACCTATTAACGCTAAAAACTGTTTTTAACTTTGAAATCTCTCGAGCCTTTTTGATTTGTACTCGTTTATTTTGGAGCTTAGATAATATACAGGATGGCCAAAAAATAAGTGCATTCCCGTTGCCAGGGAGGTTTTGGGATTACACTGAGCAACTTTTACTATGGAACCAACCCCGAACCGCGAAAAAATTTGGCAGTTTCATACATTTTGGCTGGTCCATTTTCTATGGGAGTGTAAAATATATTTTCGCGATTTTGGCGTTGGTTCCATAGTAAAAGTTGCTCAGCATAATCCAAAAACCTCCCTGGCCGTTGGAAGTTTGAATTTGGGATTTATCTGTGGTCGTATCCGACATTCGATATCCGGGTCATTCTCCAGATTTGTGCCTGCGTCTAAACTCCGTCAAACCATACTAAAGATCTGCGCACAACGGCTGCGTGTGCGTAGACGTGCACGTGCACGTGCGCCTTGTAATATACATATCATTATGAGAGACGGCACACCGCTTGCGTGACGTGTGCGTGCACGGCTCCAACATTTTAGAGCACGCGCACGTGCACGTCTACACACATGCGGCCGGTGTGCTCTGGCCTTTATGTCTGAAAAGTTTGACGGATTTGAGAAAGACCGCAGTCATAAGTGTCATAACATTTTAGAGCGACCATTCTATCGGACAATATGATTAGATTAGATTAGATATATTTATTTCTTAAAGAAAAAGACACAGTATTTTACACAAAACATAAAACAAAGTGCTAGTGGCAGCCTTAGCGATAGGTACACCTTCTGTCCTTAGGCGAGTCACAATGAGTCGGGAGTTCGATAGCCCCATGGTATAATAATATACTCCGCCTGGTACTCTATTCCGAGATTCGCATATGACCTAACTGACACGGGCCTACGTCATCATGCTGTTTACAGGTTCTCAAACTTTAAAATGTGGGAGAATTTTAACCAACGGTGAAAATTATTTTAACGGCATTAATTTTAAGTTATTCATGTAGAAACATAGTAAAATAAAACAAATCTAATGTATTAAATTAAACTTTATTTATCTATACAAGACAAACGTTTGAAAAACTAATTCACAGTTACACATTAATTACCAAGCTTACGGCGTGAAAAGTTTGGAAAACACTGCGACTGCTGACACTGAGCGAGAAGGAAATAACAATTAACACGCGTTCGACAAGGATGACGGTCAGGGCATGAAGTTATCTAGATCCGAATTGTCAAATGTGACAGCGCTATCCTGTGTTGCCAGTAATGTAAACAGAATTACCCGAACGTCTGAAATTTCTGTCGTGAATCGGAAGATATTGCTAACGAATAATTAAAAATGACGTGTTATTGTAAAAGTTAAGATAAAATACATATAAATGAAAATTATAAAATTATAAAGAAATATTTTAACTTATTAACCATAGGTATAATGTACCCATGTAACATGTTATGTTGAAATAAAGTGGCAATGTTATTGTGACGTAGGCCCGTGTCACTCTGGGAATAGAAGACCATTGTAACGTAGACATTTTCTTAAATTTTAAATTGATATTTTTGGGTTGAATTCCTTTTCTTATTTCGATGATTTTAACAATATCCCAAACTAACTCGATTGGTTGCACTTATTTGCATAATCTGTTGCATTCAGATGCACCTCTTTATGCTTATCTGTTGTCGGGGTTGTCATACGAGTAAAAATAATTAAAACTTGAGATATTTAGGTTGTCACTCCAGGAAAACTTTGTATGATTTAGATATGTTTTTTTAGGTAAGAGAGAATTTAGATGTTAAATAAAACATAGGAATTACAGACTCCAAAAAGGGGGCTCTGAAATGAAACTTTATTAGATTTATTGATAAAATATATTTCTTAGGCTCAGGAGTGAATTGTTAAATAAATCAGTCAGAATTTTCGTAGGATTTGTGTCTTCAAGGGATTGGCACCCTACTTTTGTTTTGGCCTTTGGTACTCAACATATGAGGAGGTCATTTTGGGATGACATGCACTTTTGATGTGTGGACCCCTCCGGGGACGCACGCTCGCATGAGTACTATTTGTGGTGAGACCACACATTCGCCATGTTGGTCGAAATGCTGGAAGCAGCTCGAGTCCTTCGGTGTGCTCCACTGAGTAAGTACAAATGGAATTTAGGTGTGATCAACTCCACAATGGCGCGAAACGTTGTGGGTTCGTCCTTAACCAGGTTTTTGGTTCTTTACAGAGTTGACTCCTGCTCGAGGGTTGGGAGTGCTCCGCCAGAAGTCCTAACAGCTTCCAGTGCGGTGAGCTAAATTTCCAATTGTTTCATATTTTCTTTAGCGGCCATTAAGGCGTCGGCTAATGTATCCATTTCTCGGTTTACAGGAGCCGGGAGCTTGTGAAATTTTTTTTGGAAGAGCTTGTAAATTTTTTGGAAGAGCTTTCGTATTCTTTTGAAATGCATTTGAAGATGTTTAGAAGTTGTAAAATGAGGCTGTGGGATCTGTACCACGCCATCTGCAGCGGCCGGCTCCAACCAGGTTAGCGGCCAGCTTCCCGGGGAAAGGCGAGTTCGCTCCCCGCTGCTGCAGTTCCAGCAGCAGTTTTTGAGGTCGGTCTGTTGCATAACTTTTGAGTGGCATCCGCCACCAACTACAAATTTAAAATGGTTAATTATAATTTAATTTTATTCAGTTTGAAGTTTTGAAAGTTCTGGTGCATAAAACTTAGGTATTTCGAAATTTAGTTTTTTAGTTTTTAATTAATGGGTGTAATCCCTTATAACTAGAACCTGTGAAGCGACCCAGCTTACCACTGAGCATTTAACAGTAAATGATTAGATTAATAAAGTTTGTTAGATATAAATTTGTTTAATTGTTTCTCCTCCTAGCTTTCCTGCAGCAAGGTTTCCGTTTAGTCTATTTAATTTAATTTTGATTTAATTTTATTTTGTTAACATGGCTGTTTCCATTTTCCACAAGCCGGAGCTTTTCATTTATTATTTTACCCCCTTTCAAAACAGCCGTGTTACAATGGCGCCCAAGGATTTTCATGTTTTTAAATAATTACTTGCTGGAGGAAAAGCCTAGATGTTTTTTATGCACCAGAAAATCATTTTGTTTAACTCACCTTTTGTAGAGTATTTTGTTACATTGCAAAGATGTTTTAGGTATTGCATACCACATTTTGGGCATTTGCCTACATTTCTGTTGAATTTTGTGCACATTTACATGTAATTATTTCTGAAAAAGATTGAACTTTGTATGACACATTTTGAGGTTATAAAATTTTGCTGACTTGACAGATGTCAAAGCACATGTTGCATTTTTAGTCAATTTGGATACTATTTTGAAGTTTTGACACTAGTATTTCGTTTGGTTTCACATCTAACATTTTAATTTCAATTAAAAATAAAGATGTTGTATTTTATAACATAAAAAAAGAGAACACAATTTTGCCACTTGGGATCACATGTAATATTTGTATTTAGTTTAGAATTTCATATTTTAAGAGAAAGATTTGTGAATTTTAATAGAAACTTGTCACTTTATTATTTTTATATGTTTGCTGGAACTGCACTTTTTTCAATAGTTTGTATATAAATTTTGTAACTTTTTACACAGAGATTTGTTTTGTACGGTTAAGCCTAAAGGCATAGTAATTTCACCACATACCAAGTATTGTTAAGGAAAACAATAGTTAACACAATTAACATAATTTAATTTCATTTTATTACACAGCACATTTGTTGTAAACATGAAGCACCAGAAATTTCAATGCAGTAGCATATTTAGTATATTAAAGTTGAAACGCAACACTCAATTTCACAGCTTATTGATAATAATTTATTTAGGAAGGTCAATGCCAATCAGGAGCTTATCCTAGGTCCAAGCAGCTGTGGAAGCGGTGTCGGCATTTTGTTTTTCAGAGCTCTCCGCATAGCCGCAGGGGAACCAGTTTATTATAGAAGCATGGTCTGGCAGTAGTGTCCGGCAAGCTTCTTGTGGTGCTTCATAGTGATTTAAACTTCTGAAAGATTGAAGATATTCTTCTTTGGCGTGCTAGCGCATTCAGTTCCAGAACAATTGACATCATTTAATTTTCAAAATTAGCAATTCCTGTGATCCGGCTGTCCAGTTGCAGAAATGGCTGGATGTTTTTTGTTTTAGTAGTGGTAATATATCCAAAGTCAGCACGGTTTTGATGTAATCTGTAACAATTTCACTTAAATTTTGAGGTATGCAATACATTTTTGGTTAGTTTATTTCATTTGGCTTTGCAATGACATTTAGCGTTTATTTTGAAGGGAGAGGGATAATCGTGTGAAATAAGATGACTCCTGATCTCATAATTTAGTGTTTTACCTGTATTTTTGGTAGTTTTCGATTAACTCTGAGTCGAGTTTTGAGTCGCTGAAATCGACATTTATTTAGCGGTTTCGAGTTTTTAATGGTACTCCACACAACTTACGACTTGTGTTTCATATTAAATGGTAATTTTCCAAATATAGAATGGTATTTACAACCAAAATTTTACTCTTGTGATTTAGTTTAAAGTGCAAAGTAATTTTTTTTAAAGCATAAAATTGTTTTTTTTAAACACAGAGACGTCACTAGGGTGCGTTCGGAAACGCGTAATTTTTAGTAATGTTTTCTTTATTTCGTAACGAGTTCGGCGTTTAAAAAAACGCTCGTTTTTTTTTAAAATGTGATTTTGAAATTTGTTTGAATATTGATATTTATTTAGTTAAATACAATATAGTTATTTTGGTTTAGAACGTTACGAGATTTGGTTTTAGTCAGGTTTTAGTACTCAAATTTAATGAGATAAATTAATTTGAAGTAGTTTTTTTTAAATCGGCCAAGATTTTAGTTTAAAATTTCGTTTTGAGATTTGGCGGGAATTTCGAATAAGGCTCGTGGCATGTTTTGGATTTTGACACAAGTTTTTGGTAGGTTTTCAATGAGGTGGTATTTTCCAAGGCCTCGCCTACACAAGAACGTTTAGTTTCACGGTTGTCTCGTTTGGAGTGTTGGGTATTATGGTAAAATATCCAATCACGACTTTATGCACGGTACGTGGTGAACAGCACTGACTGTATTCTCTACTAATTTTGTTTGGGGATGGAAGAACGGGATTTGAAATGCGTGAAGTATGGTAGGGGCGACAGATGAGATATGAAAGGTATGGTGAAGTGTGTGAAGTATATTTGGGGCGAAACAACTTGCTCACTTTTTTAAGGTCAGAGCGAGTCCTTAACATGGCAAATTTGGATTTCGGTAGTAGGTTTCCAGTGCTTACCACACTCGAGCACGGATTTGTGCAATTTTGCGTATTTGTGGCTACGCTTTTGGTCGGTTTGGGGTTCATACCCAGCAGTTACCATTTTTGAGGGGCTGTTTTAAATTGGGTTCTTGCTTTTTTGGACATATCGACCGCGGTACCCCTTTTGGTTTGGTACCTCTTTTTATCGTGTTGACGATCCAATGTGCCATTTTTGAAGGCGTTGGAACGGCACACGGTGTCTCCGCCACTTTTTTTACGCCTGCTACCGCAATGCAAGTCAGCTAAATGGTTGAAGTTTTTTAGGTTTAGTGTGGTTTGAGAGTTTTGGGGAGTTATCCTTGGACGCACGATCCCTCGTCTTGTACCAGTCGTCGTGCCGCCAAGGACGACAAACCACTCACCTGCTATGTTATGTACCTAGTTTTGTTTAAGTATACCATATTTTCATATTTTTTGGTATGGTTTTTTTTGATTCCGGAGAGTTGGGGGGGACAGGTGTACCTCACCAACTCAAAGGGCCGTTTTGGATTTTTAGGGTTGTTTGATGATTGTTGTCTACCTGAAGGGTTGGGACAAACCTTAGTGTCCTCAACCGGTAGGGTTGCAACAAAGGTTTTCATTGAAGGCTTATGGTTAGTGGACTATAGGTTTAGTGGACTATAAGTTTCATTTCGCCCGGTCTAGCTGAGTTTTTTGAGGAATGCTGAACATCGGTCCTGGCGGTTGGTTTTGGCTTTCTCAGCACAACAAGCTTTTATCGCGTTGTACTGGGAAGGCCAACAGTTTGTTTACGGGTTGGAAGGATAGACGGAGGTTTTTTTCTATGTGCAGCGCAGTTGGCCGCATAGTTTTTTTTTCACCTTCCGTGGTGTTGACGTGGGTTCGAGATGTTATTTAGATTTTTTTGTTCGGTCAGAACAGCAGTTTGTTTAGATTGATTAACGTTTGTATGATTTCACTTTTAGATTTTGGGTAGTTTGTTTGAGCATTTTTGGTAAGTTTGAATCTCGAAGTTGCGTCAGACCTTTTGTTGAGATTCTAGGTTTTCTAGATCAGTTTTTTGAGTGGATTAGTTTTCTGGCTCTCATTTTGTGTTAGTGGTGCAAGCCGCTGAGGACAGCGAGCGGTTCACCTACGTTGAACCTTAAAATCGGGGAGGGGGGTATTGTAACGTAGACATTTTCTTAAATTTTAAATTGATATTTTTGGGTTGAATTCCTTTTCTTATTTCGATGATTTTAACAATATCCCAAACTAACTCGATTGGTTGCACTTATTTGCATAATCTGTTGCATTCAGATGCACCTCTTTATGCTTATCTGTTGTCGGGGTTGTCATACGAGTAAAAATAATTAAAACTTGAGATATTTAGGTTGTCACTCCAGGAAAACTTTGTATGATTTAGATATGTTTTTTTAGGTAAGAGAGAATTTAGATGTTAAATAAAACATAGGAATTACAGACTCCAAAAAGGGGGCTCTGAAATGAAACTTTATTAGATTTATTGATAAAATATATTTCTTAGGCTCAGGAGTGAATTGTTAAATAAATCAGTCAGAATTTTCGTAGGATTTGTGTCTTCAAGGGATTGGCACCCTACTTTTGTTTTGGCCTTTGGTACTCAACATATGAGGAGGTCATTTTGGGATGACATGCACTTTTGATGTGTGGACCCCTCCGGGGACGCACGCTCGCATGAGTACTATTTGTGGTGAGACCACACATTCGCCATGTTGGTCGAAATGCTGGAAGCAGCTCGAGTCCTTCGGTGTGCTCCACTGAGTAAGTACAAATGGAATTTAGGTGTGATCAACTCCACAATGGCGCGAAACGTTGTGGGTTCGTCCTTAACCAGGTTTTTGGTTCTTTACAGAGTTGACTCCTGCTCGAGGGTTGGGAGTGCTCCGCCAGAAGTCCTAACAGCTTCCAGTGCGGTGAGCTAAATTTCCAATTGTTTCATATTTTCTTTAGCGGCCATTAAGGCGTCGGCTAATGTATCCATTTCTCGGTTTACAGGAGCCGGGAGCTTGTGAAATTTTTTTTGGAAGAGCTTGTAAATTTTTTGGAAGAGCTTTCGTATTCTTTTGAAATGCATTTGAAGATGTTTAGAAGTTGTAAAATGAGGCTGTGGGATCTGTACCACGCCATCTGCAGCGGCCGGCTCCAACCAGGTTAGCGGCCAGCTTCCCGGGGAAAGGCGAGTTCGCTCCCCGCTGCTGCAGTTCCAGCAGCAGTTTTTGAGGTCGGTCTGTTGCATAACTTTTGAGTGGCATCCGCCACCAACTACAAATTTAAAATGGTTAATTATAATTTAATTTTATTCAGTTTGAAGTTTTGAAAGTTCTGGTGCATAAAACTTAGGTATTTCGAAATTTAGTTTTTTAGTTTTTAATTAATGGGTGTAATCCCTTATAACTAGAACCTGTGAAGCGACCCAGCTTACCACTGAGCATTTAACAGTAAATGATTAGATTAATAAAGTTTGTTAGATATAAATTTGTTTAATTGTTTCTCCTCCTAGCTTTCCTGCAGCAAGGTTTCCGTTTAGTCTATTTAATTTAATTTTGATTTAATTTTATTTTGTTAACATGGCTGTTTCCATTTTCCACAAGCCGGAGCTTTTCATTTATTATTTTACCCCCTTTCAAAACAGCCGTGTTACACCATGTTTTATTAGACCATGGATAGCCCACTTGCAGTCTTCTCCCTGACCTCCCTAGGTTTAGCTAGTGCCTTGGCGATAGGTTCCCGACTGTCCCTTGGCAATTTGCATCGGTAGCAGGCGTGCTCAACCTTGCCGTCTGTTATTCGATATTACGTAGATAGGAAGTAACCAGTTTTGTATGAACCCATAAATGTATGCACCTATATGTATAAGTTTTCATAGTCAATAAAAGTATCGTTGACATTGGCGTTTGAGTGAAACTCCCACCTACCCTACAATTCTGAATTATGAAAACCCTCTGAGGCGATGCACTTGCTGGCTTTAGCAACGACGCTTCAGGTAAATGAATGCAAATTGTTGGAAGCACTCGGGAGGGGCACTTTGGGCCTCTGCGTAAACTTGGCAATGGGCGTCGTTTTAGGTGGGTAATGAAGGTGCATTATGATCTAGCCCCTGTCCGTGACTTCGTCTACGAAGGCGTGAAAATGTAGGAAGCTAATACCTATGCGATAATATTATAAATGCGAAAGTAACTCTGTCTGTCTGTCTGTTTCGCTTACACTTCATTCACTTTTAAACCGCTGAACCCATTTTACTGAACCTGAAGCGCAATCAGTATATTTTTTTTTTTTATTAAATTTTGAAAAAAAAAAATTGGAGCAAGGTAGGCATAATTTACGGTACATTATAATCATCCTAATTATATTATCATTGTACCTATATATTTTTTTTATTTTCGCAATTTTCAACTGTACCTATATTATGTATAACACTTGAAAAATTTCCCGACTTAAAAAAATATCATAATCTCCCTTAATTAGTATGCAAATTGCTGAAGCACGAAATGCTAACAACGAAATCTGGCCACTCATTCACTCATTTTAATGACCAGATATACAGGCGAGCCCAAAACGCACCCTAAAATCAAAGTGCAAATTATGATAATTAACATGAAATTTATTCAGCGAACGCAAACGAGAACATCAGTCGTATTCGACCTTTCTAATTGGTATCCCACAACATGGCTTTTATTAAAATAAAAAAAATACAGTTTCAATAATAAACTTAATTTTCTATATGTATTTGCAGAAGATGGCCAGCTTCATGGTCTATGTAAAGAATTAATTATGAAAAATACGAGGAATTACTTTCTAGTTCTACACACATCAGGATATCAATTTTTTTACGTCAGCATTATTTACTTTTGGGTACTTAATTTCTGCGTGATCGAATCAGAAATGAGGAGATCCGTAGACGAACTAATGTCACCGACATAGCCCACCGGATTAGCAAGCTGAAGTGGCAATGGGCGGGCCACATTGCACGCAGAGAAGATGGCCGATGGGGTCGAAAAGTGCTCGAGTGGAGACCAAGGACTAGCAAGCGCAGCGTAGGACGTCCACCCACAAGATGGACAGACGACCTTGTTAAGGTCGCCGGAGGACGCTGGATGCGGGTCGCTTCCAACCGGTACGAATGGAGGTCCAAGGGGGAGGTCTATGTTCAGCAGTGGACGTCTTATGGCTGAGATGATGATGACTTAATTTCAAACCTCACCATTTCACTTGAGACTGCGTTACCTTCTTTGCAATATTAAGGAAGAGATACAAGCGAATGTTCAGAATCTATTTTCTCCATTTTTGTATAGCTGCATACCAACTAAAAAAAAATCAAGCTATTAAAAAACAAAGTCGAACATTGCACTGTGCCGTGAAATGAGCACTCGGTGTAATACAAGCGTATGCCGATGTTTAGAGCTGCCGATATTATCGCTGGCTTCCAGTTAATGGTGTCTGATTAGGTACTTTAAGGGGTAAAAGCTTCAGAGGTGTAACAATAGGAGTTTTTAAAATATTTTTTATATAACTGTGGCGAGAGTGTCCAAAGCCTCAAAAGCAACTTTAATCACGATCGTATAAAATTGTCTTCAAATCTCTATCCTTATGGGAAAATGCGTTTACGTGTCTCGTATTTAGGGGACCGAGACGGGTATGACGAACTATAGAGCGAAGACGCCCCGACGGTCGGCTAATTCGTCACAATATTTATTTTAACCGCCTTTGTTGACGGAGCGATACTGGATCGCGGTAAGCATTCAACTGCGACGCTCGCTCCAGCGAACGGGCAGGGTAGTCCTCAGATGGATCGCATAACCTATAATGCTACGTCTACCCTCTTTAATAAAGGAGCTAAAGGAGGTTGAATTAGCTTTCCCTTCTTCCTATACCCATGAAAAAAACTCCATGGGATAAGTTTTTAGTGCCTCAGCGCATACAGAGATGAGAAAATTAAATAAAACAGAAAAGACATAGGAAGAAGAAAGTGTCATGAAATAGTCCCACATCATGCTGGCGACTTCCATCCAGTGAAACAATCACTGCAGGTAACAAAACTAATCAATTAAAAAGAAAAAGAAACATGCAATAGACAGAAATAAAACTATAGATTAACTAGAGTTAAACCAAGAAAAGTCTGCAGAGATTTTGACAGCAGACGCAGTGCAGGTGTTATTTTAAACGTCAAACTTCTATGGAATTATGACGTATAAATAACACTGGCACTGCGTGTGCTGCCAAAATCTCTGCAGACTTTTCTTGGCCTAACTCTAAATGAATTTGACATGTTTTCAATTGTCAATAAATCCCAGTATCTAATGCTAACACCATATTGAACATGTGATTATTAGCAGTGATTAAAACGGGGCGTGCGATCGGCTAACGACGGCCCTCGATTATACAGCACGTACGTTAATACATAATAGCGGTCTAATTACAACGCAAACGTACGTGCTCTTAAACTTTTATTAGAAACCGGCCTAAATCGTTCTTTCATCTGTCCTTGCTGCATGTTTTGTTGTATAAATATACAGCATTGCAAAATTAACCAAAACACCAATAAACACGAATAATTAATGCTCGATGTGGTCGTCATTCATCAACCCACAGTGGATGGTGTTTAGCAAAAATGTGTCAACCCACATTAATTTTGCAATAAAATGTCAACTTTAAGCGTCAATTTTTTGAGTTGACATCTTATTTATTAAACTTTTATTAGAAAACGGCCTAAATCGTTCTTTCATCTGTCCTTGCTGCATGTTTTGTTGTTTATTTATACAGCATTGCAATATTAACCAAAACACCAATAAATACGAATAATTAATGCTCGATGTGGTCGTCATTCATCAACACACAGTGGATGGTGTTTAGCAAAAATGTGTGAACCCACATTAATTATGCAATACAATGTCAACTTTAAGCGTCAATTTTTTGAGTTGATATCTTATTTATTAAACTTTTATTAGAAAACGGCCTGAATCGTTCTTTCATCTGTCCTTGCTGCATGTTTTGTTGTTTATTTATACAGCATTGCAATATTAACCAATACACCAATACGAAAGGAATAATTATTGCTCGATGTGGTCGTCTTTCATTAACCCACTTCAAGTTGCGTTACTTTGACCTACCGGCTGCGCAATGTAGTATTTGGTGTTTTAATTAAACACAGGTTTGGAGGAATACTGTGATTTTATTAATTGTTAAAAAGTCATGCAGCGAGTACTTATCGTTATTGAGATTTGGGACAAAGAGGGGGTGGTCGCTTATTCAACAATACATATCTTTCTTTTAATGATACGTTCGGAAATGTTCTATATTGATATATTTGTTTCGGATACAATTGCCACAGATGCTGATAAGCAATAATGTGTCAACCCACATTCATTATTTTATTGCAAAATGAATGTGGGTTGACACATTTTTGCTAAACAGCATCCAGATATTACAAAACTAGGTGAATCTAAAGTTGCCCGTTTGGATGGTTAACTCCGAACATTTACTCGTCCGCTCAGTGAATAAAGATTCATTACTAGCTCGTTAGTCAGAGCTAAGTCCTAGATCGATATCGGATCCTCGTAAATACGCTTCACAAAAGCACGTGTAACTAAATGCAAATTGACCCGCACTGGCACTAAAACTGTTAAGTCCTTTAAGGCTAGTTTTATGTTAACTTTCTCATGCGAAAATGCACTTTACTGACATTGACGCTTGCGACGTTTTCAAAATGATTCTGAAGCTTTGTGACTCAAATGCATTAAGGAAAAAGGATTATTTTCCTAAAAAAACTTGAAACAATCCAGAAAAGTAAGGACGAAAACTATTAGATATTGCAACAGAATAAAAGACTTTTCGGAATCAAATATAGAGTACATATTGAGTACATTAAGTTATTATTACTATAGAGAAGCCATATAACAATACAATGAAATTGTCGCAATCGCAACCTGTACCACGCGACCAAAACGTCGTAAGCGCCATAAAATTCATGGCGCTTAAGCGTTTAGGTCGCGAGATTCACGCTCCGCTTCTATAGTTTGATGTCAAAACAACAACAACTCGTGGCGCAAAATACTGGTTCTCTGTCCCGGTTCTATACATAGTAATAATAGTTCAATGGTAGAGTATCGGATAATGTTTTACTTCCGTTGTTAGAAAACCTTCTAACCCTTAACGTATGTGTTAACCATTTTGGAATTCCTCCTTCTCTCCTTGGAATTGAATATCCTGACATTCCTGACCATTGTGTCAACGCAATTTGCAATTTCGTTCTTGTTTTACTTTCTAATTTCCATGGAAAAGGCTTGAATTTTCTGCATCATGTTAGATTCTCATTAAAAAGAAGCCTTATTCGAGAATACACTCGATAAAAAATAGATGTCGTATCGTATTAGTTACTTTTTTTAATGAAATAAGGGCGAACGAGCAGATGAGTCGAGTCGCCTGATGGTAAGCAATTATCGTAGCCCATGGACACCTTCAACACCAGAGCGGTTCGAAGTGCCTTCTCAGCGTAGAGATGGAGAGCAATGAAACTTGACAGTTACTTTGACTATACTATCCTTGTTACTGGAAATACTGGATTGAATCCATCTGGCGGCTGCTTATCGGTGGAGATACCATTTTTCGTGGCTAAATCTTAGCTTAGACTATAATTAGACATGCGTCTCAATTTAAAAAAAAATATATTTCAACCAATGTATTGAAAGAATCGTAAAATTCGTAAATAAGCAAAATTTTACAGTGAATCTGAATGTTATATAAATACTTTTACCTATATTTACAAAATAAAACCCTTAAGTTTACTTTCTTGCTTTATAAAGTGGTGAATGCTTTTTCAGGCTTTTTCATTCCACTAATTATTTTTTATGTATTTCTTGTTTTGAATGAAGCTTAAATCCTAAGTGGCATTCGAGACAGCCGTTTAGCATAAATATATAAAAAGGTTTATTATAAGACTAGAATATCTTTTAATACTGCTTAGCGTAGAATTGCGGAGCAGCTGAAAACCGCTTTATCTTTTCCACGCAGTCGCGAGGTATGTAGCAGTCAGTACCCGTAGTGTAAATTTAGAATTAGAAATAATTTTATTCGTGAACACAAACACAAAATATAAACTTATACAAAAGAGAGAAACATAAAAAAGAGAAAGTGGAAGATGGTCTCCCATTTCGTGGCACTTTCTCTTTTTTATGAGGTGAGAACATCAGCATGTTGCTGGCGACAGGTACCTGTCGTGATTGTTTCACTGGCAGGTCTCATCGGAAGATCAGCGCTGGAAGTTAAGAATAACAACAAAATTAATAGAAAATAAAATGACAAAGAGTAGGTGCCGGTATATAATAGACAGATGAATAGAATAGAAAGAAGATAACACTTTTTAGAAAATGTCAATCAGAAAATAATCAGTATTATTAAGTACCTACCCAACTAGCAAATCTATGTGCTATAAAAGTTGAGAGCACGTTTTTATTTTCGCTTTTTGGTGCTATAAAAGGTGTTAAAACAGTCGAATAAAAGTCCTGTAAGCGTTTACTCAACGCGAAAAAGGCGCACTTATACAGACTAAAAGTGTTATAAAAATCGAGTAAGCGCTGTATAAGAAGCAAATCGATGCTGCAAGAGTGGAGTAAAAGTGGGTAAAAGCGCTTCTAGTGTTTTAATAGCAACGATAGTGCTTTTATTCGACTGTTTGTTCTATAAACATTAGCAATTTACTATTACTCAGTGAAAGTGTTCTATAAAAGCAGCCGCACTGCTTTTTCTCAGCAAAAATGTGTCGTAAAAGTAGCCGAATTGCTTTTACTCGGCATTTTAAATGTGTAAGAGTGCAGTAAATGCTTTTATTCAACTAATATGTGCTAAAAACGATCTCAGGTAAGCGATTATATTTCAATTATTTTATTAAGTTTGAGGCCTAATCGTCTTCACGTGTCTAATAAAATAAAAAGGTACTTAAGTATTTTTTTACTGCTGTCATCCGTGACATTTATTTTTACCGTGATTGTGTATATAAGTTTTTACTGTCTGTAAGTACGCGTAATACAGTAAAACCTAGCGCGAAAAATACTTTATTGATAAAACCAAAGGCACTGGTTCATATATATTCATGGGCCGCCTATTTTCTTAAATTTCAATAAAAAAATATTAATTAAAATAAGTAAAAATTTGCTTACACGATCTATTTTCTGTTATATATCATTAATTCGACTATAAATCGAGTAACTGCGTTTACTGCTACACTTATAGCACATGATGTCGCCATGTTTATGGATTTATAGTCCGGTGGCCGACTGCATGAAACCCTACCTGATAAAAAAATAGAAAAATCCTACTCTGTAGGGGTACCTGACTTTTAGCAGCTTCAACTGCTCTTGGTCGGCCGTGGCTTAACTTGGCAAATTTTGCGCAAGTGGCAAAAAAGTGTTACAAATATTCATCAAAAAAAACAAAAGTGGTCAGCTACATCCTGTGTTGGCTGGTTCCTGTGTCCGACCGAATTCGTGGTACCACGTGAGCTACAATTTACCTCATCGAAAAATAGAATGTCACTTACAATGTATGGTAGGATAGCTGCCATTGACATTTTTTTTTAATGCGGACGGACTGCAAAAGCTGTCAGGCTAAGGTGAGACCGACCAAGACATACGTCAACAAATTTAATGTAGGTATTACAATCAGTTTTTTTTCATTCTATTTTTCGATGAGGTAAATTGTAGCTGTTACGTGGTACCACAAATTCGGTAGGACACAGGAACCTGCCAACACAGGATGTAGCTGACCACTTTTGTTTTGCTGTCCTCAATTCTATTATACGACGGGGTTTTTTTTGATGAATTTTTGTGCCACTATTTTGCCATTTGCGCAAAATTTGCCAAATTAAGCCGCGGCCGACCAAGAGCAGTTGATGCTACTAAAAGTCAGCTACCCCTACAGAGTAGGATTTTTCTATTTTTTTTTATCAGGTAGGGTTTCATGCAGTTGGCCACCGGACTATATTGAAACGACAACATGGCTGACTTGTGCTGTTAATGTAGTTCAAAACTCTTTAAAAGTACTCTAAGCTGAATACATTTTGAATAAAACCTGTAAATACACTTCAGCTCCTATAACAGCGGTTTGAACCCTATTGCCCGATTTATGATATAAGCGCGCTGTTACAGCAGCATTGTTGCCAAATGGTTATTGGATTGCTTTTAATAAGCTTTTATAGCAACAGAGAAGAGAATTGAGTAACAGTTTTATTAAAGCGCCTTATTCAGACAATTAGCTATTCTATAGCTGTTATATGATTTTAATAGAATAATTATGCTGAATAAAAGTGATTTAGTAGCGCTAACTCAGCATTTATTAAAAGGTGGAATAAAAGTGCTAAAAGATAGTGCTATAAACGTTTATACGACATGATTATAGCACTAATTAGCGAAAATTGCTAAATAGTCGAGTTAACCGCTATTATACGATATATTGCTGTTTCAACTACCGTAACTCGGCTGTTATACGATTACAGGCTGAGTAAATCAATTCTTATACGACTATTTTGCTAGTTGGGTAATTACCTAATCACATCAATTATACAGATTACAATGAATTTTACTTTCAACAAAAGTCAGTATATCCAAGTCTATGACGTTTATGATGCCACTCCGACACTTTGTTGGTGCAAAGTAAGCTTAGACGGAATCTGAAAGTTTTATTGTACCTATTTTAATATTAAGTTCCAGACAGCTACATACCAAGCAGCCGCCCGTACCTGCAGACCGCGGCCTTTATTGTACCGGTGACAAACTACATCAGCCGTTTAATAAAAGCACGTTGAGAAATGTCGCGTCCAGCCCTTTGTTACCGTAAATATAAGGGCTACGAGTCGCGAGTGCGAGTATGAGGATGCGAATGAGTATGAATATGAACTACGTGATGTTATAAATAAAGCACATTGATGAATGTCGCGTCCATCCCTTTGTTATAGTCAATATGGGGGCTACGAGTCGCGAGTATGAGTATGAGGTTGCGAATGAGTATGAATATGAACTACTTGAAGTTATAAATAAAGCACATTGAGGAATGTTGCGTCCAGGTATTTGTTACGACCATAAATATAGGGGTTATAAGTTGCAAGTATGAGTATGACGGTGCGAATGAGTATGAGTATAAAACATTTGATGTTATAATAAAAGCACGTTGAGAAACGTCCCGCCCGTCGCGTTGTTATGAACATAGGTAAATAAAGGGGCTACGAATCACGAGTATGAATATGAGGATGCGAATGAGTATGAATATGGACTACCTACGCTATTTGATACTATAGGTACCTACTTTAAATCCTATGAGGAGTCACGAGTATGAGGATGCGAATGAGTATGAATATAAACTACCTACGCTATTTAATGTTATACGTAATAAATAGAGCAAGAACACATTGTCACGTCCAGCCTTTTATTACGACCGTAAATATAGGAGCTATGAGTCGCGAGTATGAGTATGAGGATGCGAATGAGTATGCATATGAACTACCTACGCTATTTGATATTATATTAAATAAATACTGATTAAGAAATGTCACGTCTAGCCATTTGATACGAACGTAAATATAGGGACTTATTAGAGTCACGAGTATGAGTATGAGGGTGTGAATGAGTATGAGTATAAAATACTTGATGTTTATAATAAAAGCACGTTGAGGAATTTCACGTCCAGACCTTTTTTACGCCCGTAGGTAAATATAAGGGCTTCTAGTTGCGAGTATGAGTATGAGTATGACCATTAATCATTAGTAACTATTTTTGATCAAATGAGTCTAATTCGCACCATTAACCATTAACAATTAGTAACTTATTTTGGACAAAAGCTATGAGTATAAGAGTGCGAATGAGACTCATTCGTACTCTTGGTGCGTTTTAGACATAGGTACGTTCATGTTTTTTTTTCTATGGAGCGAAAGTTGTTAAATCAGGCCGCGTAGCCAAGATGCCAATCGCTAACGCTCCGTAGCGATCGAAACGCAACTGTCACTGTCGCACTAATATGGAAGAACGATAGAGAGACATAAACCTTTTCGTTGTCGAAGCGATAGCGATTATAACCTTGGCTAGGCCGGCAGGTTACGAATCGATAAAGTTACCAGAGAAAGGCCTTAATTATGATCAAAAAAAGCGATACGATTTTTCAAAAACTCTGCTGGTCAAAGCCACTGCACCATAAGATAAATGCACGGTGAGAAAGGTTACATTCAGCTGCAATTTTCTAAAAGAGTATAAACCTATCCTGTGAATGTCAGTGAAACGTCGAAGCATACTCTTCCATATTCTTAACACGAGTAAGGCTGTTTCGCGAATATTTTACATAAATTCGCATCACTATCTACAAGTATGCCACTAGAAAGGAATTGTTAATACAAACGTCGCACTACCGTCTTGCGCGCGAATGGTGGTAACCGACACAGAAGCCCTGTACATGTCGGCCATTTTGTGTTTAAGGGGGTGGGGGGATAGGTTGATTGACGCGGCCTTCTCGCTATTTCCTTTTATTTTTTAACCCAACTCCGGATGTGCCAAGAATAAAAGAATAATTCTAACAATAGAACGTTTTATTCCTGAAGTGGAATAATGTAAGTTGACTTTCGACTTTATTTAATAGTGACATCGCTTGTTTGTGGTCGAGACTATACCTTTAGCCTAAAATTGAATTATACATGACAAATAGATGTTTTCCATCGGTTATTTTATAATATGATAACCACTTTAAGGTATCGTTCGGGTTCAGACAACCTACATCAGCATTTACTGCTCTAGTGTAGCAGCGCGATGTTACTGTTGTCTGCATTGCTCCTGCAAATGCAAAAATGTCGCGGTGCAATACTTCCGCAGTAATGATGCCAACTACATTGCTGCAGGAAAGGGTAAGTCATTTTATCAAATAAATATTATGAATTTAATAAACTACTATCTTTATTCAATAATCATAAGTAATACATAGGCAAAGGGTTAGGTAATACATATGTGGGTAGGGTATAAAAGTGGTTTCAATCGATGTGTGGAAGGGCGGCACCGTCGTCGAACCCAAGCCACCGGTGGACTTAAACCGGTGGCGTGTGCCTCGGATACACTATGCTGGTGGCGCGTATAACGGCGATACTGATCCTACATCTCAGCCAGCCCAGTATGGTGCTTAGAGAACGGTTGAGATATGGTTTCTGCCATATGTTTTATAAAGGAGGACATTTGGGGTGCATAGACGCTGTCAACAGATGTTACAAGTGGGGTGAACGATGCATGTCGCATTTCACAGGCCGTGGAATATTTTCTCTGCTTTTCGTCTTCGGATGATTTTAGTACAGATGTGACGGGTCGTGAGAGGTAAGAAGGAGCGTAAATAAATAAATAAATAAAAGAAAATAAAAAAAACTAAAACTTTAAATTTTATACGTTTCCAGCACTAATGCAATAGGTCAAAATGGGATAATTTTATAACGAAAATCAATAAGGAATTAAAAAAATCGTCACAAAAGTGCTAAGAAAAACTGTGGACTAAATCTTAAAACCCGTGGGCCGATCTATCTGTAACCAGGAAACCAAGAAACAAGGTAATTCTTATAAGAGTCCACATAAATACACCAATATCTAAAATAAGACAATATTGCGAACATATCCGGCTCAATAATATTTGTTCTTCTCTAAGAGTACTCGTATAATATTGTTCAGAGTAGAAACATCTTACGTAGTATGTTGTAATATACTACAAATAGCTTACTAGGGCATTTTCATTTAACTTGTACTTTAAAGCGCGACTTAAGTCGTGTTTCAGTAACGTCTAACCGTTACATTCCTGACAAAATGTATGGGATTTGACATTGACCGTCAGTTTTGTAACGATTGCTAACCGGCCGTTAAAGGTGTTCAATTAAGTGAAAATGCCCATTACCCAAGCAATCTGTACCCACAACACAAGTCTTACTTAGCTTACTGTGGGACTAAGTCGATTTATTTAAGATTTTCCCATAATAGTAGCTGTATTTATTTATTTATGAGTAATATTATCTAAATCGTCGGCAATAGACTATATGTAGAGTACCTGTCCGATTCGAACTTTAAAATACGTCAATTAATAGATCTAGAAACAATATTGATTAGATGTGTCAGTGTCAAGTGTGACGTTTTTGTTTGAAGAAACGTCATATTAAAATTTGACACTGACATATCTTATCCATATCGTTTTTAGAATACAATACAATACAATCTTAAAGTTCGAATCGGGCCGTACCTACTACTATATTATGACACATGGATGGATTGGATGTATATTCGTAAACCTTTTACAATGTTTAGATGGTTCTACCTAACGCGGAATCGCCTTTTTATCGCCCTAACTCCACATTTTCACAAACTGTCACAATGTAATTTGGACCCCAAAAAAACAGGCCAACCCTCCGGCCCAGAGGTCCACTGCACGCTTAATCTCTTTATTCAGCAGTTGAAAGTTAAAAGGTTCGAGTCCCGGGAGAGGCAAAGGCAACATTTTTCTAGTAGCAGGTGTTGTAGATTAGTTTCCTCGATACCCGTACAGTTTCTAGCTTTGGGTGTAGGGTGACCGTGGTTAATTTTTTGTTAGAGACTTATGTTTTACACGGGTGTCATGGAAAAGCTTATAAACGGTTAAAACGGGACCCTATTACTAAGACTCCACTGTCCGTCTGTCCGTCTGTCCGTCTGTCTGTGAGCAGACTGTATCTCATGAACTGTGATAGTGTGTATTTCTGTTGCCGCTATAACAACAAATACTAAAAAGTACGGAACTCTCGGTGGGCGAGTCCGACTCGCACTTGTCCGGTTTTTATAGTATTAGGTACACATAGGTTAAGTTTATCATTAACTTATGCTATTTCTACTATCATCTATCCTTTTTTTTAATACTGATCATGCTGAAGAAAATCGAATATATTGGTACCTAAAAACTATCTGTCACCACAAAAGTATTATGATAAAACTTGGCATGAACATTTACGTACTTAAAATATATTTGTCTTTGTCCCAGAGATAGATATACCTATGTTACTTGAACGTTCATGTAAAATTTTATGTTATTTTAGAATACTGTTATAAAATGAGAGCGTAATTGTATGACGGCGGCTAGGTTTGTGTGAATCTCAGGTCGCGGACTGGAAGCAGGCGGCGCGCGGTTCAGCCATTCATACATTGCGCTCGGCCAAATGGTACGAGTCATATGAATGTCATGAGTGGCCTTGATTTGCTTTCGTCCAGTTCGCGGCCTGAATATAGCGCCAATTCTTTATTTGATTATTTAGTCGAGATATTTTATGTTTCTTTATTTTTGTATCTTACCTTCCGTGATTATTTATCACTTGATGGTCTCATCGGAAGATCGGCGCTGGAAGTCGCCAGCAACATGCTGAGATGATGCCATTTCGTGACACTTTATTCTCACTCTTTTCTGATCGTTTGTGTGTTTACGGATTATTTTTTTTTTGTTGAAACAGTGTCCCGAAACTTTCTTACAGCATGGTGTTATCACGTCGTATTTCACGAGCTCCGCGCTCTTACACAATCAGTTTGTGTTATTGAAGCCGGGTTTATTACCTAATGGCTCCACTTATTACTTCTTCTAACTTAGCGTTAACTTCTTTGTAAAATGTATCGTGTTGGGTAACTAATTTGGCTCTTTGTTCTTATAAAGAATTTAGTTTAAGACGAAACAGGAGCTGAGTTTTAAATATTTTAGGTAAATATACCCGTCTCGCTAACGGAAGTGGCACCTAAAAATAGTGCGATAAGGACAAGGCGAAAAATCCTGCGTAAAAATCTCAAAAATCGAGGTTTCGTACTCCTCTGTTTCCTCCTCCAAAACTTAACCAATCGTAACCAAATTTGGAAATCTAAATGATTATGAAATTATCTGTGTCGGACCGTTTTGTTTTTTTTTTGGTTAATTGATATCAGTTTTTAATGCCACGCCTCTCATTGCGGCATAGTCAATTAGGCCATTTTGGCCATTTTTGAAGGGCTCTAGCGCCTTAAAAAACAAAAATATCAAAAAAAGCAAAACGGTCCGACACAGATATTGACAATATTAAACTGTGTTGAAAAAATCATTGTTCTAGCTTCAAAAACCACGGAGGAAAACGAGGAGTACGTTTGTATGGAGAAATGACCACTCCTGTTGGCTCTTAAGGGGAAGTGTAAAGCAAGGAAATTCGAAAGGAATAATAGATATTTTTTATACTACGTCGGTGGCAAACAAGTATACAGCCCGCGTGATGGTAAGCAATCTCCGTAGCCTATGGACGCCCGAACTGTAATTATATCTTATAAGGAATTTTCAAAGCTAAGTAAGATCCGGATCAAAGGAATCATCAGAAAACCGATAACATTCAAATTGACTTAAACCCCTTACAAATTTTAATATCTGTTAAAATTTATAGCTGTCACTTTATAATAACATCGTAATTGATATAAATTGAACCGTTTTGCCCATAACAACCCCCTTCCGGAGGGTGGGGGGTGTGGGGGTTAACCCACTGATTGAATACGGCCCTGTACAAGAGTAAAGAAATGACCCCAGTAACATATAAGAAAGTAAGTTTGTCTATCTGACCTGACTGGAGTCCTCTCATCTACTCGAAGGTTAGCTGGAAGAGATCACTTATAGGGATAAGTTCGCCTATGTACTTCCAATACTGTAATTTATTTTTGTAAACCTGTGTTGTGTACAATAAAGTGATTACTACTACTACTACTACATAAGAATAAGAAGAATAATATTAAGAATAAGAATAATATTTATTTCAAATATTCTATCACTAAACTTTATCTGAATTGTTTGGCAAAGAAGTTGCGCGATGATTTTCTAGCAGAAGGTTTGGGACTAAATTTAGTTCATATATTCGTTTATTTCATAATTAAAATAATACATAAACTAAACATAAAACTAATTAAAAACTAAACTTAAATATAAATATAAACTAAATAAGTATAAAAAATTGCCTACTGAAGCCCGTCCCGGGCTGCCCCCGACGCAAAGGTGCCCATCACGCTCGCTGCGTTGCCGCGTTGGACTGCGATGGACAGCCTTTGCATCAGGAAAAACCCGGAGCGGGGGTCAAGGCCTCTTTCTAGCAGGCGACGACCCAGCTCCCGGAGGAAGGACATACCCTCAGCGCACCAGCAGCCTGAGGTCTCGACAGCGAGGGGGACGAATAAGTACCCGCTTAGCGCCGAGTATTTAGCTTTTTTAAGGGACGCCGCGTGCTCAGCAGCCGCTCCTGCCGACCGTATTGTGCGGCTAAGATGCGAGGCGGCGAAAGTACAGACGCACGTGGCGTCCCATAATAAGCACTTACCTCTTTCCCACGGCACCAGGGTCAAGCCGTCAGGCCTTTTGCCGTCCGATCGGCTGAGACCTGGCGGCTCAAGCATGCATGGGACATTAGCTAACACTAAGGCTCTTCTAATAATGTCATTAAGAGCATGGTGCCGTGGGAACCTCCCAGCGCAACGGCAGCAGCTCAAGGCATGGTGACCGTTGCTCTCCACAGTGGAACCGCAGATGCATTGGTGTGGTTGGCATACGTCACAACCTAAGCGGAGAGCAACGGCCACACGCATCGAGTCGCTGTCTAGTAAGGTGCCTAAGTTTGGGGAGGGAAGAGCGTGTAGCCAGGCTCCAGATTCAGGCCTGGAGGCAGCGATTAGCCTGGCTCTGTCAGAACCAGCAGCGGTATGAATAAGACTGTCGAGTAGTCTCTTTACCACGACGTCATCCCATAAACGCTGGCGGTAAGGTTTGTCTGGTACTGGCGCATCAGAGTTCAGAGTCTTCCAAGCCGACAAAGCCTCGGCGGCATAGGGTATTGTGGCCTTGGCACCATCTAAAGGTAAAATTTTAGTGACAAGGTCCACAACCCCGGCCGCCGACGCAAGGAAGGCCGGAAGGCTTACATCTCGTGAGCGTCGTATACCCAGACCGCCATTGCGAATAGGTAAAGAGGCCTGGTCCCACTGGTCATGGTTGAGGGATACATTTAAAAGACACTCAGCAGATTCTTTTAGTGCCAGGTCGAATGAGTCCATGTGTGTGGGGTGTAGCCAAGTAGGCACTGTGCGTAGGAAGTAGGTGATTCTGGGGACGGCGAAGCAGGATCTTAGCAAAGTCAGAGCTACATGTGCCGAGAGCTTTCTAAGCCTTTCTCTTGCTAATAAGAGAAGTTGTTCTCTTGTCTTAAAAGCTCCAGGAACAGCATCGGGAAATATAGGGGAACCCAAGAGGTGAAAGTTTTGACTGGACAGCTCTTTGAGACCAGGTAGTAGGGTGCTAAACGAAGGTAATGAGGAATGTGAATTGGCGCTGCAGGGGAAGAATTCACATTTGTTGGTGTTGACTTCGAGGCCCAGATTATGGAGGAGTGGGAGGAGTGTGACCAAGTCTTGGTATACTTCTTCAGGCTTACCACCAAGAGTGCCATCATCTAAATACCAAACGTTTAGTGGAGATTGAGGACCAGATATTGCTTTTTGGATGGCGAGGCTAAAGATCAGGGGGCCAAGCGGATCCCCCTGCTGAGCCCCCACCTGAGACTGGATGAGGGACTCATTGAAAAAAAGTTTAGACGGAGATGAGTAAACTTGGTGAAGAAAGGGGTACAGTATTGGTATATTCTCTCTAACTTCAGATAAGAGTACGTCCCGCTCTACGGAATTAAACGCATTTTTTAAATCTATCTTAATGATAACGGAGTCTGCGTTTTTAGGGTCAAGAACGAAGGCTCGAGTGGCGTGAATAGCAGCTTCACAGCCAAGTTTCGTGCCGAAACCTAATTGGTAAGGCTGCAAGTAAGACGCCATTTCGTCACGCACAGCTCGACAACCTAACTTGGCAGTCAGGCGGCGAAATACGCTGCCAATAGCGATAGGCCTTAAGCCACCATCTTTTTTTGACAGCGCGCACAGCGACGCTCCGTAAATATACGGGGAAACTGCTGGATTTAGCTGGCCACTGAGTAGGAAATTGCAGAGTTTGGTTAAATATTCAAGCAACCGAGGCCCATTCTCGCCAGCAGCACTGGAAGTGAGCTCTTTCAGGTGTGATGGACGGATGCCATCCAGGCCGGCAGCAGAGCTATTGTTGAACGAGCCTAGCGCCTGTGAGACTTCTTCCAGCTTGACAGAGAGAGCGGGACAGGAATTGTCTGGTTCAGGTGGGAAAGTCAACGGTCGAGATGGGGCTGGGTGCTTGGATACTAGGGTGGCAAGGGTTTCAGGATTGGGCGGCGCTATTCCGTCATCCGACATAAGAACCCGTACTGCCCCTCTAAGGTCACCCTCGTAAACTTTGGACTCTATAGTTCTGAGAATCGAGGGCGGTCTCAAAGCGGCCGGCTCAGCTTCCACAAAAAGAGAATCGATTACCCCAGAAGATACAATGTTCCGCTTAACTTTGGTTGTTAAGTTGCCTGCGCTGGTTGAATCTGGCGCCTTTAGAGCAGAGTAGGCAAATGAAAGCAGAGCAAACCAGTCTGGAGTGCCGTTGTTCTTAATACATTGTTCGATAGCCTCGCACAATTTACCTGCCGCCAGGTTGCGAGCCCCCTTAGGTATGTGACGCAACACTCGCACAGATTGCTTTAGGGTAGCAAGGTCATCAAGGTCTATACAACTACTGTTACCTGAGAGGGCTTGTTGCCGCTGTTGTGGCTGAACTGTTAGAGTAGGAGGAAGGGCGGTGGGTCGGGTTCTATGCTTGCGGGTAATATGTACCTTCAGCCCGTGCTCGGTGAAGGTACGCGAAGAGTTAGGGCTGTAGGGGCACTGCGAAAGGGTCGTAGCCTGCATAAGTAACAAACTAACAATTAAAACTAAGTAAAAAGTACAGAGTCTTAAACTAAATACAATAGGATAGTAACTAAATTAACACAGCAACTTACAAAATAAACATTAGAAAAGAATATAAGATTATTTTGTCCGTCATTTTTAAATTACATAAGTATATCAAATAACAAACACAAACCACTAAATAAATTCACAATTAACGTCTGGCACGGTACGGCAGAGTCGATACTCTCTCGATGTGTGGTGCACCGGTGCACCGTCGCCTCTAGCGACGGCAGCGGGGACTTTTCGTCGTAGCCGGAACGCTGGGTAGAGACGGGGCGTCGAAAGAGGCCTTACGGTGGGCGAAAACCGGCACTACGATGGGTAGATCTAGATTTTCACAGGAGCCTTCGGGGACATCGGGAAACAATGAATTTGAAAGGGTTGTAATGCGATTTCAAACCGTAACACATAATTCTTGCATTGCTTGTTTTCACATATATATGTACATACTATTTATCACAGATGATTTTCGTAAAACTGTACCCCGAGAATTGAATTGTTGTATTTATACAAAATTACAAATTTAAATGAATTTTTCAATATGTGAAAAAATTTTTCGTGGCAGCTGTCAACCTGTCAAGCTTTAAATATATATATTAATTTATTTACTTTTTCAAAGTGATAAAAATCAGCTTTCTGTAGTCATGCCTTCAACTAGTTCATAGCTTTACTTTCTACGTCATATTAAACACATGTTTACTTTTTTTTTTAATATTCGTTTTCTCTACTTTTATGATATATTTTTTTAAATTTAACCGTCTGTTAGAGTAGGTTAAGGCCGTATATCGCCAGGGTAAATGCAAAATTTAACGTTGTAATTTGCACTATCAACCGTTAAATGTGACCTTGTCATGAAAATTTATTTACTCTCGCTGTACTATCATAATTATTAAACTGTTACTCTCTACACGTTTCTTTACTCGTGTGTCCTTACTTTTAAAGATAATATTGATGGTGGGAGTAGGATAAAATTAATTTTATCCTTAGGTTTGAATTGCTCTTGCTTATTAATTGCACGAAGATGGAATATTAAAGGTTAGGCAAACCATGCCGAAAAAAAGTTCGGTATGATCAGTAAAGTCAGGTACTTAACACATTCATTGCCACTGAGTGCTACTACCGGTTACGCTCGTAGCGCGTAGCCATGGTTTTGCCGTATGTAATGCGTAGTCGCTACGAACAGTGTACCCGACAGTCGGGTTCTTGGCCCTGAATGTGTTAATGGTTATTTTCTCCGTGGTCGCGCAAGATGACTGTATAGAGTCGCGCGCGAGAACGCAACTCATGCTAGCAGGTATAGGTATATTGGTGAGAGCTATCTTCACACACAGATATATGAACACCAGATTAAAATGTGATTTTAAATACCTACATTTGAATATGTAAGTGTAATATTTTTTTCACTTTTGACAAACTACTGCGTTATACAATACGCACAGACGCCTCACAATAAACAATATGACGAGAAAAGTTCCCAATTGTGGCTAACTTAATTAAAATGTCAACATTAACTAGAACAGTACCGCCCTGAATATAATAACCTCAAATGGCGTTACAAAACAGTTCAAAATTGGACTTTATTGCGCCACAATACGGCTAAGATTTGAATGAGTTTCGAATGTCACTTACGCTTGTTGTTAAGCCCGAAAGACCGAAGAGTACACAAAAAGCTCGTCTGAATTTGAGACTTACTGTGCAGCAATAGGATATAAAATTGAATGAGTTTCCGAATGTCACTTACGTTTGTTAATCGTGGCAGACACGAGTTTACGAAATCTAACTTGATTTGTCCATCTTTGTCGTAAGCTTGTTTGGTGTTAGCTTAAGCTGGGGGCATACGCAGTACTCGAAACATGAATACACGTATTTTTAACGATTTCTTTACGTTGCTGCAATGGCAAAAAAAAATGTTAAAAAAATAACCTCAAGATTTTCAAAACGGATATTTGATTGAAAGAATATTTTCTGTAGTAATCGATCCGAAATTAAAATTGTGTTCTTCAATACAAGCTTCCAAAAAGTATGATAAAATATAACACAACCTGCACAGCCAATATTTTTACACCCAAAACAATTATGTTTATGTTTTCACGGTCAAGGAATTTGTTTATCTAGTGTGTAAAAATATGGGTCCACACATCATACACAAAAATATGTCCCTTATCTCTTATGTCAGCGTATTAAGAACTATGGGACCTATTTTTGAGTAAGTAATATGCACGCATATTTTACACTAGACTGTACCATTTTGTCTTGTCACAGTGACAATAATATGAGATCTCTAGCGGCTGTCAAATTGACAGTCACTGTGACAAGGTACGAAATGCTACTTACATAACTCAAATTCCTTAATTGTTTATGAGTGTACCTATAGAGTACAAGTGATAAAAAGTACGCGCGCTTGAACGCATCAATAACAAAAAACCGGGCAAGTGCGAGTCGGACTCGCGCACGAAGGGTTCCGTACCATAATGCAAAAAAAAAACGAAAAAAAAAGCAAAAAAAACGGTCACCCATCCAAGTACTGACCACTCCCGACGTTGCTTAACTTTGGTCAAAAATCACGTTTGTTGTATGGGAGCCCCATTTAAATCTTTATTTTATTCTGTTTTTAGTATTTGTTGGTATAGCGGCAACAGAAATACATCATCTGTGAAAATTTCAACTGTCTAGCTATCACGGTTCGTGAGATACAGCCTGGTGACAACGGACGGACGGACGGACGGACGGACGGACGGACAGCGAAGTCTTAGTAATAGGGTCCCGTTTTACCCTTTGGGTACGGAGCCCTAAAAAACAGTTTTCATTGTCCCGTTGTATTTTTTGTACTTATAAGCAGTCATAGATATGTCGTGTCCTCACTTTAGTTTGGACTGGAATAATAATAGAGTCCACCTAAAGCCCCACTTTAATCATTGTGCTCATTGTAAACTATTGTAAAGTCCATACAGAGTTAATAGTCCGACTCTAGCAAACATACTCGAGCACTCAGTGTGTACACAGCTTTAGACTCATCGTGATTTCGCTTGATTTTGTTCGGTTTGTGTTCTCTTTCAATTCACAGTTAGTTTGTTTAAATTTGGACTACTTTCTCCCCTCTAACGTTTAATTGCATATGAATTCTGGTCAGAAGGTGTATTCCAACTACGTGACCCCGAGATATTATGGGACAATCTTAAGGGGCCCACTGATTACCAGTTCGCCGGACGATATCAGCCTGTCAGTTGTTCGGAGCTGTCAAATTTTGCGTTTACCTGACAGGCCTAGCCTTACACAAATCGACCTAGTCCCACAGTAAGCTCAATAAGGCTTGTGTTGTGGTTACTAGACGATAACATATTATTTGTAATAGATAGATATAGATATATTCTTAAATATGTACATAGTAAACATTCAGGGACAAATATCACAAATAAATGCCCTTACCGGGATTTTAATTTGAACCCGAGTTCCTACTTCGTAGGCAGAGTCACTATTGACTAGGCTAGGAGGCCATTATTCAGCATTATACCGATGGCGAAGTACCATGAACTCCTAAATAACATTTTTAGTAATACACACTTTCATTCATTTAGTAAACATAGCTAGGAGATCATGGTACAGTCAACAACAGAGCTATGAATACAGGCAAAGTGTCAAAAATATGTATACAGTACTTTATTGCCTGTACATTAAGGTCGTGTATACATATTTTTGGCACTTTGCCTGTATTCATAGCTCTGTTGTTGACTGTACTTCGCCGTCGATACGTAGTACCTACAGCACGGCTACCATGAGTTGACATTTGACATTTACGCTAGCGACTCGATCACATTCCCTCTCGATCGCACCAACGTCACTCGCTGAGCGTAAATGTCAAGTGCCACCTCATGTTAGCTTTATCCATGATAGACATTTTATCCTGAAAACAAACCTGATCCTTGTACATTTCTGCCTCGACATTTTTGCCTCTGTACGTGGTGTAAGATATTACAGCAGTGACCGTCCAGTTCGCAGCCCGCATTACTCAGTCGCAGCCCATTGGTCGCGCTGTTGCGGGGATTTGTAGCGCTGTAACTTCGTACATTCACCTGCAATAATATGTTTCACATTCACAACGAAAGCCGCAAAAATATCTGACACGATCTCATTTGTAGAGCCATAAGAGCGTGTCACATATTTTTGCGGCCTTCGAAGAGTAACAATTATTGCAAGTGACTGTACAGAAAATACCTGCAATGTACAACATACACTTAAGAGAAGTGAAAACGTGTCACTTTCAATACGAGTTAGCGAGAAAACGCTGTTCGTGTCCTTCGGCTCGATTCGGGAAATGAATTAGAGATTATCTAGATACGAAGATACGATATAGAAAAGATATGTGACGTTCCACGGCAAAAGGTACCTTATGGCGGCTGGCGCCGCGATTTGGGAAATTAATTAGAGATTCACTAGATATGAAATAGTAAAGATATGTGACGTTCCATTGCAAAAGGTACCTTATGGAGGCTGGCGCTTACGTCGCATATCGCCGCAATAATATTGGAGCGGCGTTAATAATAGCGTAAGCGCCAACCGCCGTAAGGTACCTTTACTCGTGGGACGTCACATATCTTTACTATATCGTATCTAGTTAATCTCTAATTCATTTCCCGAATCACGCCGCTTGGCACCTTACCACATGGACAACTTCATTAGAATTCGATTTTTAGTTTTGTAGACTTTGACTAAAGTTAATTGGATGCATGAAAAGTAAATTAGCAAAAGTTGTACGACTTTTGTAGTTTATAACTAATCAGTTTTATTACAGGTTCAACGTTGCAGAAAATGCAGAAGCGGGAAATGAGCCATGTCACTGTTGACACCTGACAAATATCCATAACTGTTTCATAGCAAAATTATAAAGTTCGAATCGCCGTCAGTTTTACAGTTGTATCAACGTCATAGAATGTTTACACTTTTCGCCTTATTGCAATGGAATTATAAGCAAAAGTGTAAACATATCTGCGACATCGACTGAACCGAACACTAAGATCTAATAACGTTTTTACAAAAACAACATTTCGCTCCTCGTGGATTAGAGCTAGTGCATTTATTTTGCATTTTGTTCCACCTTGCATTTATAGAGAAACACTTCAATTGGCAATTTGCTGTTGCTTGCCTTAGAATAATAAAAACAAGAAGCTGTGTTATTGGCAAACGTATTGGACAGGCTAATTCGAGTTTTAGTTATTCGATCTGTTTCCGATATGATACTGATGTCTTTTCTTCAACAAAAACGTCACTTTTGACACTGATTGATCAGTAGGTATCATTTCAGAAACAGATAGAATAACTAAAACTCGAATTGGCCTGGTCAAACGTATTGAAGCCATTTTAAAGAGGCCCACAGATTACCAGTTCGCCGGGCGATATCAGCCTGTCAGTTGTTCGGAGATGTCAAATTGTGCGATTTGTGCGTTTAACTGACAGGTTGATATCGTCCGGCGAACTGGTGATCATTGGGCCCCTTAATGGTGCAACCGGATGGAAAAAAAATTGTTCCATAGTAAGTAAGTAAACACTTTATTCTACGAAAAGAAAGGAATAATGGTTACATCAGATAAAACATAAATTGTTTTTGTGGATAGTTGTCCAAGTTTAGTGAAAATGTGGCACAGTTTGTAAGAAGAAAATGTTGCCGTATCACTTCACTCGTTCTAATAAATCTTTCGGCAACCATTAGGTACTAGCTATGATCTAAAAAAGCGCTACGATTTTTAATATCTCTGCTGGCTGAATCCACGGCGCCGTAAGCGGGTTTTCCTGTACTAAGTTATTCTGTGCTTTAATATTCTTAGTTGTTAGCAACGAGACACTGGCGATGTAGCGATACTCGTCTCGCTATCGAAGCGTGAAATTTAATCAAAACGGTGAGTTCATTCCCATCCGCGAATGGTGATGGCGTTACTATCTCTCGCCGAGCACGGGTGCGTAGGTTATATACCAATTACGATAGTATTGCGCGCCGCAATGCAATCGTGATTAAAATTTAACCTTAACTCGAAAAATCCCTACGATTCATGGGTGGTGATTTTACATTGTAGGGGAGGGAGTCCAAACGGGTAGGCACTAATTTTACACAGATCGAACTAGACCCACAGAAAGCTCAATAAACTTGTGTTGTGGGACTTGTAGTATACGACGATATAAAATATAAATAAATATGTTTGTCTTTCCGTCTAATACCACACCCTACTATATAAGTTCGGTTCACTAAGGGAGTCAGAGAGAAGCGACAAGATGGACGATTGTCTGGCCTCAGCCTGTAATCAACTGTGTTTCTCTTTATGTCAGTTTTTTTTGTTTTGGGACATGAAATAAAGAGTTTTATATTTGTCATCGCTATAGCTCGTAAAATTGATAGGCGCTCGTTGGGCGTGAGGGCAAAAGGGTTCTTAAGCGACGACCTCAAACCGGAAGGCGTTTGGGATCGCAGGAAACTGTTTGGACAAGTTGAACGTAAACCTTTTTCGTAATTAACGTAGTAAAATATCAAATTTTCGATTATTCTCATTTTCATCCAAAGTTTGTTGGAAATCAAAAAAGCTTTACTGCAATAAGGTTCAATTACAAATGGACCTACTTCATAACTATTTGGTACCTTTTGCATGAAACCGTCACACTTATTTGTAGCATTTGGCACGTCTTGCAAGCAAAGCAACTCCAATTGAAGTTGTTCATAATGTGCATGTGCATATATTTGGACACCTTTGTCCAGCACAATAGGTACCGTCAATCGGGATGAATAGGGAATAGATAGGGACAAAACTTTAAATGTGATTTAACTGACAATTTCGTAAAAGAAACCCACAAAAATTGTATAATTCGATTGAAACTAATACTAGATTTTGTATGATACAATTTGTGTGGCTTATTAAGATATTGTCAGGTAAATTCACATTTTAAGTTTTGTCCCTATCCACCCCAACCATCCCTATTCACCCCGGTTGACGGTACGTCTTTCGACATACAGTCAGCATTCAAAAGTATCTGCTATCCTGGAATTAACAGTTTTATATCTACCGAGTACAAAAGGTAATCACGGTGCATATAGCTGCATACAGCTGTAATGCTCAGCCAAGATATGGTCGGACCGGATCGATACAGCGATTTAGAGCACGATGCTTGTTTTTGTATTAATTAATCTTAATTGGAAATAGTCGTTATGTTGTATCTTCTTGCTGTGTAACTTTTTTCTTATTTAACTAACTGTTTACTGTATGTTATTTCTGTCTTTTTTCTTCTTGTCTGTTACCTTCCGTGATTCTTCTCACTTGATGGTCTCATCGGAAGATCAGCGCTGGAAGCCACCAGCAACATGCTGAGATGGGGCCATTTCGTGGCACTTTAATCTTATTTTGTGTTTTCTTTTATAGTATGTACTGTTCCGATTGTTTGTGCTTACGAATAAATCTATTCTATTCTATTCTATTCTATCACGGTCGATATTTTATTTATTTATTAATGTTTTGGAGATCCAACAGCTATCTATACAGAGTATCACAAATGAATAAGAGATGGAAAGCCAATTACAGGATCACACATGTAGCTACAGATTATTACATTCAAGTTACAATCAAGTTAGTTTATATAAGTGTAGTAATTCATTAATTATTTTCAAAATAGAGATATATTGCTACAGATCGCGTTCTATAGTATCTCTTACCTTACAGTTTAATTATGCTACATATAGGGACTTACCTACAATATTTATGCTAAGCTATTAGAAAATAGTCTGATCCGTTACTTTTGTTCCTGACTGTACTTACCTATACATCATAATATTCATAATTATGTTGTATTATGATGGGTCGTAAGTAAATATAGAAAAATATATTTTTTACAAAGTTAGAACCTCTTGACGTTCGTCGGTATGTACTTGGATTATCAATATAAGCAGCTATACCTAATTACTGAATCTTGTTAAGAAAATATAAAGATTATCTTTATTTCCGTAAAATCAAACAGAAAATTTCCTAACGAAGCGTACCTAATAAGCATCTCCAGTCTCTTAAAATCAAAATTCCAGAAAACCCTTTTATAACTCCTACGAATTTTAAACTCACTTCAAAATCTCAAACTCCATTCGTAAAAACCAAGGCAAATCAGGCGTAGCATCGATCTTAGAATTTGAAAGTTAAATGTTCCCGAAACTCCGTATTCTTAATTAGTAGACCCTTCTAAACAGTTTCATGGTAATTCTGCCTTCGAATTTGCATAGCGAATAGCCAAAAGATCGTAGCCCGTTAAATATAAGCGGATATCCCCTACTTACTGTGCAAAACTCGTAATAGATACAATAGTGCTCAAGAAAAAACAAACTTATGGAGCTTGAAATAGAGTTCATTATGTGAGATGGAGTTTTGAAGGAGTTACGAGTTAGATGAAGAATTCTGTATCTTACACCAGCTTTCGTAAGATTGGGGATCTCATATTTAGGATTCCATAGTCTGGTGTAAAGGGGACGGCCTATTGGGAGGACGCTGTGGGCATGGATAAAACAGCAGATATGACTTTTTAGTTATATTTCTCAGCTAGAATACAATTTACATAAATATCTACATTCGATGGCTGCCTCTAATCGAATGACGATTGCGCACCGCGTTCCATTTGACAGCGGGCTTAAAATTCTAAATTTGAATATCGTGACTAGCCAGTCACAGATTAAAAAAGACTGTAAAGGCACAGTTTGTCCGTATATTACAGCTTAACTCTATGGACGTAAGTAGTAACAAACACATGTTTAATATCGTTATAATTAGATTTCACCATAGATCTACAATATTCATTGCCTGTCAAATAATATTTTAACAAAAGTGCGATCAAAATCGGGATGATATCAAGTGTAATTAATTAATTGGAAGTATTAAATTCAGAAATACAAGAAAATAGTAGATTGTACAACAAGGGCATAAAGTGACCCATTTTTAGCCGAGGCAAAATAGTAGACGAGGGTAAAAATGGACATTTATGCCCTTGTTGTACACTCTGCTTTTCACTTCGATTGCGAGGCAAATAAAACACATTTTTCACGGCAATTTACACCACGAAATTGTGGTAAAAGCGAAAGAACATAAAATACATAACCAATTCCCGCCAACTAACTTTTTAATTTTTTTTTTTAATTTTTAACATGTGATCAGAGTTTCAAACGCTTGGTTTTCTGCCAAGTCAAACATTTCAGAGCATTTTTGAACGATAATCGACTCCTATTTTATGTGATTTACTAAATTTAATGACAGAAAATACGGATTTCTAATAAATTGTAGCAAAAACTAATTAATATAACAAGTTTTGTCATCTGCACAATTTTATTGCTCAGTAAAATTGTGCAATATGTTTTAACTGTTTGGCTGTTGAGACCGATTACCTTAGTCTTAGAAGAAAATTTTAATTTTATGCTCTAGGAGCATAAAATGCGATTTTATGTCGTCTACGCACGACATAAAGCTGCACTTTTTGAGCATGAGAAGTGAAAACATACATTATAAACCGAGGTCAATAAAATGATGATGTTTCACATCACCCATTTTTATTTGTTTCTAATATGTACCTATTATTAATGAGATTTGCTACACAAGAAAGACCCTAATATATAATTACGGGTGCATTACATTTGTTATAATTACTTTTCATATATTATAGTTTGATATATCGTTATTTTGAATAACGTAATAAATGGCATACTACCGTAATACCTAATTAACAGTATACATAATGTTATTATTAGTATAATGGTCATAAGGTATATTTACACTTCGTCTAATATACATTGCCATAATTATTACATACTCTAAAGCATATTATTTGTTATAACAAGTTACATCACATAATTATTTATGTAGCATAATAGTTGCATGACATAAATGGGTTAGGTTAGGTTGGAACTGCGACTCCGCACAAACGAATAACTACCTAACAAAAGGAGGTTTAGGTTAGGTTAGAACTTTGAGCCTCCGTACAATAAAATATTCTATCAAAAAAGTGGTTTAGGTTAGGTTTGAACTGCGGGCCCCGCAGAACGAAAACCGTGAAAAAATAGGTTAGGTTAGGTTAGAACTGCGACCTCTCTAGAATAAAATAGCTAGCAAAAGCAGTAGGCCTGCGTACTAGTTATAAAAAGTATGTTAAACTTTACGTTATCAGTAAATGAAATATGACAAAAAATTATATACGATAAATGTATTTATACTTGATAAAATTGTATAAAGTATTACGTTATACAAAAATATAATATAACAAATGTCATTATAAAATATGTCTATATACTATTTGAAAATTATATTACATTATGCATTATATCAATGACAGTTTAGATGAAATCACTATATAATAAAGGAAACGTATAATAAAAATTACATTATTACATACAATAATATATCAAATGGCGTTATAACAAATGTATGATAGTTTTTTTATAATTATATTAAACATTACACACCCATATAATTACATATTATAATTTTGAATCACCTAGGTATATGTATGTATTTATAAACTATTAACGATCGAACTATTAATAATCGTGCCAAGCGTCATCGCCTGAGTCAAAATTGCATACTGCTCCATACATTTCTGTACTTACTTATTCTATAAGTATATAGGTATACATTATTACATACTATACTCGTGCGTTGTCCAACGAGCACTCGGCATTCAATAAGCCAACAAAAAGAGCCAATACCGTTTTACCACACAATACCAATGCAAGAATGCCCCAAGAAAGACATACAAGCTGAACACAATATCGGTACTAAATCTCCTCAAATGAACATGTCTGAAGCAAGCCAGGGCGCCATCCATTACGCGCTCGGAACGGGGTCCGAGCATAAATTCCCTCGCAACACAGCAACCGATGTGGTCCGATTTATAGCCACGTATAGCTGTCCAACTTGCTTGTAAAGGTCGTAAGCTACTAAGATGATACTATGGAGTTGTGACGTTTTATTTTGGGAGCGACGAGAAATTCCGATGACCGGTTGTATTGAGATATATTTTACAAATGAAATGGAGGTTGTTGAGGAGGCATTGAAATAGGGTTCGTCTACAAAACAGAATAGTGGCCGCTTATAAAGAATATATTCGGATGGCGAGTGCATTATTAGCGTTGACGCGGGCCATTAAATGTGGTTTTCCATCAGAGAAGGGTCCTTATGCTTCATATGCCATTAAGGACCATTCTATCAAAAGTTCTGTTGGAATTTCAGATAAAATGGTCATTATTGCACTTAAAGAATAAGGACCCTTCTGTGACGGAAAGCCACAAATTATCAATTTCAGAATCAGAATCAGAATCAAGCATTCCTTGCTAATCTGCGCTGATGTCGTTGCTGCCGCGATTTATAGTTTTGTCAAGATTGACAGTGACAGTTAATACGATATGGTGCTGCTGAGTCCATCGATTGGCGCGTTACGAAAACTGGTCGCAATGTGTGAGTCGTACGCTGTGACCCATGGACTCAAATATAATGCCAAAAAGAGCGAGACGATTATTTTTAAGGCAGGGTCAAAGACCTATACGGACGCTCCTGGTATCTCGCTCAGTGGCACACCTCTCAACAGGGTGCAAAAGGTGAAGTATTTGGGTCACTGGGTCACGGAGGAATTAAAAGATAATTGTGACGTGGAGAGGGAGCGCAGGTCGCTGTCTGTCCGTTGTAATATGTTGGCTCGCAGGTTCGCAAGATGCTCACAGCCTGTGAAAATTACATTGTTCAAGGCATATTGCCAATCTTTTTATACATGCGGTCTGTGGGTCAACTTTACGCAGCGGGCATATAGCGACTTGCGAGTCCAATATAACAACGTGTTTAGGGTTCTGTTGGGGTTGCCGCGGCACTGTAGTGCGTCGGGCATGTTTGCGGAGGCGCGAACCGACGATTTTGCTGCCATAATGCGCAAGCGGTGCGCCTCCCTGCTAGCCCGAGTTCGCTGCAGCACCAACGGGATCCTGAGCGCGTTCGCGGACCGCTGGGATTCCGCGCTGATGCGGAGATGGACACAGCTCCGGGATCCTTTTAATTTACCGAAACTTTTATGACCAAATTTCGTTTCCCAACCAAATTTTACCAACTGCACGTTTGTCAACTCAATCTTTCCCATATAAACATTTGACAAACTTAAAATCCGACAAATGATAATTTCCCAAACTGTTACTTTGCAACTTTTATAAGACCAACTGTTTTCTTCCCAGATGTTTTACTTGGACTATAAATGTTCGCTCAAATTTATAATTGTCAAATAAATCATCGGACAACATTATTTTGTCCAAAAATATCTTTATTTAAAAAATGTGTTACGGCTAGGTTAGGTAAAGGCTACAAATATAATGACGACCAAAAAATACTTTGGTATCCTATGGGATATGAAAAACTGGCAAAAATATTTCGGTAATCCATTAGTAACCTGTTTGAACCACTATCAGTTAAGTGGGTTAGGTTAGCACTGAGACCCTTACAGAAACGAAATTCTACTAGAAAGGTGGGTTAGGTTAGGTTTGAACTACGACCCTTACAGAAATGAAATGCTACTAGAAAAACGGGTTAGGTTAGGTTTGAACTGCGACCCTACAGAAAAGAAATGCTACTAGGAAAGTGGGTTAGGTTAGGTTTGAACAGCGACCCTTACAGAAAAGAAATGCTACTATAAATGTGGATTAGGTTAGGTTTGAACTGCGACCCTTATAGAAACGAAATTTACTAGAAAAGTGAGTTAGGTTAGGTTTGAACTGCGACCCTTATAGAAACGAAATTCTACTAGAAAAGTGGGTTAGGTTAGGTTTGAACTGCGACCCTTACAGAAAAGAAATGCTACTAGAAAAATGGGTTAGGTTAGGTTTGAACTGCGACCCTTACAGAAATGAAATGCTACTAGAAAAACGGGTTAGGTTAGGTTTGAACTGCGACCCTACAGAAAAGAAATGCTACTAGAAAAGTGGGTTAGGTTAGGTTTGAACAGCGACCCTTACAGAAAAGAAATGCTACTAGAAAAGTGGGTTAGGTTAGGTTTGAACTGCGACCCTTACAGAAACGAAATGCTACTATAAATGTGGATTAGGTTAGGGTTGAACTGCGACCCATACAGAAACGAAATGCTACTAGAAAAGTGGGTTAGGTTAGGTTTGAACTGCGACCCTTACAGAAACGAAATTCTACTAGAAAAGTGGGTTAGGTTAGGTTTGAACTGCGACCCTTACAGAAAAGAAATGCTACTAGAAAAGTGGGTTAGGTTAGGTTTGGACTGCGACCCTTACAGAAACGAAATGCTACTAGAAAATTGGGTTAAGTTAGGTTAGAACTGCGACTGTTACAGAAATGAAATGCTACTAGAAAAAGGTATTTAAGGTAGGTATTTATATTAAATAAATAAAAAAATGTGAAATAATATTAATTGTCGAAATAACTAATTGCCAAAATAGTATAGTTTATCACGTTTTGTCTTGGTTTTTTGTATTATTTGGTAAGTACAAGTACTCATTTCGAGTAACTAAAATTTGTTGAAATAAAATTGGCAATTTTTTTTTATTACTGTTACATTTGTCATGTTTTGTTATGGTTTATGTATTCTTTGGCAAAATAAATGTTGTTAAAGTAAGGAAATGACAAAATATTTTTTTGCATATCGTTCTCTTGCAAAATATTTTTATGCGACTTGTTTAGTTGGGAAATGATTAGTTGGCTTTTATATTTTTGGGATAAATTGTTTGGGATATGAAAAAATGGCAAAAATATTTCGGTAATCCATTAGTAACCCCACAGCTCCATGTATCGCGCTCCACGTAGGTAGGTTATAAGTTTTATTTGTTAAATTTTATTTATGTTGTTTTGCACTAACACTAAATTTAAGTAGTATAAACTTGTTACTAACAGAATATGGGACTAGTCCTGAAATAAATATTATTCATTCATTCATTCATTCATTCAATAGTGCTTGACTTTCAGATGGCAACTGTTGCTGCATTTCTGTAGCGGAATTACCGCTTGTCACTGTCAATTTCCTTGATACAATGAGTGACGTTCGTAGCTGTATTATGCCGGGGCCACTCTGACGGCGTTTCCCGCCCTTTACCGTTAGTGTGGCCCCGGCATTAGAACGTTAAATCCGTCTCTCGTTTTATCAAATTGACAGTGACATCGCCCACGTTATGGCAGCATCAATGCAGTCAGCTGCATTACTGCAGCAGTATTGCAGCGCGATATTACTGCTGCCGCAAATGTCAAAATCGAAGTAGCTGCCCGAGTTTTTTGACATTTACGGGAACAATGCAGTCGGCAGTAATATTGTGCTGTAATGAGAACAAAATGACATTATTTTGATATCGTTTTGATTTCAGGTGTAATTTTGGATTGGCTTTTTAGTATAGGCCTTTAAAACTTTCAGTGCCAAGAACCTGCTAGTCGGGTTCATTTTGTATTGGAAATGGGACGCTTGGTAGTGAAAGTATTAAACCAGTATCTATAAAGGTCTACTTCCTAGCACAATGTTAAAGGCTACAAATAGGAGGTTTTAATAGCCATTGGACCCTGGCCATTACGCTACACTGAATAAGAAATGGGCACCCTACGTCGGATAGTCTAATGGCGCCTTTAATGGTTACTTCACGTTGCACATGGTCTTAAGATAGTAGGGTACTTAGGCAAGTGCCATTTACCTAATTTAGGTACAGTCGACTTCAAAGATATCTTTACATTATTGGACGTTATTCCTGCGTAAAAAGGAAGGGATATTTATACTGATCTAGTAATTATAATTCCTCTTGTATGTAAGCTAAAGCCTTATCACACTGATGATTTGCGGGATAAATGAAGGCGAGGCGAGCGCGTTCAATCGTTCATGTCCCTTACGTCCACGTGGACGCGCAACCATTTCGCCACGAGAGAGCAACGAATTCGCTGCGTACGTACTGATTTACTGGAAAATTTGAAAAAAATATAAGCAACTTAGTACGCGCCTCAGCGAACTCGATGCGCTGGCCTTGCTTTCAACTTTACTCTTCTGCAAATCGCCAGTGTGATAAGGCTCTTAGATAAAAATTTTGTATGTCATATAATTATCAGGGACAGAATGTGTATGTTAACCGACGAAATAAAAATAAAAACCTTTTTTTTTTAGTTTAACCCTACTATGTAAAAACATATTATTGGATTTTAAAGTGAGAATCAAATTATAAAGTCGGTTTAAAATAGCGCGTTTTGATTATTATGGAAAACTTATTAATCACTATTTATGCTTAAATCTTTTATCACAAGCGTATTCAGACAATCCCTTTACAGTAATTAATTTATATCTACCCATTGTGACGAAGGTACAGATTTACAAAGTTATCAATACGTTCACTACACCCGTATACCGAAGCATTAAAGTTCAGTATCGTTCGTATTTAAATATTGATAAGTTGGTGAGGTTTATACTTCATTTTGCGGCTGGGTAGTTTCGGGTGAGGGTCGAAAAAGGTGTTAATTAGAAACAAGATAAGGTCCGCGGATTCGTTAGTTTAAAATCTGGTTAGCGGACGTCAGGTTTTTTTGAAGGGCCATTGAAAGATGAAGATAAACGAAGTGGTGTTCGGAATTAGCTAGAGTACAAAAAGTAGTTCTGAAAAATATTGAGTTAGGCAGTTTTTTGTCAAATATAAAAAGTATAACTTTTTATCCAACCGCCAAGAAATTCTAAAAATATGTCGAGGGCGCCACTGAGCTTTCAACAGGTAAAACATAATACAAACACGCTGTTCACCATAAATATGTGTAACTATTTTTGCGCAAAAGCCATTAACATGGAAATTGCTTCTAAAAATATGTAATTTAATTTTCGATGGAACTAATTGATAACTTTTTTAGGGTTCCGTATATCAAAAGGAAAAAACGGAACCCTTATAGGATCACTCGTGTGTCTGGCTGTCCGTCTGTCACAGCCTATTTTCAATTAAGTTGAAATTTGGTACACATGTAAGTCTATGACCCGAAGACGGACATGTAACGTAAATAAATGAATTTTAAACATAGGGGCACTTTTGGGGGATAAATGGGACAGTTAAAAAACAAAGTTTTGCAAACTATATCATGTTATATATGAAATGAAAGAGCTCATTGTGAGAATCTCAAATATATTGTTTTTATAATTTTAAGATAAATAGTTTAGAAGTAATTTAAGAAAATAGGCAAAAAATTACCACCCCCCCCCCCTTCCTTTATCTCCGAAACTACTGGGTCTAAAACACGTTTCACATCAAAAAATCACACTCACACACTCACACTCACTCACTCCGTTGGCTCAGCGACCCAAAATGAGACTTGGCCTCCGACACAAGACAGCGCCACTTTTCTCGGTCCTGTGCGACCTCTCGCCAATTGCTGACTCGAAGTTCGCGCAGGTCCGCCTCCACCATGTCGCACCAGCGATATCTGGGGCGTCCGATAGGACGTCTTCCTTTTTTTTTTTTTAACGGAGTGGGAATGCGTTTATGCACGGTGTGTGGGACTCGCCGCTCCTTTCCCCTCTCCTGGCAAGAGAGGGGGAGAATTTGGCCCTACCCACTAAACCCACTCCGGCGTTTCACCCTCTCTGCCGTTCGTGAGGGCGCACTGGGATCGACTGGGATGACATTACACCACGGCGCCCTCCGGCAGCCCCGGCTTATCGCCAGGGCCCCCCTCACAATGGGGGAGGATCAGAAACGCTTGAACCCCCTGTTAGCGACGCTACGACAAGACGCGTATAATTATAAATTAGATTAAGATCAAATTCGATTAAGACTGTATTCTCAATAAAGATTTACTTGATAGGTAGGGAAAACCGCGATTAGATTGTCAGTAGTCATAAGTATTCAAAATATCCGTTATTTAAGTCGTAGGTTCGTAATAAGTTTTAGGTCACACAGTAAGTTAGGAAAAACAAAGTTAAACCTATTTTCCAATTCCCAAGTAATCACTATAAACTTGGTAAAATAATGTAGGCTCTGTCATTGGTTAACCAAAGAAAGGCGGATCAAGACAAGGAAGTCTCAATATGAAAGGGACAGACTGACCGCTTCTCATTGGTCGGCCAAATTCGAGCTCAACGCTCCGATACAGCGTAATTTTCACTTAGAAACATACACGTTTCATTAATTAATTCGTAACCTGTTAAAATTACATCATAACAATATTTGTAGATATTATAGGTCGTTAGCCTAGTCACCTAGTTAGATAAGAATCATAAGGCAGTCACAGGTAGACAAAGGCCTGCGAGTCGGCAAAGGGCCATAAACCGTCCATTGTATTCATTTCGGCCGCTTTCCTATCTATTGTAAGCCAAGTCGTAAGGACTAGTGAACTTGTTATCGTTTGTTTTTATAACTAATGAACGTAGTTAACTATTTGTAATAGTTTTAAGTTAGTAATTAATCAGATGTATGTAATATGAGTCGCAGAACGATAGCGGGATAATGAAAATTCACCCGAAAATGACCGTATGACGTAATCGACTAATCACAGGCCGATTAATTCCGCGAATTAAGACATGATTTTATCTCCCTATCGTAGGTGACTCTCTTTCTTGATTTTTCGTATAAAAGTAAGACGGAACCGCTTCGGATCGTACAGTACACCAGGAGCAGCCGAAAAGGAAAAACCAAAAGGAAGAAAACCAAAGTAAGAAAACCAAGGAAGACCTGAGGGATCCGAAGCTGTACCGCCTAATCGTTGTAGGAGTATTTTTATATTTGTACCGCGTAAATAAAAGTCAGTTTTTTAAATCGTGTATTTTATTCCTTAACGCGAGGCGGTTGAAGATATTCGTCGAGGGCTTCGCACATGGGCATCTAGTAGGCTGGGGCGACTGCGGTTTCGAGCGAGGCGCCAGTAGACCAGTTACCTTCTCCAACTGCTATCGTCGGCTATATTGGGCGTTGAGAGTTCAATATTTTCTGGTCCTTCGAGCCGGATCTACTGTCAGCGCACCGGGACGTCGTGCTCAAGTCTACAGTTGCTGCGAAGAAACGTCACAAATGACCGATAAAATGGTCGGTACGCGTTCGCGAAAGGCTGCGTCGATGCAGAGCGACGAAGATAGGCGGCGTTACCTAGCGGAGGGCGCGGCGGCGGCTCAGAGGGCTGCCCGCGCGGACGCCGAGAGGTCAGAGGGCGCCGAGGTGGCGCGCCCCCTCCTCACCCCTGTAACGTCGTCCGACGCGCTCAGCGAGCGTCCGCGCGCCGCTAGCGCCGAGCCGTTTGGCGTAGCGGCCGCACCACAGCACTCCCTCAGGGCGGACGACTTCACGAGGCCACCGGGGTCTCCCTCGCAAGTAAATACACTGCTGTGGAGCAGAGAGCTCCGCAAGCGGTTACGACGACTTGCGAGGCCCACACCGTTACCACTGCGACGGGCGAGAACGAAACTTAAGGACGTCGCAGCTACGCAGCAGGGAGGCACTATGGAGTCGAGCACTCCGTATGCACCTGCCCCTACTCAGTCCGTGCACTCATGCGCTAGTACGGTCATCGAGGCAAGGCTATCTCAAGTGGAGCTTGAGGCGAGCGAACGTCTAGCAGAAATTCAGCGAAAAGAGTTGCGGATCGAAGCCGACTTAATAAAGAAGAGGCTAGAGGCGCAGAAATCACAGATTATAGCGGAAGGAAGCACGGGCGCACAGTCTCAGATGCGGGTGACGTCGAGCCACAACAGAAACGAATCCTGAAGTGGATGGACGACTCTCAGGATGACAAGACTATAACCGAGCCAGTTAAGAAGAGGTTAGCCAACGAGCCACCACCGGACTACGAGACTCCTAGACGGCCTCTGCGGGACGAGCGACACATGCGACGCCGCTCACCGAGCCGCGAGGAACGTCAACGGCGATCGGAATCGCCACCGGAGGAGCCCCGTACGCCGCACACGGCGCGTACGCAACACACGCAGGAAGGCACAGTTGCGGAGTCTATGCTGCATTTGTTCGAGAAGATGCAGATGGCGGCTCGTCCGGCACCTAAAGATATCTTCGAGCTACCTCACTTCTACGGAGATGTGAGCGAATGGCGAAGCTTTTACAATACCTACATCGAAACATCGAAGCGCTACAAGTTCACCGACTACGAGAACGTTGCAAGACTGCGTATGGCGTTACGCGGGGACGCTAAGATGTGCGTGTCACATGTCCTGTCTACAGCTACTCGTCCAGACATGGTTATACGTATTTTGAAGAAGCAGTTTGGCCGAAGCGAGGTGCTTTTGGATAAAGCAATCGAGGACCTACGAAGACTGCCACCGTTGGGGTCGAGCGCGAACGACCTCAATACGTTTGCGATCAAGATTATGAACGTCGTATCTACTATCATGGACATAGATAGAAGACACTACGCCGACAATCCGATGCTGATACGGGAAGTAACCGATCGATTATCGCCTCATCTACGAAGCAGATGGTGCGACTACGCCAACAGACATCGCGATACCGACGACCCCGAGATCCTGCAGTTAGCTGATTTTCTGATGGAAGAGAGCGAGCTAGAGATGTCATTCTGTCACGCGCGCGCACCAGCGAAGCGCGCGCAGGGACCGATGACAGCACCGTATGCGCGCGCGCCTGGCGCTAGACTGAACGCGCCCGCGCCGCGCTATCCCATCCCCACTCCAGCTCCGGCCGCAAATCGATGCAGCGGAGGGCAGAAGGCGACGTATGCGGCTCGACAAATCACAGCGAAGAGCACGTGTTTGTACTGCGGTGGCAATCACATTACTACAGATTGTCGCAAGCTGGCCGCACAGAGTATAGGCGCTAGATGGGAATGGGCAAGACTCAATCGTATATGCTTCAGATGTATGGACGCGAAACATTTGAAGTCGCAATGCAACGCGAAAGGGTGCGGCGTGACAGGCTGCCCGCACACGCATCACCGTTTGCTGCACACCGAGCCTACACAGGCGAACAACAGCAGTGGGGCTACAATAGCGGTAGCTCAGTCGACGCATCGAGCGGTCGCCTCACCGAAAGTGACGTCATCGTTTGCGGCAGCGGCCGAAACAGAGTCGCGGCCTACAGAACGAGAGGACAACGATCCGCGCGTCTACGTGTCGTCAACCCCAAACTTCAACGTGCTACTGAAGGTGCTGCCTGTAACAGTCACGGGGCCGAAGGGTACGGCTCAAATATTCGCTTTCCTCGACGATGGGTCAACGCTTTCCATGATAGATCAAGACGTCGCAGATGAAATCGGAGCAGTAGGCGAAGACGAACCTCTCTGTCTACGTGGGATAAGAAACCTGAAGCACACATCTATCACGCAAACTGTAAAGGCGCAAGTGGGACCGCTGCGAGGAGGCACCGTGCACGAGATCGTCATGAAGACCGTAGAAGGACTTGGCATACGATCGCAATCACTTAACAAGGCCGAATTGATGAAGCACAAACACTTAGAAGATTTGGGCGACGAATGCTACGTGGGTACAGGAGTACCGCAGATGCTGATTGGAGGCGATTTCTGCCACCTGAAGACTCCCATCGAGATCAGGCAGGGCGGAGAGGACGAGCCTTGCGCAATGAAGACACCCTTGGGTTGGGTATTTTTTGGGCGAATGCCGCGCATCATTCGCACGATCGAGCAAACCGTACTTCATTGCCGCACAGAGGACGACGAATTAATCGATCAAGTTAAGAAGCATTGGTCGATCGAAGCGTTAGGAGTAACGAATAAAGAAAACGTCAGTCCGAGCGATCAGCGAGCCATCGACATTTTCAACGCTACGGTACGCAAGACTGCAGGGGGCCGGCACGAGGTCGGTCAACTGTGGGCGTCGGACAACGTGAAGCTACCACCGAGTTACGTAATGGCGCGGTCGAGGCTACACAACTTGGAGATGAAAATGCGGCGCAACAAGGACTTCGCTGAAGACTACGAAGCCCAAATTCAGAAGTTACTACAGAAAGGATACGCGGAACGTATCATGGAGCCGCCGCAGACCGACCGAACCTGGTTTTTGCCGCACTTTAATGTATTTAATTTAAATAAAGGCAAAGGAAGAGCCGTTTTTGACTGCGCGGCAAAAAGTCAAGGAAATAGTCTGAATGACTATATTTTATCGGGGCCAGACCTACTACGAAGCCTATTAGGAATTTTGCTACGATTCCGCGAATGGAATTTCGCGGTGGTCGCGGACATACAAGAAATGTTCCTGCAAATTCAAATGCGAGAAGAAGATCAACAGAGCCAACTCTTCCTGTGGCGCGGCACTAGAAGAGATATGGAGCCCCAGGTGTACAAACTAAACAGAGTTTGTTTTGGCAACGTGTCATCGCCTTTCCTCGCGCATTCGGTGCGTAATAGGAACGCGCTCGACAACCAGGACAAATATCCGGACGCGGTCTACGACATCCACAATAACCATTATATGGACGATTACGTGGCATCGTACGAGACCGAGGATGAGCTGCTACGAGTATCACAACAAGTGCGAGACTCGCACGCGGAGGGCAGTTTTCATCTACGAGGCTACGCGAGCAACAGTACGCGAATGCTGGCAAGCGTCGAGCACTCACTACACGCAGCGCAAGGACCGACGCATCTGGGCGAAGGTCAACCTACAGTTCTAGGCATGACGTGGGACCCTAGGACGGACACTCTGGGCTACAACACGAAAATGCTGCGAGTTCCCGAGGCTGTGAAGACGCAAGAACGGCCGCCGACAAAAAGGGAACTTCTCAGCGCGATAATGTCCATATACGACCCCATGGGACTTATCGCTCACTACGTCATCAGCGCTAAAATGATATTTACGACGATTAAAAAGGAGCAACGATACAACGTCGAGAAAATTATCTACTGGACGGATTCTCGAGTATTGCTAGGATGGATCAAGGACGACGCAAGAAACTACAAGCCGTTCGTGTCACACCGTTTGTCTGAAATAGCTGAAAAATCGGACCGGCGGGCGTGGATGTACGTGCCAACCGACGTGAACCCCGCAGACCACGCTACGAGAGGGAAGCCGGCGAGGAAAATCACCGCTCACGACGAATGGTACAAAGGACCGTCATTTCTTCACCGACCAGAAGTGGAGTGGCCGAGTCAAGAAATAGGCAGACCGACTGAAGACCTTCCTGAAAGGAAAAGCGGAGTCACAGTAGAGACTACGTTATCTACTACTACGTCAAAGTCAGATCCGTCGAGCGTGCTACCTGACATACGACGCTTCAGTAATTACGATAGGCTAATGAATTCGACGGCCTACGTTCTACTTTTCATAGATAAGATGAAAAATAAGAACAAGACGCTGCAGCTGCAAGTGAACCACATAAAGCGAGCCGAGCATATGTGGCTACAGAATAGCCAACGAAGAAGTTTCCCGGACGAGCTGCGCACTCTAAGCGCAGGACGCGATTTGGACAAGAAATCGCGAATATACGATCTAGCACCCGAGCTGTGCGACGACGGCGTGCTGCGAATGAAGACGAGATTAGGAAACGCTCCAGTGTTGTACACATCGGTACGACCCGTAATATTGGACGGCAAGGACTCATTTACCAGACTAATGGTCCAACGCGCACACAGGCGAATGGCGCACATTCATAACGAAGCAGTGGTAAATCAGCTACGACAAGATTACTGGATATTACAACTGCGACCTACCGTGAAAGCTGTAGCGCGAGACTGCGCGCTGTGTAAGCTACGTCGAGCTTCACCGCGAGCGCAGCCCCTTGGCGATCTACCACCCGAGCGGCTACAGGCTTACCAGAGGCCATTCACCTACACCGCGCAAGACTACCTCGGGCCTATGTACGTGACCATAGGACGACGACGAGAGAAACGCTGGGTGTGTCTGTACACATGCCTAGTAACTCGGGCTATTCACCTCGAAACTGTACATAGCCTGTCTACGGATAGCGCTCTACTGGCGCTAAGGCGCTTCGCCGCACGAAGAGGATGGCCGAGCGTTATGTATAGCGATAACGCAACCTGCTTCAAGGCGGCATCAAACGAGCTACGTGAGGCCTACAGGCAATGGCTTCCGCAATTGCAACACTACGGCGTGCAGCGACGAATGGATTGGAAATTCATTCCCCCCGGCAACCCATCTGCAGGCGGAGCCTGGGAGCGGATGGTACGCACCGTGAAGACAGCGATGCTCTATACCTTCAACACTAGAGCACCGAAAACCGAAGTGTTCGAGACTCTACTGGCAGAGATCGAGAATATCGTTAACAGAAGGCCGTTAACACACGTGAACGTCGACCCAGAGAGCGAAGAAAGTCTCACACCTGCGCACTTTCTTCTACTTCATAACGCTAACTTACCTATAATTGGCGCTTACGAAGAAAACGACAAGCGACAATGGAGGGCTGCCCAGGCGCTAGCAGACCACTTCTGGCGGCGCTGGACCAAGGAGTACTTTCCACTGCTGGCACCACGCAAATCATCCGACGACGGAGGGCGACAGATCCAGCCGGGAGATGTTGTCATCATTTCTGAGCCCAACGGACCACGCAGCGTGTGGCCCAAAGGAGTCGTCGAGACCGTCTATCATGGACCCGACGGGAGGGTTCGCTCCGCAGACGTCAGAACGAGGCACGGGACGCTACGCAGGCCGAGCTGCAAACTGGCGGTCATCGCGTTGCAACCCATGCACCAGGAGTCTTCGACTGCGGGGACAAAATGTTAGCGACGCTACGACAAGACGCGTATAATTATAAATTAGATTAAGATCAAATTCGATTAAGACTGTATTCTCAATAAAGATTTACTTGATAGGTAGGGAAAACCGCGATTAGATTGTCAGTAGTCATAAGTATTCAAAATATCCGTTATTTAAGTCGTAGGTTCGTAATAAGTTTTAGGTCACACAGTAAGTTAGGAAAAACAAAGTTAAACCTATTTTCCAATTCCCAAGTAATCACTATAAACTTGGTAAAATAATGTAGGCTCTGTCATTGGTTAACCAAAGAAAGGCGGATCAAGACAAGGAAGTCTCAATATGAAAGGGACAGACTGACCGCTTCTCATTGGTCGGCCAAATTCGAGCTCAACGCTCCGATACAGCGTAATTTTCACTTAGAAACATACACGTTTCATTAATTAATTCGTAACCTGTTAAAATTACATCATAACAATATTTGTAGATATTATAGGTCGTTAGCCTAGTCACCTAGTTAGATAAGAATCATAAGGCAGTCACAGGTAGACAAAGGCCTGCGAGTCGGCAAAGGGCCATAAACCGTCCATTGTATTCATTTCGGCCGCTTTCCTATCTATTGTAAGCCAAGTCGTAAGGACTAGTGAACTTGTTATCGTTTGTTTTTATAACTAATGAACGTAGTTAACTATTTGTAATAGTTTTAAGTTAGTAATTAATCAGATGTATGTAATATGAGTCGCAGAACGATAGCGGGATAATGAAAATTCACCCGAAAATGACCGTATGACGTAATCGACTAATCACAGGCCGATTAATTCCGCGAATTAAGACATGATTTTATCTCCCTATCGTAGGTGACTCTCTTTCTTGATTTTTCGTATAAAAGTAAGACGGAACCGCTTCGGATCGTACAGTACACCAGGAGCAGCCGAAAAGGAAAAACCAAAAGGAAGAAAACCAAAGGAAGAAAACCAAGGAAGACCTGAGGGATCCGAAGCTGTACCGCCTAATCGTTGTAGGAGTATTTTTATATTTGTACCGCGTAAATAAAAGTCAGTTTTTTAAATCGTGTAGTTTATTCCTTAACGCGAGGCGGTTGAAGATATTCGTCGAGGGCTTCGCACATGGGCATCTAGTAGGCTGGGGCGACTGCGGTTTCGAGCGAGGCGCCAGTAGACCAGTTACCTTCTCCAACTGCTATCGTCGGCTATATTGGGCGTTGAGAGTTCAATACCCCCCCTCCTCCGACGACGTGTATGGGGCCGTGCAATGCGGGTACGGTACCCGCTGACCCTACTGGGGCTCGAGGCGAGCATACGCTCTTCGCCTTCGACCCTGCCGTCTACGTCGGAGAGGAAGCGCGTCAGCAGCCGCTTCTCGCACCCTCTCCGCCTCCTCCTTCTGTGACATGGTTTCTTCGCAGAAGGAGTCCACCGCTTCCCATTTCCTCTCGCTACCCAGCATCGCCGCTATTATGCTGCGTAGCGAGAGGTCCGCTACCCCCGTGGCCGCCCTGAGGGCAGCTCTTTCCACGGCCCAGTGATTGCACTCTTCTAGAGTGTGCTGGGCCGTGTGCTGGACGGCCCAGGTATGCTCTTTTCACGTTCCGATCTTCATCCATTCTCTCAAGGTGGCCCAACCAACGGAGTCTGTGAGCTTTAGTCTCTCCCATGATGTTAGGTTCAGCTACTAGGTTTTCGATTTCACGGTTCGTAAGGACTGATCAGCTTCCGTCCGGTCTCAAAAAATACATTGTTAAAAATTGTGTAATGTACGGAACCCTTGGAACGCGAGTCCGACTCGCACTTGGCCGGTTTTTTTGTTAAATATAACTAAAAATAATCCACTCAGTGCTCATCGAGCTGCTTTTGGAGAAGGACCAGTAGTCACTGCACCTTAATGCCATGAATCATATCCGTCTATAATTAATCACATTTACATGGCAAATAATTGTTCATCGCTAACCATCCGTATTCAGGTTGAGACAAAGATTTCAATGGGTCCCGCGGAATTAGCCCATACAATGGCCGCTAACTGGAATTTCAATTGGGATAGGTACTACTGGAAACTCGATAGAGAAAAGGTACCAGATTCAGACTGAATCACCATTAACCGTTTTTTTTTTCATATACTTTAATCATGTAGACTTAGCAACAAGCACTTATGAATGATACCTAAGTTGTTATTACATATAATTATATTATCTTAAGCTAATTATCAGCACAATTTATTAATGTTAATATTTCACAAAAAGATCGTCAAACAAAAAAATCTATAAACAATTACTAGTCTAGAATGTTTCTAGAATAAAAAAGAAATGTCAAAAAAAAACATAACAAAAGAATTACCGTAAAACGGGGTGAGTAGGTTTCGCGGGGAGAGGTGGGTTATGAATGGGGAGAGAAGGTTTGAGAGGGGGGTGAGAAGGGATTTTAAGGCTACTGCTACAAAAATAATGTATTCCAATTTAAAATGGAGCTATAGTAATACGCATAATAAAAAAAATCGATCCCACAATCTTCCAAAATCACCTTTGTATGAAAACCCCTCTAACCCCAAATACGAGGCACTACGGGGTGAGGTGGGTTTTCCTCTTTATCGTCAAAGTTATGAAATGGAACTACCCAAAATAAAATAAAAACTAAAATACAAACGTCCGGAACACTTATTTATTATATACACCATTCAGTTTTCATATGTAAAAATAAAATGTTATCGAGGTTTGAATTTAAGTTTTGACCCTACTCACCCCATTTTACGGTACATACATTGAAATATCCATTTCCACATCATTAATCAAATATAACTAATAAATAATTACTGTTGCAGTATTGTAGCGAGACATTGCTGATTTTTTTTAAAGTGTGAAAGCTTGCTGCACCTATGAAGTTGACAGTATTGTCGCGCAGCAACACTGCAGTAGTATTAGTAGTCAGAGGGCCTACCGCGAGCCACGTTCGACGTGTTGCCTCTCTGTCGCACTTGCAAATTCGTTCGTAAGTGTGACAGGGAAGCAACACGTCGAACGTGGATCGCGGTAGGCCCTCTGAATTCGAACGTGGGCCACTTTGTGGGCGTGGGTTCGAATCCCACTTCTGAAGATGAAACCTCCACAGGGATAAACACAAAAACAACTTCATAATATAGCACTTGACTTTATTCTCACTTCGAATAATACTTTCTCACTTCAACTTCACTTTAAGTGTTTACAGTTTCAATCGACGGTGACGACTGATTGCTCCGGGTAGGAGGGCCGCGTTTTATACCTGATTCTGGCAATGTTGCAGTACCCGCAAAATTGAATAAAAATTAAATAAATCAGAAATTATTACTTAAGATGTGGGTAGTCTGCCGTGGTTGTTACAAACGGTACCTTTACGAATACTTTTGTCAGTTCCATCGCAATCGCGAATCAATAGTAGGTACCTACCTAACTCCTAGGTCCGAACGGATAGGATGATTTATTTGACCATTACTTTCAACCCGTTGTAAAGTGCAATTGGTTATTTGAGGTTCGGAATTCAGCCGTGTATCAAAAGGGACCTACATTTACAAAAGGACCCGTGTGTAAAAACTCCTTTAGAAATGCCAGTTTAAAATTCGGCTAAAAAACAGAATGTTAGTCGAGTAGGTATTTTGTTGCGTTGAAAGAAAACAGTAGTTTAAGAAATAAAAGGAAGACCATTTTAATAATTAGTTCTAGCTTTTGATTGTGTTGTGGAATTTAATACAGAATTAATTAAAACATAGATATACATTACATCTGGACTGGATAGGATCATCATCATCATCATATCAGCCAGAGGACGTCCACCGCTGGACATAGGCCTCCCCCAAAGAGTGCCACAATGACCGGTCTTGCGCCACCCGCATCCAGCGGACTCATGCGACCTTAACCAGGTCGTGAGTCCACTTTGTAGGGGGTCTATTACCCACGCTGCGCCTTCCGGTACGTGGTCGCCATTCGAGAACCTTTCCGCCCCAACGGCCATCGGTTCTACGGGCAATGTGCCCCCCTCCCCACTGCCACTTAAGTTTAGCGATTCGATAGGATATCAAGTTATAAAGCAACAGTCGTTTGCCCTCGCATTGTTGTAAAAACAAAATTGCCTCCATCAGACCGCCGTCAAATTCAGCAATCGAACTATGATTTTAGGATCGGATATAAAAAACCGGACAAGTGCGAGTCGGACTCGCGCACGAAGGGTTCCGTACCATAATGCAAAAACGGCAAAAAAAAAAACGGTCACCCATCCAAGTGACCGCGCCCGACGTTGCTTAACTTCGGTCAAAAATCACGTTTGTTGTATGGGAGCCCCACTTAAATCTTTATTTTATTCTGTTTTTAGTATTTGTTGTTATAGTGGCAACAGAAATACATCATCTGTGAAAATTTCAACTGTCTAGCTATCACGGTTCGTGAGATACAGCCTGGTGACAGACGGATGGACGGACGGACGGACAGCGGAGTCTTAGTAATAGGGTCCCGTTTTACCCTTTGGGTACGGAACCCTAAAAACGAGGTTTAACTAAGTGTTAAACGTACGATAAAAATAAAAATATATAAGTTAAGTGGGGCCTCTGTTACAACGATCAAACTCATTACGAACATTACTTCGCCGTGATGTAATTAAGACCAACAACATGAACGCGTAAAACAAGGAGAATGTTTAAGAAAAACACGGAACTTTTCAAACATTTCCTTCAAAAAAGCTAAGTTTAACAAGTTTTTTGATATTGAACTCTATTTGCTATTACATAAAGTTGTTTTTTTATTTGACACGGTTTTAGTTGGCAGTCCGTTTGGCCCGAAGCGTGCTTTTGTGTTGTGTAATGATTTTTTTTGATGGAAAATTTTGTTTGCATGGCTTCATTAATGGAGATAGCGCTCAGCGTGTATCTTGTATATTTTTGAAGGTAGTAGAGAACTTAATTTAGACCGTATCTCGTTGCAATAAGGTTTTTTTGTATTATGTAAGGAGCTGACGAATCGTCTGATAGTTAGCTATGACTGTGGTCCATGGTCACCCGCAACCCTAGATGGGGTTGTAAGTGTGTTGCTGGCCTTTAATATAGAAGTACGCTCTTTTCTTGAAAGTTTGAAGGTCTTATCGGACCTGAACGGAAATACAGCGGTAGTTCATTTCACACTTTATTGTTTTTTAAAACATACGGAAACACAACTGTTATTCTTTATCAATAAATTATTAATCAGTTCGTGTGGAAAATATTTCCTACTAAGCTGTCGCAAAGTTAAACTAAACCTCCATTCAACTTACCGTCGCCATTTTCTTTTCAATAAAACTGTTGCCAACTTTTAATTTCCATATCGTCCTAGTCCATAGTACTCAGTGACAATAGGCGTCGCAAACAAGCTGCGACACCAACAGGATATTACGTTGTGTCTAGTACTCAGCTCAGATGAACATTAGCATTACTATAGATGTGACAAGGGGAGAGGGGAGATGACTGAACGGAACGGTCTTATGGAACTTTTATTAGGAGTAGCAGAGAAAGCGCTTTTATTGTTTGTTTTCATGGTTTCATTTTTTTTATTTTTACATACTCCTTAAAAGTCCCATAGTTCGTTTTTTAGCATTAGTAAGAAGGTAAACAATCTTGACGTGTCTTTTTATTAAAAAGTATTGATAAACGCTTTAAAAATTAGTTTATATTACTTATGAAAGCAAAAGAATGTAAAATATCGTATATGATTAATAATTCTAACATATTTGGTGTGACTTATTTTTCAATTGTGATTTTTCATAAAAAGGCATGTCAAGATCGCTTACCTTTTTCTAATGCTAAAAAAACGAACTATAAGCGTTTTCAAAACGGTAGAAGTATTGTTGTTACCCTACAAATTACGTAATTTGTTTTTGCTATTTTGTCAGCATGGATGTAAGTAAAAAGAGGTAGATATGGTACCAGGCGCACGATCGTGAGCCATCAAATATAGGTTCCGGAACCTATATTTAGTTAGTCGTATGGGTGACGCCAACCTGTCAAGTTGTCAAAATCGTTGGATCAAATTTTAGTTTTGTCAACTATGAACGTCACACGTCTACATAAATAAAAGGTCATTGTTTGTCAGGTATGTTAAAACGTGTTTTTAATTTGCGAGCTGCCGGCGTATTATGGATGGCTTTATCCATCTTTATACACGTGATAAAATAACTATCACTTTTTAACACCGTGGGATAGAAAGTGACGGACACTGTTTTATTACGCTGTCACGTAGACAAGAACGACCATCATATCCGTACAGTAGGTACATGCTTGCACCTCCTATACGAATCCCTTACTGATAGTTCGATTGCTGAATTGGATATCTCGGTCAGTAGCGTGCCGTGACGTACGAGTTTGCGTTCAGTGTACTTTTGTATGGTATTTTGTGTTTCCAAAACGTCCCGCTTGGCGCGCTGTTCAAAATCCCATACAAAAATAGACATAACGCAAACGCGAACGCTCGTCAGGCTATCGAATGAAATTTACACTAGGGATGCAGGATTACATCCTTAGATCAAGGACGCCAGCCGCATAAGCTGAGGACTTACCGCGACCCACGTTCGACGTGTTGCCTCCCTGTCGCACTTGTAAATTCGTACGTAAGTGTGACAGGGAGGCAACACGTCGAACATCGTTCGACGACGGTTCGATTCCGGCCTCAGCCACCGGACCGGAGGGCTTGATCACTTTTTCAAAGCTTTTTCATTAGTAACCGAAACGGTGAGTCTTTTCCTTCAGGTATTTCTATTCTAAGCATTGTTTAACCCCGTTTGTGGGTAAACTATTTTACCAGTTTACCAATTTTGAATGCAGTCCGCCAGCAATTTGTTTTGTTTGTGCAACTTAAATAGTTGAAAATAAATGGAAGCGAGTAGATGGCAAGCGAGTTTCTTAACAAGTGTTGTTTGCCCAAATAGCAATTCTACTCTCTCATCCTTTACAGCTAACATCGCATCATCAATCAGTCAAACTCAAACTCAAGCTCTCGAAAATCAAAATATTTACCCTCAACATGGAGTTAGAATAATTTTCCTGATTCAATTCGTTTCCATCAGCTTAAATCTATAAGATTATTTTGCATTCCAAAATACAGCAATCGGATAAAATCGGTCAAATCTGAAAAATGCCTCAACAAGAATGCCGCCATCCCTCTTACCGCCTTTTAGAACGAGCATACATCCGAATAAATTCTCTAATTCCTTTGAATGAAGCGCTCACATGTCGTGTCCTCTGAAAACATTCCAATTTCACACCACTTTCCTTTGCCGTAAGCAAATATTTTTCTTCCCCTAATGTCTTTGTCCTCCGTAATTCGAAGTCAAGCAAAAAAACCTCATATATAAGGAAAATTAATTATCGCCTTTCGCGTTCAAAAGAGATTGCCGAGGGATTTCCTGCAAGAAAATGACTTTTGGGAGGAAGTGTTTTTGCTGTAGATGTAGTTTTGCTCTTGAAACGAATATTATTTATTAGAGAATGCAAAAAAAGCGTATTGTTATTTTGGTCATGCAAAACTGCGTCACAATTGGTATTATTTTTCATCGTCATGTGTTTTCTTTAGTTAAGTACTTACGTATAGTCCGAGAAGTAATTGTAGAAATTTATTGAGGGCGCCACTTTCTACGTAACTGTCAAATTTTTACGTGAAATGCTTAAACATACACAATACAATACAAACATACACATACAAAACGGTAACAATTTACTATGGATTTTTTTTAGTTCCATTTTATTTAATTTCTACTATTTTATGTTACATGTCACAATATAACCAATAATCAAAACAAATAATAACGTATCCCTTAATTTATCTTCCGCTCCGCACACGCCTTCCATACTCGTATTTCCTGGACACCAACAATTGTCCCGTGTTCAGGAAAGATATAACTACATAAAAGAAATTATATTATGCCCATTAGCTGGCTGAAGACACTGTTCTATGAAATTAATTTGACAATATCCACTTGACTGTATTCTTGCAAATAAATGATTTGATTTGATTTTGTAAAAATTAAAACTAAACTATAATAAATGTTAAAAGTAATATTTTTTTTAATACCACATCGGTGGCAAACAAGCATACGGCCCGCCTGATGGTAAGCAGTCACCGTAGCCTATGGACGCCTGCAACTCCAGAGGTGTTACATGCGCGTTGCCGACCTTTTAAAAACCTGTACACTCCTTTTTTGAAGAACCCCATACTGTAGACCCTCGGGAAAACCTCGGAATATATTCCACAGCCGGAGCGTCCGCGGGATATATTAAATAATATTATTATTAAATATAATATTTGATCAACAGGCCCATTCGGATTTCGAGATAATTACAAGATCTTGAGACGATTTAGAGATCAACTAGGTCTACATTAGATATCGACTAGATGTCACTTGGATATCTAAGTCATAACTTGTCGAAATCGTTCAAGAGGACCTCCAGAATCGCGGAAACGTCAAATTTGACATATCTATCTTACAAATATCTTTAAATTATCCGTATCGTAACTTGTTGAAGTCTAGTAGAAATCTAATTCATTTTCCGAATCGAGCCGTAAGTCATAATTGTACTTTTATTTTAGTTTCAGCGATAAAATCATTGCGACCGTTACAAAGTTCACTTTGTGTTTGTAAAAGTAAATGTAAAAAACATCAATAAGCATTAATATTAATATTTCCCACTGCTAGGAATTACAATTTCCAATTAATCACCGCAACTTTACCGAGTCTTTTTTAACTTTCCTCGAATAATTGCGATGGTCGCCGAAATATTTCAGAAATTTCGCGACTCGCTTTAACTTTCGGGAATATTGTAGTACATTTTGTATTAAAAGCTCTCAATGCAGAAATTGCAAACTGATTTAATAACTGGATGGAAAAAAATCTGAAAGGATGTCCAATTTTAAAATGAATTAAGCCATGTCCATTCGACAGCTTTCTACATACTCGTACTTACCAGACTTAATTAAAATCTGTTTATGTGAAACTTAGGTTAGGCAAGGATTGCCCATTTGAAGCAGAATATCCCAAATGCGCATCATATAGTCTCTTCAAAAAACCCAATGGTCATATAACTGGGGACCCTGACTGTCCCGTCAGGAAAATGGCCGAACGACGGAGCATAAACTCGATTGATTATGGGGAGGGCTAATAAGTACATGTTAAAAGATTATCTGTTAATTTTAATTGTTTGTCCTAGTATACCTAACTAGTTGGTTTGTAGTTATTATCATAAGTATTTAACGTTTGTATATAATTGTCATCAATAAGTGCTTTATTTACCCATCAATAGGTACCTTATGTTTAATTTGCCCTACTAACCGTAAACCTATCAAAATGCAATTCTTGCCTCGTAACTATTTTTAAGGTAAACTAATAACAACGTAATAATAAAATAAACACGACCGACCTACATATACAGACACACAGCAATACTTGGTTACTAAGTGTAAGATAATTCAATACCTATTTATGTCTCTATGTTCATGATTTTAATTTGCTTTATTGTTTATTGTTTTTTTTATATTAGTATATTATCTCTTTGCCTGAGATACAGGATTATATTCCTAGTTCAGGCGCACGTAACAACATACGTAAAATGTAAAAGTTCACGCATAATGTAACATTAGCAATATTAAGGTTTTCTCAATAAATTATTCTTATTCTTATAGGTGAAATGGTAACAGACAAATTGATTTTCACTACACTAGCTCATAAAGGCTCTGTTAAAGGATGACTCACGTTAGACCGGGCCGTGTCCAGTACGTCTACCATCAGTTTTGACATTGACATATACGCTCACGTCTACGTAATTTACTTTCTATGCATCTCGCTCGTACTCGCATATGCGAGCAATAGTGCAAGCGAGATGTACAGAAAGTAAATTACGTAGACGTGAGCGTTATGTCAATGTTAAAACTGATGGTATTAGAGGCTAAGGCCGGAGCTTCCGACGCATCGTTTTCTATGGAAAGCGTCACGTGATCGCCTGTCATGTCATAGAAAAGTAAGCGCGGGAAGCTCCGGTCCCGGTCTAACGTGAGTCATCTTTTATTCTTCAAAAACTGGGGTTGCATTTTGTCCACAAGAGAGGCAAACCAACTTGATGCAAATTTTAACATGGGTACCTACACCTACCATCGTTGGCTGGTGCAATTGATTGATTTTGAGTGATGATTTTGATTGATAAATATTTAATAGCGTTCATTAGGAATTGTAACATTTTACAAAGTTGTAAAATGTTACAATTCCTAATGAACCTAAGTAGGTTTTTTCTTGCATTGGTGTCATAGTGGAAAATATTGTTTATCACTCGGTAGCAAATTTTATTTAACCCTCTCAACGTACAAAACATTCCACTTTTCGAATCGATTCAATTTTGCAAACGTTCGCTTGCTCGGGTATCAATGTTAGCACGAAGAGTAAAACAAATATTTTGCCCACTTATAAAACCACCCAATCATACCAATATGCGTTTGCCGTTGTGGAAAAAAAAATTGAATTAAGTTAGGTGTAGGTACATAATTGAATTTATGTAAATCGTCGCTAAATTCAAGGGTCAGCAATAAAAGCAAATAGGAAATGCCAATACGTTTATATTAATGAAGTAAACTACCAAAACCAACTTCGATATATATTAAAATGACAATAATTCAACGAAAATACAATTTCATTAAAATTTTAATATTAATGCGTCCATTACTGCACGTCAAATATCGAACGTGAAATTTATGAGAGACTTTAGTCGCACGGCGGCTCGGATTTCAATTAAAATTTCAATATATTATTGTAATGAATCACGAATATTGTAAAAGTGAGTGTTTCTGGATCCTTTTAAAATACGAATAGAGTAAAGGAGGTCAAGTTTTTCTAGATTTGTCTATTTTTTTGCAAGCGTAGTACAGTCAGCGTTTGTTTTATTTATTTATAATTTTATAAAAAAAAATTGTCTTTGCCGGCCGATTTTTGAAATTGGACCGCTCGATTTCGTGTATTTCGTTCAATAATATCTCCACTACTAGACATTTAAATTCTACTAATAGAATTGAAAACGAGTGGTCAATACCACTAGATTCCCAATTTCTATCGCTCGTATTTCAAAAATTAGCATTTCGCCGTTTTCCACCGATTTTCGAGTGACGAAATCGATCGATCGAAATTCAAAAAATCGGCCGCCTGTACTACCTATACGGCCAAAACTATTTTCTACCATCTAATTTATTTAGTTATTAGCTAGTAGTTGTCAGGGTTCCGTATCCAAAGGGTAAAAACGGGACCCTATTACTAAGACTCCACTGTACGTCTCTCTGTCTGTCTGTCTGTCACCAGGCTGTATCTCATGAACCGTATAGACAGTTGAAATTTTCACAGATGATGTATTTCTGTTGCCGCTATAACAACAAATACTAAAAACAGAATTTTTAAATAATTATTTAAGTGGGGCTCGCACAAAACAAACGTGATTTTTTTTCCGTTTTTTGGGTAATGGTACGGAACCCTTCGTGCGCGAGTCCGACTCGCAGATTGCCGGTTTTTATGAAGCTATAAAGCTACTAAACTAATGAAGAGTTATTTATAGTAGTGCCATGGACCAGGATGCAGAAAACTTGCGCAGACTTCGATAAATAATTCAACAATTCCGTGCGCCATGCTTTTAGTGCATTTCTGTGTAAGTACATCGATGTGTGAAACCACGGCTGCTCTTTGTTCAAGATAGGTACTGAGGGCCTACGCGAACCTCCCTGTCACACATACGTACAAATTTACAAGTGCGAATGAGAGAGAACACGTCGAACGTGGTTCGCGGTAGGCCCTCTGGACAGTAGAATTTTAAAACCTGTCGTAGAACGGTCCGGGTCCGGGCCGAAGCGTCTGACACTTAGTTTTCTATAGAAAGCATCACGTGATCAGTGATCACCGTGGCTTGGAAGTGTCTTTCTATAGAAACATGTCATTTTCTATGACGGCTGATCGGTGATCACGTGGTGCTTTCCATAGAAAACGAAGCGCCGGAAGCTCCGGCCCGGTCTAGCGTGAGTCATCCTTTACGGCAGTAATACAGTCTTCAGTAACGTCCCGCTGCAATTGCAATGCAGGTCATTTTATCACAGAATAAGTAATAGTACTATTACAGTACAGAAAATAAACTTCCTACAAAACGAAGTTTGACAGCGGTTCTGCGACGAATCATGCTGTCCCTGTCTATTGTGTAGTCCTATCCTTTTCTGCTAACTAGGGTTAAGTCTCACCCAAGATAGTAATTTTTCCACTTTTAAATTTATTCTAAGCTAGGGATCTCAAAATTTAAGTAATTATCTCATCTGTGGTTGTGCACGTAAAGGGACGTCAAGTTGTGCCAACCTAATAATTCCTCGGAGCAATGCCCGAACATTCTAGTTTCCTACCCCTGATTTTATCAAGAAATTTATATTAAATTTGACATTATCGGTAGTACTTACGTCATAATTATTTTCAAAACAATGCCGCATCCACAAAATTCCAGCTTCAAGCCCTAACTTATGCCTCAAGTGACTTACGGCATGGGAATTAATGGCACATAAACATTAGCCTAATTTGTTCTGACGTAATTCTGCTGAAACCTAGCGGTTCTATTCAACTGGATGCTTATATTCTACTTTATTCAATAAAATGAAAAAATGAAAATAATTAAAATATGAAAAAATGAAAAGCTTGAAAAAAAATGAAAAAATGAAAAACATGTCGAAAATTGCGACTCGTAATCTACTTATCTGATACCTTTTAACGAGCAATCCTTGTTTATTTATTTATATATATATTTCGGGGATCTCAGAAACGGCTCTAGCGATTTCGATTAAATTTGCTATATAGGGGTTTTCGGGGGCGATAAATCCATCTAGCCATACCGTGACTTTCATTACGTCACTCATTTTATAACTGTACGTTTAGTTGGTATAGGTACTAAAACCGTTTGATTCGTATGTAAATCAAACCGACCATCTTAAGATGTCTCACGCTAAAAACGAAGTGTCGGACGTCTCGGCCCGGACCCGGACCGTTCTAGAGCCAGTCGTCCTTTACTGGAGGCGTATTCTGATTGTAATAACTGGTTATTGATTTATTATGGTTAATTATGATCTGTGAATGTCAAAACTGGTATTTCATTAGCCAGAAACGTCACTTTTAACATTAATAGTACGTTTACCATCAGAACGTCTACCATCAGTTTTGACATTGACATATACGCTCACGTCTACGTAAGTTACTTTCTATGCATCTCGCTCGTAGTCGCATATTAGTGCAAGCGAGATGTACAGAAAGTAAATTACGTAGACGTGAGCGTTATGTCAATGTTAAAACTGATGGTAGACGTACAGTTTTGACATTGACATATACGCTCACGTCTACGTAACTTACTTTCTATGCATCTCGCTCGTACTCGCATATTAGTGCAAGCGAGATGTACAGAAAGTAAATTACGTAGACGTGAGCGTTATGTCAATGTAAAAACTGGTGGTAGATGTACAAGATCATAGGTATCCATAACAAATTCATAACCTGTTATTACAGTCACCTGTCATGTCATACGTCACTTTCACACTTACGTATTTGTTAGAACGGGACAGGCATATTGACAAAATAAAGAGCCGACCATCTTAGCCCTACTGCTGAAAGTAAGTGCAAATAAAATCCACCCCAGTGGTTCAAACGTTTAATGAGCGCAGCGTAAACTGATTTGCTCACCGGTGTCAAAGGGAAATAAAAAAATAAAAAAAGCAAAAGTTTCAACAAATTTTCAAATTTAAACGCTACCAATCATTCCGCATAAAAAAGTTAACGTAATTTTTATTTAATTTGAAACGAAACTTCGACACACTAAGTTATCCGTTATCCTCTTTTGTCCAGTTTTTAATTAATTAAAAAAGTACGAAGAATCGGTACGAATGTCCGTGAAAAAGCGGAACGGTAATGAACAAGCGAAATTTTTTAATTTCTTTAACGAAACTCCGTGGAGTGTCGTGCCAAATGAAATAAGTTGATTTTCTTTCTTGTTTACAAGGTTCAGTTGTGAGTTTGTTGGTTCTGCAAATTGGAATTTACGCTTAGCGTTTAAATTTTGGGTGTTTTATGATCATGGCTGTTATGAGTTTAGTATCTTTCTTCACTGAGTATTTTATTGCTATTCTTTTGTGTTATTTTATTTAATTACCTACTGGCTTCTGCCCGTGACATCGCCTGCGTTGTTGTGATGACGATTAATTTCAAATTATCCCAACGTCCTCGGGACCCGTATCTTCTTCGACTCCACTATCTTTATACCAAATTCATCGAAATCGGTTCTGCGATTTGAGTGTGAAAAGGAAACAGATAGAGCGACAGAATTCCTTTCGCTTATCATATCAAGTAGGGAATTAAAAATCCCTACTAATGGCAACATTTCTGCTTCGTCGACTTAATAATGCATTTTTATGGAAAAAAATATAGTAACGGTGTTCATATTTATGTAACAATTTGTTTAAGTTTTGTTATTGCACTAGTTTAAGACACGCCTCTCAGTGCATTTCGCGCACACCATCATAATTCCAAATCTAATGTTTAATTTGTATTTTTTTTTACTGTGAAAATAATTTATTTACATACAAGATATACCTATACAGTGGTACCCAATAATTTGTATGTGTTTATGTGTTTTATTTTTGTTATTTTCTTTGTCTCCTTGTATTTTTTATATTTTGTAGTTTCACAGTGCCTTGATTTTACTGTACCTAATGTTGTGTTAGTTATTTGATCAATAAAATAAATAATAATGTAGTTAGTTGCACCTACAACTCTGAGGAAGAAGCGTACCCTCTCTTCAGCATACTCCATGCAACATAATAAAGATTTTAACTCCTATCCCAGTACTGAATAGTCCTCACAAATTAGAACAAAACAGATGCATGCGTCCACGAACTTTCCATGCATTGTGAGTCGAATTCAAGTTTCCGAATCAAAAGATTTAACCTTCCTTACTAAACCCCTTTCTCTTAACATTACAGCCATTTATTAATGTAACTTATTATGTACCGATTAAGGCTGCAAATTCAATGATAAGTTAGAACGAAATACGGTGTTGTGAAAGTAAAATCAGATTTAGCAACCGGAATGGAATGATTTACATGTCCCATTGTGTATGTTGTCTTTGTGTTCTTTTAAAACGGAATATGTGAATTAACAATAAGCTCTGTGAAACATGCTTCTTGGTTTTGGAATATTGTGAGTTTTTAATGTTTTTATGAGCTTTTATTTAACTTTCATTGTTTGAATATCTCTTCGTGTAAATTTCATAACACTTGTTGCAATTAGATTGAGCTAAAGTTTCACAAGTCTATCTAAGTGTATTTTGACTAGCTTTCGCCCGCGATTTCGTCTGCGTGGAATTAGTACCAGCAGCTAGAGTAAGTACAGCGCCTGAATAAAATCTAATAGCAATTCGAGCATAATCTGCTTAGTTGTTTACACCAATTAACAGGCACTTCATTAAGTTTCTCATTTCCACCCCACTTTTCACCCTCTTTAGGGATGACTTCTGACATAAAAACTATCCTATGTCCTTCCCCGGGACTTAAACTATCTCTACGCCAAATTTAAACTATATCCGTTCAGCGGTTTAAGCGTGAAGAGGTAACAGACAGACAGACAGACAGGCATACTTTCGCATTTATAATAATACTAGCTTTTGCCCGCGACTTCGTCTGTGTGGAATTAGTACCAGCAGCTAGAGTCAGTACAGCGCCTGGATTAAATCTATTAGCAATTCGAGCATAATATGCTTAATTGTTTACACCAATTAACAGGCACTTCATTAATTTTCTCATTTCCACCCCACTTTTTACCCTCTTTAGGGATGACTTCTGACATAAATACTATCCTATGTCCTTCCCCGGGACTTAAACTATCTCTATTATGCCAAATTTAAACTATATCCGTTCAGCGGTTTAAGCGTGAAGAGGTAACAGACAGACAGACATACTTTCGCATTTATAATAATATTATATATTTTATCTACTCACATATCATAAACTCTCTATGATGCCTTCAAAATCCGTAAATAATGGCCCACGTTACGATAAACTGTTTTGTTACAGCAAATTTCTTATCTGTGAAAATGTGGTAATAGCTTCATTACTATATCAAAATCGATTTGGTAATGACATTCAAATTTCGAACATCTCTGAAAAAAAAAGCAATTTGATTTGACCCCTATTCTAATATCAGTCGAGATGACGTTTTATTCGAAATCAAATGACAATTGCATACAATATTGACAAATCTCGCTTGTAAGTTGGTATCGGACGATATGGTAATCGACCCCGACTCTAGTTTGTCTTTGAATTAAAAAAAACTACGGATGCGTGACATGCGTGAAAAAAGTTTTCATTTGCCGCCATTTGACGTACAATTTATCTTTTAATTAGTTTGTAAGTAAAAAATAATTTGTTTTGTTGTTTTTAAAGTAACTCTAACAAAAGTTTCGTGTAAAATGTACGATAAAGATATTTCGGAGACGCCAGCCACCATCCCATCCATCCACCATCCGCGAGTTCCGCCAGAGAGGAAAGTGCCCCAATGTCGGCTGTAATATGAGGTTAGTGAATATATCATAGAAAGTTTATAATATGTGTGTAGATAAAGCAGTGTATGTAACTGTACATAATTAGGCATTAAAACACTCGTGTGATACTATTATGAAACTCATTTCATTCGTTTCATAAACCCACACTCGTATTTTAATGCCTTTCATTATGTAGCAGTCACATAAACTACTATTATATAAGGATTTAAACAATTCACAAACAATTACGTCCACTTGATGAAAATAAAAGGTATCCATCAACATTATGGCTATAGAATGGAAATCTCTAAAATTCAGATATCCTTTTGAAATATTTCAAATTTAAGTGAGACGAGGTATTAGTCGGAAAATGTCATCTCATTTAAATTTGCTCTTAGCAGCGACACGCTCCGACCCTCGATGGACTTACTGAATAAGGTTTACGAATTATTTAGTTTGGACGTTGGTACAAGAGATCAAGTTACAATATTATCACCACAAATTCAAAGACTTTGCTGTGACCGGCGTCACAAACTCGCAAAATGTCCAGCCTGAAATCCATATGAGCGACTAATCCGCCCGTCTAATAATCCGTCATGGAACCTGGAATTTGTGTCGTATGAACCCAACGTACTAGAATTATTACTAATATCTGGGAGACCGAGCTTTGCTCTGAAAACATATAAAAACTCAAAAATGCGTGTTTTCTCAGAGATAAGACCTAGCTAGATCGATTTCTCGGCCCCGAAAACCCCCATATACCAAATTTCATCGAAATCGGTTTACTAATGTGTTGCAGAAAGATTTTTGACATATTTTTGTATTGCATAATGTTACTTGGCAGAAATGTCGTTTGGCAGAATTACCTTTCCCATATATCATTTAGCATACAATCATTTCGCAGAGTTTTAAAATCCAGAACCATATTTTGGCATACTGTTGATAATCATAATAGTCTTTTAAACGAGTATTAATTTCGCAGATAAATGTATTGCATAATATTTAGGTAGCATAAAGTTATCAAGATGCATTAAAGACAAAAAAAAGATTACATTTCTTATTTAAATTAATAATAATTTTGTACTTTGAGAAATTGTTTTTATGTAATTTGAGGACTTTCAATTTATTCTCTTTAGCGAAGTGGTAACATACCGACGGACAGAGTTATGATGGAATTGCTGTTTACTAGTTTTTAAAGTGTTTATGGTGTATGTGTATATGGTAAAAGAATCAGTATAAAGTCTGTCGGGTAATAAAATAATATTATAAAAAAATTGCTCCATTTATTTATAATAGCCAGTACGTATATCAATATTATGCTCTAACCCAGCGGTCGGCAACCAGCCGCATGCGGCCCGCGAACCTCTCACTTGCGGCCCGCGAGCCTCCCTGGCTATTTTGTATGTAATATTGACAAATGACAATGTCTGATAAAGTCATAAATATTAACAAAGTGCGGCCCGCGCACGGCCCGCGTCCACTTCGTTAACTGCTATGTGGCCCTTGGCTGCTAAAAGGGTGCCGACCGCTGCTCTAACCTAATCAATTCTTCTGGCAGTTGTTCGTTTTTGTAGGAGGTCACAGCTCTAACCTAACCCACTTTTCTGGTGGCCGTTCGTTTTGTATGAGGTCGCAGTTCTAACCTAACCTAACCTACTTTTCTGGTGGCCGTTCGTTTTGTATGAGGTCGCAGTTCTAACCTAACCTAACCCACTTTTCTGGTGGCCGTTCGTTTTGTATGAGGTCGCAGTTCTAACCTAACCTAACCCACTTTTCTGGTGGCCCTTCGTTTTGTACGAGGTCGCAGTTCTAACCTAACCTAACCCACTTTTCTGGGAGCCGTTCCTTTTATACAGGAGGCCGCAGTTACAACCTAACATAATAGCACAGGTTCAATTTTGTTTGGGGTCACAGTTCTTACTTAACCTAATCCACTTTTCTGCAAGTAGAAAAACATTATGCCATAATGAAAGTATGCTGCAGGATGATTATGGTACATAAAATTATGCTAAACCAAAGTCTGCAAAAGTAATCTTCTGCTAAATAATATGCTGCAAAATGTATTGTATGCTTAGTAATAATAATGCAAAGTAATATTTATGCCTAATTATCATTCTACTAAAAGTGTTTCTGCGATACATGTTATGCGAAGTGTATTTCTGACAAACAATATTATTCCAGAAGAGGGGAACCCATCGAAATCGTTACAGCCGTTTCCGAGATCCCCGAAATATATATATAAATAAATATACAAGAATTGCTCGTTTAAAGGTATTATTAGATAGATTAGATTAGATTAGATAGAAGTCTGACTAGAGCTCAAAAATGATCCGACGGGAATCGTGCTGCGAGCGACTCAAATGTACCAACGCCCACACTACATATTAGCTGATAGTTCGTAAACCTTATTACAAAAGGCATAAGGTTCAACGATAGACAGTTAAGCGAGTTGATATTTGTACAGCGCGCATGTTGACAATGATTTGACATTGTCAACATGCGCGCTGACATCGTAATGAAATAAATGAATGCCGCGCAAGAGACTTGACATATCCCTATGTAGAGTTGTATTTTAATTCAATTCAATTCAATTCAATTCAATTTATTTCATAAAGATAACAATGATCTTATTTTTGTTAGTACTTACTTAAAAATAATGTTAGTACTTAAAAGCTAAATTTGACTTTACATTTAAAATTATTTCATTAATTACAGGTAGGGAATGCAAATCGGTTATTTTCGGTTATTTTTTGTATGGAAGTTATCGGTTATTAACCGAAACCGCGGTTATTTCCATACAAAAAATAACCGATTTGCATTCCCTAATTACCCTAATTAAAGGACAACACACATGATCAGCAATCATCTTTAGGATGCTGTTTGGACTGTCCCTTGTTCTGCTCAACAGAGACGCTGCCTTTAGATTTTAGCCAAACATAACATTGATTCACCATTGACCAATCCTATGATCATAACATTCATAACTTTTATGTTATAGCGGGAATTTGTGTATAGGATAGTATTCAAAGTCCCGGACGGGGTACCTATATGGACAAAAGGGATAACTTTCATTGACCGTGTCAGTCATATGGACGGTCCATATTTTTTTCGAATTCTAAAATCTATTGAATTTTCATCTGACACTCCGTCGCTGTATGAACCATGATATTCTGACAGATAAACAATTGGTTGATATGCGTCGCTTTTGCATACATAAAGTTACATACATTTTCAAATTTTAAAGTTACAACATTCTTAGAATACATAAAACAGCACGCATTATTAAACTGGAGGCTCTGTGAGCTGTACTGTAAGAAATAATAATAATTCGTTGAGTCATTATCACAGGGTACTTTCTGATTCCCAGTGGTCGTGCCATAGACCCTACGGGCATTTAAGTCCTATATGCCAATGTCCGCCGTTTTGAAGTCTTTTCCAACAAAACGAAGCGCCGAAAAAATTCGATCTACTCACAAAACTTCACGAGAATCGGTTGAAAAATGCGACCTGCAGAGAATATCCGCACATACGAAAGCATTTTTGCCAAAGCTGGAACGGAGAACTTCGCTAATGCTCGGTCAATTAAACCGTTGTATGCTCGTTAAATTATTGTATCTATACATATACAATAGTGTTAATCTTCCTTATCTTTCCGATGTAAAGGCATTTGATTTACCCAACACCCTGTGCGTTTGAATCCGAATACCACCCGGGCGTTATATCTCGGTTCGTCCGGTTCAAGATGGCCGGCGGATATCCGGTCTCATTGGAGATAGCTGACGGATATACTTATTTATACATGGTGTAACCAGTGGGTAATTACAAATGAATTAATATCGGTATTTAGGAACTATTGTATACTCTTAAATTGCGGAAACCTAACAGGTACTATTACTATTCTTCTCCACCATGCATATTTAACAGTTGAAAGTGAGATTGGAAAGCTCATTCAATTAACAACCATATTCTAAGTCAATAAAGTCCAAGTTCCATCTGGTCTTCCGATGTCGCTTACGACTGGTATGGGGAGTATTTTGCACAATTCGTAATCATATCTCGGTATACACAACGATTGTTCGCCATTGTATTGTAAATTCAACGTTTCCCTAACATGATTTATTTGGGTATTTATTTGATAGATGGCGTTGCTAGTATCAATAAACGAAAATAAATTATACTGAAGGAACATTTCATGTTATGTTGTAATTTTTAGGTGTAAGTATATTATTATAGTACATATCTTGACATTTTAAGGATGACTCACGCTAGAGTGGGCGTTTTCTATGGAAAGCACTACGTGATCACCAATCACCCATATAACCATTCCAGTCGCAGAATCACAAAGTGGTAACTAAATGTCAGATGTGTCGTAACAGAGTCCACACAATGTGTCTAGAATTGTTTCGAAACAAAGTGTCGTCGCCGTGTCTACACTTTTCCGTAACAAGGTGTCGACACATTTGTGTGCACTTTGCGTGCGGTTTGCGACTAAATCTGACAGCAAATTTGTGACAGCAAATGTCAATATAAAATACCTCTTGAAAACCAAGGTTTGTCAAACTACTATTAGTGTCTCGTGTGCTCGTAATTCTAGTAAGTCATCATGGGCAATGCAAATGATAATAATCGACCGAAACCATATAAACACCCAACACCCGTCAACCTTTTACAGAAAAGTTTTTAAAGAAATGCAATAAGCTACTTAGGTCAGGCAACGAATGCTCCAAAAGTTGTAGAGGGAAATGCTCGGAACACAATTTTTGACTCCGTAACTCGGTTTGACAAGTTAGGAGGTGAACATATCAAAAGTCCCCGGCCGTAGCCCTTGAGCGGGGGGGAGAGAGGGGGCTTTGAAGGTCCCATTTTCCCGTTTTTCGATTATATTTCGGAAACTATGCATCTCAGCGACATGGCCACTTAGACAAAATGAAAGTTAATTTAATTTGTTACAAGTTTATTCAGTCAATTTTTTCGATATGTTGAATAGTTTTTGAGATATCCGCTCTTGAAAGTTTATTTAGGGCTCTCAATTTTATCTTGATATATCTACATCAGTGAAGGTGCTAGGCCGTGTTTGGTATCGTTTTCGTATAAATCTGGGGTGCTGAATCCATTTAAGATATCACATTGACACCATTCCACAAAATAAAAATAAATCTGTTTAGGGTTCCGTACCTCAAAAGAAAAAAACGGAACCCTTATAGGATCACTCGTGCGTCTGTATGTATGTCCGTCTGAATACACAAAATAGTTCTTTACCTATAGATGACAGGAAAACCTATTAGAAATGTGCAGTCAAGCGCGAGTCGGACTTAATGTACGGAACCCTTAATACGCGAGTCCGACTCGCACTTGGCCGGTTTTTTTGAAACTCTTCTTGACGCTTAACCGCTGAACCGATTTCGTTGAAATTTGGTATAGAAATAGTTTGCGTCCCGGAACAGGACATAGGATAGATCTTATAACCAAAATCATCTTTTGAAGGTGTGAAAAGTGGCGTGGAAATTTGTACGGGAAATCAATAACCGCTGAACCGATTTATATGAAATTTGGGATGGTCTACATCTTTGATTTAGTTAAAAATGATGAAAAAACATGACTTCAAACCTAAACTTAAACAGTATTAACTTCAAGAAGTCAATTCTGAATTCCCCCCTACACCTCATTTCACACCTTTAAAGGATGATTTTAGAGATAACTTATTATATCCTGTCTCGGGACTCAAAATATATGTGTACCATGCAAATTTAAATTAAAACTGTTCAGCAGTTTAAGCGTGAAGAGGAGTTTAAAAGAAAGTATTTTAATAAGTTTATATGTTTTTACTTCGGAATGGTGTCAATGTGATACCTTAACTAAATTTGGTACTGCGAATTTATACGAAAACGATACCAAACATGGCCTCGTAGCTTTACTGTTGTAGAAGTCAAAATAAAATTGAGAGCCCTAAATTCTTATTACTTGGCCAAACTTGTGTAGAAGGAAAAGGTAAAATAAAAGTCTTCGGCAGGAATATAAGACACAAATATTTTTTTTTTTGCGTTACTATTTCATTCATCAAATATAAACATATACCTTGATTATACTATTCTAGTGAGATCCTCATAGATAAACAAAAACATTTACTTAAAAAATTACAAGGTCGAAATGTCACGGAACTTGTGAGAGTAATATGTGAAAAATAAAAACTTTTATGACAAAAAAAATCTGGACACAATTTAAGAATCACCCAATTGCGTCGAGGAATCATCTGTATTTTTGCTTGTTTCATTACCTCCTCGCTTCTTTTTTGTCCTTTGTATTCTGTAGCAATTTGTTAGATCTGAAAATAAAGATAACTTGCGTCGTCACGGATGTCGATTTATAGGTTTTAGGGAGTGCAGAATTCGAAAACGATGATCATTTTATAATCCAAGATGGCGGCTACGTATTTTGTCATAAAAGTGGAATCCAAAATAGTCATCATTTTCGAAATCTGCGCCCCCCAAAACCTATAAAACGACACCCATGACGACTTTTATGACAGTGCATGGCCGCCATTTTGGATTCCAAAATGGTCATCATTTTCGAAAGCGGGGCCCCCTAAAACCTATAAAACGACATACATGACGACTTTTATGACATAGTGCATGGCCGCCATCTTGGAATCCAAAATGGTCATCATTTTCGAAATCTGCGCCCCCTAAAACCTATAAAACGACACCCATGACGACTTTTATGACATAGTGCATGGCCGCCATTTTGGAATACAAAATGGTTATCATTTTCTAAATCTGCGCCCCCCAAAACCTATAAAACGACACCCATGACGACTTTTATGACATAGTGCATGGCCGCCATTTTGGATTTCAAAATGGTCATCATTTTCTAAATCGGGGCCCCCTAAAACCTATAAAACGACATCCATGACGACTTTTATGACATAGTGCATGGCCGCCATCTTGGAATCCAAAATGGTTATCATTTTCGAAATCTGCGCCCCCTAAAACCTATAAAACGACACCCATGACGACTTTTATGGCATAGTGCATGGCCGCCATTTTGGATTCCAAAATGGTCATCTTTTTCAAAATTGGGGCCCCCTAAAACGTATAAAACGACATCCATGACGACTTTTATGACACAGTGCATGGCCGCCATTTCGGATTCCAAAATGGTCATTATTTTCGAAATCGGCACTCCCTAAAACCTATATATCGACACCCATCTCGACTTTTATGACAAAGTGTTTTGCTACCATCTGCATGCAAGACATTTCTATTATTTTTACGTACAAAAATGGCCCCCTGTCAACTTTCAATCGAGATTTAATCGATAATTTATTCGATTAATATTCAGATTAATTCAATTTCAATCTATGTTAGGTCGACTAAACTAATCGCGATTAAAATTTGAGAATTAACTTTTTTTATTCCATTAATTAGTCGAATAAACAGTTAATCGATTAATGCCCATCTCTGACCACGGCATTTTTACACTTTGAGAATATCTGAAAACAAATCAACACAAGGAGCCATTTTGCAAATCCAGTAACATACCAGTAACTTTGTTATTACTTTTGACAGCGCGTGTCATGTGTCAACACAGAGTCGACACAAAGTCGAAACATTTGTGACTGCAATATTTCTCAGCCTTGAACCATATTTATACATCATAATTAACAAGTTTCGTAGTATGTAAAGCGTTATTTCTGTTATTTAAGTATAGTATACGCTTCGAAGTACTAAAAATGCTTCAAATAATATAGTTATGAACACAGGCACTGAGAAGTAAACAATTTCATTTCCGGCTAAACTAAAACAATGTGGTGGCGCGTTGATTATATTACACTTAGTTTATCAAATCACTCGAGCAGTTTAATTCCCCATAATAATTTAAGTCATATTGTAATATAAATGCAAACAATATATAATTACGTCTTGTAATCCGTTTAAGAGATGGCGTATTAATGTCACTTATTTTTATTTAAGTATTTTTCCATCTGACAGTTTCCATTTGACAGGAACAAAATGAACGAATGAACGAATGATTTTGGCATAAAGTAGTCGCAAACCCGAAACAATGTGTGCACACGGCGACCACACTTTATGTCACTTTGTGTCATGTGTCGACCCTTCCCCATTTCTGGTAACTGTGTCGACACGGCGACGACTCTGCGACTGGAATTGTGACCGAAACAGACGGTGTCGACACAAGATGTGTCAACACCGCGTCGTAACGGCGACTGGAAATGGTTGTATGGGCAGCCATCATAGAAAATGACATGTCGAACGCCTCGCCCCGGGCCCGGACCGGTCTTTACAAGCAATAGTTATTTGTTTTACAAGGGGGCAAAGTTGTTGTTTAACCGCTCGTGCTAATATTGATACCCGAGCAAGCGAAAGATTCCAAAATTGGAATCTTGAACGTTGCGAGGGTTTCAAAGCACGAGGGTTAAACAAAATTTGCCCCCGAGTGAAACACAAAATTTTTCACCACACCAACCCGAAGCAAATATAAACTGTAAGATATCAAACAAAAACAAACCAAACCAAATCAAATCCAAATGAATGTTATTAAATATTTATCATCCAAAATCATCATTTAAATTTAAAAGTCAATCTACCAGCAAACATAAGAAAACAACTCAAAATTGGCATTTGATTATTTTGCCTCACATGTGAATAAAATGCAACTTTGCTATCAGTTTTTGAAGTGCAAAGTAAGCCTTTCCGAATTGGTGTGGTGAAAATAACTATTATCCCTTCCCTACATTTTTTAATTATAAAATATCATTGAAACCTCACATACCTTTGGAAACTTACATAAGCTCATCTAATTGATTTCCGCGGTGGCATTCGCAATAAGCAAAGCAGTAACATCAGAGCAACCGACTTCATTTAATTGCTCCATATGAACTTTAATTAAACCGTCTTACTGCAAACGCAACTAGCGCAGAGTCAAACCACAGTGTAAAAAACCGGCTAAGTGCGAGCCGGACTCATGCACGAAGGGTTCCGTACCATTACGCAAAAACCAGCAAAAAAAAACAACGGGTTGCACTCCGGGAGTGCCGGCAGAAGTGAACACTCAATGACATTGTAACAGTTTTTCGATCAGGTCACGTGTCCGTCTTACGTCTTACGAATCTTACGGTCACGTGACCTGTCTCGAGTATAACATTTTTTCCCCATCACAAAAAGTGCACAGCGCCGCTAAAGAAGTTTTCACTTCATAAAACGACGTATATGGGAGCCCCACTTAAATATTTATTACTTATATTCTTTTTTTAGTATTTGTTGTTATAGCGGCAACAGAAATACATCATCTGTGAAAATTTTAAATGCCTAGCTATAACGGTTCATGAGATAGGTACAGCCTGGTGACAGACAGACAGACAGACAGACAGACAGACAGACAGACAGACGGACAGACAGACGGACAGACGGACAGCGGAGTCCTAGTAATAGCGTCCCGTTTTTACCCTTTTATACAACTGCCCTAAAATTATAAACATTTCAAATAAGACACGCCCTGTAAGTAGTACCGAGCTACTAACAATGATGATGTATGCAGCTCGTGTGTGCGCTAATTGCACCCACTTCGATTTCCAATTGAGCTGAAAATAGCATATTTGTGTATGGCGTTTTTAGAATTGTCTCGATGAGTATTAGTTGCCTGTGGTAAAAAACCGGGCAAGTGCGAGTCGGACTCGCGCACGAAGGGTTCCGTGATGATGATGGTATCCTGTTGTCCCTCATCAGGGACATAGGGCTCTCAGAAGGGTTCTCCACTGTTGTCGATCCTGCGCTGTCTCTTCGAGTTTCTTCCAGTCGAGGCCAGCGGATGCCACCTCTTTGTTGACTGTGCGCCTCCAGGTGGTACGTGGACGACCGGGTCTTCTTTTTCCAGAGGTTTGCCAAGACAGACCTTGTTTGGACAGGTGATTGTCTGGTCTTCGCAACACGTGACCTATCCAGCGCCATTTCCTAAGGAGAATTTCCTTGTCGATAGGATTTTGGCCAGTCAGCTCCCATAACCTTATATTAGAAATGGTCCGTGGCCAATAGATTCCCAGAATCCTCCGCAAGCATTTATTTACAAACGCCTGGAGTCTATTTGTTATGGTGTTTTTCACGGGCCATGTCTCACATCCATAAAGGAGGACCGACTTGATGTTGGAGTTAAAAATCCTAACTTTTGTACGGCGAGTGATGATTGTGGACATCCACACGGGCTTCAACTGCGCATATGCGGCACGAGCTTTATTAATGCGCGATTCGATATCCGCTTCTGCTCCCCCAAGTGGATCCACAACACTTCCCAGGTACGTGAACTTATCCACCTGTTCTACCGGCTCTCCATTCACATGAATGGGTGTTTTGTTTTTGGTGTTTAGGCGCATGTCCTTGGTTTTCGCACTGTTAATGCGCAGGCCTTCCTTCGCAGCTGCATTGGCAAGGTCATCAGTTTTAAATTGCATGTGCTCCCGCGATGTTGCGAGTAGTACGAAGGGTTCTGTACCATAATGAAAAAAAAACGGAAAAAAAATGCAAAAAAAAAAAACGGTCACCCATCCAAATACTGACCACGCCCGACGTTGCTTAACTTTGGTCAAAAATCACGTTTGTTGTATGGGAGCCCCATTTAAATCTTTGTTTTATTCTGTTTTTAGTATTTGTTGTTATAGCGGCAACAGAAATACATCATCTGTGAAAATTTCAACTGTCTAGCTATCACGGTTCGTGAGATACAGCCTGGTGACAGACAGACGGACGAACGGACGGACGGACGGACAGCGAAGTCTTAGTAATAGGGTCCCGTTTTACCTTTTGGGTAGGAAACCCTAAAAAGTACAGTCAGCGATAAAAGCTTGCACCAAAAATGATATTTTTGGCAAAAACTTATTTTGTTATTTCTGATTTTTCCCATTATTTCGGTGTGCCCCTTATACGTATATATATATATATATATAGTAGTCACGACAGGTCGCTATCACATTGGATTTTCTGAATATTCGACTTACTTGCACTTGGTAACTAATACAGTGGAGTAGTTGTGAATTGTGATTACCCTCGTGAATGTTAGTTGCAATTTTGATTAAGGTTGCAAGCTGTCATAAATGTCATTAATAGAATGAAAATAGTAGAATATTTCTGTTGAAAAGTAGTAGGTAGTTGAGGGGTTAATAGACATTGTCAAGGATAAGAAGCCGAGTTGATCTACACCGCCACCATACAATCGAAGTTATTAGGTAGAGTAAGACCAAGAAAAGTTTGCAGCAATTTTGATAGCTCGCGTAGTGCAAGTGTTATCTATACGTCATAATTTCATAGAAGTTTGACGTTTAAAATAACACTTGCACTGCGTGGGCTATCAAAATCACTGCCGAATTTTCTTGGTCTAATTCTAGGTAGTACTTACGCATTTAAAAACGTTATTCTTATAATATAAAAAATAAGTCCAAAAACTAAAACCCGACTACTACAAATCGCGCTCTAAAAAGTATGAAACAAGATAGAATTCTTATCTGAAATTATCATATAGGAAAATTATAAGAGTTATCATTTTTTTATATATTTACAGAGATATTCAAAGGATCGCCGTGGACGTATGCCACGATTATAAACTTTAAGGTAAAGTGGCATACGACCACGGCTATCCTCTGAATCTCTGTAAATATATAAAAAAACCGGGCAAGTGCGAGTCGGACTCGCGCACGAAGGGTTCCGTACCATAATAAAAAAAAACGGAAAAAAAATGCAAAAAAAAAACGGTCACCCATCCAAGTACTAACCACGCCCGACGTTGCTTAACTTTGGTCAAAAATCACGTTTGTTGTATGGGAGCCCCATTTAAATCTTTATTTTATTCTGTTTTTAGTATTTGTTGTTATAGCGGCAACAGAAATACATCATCTGTGAAAATTTCAACTGTCTAGCTATCACGGTTCGTGAGATACAGCCTAGTGACAGACGGACGGACGGACGGACGGACGGACGGACGGACAGCGAAGTCTTAGTAATAGGGTCCCGTTTTACCTTTTGGGTACGGAACCCTAAAAATGAAAACTCTTATAATTTTCCTATATGACAATTTCAGATAAGAATTCTATCTTGTTTCATACTTTTTAGAGCGCGATTTGTAGTAGTCGGGTTTTAGTTTTTGGACTTATTTTTTATTTAATTAATTTTGGGGTCAGTACCTATTTCGTTACTTACAATAATATTTGAAGTCACTTTATATTACTTTTGCGAGGGCGTCCTCAGTACAGAAATGCACGCAGAGCGCCGCATATATCGGGCTACGCCCGACAACCTTTGGCATGAGGCTTTGGAACGCGTACAGCGAGCCTCATACGTCGGGCTACGCCCGACTCTTTTAGTATGAGGGCGCCTTCGGCGCCCGGCTTTGGAAGGCGTACATCGTGCCTCGTACGTCGGGCTACGCCCGACTCTTTAAGTATGAGGGCGCCGAAGGCGCCCGGCCTTGGAACGCGTACAGCGAGCCTCGTACGTCGGGCTACGCCCGACTCTTTTAGTATGAGGGCGCCAAAGGCGCCCGGCTTTGGAACGCGTACATCGTGCTTCGTACGTCGGGCTACGTCCGACTCTTTTAGTATGAGGGCGCCGAAGGCGCCCGGCTTTGGAACGCGTACATCGTGCTTCGTACGTCGGGCTACGCCCGACTCTTTTAGTATGAGGGCGCCGAAGGCGCCCGGCTTTGAAACGCGTACAGCGAGCTTCGTACGTCGGGCTACGCCCGACTCGTTTAGTATGAGGGCGCCGGAGGCGCCCGGCTTTGGAACGCGTACATCAGGCCTCGTACGTTGGGCTACGCCCGACTCTTTTAGTATGAGGGTGCCGAAGGCGCCCGGCTTTGGACCGCGTACAGCGCGCCACGTACATCGGGCTACGCCTGACCCTTTTATTGTCGCCTTTTGGACCGAGTCCGGTGCGTCACATAGGTACGTTTCAGTATGCTTCGCCTGACCACTGCAAATTTTAACGAGGTGAATATACTAAGATTACTAAGCAACTTTTACCAATGGAACAAACCCGATCTCGTAAAAAAATTTGCTGATCTGGACTTCTATACCTATTCACGTTATAAAATATTGCAGGTCATTAAAAACACCATGTATATAGCGGCCAAACAAATTTCTTTTGAAAAATCCTTCTTGTATCGCCGTAGTCACGTAACACGCGGATAGATAGAATCCAGAGCGATTGTAGATTCGTAGTTCGAATTACCTACCAGATAAATTAATGTTTTATCGGGTGCATGCAAGCAAATCCGAGTGCAAAAGCTAACAATATGTATATATTTGAAATGTTTTGAGCTCTTTCAAATGATAGACAACACGTCATCATGCATTACTTAATTTTATTTTTTTGGATCGTGACTTTATGACCTCTAGAGGGCGCCGTGTTCATTTTTTGTGACGTCATATAGCCTATAACCAGCGGACGATTAAGATGATTCTAATGACACGTCGTTTGTCAAATTTCAATAAGTACTTTAAAAGTTATGAGGGAACAGATGAACATACATACATACATACATACCCACAAACATACCGGTCAAAATCATAACCCTCCTTTTGCGTTGCCGTAGTCGGGTAATTATTAGGTAGAGTAAGACCAAGAAAAGTTTGCAGCAATTTTGATAGCCCGCGTAGTGCAAGTGTTATCTATACGTCATAATTTCATAGAAGTTAAACGTTTAAAATAACACTTGCACTGCGTGGGCTATCAAAATCACTGCCGACTTTTCTTCGTCTAATTCTAGGTAGTACTTACGCATTTAAAAACGTTATTCTTATAATAAAATAACATTCTTATCGAAATGGCAACAAATTAAAATGAAACGATAACGGATTAAATGAATTGATGAATGAAATGATAACGTCCTAAAATTTGCCATGAATATTAAAGTACACAACAAATATAACATATATACCTGTTTGGTACTAATAGTTCTCGATGGTAGAAATTTTAAAACAAAAAATAAGAATGAGTAGAAGTTTACATACAAAACTTGTACTCGTTCTGTTTTCTTTGTACAAACGCTCTCATACGAGTTACGCTCTCATGCGTCAACGCGTAGTTACGCGTTGCGGGTGGCCAGGCGTGGCTCACTCCGCGATTTCGTCGCGTCGCTACAAGTATATCCGGCCACACCAGTTTTGTTGTCTATCAGTAGTCGTTGCCGCGCACTGCTATGTAATGGAACGGACGCCGTGCTCGTGCCTGCGCTGGTTCTCTCGTTTTAGACGCGTTTTGTTAGAGAGTGAACTCTCTGTACCGCACTGGCGCGGCGCGGCTATGCCAGCCGGCCTAGACAAGGTTACAATCGCTATCGCTTCGACAACGAAAAGCATTAACAGGCCTATTCAGATTTCGAGATAATCACAAGATCTTGAGACGATTTAGAGATCAACTAGATCTACATTAGATATCGACTAGATGTGACTTGGATATCTAAGTCATAACTTGTCGAAATCGTTCAAGAGGACCTCCAGAATAGCGGAAACGTCAAATTTGACATATCTATCTTACAAATATCTTTAAATTATCCGTATCGTAACTTGTTGAAGTCTAGTAGAAATCTAATTCATTTTCCGAATCGAGCCGTATGTCTCTCTATCACTCTTCCATATTAGTGCGACAGTGACAGTTGCGTTTCGTTCGCTACGGAGCGTAAGAGATTGGCATGTTGGCTACGCGGCTTGGTTGGCGACGACGTTCGATAGAATCGCATAAGAGAGCAAAGTTTGGGCTAAAGACAGCTGGTTACCCTAGTAAATTCTGTCGCAAAGACAATACAACAAAAGCAAGAAAATGTATTATTTGCTGCGAGCACGTATCACTTTCTGGTCGCTAGCCAGATTATCTGAACACGCTGTGCAGATTTTAATCACATCTCCTGTGCCAAGATTCTAATGTGCCAATTGCTTGCCAAGGTATCGCCTTGAGTAATACAAGTATGACTTGAGATTCACAATAATATTTAGTGAAATCTACAGCTTGGCAAAAAAGAGTAGAAATTAAAAAGTGGTAACACTGTAGTGTCGTCCCGTTTTCTTATATAAATTGGTTTGAAAGGGACGACACTACAGTGTTGCCACTTTTAAATTTCTACTCTTTTTTGCCAAGCTGTACTTCAACTTTTTTTTACTTTGAAAGTTACAAATAAAAACCTTTGAGTCGTATTTCTTTATAACCTCCATATTCTTTTAGCGTTCAATTAATTGTGATAAACTGCTTATTTTATGCCGATGTAACTAGAATTTGTTCTAAAATTCAACATGTGTCATCATTCTTTGGTTGAAATGTCACAATTGACAGCTAACAGACCATGGGCCTATTTCTCGTACCTTATTAGACTAATAATATTAGTCCATGAGCTAATACTTTTTACAAGTTTACAAATTTGCGTTCCTCGAAGCTACACTTGTAAATTATTAGATACTAGTCACCAACTAATAAATATTAGCTAATAATAACAAGAGTAAATACTGTTTTGTTTCACAAAAGAGTACGCTAATAATTACAGTTGTCAATTACACGCGTAAAGCCATTAAACTCAAAAGGCTTGTAAAAACTATTAGCTAAATTTATTAGTAACCAATTTGAAAATGTGGTCAGATTCTGACAGTTCAGACGACGAAATAATAGTTATTCGTCGCCGAAGAGTTTTCCTTCCGAGGAATAACTACGAAATACTTTAAGGGACCTTTGAATTTAATGAAAGGTTCCGGTTGTCTAGTGTGAAACTGGAAGCAGGGCCGGATTAACCCTAAGTCAAAGTAGGCAACTGCCTAGGGGCCCCGCCTCGGCTAGGGGGCCCCGGCGGCTCAGCACGCACCAAATAAAATTTTGTTTCATAGGGTCAAAATTAATGAGTAATTTTTTTTTCTTATAATAATGAGTATGCTTTGTTATTGTTCTTTTTCGATCCATTCTTTAAATTAATGAAATACTGTAATAAAATTGAAGCATTACGTTACAGTTTACGGGGCGTATTCTTGTTGTAATAATAGGGGTTTTTAGGAAAAATGGTTCACTTTTTTTCGAACAACCAACAACTTTTGGGTTATTTCGACTCACGAGGACTATTGATTAGAATCACGAGGACTATTGATTAAAACAAAGAAAAAGAAAGAAGACGAACGTGTCCCCAGTTTTTCATAGGAATGCTCGACCTTCAAGGCTCACTTTTTACCTCAATTTACCATTGGTTTGTTAAAACCAAAATATTACTTTGCTAATCCGCGAAAAGATAACGTGCTAGTCAATCAGTGCTAACCCGTTATACTTACTTGCGTATTTTTACATGCAATTAATATTCCCACCGCAAAAATAAATACGCAAATAAATATAACAAACCACCACCAAAAGAATAAACCTCGACACGTGTTTCGCCTCTCTACGAGGCATCCTCAGGAGTTGTTGACGGTCTGACGCCCGGCAACGGAATGACCTGTCTAGAATGGTCGGCCATATTTATACCTTGACCACTCCCCCTACCGTGCAAGTGTGAGTGAGATGGAAAAATTCGTAATAACGGCGATGACGCAACATTCAATTGTTCGTTAAGAATCATGCCCCTATTGTTGTACCTAATTATTTCCAGTTGTTCCAGAACACCCAAACGCAATCCCTTTTCGCAAACATGTAAAATATCAAAAGAATGATTCTCAGATAAAGTGTGACCTGTATCTAATAAGTGCTTTGCAAAATTGGACTTCTCTGGATGGTTATGTCTATATGACGCAACATGCTCTTTATACCTAGTAGTGAAACTACGGCCCGTTTGCCCCACATACACTTTATTGCAATCGTCACAGGTAAGCTTATAAACTCCAGACTTTTTCCCATTCTCGATCTTATCTTTGCCATTGCAAAGCTTCGAGTGCAAAGTATTATTTGTCTTAAAGGCCACAGGAATGTCGTTAGACTTCAAAATTTTGTAAATTGCATCAGACAACTTGCCAACATAAGTTATGCTCGCTTTATATTTCTTAATCGGTTCAGAGGATCGTGCCGCATACAACATAGTGTTGACCATACTATTCCGCTTTTTCCTGATGATACCATCCACAACAGACTTATCGTAACCATTCGAAACTGCTAAGTGATAAATATTATTTAATTCAATCTGATAGTGTTCATCAGAAAGAGGCACAGTCAACATTCTATGCACATAACAATGAAAAGCAGCCAACTTATGCTGCCACGGATGCGTGGAAGAAGCCGGGATAACTGTATCGGTATGTGTAGGCTTACGGTAAATTTTGAACTGATGCCTGTTGTTTACTTTAGTGATTGTTAAATCTAGAAAATTCAATGAGTTGTCTTGCTCTAGTTCCTTTTTAAACTTAATTTTTGGATGCTTACCATTAATTTCAGCAATAAATGCATCCAGCAGGCCCATACTACCCGTCCAACAAATAATCAAATCATCCACGTATCTAAAATAGTATAATATATTATTGTTGCCCGCAATATGCTGGTTCTCAAAATGGTCCATAAAAATATCAGCCATTAAAGGACTTAGTGGTGAACCCATAGCCAAACCATCACTTTGCAAATAATACTGTCCCCCAAATCTGAAATAATTTTGTTTCATACAAATCGCTGTTAGATCTATCAATTCATCTACTTCCCCTGGATGTAAACGTTGCCTTTCAAAAAGACCCTTAATAATCTCCAAAGTCTCTCCATATGGCACATTTGTAAACAAACTGTCTACATCCAATGAAAGAAGAACAGCATTATCTGGTATGTTAATGTCCTGGATCTTTTCTATTAACTGCAAGCTATTTTTCAAGCAATATTTCGGCTGGAACTGGGACTTGTCTCTTATAATGGAATTCAACCTTTTTGCCAGATTATAAGTTGGCGCACCCAAATATGAGACCACTGGACGAACTGGGATATTATCCTTATGAATTTTGGGAAGTCCATAAAGAATAGGAGCTCGTGGATTCATAGGCACAACCATACTCTTCTGATGTTCGGTTTCAAAAACAAATGAAGAATTCTTAACTGCTTGTCTAAGATCTTTCTGGAACCCTGGAGTTGGGTCTCTTTGCAATCTCGAAAATCCGTCACCTTGAATAAGGTCTAGTACTTTCTGAATATACTGTCCCTTCTCCATAATCACAATGCAGTTGCCTTTATCTGCCTTTGAAACCACCAAATCACTGTCTTGCACTTTCTGTTGTATAGATCTTAGCAGCAAAACATCAGAATCAACACACGCACTCTGTGCTGGACTAGTACTCTTGATAACATTAGCCACCATGGTCTTTGTATCTACATCACCACGGCCCCGCACTATTGCAACCTCAGAATCCACTGCCAAATTTTCTAATGTTCTATGAGTAATTTTTGTCTGGAAATTATACTTCAAACCTTTATCTAAAAGCCCAATTTCATTTTCTGAGAACTCCACATTAGTTAAATTCTTGACTCGAGGATGGAAAACATGGTGAGTTGTTACTTGCACATCCCTTCTCCTTAAAAATGAACCAGAACTCGACTCTGTTAACCTATGCAATTTGTTAAGCTGGGTAGTATACATCTGGTGTGCAAGTTCAGAAGCAAAGTATCTCGCCTTCTGGTCCAGAATATCGAATTCGAGATTATGCAACTTAAATGAAAGTTCTGAATATAACACCTTAAGATGCAATTTCAAATTATCCCTTACTGAAAACCAGTGGCGAGATTCTTCGTTCAACCATATTTTCTGAGCCCTATTAATAGCCAATTTAGCAGCCCTGGAAGTACTACTACAGCGGAAATGGATGTAATTAGGAACAACATTCAAACGCTTGCACTGTTGGTTAAACCAAACATTCTGGACAGCTGCACGATGTTGTTTGGTTAGTTTGACATAAAGTCGTGCCTGTTCGGCCACGCAAGCCGTTTTCAAATAGTGAATAGAATCAGGCGTTACTTTGCGGAAATCCATACTAATTAAAACCAAAATATTACTTTGCTAATCCGCGAAAAGATAACGTGCTAGTCAATCAGTGCTAACCCGTTATACTTACTTGCGTATTTTTACATGCAATTAATATTCCCACCGCAAAAATAAATACGCAAATAAATATAACAAACCACCACCAAAAGAATAAACCTCGACACGTGTTTCGCCTCTCTACGAGGCATCCTCAGGAGTTGTTGACGGTCTGACGCCCGGCAACGGAATGACCTGTCTAGAATGGTCGGCCATATTTATACCTTGACCACTCCCCCTACCGTGCAAGTGTGAGTGAGATGGAAAAATTCGTAATAACGGCGATGACGCAACATTCAATTGTTCGTTAAGAATCATGCCCCTATTGTTGTACCTAATTATTTCCAGTTGTTCCAGAACACCCAAACGCAATCCCTTTTCGCAAACATGTAAAATATCAAAAGAATGATTCTCAGATAAAGTGTGACCTGTATCTAATAAGTGCTTTGCAAAATTGGACTTCTCTGGATGGTTATGTCTATATGACGCAACATGCTCTTTATACCTAGTAGTGAAACTACGGCCCGTTTGCCCCACATACACTTTATTGCAATCGTCACAGGTAAGCTTATAAACTCCAGACTTTTTCCCATTCTCGATCTTATCTTTGCCATTGCAAAGCTTCGAGTGCAAAGTATTATTTGTCTTAAAGGCCACAGGAATGTCGTTAGACTTCAAAATTTTGTAAATTGCATCAGACAACTTGCCAACATAAGTTATGCTCGCTTTATATTTCTTAATCGGTTCAGAGGATCGTGCCGCATACAACATAGTGTTGACCATACTATTCCGCTTTTTCCTGATGATACCATCCACAACAGACTTATCGTAACCATTCGAAACTGCTAAGTGATAAATATTATTTAATTCAATCTGATAGTGTTCATCAGAAAGAGGCACAGTCAACATTCTATGCACATAACAATGAAAAGCAGCCAACTTATGCTGCCACGGATGCGTGGAAGAAGCCGGGATAACTGTATCGGTATGTGTAGGCTTACGGTAAATTTTGAACTGATGCCTGTTGTTTACTTTAGTGATTGTTAAATCTAGAAAATTCAATGAGTTGTCTTGCTCTAGTTCCTTTTTAAACTTAATTTTTGGATGCTTACCATTAATTTCAGCAATAAATGCATCCAGCAGGCCCATACTACCCGTCCAACAAATAATCAAATCATCCACGTATCTAAAATAGTATAATATATTATTGTTGCCCGCAATATGCTGGTTCTCAAAATGGTCCATAAAAATATCAGCCATTAAAGGACTTAGTGGTGAACCCATAGCCAAACCATCACTTTGCAAATAATACTGTCCCCCAAATCTGAAATAATTTTGTTTCATACAAATCGCTGTTAGATCTATCAATTCATCTACTTCCCCTGGATGTAAACGTTGCCTTTCAAAAAGACCCTTAATAATCTCCAAAGTCTCTCCATATGGCACATTTGTAAACAAACTGTCTACATCCAATGAAAGAAGAACAGCATTATCTGGTATGTTAATGTCCTGGATCTTTTCTATTAACTGCAAGCTATTTTTCAAGCAATATTTCGGCTGGAACTGGGACTTGTCTCTTATAATGGAATTCAACCTTTTTGCCAGATTATAAGTTGGCGCACCCAAATATGAGACCACTGGACGAACTGGGATATTATCCTTATGAATTTTGGGAAGTCCATAAAGAATAGGAGCTCGTGGATTCATAGGCACAACCATACTCTTCTGATGTTCGGTTTCAAAAACAAATGAAGAACTCTTAACTGCTTGTCTAAGATCTTTCTGGAACCCTGGAGTTGGGTCTCTTTGCAATCTCGAAAATCCGTCACCTTGAATAAGGTCTAGTACTTTCTGAATATACTGTCCCTTCTCCATAATCACAATGCAGTTGCCTTTATCTGCCTTTGAAACCACCAAATCACTGTCTTGCACTTTCTGTTGTATAGATCTTAGCAGCAAAACATCAGAATCAACACACGCACTCTGTGCTGGACTAGTACTCTTGATAACATTAGCCACCATGGTCTTTGTATCTACATCACCACGGCCCCGCACTATTGCAACCTCAGAATCCACTGCCAAATTTTCTAATGTTCTATGAGTAATTTTTGTCTGGAAATTATACTTCAAACCTTTATCTAAAAGCCCAATTTCATTTTCTGAGAACTCCACATTAGTTAAATTCTTGACTCGAGGATGGAAAACATGGTGAGTTGTTACTTGCACATCCCTTCTCCTTAAAAATGAACCAGAACTCGACTCTGTTAACCTATGCAATTTGTTAAGCTGGGTAGTATACATCTGGTGTGCAAGTTCAGAAGCAAAGTATCTCGCCTTCTGGTCCAGAATATCGAATTCGAGATTATGCAACTTAAATGAAAGTTCTGAATATAACACCTTAAGATGCAATTTCAAATTATCCCTTACTGAAAACCAGTGGCGAGATTCTTCGTTCAACCATATTTTCTGAGCCCTATTAATAGCCAATTTAGCAGCCCTGGAAGTACTACTACAGCGGAAATGGATGTAATTAGGAACAACATTCAAACGCTTGCACTGTTGGTTAAACCAAACATTCTGGACAGCTGCACGATGTTGTTTGGTTAGTTTGACATAAAGTCGTGCCTGTTCGGCCACGCAAGCCGTTTTCAAATAGTGAATAGAATCAGGCGTTACTTTGCGGAAATCCATACTAATTAAAACCAAAATATTACTTTGCTAATCCGCGAAAAGATAACGTGCTAGTCAATCAGTGCTAACCCGTTATACTTACTTGCGTATTTTTACATGCAATTAATATTCCCACCGCAAAAATAAATACGCAAATAAATATAACAAACCACCACCAAAAGAATAAACCTCGACACGTGTTTCGCCTCTCTACGAGGCATCCTCAGGAGTTGTTGACGGTCTGACGCCCGGCAACGGAATGACCTGTCTAGAATGGTCGGCCATATTTATACCTTGACCACTCCCCCTACCGTGCAAGTGTGAGTGAGATGGAAAAATTCGTAATAACGGCGATGACGCAACATTCAATTGTTCGTTAAGAATCATGCCCCTATTGTTGTACCTAATTATTTCCAGTTGTTCCAGAACACCCAAACGCAATCCCTTTTCGCAAACATGTAAAATATCAAAAGAATGATTCTCAGATAAAGTGTGACCTGTATCTAATAAGTGCTTTGCAAAATTGGACTTCTCTGGATGGTTATGTCTATATGACGCAACATGCTCTTTATACCTAGTAGTGAAACTACGGCCCGTTTGCCCCACATACACTTTATTGCAATCGTCACAGGTAAGCTTATAAACTCCAGACTTTTTCCCATTCTCGATCTTATCTTTGCCATTGCAAAGCTTCGAGTGCAAAGTATTATTTGTCTTAAAGGCCACAGGAATGTCGTTAGACTTCAAAATTTTGTAAATTGCATCAGACAACTTGCCAACATAAGTTATGCTCGCTTTATATTTCTTAATCGGTTCAGAGGATCGTGCCGCATACAACATAGTGTTGACCATACTATTCCGCTTTTTCCTGATGATACCATCCACAACAGACTTATCGTAACCATTCGAAACTGCTAAGTGATAAATATTATTTAATTCAATCTGATAGTGTTCATCAGAAAGAGGCACAGTCAACATTCTATGCACATAACAATGAAAAGCAGCCAACTTATGCTGCCACGGATGCGTGGAAGAAGCCGGGATAACTGTATCGGTATGTGTAGGCTTACGGTAAATTTTGAACTGATGCCTGTTGTTTACTTTAGTGATTGTTAAATCTAGAAAATTCAATGAGTTGTCTTGCTCTAGTTCCTTTACCATTCTAGACAGGTCATTCCGTTGCCGGGCGTCAGACCGTCAACAACTCCTGAGGATGCCTCGTAGAGAGGCGAAACACGTGTCGAGGTTTATTCTTTTGGTGGTGGTTTGTTATATTTATTTGCGTATTTATTTTTGCGGTGGGAATATTAATTGCATGTAAAAATACGCAAGTAAGTATAACGGGTTAGCACTGATTGACTAGCACGTTATCTTTTCGCGGATTAGCAAAGTAATATTTTGGTTTTAATTAGTATGGATTTCCGCAAAGTAACGCCTGATTCTATTCACTATTTGAAAACGGCTTGCGTGGCCGAACAGGCACGACTTTATGTCAAACTAACCAAACAACATCGTGCAGCTGTCCAGAATGTTTGGTTTAACCAACAGTGCAAGCGTTTGAATGTTGTTCCTAATTACATCCATTTCCGCTGTAGTAGTACTTCCAGGGCTGCTAAATTGGCTATTAATAGGGCTCAGAAAATATGGTTGAACGAAGAATCTCGCCACTGGTTTTCAGTAAGGGATAATTTGAAATTGCATCTTAAGGTGTTATATTCAGAACTTTCATTTAAGTTGCATAATCTCGAATTCGATATTCTGGACCAGAAGGCGAGATACTTTGCTTCTGAACTTGCACACCAGATGTATACTACCCAGCTTAACAAATTGCATAGGTTAACAGAGTCGAGTTCTGGTTCATTTTTAAGGAGAAGGGATGTGCAAGTAACAACTCACCATGTTTTCCATCCTCGAGTCAAGAATTTAACTAATGTGGAGTTCTCAGAAAATGAAATTGGGCTTTTAGATAAAGGTTTGAAGTATAATTTCCAGACAAAAATTACTCATAGAACATTAGAAAATTTGGCAGTGGATTCTGAGGTTGCAATAGTGCGGGGCCGTGGTGATGTAGATACAAAGACCATGGTGGCTAATGTTATCAAGAGTACTAGTCCAGCACAGAGTGCGTGTGTTGATTCTGATGTTTTGCTGCTAAGATCTATACAACAGAAAGTGCAAGACAGTGATTTGGTGGTTTCAAAGGCAGATAAAGGCAACTGCATTGTGATTATGGAGAAGGGACAGTATATTCAGAAAGTACTAGACCTTATTCAAGGTGACGGATTTTCGAGATTGCAAAGAGACCCAACTCCAGGGTTCCAGAAAGATCTTAGACAAGCAGTTAAGAATTCTTCATTTGTTTTTGAAACCGAACATCAGAAGAGTATGGTTGTGCCTATGAATCCACGAGCTCCTATTCTTTATGGACTTCCCAAAATTCATAAGGATAATATCCCAGTTCGTCCAGTGGTCTCATATTTGGGTGCGCCAACTTATAATCTGGCAAAAAGGTTGAATTCCATTATAAGAGACAAGTCCCAGTTCCAGCCGAAATATTGCTTGAAAAATAGCTTGCAGTTAATAGAAAAGATCCAGGACATTAACATACCAGATAATGCTGTTCTTCTTTCATTGGATGTAGACAGTTTGTTTACAAATGTGCCATATGGAGAGACTTTGGAGATTATTAAGGGTCTTTTTGAAAGGCAACGTTTACATCCAGGGGAAGTAGATGAATTGATAGATCTAACAGCGATTTGTATGAAACAAAATTATTTCAGATTTGGGGGACAGTATTATTTGCAAAGTGATGGTTTGGCTATGGGTTCACCACTAAGTCCTTTAATGGCTGATATTTTTATGGACCATTTTGAGAACCAGCATATTGCGGGCAACAATAATATATTATACTATTTTAGATACGTGGATGATTTGATTATTTGTTGGACGGGTAGTATGGGCCTGCTGGATGCATTTATTGCTGAAATTAATGGTAAGCATCCAAAAATTAAGTTTAAAAAGGAACTAGAGCAAGACAACTCATTGAATTTTCTAGATTTAACAATCACTAAAGTAAACAACAGGCATCAGTTCAAAATTTACCGTAAGCCTACACATACCGATACAGTTATCCCGGCTTCTTCCACGCATCCGTGGCAGCATAAGTTGGCTGCTTTTCATTGTTATGTGCATAGAATGTTGACTGTGCCTCTTTCTGATGAACACTATCAGATTGAATTAAATAATATTTATCACTTAGCAGTTTCGAATGGTTACGATAAGTCTGTTGTGGATGGTATCATCAGGAAAAAGCGGAATAGTATGGTCAACACTATGTTGTATGCGGCACGATCCTCTGAACCGATTAAGAAATATAAAGCGAGCATAACTTATGTTGGCAAGTTGTCTGATGCAATTTACAAAATTTTGAAGTCTAACGACATTCCTGTGGCCTTTAAGACAAATAATACTTTGCACTCGAAGCTTTGCAATGGCAAAGATAAGATCGAGAATGGGAAAAAGTCTGGAGTTTATAAGCTTACCTGTGACGATTGCAATAAAGTGTATGTGGGGCAAACGGGCCGTAGTTTCACTACTAGGTATAAAGAGCATGTTGCGTCATATAGACATAACCATCCAGAGAAGTCCAATTTTGCAAAGCACTTATTAGATACAGGTCACACTTTATCTGAGAATCATTCTTTTGATATTTTACATGTTTGCGAAAAGGGATTGCGTTTGGGTGTTCTGGAACAACTGGAAATAATTAGGTACAACAATAGTGGCATGATTCTTAACGAACAATTGAATGTTGCGTCATCGCCGTTATTACGAATTTTTCCATCTCACTCACACTTGCACGGTAGGGGGAGTGGTCAAGGTATAAATATGGCCGACCATTCTAGACAGGTCATTCCGTTGCCGGGCGTCAGACCGTCAACAACTCCTGAGGATGCCTCGTAGAGAGGCGAAACACGTGTCGAGGTTTATTCTTTTGGTGGTGGTTTGTTATATTTATTTGCGTATTTATTTTTGCGGTGGGAATATTAATTGCATGTAAAAATACGCAAGTAAGTATAACGGGTTAGCACTGATTGACTAGCACGTTATCTTTTCGCGGATTAGCAAAGTAATATTTTGGTTTTAATTAGTATGGATTTCCGCAAAGTAACGCCTGATTCTATTCACTATTTGAAAACGGCTTGCGTGGCCGAACAGGCACGACTTTATGTCAAACTAACCAAACAACATCGTGCAGCTGTCCAGAATGTTTGGTTTAACCAACAGTGCAAGCGTTTGAATGTTGTTCCTAATTACATCCATTTCCGCTGTAGTAGTACTTCCAGGGCTGCTAAATTGGCTATTAATAGGGCTCAGAAAATATGGTTGAACGAAGAATCTCGCCACTGGTTTTCAGTAAGGGATAATTTGAAATTGCATCTTAAGGTGTTATATTCAGAACTTTCATTTAAGTTGCATAATCTCGAATTCGATATTCTGGACCAGAAGGCGAGATACTTTGCTTCTGAACTTGCACACCAGATGTATACTACCCAGCTTAACAAATTGCATAGGTTAACAGAGTCGAGTTCTGGTTCATTTTTAAGGAGAAGGGATGTGCAAGTAACAACTCACCATGTTTTCCATCCTCGAGTCAAGAATTTAACTAATGTGGAGTTCTCAGAAAATGAAATTGGGCTTTTAGATAAAGGTTTGAAGTATAATTTCCAGACAAAAATTACTCATAGAACATTAGAAAATTTGGCAGTGGATTCTGAGGTTGCAATAGTGCGGGGCCGTGGTGATGTAGATACAAAGACCATGGTGGCTAATGTTATCAAGAGTACTAGTCCAGCACAGAGTGCGTGTGTTGATTCTGATGTTTTGCTGCTAAGATCTATACAACAGAAAGTGCAAGACAGTGATTTGGTGGTTTCAAAGGCAGATAAAGGCAACTGCATTGTGATTATGGAGAAGGGACAGTATATTCAGAAAGTACTAGACCTTATTCAAGGTGACGGATTTTCGAGATTGCAAAGAGACCCAACTCCAGGGTTCCAGAAAGATCTTAGACAAGCAGTTAAGAATTCTTCATTTGTTTTTGAAACCGAACATCAGAAGAGTATGGTTGTGCCTATGAATCCACGAGCTCCTATTCTTTATGGACTTCCCAAAATTCATAAGGATAATATCCCAGTTCGTCCAGTGGTCTCATATTTGGGTGCGCCAACTTATAATCTGGCAAAAAGGTTGAATTCCATTATAAGAGACAAGTCCCAGTTCCAGCCGAAATATTGCTTGAAAAATAGCTTGCAGTTAATAGAAAAGATCCAGGACATTAACATACCAGATAATGCTGTTCTTCTTTCATTGGATGTAGACAGTTTGTTTACAAATGTGCCATATGGAGAGACTTTGGAGATTATTAAGGGTCTTTTTGAAAGGCAACGTTTACATCCAGGGGAAGTAGATGAATTGATAGATCTAACAGCGATTTGTATGAAACAAAATTATTTCAGATTTGGGGGACAGTATTATTTGCAAAGTGATGGTTTGGCTATGGGTTCACCACTAAGTCCTTTAATGGCTGATATTTTTATGGACCATTTTGAGAACCAGCATATTGCGGGCAACAATAATATATTATACTATTTTAGATACGTGGATGATTTGATTATTTGTTGGACGGGTAGTATGGGCCTGCTGGATGCATTTATTGCTGAAATTAATGGTAAGCATCCAAAAATTAAGTTTAAAAAGGAACTAGAGCAAGACAACTCATTGAATTTTCTAGATTTAACAATCACTAAAGTAAACAACAGGCATCAGTTCAAAATTTACCGTAAGCCTACACATACCGATACAGTTATCCCGGCTTCTTCCACGCATCCGTGGCAGCATAAGTTGGCTGCTTTTCATTGTTATGTGCATAGAATGTTGACTGTGCCTCTTTCTGATGAACACTATCAGATTGAATTAAATAATATTTATCACTTAGCAGTTTCGAATGGTTACGATAAGTCTGTTGTGGATGGTATCATCAGGAAAAAGCGGAATAGTATGGTCAACACTATGTTGTATGCGGCACGATCCTCTGAACCGATTAAGAAATATAAAGCGAGCATAACTTATGTTGGCAAGTTGTCTGATGCAATTTACAAAATTTTGAAGTCTAACGACATTCCTGTGGCCTTTAAGACAAATAATACTTTGCACTCGAAGCTTTGCAATGGCAAAGATAAGATCGAGAATGGGAAAAAGTCTGGAGTTTATAAGCTTACCTGTGACGATTGCAATAAAGTGTATGTGGGGCAAACGGGCCGTAGTTTCACTACTAGGTATAAAGAGCATGTTGCGTCATATAGACATAACCATCCAGAGAAGTCCAATTTTGCAAAGCACTTATTAGATACAGGTCACACTTTATCTGAGAATCATTCTTTTGATATTTTACATGTTTGCGAAAAGGGATTGCGTTTGGGTGTTCTGGAACAACTGGAAATAATTAGGTACAACAATAGGGGCATGATTCTTAACGAACAATTGAATGTTGCGTCATCGCCGTTATTACGAATTTTTCCATCTCACTCACACTTGCACGGTAGGGGGAGTGGTCAAGGTATAAATATGGCCGACCATTCTAGACAGGTCATTCCGTTGCCGGGCGTCAGACCGTCAACAACTCCTGAGGATGCCTCGTAGAGAGGCGAAACACGTGTCGAGGTTTATTCTTTTGGTGGTGGTTTGTTATATTTATTTGCGTATTTATTTTTGCGGTGGGAATATTAATTGCATGTAAAAATACGCAAGTAAGTATAACGGGTTAGCACTGATTGACTAGCACGTTATCTTTTCGCGGATTAGCAAAGTAATATTTTGGTTTTAATTAGTATGGATTTCCGCAAAGTAACGCCTGATTCTATTCACCATTGGTTTGTGTTTTTTTATGTTTTATTTTTTTTATTTATTATTGGGTGTTCCACATCTCCTCTACTTCAGCTTAGCCTTTGCCCTCGCTGCGCCAAGCTCGGCCTGCGGTCTCGTTTTTTAATACAATGGACATTGGTTCGTGTCTGTGCTCAGCTATTCATCCTGAAGCCTGATGAAGCATGGCTTTGACTTCGCATGAAAGCTCGCCTCACTGGGGCACTTCGGACTTTTAGGCCCAGATGAAGATCGATACCCGGCCTTTTAACATGCTTTCACAATTTGCGATATTGTTATCAAAAAATTTCACGCTCGCTGCGCTCGCGTTTATTTTTGCTTTTTTTGTTGACCCCGTATCATCTACATGTTAGCTTGACTGGTAAATGAATAGAGTTAGACCAAGTCTGCAATGATTTTGGTAGCATACGCAGTGCAAGTGTTATTTATACGTCATAATTTCATAGAAGTTTAAAATAACACTTGCACTGCGAGTGCTATCAAAATTGTTGCAGGCTTATCATGGTCTAAGTCGAGTAATTTAAGTAATTTTAACATATGAAAATTCTTTATTATTAGGTTGATTATAATCATGTGGCTCGGCGTATGGTCTTATGGTCGGACAATCGCTGTTCAGCCTCGCAAAATATTAACTATTGAGAAAATCAACTTTGGGGCACTAAGTAGTTGAGCTTAGCCTTTAGCCTCGCTTAAAATTTGCCATTAGAGGTATGATAGAAAGTGACGCTGAAGCTCACATCTTTGGTATTCCACTGGGAATGGCCTTAAGCCTAAAGGGCTCTCCCCACACTTGACGCGACGCGGGATCGGCAAAAACCGATACAATAAAGCTTTATGTCCACGCAATAAGAGCGAAAAAGACATCGTTCGATTTGGATCGGCTCGGCCGACGCCTGAAGATTGAAATTAAAAACGCAAACTTATTTCCCTGTACTGAATATGCTGTGTGCAGAATTGATTGTATTAGGGGGCCCCGAGCCTCGCACTGCCTAGGGGCCCGGACATGCTTAATCCGGCCCTGACTGGAAGAACTGATTTTAGCCATTGGGCCTGGTTTAGAAAGACTTACGGAAAGAAATCAAGCTTTGTCGTCGAAGTTAATGATTCTTGTTACTTTACATTGGCTGGGCACTGGGCACGCAGTCGCCGATATGCACGATATTTCGAAAAGTAGTGGTGAATTCTATTGTGCAGGAAATGTTTCCAGGTTTGGTTGAATGGCCAGAAAATATGGATCGGATTATGGAGAGATTTTATAGACTAGCTGGAATGCCCATGGTTGATGGTTGCTTAGATGGTACTTTAGTTCCTATCGATGCCCCAACAAAGTAGTGGTGAATTCTATTGTGCAGGAAATGTTTCCAGGTTTGGTTGAATGGCCAGAAAATATGGATCGGATTATGGAGAGATTTTATAGACTAGCTGGAATGCCCATGGTTGATGGTTGCTTAGATGGTACTTTAGTTCCTATCGATGCCCCAACTTAGAATTTTTTTTAACTGGCCAAATGGCAAGGGTGGTGGTGCATTAAGCCAAACTACACCAATAATATTATTAGTCCGCTACTATTAGTGACTAGTCTAGTAAAATTATTTGAGAAACATAAAATAACTAATAGTTACGAGAAATAGGCTCCATATCGATAACCGTTTTATAGCAAAAATACTATTTGAATAAATCTTCCGACTGATTTGGGGAAGTCCTAGCTAGGCTAGTTTATAGGATGCATCTTTTTTACGCAAACCACGTGAACATTTTGGCTTAAAAATATATTTAAGAGCTACACGAACCCATCACCAAAACGCCGCTCTAAAACAATCGAAGTCACGCTCTCGTTTTAAAACGACATTAATCATTACATAACATAAGGTAAGTACTAGTTTTCGTTGCTAAAAGTTGTTACACAAAGAAAATACGAGTAGAAATGCTGTTAGTAAAACTCTGAGAGAATGCTAACTTATACTGGTCAGCCTAAAACGTATGCAATAGTAATACAGCGTCAGACTGGCAGTTCCGGCTGCGTGTCAAAGCCTCACCGTTTGCTGGCTCAAACTGTAGCTATTATAATATAGCTACAGTTTGGGGTAGTAAATAGCTATTTTATATAACGATGGTGTGTAACGCTTAGCTGAAAATAAATCTTGATAGTTATGGAGTACCGTAAAATGGGGTGAGTAGGGATTGCGAGGAGAGTCGGGTTATGAATGGGGAGAGAAGGGATGACAGGGGGGTGAGATGGTTTTTAAAGGCTACTGCTACCTAAATAGGTAATGTATTCCTATTACAAATGGAGCTATAGTAACATTCATAATAAAAAAAAACGATTCAACAATGTTTCAAAATCACCTTTTGTATGAAATTCCATCTCACCCCAACTACGAGGGACTACGGGGTGTGGAGGGATTTTGTGTTTATCGTTAAAGTTATGAAATGGAACTACCTAAAGTCATCAAAAACTAAAATACAAACGGCCGGAACATTTATTAATAAAATTAAGTTTGCATAAAATGTAAAAATAAAATGGTATCGAGGTTTGAATGTCAGTTTTGTCCCTACTCACCCCATTTTATGGTATGCCCAGTATGGAAAATCCATGGAAAATATGATACAAATTGTGAGTCAATTCCAACAGAGAATTTCTAAATGAGGAAGATTAAATTTGTGTATTACTTATTCGTCTATTGTCTTATTTAATACTTTATTAGAGTCTACTTTGAGAAGCCTTACATAAATTGTCTTTTTAATTCATTTTCCACGCCATAAGCATTCAACAAATTTTACATCCTATTAAGATTGGCTTCTTTCACACCACGACGCATTGTAAGAGCATTGAAACCCGAAAGAAATACGAGTACCTCAATGTCATCGTTGCTTATCATGAATAGTGGCACAACTAAAATGAAATGCTATTGCATTTAATATTCTATCTTTTACTGGTAAAATTTAAAATCGAACGGCATTTCATTTTGTTTTATGCCACTATAATATTAAAGAACTTGCATGAAATTCACGTTACATTGCCAACTACTAAGGTTTTGAATGCAGTTTGCATTCAAAAGTTTGATCAGATACAGCAATTTAATGAAAATCTCTAGCCACCCACGAATAAAAACTTGCCAAGACAAATGCAATTTTTCAAAGCAGGATCAAAATACAATAAAGTCGCACCAAACAAAGTCTGCAGCGGATTTGATAGCCCACGCAGTGTAAGTGTTATGTATACGTCATAATTTCATAGAAGTTTGACGTTTAAAATGACACTTGCACTGCGTGGGCTATCAAAATCGCTGCAGACTTTTTACGGTCTGACTATATACAGGGAGGCCTTTTTGTAGGTCTCTGGGCGGCTAGGGGTTTGAAGATACCGCAATAATCTAACAGTTTATTCAAAGACCTCAGTATGTCACGGTGCCAACTAAGACCGCTATTAACTCAAAACTAAGCCACGGCAATTTGATCCTCATTCCCCTGACCTTAAAGTCGGCCACGAGGATAATTCCATAATCTTCTTCCCAAAAACACATCTCTCTTCAAAAGTTTTTCGAAAGTGTACCTTATTCGTTAAAGCTTAAGGTAGAATTAGAAATAAAAATAAAAATTATATACGCGTTTTTGAAATATACTTGCAATTGCATTGGATTCACTTTGTGGAGGAAGTAATGTTTTTATCTTCTCGCTGGTATTCTAATGCAAATTGCTGGGAGACCACTTCGCTTAATTTATATTATTGGTCATACAGATTAAGACAAAGTTAACCCGTTGTTGAGATTTAAAAGAGTCTCGGGAGGGTATTCTAAAAGGTTCTTTTAAAACTGCTTTTAGTAATAAGTTAAGACGATAGTGAACCGAACTTTTAAAAAAGTTACTATTTGAATAAAGGCCGTGTCTGGGTCGAGGCCTCTGACATGTCATTTTCTACGACGGCTGAAGGGTGATCACGCGGTGCTTTCCATAGAAAACGAAGTGCAGGAAGCTCCGGCCCGGCCCCGGCCCAGTCTAGCGTAAGTCATCATTAACATGTCAAGCACAAAGGGGCAACTGGCTCCATGAAATATTTGTAGTCGAAAATAGCCAACATTTTAACTTAAATTTCCTCATCTGCCAAAAATAATAACTTTTTAAACTATTGCGACCAAAAATAAAAACTCTTAAAAAATATTTTGATTACTTACCCTTCAGCTTTTTTTTGCAGTTCGTATAACAAGTACCTCATTAAAAGAGTATAATACCTATACCAATACTAAATTGCAAAATCAAAAGAAAAGGCATAATTTAGAAACGCGTTGTACAGTCAACAACAGAGCTATGAATACAGGCAAAGTGCCAAAAATATATATACACGACTTTAATGTCCAGGCAATTAAGTACTGTATACATATTTTTGACACTTTGCCTGTATTCATAGCTCTGTTGTTGACTGTGCCCTCAATCATTTTACTTGCTTGTGTAATCAAACTGGGCTAGATTTGTCAGTAGGTAAACAAAAAAAAACCGGGCAAGTGCGAGTCGGACTCGCGCACGAAGGGTTCCGTTCCATAATGCAAAAAAAAAAACGAAAAAAAATGCAAAAAAAACGGTCACCCATCCAAGTACACTCCCGACGTTGCTTAACTTTGGTCAAAAATCATGTTTGTTGTATGGGAGCCCCATTTAAATCTTTAATTTATTCTGTTTTTAGTATTTGTTGTTATAGGGGCAACATAAATACATCATCTGTGAAAATTTCAACTGTCTAGCTATCACGGTTCGTGAGATACAGCCTGGTGACAGACAGACGGACGGACGGACGGACGGACAGCGAAGTCTTAGTAATAGGGTCCCGTTTTACCCTTTGGGTACGGAACCCTAAAAACTAATTAAGACTTATAGAACAAAACTAAGTAAATATAGGAAACTTATATAAGTGAGAACTTCTAATTGATTCTGTAAATAGATTGTAGTATATAGAAATATATTACGCTGTTTTTGTGATTTCCCATGTATGGTATGTGATTCTATAGAAGAAAATAGAGACTCCCGTAAAACGGGGTGAGTAGGTTTCGCGGGGAGAGGTGGGTTATGAATGGGGAGAGAAGGTTTGAGAGGGGGGTGAGGAGGGATTTTAAAGCTACCGCTACAAAAATAATGCATTCCAATTTAAAATGGAGCTATAGTAATACGCATAATAAAAAAAAATCGATCCAACAATCTTCCAAAATCACCTTTGTATGAAAACCTCTCTCACCCCAAATACGAGGCACTACGGGGTGAGGTGGGTTTTCCTCTTTATCGTCAAAGTTATGAAATGCAACTATCCAAAATAAAATAAAAACTAAAATACAAACGTCCGGAACACTTATTATATACCTACACCATTCAGTTTTCATATGTAAAAATAAAATGTTATCGAGGTTTGAATTTCAGTTTTGACCCTACTCACCCCATTTTACAGTACTTTGAATGTACTTGCATTGCACTGCGTATGTTATTTATATTCATATTCTTTATACGTAACGATATCAAAAACGTTGCAGATTTTCCTTGGTCAACTTAAAATCTGGAATTATACCTGTTGAGTCAAGAGTAGATTTTCTGAATAACTCCCCAGGGCTATAACCGCGAAAATCGATGTTCGCTAATTGCGGGCATTTTTCTCTATCACTCTAATTACGCCTTAATGAGAGTAAAGGAGAAAGATCCCCGCATTTTTCGATGCGCGAATTTCGGTTTTCGCGGTAGGCCCGCAGGACGGTGATAGAATTCAGAATCTGAGTGTTCATTATACTCTGTATCTTTGGGTATTTAAATAAAAGTAAATAAACAATTTGTAAATTTTCGGGTACCTAAATCTTCAAAATTCGCTACGTTCAAACGTTGATATTTTAACACATTCATTGCTACCAAGTGCTACAAGTTACGCTCGTTGCGCGTATCCACGGTTTCGCCGTATGGAGCGCGTAGTCGCTACGTGTACCCGATAGTCGGGTTCTTGGCCTTGAATGTGTTAAAATGAGAGCGGATCCTCGATTGTACGGGACCGGCTTTTTAATGGCAGGTTCGTGTGACTCTTAAAATACTCTGAGGACGTGTTGCCTCCCTGTCACACTTACGTACGAATTTACAAGTGCGACAGAGAGGCAACACGACGAACGTGGTTCGAGATAGGCCCTCTGATTATTGCAACCCGATTGCGGTAAACGGTTTTTTGTGAAAATAAATTACACGCCGGAACATGCAGGCGTGCACTGGATGGAATATTAAACTGTTTGTAAATAAGTTCGACAAAGATACAGTGAGTGGCAGTCGATTATTGAACATGGTTTGAAATTCGAACTAAACCGCAACCAAACTACATACCTACATACATATAATCACGCCTATTTCCCGGAGGGGTAGGCAGAGACCACGGATTTCCACTTGCTACGATCCTGACATGACCTCTTTCGCTTCCTTCACTTACATAACATTCCTCATACACGCAACCAAAATGCGTTACATAATTTCGTACATTGACACATGATTGACACGCCATTTCCTATCTCCGTCTCCAGCGCATAATTGTATTGCTGTCCTGGTCGGACAGTGGCATTGATAGCCAGCATCATCGATGGTTAGAGTACTTACTCTAGTATAGTCAGTTTTAAGTAGGTACATAGTGTCAGACAAAGAGGCGAAAAAAAAACGGTCACCCATCCAAGTACTGACCCCGCCCGACGTCGCTTAACTTCGGTCAAAAATCACGTTTGTTGTATGGGAGCCCCACTTAAATCTTTATTTTATTCTGTTTTTAGTATTTGTTGTTATAGCGGCAACAGAAACACATCATCTGTGAAAATTTCAACTGTCTAGCTATCACGGTTCGTGAGATACAGCCTGGTGACAGACGGACGGACGGACCGACGGACAGCGGAGTCTTAGTAATAGGGCCCCGTTTTACCCTTTGGGTACGGAACCCTAAAAACAAACAACAACAAGAATGGTGGTAGGGTGGGGTGTGGTAAAGGTGAGGTGGTAGTGTGGTGGTGGAAATGTGGTGATATATTTGACCACTTTGGTCGCCACTAATGAGGTACTTACTTACAGAAGGACGGAGGAGACATATCGAGGTACGAAATAGTACAAAAATCTAATTACGTAGGTAACTGTACCTACAATGAAAGGAGGCATGTGCCTACCACTCCTACCAGTAAGTAGGACACATACAAGCTGTTGATAAAAATGGATAGTCCTTGCCTGAAACAAATGTCCTCCTCAACTACGAATTATCGCTATAAACTTTCAAGTCCGGGCAACTGAATCGGTCCCAAGGCGCTGGACGGAAACGACATCTGCCGGGTAATGCTGACTTGACATTCAGTTTTTCTTCAAGTATCATGAATCCGATTCAAACTTTAACAACGGTTTTAATACTATTTGGATACGACGGAAGATCAAGATTCAATACGGATTATTACTTACGGAGATTGGTGCATGCGAAATGAAGTGAAAGTCGTGCGTGAGATTTGCGCCAATCATTAATCGTTAATCGTTAATAGATAATCGTTAATCGTTAATCGTTAATCGTTAATCGTTACTCGATAATCGTTAACCGTTAACCGTTAATCGTTAATCGTTAATCGTTAATAGTTAATCCTTAATCATTTAATACCATCCTATGTAAACATGAACATAGACGCAATAAAGATACGTGAATATATGAATAATATAAGATGACGATGGCCGAGATCGTAACATCAAAACCAGTCCAAAACCGTAACATGTTATTAAAAAATCGGGCTACATTTTCTACATTGTTAACTAACTATTCTTAAACCATATTGCAAGGCCATAAGGTCCAAAGTTGGTCAGTTAAGATCTACTACTGTTTTCGGTAGAGGATCATATTTTCACTTTTCATGCTCGTAAAGTTGGACTATATGGATGAATTCAGGCTGTATAAAACAGATTTTATGCACTGCTGCATATTATGAGTCCGGAGCCAGCTCGGCTGAATTTCTGCATCTTCCCATAAAAACGGAGTTTCGTTTTCATTTTAAAACTGCGTATTTAATTACACAAACGGGTCTTAAATATGTGTACAAAACGCGAGAGTTTAAAGTGTTGTATTTAAAACTACGTGTTGGATTGTAATTGGAAGTTTGCACATACAATGACATGAAGTATAGATATACTTCAACTACAACAGAACTACATAGATATGTAGTTCTGTTATTAGTTTTTATAGCTCCAGTTTATAAAACAAACGAAATAGAGCATAAAAAAGTTTTGTGTGAAACACTTAAATTCACTGTATTTTTTCAACGGTCAACGGAGTCAAATAGCCGCGTGTTATGGCCTCCTTCAGTATTCGTCATCAAATCGGCTTGGCAAGAAACCAGACTTTGTCAATAGACTGTGATAATTCCTTACTTATCGACCCGGAAATGTAAAGACAATTGTCAGTGTCAGTTGCCAATTGTCAGCGGGGTAAAATAGGTGCCTGTCTTTTCAATATCTCTCACCAAATCAGCTTGGACTTGAACGAGAATTTGTCAACTGACATTACTTAATAATACCAGCAACAAGACAGTAAAGTCAACCTTTAACAGTGCAAAGAATATTAATTACTTAATATTTTAATTAACCTCCGCCACGGTACACAAAGTATGAAAACAGCCCGGGCATTAGTGGAGTTAACAAAGCAAACCAAATGTACCAGTTGTAAGGGCCTAGCGAATTCAATAGGCTAAATTGCGGGTCGGTCGCTCTGCAAATGGCTGTGATGGGGTGTGGTGTAGGTGAAGAGAGGTGAACATTCCATTTCTGACCGCAGCTGCACTACTACTACGAACGCGTCGGTGTTATTGTCAATTTCTATAGTAAAATCAATGGTAGTCCAGTACGGTTACCATCAGTTTGTCACTGACATAAACGCCGTCGAGAACGTAATTTACTTTCTATACATCCCGTTTGCACTAATATGCAAGTGCGAGCGAGATGTATAGAAAGTAAATTACGTTCTCAACGGCGTTTATGTCAGTGACAAACTGATGGTAACCGTACTGCTGTCGTTGGTAATGGACTGTCACCTTATTTAAGTGGGCCGATATTTGCCACGGGACGCACACTCGGAGCGTGTTTCAAGCATTACCCGCAACACATTTGGGTGTCATATGAGATCAATAGATATGGAGGAGACCGTCTATAAGGGAAGGCCTTCTACAAGCTCTTTCGTCGTTTTTAACTCTTACGTTAGTACACATCATCAGTACCGTCTTTACCATAAGGGCACACAGGGCCCGTGCCCAGGGCCCCCATCCTCAGGGGGCCTCGAGATCAGACAGTAACAGTATATTTGATTACCCATAATAAATAGAAGGTCATAGTAGAAAAATGTTAGTTCAATTTTGCTTTCTTTACTTTCCAAAAGGGCCCCAAATTATTATGTGCCCAAGGGCCCCAGCATACATTCAGCAGCATACTCAATTTACAAAACGTCGAATAGATTTTCGTAGAAATTTAACATTAGTGATGACACTTTTTACCAGACATCGTAAATTTTATAGCATTTTCGGTGCAGCGGAGTGGTGTTAACGGAATTAGTATAAACAATTTCAACCCTAATGATTAATTAGCGTTAATTACGTTAATACCTTAATTTACCATTTCAGTTGGAATTATCTATACCGATTCCGTTAACACCACTCCGCTACACCAAAAATGCTATAAAATATACTTGTCCGTACATGTATTGGTACAAGCGACTCAAACGAGACGCACGGGGGACTGACATCACTTGGATCATTTCGATTTCACAATGTAAGTTTGTATAGGCTTCCTAGGCATTCTCCAATTTCCCCGCTACCTCTCCTGCCTTAAACCCGCTGGAGGCCACACAGGAAGACTGTAAGCTGTTGGGCCGCTGCGGAAATTACGCGGGGGGTGGGGGGGAGTGTTTATACCAACACCCATAGGACCTTTGTATAGTCACAAATGTACATTTCTAATTTTAGGGGAACGTTTTGGGTCAGTTTTCATAGTAAAGTTTTTGGGGCTATTTTGGGTGTATTCAATGTCATTAGGTACCTGTTTAGAGTACGCCGTCTACATGGAAATGAAATATAGAAATGATCTTCTTATTTGAGGTTGTAGAATGACAGCGACTCTGTCAGAGTGACAGCGTAACATTACGACATAATAATACATATAAACCCCTGTACACCACTTCACCTGCCTAAACCGCTGATATTAATCTTGAAATAAACCTAATAAAATTCTTCAAATGTTGCCAAGTATTGTTGTAAACTGTTTAGACGACAACGGTTTCACTCACTTGAATTTTTAGTCGCTATTGGCGACATGTTTCGGGCCCGTCTGGGGTCCTTCCTCAGACTCGAGTGCTCGCGGCGGCTGCACTTCGTGCACTGAAACCGTTGTCGTCTAAACAGTTTAAAATATGTCTCACGAAAGTTTAATTTCAAATATTGTTGTGTTATCGTTGCTTACAACAGTTTAATCGATTTAAAAGCAAAACCCATAAGCACTTCCGCAATATGACAAGAAAAAAGCCTTTTAAGTGTTATTAAAGTTGTACAAAGACTTGTATAACAGCCGTTGTCTCCCGCGGATTAGTTTTACAGTTATTTAAACTTCTCGTTGGAATTAATTCCGAGACTTCTACCTCATTTTCTTGGGAGCAAAATCGCTAAAAGTTGCGTAAAGTTTCTCTTAGTTTCAATGTTTTCTTAGTCTGCATTCAGTGAACCGTTTATACTACATTGTGCAACGAGGAGGGTAAGCGAGATTTTGTAAACCAGGTCAATAATTCACGACAGCCGCAGGCTGGAGTGAATCAAAGACTCGAGTTTAGAATATTCCTTCCCCAAGAGTTTAGAAAAATGTCTAATAGATTTCATAAATAATAAAAATAATTAAGTATGTTTTTTTTCTTGTGTAATAATAACTGCCTATACGACTTTCTAGATCTCATTAATATAGACATGTAACAATTATTAATAATACCTACATTTATATGACATTTATATGTGTAATATTTTTGCACCACGTAATGTAGGGAAATCAATGAGTAAAAGCCCTGATGTCATAATTATATTCATAGGTATGTGATCTAGATACATATATGCAGCGGTTTGTCTTTATGAGATAACAGCGGAATCCAGAGCATTTCATCGAAGGTTAAACGTGATGCGATGCAGAATTCATAGTCTATTTTGTTTAAATATACATCTATGTTATATACTTGATGTTATTTAAAATTAAATTAAATTAAATGACTTACGCACAGTCAGCTGCGGAGAGAGAGAGAGTGCAACCCTCCCCCCTCCCCCTGCATACAATCAGTATATTCAGAGTACATCAAATAAATCAATTAATAAATATCGACTAAACTGGCGAAATTTACTAATTATATTGAATTGACTAAGAATCTGAAGCTAAAGGTCAAGAAATAATTATATTTAAAATTTAAATATAAAGTATCAGTTACCCAAAGCCATTATTTAGTTCTCGTTAGGGATATGAAATTATTGACACTTTTCAGAAAAGTGGGCATAATTATATTTTGTCGACCGGTCTGACCTAGCGGGTAGTGACCCTGCCTGCGAAGCCGATGGTCCTGGGTTCGACTCCCGGTAAGGGTGTTTATTTGTGTGATGAGCACAGATATTTGTTCCTGGATGTTTTCTATGTATTTAAGTATTTGTATATTATATATATCGTTGTCTGAGTACTGAGCACAACACAAGCCTTCTTGAGCTTACCGTGGGATCAGTCAATTTGTGTAAGAATGTCCCTATAATATTTATTTATTTATTATAAACCAAGCAATAATTTCCAATCTAAGCAATGTCTATGAATACCTGAATGCCATGATAATAGCTGTTCACTTTATTTTTACTATTAGTTTAATCTTCACCATGGTCTTTATCGCATACTTATTCGTTATATGGTTTTTAATTAATAATATAAACACTAGCTCATATATCCGAGTATATGGTGGAACTAATCTCACTGAAGAATCAAATAAGCATTTAGTTGTAATAAAAGTAAATCTAAGTGAAGAAAGTAAAACGTGTACTGGATCTGTGTTAAATGCAAATTGGATTATAAGTGCAGCCCATTGTTTTAGATATAAAAATATTAAAACAGTAGAGGTAGAACAATTAAAAGATGGTAACTTTGAAACAATCGGAAACGTTAAGCTTGCTAAAATTAAAGTACATCCAAAATATGATGAAGATGGAAGCATTAGTCCAGCTAAATATGATGTTGCATTGCTTAATTTGAAAATGCTTGTCAAAAGATTTATGGAAATAGTTGAAGAACGTCCAGAAATTGGTCAAAAAGCAACTATAGCAGGATTTGGAGAAACGAAATGCCGGTCTGGACCAAGCGAAGGAGTGGTTGTTATTCAAAGGAGAAAGAAGATCATTTGTACGTTTGGAAATATTTGGGGATGCCATGGAGACTCAGGAGGACCATTAGTGTTGGAAGGTCGACTAGTGGGTATTATTTCTAGACGAAAATGTAAAAGAACACAATGTACAACATATTATTCTGATGTTTATTCTAACCTTGAATGGATAAAATATGTAATTAGTTATTATACTGAGTAATACAATTAATGTGTGAAATATAAATTATTTTGTGGTTTAGAATGGAAAATATGTCACTGAAATATAATAATCTATTTGTTGATTTTTTTGACACATTGGTTAATTTTGGGAATAAAATTAAACAAAATAGGAATTGTATTAACTATAGTGTTTTGAGATATCCTAGAAGTACTGAAGTAAGTACTATTTACGTTATTTACGGTATTCAAAGTTCTCTCTAGGGAACTTTTTGTTTTCGTATAGGTAATCTTTCAGTACCTACTTATTGTCGCTCATTGAAACTTTGAAATAGCAAATCAATCAATAAAATTATCTCAAAAGAGGCCAACGTTCTACTTCATGTATTAAAATTTAAAAATCAGGATACAATTCCGTAAAACTTTTTCGCAAGTACCTATGGAAAAATCTCTCAAGACGTATTCAATGCGATATTGCGTATGAATATCTATTTCAGAGATACGTTCTAAAGGCGACTTAGCTATTTGGGTTTAAAGTCCAATTTTAGGTGGAAAATGTTACAAGTTTGCAAGAGATATCGGATTTATCTTCAGAACTGTTATTCTCTATCACTTACCGAAATAATGATGATGGATAATAATTATAATATATTGTATATCGAGGACATAAATTAATTAGTATGTGAGTTATTATTGTTCTATAACTTTTTATATGTATATACTTAGTTATAGTACCTAGTTAACCCGTGGAGCGCCCTAAACAGACACGTGTGCTGGTAACTAGTATAGGAGTTCCATACTACGGTAATTCTGGGGCGCTCCAGGGGTTAATAAGGAAAGTTTGCATGCTTCTTTAAGTAAATGTACGCACTTAAATCACCTACTGTCCAACTATGTTTACCACTACATTTTTGCAAATAAATATCTTTTATCTTTATCTTTAACGTTTGAATCATACCAGTATAATCTAAATAGAAATATAACCTAATATGCATAATAGCCAACAGGGTTGGATAAACACCTTTCAATATTAAAAGTTTTTTATCTTCCAAAATTAAATTAAAGATTGTAATTTCCTTTCACTTGAAAGAAAAATAACACAAATGAACAGCTGCCAGGGGCCTGTTTCTCAAAAGCTTGTAACTCTTAATATAAGTGGAAATCCCTTTCTAACAAAAGCTGTCAAAAAGTGTCATCCGCTTGTATTACAAGTTAAGGATGACTCACGTTAGACCGGGCCGTGTCCGGGCCGGAGCTTCCGGCGCTTACTTTTCTATGACATGACAGGCGATCACGTGATGCTTTCCATAGAAAACGATGCGCCGGAAGCTCCGGCCCGAACACGGCCCGGTCTAACGTGAGTCATCCTTTACGAGCTTTTGAAAAACGGGCTCCAGATGCCCAAATCTAGTCATAGAGATAGTACGAGTATAGCAAACAAACCTTATTCGAACACGAAGCGGCGCGGTGCTGCGTGGCGCGCAAACCATTGGTAGGACTTAATTTTCTATTTATTCATTTATTTATTGGAGCATACACAATTCCTCCTGAAACTGCACAGTGCGTGACCATTTGGGTTCTAAGGTGTAATAAATACCTATTAATAATAATCCTCTCCGTGTCCCCCTTACATATCAATAAAGTGTCTGTGTAGTTATTGTACGTGTTGGCTTCGGCTCCGAGCACGCCTTCTAAATTAATGTTCGGAATACCATTGTTCCGTGATGGGTGCAAGACATACAATTACATACCTACTAATTTGTCTGCAAATATTTTTTGTGTGTGCATTTAAGAAGAAGAAGAAGAAGAAAAAGAAAAAGAAGAATTACATTTATTTTAACGCCACAACATAGTACGTACATTAAAAAAAGAAAGGCATGCAGGCATTTACGAAATATAACAAACTAAGTCTTAAGGGCGTGCGGTTACTTTTATACTGGATACCGAACGCTCGCCCGCATCTTTTAACCAATTGGAAGACTACTCTGGATAAGCTGCAGGAATGCGAGATTCAATAGATGCATCTCACCAATAAGCTTAGCGTTTGGGTACTGAATGGAATCCATTCCGTTTTTTGCAATTGGAGCGTATTAGTAAAGAAGTTTCTGTATAGATTCTTATATTTATCTGGGAAAATTAAAAGCGGATGATAACTATAGTAAGAGAATCCCATTCATAAAATTATAATGCCTCTGATTGTTCAAATGATTTGTCCCTTAAGAACCACAAATGTCAAATCGAATTGAAAGAAACTAAAAATATGTTGATGACTTTTATATTATGAATAGCGTCAATGTTTTAATAGATTATTTTTTAAATTGTCTAATTGTGCTGAAGGAATATGGGAGGTTAGCTACTTGAGCAGGGTTACGAACCTTACGCGCACCCAAAATCAAATTTAATCAAACCGACCATCACTCAATTTCAAGTCGAAGCTGATAATTATTCAAACAACTGCCTCGGGTGATCGTCTACATCCACTACACACACAATTGCACACATCGGACGTCACAGTTCTTGCTTGACTGTGCAAGTGTCAATTACAATGCAAACGCTGTAGGAGTTTATCTGGCGGGCATTGACGAGAATTTCCAACAAGTTCTAGGCAATTCAAGGACGATGGAGATGTATGCAGTCTGTCAATCATCTTTTACATTAGGTACTTACGTTTGATTCAATGGGCCAACGATGTACCTATGCGAACCCGTAGAGGTTTTGGAATCATTAATCGCCTTCCTACTGTAGACATAAACTGACTAAGGTACTGTTCCTAGCAACCGGGTAGTGTTGTAACGTAGATACGTTACGTAACCTAGGTTACATTAATTAAATTGAATTAGTTTGTATAATAACTTATATCTTATTAAAATATAAATACTTTAATAATTGAACACTTGTCTTAAATACAATAAAATATTAACACTTTAATAAATAAATAAATAAATAAATAAATAAATATTATAGGACATTTTTTTTACACAAATTGACTAAGCCCCACGGTAAGCTCAAGAGAGCTTGTGTTATGGGTACTCAGACAACGATAGATATAATAAATAAATACTTAAATACATAGAAAACAACCATGACTCAGGAACAAATATCTGTATCATCATACAAATAAATGCCCTTACCAGGATTCGAACCCAGGACCATCGGCTTCATAGGCAGGGTCACTACCCACTAGACCAGACCGGTCGTAATATTATTAGTGTTTAAAATCCCCTTTGGGGTTCTATAGCACGGCTAGAAGGCCGACGATGGCACGCTCGCGCTGACCCTGAGGACCTGGTGCTGACCCTGGTGCAACACGGCTGACGTCCCTCAGCCCTTCATCGCTCCCAGCTACACAGCGGGCCAGGGAAGTACTAGCGTGTGGGCAGCGACTACTTTCGTAAATCGAGAGTAAAAATCAGACGGTTAACGGACTTTGACCCTTCGACGATCTTCTCGAATGCTAGCGACGTTTTAAGCGATAAATAAATTCTTATTAAGTGAGATTCCTTGTTTTAATTTAAACCTCACAGCTTAAACGTAGCAGTGTCGTGATTAAAATTATTTTTAAAAGCCTAATAATCATTCCAAATAAAAAGATTCTTACATCAAGGGTAGAAGCAACCCCTACAATTGCCAAGAAAATGCCACACTCACCCTTTTCCTCAGTAACATCTAAATATTCAAATAGAGGCAGTGGAGTTCGGAAACAATTATCTGATAGCGGGAGCGTGTGGTTATCGCACTAATTTATTGTTCTGGCCTCGCGGGCCCGGCGCGAAGCTTGGAGAAAAAAACTTATAGGCCAATTCGAACGGACACTGACGTCAGAATTATATCTGAATGGTGATTTAGTTATCGTGCGTCTCACATGCACCAATGAATGTACGAACGAATGAAATGTGCGATATTCTGATGTGAGTGTACGTTCAGCCCTGTTAGTTGCATAAGTATTTACAAGACGCGATATAATCACCAAAAACAGAACAAATTTAATGTACGTATCGGGCAGCACCATTGATTTTAATATTTGCGGCGGCAGTGTAATGCTGCCGTAATTGCAGCAGCTGCATGAATTTAATTGAACAGAAAAAAGACTCTCAAAAATATTACCGTGTTCCAAGCAATTAATAACTCTTATCTCCATATCATTTGCAAAACTTTCTTACATGGAAAGAATTTGTAAAGCAGACTGCATTAAAGAAAACCTTAGCTCATCACTTCCTTAATGTAGTAGCTCTTAATGCTGGTATTTTCAAAATTGGACATTATTATCTAAGAAGATATAGATCGTTTTAAAATGAAGGTGCTCAGAATGATAAGATGTTTCGAAAGTTATCAGTTAGAACGTCGGCATCGCTTATTTTAGGTCTTTCAACGTGTCGCCAACGGTTTCAGAAAATGAACCTTTCAGGTGGGCGAACCGCTTTTGAGGCGGCAGGATAAAAGACCCCGTTGTATGCGGTAGCCATTTTGTACCTAAGTAGTGAGGAGTAGTTAATTTCGTGCCTTTTTCATAACGGTTTTGAAAGGACCTATTTGTTGGTAGCCTTCGCTAGTGACAAATGCGGACTAGATGACTCAGTGTTTATTTTACAGAATGTTTCTGCTTTCGTGGTGCAGAAAAGCAGTTTATGTATAATAATATTTATTCAGTTAAGTCGTTCTGAACATGAAAAGGTTGTCGGTTATTTGAGCCTTAAAGTGGAACATCTCTTGAATCTTACGTATAAAACAATGATGAAATGACTACACTTTTTCTAGCGTTAAAAGCTTTCATCTGAAGTTTGAGGGTGTACTTATAGAAGGTAGGTTCAGTTTACTATACTATTGATAAATCGTACAATACCACGGTAACCTAGATTGTCAAATTTCGATTCAAATTTTCCTTTGTAAATAATGTTTTTACAAGAGCATAATTATTGTTCATATTGAATTCTGGCTACCTGAAATATGTGATAAATTTTAATACAAATCTATTCATTTTTCACATTTAGAATAGGGAAGGCCAATTCAATTTGTCATTGCAGTGCTGAGTTTCATAGATAAGAATAAAAGGATGGACAACCAAGCGCCTTAATAATAAAATGAAGATATTCAAACTTCATTTTATCAATAGAAAGCTATACCTACCCGTAATTTCAGCAAGCGAATCTGATCACTAACTTTAATTTTATGCCAACCACCGTTTTATATTATCTTCCGAGCTTTACTACCTTTTGTTTTCAACATTTTACGCTTAAATAAATAAAACTTCCATAAAAAATGATTATTATGTCAAGGCAACAGTGCATTTGCACTTTTAGTTCAATTTATGATTTAATTCCTACTCTTTCCTGACGGATGTAGCCCTATCCATTTTTTTTTTAATCATAAACTAGCGATTAGTTCTAGTCTCAAAGCAAAACTACCTATAGCAAAATATGAATCGATTGTTGCAACTTTTTTTTTAATTTTATCTGTGCGTCTCATTATGTTAAATTGTTAATCGTTTCTATCTTAGTTATATAAAGGATATGGTATGGTTCAATCCTTTTTAATCCTTTGTCTGAAAGCAATTTACATACAAGGCTCTATTGGTATTCCTATTAAAGGCTGACATTATTTATGGTGGCCGAGCCCCTACAATTACCTGAAAAGGGGTGTCCCGGTGTTGGACCAAATATTAAGATCCCATCAACGTGCACACTAGCGCCACTGCTAAATAATCGTGATTATTTAAATTTAAAGAAATATATTTAAAAAAGGGGGCTGCTACGTGCTGTATTTTGTATTTAAGTACCTTTTGAATACATCAAACTAGTTTTTATGTTGTTGGATTCGTCGATCTATGAACTCAAAACAAAAACGGTCGTTTTAACTTCTGACGCATAGATTGACGAATCCAGCAACATGAAAACTAGTTTGATGTATTTAAAAGGTAGTTAGGTAGTTTTTAAATACCTGTCATTAAATTTAGTGTGCACGTTGATGGGCTCTTAACGCTAGATCATTGACCGAATTTTATTGACGTAAAGTAGTTTGAAACAATAAAATATTAATGGTAATTATTTGTCATTTTGATACTGGCATAGTTGTTGAAAATACAAAAATGTTTTACAAAGCGAAAATTTTTAATAGGACATCTTCAATCGACGTTAGGTACTATTAAGTACTTATAGAGCTATGTTTAACGTACCTACTTCAACAAATTGAAATACAAATTTGCCTGAATTATCTTTTTATTGTTAGCGTAGTACTTAATTAAATTCAGTTAAAACTCAGTTGTTTGTCAGTTATCTAATTTAAATTATTTCACTGAAGTCAATCTCCTTTCTTAAGGCGCCCATAGATTACCAGTTCGCCGAACGATATCAGCCTGTCAGTTAAACGCAAAATGTGACAGTTCCGAACAACTGACAGGCTGATATCGTCCGGCGAACTGGTAATCTGTGGGCCCCTTTAGGGCATTTTCGCGAGAACAGATCCAATCAACTTTTTTTCTAAGGTAGGTAAATCTTATATTTTTCCTACTCAGAATAACGAGCTCTTTAGATCTAGGAGAATAAAATATCCAAAAATTTTCAGTAATTTTACTTATTCTCCATTTTGTAACCGCCGTACAAAGTGTTTGAAAAATGGTTACGGATTGGAAAAACAAAATTTAGGACGCTTTTTTTTCTTCTAGTAGGATCGAAAGAGCTCGTGATTATGAGTAGAAAAAAAAACATTAAATTTACCTATTTTGGAAATAAGTTGATTGGATCTCTTCTCGCGAAAATGCACTTTACCTATATTTGGACCGCAGCCATCTTGAATTGTGCAATTCGTGCAAGAACTGTAAAAAAAGCCATTGGCAACGTTAAGCCGCTGCAAATTGAAAATAAAAGGAGTAATTTTGTCGTTTCTATGTTCATTGAAATTACCGAACGTGCTGGTTGGTCCTCTTCAGTTTGATGTGTTTTAAATGAGTTAAAAATAACGTTTTGAAAGCTTTTGTACTTACAACAAACTGTGGGTGAAAACGACCCCAATAAAGCATGGCTCACGCTAGAACGGTCCGGGTTCGAGCCGAAAGTGAAATTTAAACTAGGGGTTCTGTAACTAAAGCAGGCGTGGCTCACTCCGCGATTTCGTCGCTTTGCTACAAGTAGCTAAAAGTACAGTCACCTGCAATAATATGCTACACAACGAACGCCGCAAAAACATCTGACACGATCTTATTTGTAGGGCCATAAGAGCGTGTCAGATATTTCTGCGGCCTTCGAAGAGTAACATATTATTGCAGGTGACTGTACATCCGTTCCACACCGATTTTGGTGGCTAGCCATAAGCCGCGCGTGGCGCTGTCGCCACCTAGCGGCCATATCTGTCCTGATCGTCACAGACGCGTTTTGTTAGAGAGTGAGTCTTCTGTACCTAGTACTATTATTTAGTAAGGCTGCTAAAGCTGAATAGGTATCAGGTTTTGGCGGCGGTATATTAGTCCGCCGCGATAGGCTAAGGTATAATTTACGGCAAATGTTATGCAACAATTTCGGCCTGAATTATAATTATCAGCCTCGCTTTAGGTTTACCTTCACCCTGCATACATTATTAGAGCTATTAATAATGCATATACACAATTAGGTAGGTATAGACTTGTATGTTTGTATACGCATTAACAATGTATCCCAGAGGTATCAGGATTTTTAACACGTAAATTAGGATTTACAATGTTATAGTGTTATTTAAAGAACCATAAATCTATAGGTAATATTAAATGAATACCAATATCTATGTCATTAAACTTAACTATTGGTGCCTAATATTGAAAAAAAATAGTACCTAGCTTTAAAAAAAACATGATAATATTACTATAGTACATGATTGCTAAAAAAGCCGGGAAATAGGGAACTAGCGGCCATGTCACGTACACTGGCGAATGAAGCAAGGCCGTTTATAATCACGAGGCTGAAATTCCGGCCGAAAATTGTATACTATCCTCAAAAAATGGGACTTGAAAACGTGAATAAAAAAAAATAGGTAGGTAAACTCAAGCATATTTAAAAAAATATATAATAATATGTCGAAAGAGCCTTAGCCCCGTGCCATTTCTGTAGCAAAGAAAAATAGCTCCGCTAAAGATACAATTTAAAACAAACTAAACTTTGTAACCGACTTCCAACATTTTTCTAAGTGAGACGTAAACGTTCAACGTTATTTACTATTATTGTTTCGCTGTAAGACGTCAAAGTTGTGCATACAAAGAACCTCATTTCATAACTTACTGCAACTATTGGAAATTGGCGAGCAAGTCATGAAAGTATCGCGGTTTATAATTTTTTATCCAATATCAAATAATTTAAACCAATTTTTCAACAAGCAGATACGTCTGCGAGCGATACTCCAATTTAATATTAAAGGAAAAACTAACTAACTTCACTCTCGAACTAAACTAAACTGTAACTTTTCCATTTTTTCCATGAGTATAAAATTTTATAAATTATATACCAACGCAATCACAAAATTATGCATCATACACATTTTAAGTAATTATACTAAAATTATATACTATAATATAATATTATAGTAATTATAATATAATATTATATCACCATTTACAGTTAATATACCATAGACATTAATGGTTTTATAACTATGTACTAATAAAAACTGACTTTTTCGGAACTTACGTACGAAATATCATTTGATATTTACCACTAGCTTTTCGGTGAAGGAAAACATCATGAGGAAACCTGCATACATCTGCGAAGAAATTCAAAGGTGTATGTGAAGTCCCCAATTCGCATTGGGCTAGCGTGGGCACTATAACCCAAGCCCTCTCGCGCATGAGAGGAGGCCTGTGCCCAGCAGTAGGACCTATATAGGCTGAATTATTATTTATTATTATTATACTAATAAAAACTAAAATTTTACGCAAATGAAGTAAAGTCTGGCGTTATTCATAAACGCGTAACTAGCCTGAATTCGCTATGAATCGTTTCACATTATTTGTTATTTTGATTTATGTATTTGTAAGAAAGGGATAAAACATAATTTAACTAAATCAAGCCCGTAAAGTTTTATGAACACGGGGGTAAACTTGTAAATTAGTAATCCGCTAAAAAGGTCTTGTAAATTAGTAATCCGCTAAAAAGGTCACAAAGAAAATTCCTTTTTGGCTTTTCCGCCTATTCTTGTGAATTATAAGCAAACGTAGAAAAGAGAATTTATCTCTTCCATTGTATTGTAGGTGTTTTGTTTAAAGTTGCCAAACTAAAACAAGAATATTGAATTTCAATTAGGTAGTTATAGAGCTTAATAATTAATCAACGTTTCCGTAGAATAGTGTCATTTATCAGTATGCTTCTTCCGGCGTCATCGTCGCGTTAGATGATGATTTGCGTAATAAAAACTATTATAACCCTCTGCGACTGATGTGCGGTCTATCAGACACCGCCAAATATTTTTTTTGTTGCTATGTCGGCGTACGGCGCGATATAGTTCTGTCTCGCTCATTACCTTCCTCAAACGACTGGCGGCATCGGACAGTGATGCCCGAGCGGCAATGTGGTGCATGCATAGGGAGATATGAGCTGCGGGTGTCCCACAGACGTGAGCACACCAATAAGTCCTGGGTCTGACAGACCTCACCTCATAAAAATATGTACAAACTTGTTCATAGTAATTATGGGGTCTATCAGACGTCACCTCACAAAAATAGTAATGTTTCTATAGTGTCTGAGACACCTCACCACATAAATAATTATATTTTACATAGTTGATCGACGAAAATCCTTTAAAATTATTAGTACCAACTTCAGGTCTGATTAGTGCCTTATTTTGTCTTTAGATTTTCTCTATTTTTTTTAAAAGTATAAATATAATGTTCAAAAGAAGGAAAATTAATCAAGTTACTTGAAGTTGTTGACAGTTAAGTTTTTTTTTCAATTTTTTTGTTAGCCTAAGTGCAAATTGTAACGAAACTGTGATCTCATTACAATTTATTATAATTATATTTCTTATGTATTTTATTTTAAATGTATTTTACAATAGAATTTATTAAATTATAAATGCATTGATTGTTATATAAAACAATAGTTACCATTTTGCCATTAGTTTATTTTTAATGAATTATCGAAAATGAGGTCTGATAGACACCACATCAGTAGAATCTCTCTAAAAAAGTCACCACAGTTGCAGAGGGATAATTATGTAAGTACCTACTCAAACTATCTCCAAACTAAATTATTTTGTAATCGGTTCAGCGGTATAAGCGTGACGAGAAAACATAGTCATTTCCGATTTTATAATATTAGTAGTGAGGATTATAAATTGAATAAGTAAGTATATCAAGGTCAATAATGTTGAATAAGCAAGACTACTGTAAAGATATTAATTACTATTAAATTATCCCACCGATTTAAATTCATTTCATAGAAATAAAACTGTAAGTAAGAAGATAATTTCGACAAAACAAAACTATATTGAAATACTTAGACAGCTTAATATGAATGAAGTGCCCAAGACCTCCAGTGCCCAGGGTAGGAATCGAACCTGCGTAGGTATTCAGCATTCACAACTTGAGGCCATAATCGAGTCGGACTCGCCCACCGAGGGTTCCGTGCTTTTTAGTATTTGTTGTTATAGCGGGAACAGAAATATAAGTATAATCTGTGAAAATTTCAACTGTCTAGCTATAACGGTTCATGAGATACAGCCTGGTGACAGACAGACAGACAGACGGACAGTGGAGTCTTAGTAATAGGGTCCCGTTTTTACCCTAAGGGTACGGAAACCTAAAAAACTGACCAATACAAGACGATGAATTCCTAGAAATAAATTTAAGCTAAGATTTATTTGAATATAGTCAGCAATTCAAATAAAATATTCGAATCTGCTTTCGTGAAATAAAATTTTGATAATTAAAAATTTGAACATCCAACTGCAGACATTTCGGATTGTCATTAAGAATGCCGCTTAATGAAGTTTAAAGTTTATGATATCCGTCAGCGGCGCTGTCATTATTTTGCTCGAAAACCGGTTATTTTGCTGAAACCGGTAAAAGTTTTAATTTTCCGTTTTGAGTCAACTCACTAATTAAAACTGCGGTGGTGCAAGGATTTGCAACATTTTCGTTGAGCATTTTCTGGTAAACAATATTGTTTAAAATATATTTGGTTGTTGTTTTTAGTTTTTATTTTTTTTAACTATAGTTAGGTGTTAGGGCTATTACAGGCTTTGATTTTAGTGCAAAAAGTTTAATCTAGATTAGACAAAATGTTATTCCAATGTAAGCTTGCTTTTCTCTATAATTATTCAATATCAAACTTTATTTAGTTTAATAGTGTAAAATTAGATTCGTTTGCCTTCATTTGCACCCTAAAATAACTTTTTCACCACACCAGCTCGGAAAGGCTTACTTTGCACTTCAAAAACTGATAGCAAAGTTGCATTTTATTCACATGTGAGGCAAAGTAATCAAATGCAAATTTTGAGTTGTTTTCATATGTTTGGTGGTAGAATTAACTTTTAAATGATGATTTTGGATGATAAATATTTAAAAACATTCATTTGGATTTGATTTTGTTTGATATTTTACATTAAATATTTGCTTCGGGTTGGTGTGGTGAAAAATGTTGTGTTTCACTCGGAGGCAAATTTTGTTTAACCCTCGTGCTTTTAAACCCTCGCAACGCTCAAGATTCCATTTTCGAACCACTCGCTACGCTCGTGGTTCAACTTTGGGATCTTTCGCTTGCTCGGGTATCAATATTAGCACGAGCGGTTAAACAACAACTTTGCCCCCTTGTAAAACAAGTAACTATTTCACCACTCCAGCTTGTAAAGGCTTTCTGTATTATTTAGAAACTAATGAGAAAGTTACATAGTAATTTGATGCAAATTTTGAGTTGTTTTCTCATTGTAGATGGTTGAATTGACTTTTAAGCGATGATTTGGAATAATAAATATTTAAAAGCGTTCATTTGAATTTGATTTGTAATGTTTTGCAGTTAGTATTAGGTACCTACTTAGGCATTTTTGCGTTAGTGTGGTGAAAGATATTTTCTCTCGGTAGCAAAGTATGTTTAACCCTCGTGCCTTCAAACCCTAGCAACGCTCAAGATTTTTATTAATTTTTAGATGTTTAGCTTGCTCGGGTATCAACATTAGCACGAAGAGTTAAACAACATCTGTGTCCTCTTGTAAAACAAAACATTTTTCACCACACCAGCTCGTAGAGGCTCTCCTTATTCTTCAAAATAAGGTACGGTACGAACGGTCCCTACCTACCGTTATATAAATAAACAATAGTACATTGTGCAACGTCCCCCACGTTGTAAGTTAAATTTTCGAGACGAGGAAATTAAAGACCCGAGTTTGCAATTTTCTTACCCCCGGTGTTACATACAATGTTTATCATCACACTTGCTAAGAAAAAATATGGTTGTCTGTAAAATCGGTTTACGGACGATAATTTTGCGTGATAACGTCATAAGAAAACATTGATGAAAAATTACATACTATGGCCGTAACGTTACCATGGAGATTTGTCCACAACGTTACCATGGAGATATGTCCACAACGTGATACTTTTTCGTGCATGCTACCGGTGTTCATCGATTTATAAGACGTTATCACGTCAAAAACTAAATATAAAGACACATAATTCTAAATACGGTGACATTCCAAACATTCGTCCGCCATATTGTCATTTCTGACAGGTTAGGCATATCATGGCATTAGGTTTTGTAAGTCAATCGCGCGACAGTAATTCGGAGATGTTTCGTAAAATTATTCAATGTTAGTTTGTCTTAACAGTTTAAGTTCAATTAAAGTTTTACTTTTAAAATCTGTATATAACGCTCCGCATTTCTATCAGGCAATTTGACAACTGAGCGGATTAACTTTTGGATCTAATTTCACTTGGCGAGCTGAAGTCCTAGCAACAACTCTACAAGTTGTGAGAGCATGTTCAAAACTAGGATTAAAATACGTGAACAGTCTGCGAAGCGACATTCGGTTTGTACGGTTCAGTAGTCAACATGGAATGTTTGTATTTTCTTCAAGGACATTTAATTTGTTAGACTACCGGCTTAGCGCAGTAGCTTAGTTTGCCAATAATGGGATTGGTTGGGCACCCTACAAAGTAGGTACTTACACGTGGAAAATATGCTATATTTATACATTCGACCCACATTAGTTTGATGTAGTTTACGTGGACATCGACTTTAATGTTAACTGGTTTATATTCAATTCTTTGACATGTTTTTCTTTGTACATGACGATCCTTATTGCGAGACACAATTAATCTTATTATTTTTTATGTAATTTTTGACGATCATGATGAGAAGATAAACATAATTTTGACGAATGTAGCAAATTTATAGTGTAATTTTCATCTTGAAATAAAGAAATCTAAATCTATAGTTTCTTTTACGGACTAACAGGCCAATTCGAGCGTACACTGATAACAGAATGTCATCTAAATCATATCGTAATTATAATATTATATTGTCTTTTTGGGTCAAAAACAAAACTGTGTTCGCGTCTTTCCTGTAGACATACACAAGAGTTAAGGGCTATAAAGGTTAATTTTCTTATTTAACCCATATCCACGTGAAAAGGTCCTCCTTTTATTCAGAGAACTGTGATAAAATCATTACTTACATGCCCACAAGCTGTTAACTATTGCCCACAGGAGAGAAAAATGTACAGTTCGCGCGAGTTAACAGTTAACAGCTTGTGGGCATGTAAGTAATGATTTTATCATAGTTCTCTAAATAAAAGGAGGACCTTTTCACGTGGATAAGGGTTAAATAAGAAAATTAACCTTAATAGTCCTTAACTCTTGTGTATGTCTACAGGAAAGACGCGAACACAGTTTTGTTTTTGACCCTTTTCCGTTGTGTTACGAAAATTCCATAAGTTTTCGCAACTCAGGGGAAGATGTTTTATATTGTACCTATACGTATACAGAATAAGGAACTTTATCTATTCAACAAATTGTATCGACAACTGTACGGATATGATGGTCGTTCGTGTCTACGTGACAGCGTGATAAAACGGTATCCGTCACTTTCAATCGCGCTGTCTTAAAGTGACTAGCTAGCGAGCGAGCTATCCATAATAGGCCTACTGACAAACAAAACAACAACTATAAAAATCAAGAGATTATGAATAAATGAATGAATGAATGAATGAATGAATGAATGAATGAATGAATGAATGAATGAATGAATGAATGAATGAATGAATGAATGAATGAATGAATGAATGAATGAATAAATGAATGAATGAATGAATGAATGAATGAATGAATAATATTAATTTCAGGACAAGTCCCATAATTATTATGTTAGTAACAAGTTAGGTACATAGGTACTTAAATTTAGTGTTAGTGCAAAGCAACATAAATAAAATTTAACAAATAAAACTTAAAAAACTTATAACCTACCTACGTTGAGCCAATACGAGACATGGAGCTGCATCCATCCCAGCAATCCCATCAGCAGTCCGCGAATACGAAATTATATCGTAGCCGAGATTCGTTTTTCTTATCGTTCGTAAATATAATTATATTTTATTGCCGTTGTCATCGTCCCGATACGAACTGCTAAAGTACCTATACGTAAGGTTACACCAAGAAAAGTGTGCAGCGATTTTGATAGCCCACGCAGTGCAAGTGTTATTTATACGTCATAATTTCATAGAAGTTTGACGTTTAAAATTACACTTGCAAATGGCTATCAAAATCGCTGTAGACTTTTCTCGGTCTGACTCTATATAGCTGTAGTAACTGGTATATACGTAAGTATATGTAGTATAGCTGTAACTGCTGGTATATACGTAAGTATATGTAGTATAGCTGATGTAACTGCTGGTAACAGCCTTAACCTAATGGCAGGTAAAAAACAATAAATTGAAGCCGTCGCTGCAACGCAATCATGCAACCCCTAGACAGCGAGCAGTGGCTGCTATTACTGAACCGAGCGACAAATGTCGCATGACCCATTTTATCCCTTGAAACTTTTGCTTGCGAGTTTAAACAAAATGTTCTCACATGTAAAAAATTTGGAATCTTCTCATATTTTTGTATGAGGATTACAAACCAAATTGATTTCCTCTTGTATAGGTATTTACTTTGATGTCCTAGCGGTAAAAGCGTGCGACTTTTAATACAAAGTCACGGGTTCAAACCCCGGCTCGTACCAATGAGTTTTTCGGAACTTGTGTACGAAATATCATTTGATATTTACCAGTTGCTTTTCGGTGAAGGAAAACATCGTGATTCTTCACCGGACTAATCCCAGGCCTAGTTTCCCCTCAGGGTTGGAAGGTCAGATGGCACTCGTTTTCGTAAAAACTAGTGCCTACGTCAAATCATGGGATTAGTTGTCAAGCGGACCCCAGGTTCCCATGAGCCGTGGCAAAATGCCGGGATAAAGCGAGGAAGAAGAAGAGGTATAATAACTTTGATGTTATATATCATTCTGGGTATTTACTGCTCCCTTTGAATTTTTTTAAACATGAGGACTTGAATGCATTGTCGAACGCTGTCAAAATACTCCCCAAGTTTATTGCAAAACCGACAACTACCGGCAATTAAGCGTTGGAACTCAATTACATCAACAACTTTGAAGAAACGCTCGCTTAAAGTGCTTGTAATCATGGAAAAATGGCCATTGTGGTTTATAGCCTAAGTGCCAGTGTGGCATGCAGTTAATTGTCCAGCGATACCCTGTTACTGCCTAGTGTTTTCATCGTTTAAGGGCGATTACAGGCGAAAATTTGCCACACAGGCTAGCTTGTTTAACGGCCTTTTAGCCTAGTTGGTTTGGTAGTGACCCTGCCTACGGAGTAGGGGCCATTTCTCGTACGATATTAGTCTATTAATATTTATTACAGGCTAAAATTTGCCACACAGGAGGCTTGCTTGTTTAACGGCCTCCTAGCCTAGTTGGTAGTGACCCTGCCTATGGAGCAGGGGCCTATTTCTCGAACGATATTAGTCTATTAATATTTATTGTATTGCCATGGTAACCCATACGATTTGACAGTTCGTGGACTAAAAATATTAGTCTAAAATACCGTTTTCGCAATATCAAGGGCATACATTCTTATCATTATCATAATAGTTATACTTAATAAAGTTTTATTCGAAACACGGAATCCTAATCATCTTCCTCGCGTTGTCACCGCATTTTGCCACGGCTCTTGGGAGCCTGGGGTCCGCTTGGCAACTAATCCCAAGAATTGGCGTAGGCACTGGGTTTTACGAAAGCGACTGCCATCTGACCTTCCAACCCAGAGGGTAATCTAGGCCTTATTGGGATTAGTCCGGTTTTCCCATGATGTTTTCCTTCACCGAAAAGCGACTGGTAAATATAAATTATATTTTGTGCATAAGTTCCGAAAAACTCATTGTTGGTACGAGCCGAAGTTTGATCCCGCGACGCGACCTCCGCGTGTGTGTCGAATTGTCATTAGATTATTAATTAACACAAATATCAAAGGCATACGAATTTCTTATCATAATAGTTATAATGAAGTTTCATTCAAAGCACGGAACCCTAATAATACTTGTTTTATATTTTCTCCTGAATTTGTCCAAGCGTGCGATCCAGGAGACCGATTCAGACAATTTGTTATGATTTTCAACCGGCTTTGATACTACCTTGAATATCGCTCACGCTTGATTAGTTAATTTTATACCATAGAGTACTCGTAATATAAGTAAAGAAAGAGTGGCAACTCCATACATCAGTTTTCTTACCAAAACGCGCGTTATTTTGTAGTCGACATCTAACGTCAAGTAGAGGAATTATCAGTACCGCCACTTGACACCAGATGGCACATGTGTCGCTACTGACGAAAAATGTACTGCTAAAACAATTTACAACTAATATTAGAAGCAGAAGGAGTTGAAAATAGAGTTTCGATTAATCCGATTATAATATTAGCTGAACATTGTTGAGCATTAGAGTTTTTGTTCGCTGCGACATCTATTGTCGACTAGCAGTACTGATATACTTATTCCGCTATTTGACGCTAGATGTCGACTACGAAATAACGCGCGTTTTGGTAGGAAAACTGATGTATGGAGTTACCCCTCTTTCTTTACTACATAATTATATTACCAAGGTCGTATCAAAACCAGCTCAAAACCGTAACGAGTTACAACATCTGAATCGGTCTGCAGACGTGCTAAAACACGTGTATTGTGATTCTCACGGGACGCCCTTAAATAATTAAGAGGGTCTCGGCTACAGATTGATCTTGTTCCGATGTACCGACGATTAAGAATAGATATCGGCATTTTATAGATACCGTTTATATTAGACTTGATTCTGAAGTCACGACACACATTTTTACACAACTGCCCAAAAAAAGAGTGTGTCATTTGTATTCAGGGTCCTGTATGTTTTTTTAAACTGTCAGATTTTGGGTTATTTTTACTCAAAATCACGGAGACTATAATTTTAAAAAGGAAATAAAAATTTAATCTTTTGTTTGATCTTAACAATAATGTAACAAAATAATGGATTTTACACCAGATAATTATTGCATTCGATAATTTGATGTTCTTGAATTAAACATGATTGAGCAAACAGTAAAATATTTTTCACGCACATTTCTAATTGCCAACGTCATAGCAAATTGCCGTGTCTGTAACATTAGTGGGTTGTGTACTGCGCTCGACGCCGCGACGCCTTCAGACTTTGTTGCCAATCCGTCTTCCTGATTGCGCAATTAATATACACTTAAATCGATTGAGTTATAAGTCCATGGGTTGCTTAAGTGACTTTATGTACTCGTATACTGGGTGATGCACCCTTCTGTATAAATCAGAGGTGATTAATAGGCTTATCCTATTTTCAAAATGATTTAAATATTTGTACAATTTGTACAATACATTTACATACAATATATATACAGTGGTACTACTAAACGAAATTAATAACTAGCTTAAATCTAAAATAGGCCCTTGAGGCATTGTACCAAGGATGCTGGCGGCATTTCCTCGCTGTATCGCAATGCTGATACGTTGTGCGAGGTAGCCGCCAGCTCTTCGGTCACCAGTTACGTCAACCAGACGCTTCGCGATTTCTGCGAACAACTTATGCGCGCTGGGACCCCATGGACCTAGAGTTTCAACACCAAATGGTACAAAATGGTACTCTCTACCGAGGCTCTTATATTTGTTACGTTTTAGAATTTCGGCGCTTTCCGCCGCTCCGCCCGCTTTTACAGTAGTCCGTTGGAGGTGGGACGGTGCCAGTGTGTCTACGCAGGTAGCATCCCACACCAACATCCGTCCCAAGCTCCAAGGAACTAAGGACACTCCATCGGGCCTCTTGCCATCATCTCTGATAATGCCAGTCGGCTCAAGAAGAGCAGGCACATTGATGGTGGCAAGAGACCGACGGACTATGTCATTAAGCGACGCATGTCTCGAAAAACGGCCTGCACTTTTTTGACAAGATAATCCGTGGTGTCCCAGTCGGTCCACGTCCGTGCCACAAGAGCATATGTGTGGCGTACACAATACATTTATTTACATAAAAGATATACAGTGGTACTACCAAACTAAATTATTAAATAACTTAGATCTAAAACACGCCCTTGAAGCAATGTACCAAGGATGCTGGCGGCATTTCTTCGTGTATCGCAATGCTGATACGTTGTGCGGGGAAGCCGCCAGCACTTCGGTCACCAGTTACGTTAACCAGACGCTTCGCGATTTCTGAAAACAACTTGTGCACGCGGGCATGGTGCTATTTGTGCGATTACATATTTTAGATCAAGTACCAAGTTGTTTGACGCTTCAGTTTTTGGATTTTTGTCAAAATGGTAGAGCCTTGAGGTATTACAGTTAACAGAGCCACTGTGTGAATTGTAGAAAGTATACTTATTACGGAGTTGAGCTTAAGAGGATCCCTAACGCCAATGACCTTCGATCTAAATCCCTTAGGTTTCTAATGTTTATTTTAGCTTATCATATGAACAGCAACGGCTTTAAGCAATATAGTGTCCCATATTTACGCAAAGTTCATTGTCTTCGAGATATTTGGCATCAAAGTTGAACAATTTTAGGCCAAAAAACTGGCTTTCTGGCTATAACTTTTGTGTTAATTAGTTTAAAATAAGTTTTTGACAAAAATTTCATTTTTGGTACAAGCTTTTATCGCTGACTGTACTTTTCTTACGACAGACAACTAATACTCATCGAGACAATTCTAAAAACCCCTAACACAATTAGGTTGCGTTGTTTCATCACAGAGTTCCTATGGCCACCTCCTGTCTCCATCATCAAATCAGTTCGACAGTACCATATTATTGTATTGTCATCAGAACTACATACAGCTTCCAATTTTCATTACGCTACGATCCTTGGAAGATGGTTAAATTAGTTACCTTAGATTCCATTACAAGTTAGTTACATACAGGTCGACCTAATAAAAGCTTGTTAATAATTAAAATCTATTACACGATTTTCGAGACGTCAAAGATGAACCCAAATGTGTAGATCTCGTATAAGTATGTAACATCCTTCACAGCAATCGAGTTACGAAAAAAAGTGTTTTTTAGACAATGTTTGAAAAAAAGTATTAATTTATTTCAAAATCCGGCAGACAAGATTTTGTCTTATAATTATATTCTATCTATCTAATCGTTTGTCTTATATTTAAAATAAATTAGTTTACACCATGCATGAAATAAAGCACCACATAATTATTAGAAAAACACAGATAGGAGTTATTTTTAAACACAAGTTCTATTTAATAAATCGGATAGAAATATAAAAAGTAGGTGAGTTGACCGTGACGTCACGATGTAATGTTTCATATAAATTCCATACTTGTCAAAAATCGAATCGAAAAACGCGGGGAGCCCCTTAAGAAAATTGCCCAAAAACATCTGAAAAAGAACAGCGCTCCGGGTGGTTATCGTCAAGAGTGCAATTTTAAATTGGTAACAAACAACAGATATTTTTATTTTTATAGTAATTCTGTTTGAGTCCGATCCGACTAAGCTCACCGACTGGAATAGAACAAAGTGAGGTATTGTCATTATGCATATCATATTGGCATAGAAATTTGACATTAATATAAATTTCTGTATAAAAAACCTTTTTTGTAGCAATGCAGTTGGCTGCTAATCAACTGCTAAAATGCATGTAGGTATGGGAAGAAAGTCTGAAGAAAGTAAGTTACACAGACGTTAGGTGTCATGTAATTGACAAGCTCGTACAAGCTCAAGGCTATAGGTACTTATATTTTTTTCACCACACCAGCTGGTAAAGGCTCTCTTAATTGTTCAAAAACTGATAATCAAACGCAAATTTTGAGTGGTTTTCTTATGTTTGCTGGTAGAATTTACTTTTAAATGATGATTTTGATTGATAAATATTTACCTAGTAAGATTCATTTTGAATCGATTAGCTTTGATTTTGTTTGATATTGACAAGCCTTGTTTGCCATAATATATATATGACCGATATTGCTGTTTATTATAGTGTAGGTTTTTATTTTATAGGTAAGTTTCTTCTATTTTAGTATTAATTTTAATTTGCTGTTTATTCATTTCAATAATGAAAAAAATAGCTACGGTTATGTTCCAGTTTTGAAATTACTACTCGTACATAAGTACGTGTTAATGTAGAAACATAACCGTAGCTATTTTTTTCATATAGTTTATATATAACCAACGCAATAACGAATTCAACATAGGGGAGCTGCGTAGAGCCATCCAAAAGTTAAAGGGGAAGGCTCAAAGAGAAAATCGGGATTAAAAGTTTCAAGATTCCGCCATTCCTTTTGAAGAACGTATATAAGTATATAAGAATAACGTACGGAGCTGTTTTAAATTTGAAATAAGTAAACGCTTTGAAGGAGTTGCATACGTTTTTCCGTGAAAAAACGTTTACTTAAATCTATTTGCGAGAAAAAAGAGACGAGATACATGACCTACATATTTAAATATAATTTTATAGCTTAAGTTTGAATGTGAAAATTAAAGTTTTAGACATTTTTACATTACATTTGTTTAATGTAAAACAACTATTATATTAACAAGGTGTAAACAAATATCGGGAACGGTTTAAGGGCATATTTGATATCGTGTTCTGTTTAGGAAAAAATACAAATAAAATAATTTTTATTTAAGCTAATTAGATAAATCATTTTTATTATGTTGCAAAATGTAATAAAAAAAAACATTTCCTAATTAAGGTGGAGTTTAGATTTTAGTAACGCGTTGCGTAACGTAACGTTTATTCAGAGATAAATAAACACATTCCTTCGAGGATACATTAAAGAAAAATAAACTAACTTATCTATAAAATAAAACTAAATTAAAACTAAAAACTACTACTAATTAAAATTAAAATACATCTTAGAAATTGGGCCCCTTTGGCATGGTGCCGAGGATGCTGACAGCATTTCCCCTCTGTATTGCGATGCTAATACGCTATTTTTTTTTATATTAGTTTAATTACACTCCCCATAATGTTTATACCCCGGGCCATCCCGGGCTTATCGAAAATCGATTCTTAAGGAGTAAAGTCCAAAAATACACTTGATAAAATTAAATACGAATCCTTTTTTGTCTATTTCCCAAACCCAACCGTCCGTACGTTCCACTTGGCTCCCTATGTTATTTTTTTTAACCGTAACTGGCGGGGACATCTTCGAGACTATGGAGTCGCGCATACTGCCAAAGGCAATATCATTATTTCATATTCCTCGAGATGAGTTCGGAAACGCCGGCCATGTTTATTGTTTGATTCTTTTCTCTGCGTTTACGATTTTGGCAAGCGCGCTATGCCACTTTTCGAGTGCTTATCTTGCGAAAAATTGAGTTTGGATTCTACTGTTTAGTATTTATGTGTCTCTTTGTTTTCAGTTTTGTATAAATTTTAGTGAACTACGTATGTAATATGATAGAAAAGTCGAAATAATTTTTGGGACCGAAATGTAGTTTTTATAAATTTATCTTACGTACCTAGTTGTACAGATTCTGATGTAGGGTGCATTGGGGTAACTTCGAAAACGGGGTAAAATTGAAGAATGCTAATATATCTATAAAACCAGAAGCACATCGTACTGTATCCACACTTACGCTACAGCAACGCTTACCACGTCATCTTGCGTACTACTGTTCTACAGAAAGTGCTACTAGTTTAGTAGATATTTGCCATTTTCAAAATTAACCCGCTTCCGAAGTTACCCCAATGCACTTCAGTGCGTAATTGTTTTCCATCGTATTTTCTCGGAAACATTCGTATTTGTCATGCTACTTCAGTTAACCTTAGTACTTTTAGTACCGAGACTGACTAGAATAGCAATACACGTTCGTACGTTTCCGTGAAAATAGGATGGAAAATAATTATGCACTAAATCTGTATCGACCTACACATACATGCTGCCCCAAAATTATGTAGACAATTTTTTTTTAGAAATTACTTTCTTATCTACATAAAATAGATCATACTGTCCCTCGAGCTGACATTAAATTTTGATAAATACCGCAGGTTTTCCTTAAAATGACAGGCTCTCATATTAAAAGGCGTTTGGAAGTCGTTTGTTCCACACACCCACCGTATACCACGCGTAACGCTCTACAGGTGTCCAGGTTATCGGCGGAAGCGATTTACAATTTTAAAGGCATTCTTGGCTTGCTAGTTCGGAATTGGAACAATACCCGATACCGTAAAATGTGCGTACTTTGCTCCAAACTCCAAAATTTGGAATTTTATTTAAACTACTACTAAAGACTTTCACTTTCAATGCTATAGCTGATGCTGTTGCTGACTATGTTGCTGTAAGTCGCTGAGGAGGTTAAGTCCACATGAAATATTGTGTAAGTGTTATCCTCTAGCCCAGAGGCCTATAAAAAGATCTCCCGTTCCATTCTAATTTGAATCTTTATTTTGACAAATCAAAATTGCATTTGTATTGGCAAGTTTTGATTTCTGGGCGGCTAAAGGCTATAATTCCGCGGTCGCCTACATATTGTCCCACACGCCATAAGTAATTTAAGATTAATTATTCCTGAACAGTATTAATTACAAACGTACAACGGAACAAAATGAAAACACCCTCCCTCCTCAAGAAATTACACCATGTTTATTAACAAATAATGTGACGGTATAAATTATAATAAATTACTCACAAGATTTTGACTTAAGATATATTGTTGTCAAAATATAATGGGCAGATTCGGTTTTGGTACTTATCAAGAAAATAAAGCATACAATAATCTAACAGAATTAAATAATTTTATAAAAAAGGTATTACAGGGACGTGAAAAAACTATGGCTCTCCTACACGATTAGGGCATCTAATATCGTTTAATTTTCAATACCGGTATTAAAATTCTATATTGGCCGCCAATACCGGAATTCCGTAGGTGATTTAATACCGGTATTGAAATTGACTATTTTAAAATATTTTTAAAGGTAAAATCAGTTGGATAGTCAATGAAAATGGCTAAATTGTCCCAATGGACAGGAGCCATTTTATTAATAAAAATGGTTTGTTTGACTGATAGTGACAAACGATTATCAAAATGGTTGTTAGATTTGTTATACGTTTATAATAATAAATAATTATAATTTTATTTTATTTATCTGATAAATAAATTATAATCCCTCGGATTCTAGCAGTTTATTGACTCTGGGGTCAAGCTGTTTCTGCCGTCAATTACTAATAGGAAAAAAAATGCTAAGCTCTAGATTTTTGTAATTTTAATGCCCATTGTTTAAAATACTTTAGGTACGGTAAATAATTGACTTCTATTTGACCTTCCACGTCTAGACTAATAGTCGTTTATAATGTACGTATGCTATCATGAAAATGGCGATGGTATAGTTAGATAATAAGGACAGAGTGATAATTATCAATACACGGACGTTTAAAGGACGTTTTCAGGGGCCCACTGATTAACAGTCCGCCGGACGGTATCGGCCTGTCAGTTAGAACAAAATTTTGACAGTTCCGATCAACTGACAGGCCGATACCGTCCGGCGGACTGTTAATCAGTGGGCCCCTTTATTAAAATTATAAACGACTGCACATAAGAACACACACACAGAATATTTTCTATAGGTACCGTAATTATATGTCCCTATACTTTGCTCCAAATCTTCACAATAATGTTTACAATAAGTAAATGAATTATTTATCAAAAAAAGTAGGATAACCACTTGTATCAAATAGTCATTGGCTTTAGCAGTCATTAATTAATTAATTATTTATAGAAGGTAATTGCTATACCTATACGTATTTCATTCTAGAGTCTGTGCGGAAAGAGAAGAGTCGTGGATTATATGGAAACCAATACATTCTACGACTCTCCTCTTTCCGCACAGACTCTATTTTAATTACCTCCTTATCAAAGTTTTGCAACTACTCAGTAATAATTTGATTTCTCAATTTGTTAAAGTTTTGATTCTGTTATGATTCCCTCTTCTAGACATGACTCTTAGTGCGGTCAGCGTCAAAAGTAGCGGATGAAACAACGCTCCAATAATATCTGCCCATCCTGGAATTATTTTCCAAATTATACGAGTATAATACAAGGTGGCTAAAATAACTGCATTCCCGTTGCCAGAGAGGTTTTGAGATTATACTGAGCAACTTTTACTATGGGACCAACCCCAAATTCGCGAAAAAAATTTGTCTGTTTCATAAATTTTGGCTGGTCCATTTTGTATGTCCAAAACTCACACTTTGAGGTGTCCGAATGTTACTTAATAACTCTTCGTAAAATTCACACGGTATCTTAAAAAATCGAACTCTTCTTCTTCCTCGCGTCATCTCGGCATTTTGCCACGACTCATGGGAGTCTGGGGTCCGCCTGACAACTAATTCCAACAATTCACGTAGGCACTAGATTTTGCGAAAGCGACTGCCATCTGACCTTCCAACCCAAACGGGAAACTAGGCCTTATTGGGATTACGTAGTCCGGTTTCCTCACCATGTTTTCCTAAATAATAAAAATCGAACTATACTTATTAATATAAAATCATCGTGTGTAACAAATTGTATCCGTTATTTTAATTATAACCACCGAAAACAATTACATACTTACCTAATGTGCTGTAATATTGTACAAACACAATGGAATTGTCCAGGTGTGGAATAATAAATAGTTATAGACGTAATCATTTTACATATTCAGAGGGCCTACCGCGAACCACGTTCGACGTTTTGCCTCTGTCGCACTTGTAAATTTGTACGTAAGTGTGACAGGGAGGCAACGCGTCCAACGCGGTTCGCGGTAGGCCCCCTCAACATTTTTGGGTTAAGCAACGCATAAAAAGTCACAACAGCCGATCGATTTAAGTATTCGGTTTATAAACTGATTTGTGTGTTGTTTTTTTAGACATATAATTATGTACGTATACAGGTTGAGGATGTTTTTTTTATGTGATTGATACCATATAAGTAGTTTTGAAATCGTACGTCTAGTTTTCAAATTTCTTTTTTCAATTTAACATTTTAAATGTAGGAGGATCCGGGAGACTTGCCCAGGTAAGTCTTCCGACTCAAAACTTGAACCATTGCATAAAAAGTAGGCATCAAATAGAAAAAATATAATTATAGTAAGGTGAGGACTTGAGGAGTAAAGTCGAGGAGCTGATCCTCTTATTCGGTGGCATTTTTTATGTTCATCTAAAATAATTATATTCCGATTGCATTTTTTAAGTAACCAACCAAAAAGTTGTTTTCTACGATTTTACATAGGTACCTTGTCATTTTAATCCAAAGGTTTATGGGTGAAGTCTCACGTCTCACCCTGTAATCCTTACTTATGTAATACTTATGTATACGTCATAATTTCATAGCAGTTTGACGTTTAAAATGACACTTGCACTGCGTGGGCTATCAAAATCGCTGCAAACTTTTTACGGTCTGACTATACCTACATATCATTGAACGAATTACCTAATATTTAACCCCGAATCATGAATTTATCAACATTAAACAGAAGTCCAAGTAAATTTGACTTCAGTTTGAATGCCGTAAACAAAGTGTCTATCATTAAGAAAACAAAAAAAAACAACCTGTGTTTCTTATTATTCTATTCAATCAGCCTTGACATTACTATCTGTATATCCATATAAAACACCCGATTTTAATTAGATTGCGCATTTTCAATCGTAGTTCGCGAAAGTTACAAGTGCGTTAAAATTTGTATAATGGCTCCGACACCGCAGGAGATACCTCAAGTGGATATCGAGAAGACGGAGCTTGTGAATGGCGATGATCCGGATGGAAAACGGGTTGTCATCTCCGGGATTTCGGGCGCCTATCCGCGCTCGCTCCATATAAAGGATCTCTCTGACAATCTTTACAATAAGGTCAGGGAGTGTTTTTTGTTTTATTTTAACTGACCGAAGATTTTCAGAGGCCCCTGACGGGCTTGCAGGCCAAGAACGTCATACTGATTAGGGTGGTTCACGTTTGTATGGGAAAAATTCAAACTCTAGTTAGAAGAAGCGGCACCCCCTCATTTTGTTACACTTGTTATGTTGACAAAATACGCCAAGTTTTGTAATCTTATCTCAACTACAAGGGGGTGCTCAAACACTTTGAAATTTTTCAAAGTTGTATGAAATCCAAAAAAATCAAGTTATTATTTTTTAGATTTTTATGTAAGTAGTGGTTTTCACATTATTTGAAAGTGTGATTTAAAAGTTATTAAGTAAAAAAAAAATTTTATTTCTATTTTTTATGATTTTTTTAGGTGAAATTAAAAAAATCTTACTTTTGAAAAATTATAAAAAATAGAAATAAAAATGTTTTTCTACTTAAAAACTTATAAATCACATGTGCAAATAGTGTGAAACCAGATACTTAAATAAAATTCTGAATAATAAATACTTTTTTTTTGGTATTCATACAACTTTGAAAATTTTCAAAGTGGTTGAGCACCCCCTTGTAGTTGAGATAAAATTACGAAACTTGGTGTATTTTATCAGCATAATAAGTGTAACAAAATAAGGGGGTGCCCCGTAGAAAAATAAAAAAAAATGTTTTTTGGGCCACCCTAATACTGATATTTGAATCATATTGGAATTATATCAGTTAGCTGCCAACCGAAAACAAAAAAAAACTGCCTTTTCATACATTCCGGCAAATCATAATTATGTCAACGTTTTCTATAGACCAGCAATTTTTAGCGATTCCGGAGTTGGCTGCATAGTAAAAGTTGTTCAGTATGACCTACATATCCAATTGTCTACCCCTCAAAGTATGGTTAGAGATAATAAAATCAAGCTGTATTTTAGTTTAATACTCTTTTCATCAAAAAAGTGTCAGAATTCAGTTTTTATTACAAGCTTTTATTTACTTTCACCTGTCCCGTTGTCGGTCTGTAATCAAATCTTGCAAGTTAAATTTGATCCACTTCCCGGTTTCCGGTTGAGCTGAAATTTTGCATACATACGTAAGTCGGGTGACAATGCAATATTATGGTGTCATCGAGCTGATCTGATGATGGAGACCGGAGGTGGCCATAGGAACTCTGTGATAAAACAACGAAACCTAATTGTGTTTGGGGTTTTTAGAATTGTCTCGATGAGTATTACTTGCCTGTGGGAAGAAAAGTACAGTCAGCGATAAAAGCTTGTACCAAAAATGAATTTTTGGCAAAAACTTATTATTTTTTTAAATATTTTATTATAATTTAGGTGGACCCAATAGCAGATGGCAAACCGCGCTGGGACTACGCCCACCCAGAAGTTCCAAAACATGTAGGCTTAATCCCTGGTCTGGATCTGTTTGATGGCCAGTTCTTCCGAGTGGCCTACCGTATGGGGATCAACATGGACCCCATGTCAAGAAAACTGCTCGAACAAGTGTACCAAGCTATATACGACGCAGGTATGTTAAATATCACATAACATCCAGACATAATATAGTATATCCGACAGGGCTCGGAACCGGTATTGAAATACCTGAGTTCTAAAATTGTTATATTATTTCGTTCATTAAAAACCGGTTAATTCATGGAACGCGAACTAAAAAAAATCGTTATATCTCCTCGTCGGTAAAAAGAGGGAATGGAACTTTATGGTTCGAGGGGAACGATATAACACCGTTTACTCTCATCTCTCGGAGACTCTCGGTTAAACTCGGTGTCATACGTGGAAGAGACAGCAATACTTACTCGTTTTATCTTGCTTCGATATTTTCATTTAACCGGTTAGTTTCGTTCCTCAAGAACGAAATGAGAACGTATTTGACTTAAACCGTTATCTCAACAAAACCAGTTCTTTAACCAGTAACCGCAAACGGAAACGAAATCCTTTTCGTTCCCAGATCAATAAACGAAACCGGTTTAAAAAATAAAACGGTTTCCGAGCCCTGCTTGGCTGATTCAGTAAGTTTATCTTCTTCCAACAATTCCAGGTGTAAACCCTGAGCATTTGTCCGGGAAGAAAGTCGGCGTTTACGTGGGAACTTGCTTGTCAGAAACTGAAAAAGTCGTTTTTTACTGCGGCTTTGAAGGAAAGACGGGTTTAGGTATAGCTGGGTAAGTCTAAGTACATATTAATAATATTATGTTTTACAAACATTTCACTTAGATTTATACTTAGGCATAGATTAGTTATTAATTAAGCAGCTTTCTCGCGTAAATACAGCAGGTTAATCGGCACGATACCACAGGGGCCTTTAAGTATTTTAGTTTTATTTTATAAATAAGTTAGTCTATATTTATACGTTATTTGAGTTGTTTTAGTAAATAATACATTGTTACTCAGGTGCAACAAGTCAATGTTCGCCAATCGGGTATCCTACTGGCTCAACGCGAAGGGTCCGTCATTGGCTATCGACGGCGGGTGCTGCAGTTCCGCAGTAGCGCTGGAGCAAGCCTACCAGGCGCTCACTCGAGGTGACTGCGAGGCAGCCGTGGTAGGCGGCTGTAACATATGCCTCCATCCCCAAACTTCTATCCATTTTGGCAGGTAAATATTAAATCATCGTCATATATTTAAGAGACCCTGGTCGGTGGAGTAACCGCCATTCATACCGCTTCTATGCTTTTGTTTTGGGCTCCTGATATGACACTACATTTATCTTCTTTTAAACCTGACTCATAAATGCATATCTCAGCCTTATATTGCCTCTTATTCCTTTAATTTTTCTTTTAATTTTTCTTTTCGTGTCAATCAGGAGGTGCCTCAATATTGCGTCTCCTGGTTATGGATCTTCTTTAGTAGAATTTTTTTCTCTCCTACTAAATTCATGAGCAGAGTTTCTTTATTTAGTCTAATTTAGTGTCCCACTGCTGGGTAAAGGCCTCCCGTCATATCCTCCTCTCGACCTTGTTGTTACCAAATTGCGAGCATCTTTCTCTTTCACTCCAATTTAATTATTATATCTTTCCAGTCTGTTGTTTGTACTTTCCCACCAATCCGGATAGAATGTGTCCAAATCCAAATATCCCACCATCTTCATCAATGAATCATATTTTCATTTATTTTTCAGGTCAATTTCTCTATGTTTCGATGGTAAAAATAAATCCTATGACAAATCAGCTGATGGCTGTGTGAGATCCGAAGGCATTAACGTGCTCTTCTTACAAAAAGCTAAAGATGCTTTAAGGTATGTAATCACTATCTCCTAATGTGTGAGCATTAAGGTTACATTCGGATGTCGACTGCAGTAACGTTACTGTTGCATCGTTATTGCTCAAGGGCTGATGGCTTTGATAGAGAAAGATAGCCTCGTTGCGATTCCTATAAGAGGAAATAGAAAAGAGTGCCATGTTTTGTCTCAATCACCAACCAAGCATTTTTTCATGGTCGTGTTATAGGCACAGGCACACTTTCATAAGAATAAAGACATCGGACATACAAACGGTCGGTGGCGCATCTCTATAAGTTATCTACTTGTATATACTATGTCTACGTTATTGCTGCATTGTTGACGCGGACGGTGTCAGTGTCAATAGGGACCGTCCGCGTTGGAGGGTCTGCCATCATATGGCCTGAATCGGAAACATACTTATGTGCACATGTACATTGCCAAAGAAAGTGCTACGATCTACCGTTCTCGTCGGTACATTTCCTGGTGCATAGTAGGTTCTGCCATCTTGTGGGCTACATCGGAATCATAAACGATACATTTACGCCACTCTCGCGCCAAAAATCTGACGGCGCCTATGCTGCCCCCTATGTTCATGCACGGGGCCTAGATAGGCCAATAGAGCAGATGCTCTGCTGCATTCGCCATCGAAATATAACCTTTATTTACCATCAACCATTAAACACTTACATAATTTGGGAGTTCCTTTTTTTATACTGGCAATTCATTCACCCACTGTACTAAGAGTTTTGAAAAAAATTACAATTTATGGCAAGCAACAAAGTGGGACATTTTGCCGGCCACTGTCACATTATGTCCATGTGAGCTTGCTATCATTTTTACTGGATTGATTATAGAAATAACATATGTAATTTACAATTTTAGAATTTATGCTGATGTAGTTTACTCCAAAGTGAAATATATTGCCAATAAACACCCTGGGAGCTGGAAGCGAACAACGGAAGAAGTTACAGAATTTCTCAAAGAATTTTATGATGAAATCAAAGTATCTCCAAGAGATGTTGAATATGTGGAAGGATTTGGAGCAGGTAAAATTTAGATATAATATTATATACATTAACATTCGTGGAGATGGCCGTGCCCGGGCCGAGGCGTCCGACATGTCATTTTCTATTACGGCTGATCGGTGATCACGTGGTGTTTCCCATAGACCCAGAAGCTCCAGTCCGGCTCCGGCCCGGTCTAGCGTGAGTCATTTTTAATCACTGGCCGGAAGAAGCACCAATTGAAGGTTGAGGAAAATCAGGGGAGAGGCCTTTGCCCAGTAGTGGGACACTCAAAAAGGCTAAAAAAGAACTTTAAATTTGTAGGTCTCTATTGGGTAATATTTTTTTTTAACAATTAGTTTTAGTAATAGTACAGCCGACCAAGCTGACCTGCACAGATTGCAGTAACAGAGTATAAACGTGTCACCATTTTATTCCACGCATACGAAGTCGCGGGCAAAAGCTAGTTCAACTAAAGTCTGTTCAGAAAGAGAAGAGTCGTGGAATGTATGGGGCCCAAATCTTCTCTTTCCGCACAGACTCTATAAATTGTTATGATCAATAATGGCAATAATAACACAACACAAACTTTTCTATATTATCTAACAGTAGTTCCTTCCTCTTCCTACTTCTTTTAAAATTGTTTACGTTTTAGGTGACGCTGATGTTGACAAGACAGAGTTGGAAGCAATAGATAAAGTGTTCTGCGAAGGTCGCAGTGACCCTCTCTACGTTGGCAGCGTCATGTCAAATGTGGGCTACTTGGAGTCCGCTTCGGGTATTGCGGGGATCACAAAGGTTTGCGATATTTTAGTTTAGTTTATGATACAGAAGGCCAGCGTTGGTGGCCTAGCGGTAAGAGCGTACGACTTTCAATCCGGAGGTCGCGGGTTCAAACCCCGGCTCGTACCAATGAGTTTAGCTGTCTGGAGAAACGCACAGTTGAGGATTGCCAACCATCTAAGTGGTTAGTGCTCATCAGTCTTTGTTTTACCCCCTTATTAAGTTAAATTATGTTTTATCCCTTTCTTACAAATACATAAGTCAAAATGACAGATAAAGGCAAACGATTCCTAGCAAATTCAGGCCAGTATCGCGTTTATAAATAACGCCATTAGTCTTTTGCTTCATCAGATCTTTCATTCCAGGTGCTTCTGGGCTACCACACTGGTCAGCTGGCTGGAAACCTGCACTGCGAGCAGCCAAGAGACGACGTAGCTGCCCTGCGCGAGGGTCGCCTTCAGATCCTGCGCGACCACAAGCCAACAGCGAGGTCGTACATCGCAGTCAACGGTCTGTCGGTCACCGGTATCAACTCCCATGTACTTTTACATGGACATTACAAGCCGAAGGTATCTATATTTTTCATACTACCAGGGGGGAAAATATGAACTTCTATACGTATCAACTTTAAGACATGGATGTTGCAACGTTCAAGTTGATACGCGGTAAATTTTATTATATTGAATTCAGTGCATTGGATTTATCTGGATTGAAGCCAATTTAAAAAAAAATTTGCTGTCTTTAATACGCTGCTGGACAGCCACATCTCAAGATTTTTGGGATTGGGGTTATTGCAGAATAGTTTAAATCACGACCTTAATTAAAAAAAAGTATTTTTTACTGATGCACACTCAATTGTCAAAAGTTTATACTCAAAACTTTGATACCTACATGATTACTTGAAAAGTTTTTTGAGATGTGGCCGTGTTGCAGGCACCATACGAAGTACCTAGCCGACTACTGGGTGCTTTTAGTGACCAAAGTATTACAAGCATCATATTTTTTTCTAGGACCTGACTAAATACGAGTGTAATATTCCGCGCCTGGTTCTAATCTCTAGCCGAACGGACGCCGCTGTTACAAAAGTGATAGAAGTATTAAAATCAAAACCTATCGATGCTGAGGAATTAGCCTTGATTCAAAATATTCACTCTTCTAGAATAAATGGACATCTAGGCAGAGGATTTACTATTTTGGGTAAGCATTTAGTTTCGTTATTCTGAGTAAATAGATCATAAAAAGTCTGACAAGATTCTACTTATTTGGCCCAGAGGTCTACCGTTCGAATTGGTCTGAGTGTTGCTATAAGCAGCTTACCTATTTATATATGTCAATAATGTGCGTCATGTAGTCGAATAAAATGTTACTAGTCAGTTGGTGCCTTTGTTACATAAGTATCCACTCTTCAATACAATTAGTATACCGACGTGGGTACTTAAGTTAGGGCACCGATCGTACCACTACCACCAGTCATTGTATATTAGAATGCTATGCAATCCTTTTTCCTTTTATTGATGTACGAGTACATGTTCAGTATAATTTTAAAATTTGCTATAGTATAACTAGTGCTACGCATCTAATTGAAATAGCACGCATATAAACATGAATGTATTCTTCAATCAAGATTTCAAGAAGTAATTTAATAAAAAAATATTTATTGTTAACAGATACAGATAAAGAATCGAAAACCACAAGTCTGTGTGAGAAGGCGACGTATTTCGACAGCGGCGACCGACCTCTTTGGTTCGTGTACAGCGGCATGGGCTCACAGTGGGCCGGCATGGGTGCACAACTCATGCGCATACCCATCTTCGCGGCTGCTATTGAAAAGTAAATCTTTAATTAATCGAATTTAAACTGTTGTGAAACATATTAACATTAAATAATTGCTCACTAGTGCTGCAGCAAGCCTACAATGACTTCATATTGGAGTATGAGAAACTAGACCATATGGAATTGTATACTGGTCGCGAGCCGAGCAAATATATCATACCGCATCACAGCATTTTAAGGCCAAGCAGTGCATTTACTCCCTTACGCATAGTTTTTGATGCTAGTACGAAAACATCTACAAACGTCTCTCTCAACGACACCCAGTTGACGGGACCAAACCTATACCGTGATATGGGTGCAATTATAACAATAGTATAATAAATTTTGTGGAAGTATCCACAATCAATTTAAAAATTCTTGTTTTCTTTTTGTTACAGATGTCGGCGAGTATTAGAACCTAAAGGCATCGATATTCTCCATATTATAACTTCGGATGACAAAACTATCTTCGATAATATATTACATTCATTCGTGGGCATCGCTGCTGTGCAAATTGGTCTGACCGATATACTCCTTGCATTGGGCTTAGTACCAGACAAGATTATAGGTAAGTCATACTAGTCAATTAGTGCTTCGTACAATACGACTACTTTGTTCACGGACTTAGAGTAAATCGTCAATTACTGGCCACCGGCTAATAACTGGTCACCTTTACCACTTTCTCAGGGCACAGCGTTGGCGAGCTAGGGTGCGCGTACGCTGACGGCTGTCTGACGGCCGAGGAGATGGTTTTATCAGCGTACAGCCGTGGTCTCGTGTCTGTGCAGACTCCCTTCATACGTGGCTCCATGGCCGCTGTCGGCATGGGTTTCGAAGAGGTTTGTATTTCTAATATTTTTGGTGTTTTTTTAACCCCTACCCATAATTTGCGACGTGAATAAATAAATCATACTGAGCAACATTTACTATAAACTATAAGACAAACATCGCGACAAAAAAATTGGCTGTTTCATAAATATTGACCGATCAGTTGTTAAGTAGTGTATTGTGTGTTTTAAGCAAAATAAACTATACAATGTTTCTCTTAATATGACCATTCCATATTTTTGTTAGCAGACGTCTAACAAAATCATATTAAGGTAAACGTACTAGTGCTCGACATGCTCATGCCCAATAGATGACACCTTGCTGTCACCTCTATTTGACAATGACTTAAGTTTCAAAATGACATGTACTGGGACCGCGTCGAGCACTAGTACCTTACGAAATGTTAAACAGGTATCAAAGATGTGCCCGCCGGAGATCGAGGTGGCCTGCCACAATTCACCCGGGTCCAGTACTGTCTCCGGCCCAGCTGACGTTATGACGGAGTTTGTTGCCGACTTGACAGCCAAGAGCATTTTCGCGAAGGAGGTCGCTTGCTCCAACATCGCCTATCATTCACGATACATTGCCGAAGCAGGTGACTAGCGAAATATTTTAAAACAGATTCACCATGAGACAAAATCCAGCTACGTATATGATGTGACAGAAAACTGGATTTATTTCGACATGTTACAAAAATATTCATAAAGCTTTTTGCTTAATTCAATGACATGCGACAATGTGAGTGATATTTAGTTACTACTAGATATTTTTTTCAGGACCTGGACTCCTTAAGTACTTGAAGGAAGTTATTAAAACACCAAAACTCCGAAGTGAGCGTTGGGTATCGACTTCAGTACCACAGGATAGGTGGGAAGAAGAACTAGCCAAGTTTTCTTCGGCCGAGTATCACACTAACAATCTGCTGGTAAATACCTACTTTAACAATAGATTAAGTAAACTGAAATTACTAAGAACGAGAAAATTTCTTGTATCGGTAAATGTAAGAGACCTAGAGTTGTATTTTGATTTTAATAACGTGGTAACTTTTCTACAAGAACAGAGTCCAGTGACTGCATGTTCTTTCATTATTGGGTAGTTTAATCTAGTCTAGTTATTTGTTAGGTATACACCATGATATCGATATTAAAACCTTCATGGTACCTACAACTTGTGGGATGGTTTTCATTACATTCACTAACAGCGAGAGTAGGCGCTTTTTGCTATATAAAGCGGAAAAACTATAACAGTAGCCGATGGTGGCTACAAGCATAGAGCGCAGCTCGCACTGGCTGTGAATGCAAGCGGTTACCTTTTCATACTAGGTGTCAAAGGACTGTCTCAATTCAATCATAGACAGAGAGAATCATACTATCTTTGTCTTACACTAGTACTAGCACCCAAAAGAAACTGATGAGTAAGTATAATAGTTTTCCTGGTTCTTACTGACTGACAAATTGGTTTGACCCACTATATTTCAATGTCGTAGAGCCCAGTACTCTTCGAAGAGACGTCCCAGCTGATCCCAAAGAACGCGGTGCTGGTAGAGGTGGCCCCGCACGGTCTGCTGCAAGCGATCCTCAAGCGGGCGATGCCGTCGTGTGCAAACGTACCCCTCACCCGACGAGGACACGCTGACAATGCACGATTCTTACTGGAGGCCATTGGACAGTGAGTTTTTCCTCCTCTCTTTTTCTCTTTCTTTTTCTATGTGGCTGACAAAACGAGTATTCTACTGGAGTTCATTGGACTGTGAGTATCTTTTCAGTTAATAGTCAATTTAATAGAAAGAGATTTGATAGAAAGCCCATATAACCATTCCAGTCGCAGAATCACAAAGTGGTAACTAAATGTCAGATGTGTCGTAACAGAGTCCACACAATGTGTCTAGAATTGTTTCGAAACAAAGTGTCGTCGCCGTGTCTACACTTTTCCGTAACAAGGTGTCGACACATTTGTGTGCACTTTGCGTGCGGTTTGCGACTAAATCTGACAGCAAATTTGTGACAGCAAATGTCAATATAAAATACCTCTTGAAAACCAAGGTTTGTCAAAGTACTATTAGTGACTCGTGTGCTCGTAATTCTATTCTAGTAAGTCATCATGGGCAATGCAAATGATAATAATCGACCGAAACCATATAAACACCCAACACCCGTCAACCTTTTACAGAAAAGTTTTTAAATAAATTCAATAAGCTACTTAGGTCAGGCAACGAATGCTCCAAAAGTTGTAGAGGGAAATGCTCGGAACACAATTTTTGACTCCGTAACTCGGTTTGACAAGTTAGGAGGTGAACATATCAAAAGTCCCCGGCCGTAGCCCTTGAGCGGGGGGGAGAGAGGGGGCTTTGAAGGTCCCATTTTCCCGTTTTTCGATTATATCTCGGAAACTATGCATCTCAGCGACATGGCCACTTATACAAAATGAAAGTTAATTTAATTTGTTACAAGTTTATTCAGTCAATTTTTTCGATATGTTGAATAGTTTTTGAGATATCCGGTCTTGAAAGTTTATTTAGGGCTCTCAATTTTATCTTGATATATCTATATCAGTGAAGGTGCTAGGCCGTGTTTGGTATCGTTTTCGTATAAATCTGGGGTGCTGAATCCATTTAAGATATCACATTGACACCATTCCACAAAATAAAAATAAATCTTTTTAGGGTTCCGTACCTCAAAAGGAAAAAACGGAACCCTTATAGGATCACTCGTGCGTCTGTATGTATGTCCGTCTGAATACACAAAATAGTTCTTTACCTATAGATGACAGGAAAACCTATTAGAAATGTGCAGTCAAGGGCGAGTCGGACTTAATGTACGGAACCCTTAATACGCGAGTCCGACTCGCACTTGGCCGGTTTTTTTGAAACTCTTCTTGACGCTTAACCGATGAACCGATTTCGTTGAAATTTGGTATAGAAATAGTTTGCGTCCCGGAACAGGACATAGGATAGATCTTATAACCAAAATCATCTTTTGAAGGTGTGAAAAGTGGCGTGGAAATTTGTACGGGAAATCAATAACCGCTGAACCGATTTATATGAAATTTGGGATGGTCTACATCTTTGATTTAGTTACAAAAGATGAAAAAACATGACTTCAAACCTAAACTTAAACAGTATTAACTTCAAGAAGTCAATTCTGAATTCCCCCCTACACCTCATTTCACACCTTTAAAGGATGATTTTTGAGATAACTTATTATATCCTGTCTCGGGACTCAAAATATATGTGTACCAAATTTAAATTAAAACTGTTCAGCAGTTTAAGCGTGAAGAGGAGTTTAAAAGAAAGTATTTTAATAAGTTTATATGTTTTTACTTCGGAATGGTGTCAATGTGATACCTTAACTAAATTTGGTACTGCGAATTTATACGAAAACGATACCAAACATGGCCTCGTAGCTTTACTGTTGTAGAAGTCAAAATAAAATTGAAAGCCCTAAATTCTTATTACTTGGCCAAACTTGTGTAGAAGGAAAAGGTAAAATAAAAGTCTTCGGCAGGAATATAAGACACAAATATATATTTTTTTTGCGTTACTATTTCATTCATCAAATATAAACATACCTTGATTATACTATTCTAGTGAGATCCTCATAGATAAACAAAAACATTTACTTAAAAAATTACAAGGTCGAAATGTCACGGAACTTGTGAGAGTAATATGTGAAAAATATAAACTTTTATGACAAAAAAAATCTGGACACAATTTAAGAATCACCCAATTGCGTCGAGGAATCATCTGTATTTTTGCTTGTTTCATTACCTCCTCGCTTCTTTATTGTCCTTTGTATTCTGTAGCAATTTGTTAGATCTGAAAATAAAGATAACTTGCGTCGTCACGGATGTCGATTTATAGGTTTTAGGGAGTGCAGAATTCGAAAACGATGATCATTTTATAATCCAAGATGGCGGCTACGTATTTTGTCATAAATGTGGAATCCAAAATAGTCATCATTTTCGAAATCTGCGCCCCCTAAAACCTATAAAATGACATCCATGACGACTTTTATGACATAGTGCATGGCCGCCATCTTGGAATCCAAAATAGTCATCATTTTCGAAATCTGCGCCCCCTAAAACCTATAAAACGATATCCATGACGACTTTTATGACATAGTGCATTGCCGCCATTTTTAAATTGAAAATGTTATCAATTTCGAAATCTGCGCCCCCCAAAACCTATAAAACGACACCCATGACGACTTTTATGACATAGTGCATGGCCGCCATTTTGGATTCCAAAATGGTCATCATTTTCGAAAGCGGGGCCCCCTAAAACCTATAAAACGACATACATGACGACTTTTATGACATAGTGCATGGCCGCCATCTTGGAATCCAAAATGGTCATCATTTTCGAAATCTGCGCCCCTAAAACCTATAAAACGACACCCATGACGACTTTTATGACATAGTGCATAGCCGCCATTTTGGAATCCAAAATGGTTATCATTTTCTAAATCTGCGCCCCCCAAAACCTATAAAACGACACCCATGACGACTTTTATGACATAGTGCATGGCCGCCATTGTGGATTTCAAAATGGTCATCATTTTCTAAATCGGGGTCCCCTAAAACCTATAAAACGACATCCATGACGACTTTTATGACATAGTGCATGGCCGCCATCTTGGAATCCAAAATGGTTATCATTTTCGAAATCTGCGCCCCCTAAAACCTATAAAACGACACCCATGACGACTTTTATGGCATAGTGCATGGCCGCCATTTTGGATTCCAAAATGGTCATCATTTTCAAAATTGGGGCCCCCTAAAACGTATAAAACGACATCCATGACGACTTTTATGACACAGTGCATGGCCGCCATTTCGGATTCCAAAATGGTCATTAGTTTCGAAATCGGCACTCCCTAAAACCTATATATCGACACCCATCTCGACTTTTATGACAAAGTGTTTTGCTACCTGCATGCAAGACATTTCTATTATTTTTACGTACAAAAATGGCCCCCTGTCAACTTTCAATCGAGATTTAATCGATAATTTATTCGATTATTATTCAGATTAATTCAATTTCAATCTATGTTAGGTCGACTTAACTAATCGCGATTAAAATTTGAGAATTAACTTTTTTTATTCCATTAATTAGTCGAATAAACAGTTAATCGATTAATGCCCATCTCTGACCACGGCATTTTTACACTTTGAGAATATCTGAAAACAAATCAACACAAGGAGCCATTTTGCAAATCCAGTAACATACCAGTAACTTTGTTATTACTTTTGACAGCGCGTGTCATGTGTCAACACAGAGTCGACACAAAGTCGAAACATTGCAACTACTTTGTGACTGCAATATTTCTCAGCCTTAAACCATATTTATACATCACAATTAACAAGTTTCGTAGTATGTAAAGCGTTATTTCTGTTATTTAAGTATAGTATACGCATCGAAGTACTAAAAATGCTTCAAATAATATAGTTATGAACACAGGCACTGAGAAGTAAACAATTTCATTTCCGGCTAAACTAAAACAATTTGGTGGCGCGTTGATTATATTACACTTAGTTTATCAAATCACTCGAGCAGTTTAATTCCCCATAATAATTTAAGTTATATTGTAATATAAATGCAAACAATATACAGGGTGGAAAGGCACGACGATCCTTTCCGGAAATGGGAGATAGTTTAGCCTAAGCTCTATATTTTCTCCATAGAAACTATGTTAATATGGGCAACCGTTTCTAAATTATGGCCTTTTAAACATCCATGCAAATACTACTTTGTTCTAACCCTAACAGGTGACAGGGTCAATGAACTTACTTGTAAACAATCAGTATACGACAGGAAATTATGCTAATTTGTTGCCATCTAACCATTTATAAGTCTGCTTACAACACGGTAAGAATCGTTGCAGGATTTTCGCTTTCTTAGTGGTTCCACTTGTTCAATACTTGAATGAAGTATTATGTTATTCCTTAATATTAATAATACTATCCACAACATTGTTTACAACGACAGTTCAAATGGTGACATTGACAACCACTCAAAAGTACGCAATCGTCTTATAAATATCTCTGGTTTCCTTGACTGATAAAAAGGTTTTAGTTTCTTAACACGTTTCACAAAATTATTTTCGAATAATTGGAAACTATCTAAAATAATAAAAAAATACAAGTAGGTTGTGTTAGATGCACCAAATGTACATGCAAAACAGAACATAAGAATAAATCAAGAATAAATAAATACTTTTTCAATACCAAACTAACAAACCTTCTTGCGTGGTAGGAAATAGACAAAACGTCTGATGTTTGGAATTAATTTTCATTGAACTTTACTTATTTAATGTCATATTCTTCAAATAAAAATGCCGTTGTTAGATGCTCGTGGCTATTTAAATTTGTGGTGCTGTGTAAAAGATATGGTGTACCAAACGGAATGTGAAACTGCGGACGAAATGAGACGAAGGCTAATTGGAGCTTTCTGCGGAGGACAATCTGCGGAGGAAAAATGACGAAGAGCATACACTATCGCATGTGCATCGACATACTCGGGCACGGGCTGCGGCGGCGTTGTAAGACACGGAGGTACATTTGAACACCGTATGTGAAGAGAAGATAGTGTTAAATATTGGCAAAAAGTAATTATCTAAGAAAGTAATAAAATTGTTTGTAATATTTTTGCATTCATTTGATTTATCTGACATTTATGCGTCATTCATACATCATTGCGATTCTGTCAACGATTGGAAAAAAGTGTAAAGTCCCGAGCTTTCCCGACGGAGATCCTTAATCTATAGCCGTGATGTGCACATGCTATAGGGTTGTCACCACAGTTAAAAAGTAGTAAATTTGCAATTTTTTTTTTTACTCAACTAACGATTCTTACCATTACCAATCGTCTCTGTATCACTTAAATGACCTAATACTTCCGGGAAGGATCGTCGTGCCTTTCCACCCTGTATAATTACGTCTTGTAATCCGTTTTAGAGATGGCGTATTAATGTCACTTATTTTTATTTAAGTATTTTTCCATCTGACAGTTTCCATTTGACAGGAACAAAATGAACGAATGAACGAATGATTTTGGCATAAAGTAGTCGCAAACCCGAAACAATGTGTGCACACGGCGACCACACTTTATGTCACTTTGTGTCATGTGTCGACCCTTCCCCATTTCTGGTAACTGTGTCGACACGGCGACGACTCTGCGACTGGAATTGTGACCGAAACAGACGGTGTCGACACAAGATGTGTCAACACCGCGTCGTAACGGCGACTGGAAATGGTTGTATGGGAGGTTCCTGTCAGATCCAGAAGCATAGGTAAGAGCAGTAAGCCAGTGTCCAAGACATACTACAAGTTTGAATCTTAAGGTGTTTTTTTCCTTTTACCCTTCATCTTCATTAAAATAAGTTTTATTGTGTGTTTTCAGGTTGTTCATGGAGGGCTACTACCCTGATATTCGTCAGTTGTACCCGAAGGTCGAGTTTCCCGTCTCCACTGGAACACCCCATTTGTCGCACTTGGTCGAATGGGCTCATCAGGAAAAATGGTAAATATTGATCGATTATTAGACGATTGTATTGTATGTAGGTATATCTATTTTTTATACAGTGATAGCAAATTTATTTTTGCGATAATCTGCAAAAATGGACAAATAAATTTGAGATTAATAAATAAAAGACTTCTATCCTGCAGTGTTAAAAAGTGACAGTTATTTTATCACGTGGATAAAACCATCCATAATACGCCGGCTGATTAGATTATTTATCTGTTACTTTTATATGACAGTAAAATAACTAGACAATAAAGTTTATTCATCATCACCATCATAACTTAAGAGCTTTCCTCTTGTCGGTGGAGTAATCGCCAATCATTTATTTCTTGTGCCAGTCTTTTAATTTCCTCATACGACGCATTATTTTTTTTTGGCTGGGATAAGTAATTATAGGTTTCCCTCCTTCTCTTGTCTTTTTAATCCAGCCTTCCAGGATGTTTAGGAAAAAGTTGTCATGCCGTATCAGGTGTCCTACCATCATGCCTCTCCTATTTCTTATTGTATTTAAGAAGCATCGCTTTTCTCCTATCGTATTTAGGACCTCTTCTTTCGTCTTCCTTTCAGTCCAGCTAATCATATTTAGGTACTCGGTGTATTGGAATTGTGTGTGTTAATACATTTGTACTTAATAAATTATATACATATAGTGTGATTGGTATTCCAAAACAGGAAGTTCCCGACGTATGCCAGCCCAGAAAGAATTTCATCTTCTACGTGCGTTTTTAAGATTTCCCTCCACGACGCCGAACATCTTTACTTACATGGTCACCGAATTGAAGGTATGTAATAGGTACAGTAGGTAATTTTATTTTTTGTACAAGTAGGTATTGTAAAAGTAGAATACGATGAAAATAATTTTTCACATCACCTAATCAGAAAATGGATTTTTCTTCCCTGCTAGGAGGGATCAAAGTGGCACTTTCCTGTTCAAGGACATTTCATTGCCAGTATAAAATATTAATATAATTAACTATGAACATCGTATGTACAGCCTGGCAAAAAAGAGTAGAAATTAAAAAGTGGCAACACTGTAGTGTCAACACTAAGTTTTTATTATTTTCCTTATAGTTGATGTGAAAAGCAGTATGTGTCACACGGTATCAAAATTATTTCGTCTTGGGCGTTAACTCTTGAATCCCTCATTACGCTCAGGATTCTACTTTAGATTGTAGAATCCATCGCTTCATTCAGGATTCAATGTACGCCCTTGACGGAAATATATCATTTTGATCCCTTGTAACACAAACTACTATTCTGAGATCTATAGTAGTTTGTGTTACAAGGGATCAAAATAATATATTTCCGTCAAGGGCGCACATTGAATCCTGAGCGTAATGAGGGATTCAAGTGTTAACGCCCAAGACGAAATAATTTTGATACCGTGTGACACATACTGCTTTTCACATCAACTATGAGGAAAATAAAAAAAACATTCAAAATATTTTTCAAGCTAAAAAAAGAATGCAAAAAATAACAAAAACAGTGTCCTAGAACAAAAAAGTGCCACTTTGATCCCCCTTAGCAGGGAGGAAAAGTGCCACTTTGATCCCTCCTAGCGGGGAAGAAAAAGCCCTTTTCCGAATAGGTGATGTGAAAAGTATTTTCTACAGCAGTGTGTCGACACACCTAAAAAATTATATCACGTCCAATGTAAAAAACCACTCTTAACTTGTTCGGAACTGTCAAAATTTTGTTCTAACTGACAGGCCGATACCGTCCGGCGGACTGTTAATCAGTGGGCCCCTTTAGGCAGGCCGCAGACGCGCGGAATTTTGATTCGGTTTCCGTACGGAATGACAGTTGCAAGCGAGATAGCACTTTGAATGTGTATAACGTCTCGTTCACACCTGTCATTCCGTAAAGAAACCGTATGAAAATTCCGTGCTTCGTGGTCAGTCTTAGGATCGGTTGCACCAGACCGTATGTCACTAAATTTTATTTTATGGGAAGTTTTAGGGCTAGTTGTACCTACCGACCACAATTAACCTGATCAATGTCACTCAGCAATCAGTAACTGAACTATGAAACTTTTCATACAATAAAATTTAGCGAACGCTTTAACTAACAGTAGCAGACGGTTACGTGCAACTGATTCTTATAATTCACTGTTGGACGACGTTAAGTCATCGAGGCAACTGGCCCTTAGTCCACCACATTAAAAAAAACCAACGTTCAACCACCAGGCAAGACATTGTTCCCATTCGCCTCCGCGCTGGTCTGCGCCTGGGACACAATCTCCATGGTAGCGCGCGCGCCGCTCCGCGCGTCATCCGTGCGGTTCCGTGACGTCATGCTTCACGCGCAGCCTGTGTTGCACGAGTCGCGTCTGCTGCGGCTCACTGTCGCGTTGCAACGAGGGTCTGGGCACTTTGAGGTACCTACCATTTACCCTAATTTGATTTTAGATTCAACCCAGGACCCAGCTTTTAAATACAGAATTCATGTATATTTCTTTCCACACCGATATAGCTTGAATATTCTCCTGGGTCTTTTTGACATGATTATAATATGTCATAGAAACATTAGAAACCCAGAATGATACAACATTCTTTAATTTTTTGGTCAATTCTTTGTCCTACCGGGTGTTTGGGCATCAATATTTCCTCTTCAATGAACGATAGATGGTTTTCAGTAAGCTTTTCATATTTTATAGGGTTCCGTAACTCAAAAGGAAAAAACGGAACCCTTATAGGGTCACTCGTGCGTCTGTCTGTCCGTCTGTCACAGCCTATTTGCTCAAAAACTACTGGACCAATGAAGTTGAAATTTGGTACACATATGGAAGTCTGTGACTGTGACCCAAAGACGGACATGTAATAAAAACAAATGAATTTTAAGCATAGGGGGCACTTTTAGGGGGAATATGAGAAACATAAAAAACAAAGTTTTTTAAAACACATCGTGTTACATATTAAATGAAAGGGCTTAATTTGAGGATCTCAAATATATTTTTTCTATTTATATGAAATATTTTAGAAGTTATTTAAGAAAATAGGCAATAAATGACCATTCCCCCCCACCCCCTTAACTCCGATACTACTGGGTCTAAAATTTTGAAAAAAATACACATAATAGTTCTTCACCTCTAGATGACAGGAAAACCTATTAGAAATCTACAGTCAAGCGTGAGTCGGACTTAAGAAAAAAAACGCAGTTGGGCTGTTTTAGGGACACAGCCGTAATGGTTTACGTGAAACGTGGTGTAGTGTAACGTCGTGAAACAGCTTTTGCGAAGGCCGAAGGCCGAGCTACACGTAGGGCCGAAGGGCCGAAGCGTCCCCCAGAAACTTTTTGAAGCACACGGCCGAAGGCCGAGTTGCGGGAGGTTAGTGCTCAAACACAGAACAATTATAGTACAAGTGTCTGAATGCGAAGGTCGACGGCCCTGAAGGCCCGGAGCCTCTGACATGTGCATGCTTCCTGCAAAGGAGATCGTCGATTTTGTTCTATCTTTTGTTAAGCGATTGGGCCCGATACCTATAGATTACTGGAAAAACGTATAAGAAGTCTGCAATTAAGCGTGAGCCGGACTTAAGAATAAGAATTGCGGATAAGCTCTATTAGGGCCACAACCGCAATTGTTTACGTGAAACGTGGTGTGGACAGCTAGTGCGAAGGTCGAAGGCCAAGCTCTACGTTGGGCCGAAGGCCTGAAGCATCCGAGAGAGGTGCGCCTCCACGTAAGGTCGAAGGATGAGCTGTAGGAGGTTAGTGCTCAAACAGAACAAATAATCATCATCATCATCTCAGCCATAAGACGTCCACTGCTGAACATAGGCCTCCCCCTTGGACCTCCATTCGTACCGGTTGCCGCTGCCGGAGGACGCTGGATGCGGGTCGCTTCCAACCGGAACAAATAACAATAACAAATAATTGGTTTAAATACGAGTAGCTAAATGAGAAGGCTGAACTGCCGTATACCGCGAACACCGAAGTTCGCAAATTGCGGAGATTTCTCTTTTAACCCAATGAAACCGTAATTAGTGTGACAGAGAGAAATGCCAGCAATTTGCGAACTTCGATTTTCGCGGTTACAGCCCTGTTATCTTGAAATAACAGCTAGAGATCCGCCTAACCAATGCAAAAAAATGTAGGCACTATGCTTAACACAATACTTGAACAAAGTTTAAAAAAAATATTGCGTAACTATCCTCTGATACATATTTATAGATTACTAACTATAAGATATATTAACTCACATTTATAGACGGGTCTAACGCAAAATTTATTCAAAAATTTATTTATTTATATGTGTTCAAAACGCGGAAGTTTTAAATATTATATCCTCTGATAGCTCAGTTAAAAAAACGGAAAAGCCGGGGCGTGCCTCTAGCCAGCCGTGTGTGGAACAATTGAACGAACAGTAGAATGTACTTAAGAACTTCGCTTTGCTCGCTCGTTCGAAAATGTGTGTGCAGTACGGAACCCTTGGGACGCGAGTTCGACTCGCTCTTGACCGGTTTTTTTATTATACGTAACTTTGTTATGGGTATTCTTTTCTATCCAACTGACTTTTTCCGTACCTACACAGAAATGCTTGAACAAAATTATTATATGGTTTATTATTTGCTTATTATGTATGCTTTTTTAACAGATCGAAGATGGAATTACAAAAGTAGCTTCAGGTTATGTACTTTTGGAAGAAACCAAGGAAGAGAGTGCTAAAACTGAAGATTCTGTGGAAGACATCGTAATAGGACAGGATGAAATATACAACATTCTCAATGAGAGAGGTTACATGTATCAGTGAGTATGACGATAGCTTGCGAATAATTTTGAACGAGTGCTTGGAATTAAAACTGTATGAGTCATGTTGTGTAAAAAACAGTTCATTGGGTACTCCATAGATATCTAAGGTCAATTTGGTGAAGACCGTTTTTAAAGTAAGACCGTCTACAAGTTCTTTCGTCACTTTCATGTGTTGGTCTTACACTACAGACGGTCGGTATAGCAGAAGGAGCTCATCCTTTCTGACAGTGTCTGAGCGAAAAATAGTTCTTGCACTAGCACGGTCTTCTCAACAAAGATTGCGGGTCTTCTCCAGTTTGTCCATTTTAACTTTTTGCCTTCGATAATCCATTATCGCACTTAAATGAATATGTATTTTTGTATAAGTTAAAAATTATGTTCATCAACAGGGGTGAATTCCGTGGTATCCGTGAAGTAAATCCTTCATTGACTGCGAGCTGCGTCCCGTGGCACGGACGCTGGGAGACCTTCCTGGACTCACTGCTGCAGCTCAACGTTCTTCGGCAACCTCACGACCACATCTCACAGCCGGTCTTCGTCAGGGAAATCAATATTAATACTAACATACACGCTAAATCTGTTGAGTTGGATACAGACTTGAAAGTTGAAGTGTGCTCGGTCAATGACTATACCAGGTAATGTATTTTTTTGCAAAAATATATAATGATCGCAAAATAAGCAAGTAGAATAGCATGTTTTTGATTACTAAAATTGGCAAAGGGACAAATACCTACATAAAAAGTTAATAATTTATTAAATAATAGCGTACGAGTACGACTATAACCTCACTATTATGGTCCAAAATTTAAGCTAAACAACATTAATCAGCCGTGGTAAGATATTTATATGATCAGCTACAGATGTAGCGCATAATTATTTTCCTTCGTATTTTCACGGAAACGCACGAACTGTTGATAGAAATCTTAAAAAAATAAAATAATTTAATCTGTTTATTTCATAAAAAAGCATGCATATTTACAAACTTAACTTCTTCTTCTTCCTCGCGTTATCCCGACATTTTTGCCACGGCTCATGGGAGACTGGGGTCCGCTTGACAACTAATCTCATGATTTGACGTAGGCACTAGTTTTTACGAAAGCGACTGCCATCTGACCTTCCAACCCAGAGGGGAAACTAGGCCTTATTGGGATTAGTCCGGTTTCCTCACGATGTTTTCCTTCACCGAAAAGCGACTGACAAATATCAAATGATATTTCGTACATAAGTTCTGAAAAACTCATTGGTACGAGCCAGGGTTTGAACCCGCGACCTCCGGATTGAAAGTCGCACGCTCTTACCGCTAGGCCACCAGCGCTTTTTTTTACAATTTACAAACTTAACTACTAATCTTAAATTAAAAAGATTTTTTAGTTAAGGAGTATTTTATGTTACTTACTAGCTTTCGTAGGTAACTGGGTTGATGTTTAGTTCGTTTTCAAACCAATTTTATTCCAGTTCCCACATTATCAAGTGGTAATTTTTAGGGTTCCGTACCCAAAGGGTAACACGGGACCCTATTACTAAGACTTCGCTGTCCGTCCGTCCCTCCGTCCGTCCATCCGTCCGTCCGTCCGTCCGTCCGTCCGTCTGTCTGTCACCAGGCTGTATCTCACGAACCGTGATAGCTAGACAGTTGAAATTTTCACAGATGATGTATTTCTGTTGCCGCTATAACAACAAATACTAAAAACAGAATAAAATAAAGATTTAAATGGGGCTCCCATACAACAAACGTGATTTTTGACCAAAGTTAAGCAACGTCGGGAGTGGTCAGTACTTGGATGGGTGACCATTTTTTTTTGCTTTTTTTTTTCGTTTTTTTTTTTGCATTATGGTACGGAACCCTTCGTGCGCGAGTCCGACTCGCACTTGCCCGGTTTTTTTTTAATACACTCCAGTCGTTGTTCAACATTTGTTCCTTAAATAAGGGGTACCCTTTTATTTCAGATGTGGCGGAGTCACATTAAAGGGCATCAACTTCCGTAATATTGTAAAATCTGACGAAGATTCTTTGGTTTTCGATACATCAAAGTTTATCCCGAAATATCAAGTCAAAGACGTTGTAAATGTAAGTTTTTTACAAGCTTTATATTAACTTGCAATGTATCTTATCATAAGATTCTTATGTACTTGCACTATATACATACACTTTCCGACTTTCAATGAATCTAAAAATTTGCATACATATGTAAGTAGGGTGACAATGCAATATTATGATATCATCAAGCTGATCTGATGATGGAGACAGGAGGTGGCCATAGGAACTCTGTGATAAAACTGCGAAACCTAATTGTGTTTGGGGTTTTTAGAATTGCCTCGATGAGTTGTGTCGTTAGTTGCCTGTGGAAAAAAAGTACAGTCAGCGATATAAGCTTGTACCAAAAATGAAATTTTTGACAAAAGCTTATTTATATAGGTATCTTTAGTTTCACAAGTATAGATATTTTTTATTATTCAGACATTGACTCATCTTTTTGCTTTATCCAGGTTGAAAACGGTGAAAGGTCCACAAATGGAAAGGTATTGAGGAGCAGTGTGGTTGGAGACTTGGAATCCTTACACTGGGTTGAGGCCCCTGCTGTAGATAGTCCTGGCATCTCGGTTAAGGTACCTACAATATCCTAACTTGTTTAATGTAAAGGTACGCAAGATATCTAGAGTCTGTTCGGAAAGAGAAGAGTCGTGGAATGTATTGGGCCCCATACATTTCACGAATCTTTTCTTTCCGCACAGACTCTACCCATTAAATACATAAAAATGCATCATTCACTCAATTAATGATATGATATATGTTCTATCCTTCGTTTAACCCATTAGGGCCCACACCCACTTTTGGTAACCCACCATTTTTCTAACGCAGCCATAACCCAGGTGTACCCAAGTGGGTACAATGGGTGCTAATGGGTTTTGTATTTATGTATTTTTTTTATTAGCCTATGTGTGTGTCCCACTGCTGGGCAAAGGCCTCCCCTCTCCCTTTCCAGTCCTCCCTGTGCTGAGCAAGATCCCGCCAATCCCGCTGGAATGCATCCAGGTCGTCCCGCCATCTCTTTCATCGTATTTATGTATTTAGGTTAAAATAAATAAGTAGGTAATATTATTGATTTGCTTGTACAGGTACACTTTGCTGGTCTGAATGCTTCCGATATACTCAAAGTTAAAGAACCGTTTGTTGATCAACATCAATCTAGTGATGGTGTTTATGGAATGGATTTCAGCGGAACTACTGTAGAGTAAGTAATATGGAGTGTACAGATTTTTAAAAGAACGGCAACGCGCATGTAACACCCCTGGAGTTGCAGGTGTCCATAGACTGCTTACCATCAGGCGGGCCGTATGCTTGTTTGCCACCGATGTGGTATTAAAAAATATGATAGAGCATGCTTTTTTTAACATGATTAATAACTTGGTTACAAGCTTATAGTGCGTACTTCACTGGGTAGTTTGCAGACTGTTGCATATGTATGTGTGCTCACGCACACACCCACCGCGCTAACTTACGAATACACGTCAGTACGCTAACAGCAAGCAGTTGTTTCACTTGTCTCAACCCCACGTATCCATCACTGGCGACGACTACCCACATAGCAAAAAAGATAAAATAACGGAAAATGTCTGGTGCTACGAGTACTTTCGGCTTATTGTCTTCGTTCGACCACACTACCCAGTCTTGGGAGACGTACAAAGGACGTATTGCGCAGTGGTTCATCGCGAACGATATCGACGACACCAAAGATGCCGGGACAAAAGAGACGAGCGATCCTCCTTAGCGCACTCAGTGACGGCACGTACAAGCTCGCGGCGGACCTTGCGTTACCGAAGGAGCTGCAGACCGTGCCATACGAAGATATCGTCAAGCTGCTGGACGGCCACTTCACTCCGAAACGCTGTGGATTCGGCGAACGATACAAATTTTACGCGGCTACGCAGCAGTCGGGGGAGACATTTCCACAATGGGCGGCACGGTTGCGCGGGTTATCGGCGCACTGTGGTTTTAAAAATGTGGAAGAATCTCTTCGCGACAAGTTCGTCATGGGAATGTTATCCGGGCCGGAGAAGGAGAAGCTCTTTGCGCGGGACCTTACGGTGCTCACTCTCGCCAAGGCCGTGGAGGTGGCCGAAAGTGTACGGTGTGCGCGCGCGGGGGCAGCGGCCTCAGAAACGGTACAAACATCCCAGGATCAGCTGTTCAAGGTGGAACAAACGCGACCGCGAGGAAGTACGCCCGGGAGCAGCGGCGGCGGTAACGGTAAAAAAGAGCAGTGTCAAGTGTGCGGTTACTATAATCACAAAACATTGCAGTGTCGTTTCGCGAAATCCAAGTGTAAAAAGTGCAATTCTACAGGGCATCTGAAAAAGATGTGTAAAAATGTAAATTTCATGGCAGTGAACACTGTGGATGAGGGCGATGACGATGACGGTGAGTGCTATAAAGTTTTTAACATCCGTTCAAATAAAGGGGAACCGATGATTGAAACCGTTTTAATGTTAAACCGTCCAATAAATCTTGAAATAGATACCGGGGCAGCCGTATCTGCGTTGCATGTAAATACTTACAAAAAACATTTTAGCGATGTACCATTGTTAGCTACTAAGACTCGGCTAATCACATTTACTGGTGATAACATTCCATGTCTGGGGGCAGTGCGCCTACCCGTCACTTACGCAAACCAAACTCATTCACTTAAAGTTTATGTTGTGCGAAAGGCAGGCGCGGATGTCCTAGGTCGTGATTTTACTTCGCGTTTCAATTTAGAGCTCGCGGTAATTTCACCGGTTCGTTATTGTGGCCAAGACCATGAAACTGGCTATACATTAAAAGAATTGGAAAAACGTTACGCATCGGTATTTTCAGATGAATTAGGACGATTTAATAAATATAAAGTCAGTTTACAGTTAAAAGACAACGCTAAACCAGTGTTTATTCGCGCGAGACCAATAGCATTCGCCCTACGGGACAAGGTCGATAAGGAAATAGATCGATTATTATCATTAGGAGTTTTAAAACCGGTTGATCACTCGCAGTATGCGTCACCCATTGTGCCGGTGTTAAAACGTAACGGGGCGATAAGGATTTGTGCTGATTATTCGACGGGCGTAAACAAACAGCTGGTGGTTGACCAGTACCCCTTACCTACTGTATCTGAACTTTTTGCAAAGTTATATGGCGGGAAACAGTTTACGAAATTAGACTTATCTAATGCGTATAACCAGTTTGAGTTAGATGAAAAGTCGCAGGAAATAACTTGTGTAAATACTCATCGCGGGTTGTTTACGTATACTCGCATGGTTTTCGGACTCTCATCGGCGCCCGCCGTGTTCCAGCGCGCCATGGAGGGGGTCCTGGCGGGGGTCCCGGGCACGCTGTGCCTACTCGATGACGTGCTCGTCACGGGCGAAAACACTGAGCAGCACCTAACCAGGCTGAACGAGGTACTTAAAAGGTTACAAGACGCCGGCCTCACGTTACAAAAAGAGAAGTGCGAATTTTTTAAAGATGAAGTAAATTACTTAGGATACGTGATAGACAAGCATGGCTTACATAAATCACCGCTTAAAGTCAAAGCCATGGTAGACGCTCTTGTACCGCAAAATGAAAAACAGTTACAATCTTTTTTAGGATTAGTAAATTACTATAGGAGTTTCGTGCCGAATGCGTCGGCCATACTGAGTCCGTTATATGACATGTTAAAAAAAGGGGTAAAATGGTGCTGGACACAAGAGCATGATAAAGCATTTGTGGCTATTAAACAATGTTTAGCATCTGAACAAGTGTTGGCGCATTTTAACCCTGCGGCCGACATAGTGCTGACAGTTGATGCTGGACCTTGTGGCTTAGGTGCCATTTTATCCCAAATTGAGTCTGATGGTACCGAGCGGCCTATTTCGTTCGCATCGCGCACCCTTAATGCTGCGGAGAAGCGTTACTCACAGCTTCAAAAAGAAGCTACTAGCATTATATTCGGAATACGCAGGTACCACCAGTACTTATATGGCAGGGCGATACCGTTCACCCTTCGTACGGATCACAAGCCCTTGTTGTCGATTTTTGGGCCCTACCGTGGCATACCGGAAGTGTCAGCAAACAGGCTTCAACGTTATGCAATGTTTTTAAGCGGTTACAATTATAAAATCGAATATGTACGAAGCGCGGATAACAATGCAGATTTCTTATCTCGAGCCTGTCTTCCCGGCCCGGCGGGGGCGCGGGGGGCGGCCACGCGCAGCGCAAACGCCACAACTGATATTCCCGATCGAGCCTCGTACATTAATTTTGTTGTGGATGGTAATTTACCGGTGACCGTAACCGAGTTGCGCGAGCAGACGGAGAGGGATACTGTTTTGCAAAAAGTGATCCATTTCATTTTAAACGGTTGGCCTAAAAAGGTATCAGACGAGGCCCTGAAACCTTATTATTTATGTCGGTTACAGCTTTCTTATGAAAACGGTTGCGTCATGAGAGGTCACAAAGTGGTTGTTCCAGCGAAATTACAAAATATAATTTTAGCGGAAGTGCACCAATCCCATTTAGGCATTGTAAAAACAAAAGCTGAAGTTCGGTCTAGGTTTTGGTTTCCGGGAGTAGACGCGGCATTAGAAAGGTTGATAAGTGCGTGCACCATATGTATTCAACAACGCCCCTCCCCCGCGCGTGCGCCGCTCGCGCAATGGGAGTACCCGCCGTGCGCGTTCCACAGGATACACTGTGATTTTTTAGGACCTATTAACGGAAGCTCATATTTAGTAATAGTAGATGCATATACTAAATGGGTAGAAGTATATAATATGAAAACCACTATTTCATCTTTAGCGACTATAGAAAAAATTTGTGAATTCATGTCACGGTTTGGAATTCCACATATACTGGTAACCGACAATGGTACGTCGTTCACGTCGCGCGAGTTTGAGGCTTTTTGTATGTTAAACGGCATTTCACATGTTACATCACCGGCATATAACCCGGCTAGCAACGGACAGGCGGAATCCTACGTTAAAATAATTAAAAAGGGCATTAAAACCAGTTTACTGAGTGGCAATGGGGTACAGGATTCGTGGAAACGACTATTAAAATACATATTTGATTACAGAAATTCTGTACACACTACAACGGGGGTTTCGCCTGCTCAGTTGGTATATGGACGGAAGTTAAGGACTCGGTTAGATTTCATTAACCCTATAATACCGTCACCCTCATCCCCGGCGCTCGCTGATACAGTACGAAAAAATCAGTGTTTGCAGAATAAACCTTCAATGTTCCGTAAGGGGCAATGTTTCTCTCGAGGAAATTTAGTATTATTTAAGGCCTTTGAGGCAAATGGTAAATTTATGTGGTGCCGAGGCACAATTGTCAAAAAAGTTGGTAAAGTTGTTTATATAGTAAAAGACAATATAACTTCAAAAACATTTAAAAAGCACAAAAACCAAATTGTGTTAGATAAAGGGCACGATTGCGCTTACCCTAGTTATTGGGATGAAGACATAGAATTCCGGGACGATGACACATCATCGCCCCGCCCGCCTACGCCGAGCGAGGAACTGCAGCCTAGCACGGGGGAGGAAGGAGAACGGACAGTGGTTCTAGATCCACACCCTGCATCATCAGAGCCTCCCGAGCCAATCAGCACGCCACAGGGGTCCATACCTGGAGGTCAGTCCGAAGAAGATGACGAATTCCTGGAGGCCCTGCCTGGTCCGGTTACTGAACCCAATACCCGAGACTCTGACGTTCCAGCCGATAACGGTTCCGTGCCTGCCACTCCTCGAACAAAGCGCAATCGACCCAAGATTAATTACAAACCATTCTTTTAGCAATAAGTACTCAGTTGTAATCTTTTGTTATTCTTAGTTAAGGTTTAGACGTGTATGTAAGCTAAGGGGAGGAATGTTGCATATGTATGTGTGCTCACGCACACACCCACCGCGCTAACTTACGAATACACGTCAGTACGCTAACAGCAAGCAGTTGTTTCACTTGTCTCAACCCCACGTATCCATCACAGACCATCAACTTTTTGATTTTCAATGAAATACAAATTCTTTATAGTTCACTAAGCGCCACTTGCACCATCCCACTAACCCGGGGTTAACCCGTTAAACCGTTAAGCCAGTGTCAAATTGTACTGGTAACCATGGAAACCCCTGGTTTAACCGGTTAGCCCCAGATTAGTGGCATGGTGCAAGTTGCACCAAGTGTTGCGCAATTACCTAATTTTTGTTCAATAGGGAGCAACATATAAAAAGTACACAATTGCAGTTGGGTCTAAGTAGTAATTGTAAACATTAAAGTATCATTAACTGAACTACATAGTAAAAAGAAAATTCAACATGTCAACATCGTTGTAGCGGGACGCGTGTAATGGGCTTAACGCGCGGCGCTGCGCGCGAACATGCGCGTGCGACGCCCCAGCTCTTGTGGCCAGTTCCAGAACACTGGAGCCTTGAGGACGCCGCCACAGTGCCCTTCGCTTATGCACATGCACTCTACTGCCTTGTGAGTACAAATGAAAACGATGTGAAAACGATTTTTGTTCTTGTCTGTTACCTTCCGTGATTCTTCTCACTTAATGGTCTCATCGGAAGATTAGCGCTGGAAGCCACCAGCAACATGCTGAGATGGGGCCATTTCGTGGAACTTTCTTATTTTGCGTTTTCTTTTATATTATGTATTGTCTCGTTTGTTTGTGCTTACGAATAAATTCTATTCTATTCTATTCTATTCTATGTGTCTCGATAGTGACAGACAGGGGACCGCAGTACAATTATTCAAAATACTAATATTGCTTTGCTATTCCAATCACAACCCATTATCTCTTGCGTTTGTATATATACTCCACTTATAGGTCTATAGAACAGAAGGAGTGAAGCTCTTCCTGTCTGACTATGTCTAAGCGAAGAACGTATAGGTACAAATATGAAAGTTTTTGCCCTATAAGGGATCCAAGCCAAAATTTTATATGCCGTCTTCCCCAAAGTGACTTATTTATTAGATTTCTTTAGGAGGTTAGTTGACAAAGTCAATATACTCGTAATATCTGTGTCCCCAGGCCATAAAAAAGCGTCTAAGTGCTAACTGCCGAGGCATGAAAGTGTTGGTGAGCGGCGGCGCGGGCGCAACAGGACAAGCCATCATTGCGCTGGCGCTGCATCGCGAGTGTCGGGTCTTCGTCGTCGTCAGCACCGTCTTCAAGAAGAACTTCTTAATGAAAATGTTCCCTAAATTGAATGGTCCGTATCAGATAGGCCTTGCACGAATAATCAAGTTGAAACTATTTTATAGTAGAGATCCGAGGAAGCGAAATAATACCCCACTACATTTGGTACATGGGGGTACCAGATACCCAACCGAAGCACACCTTCTCGTTTCCTTACTTAGGGGTCGTCCAGAAATCATGTGATCGTTTAGATGTGGGGGTAAGAAAAATATCACGTATGATCACGATGGGGGAGGGGGGGTCAGAGCAGATATCACACGTAATTTTTTTTTTTCAAAGCGGGAAATCCAAAAACAACAATATTACTCTAAAATTTAATCAGATCAAATAAACCGCTCTATTTTATATGCGTATTTACCCAATAAAAAACATTCTATAATTATCACGTGATCTTGTGGCAGGGGGGGGGTTGCGTTAAAATCACCAAATATCACCAAGGGGGAGGGGGAAGTCAAAAATAGGCCAAATATGATCCCACATGATTTCTGGACGACCCCTTACTTACTTGGTTGGCGCGATGGCCCTAAATGAGTCTTGGCCTCCAACTCAAGAGCACGCCACTTTGATCGGTCCAGAGCGGTATCCCGCCACCTTTCGCCGACGCCGAGCTCACGAAGCTCGCTTCCTTAGTCCCTGAAATCACGATAGTGACAAGTAATTTTTAAAAATTGCCCCCAAAGTCCTGCAGAATGAATACTAAGCCAGCAAATGCCTACATTCCCCGATTCGACAATAATATTTTTTACTTTTATCGTATTGTATTCACATTACAAACCCTTTCCCTCCCTCGCTCCCCCTATATCCCTTATAGGGATATTTCTGTAAATTTTATGTAAATCTGTGTTTACAATAAAGTGATTACAACTACATACCACTACACAGAGTGGCGGGGAATGGAGGCACTTGGTAGCAAGTGTTGCCTCTCTGTCGCACTTGTAAATTCGTAGGTAAGTGTGCCAGGGAGGCATCACATCGTGGTTTGCAGTAGACCCTCTGAGGATTAATTTTAAATGGACCACCAACCTCTTCATAATTTCAGCTGACGACATCATTTGCTGCCGGGATGATACATTCCTGAACCGCGTATTGCCTGCGACCAACGGGCTTGGCTGCGATGTTGTTATATGCAGTAGAGGGCAATACAAGGATGTAAGTTCTCTGAAATATGATCTGGTAAACCAATTTTCGACTCTCGCAAAGATCCACATACTCAGTTTCTTCGGTCACGTCTCGAGGCGAAACAATGACTCCATAGAGCGTCTAGTGGTGCAGGGTAGAGTAAACGGAACAAGACCGCGTAAAAGGCCTATGTGTCTATCGTGGCAAACGAATAAATAGTTTATCTACCTATCTAAAAACATATTTTTTTAGAATACTCAGCATTTTTAGGGTTCCTCAAAAGGAAAAAACGGAACCCTTATAGGATCACTCGTGCGTCTGTCTGTCTGTCCGTCTGTCACAGCCTATTTTCTCGGAAACTACTGGACCAATTAAGTTGAAAATTTGTACACATATGTAAATGAGTGACCCAAAGATGCAGATGTTCTTTTATAATTTTAAAACACATAGGTTCGAAGTTATTTAAAAAAAATAGCAAAAAAATTACCATTCCCCCCTTTATCTCCGAAACTCCTCCTTCTTTCTCCGTGCCACTTCCCATTTCATTTGGGGTCGGCCCTCTGAATATGCTTCCGCCATTTGGCTCTGTCATAGTAGGTTGCTGGTATTTTTAGCGACTGTTTCTCCAGGTTTCTCCACCAGGTGGCTTTTGGGCGGCCCGGTGGTTGTTTGCCTATGTCAATTTCAAGTGCAATTTTTACCGGGTGATCTTTTTCTCGACGCATTACATGTCCATACCATCGGAGTTGGCTTTCGTGGAGTTTGTCTGGTATTGGAGTGACTTTAAAACTGCCTCTAACATGTTCATTCCTAATCCTATCTAGCCTGGTGACTCCGCCTGCCCATCTGAGCATTTTCATCTCAGTGGCATGGATATTGGCCTCGTGCGCACAAGTCGTTGTCCAACACTCTGCGCCATAGAGTAATACAGGTCTGACACAGGTTTTGTACACTTTTCCCTTGGTTCTAATGGACATTCTACGGTCGCAGAGGACACCTGACAACGATCGCCATTTCATCCAACCGGCATTTACTCTGTGCAGCACATCGGCGTCGCATTTGGCAGTTTCGTGCAGAATGGAACCAAGATATTTAAATTTTGTCACTTCAGCCACAGGACTATCCCCGATATGGAGTGAGGAAACACAGGTTCGTCCGAACATAAATTTCATGAACTCCGACTTCGCCCTACTAATCTTTAGGCCATTGCTCTCCAATGCGTGGCACCATTTATTTAAGGTCTCTTGTAAGTTATCCGGTGATTCAGCTACTAAAACGATATCATCGGCATACAGGAGACACCAAGGAACCGCGTCCTGGATATTCTTTGTTAGGTAATCCATTACGGTGATAAAAATAAGAGGGCTGAGAGCTGAGCCTTGCTGGACGCCTACTTTTACGGGGACCGGTTTGCTGGTTCCTGCGGGGCTGCGGACTGAGGTATTAACATCGGTATACATGTCCTGTACGAGCTTTATGTATGGCTCCGGAATGTTCTGACTTCTTAGGGCTTGCCAGACCAAACGACGTGGTACTCTGTCGAAAGCCTTTTCTAGGTCAAGAAATGCCATATAGAGATTTTTCTTAAGGGCTCTGTATTTTTCGGTTAATATCCTGAGCGTTTGTATAGCATCCGTAGTACCTTTTCCCTTAGTGAAACCAAACTGATTGGGTGTGATTGTAATAAGGCTTCTAAGCTTTTGGTCCAAAATCTTTTTCCAGATTTTTAAGGTGTGGGATGTTAGGGTTATCCCTCTGTAGTTGGAGCAATCCTGGACATCACCTTTGTTTTTATAAACAGGCACTATAAAACTATGTCTCCAGGAGTCAGGAATTTTGTTGGATAAGATGATATCGTTAAAAAGCTTTGTCAGCCAGACTACTCCAATGTCTCCTAACGTTTTCCAAAGATCCGCAGGCACACCATCTGGACCGGGGGTCTTCTTATTTTTCATTGATGAAATAGCTTTCTTGACGTCTGTTTCCGAAAGCCCTTCGATAGGTCCCGTGGTTGGAGGCAGAGGTATAAAGTCTTTACTAGGGAATTCCTCATTTAAAAGGTTATTAAAGTAGGCACGCCATCTGCTACTTATCTCTTCATTTGACATGAAGAGGTTGTTTTGGTTATCCTTTATATATTTATTACTTTTAAAATCCTTGGAGGAGGCTAGACGTCGTTTGGCGATTTTGTATATTTCATAGTCCTGGCTTGCTTTCTCGAGGCTGTCGTATAAGGCCTGATTTGCAGACGCTTTGGCTTGAGCCACTGCGCGTTTAGCTGCTAGTTTTACTTCATTGTAGAGCAGTTTATCATCTTCTGATCTCGTGAATTGCCATTTCTTGAAAACGAGCCTCTTATTTTTTATTATTTCTTTGACGCTATCATCCCACCAGCCTGTGTCGGGTTTATCTTTGTAGCCACCTTTCGCTACACCAAGCTCTGATGAAGCTTTTGTATTGCATATATTTTCAAATCGATTCCATCTATCGTTAACTGTTTTGTGTGTGTCCTTGATGTCTTTTTGAAGGTAATCCGAGAGGTAGTTGATTAGACTAGTAGCTTTAGGTGTGTGGAGTTTGCACCACTTGATTCTAGGAGTACGGTCTTGTTGTATGCGATGTGGTTTCTGGAGTTTATAGCAAGCTATTAAAAGTCTATGCTGACTGGTAAGCGCCTCACCGGGGATAACTTTACAATCCTTAAAATATTTAAGGTTTTCCCTGTTAGCCAATATGTAGTCTATTTGAGTGGTATGGTTGCCAGATTTATAAGTTATAAGGTGTTCCGCTTTTTTGGTAAAGTAGGTGTTTATGATCGCCATATTCTGGGAGCTAGCGAATTTCAAAATAGATAGACCACGTCGGTTTATTGAGCCAACTCCACAACCCCCGTGATGGTTTGGGTAGTCGGTGTTGGTGGCCCCTACATGTCCGTTTAAATCGGCTCCTAGTATGGTCTGCTCATTCTGGGGGATATTTTGCATTAGACTATCAAGATCATCCCAAAATATTTCATGTTCATCTTCCGAGCATCCATTTTGGGGGGCGTATGCTGATACTATGTTCAACGGTGGCTGTGCATCCATCGCTAGTTTTATGGCCATGATACGGTCTGTGCGTCGGTCTACTCTGATCACCCTGGGCTTAAAAAATTTGTCGACTGCGATGGCTACTCCGTTTTTCCGGTTTGAGCTTCCATTGTAGAAGAGTTTATATTCATTTCCGATGTCTACTGCCTTGGCTCCTTTCCATCTTGTCTCTTGCAGACAGCAGACATTTATATTTCTCCTCTTCAACGTTTCCGCTAGTTCGGCAGATCTTCCTGTGAGTGTTCCGATATTCCACGTAGCCATTCGCAGGGTATTGCATGCTGAGGGCGACTGATGGTTGCCTTTGTCAGTGCCGTCGCTTTGGGGGAACGCCCTAGCATTTTTCTTCTTCGTCGCCTCGGATTTCGCATTTCGTGCATCTTGGTTTGGGACGTCGCTTACGGGGGACGCCCTAGTATTTGAATCGCTCATATTATTTGTACTTTTCATATTCAGAGGATGGGTTTTGGCTAAAGGTTTTACAGCCGGCTGCCGCCTGACGCCAAGACAGTCTATCCTTTCCAGGATGTGAGCGCCACCGTTGACCTCAACTATTAGGTTCATCCGCTGCCATCTCTTCTGCAACCTGCTGCCTCAGCTGCAGCACCATGTTGACCTTCACCACGATTATTTCGTGGCAGCTCAGCCATGGGGGTTTGCTAACGGAGTTTACCTTCTCCGGCCTTGTGGTCCGCGGGAGGTATTTAATTTCCCTCCTACCCCCTGAGTTAGAGAATCCAACTCAGTGAGCATCCCCCTATCCGCCACCTGGGGACGCGTTCTCTAGGGAATGAGGCTACCCCGAGAACCCTTACCCTTACCCTTACCCTTTATCTCCGAAACTACTGGGTCTAAAATTTTGAAAAAAACACACAAAATAGTTCTTGACAGGAAAACCTATTAGAAATGTGCAGTCAAGCGTGAGTCGGACTTATGTACGGAACCCTAGAAACGCGAGTCCGACTCGCATTTGGCCGGTTTTTTAGAATACTCAGCATTTTTCTAATTAGATTTTTTTTTACCTACAGGCCTACATACAGTGCTGTGGGCCCTTAGGAGTCACGTTGGACATTCATCAAGTGAAGAGGAACGAAAACTTCCAATTCAAAATGCACGCGTTGACTTATGAAAGAAGTTACGTTTGCGTGGATTTTTCTTCGCTATTTGTTCGTAATGACATCGAAACTTTCCAGGTACGTTTTATATTGTTACTAGCTTCTGCCTGCGACTTCGTATGCGTAGAATGATGATGATTGATAAAAACTACCCTATGTCCTTTCGCGGGGCCCATACCATCTCTATACCTAATTTTGTCCAAATCGGTTCAGCGGTTTAAGCGTGAAGAGGTAACAGACATACACACTTTCGCATTATTAATGTTTCTTCGTTCTGGATTTCACGGGCCTATAAATCCCAGTCTTTTGATAGGCTTGCGTGGGGATACAGATCCAACACGTAGAGGCCCTTTGGAGAGCTTTAATGTCATGTAGAACGCCTGCTGGCACCCGTTCACAGGCGCAACAATAGACACCCATGAACCGGTCGCAGCAGGCATTGGGACTATTGTAGAAAAAGTGAACAGTATACCGGTCTATGGATTGATGTTTGGGTGGACAATGAAACTGGGCTATTGTAAAGAGGTCCGGACACCTGTTATTATATATATATGTATATTATATTTGTATGGATAAATTGCGCGCCTATAGCACAATACATACTTATATAAGCATCTCATGCGAAGCTCGCACACGCAAACTCACGTGCCAATTGGTTAGATCGGGACGCACCTTATAGCTTAATATCCGGTATATATAGATTAATATAATATACCCTCATTAGAAGCCCACGAAATGCACGCTCCGAGGTTGCACGGTCGACGCTGACGCCGACCGTCATTTATTTTAACACATACGCCGTCAGCGTGCACGCTTGGAGCATGTACTTATTGGCCTAGGCGTCATACGTTAACTTGAATACAGAGGCTGCAACGGCTAGTAGCAGAAGGCATCAGCGACGGCTGGGTGCGGCCGCTATCGCGAGTGACATACGCCCCGCAGGACGCCACGCGCGCGTTCCGCACGCTCGCCCGCGGCGCACACCTCGGACGCGTGCTGTTGCGCGTGCATGAGGCGACGTCTCGTGCTGAAACCGGGTAATAAATAATAGCCTGCAAAAATAACTGACTTGGCTAAATACAAAATGCTGCAGATTTTTTTTATTTTTGGGTTTATAACTTTTTATTGTCACTCGTTGCTATAGTTCCTGTTAGTTGTCTGGGGGAAAAGCAACTCTTAGAATCCTGATTTTATGGTATTCAAATTTAACACAATTTAACGCATGCATTACATATTTTATGTTTTTATAAGCTTTTTTCACAATGGCACCAAAACGTGACACAACATTTCTTCTAAGAAACTGTAGAGTCTGTGGGGAAAGAGAAGAGCCGTGAAATATATTGGATCCAATTCCACGACTCTTCTCTTTACTATTGCCTATTGCCCCTGGGACTACGGTATAGAATAACAACGAAATATCAGATACCTCGGCCCGGAACTGGACCATTCTAGTGTGGCTCATCCTTTAAAAACCTCATTATATTTCTTATTTTTGGATTGGCAGTCTCATGTGCTCCGGAACGCGCTCCCAGCTTATGGTGGGTGACTCTTCGCTTGTGACACGACTCGCTGCGCATTTAGTGCGACGCGGCGCGCGAAACTTGCATCTTCAACTGAACGACACTGAGCGCCTTGCCCGACAATTGAAGTAAGTATTATTTAAATAATATGGAAATTGTAGGTAGGGCAAACCTTGGCTTATCGGTGATACTTGGTAATTCGGTGATACTCCGTTATAATCTTACACAGTTCTCACCATGAGGAAATGCGAGCTATAAAATCATTGGCAGCTGTGAGTATTGATGCTTGCAATTGGGTTGGCAGCGATTTAATTGCTTACATTTCAGCATTGTAAGCTCAGCGAAAGATAACAACGCATTATCACCGAATTACCAAGTATCACCGATAAGCCAAGGTTTGCCCTACATTTAAGTGGAACTACGCGTGTTCAAACGTTTTTAATCGGCAACATAAAATAAAAATTTTAGGACATTATTCTACAAATTGACTAAGTCCCACAGTACGTAAGCTCAAGAAGGCTTGTGTTGTGGGTATTTAGACAACGATTTACATATATAATAGTATATAAATATTAATAAAAACTTAAATACTTACATGGAAAACACCCATGACACAGGAACAAATATCCGTGCTCATCATAAGAATAAATGCCCTTACTAGGATTTGAACCCGGGACCATCGGCTTCTTAGGCAGGGCCAGACAGGTCGTCAAATAAAGTTTTTTTTTTAATTAACTGTGTATTTTATATTCACAGGGAGTGGCAGAAATGGGGCGTTAATATAAAAACATCGTCAGAAAAACTCGCTCACACTGACTGTGCATCAAATCTGCTCAAGCAAAGTTTAAGTCTGGGTCCAGTTGAAGGTGTTTTTGTAGTCATCGCTGAACAAGTGAATGATCAGACGCGAGAAATCTACAAAACTCTGCTGGATAACTTGGACGCGCAGACAAGGAAAATGTCATCTATCAAGTAAGAGCAACCTATCAAAAACATAAATGTGAAATGAGAACCAAGTTCAATATTAGAATATGTGTCCTGGTTGACTCGCCGACAAAAGGATATACTGTAAAAAATCCTGAAATTATATAGGATTTGTCTTGGCTAGTAGTAAGTAGTAGTAGTAGTAATCACTTTATTGTACACAACACAGGTTTACAAAAATAAATTACAGTAATGGAAGTACAAAGGCGAACTTATCCCTATAAGGGATCTCTTCCAGCTAACCTTCGATTAGATGAGAGGAAAACTCCAGTCAGGTCAGATAGACAAACTTACGGGATGTACAGTAATATTTAGAAAAAGTAAACTAACGTATTGTCAACTCATAAAATACATAAATAATATTATAGAATAAAAATACATAAAATACATACTAGCATACATACATACAATACAATATATATACAAGTTTAAAGTAGAAATAAAGGTTTAGTACTTAACCAGATCACGCTGATTGGAAAGCCAAAGCTTCTTCAGATTAGCCTTGAGTGACGCCACAGACTGGGACCGCCTGAGCGACAGGGGCAACTCGTTCCACAACTTCACAGCGCGCACCGTAAAAGAATTTGCATATGTTCGCGTCTTATTAGGCGGAATAGTAAGCGTGAGATTACAGCTAGATCGTAAACGGTGATCACTTCCTTCAGCCAGATAGTTAAATCTTTCCGTTAGGTAAGATGGGGAACGGGGGTTGAAGAGTATATTGAACAGCAACGACACGACATGCACACCTCTGCGTCGGCGGATCGGTAACCACTCGAGCTGGGAGCGAAAGTTGGAGACGTGATCATATTTACGGAGGCCAAATATATACTTGATGCAAACATTTTGTAAACGCTCAAGTTTATCCAGCAATTCCTCATTAAGGTCCAGATACAGTAAGTCAGGGCCCGATTCGGATTTTGAAATAGACATCTATTAGACATCACCAAGATACGATAACGTTATGTTTAAGATCTAACCTGTCAAATTTGACATTTGCGCGATTCTGGAGATACTGTTGAACGATTTCCACAGGATATGACTTAGAGATCCAATTCACATCTAATAGATATCTTACTCTCACTCTAACGTAAAAGTGACATTGGTTGCCCGAATTGCGCTGCAAAAGAGAACTAGTTGATATCTAAACTATAACGTATCTAGAATGGATCTAGTACGTGTCGTCTCTTGTGAATATCTTGAAGTTCGAATACGGCAGTCAGTCAGTCACAAAAATGCCGGTTTTTAAACGTTTATTTATCAATAACTGCTTGAGCTACGTTTATGATATTTTGTATTCTAGACAAGCTTTGGCTTCAACAAATTTGCCATATTCCATGTGTTTAGGTTAAATAGATTACAAGTTGTGAAGGGGTCAAAAGTAGCTCGAAATGGTTCATGTAATATTACACACGGTTGCTGCGTCGCCAGTTCCTTTTTCTTTGAATTTGGCTGGACACGCTACCGCGTGTCTAGATTTCACAACTTACGTAAACAGTCAGTGGCGTGCTAAAAGCCTGACAAGATTCTATTTGGCCCTGAGATAGTGTCGCTACACTATACAATGCGTCATAAACTACCTACTTGGGATGACACACAGACGAGTAAGGTCGTCAAGCCGTAAGTCCGCGAACTTACTCGTCTCTCCTTTATCCGTCTATCACCCCCTTATAGGTTTATAATAAAATTAATTCTATTATAGTAAATTATAGTACACAACAACATGTCAACCGTTACAACAGTAAGGGTTTAAAACATGAAATGGTAAATCTAGACACCCCCCTGACGTCACATTATTTTTTAACTTTGCAGATACTTTGTAGTAATTGGCATCAATAACCGTCTAGGAGAGAAAGTTTGTGTTTCAAGAGCAGCAGACGGGTTCCCGGCAATGATGCTTTCCGTATCGATAGACACAAAGGTATAGTAAAAATGTTTTTTTTATTAGCCTACTTTGGTGTCCCACTGCTGGGCAAAAGCCTCCCCTCGTTTTCTCCACTCGACCCTGTCATCGGCATTTTCCCACCATTTGGGGTAGAATGCGTCCAAGTCGTCCCAACATCTCCTTTTCGGTCTAAAAATAAAAATAATAAGTAAAAATGTATTAAATAAAATTACAGTTAAACCAAAGATGCAAGTTATGGGTTACAAACATATGTAAGTTCTTAAAACTAATAGGGCTTGTGCACATATCACAAAGACCGTGAGACGGTCCAAATTAAACTTATGTATACCGTCGCCTAGTACCTAGTACCCATAGTACAAGTTCTTCTTCTAGAGTTAGACCAAGAAAAGTCTACAGCGATTTTGATAGCATACGCAGTGCAAGTGTTATTTAATAGGTCATAATTTCATAGATATTTGACGTTTAAAATAACACTTGCACTGCGTGAGCTATCAAAACCATTGCAGACTTTTCTAGGTCTAGCTCTAGGTTAATCTCTGTAATATTGTCTCCAAATAATTTTATTTCACTAATCCGTTATTTACAGGTTGAAGGTGGTTTACCAGCAAGTTACGGTGATATTGTTAATGCAACTGAGCGGGGACTGCAGACTAAGCAGCCTGTCATTTTTGCTCGGTATCCTTCTGTTCGCGAAGCATCTCTAACAGAACAAATAGAAAAAATAATTGGTAAGTACAGTCACCACACGGGATTGTTATGGCATTTAGGGTTCTTGCTAAATTGGGAATTCTATAGCGTAAGTATTCAACAACGAATTTAGCTAGGACCCTAAATGGCGCAACAATCGCGGAGCGTGATGGTACATGAATCGAAATAATATCAAAGTTATCTGTAAATCGGTTCAAAGACATCCATTTCAGTATTTTGTGGAGTGAACAATTTTGTTTTGATTCGACACAGATATAGGCAGCAATGATAATTTTTTGTACTAAAATGGAATCTAAAACTATATGAATCTATTGCAGATGTCACCATAACAGGAAATGCTGATAGCAAAACGTTACAAGATTTGGGCGTTACCAAGGACCAAGCTCAAAAACTTTGGGTATATCTAAGAGACAAGCAAAATATCAATATCCCTGAAGACGAAATTGCATTACTCAGTGTAGAAAAGTGAGTATTATAATATACTTAATAGTTGCATTAATTAATTTGGTGTTAATTTTTTTTCTTAACTTTATTTTAATCTTTTTTCAAGAATACGAGAAATGGAGGAAACGTTAAAAGAGTCAAATGCATCGGTTGAAGGCCTTACTGCTTTTATTCCCTTCGTGGATACTGATGAACTTATGGCAACGATTAATGTTGTGGTGATGCCCACACTCACACAAGGCTATGACATGGTTAGTATTGTTAAAATACTCGGAATAAAATCAGTGAGTTGTACACCTCACGAACCACATGGTTGTGCCCTGTTTTGATAATTTAAAACACTGAATCAACATAAAACAAACATTTCACGGGAATCGGTTGAGACATGAGACCAGAAAATAACAGCCAGAGAGACAGATAGCCGGTAAAAGCATTTCTTCCCAAGCTGAAATGCAGACGCGGATAATAGTAAGAACAGTTGCTTTTGGACTAAATTTCTTATTCTATCCCATATTGATATTTTAGCATTTTCTTTGGTATATAATCTGCTATTTTTATGTATTTTTCCAACGCTATTCTAGCTTCTAATATTAGTGTATCATTGTTAGAGAGACGACGAGTTCGACGCGTCCGAGGCATGCCTGTACATAGTCCCAGGACTGCAGGGCCTGCATCAGCGGTACCACGCGCTGTGCGAGCGACTGAAGCTGGCAGCTGTCGTATTGCAGCCCGGGTTGGACCAGCCCGACGAGTCTCTGGAAGACATGACAAAGAGATATATTACGGTATGTCAACAGAAAACTTTTTAAGTGACTTTTTGCTATGTACTCGGACTATAAAGTTACCTACATATAGCGTTTAAAGATGCTTCGATAGCTTTTATAAAAATGGAACCTTTTACGAGATTTATGAGAAATAGAAGCGCAAGCGCGAGCATGCGTCTATTCCATAGCGGTGTGCGACAACTACTACTGCTAGACACCAAAACTGGAGTGACCGCATGTACTTGTAGCGACGCGACGAAATCTCGGAGTGAGCCACGCCTGCCCTGGGCTAGCAGTGCTGTCCCATGTTTTGTGGTCACTGAATTGTCAAGCGATCTGTGTCTTTTAGTTTGCAGAAATAGATCAATGTAATTAGTAACCCCGATGTTTGCAACTATTTTTTATTTTATTTTCAGATGATCCTGAAGAAAAAAGGGGAAACCAATAAGTTCTACCTGTTGGGTCACGAACTGGGAGTACTCTCCGTTTTTGAAATCGCTGCAGCATTAGAAGATCAAGGTAATTTTAATTTTAAAGTGGCACATTTATCTATGAAGCTGGTTAAGTGATACGATTCGACCATATGAAGTTTTTAGGGTTTCGTACCTCAAAAGGAAAAAACGGAAACGTGGTTTTTTCGTATAATTTCCATTCTAATATTTGACTCTCATTTCCATGAAAAACCATCCTTTTACCTCCATTGTTCAGTGAAATTTTTACAAGTTTATTACAAGGTTATTTTACTTGCCTTGTATTCAAAATAAAAATTAGAGCATTTAAATCTGGTGAAAACACCTATTTCTGACTCGAACTATTGGCGCTCTCACTCCGTTCGAGTGCGTCTGTAACACGTGCCTTCGTCCCCTGGTTAACAGGGTCAAAATTCTTTTCGTAGTCCTGTTTTTGTCCCCAAAATGTGACGGAGCTTTCTGTATGGATTGAAATTTAGTTTTTAATTTTTCTTAAGAGAATTATGATCTACAGCTAGAAAGACATAAATTTGATAAAAGACAAAAGAATTTTCGTACTAATCTACTTTTTTATTGGTCAGGCATGACGGGGACGGTGTTCTGCCTGGGCGGCGGGCCGGACGAGTTCGTGGCTGAGCTGGAGCGGCAACTATTCCTGGCGTGCGAGGGCGACGACTCAGAGTCAGCGCTGCAGGAGGCGGTGGCGAGGCATATGTGCGCGCTCATGGGATATTCGTCGCCGCGGCTCGACGCTGCATTGCGCGACGCCCCGACGTGGCCACAAAAGGTAAACAATGGATAGAGATCGTCGAGATATGTCATTGTTCTTTAGGTTCATAGACAAGGCAGGCAAGACGCTATTTGAGGTGAGGTTCGCCGTAGCTATTTTAGGGTTCCGTACCCAAAGGCTAAAAATGGGACCCTATTACTAAGACTCCACTGTCCCTCTGTCCGTCTGTCTCTCTGTCTGTCTGTCTGTTACCAGGCTGTATCTCATGAACTGTGATAGCTAGACAGTTAAAATTTTCACAGATAATGTATATATCTGTTGCCGCTATAACAACAAATACTAAAAAGTACGGAACCCTCGGTGGACGAGTCCGACTAGCACTTGTCTAGTTTTTTTATTTAGTGGCCATGTGGGGTGCCGATCTCGTCGCATAATAATTGATTGTCCTAATGTAATGTTACGCATACAATTCTTTTCGCATAATTTTTCTCCAGCTGAAACAAAGAGTATTTTCGAAAATATTTTGCATAGGTTGTGTAGAATAGGGTTGGTTAGGTTAGGTTTGTTTTATAATTTTTCAGAAATGTTATTAGTTTCAGCACAATAACAATTATGCGAAATGAGTTTTATGCGTAACATTACATTAGGACAATCAATTATTATGCGACCCAATATAGACCCCTAAAATATCTCGAGTGCAATCACTTTCAACCCTTTGTTAACAATATATAAATAAAAAAATATTATAGGACATTCTTACACATATTGACTAAGTCCCACAGTAAGCTCAAGAAGGCTTGTGTTGTGGGTACTCAGACACCGATATATATAATATATAAATATGTACTTAAATACATAGAAAACAACCATGACTCAGGAACAAATATCTGTGCCATCACACAAATAAATGCCCTTACTGGGATTCGAACCCAGGACCATCTGCTTCACAGGCAGGGTCACTACCCACTAGGCCAGACTGGTCGTCAAATATATATATGTAATATTAACGTGTGTATTTACTCAATAGGTGAAGGAGAGCGTGAGCGCTCTGCGCGGACGCGTGCCTCACTCGATGCAGTACGCGCGCTTGCTGATAGAAGCAGCTTACGCGCGCGTAATGAAAGCCAGGCATCACACGCCGCCCGAGCCGCGCGCGCTCCAATCGCAAGTGGTCGTCCTGCGCTCCCCCGCGCCCTCATACCTCGACGCCCTCGAGCTCCAGCGCTACACGCGCGAGCCCCTCGCCGTGCACGACCTGCGCGCCCCGCTCGCGCTCGCCGCCGACGACCTCCGCTCTGCAGCCATCATAAACCAATATCTTGATGAGAAAACAAGGGAATCCTTTGCTAAGAAGACTCTCTGCCACACCTATTTGATGAGTTCGGCGAGTTATTTCAAAGTAAATGATGATTAATTATTTTCTGTAAGAAATGGTTTTGTAAGCTTGTTACAGTTTGGAACAATACAGTTTGATTTTAGATGCAATGGTATTGTATTTTTTTATCTCCTTGTAAATTTCGAACTTATATTTTCCTCACTCAATAAGTATCTGTCGTCTGAAAATAGAGTAATCAATTATTGTATAGTCCCTGAAACAAAATATGTTATTGAAAAAAAAAAATATCATGGAATTTATGGAATATTACAATGGAATTTATTATGTTTCACGAATTATAACAATATTTACTAAATTGATTTCTTCATCAGTTTCATGACTGAGTTCAAACACAGGAAAGACCTACGCTACGTCCTTCCTGTGTTTCGTGATTAACTAGTATGCATATTACTTACTTCCCGAAAAAAATCGAAACTTCTTATCATTACCAACAGCCAGTTTTAATTATTTTTCTACTTTATCATTATGCCCAAATGCTTACGAAAGACAGTAGACAGGGAACATCTACCTCAGTCTACATTGTAATTTAGAGTTATTTTTTTTCGTCAGATAATATATTATTTCCATAGGTACTCGTCCATTTATATCACACTTGGCCGGCAATTCCCTATTTCCTGGCATTTAAATTGAGGAAAACGCTTAAAAATACTAATTGTTGAAAAACAGTAGAGTTTTAAATGGAATTGCAGAAAAGCAACAACTCACTAAGACTCGTAAAGGATGTTCGGAATTCGAGCGTAAAACTGGCCAACTCAGTAGTCTGTTATTCACATCTCTTGCAAGTGGGTACCAATTTAGGTTGATCTCTGTCCCTAACCATTTTTAGTACAGTTTGTTATATTGTATTCAGAAATAGTAAACGCAAAATCAGTAAAACTCATAAGTAATTTAAAAAATACCTCAAGAAATCTTGCAAGGAAACTCATTCCACAGCCGGAGTCTCCGCGAGAGGAAATTCCTCCATTCAGCTTCCAGGGTATGAGGGTGTGTGACTGATAAGGAAGATGATCAAGTATTTAAACCATGTGTTAATAACAAACTATAAGGAACCAAGAGGTAACCGGTGGAAACATGGTTCCATTGTTATCGCCTGTCACTATGCCCGTCACTTTCGCACTTACATACTTGTTAGAACGTGACAGGCATGGTGACAGGCGAATTGCGACCGTGCTACTGCCGGGGTTCATTCTTCAGTTCGGTTAAAGACTAGTAGGTATGTCGCAGTCGGATCGTATAATCCGCCGTATTACATTACGGCTAGCTGTTTTCAAAAACAGGGGCGTTTTGAAATGCGGCGATTTAACGATTAGCCGGATTGAATGCGGCTGAATGAGAATCCGCCGGAATGTATTCGGCGCCATACTTTCTTCAACACGGCTAGCCGTAATGTAATACAACGAGTCATTAGCCGCCGCTTTGACAGTTTATAGTTCCCATTTTTAACACCCGTGGAGCTGCCTGACAAACGCTGGGGTGTCCATCAAATCTGGAGTTCGTCGGACTGTTTCTTTTCAAAAAACATTTCCATCGCAACTTAACTAGATGGAGCCCCGCTTCGCGGGGCTCCTATTTCTGGGCGGTTTGCCCTTCGGGCATCTGAAGCTACCTAACGAACCTAACCTACTTACCTACCTACGCTTTTTTCCCCAAAGTGTAATGTTTTCACGGTCGTCTCACTAATCAATAGGTAGGTAGGTTAGGTTCGTTAGGTAGCTTCAGATGCCCGAAGGGCAAACCGCTCAGAAATAGGAGCCCCGCGAAGCGGGGCTCCGTCTAGTTAAGTTGCGATAGAAATGTTTTTTGAAAAGAAACAGTCCGACGAACTCCAGATTTGATGGACACCCCAGCGTTTGTCAGGCAGCGCCACGGGTGTTAAAAATGGGAACTATAAACTGCCAAAGCGGCGGCTAATGACTCGTTGTATTACATTACGGCTAGCCGTGTTGAAGAACGTATGGCGCCGAATACATTCCGGCGGATTCTCATTCAGCCGCATTCAATCCGGCTAATCGTTAAACCGCCGCATTTCAAAACGCCCCTGTTTTTGAAAACGGCTAGCCGTAATGTAATACGGCGGATTATACGATCCGACTGCGACAGGTATATTACACTGGAGCAACAGGAAACGGGAATAAGAAGCCTGGACGTCCAATATCACGGCAGTAAATACAAGTTTACTTAGAAATAGTTATTTGTAGGTGGAAACTTCCTTGGAATCCTCTTAAACGACGACGCAGCTAAGCTATTTCACGTGTAAGTGCTCTTGTCTTACGTACCTATATATAGATGGATATATAATAGTACTAGCTTCTGCCCGTGCGATTGCAAGTCGGGCTCGCGCACGAAGGAACGGAATAACTTATGCTTATGATTTTAATAAGTATAATTATAAAGTTGTTAGACTCTGTACCAATATTATCTCCAATTATATTTTCACCACACCAGCTCAGAAAGCTTACTTTGCACTTCAAAAACGTATAGCAAAGTTGCACTTTGCTATCAGTAATTCACATGTGAGGCAAAGTAATCAAATGCAAATTTTGAGTTGTTTTCTAATGTTTGCTGGTAGAATTGACTTTTAAATTATGATTTTGGATGATAAATATTTAATAACAATCATTTGAATTCGATTTGGTTTGATTTTGTTTGATATTTTACATTTAATATTTGCTTCGGGTTGGTGTGGTGAAAAATTTTGTGTTTCGCTCGGGGGCAAATTTTGTTTAACCCTCCTGCTTTGAAACCCTCGCATCGCTCAAGATTCCACTTTTGGAATCTTTCGCTTGCTCGGGTATCAATATTAGCACGAGCGGTTAAACAACAACTTTGCCCCCTTGTAAAGCAAATAACTATAGTCTCCTATCCAACATTGTGCTGCGTACACAATCAGCTCAGCAGCAAAAAAAACCTTTCAATGACACGAGCCTCTTCATTAGTCCGGCTGCGACGAAAAAAGTACTAGAAAATATCTCCACTTCAACACTACAAAGGAAACTATATTGTGGCACCCCGACACACGGTATATTTTCGTTTGTGCTCGCCAAATCTATTATCAGCAGCCAGTACATCTGTTTAGAAGATTTATTACTATAAATGCCTATTTTCCAGTAGACTTATTGGCGACCTAATGCGTATTGTTTTTGGTAGTTCAGTCGATGTTTTAGGTTAGAGTGTTTTATTGGGCCGATTTGATAATAGCTTTGTCGGCTAGAAACACAATAGAATAGAGTACCTATTGTTATTTAGGGAGGTTTAGGAATAGCGGGTCGTATTTTCGTATGGGGTCTATATTAATTCGCATAACGTAATACTCCTAATTCAAATTGGCATAACGTATATTACGCATAACTTTTAAATCGCATAACATTATTTCGCATAACTGAGTACGCATAATGTTAATGCGCATAACGTAAATTGTCCTATCGATGACTTTGGATAAATGTAATTAGCATAATGGTACTTTGCATAATTATTAAATGGTATAAATAAAATAAAAGGAAGAAAAAAAATGTTACGTCACCAAAAAGCAGTATTTGGAAGCAATTGCAGCCAATTTGAATTTAGTTTAGACGGTTTTTTTCATCCTACCAATTTATAGGTATTATGTTCTTTTACCAGTAGGTACTGACATTTGTCACAACATACATTACATTTGTAATTTTCATTGTGTATATTGTTTTATTTATTTAATTTAATCTATAATCGGAATTTCGATATCTGCCTCTATCACTCTTGCATATTCGAGCGATAGAGTGGCAGATAACGAAATTTCAATTTTCGGGTTTCGCTTCAGGCATAGGATGTGAAAATTTATTGTGTTGTTATAAAAAAAGTACCTAACATCGAAGTGGACCTAACCTAGTTGATTTTGCCCTAATCCATCTAATTCGCTTCCTTTATAAAATTATGCTAATTCATTTTGTGACTATTAAAGTTATAGTTAATGTTGTTATGCATATTTCAATTATGCGGATTCATTGTTATGCGCAATAAGTGTTATGCTTATTAATTATTATACCGGTTCAATGTTATGCACAATTATGTTATGCCAAATCTGTTATGCGAATTCATATTATGGCAATTAACGTTAGACGTATTAAGGGGCTCCCTTTCGTATGATAATATTTTAGACTATGCTATACATTTTCAAATTCTTATATATTACCTAATTTTAAAATGTATACACTACACTTATAGGGTCATTGCGTCGAATTGTGTATAATTTTAATATATACACAATTATTTGTAGTAACTACGCCAAGTGGTCGGAAACAGGCACTGGACGGTGAACTGACGCAGTGACCCTACAATGTACATCTTTTTTCACTTATTATAACAAAATTGAAAGAGATAAAGTTGTACACAGCAAAACGGTTCACGTCTATCCTGTAGACAGAAGTGAGCTATACACAGACAGACACACGCACACATAGCATTCAAACTCATAATTCCCCTCTTTTGGTGTCGGGGGTTAAAAATATAACCATGATTATGGTTATTTAAAGCTTGTGTATGTGGTGTTGAATAAAATATATCTCTCTCTCTCTCTCTTTCTCTCTCTCTGTCTTTCTCTCTCTCTCTTATTCTAAGAAAAATTGTTGGTACACTCAGCATCAATAGTAGCGGACGAAACAATGCGATAAAGTGTGCGTGCGTGCGTGTGTGCGTGTGCGTGCGTGTGTGTGTGTGTGTGTGTGTGTGTGTGTGTGTGTTTGATGTGAAAGTGTAGTATCTGCCATCCACCATTTCCGTTATGTTGGGTAAAAAACCGGCCAAGTGCTAGTCGGACTCGCGCCCGAATGGTTCCGTACCATTACGCAAAAAACGACAAAAAAATCACGTCGGTTGTATGGAGGGGGGACCCCCACTTAAATATTTATTATATTCTGTTTTTAGTATTTGTTGTTATAGCGGCAACAGAAATATATAATCTGTGAAAATTTCAACTATGCCTGGTGACAGACAGACAGACGGACAGACGGACAGTGGAGTCTTAGTAATAGGGTCCCGTTTTTACCCTTTGGGTAGGGAACCCTAAAAACACGCCATAAGAAAATCAATCAAAAACTTTAAGCCAAAATTTCATAATTTCATAAACAAAAGCCCACAATCTTACAAACTAAAACCAAATTCGATTCAATAAGGTTCAAATTCAAAAACACTTCTCACCACTCAGTTTGTCGCCGCCTGAATATTAATTCTATCACTCAAAACTCGACCTTATGAAGTTCTGATTAAAAACAAACCTTGCGACTTAATTAAATTTCGGCGAAGGGGAATAAAGCGAAGTACAATCGAGAGCTTTTCCGGTTGTTATCTCTATTTTGTACAGTGGAACCTCGATAGCACGAATCTCAAGGGAAACGCCAAAAACTTCGTGTTAACGAGGTTTCGTCTTATAGAGGGCACCGACTTCTTGAGCTTACCGTGGGATTTAGTCAATTTGTGTAAGAATGTCCCTATAATATTTATTATTTATTTATTACCGACTTAGGGAGGTTCTTAAAGTTTTTTGTTTGTCTTAAAGAGGTTTCGAGTTACAGAGGTAAAACGTATGAAAAATTCGTATTAGAGAGGTAATTATACAAAAACGTAAAGTACAGTCTTCTTATCTTTTTTGAGTTACAGAGGTTTTTTTAGTAAATAACTTCCACATAGAGGTGATAAAACAATACGCCTATTTTTTTCGAATTATAGAGGTAAAGTTTTTACTGCATAGTTGTGAAGGAAATCGTTGGTTACTTCGTCTTAATGAGGTTAAATATTTCGAGCTATGGAGGTTTTGGGCTTCGAAGGGAAGGGAATGGCATTTTATTTCGTGTTAACGAGGATTTCGCCTTATCGAGGTTCCACTGTATAACAAATTTGTCGGAAATTATGCCGCATTGGGGGTTACCTTAAATAACAGTTATATTGGAAATAATTATAAACATGAGGGTGAATCTAATTTTGTGTCACTCGTTACCGTATATGGCTACGGTTAATTGTGTTTTCTGGTATTTAGGTAGATTTACTTAACATGCATTTTTGTGGTTGTTAAAAGCCATTTAGGTACATAATAAAGCCATCTATTAAACATGTTAGATAGAACGTGAAACAACATTTATTTTAACAAACTTGGACACCGACTCATAAAACAACTCAAAAAAAGTTGATTCTACCATGTAGGCTAGCTCCAACATTCTGGCCCTTCGCCTAAGTTTGACTGGGTTGGTTCGATCCTGCTAGTAAAAGGGGCCCACAGATTACCAGTTCGCCGGACGATATCAGCTTGCTAGTTAAACGCAAAAGGTGACAGTTACGAATAACTGACAGGCTGATATCGTCCGGCGAACTGGTAATCTGTGGGCCCCAAGACTCAATGACTCTTTGACGAGACAATAAAACGTATAAGATTACCTAATACAATAATAAATTATGTAACTAAGCCCGTGTAGCTTTATTTGACTTTCATAAGCGCATTGTAATTATGGCCTACTTGAATAATAAGCTATGTTTAACATTTACCTACATTATTTTCACCACAGATCTTGAATGAGGCTTAAGGGTGACTCGCGCTAGAACGGCCGGGCCGAGGCGTCCAACACTTCAGTTTTCTGTATAATGCATCATGGGATCACCGATAACCCGTCATAGAAAACGAAGAGTCGGAAGCCTCGACACGGACCCGGACCATTCTAGTGAGAGTTCTATTACGAGTGTAGGTACCAGGCCTCGGAACTGGTTTTCTTTAAATCCCAAAACAGCCCAATATTTTTAACAATTTTATGCTCTTTCCGTAGGACTCAATCATGTATTTAGGTAACGACTTCGTATTATTAGATTGACCCATCAGAAATGAAATAACAATAGAACGAAAAAGAGCGTACCTAATAATACCGGTATTTTTTGTTTGAAGAATAAAACCGGTACCGAGCCTTGGTAGGTACATCATGAAAACAGCGAAAAACATGGGTATTCTTAAATCAATTTACGTCGCAAAAACTCAGAGCGACGCGACAAAATTATACACATTACCTCTTTCAAATAAAAAGGTTGTTGATCTTATTTGTTGCCTAACTTTATTTGACAGGGGGCCTACTCTGTCCTCGGGAGACAATTTTCTAAAACCGCATATCAGATAAATGCATGGGTAGGTTTATAAGGCAGAGGGAATATATTTCCCACATGATTTTGAACTTTGTTTCAATGTGATAGGGCTTAATTTTGCATAATTTCTGACACCCTTATACCCTCTAAATGGTTAAACTAATTTTATGGTTTAACTCTCATACTTTTAGTCCCATGCGTGATATGTTTTTGGAGCCTTGTTTCTGAGCCTAGGTTCCAATTTTCAAGCATTAACAGTGCTGTGTCGTAGTGAGTGACTAAAAATATGTGAGTTAAACCACACTTTTTATTTTTACAAGTTTTTATGTAGCTACACTTGTCCCGTTGTCCGTCTGATAATCAAATCTTGCAAGTTAAATTTGACCCACTTCCCGGTTTCCGATAAAGCTGAAAATTTTCATACAGATGTAAGTCGAGTGACAATGCAATATTATGGCAACATCGAGCTGATCTAATGAACGTAATTGTGTTTGCGGTTTTTAGAATTGTCTCGATGAGTACTCATTGCCTGTGGAAAGAAAAGTACAGTCAGCAATAAAAGCTTGTACCAAAAATGAAATCCTCACAGGCTCACACCAGAAAAGTCGCTGGTAGAAGCTAAACTAAGCTGGTAGAAATAACGGCGTAAATTCTTTACCAACAGCCTCACACTTCAACACTTCTTTTAGTTATATATTTAAGCTCCAGACTTAAGATGTTTTTCTCAAAAAGCTACATTAATTTAATATAACCTTTCCAAGACTCTCAAGCCTCTCGAATTTCCCCTACCTATTTCAGAAAACTGGGAAATTCACTTATCGATCGCTACAGCCATACCTACCCTCAATTTACGAGTATAGCATTGTTTTGAGTTGTTGACGAACATTTTGCAGAGCAAACAGACACAAACGCAAATGTTTATAATGGAAATTGACAAACAACGAGTTACATATGAATACGAGAACATGATAAGGAGGAACATAGACTTAGGAATACTAAGACGCGTAATAGTAGGTACATTGTGCAACGAGGGGGGTAAGCGAAATTTTGTAAACGAGATCTATATGTCGCAGTCGGATCGTATAATCCGCCGTATTACATTACGGCTAGCCGTTTTCAAAATGAGGGGCGTTTTGGAATGCGGCGGTTCAACGATTAGCCGGATTGAATGCGGCTGAATGAGAATCCGCCGGAATGTATTCGGCGCCATACGTTCTTCAACACGGCTAGCCGTAATGTAATACAGCGAGTCATTAGCCGCCGCTTTGGCAGTTTTTAGTTCCCATTTAACTCTCGTGGCGCTGCCTGACACAACAACAACAAACTATGAAAAACGCTGGGGTGTCCATCAAATCTGGAGTTCGACGGACTGTTTCTTTTCAAAAAACATTTCCTTCGCAACTTAACTAGACGGAGCTCCGCTTCGCGGGGCTCCTATTTCTGAGCGGTTTGCCCTTCGGGCATCTGAAGCTACCTAACGAACCTAACCTACCTACCTATTAATTTAGTGAGACGTCCGTGAAAACATTACACTTTGGGGAAAAAAGCATAGGTAGGTTAGTAGGTTAGGTTCGTTAGGTAGCTTCAGATGCCCGAAGGGCAAACCGCCCAGAAATAGGAGCCCCGCAAAGCGGGGCTCCGTCTATATACGTTGTGAAGGAAATGTTTTAGAAAAGAAACACATGTACTGCAGTGGGACCATGGTAAAAATAAATTAAATTGAAAACATTGTGAAACTCCGGTTACGTAGGCGACCAAAAGAACTGGTCACTCTACAATCTAAATAGTAGTACGATGCGGCTAAACGTAGGCCGCCTTATTGAAGAACGTATCGCAATGACAATCCAATAAAGACTCGAGTTTACAATATTCTTTTCACGCCACTGTTCGGAAATGTGGCAATAGATGGTCTAAAACCAAGCTGGAAAGTAGGCAATAGCTGTAGCACCTGAACCACCACTACTACAATGTTTCATTGTTATCATCATCTGTCATTGGTGACGGTTCGCTACAGCAATGAGTATCATTTAAAACATAAAAATCAATAAAAGGTGTTTTTTGGCGCAACTTTTTCCTTCAAAAATAAAATTAGGTTATTTATAGGACCAATTTCTTGTTTAAAAAAAAAAGAAACGTCAAAACCATTCAGTTCATTTTTTTAAAAAAAATTATCCATTCAGTTCACGCTTAAGGCGTTTTTTACTTTTGTAGCTGTTGTGGTTTTTTTTAGCAAAAACGCTTCTATAAAGTTTAGAGTCGGTATGAAGCAAATAACAGAAAAACGCCTCTTAAAAGTGATAAAAAAAGGAAAAAAGGCGGGATCTGAAAATACTTACTGAATTGGATAGCGTAAATTGTGTTTGACTAAAAAATACAAGAACACGTGTACGCTCGCTATTATAAAAATGAGTTCTTCTAGTGAAGAAAATGATATTCTTACGCTGACGCCTTCCGAAATTCAAGAGACAGCAAAGGCAGTGGCTAGTAATTTGCTACCAGAGAAATCGCGGGCTGGTACTTATAGTTATGCAAATGTTTTCTTATTTCCTTGCAGTAGTCGTGAAAAGCACTATGTAATGCCTCGGCCGGAAACGCTAAAGATGGACTCGTATTATTTGAGGGCCCCCACTAACGTGTCGGCCCTCAAACGACTCGTCCATCTTTTAGCGGTTTTCCGTCCTCGCCTACAATGTACTATACCCCCGGAGTTACACACAATGTTTTTCATCACATTTGCGAAGAAAAATTAAAATTTGAAGCTTAATAATTCTTCATTACGCGGTGACATTTCAAACATGCATCCGCCATATTGTCATTTTTTGATAGGTTAGGCATCGAAGGCTCAGTGTCCCTAGGGAGTTATACCTTTATTTTTCTTAAACCATAACTCCCGTGGGAACAATATAGGCCTTTGTCCTTCAGTATACCTGCATAAAATAAGATCTTTTTCGAGCAAGTGTGATGAAAATGATATTACAAACTGCAATCCTGCTAGCATTCATTTCATACAAAAGTAGGGCACTTGTGCATGGTGCACTGCACTAAACTCACTTCTAGCAACGCCATAACATATTAGCTAGATAACGTAAGATGGCTCGTAGCTTATAACAATCGGGGGAGTTAACGCGCGCAGCCAAAGTTAGCTTTAATCGCATTTCATACTTAACCTGCAAACCGGGCTCTTTACACTGACCGGATACCGGATCAGTGTAAAGAGCTCGGTTCGCAGGTTTTATAATGGTTTGAACTAGTTTTGATACGAAATATCATTTGATATTTACCAGTCGCTTTTCGGTGAAGGAAAACATCGTGAGGAAACCGGACTAATCCCAATAAGGCCTAATTTTCCCTCTGGGTTGGAAGGTCAGGCAGTCACTTTCGTAAAAACTAGCACCTACGCCAATTCTTGGGATTAGTTGCCAAGCGGACCCAGGCTCCCATAAGCCGTGGCAAAATGCCGGGACATGGACAACGCAAGGAAGATGATGAGAGTTTAGGTAACATTACCAAACTCATAAGGAAATTATGTAGGTATATTACAAACTGCTACCCTGCGAGCATTAATTTTTTACTGAAGTAGGGCACTTGTGCATGGTGCACTGCACTAAACTCACAGGCCTATTCGGATTTCGAGATAACCACAAGATCTTGAGACGATTTAGAGATCAACTAGATCTACATTAGATATCGACTAGATATGACTTGGATATCTAAGTCATAACTTGTCGAAATCGTTCAAGAGGACCTCCAGAATCGCGGAAACGTCAAATTTGACATTATCTATCTTACAAATATCTTTAAATTATCCGTATCGTAACTTGTTGAAGTCTAGTAGAAATCTAATTCATTTTCCGAATCGAGCCGTCACTTCTAGCAACGCCATAACATATTAGCTAGATAACGTAAGATGGCTCGTAGCTTATAACAATCGGGGGAGGGAACGCGCGCAGCCAAAGTTAGCTTTAATCGCATTTCATACTTAACCTGCAAACCGACTGATCGGATACCGGATCAATGTAAAGAGCTCGGTTCGCAGGTTTTATTATGGTTTGACTAGTTTTGATACGACCTTGACGATTGTGTTTCTTCGACTTTCACTTCATTTTGAGCAGGCAGCTCTAAAAAATAGTTCGAAATTTCTCCGGTGGCGCTAGGGTAGCACAAGGACATGACATGAACTTAGACGTGATTGACGGAATGAAGTGCGCTGTCAGTGATTTGATTTTTTTTTTGTCATTGTCAAAAATTTGTGCGCGATGTTTTGTGGTGCCACCTATTTACGGTTTTTTGATGGACACTTTTCAGACACATACATAGTCTAATAAAACATGGTCTTCTCTTCCCAAAGTGACACAAGCCTGCGTCACAATAACATTGCCACTTTATATAGCGCTATTGCATATTATTATATAGCGCAGTCGCATGATGACGTAGGCTTGTGTCAGTCACGTGGTCGGAAGAGAGTACCAGGCGGAGTATATTATTATACCATGGACTCCATAACAGTAACACAGATTGCAGTTTGCGAACGTTACCTTGAGAGTGCAGTCGTACCGATCCCGTGACGTGTAAAGCGCCCTTAAGCTTGAATAGGGATGAAGTGAGATGTGAATATTAAAGCAACGATTTTGCATGTATTGGCAGATGCCTGGCTTAAGCTGAAATTCTATGAAGATTCTTAAAAGTTGAGTAGGTATAACTTTACTTAACGTAAAATGAGGTGAGTACCAGGGTCAAAGCTGAAATTCAAACCTCTATAACATTTTATTTTCAACCGACGAAAAAAACAGAGGAGGTTCACAAGTCGACGCGTATATTTTTTTTTTATGTATGACCACGCATTTTATGTATTTTTGATGATTATTTTTTTATTGGAAAGGGTATACCCCGAAGTTGGTCCCATATAAATTTGGAAAAAAAATCCAACCTTAAGGGTAGGAAAATAGGGGATGATTGATTTTTTCACTCACCGATTGTAACTTTTTACAGAGTAGTCGTAATAATAATAAAAATTTGGAAAAAATCCTACGCTAAGGGTGGGAAAATAGGGGTAATTTATGTATATTACAGAACAAAATAAGTAGGATTATTAATATAACAGTTAATAGCTAAAGCAAGGTAGGTAGCTATTTTAAAAGTAATCAAAAATTAAGCATGTAATAATTTGTATAAATTATAGCCACTGAAAATAATAAAATAAAAACTTTTTAACAAAAAAATTTAACCGCCGAAAAAAAACTATAAGGCAATAAAAAAACCGGCACTAACACGAAACGAATCGACCAACAAAAACAATAGCGCACTGAAAAAAAAAATTATTTTGTCTTCAATAACGCAAGTGAATACCTACCCTACAAGTATGAACCTAGAAAGTATGAACTATATACATATGTACTTCTGAAATCAATCACACAAATCTGCGTATTTATATATTTAGCCAGCCTCAAACAAACTTGAGCACCTTAGTGAAGCACCGGCACCGACTCCAAAAATAACAGATTGTAAATATATAAATACGCACATTTGTGTGATTGATTTCAGAAGTACATATGTATATAGTTCATACTTTCTAGGTTCATACTTGTAGGGTACCTAGGTATTCACTTGCGTTATTGAAGACAAAATAATTATTTTTTTCTTTTCGTGTTAGTGCCGGTTTTTTTATTGCCTTATAGTTTTTTTTCGGCGGTTAATTTTTTTGTTAAAAAGTTTTTTTACATATGAAAACTGAATGGTGTATATAATAAGTGTTCCGGACGTTTGTATTAAAGTTTTTATTTTGTTTTGGGTAGTTCCATTTCGTAACTTTGACGATAAAGAGGAAAACCCACCTCACCCCGTAGTGCCTCGTATTTGGGGTGAGAGGGGTTTTCATACAAAGGTGATTTTGGAAGATTGTTGAATCGTTTTTTTTTATTATGCGTATTACTATAGCTCCATTTTAAATTGGAATACATTATTTTTGTAGCAGTAGCCTTAAAATCCCTTCTCACCCCCCCCTCTCAAACCTTCTCTCCCCATTCATAACCCACCTCTCCCCGCGAAACCTACTCACCCCGTTTTACGGTACCTTATTTTTGCTTTAGTTACAAGTTACAACATATACTGGAACGAAAAATATTAACAGTAAAGGGCCCTACTAGTTTTTTTTATCGTATAACTGCATACTTACAAAGAAAAATCATTTAAGTGCTAGGTCTCCATAACATGTCGAGTGGAAGTTAAGCATGGCATATTTAAAGTTTATACACACTAAGGTACGCCTGTGCAGTTCAACTGCACAGTCGAAGCTGCCGGCCTAGCTAAGGTTACAATCGCTATCGCTTCGACAACGAAAAGCATTATGTCTCTCTATAGTCTCTATCACTCTTCCATATTAGTGTGACAGTGACAGTTGCGTTTCGATTGCTACGGAGCGTAAGCGATTGGCATCTTGGCTACGCGGCCTGGCCCCGTAGACAACATGCCAATCGCTATCGCTCCGTAGCGATCGAAACGCAACTGTCACTGTCACACTAATATGGAAGAGCGATAGAGAGACACAAAGCGATTCGATGGCGAAGCGCAAGCGATTGTCACCTTGGCTAGGCCGCCTGGTTAGAAAACTGCACAGTCGAATGCCACATATGCTAAGTTTTACCTGTGCAGTTGACAAAACTGCGCAGGCATACCGTAGTGTATGGCCAGCTTTACGTACAAACGCCTACTTTCCGGACAACCAAATGAAACCGGTAAAGTTCGAGTCGGACTCGCGCACAAAGGGCTCCGTACCATTACGCAAAAAAATGACGTTTGTTGTATGCGAGCCCCGCTTAAATATTTATTTTATTCTGTTTTTAGTATTTGTTGTTATAGCGGCAACAGAAATACATCATCTGTGAAAATTTCAACTGCCTATCTACTTCATGGTTCATGTGATATAGCCTGGTGACAGACAGACGGACAGACCGACACACGGACAGCGGAATCTTAGTAATAGGGTCCCGTTTTTACCCTTTGGGTACGGAACCCTAGCAACATTGCCATTTAAGTTCAAGTGACTACTTTTAATTTTACGAATATCGTTCTACCGCCTTAATTCACCCACTTTATTGCCACGGCATACAATAGTTCCGAAGGAATTCCATTCGAAAATACTGGGCCTCTGATTGCGCGCTCGACTTTCAAATTGATTCTCGAACTTTGCCGGCTTCGGGATGTACTATCGTATCTCGATTTAGTTGGAGGAATATGTATTTATTTACTTAAAATTTGAATCAGGCAATAATAGGCCCATATTACAAATAGGATAATTCGTCAATAACTGGCCACCCTAAACTAAAAATGAATTCTATTCACCTATAAACAGAATTCATTTTAGTATAAGGTGGCCAGTTATTGAAGGGTGACCAGTTATTGAAACCTTATACTAAAATGAATTCTGTTTATAGGTGAATAGAATTCATTTTTAGTTTAGGGTGGCCAATTATTACCCTACCTTATTCGAATTTAAACTGTCGTGAGTCATACTTTTTGGTCATACTAACATAAAGCTAATTTTACTTTTTAAGCCACATATTTTTCGTCACTCGTAGTTGTAACAACGACAGTGCCAAACCACCCCAACCGGTTGCCTATACCAAAGACATATGTAACTCCATATAAGATGAATAAAGTCTAAGAAAAAAACGTGCCTCGGAAATCAAGAAAAAGTCATTCTCGGATACATGGCGCACACACCTTTGGCCTATGGTCGGCTAGATGGCGTTGACGACACTGTTTCATATTTAACAATTTTAACACATAGGTATCAGTGAATGAACATGGGTGAAAATGATATAAAAATAATAAAATCATTTATCCATATATATTATTATATATACATTTTTTCGATAGTTTTATACGTTTTCATTTTGAGTTTTAGTTGTGTGTCGATAGATGGCAGTAAATTTACTGTGACTACAAAATTTACTATGACAGGACCCCTCTATACTATCTATTCTCTTTGCCTATTCTTACCCCGTGTTTTTAAGATTAGAATTTTTAACCTCTAAACTAGTGGTACTTAATTAACTCTATCTTCCGAAATGCTAGGGTTCCTATGATAGGTACCTAATATTGCGGTACAATAATATGTTTGCTTGCTTAAATACAAAGTTTTAAAAAATTGTTTTGGTGGACTTGGCGGGGGCACTGCCGTACTTCCTACTAAAGATTCAACAAAGTTCTAAAGCAAAATAAGATTTATCATTCCGTTGCTTTAGTCAAGTAACGTAGCTAAAAAAACTTTGCAGTTTTTCTTCCTTAAAACAAGCCGCAACTATGCGGAGGCATATGAGAAAAACGCAATATTTTCAAAGCATTTTCCCGAACAGAGTGCTAATTTATAACCCCACGAGTAAATCATGGTAGTGGTTCAGGTCCTATTTGTCTCGAATATGTTTATGATCATAATATAACATTAATATATGTGTTGGCACAATCTGCGAAAGTTATAGCGTGATATACATACGACTCGCAGAAATTACTTATAATACGTGGTAAGGATGACTCACGCTAGACCGGGCCGAGCCCGGGACGAGGCGTCCGACATGTCATTTTCTATGACGGTTCACGTGGTGCTTTCCATACAAAACGAAGCGCCGGAAGCTCCGGCCCGGCCCCGGCCCGGTCTAGCGTGAATCATCCTTAAACCGTTCAGAGCATCAGTGCTCGAAAATCGCGTGACGGTGGGTTGCAGTAATTTGGTTAATTTGTGCCTATGTTATCGTAGAATAAATGACCCAACGTGAGATACTGGGGGGTTAAAGCCGTTGGCATTTTGCCAGGCTGTGGCATGCCGACATGGATGTAGTGAGAATTGAAGTGGTTTAAAAATAGACGCTGAAAGCCAAACTACGTATAAAATGAAAAAAAAAAACAACTAAGTATACCTTTGGGTCTAACTAATATACCATGCGAACCCAAGACAGTGAAGAGCAGAGCAGAGCAGAGACCTCTTTGCTCTGCTCTGCTCCTATGGGTACCTACCTGCTATGGGTACCTACCCATAACACTCTGGTCCCTCTTATATGTATGAAAACTTGAACTACGAGTATTAATGTGGATGTTTTTTTTTTAATTTGTTTCATTAGAAAAGGCCTACCGCTAGCCTATTTTGAAGAGTAAGCCCGGGCAGAGAATCAAAATTACGTAAAAGTTATCTAATATTTGCTTGTTAATTAAATCACCCACAACAGATTTAAGGATGTCTCACGCTATAACAGTCCGGGCCCGGGCCGGGGCGTCCGACACTTCAGTGTTCTATAGAAAGCATCACGTGATCACCGATCACATGTCATAGAAAAAGAAGTGCCGGAATCCTCGGCTTGAGCCCCAACCGCTCTCGCGTGAGTCATCCTTTAGACTTACATTTCGAGTGTTTTGAGATTTTACTCTGTGTTCCTAATGTTTTTAATTTTAACTTTCAAGAATATAGGACCATTTTAAACAAATTGACTAAGCCCCACAGTAAGCTCAAGAAGGCTTGTGTTGTGGATACACAGACAATCATCATCATCATCATCATCATTTCAGCCTATATACGTCCCACTGCAGTGCTGGGCACAGGCCTCCTCTCATGCGCGAGAGGGCTTGGGCTATAGTCCCCACGCTAGCCCAATGCGGATTGGGGACTTCACCTTTGAATTTCTTCGCAGATGTATGCAGGTTTCCTCACGATGTTTTCCTTCACCGAAAAGCTACACAGACAATGATATATATAAATACTTAAATACATAGAAAACAACCATGACTCAGGAACAAATATCATATCTGTATCATCACACAAACAAATGCCCTTACCGGGATTCGAACCCAGGACCATCGGCATAGGGAGGGCTTCATAAGAAGAGACAACAGATAAGCCTGCCGCTTCCAGACGCTACAGTTCCACGCCCGGAGTTATGGAACAATACTCCACACTCCGCATGCGATACATAGCGCCTCCCTGCGTTGACATTTTCCAAATCTCTGACCCGCACAGGATGCCATGTTAATAATACCAAAATAAAATGTAAGCTGGGTCGCTGATGTGTTTTAGACCTGCAACTTTAAAAGAAGACACGCTAGACCGGGCTGGGGCCGGGCCGGAGCTTCGCGAGCTTCGTTTTCTATGGAAGGACCACGTGATCACCGATCAGCCGTCATAGAAAATGACATGTCGGACGTTTCGGCCCGGTCTAGCGTGACTCATCCTTTAAACTTACATTTCGAGTGTTTTGAGATTTTTCTCGGGGTTCTAATGTTTTGAACTTTCAAAAACAGAAGACAGATGAGCCAGCCATTTCCAGACGCTATAGTTCCACGCCCGGAGTTATGGAACAGTGTACTCCACACTCCGCATGCGATACATAGCGCCTCCCTGCGTTGACATTTTCCAAATCACTGACCCGCACAGGATTTTTGAGGAAATTTTGAATGTGACGCTATGTTTAAAAAATGTTAATAATACCAAAATAAAATGTAAGCTGGGTCGCTGTGTTTTAGACCTGCTACTTTAAACGACTCATGCTAGACCGGGCTGGGGCCGGGCCGGAGCTTCCGGAGCTTCGTTTTCTATGGAAAGCACCATGTGACCACCGATCAGCCGTCATAGAAAATGACATGTCGGACGTCTCGGCCCGGGCATGGCCCGGTCTAGCGTGAGTTATCCTTCAGACTTACATTTCGAGTGTCTTGAGATTTTACTCTGTGCTCCTAATGTTTTTAATTTTAACTTTCAAGAAGACCAGAGAGAATAACCCACCCCCTCCTCCTCCCTTGAAAAAAAATGTATACCTAGATACATACAATCTGATTATGGCTAATAAAGCCGATGGCAGATGAAAGTAAAAACGAAAAAAAAAACATTCAAGAAAAGTCGACATATGAGCCAGCCGTTTCCAGACGCTACAGTTCCACGCCCCGTAGTTATGGAACAGTGTACTCCACACTCCGCATACGATACATAGCGCCTCCCTGCGTTGACATTTTCCAAATCACTGACCCGCACAGGATTTTTGAGGAAAGTTTGGATGTGATGCCATGTTTAAAATATGTTAATAATAGCAATTCAAGCTAGATCGCTGTATTTTAGACCTACAACTTTAAACCAAATTTTATTAGTGAGAGAGTTATATCTTGTAGGTGCCTGATAGACGGTCTTCCCAACATTGACGTCATAATTTTTAACGGGTCGCGTTTCGACGCAGGTTACACTGATCTTGTGCGTAGATGACTAAGGCCCCAGCAAAATGTCAAACAAGAGAATATGTTACTATCCAACGGAAGTCTAACAAAAAAAATGTGTACCCCATATTAAAATTACCATTTTCCTTAAGACTGCGTCGAGCAAAATCAGCGAAAAAGGCAGTCACCGTTTAGTCGCTAGCGTTCACATATCTTGATAAAAAAATTTATAATAAATTTCATTATTATTACTAATGTCTTCTCACAAAAGAACGCTTTAATAGTTTGAATTCCTCAAAGGAGGCCAGTGGTTAACACCAAAGTCGAAACAGCACCTTTAATAAAATTTGACAGAATCTGAAATTTTACCCTCCTCTACCCCCTCTTAAGCTGGCCATACACACTAGGCCCTATTGTGACTAGGGTATGCCTGCGCAGATTTGCCAACTGCATAGGCAAAATGTAGCGTATGTGGCATTAGACTGCGCAGTTTTCTAACCAGCTTTACCTGTGCAGTTGAACTGTACAGGTAAAATGGCGCAGGCGTACCCTATTGTGTAATGCCAGCTTTAAGTTGTATCTTATAAAATTGTGCTAAATAATAAAGACTACCTATTCTATATATTGTATAACGCTCTAAGCACTTGCACCATCCCACTAACCCGGGGTTAACCGGTTAAACTCTTAACCCTAAGAAGAACTGAACGGTCAATGACGTCACCACTACCAAGCTTCTTGCTTGGAGCATGCACTACAGTGTTATCACTAGCCGACATTCGCAACTTCCAGCCCGCCATTATACGGGGAACTCTTTCCACACTTGTGAATGGTACATGTGATAAGACGAAGCGATACTGTCACATTCGATTATCGATATCAAACGCCAATAGAAAAGTAAAAAAGTTTCGGGATGTCAGAAAAAAGTCACGTGGATAAGGCTACTCGGTTCAAAAAAGCTACCCCACAAAAGATTTATTTATAGCAGATATATTTATTAACTGTCACGTTTACTCTTTTACGCATCAACCTACAGCAAAAACACATGTCATCTGTAATTAGATTACGTAGGGATACGAAAACCAATTAATTTCTGCATTAATAACGTCATAAATATAAAATTTAAGACCAAAACTCCGCAAATTAACAGTCGTTAGAGTCTGTTCGGAAAGAGAATAGTCGTGGAATGTATTGGGCCCCATGCATTTCCCGACTCTTCTCTTTCCGCACAGACTCTATTCGTTGACATTGAATAACTAAAGGGTTTACATGCAGCCGTTCCTAGGGGATAAGCAAGTTACGTACGAAACATGACGTAACGTAATCGTTTGATTTTACTCCCCATCAATTTTCATATCTCATATTACATACGGCTTATACCTATATGAAAATCGATTCTTTAGGAAAAGAAACTCCTATAACACAAACAAAATAAAAGATAACATTGGTATTTACAGTATAAAAAAGAAAAAGAAAGGATAAAAACCTTAAAATACTAAACTCACAACATAAATAGTTGCACCATTCCTGTTAGTGTCTTTGAATCCGCTCCGCTTGTAAATTGCACCACACCGGTTAGGTTAAAACGCTTTTCCGCTTTAGGCCGGAAAATATTGAAAGTTCTTTGTGCGATGTTCGTACATTTCGCCCGTGCTAGATATATCTACGGGCTTTTATCCAGACTTGTTGAACTTTTACAATATTACTTGGGTAATATTCTGGCTCGGTTGGTCTACAATGTTTGGTCAGTGATTTAATCAGTTTTAAATAATAATATTTATTATATTTTGTTTTTAGTAGGTATTTGTTGTTATAGCGGCAACAAGTCTGTGAAAATTTCAACTGTCTAGCTATCACGGTTCGTAAGATACAGCCTGGTGACAGACAGACAGACAGAGAGACAGAGAGACAGACAGACAGACAGACAGACAGACAGACAGACAGACAGATGGACAGCGGAGTCTTAGTAATAGGGCGATTGTGCACTACATGTTACTGCGCCGTACCTGCGAGTAAAAAGACGGACAAGTGCACAAGCCAATCATCCGTTTTTTTCATGCCATATCGGACCATGAAAAATCGGACTGCCGGACAGTAAAATTCATTGTAGTGCACAATCGCCCATAGGGTCCCGTTTTTACCCATTGGGTACGGAACCCTAAAAAACGAATCGAGGACCCCTAAAAAACGAAAGAAGAAACCACAAGGGCACTTTTACACGTCAACATTGAATTTACATACAAGCAAAAATAATAACAATACATCAACAATTTTATAAAATACAACTAACTACAACTACCAATTCAAACTAACGTATTACAATTACTTAGAGATATATACCGGGTGTGGCCTGTAATATGAGCAAAAAATTAAACTGTAGGCTGTACTCCTCATACTGACCAACATTTGTCCAGCGACTTTTAAAAATAACTTGTGGTTTGAGTTTTAATACACCTTGAAAGTTTATTCTAAGACGCAATGTATTGCGAATTTTGTTATGTTTAAGGCGTGACAAGCAACGTCAATCACAATGATATGGCGTGGCGATGGCGTCCATTGAAGATAATATTAATATTGTATGAAAAATAGAGAGTCTAAATACTTCATAATTTTTAAAAGTTGTTGAACAAAAGTGGCACCGTTTGAGGAGTACAATCTATGTTTTAATTATTTGCTCGTGTTACAGGCCACACCCGGTATGGTCCCTTAATGTCGAATTACATAAACAAAAACTATAATAATAATATAAAAAAATACAGATTACAAAAACACAAGTAAAATCTATAAAATTTAGAGGTGTAAATGTCTCTAGGTGTCAGAACTATAAGATTATATAGTTTATCTTTCTAACAAATGTGTCTCGAGAGACCAAAACTCCAAATCACAAGATCTACATAACATTAAAATAAACTAAATATTGCAAAGATCAAAAAGAATTCTGGGATACTTCGACTAGGGGCCCGATTCGGATTTTGAAATAGACATCTATTAGATATCTTTTAGACATCACCAAGATACGATAACGATATGTTTAAGATCTAACCTGTCAAATTTGACATTTGCGCGATTCTGGAGATACCCTTGAACGATTTCCACAGGATATGACTTAGAGATCCAATTCACATCTAATAGATATCTTACTCTATCTCACGTAAAAGTGGCATTGGTTGCGCGAATTCCGCTGCAAAAAAGAGAACTAGTTGATATCTAAACTATAACGTATCTAGAATGGATCTAGTACGTGTCGTGTCTTGTCAATATCTTGAAGTTCGAATACGGCAGTAGGAGCACGATTCAAATTTAAGAACTTGTTACGGGTTCGAACTGTACCCGTACCACGAATCACTGACTTTGGACTATGACTGTGTCAACACTGACATAATACGCTAATTTACTTACTATACATTTCGCTCGTACTAATATGTCAGTACGAGCGAGATACATAGAAAGTTAGTAACAATAGCGTATACATATGTCAGTGCTGACACTGTCAGTGACTTGTGTTAAGGGTACTTGTCAAAGTGGCAATCAATATGAGTCGCTAGGGACCTCATACTTTTGTCACTGGTTTTGATATGACCTTGACGATCATGTTAGGCCCATTTGCACCATACCACTAACCCGGGGTTAAACGGTTAAACCGTTAAACCTAGTGTCAAATTGTACTGGTAACCATGGTAACTACAGGTTTAAACCATAAATGCATGATTGTTTCTGGCTACAAATATAATGACCACCAAAAAATACTTTGGTACCCTAAATAAAAAAATCATGCTTACCAAAAAAAATTACTGAACACCAAATAAATAAGGCCTAAAAATATAAAAGTACCACCACTTTAATCACGACTGCACTTCAAATTGTATTCAAATACCAAATATATTGAATGATCACCAAAAAACATTAATGATCACCAAATCTTGAAGACCAAATTAATGCGATATTTTCACCTAAATAAACCACTATGATTACCAAAAAATGTATACATATTACCAAATAAAGTAAACTGATGCCAAAATTACTAGCCCCTCCCGCTCAACCCCCCGTAGCCCGCACCGCATACCTACCTAACCTAATCTACTTTTCTAGTAGCATTTCGTTATGCTACTAGAAAAGTAAGTTAAACTGCTATCAGTTAAGTGGGTTAGGTTAGGTTAGCACTGCGACCCTTACAGAAACGAAATGGTACTAGAAAAGTAGGTTAGGTTAAGTTTCAACTGCTACCCATACAGATACGAAACGCTACTAGAAAAGTGGGTTAGGTTAGGTTTGAACTGCGACCCTTACAGAAAAGAAATGCTACTAGAAAAGTGGGTTAGGTTAGGTTTGAACTGCGACCCATACAGAAACGAAATGCTACTAGAAAAGTGGGTTAGGTTAGGTTTGAACTGCGACCCTTGCAGAAAAGAAATGCTACTAGAAAAGTGGGTTAGGTTAGGTTTGAACTGCGACCCTTACAGAAACAAAATGCTACTAGAAAAGTGGGTTAGGTTAGGTTAGAACTGCGACTGTTAGAGAAATAAAATGCTATTAGAAAAAGGTGACGAAGTGGATTAATTAATTTAATAGGACAACGATATATTAAATGTTTGCAGATTTTTAATTAAAATATGGTTACAATTTTTGTGATCATTTACTATTTTTGCGTTTACAATGATTATTTTGGAGCCATTTGCTTTAATAGGATAGCAAGATTTAAAAATTTGGTTATCATTTTACATTAAAATGGAGTTCTAATTTTGGTGTTCATTTACTATTTTTGGGTTTACAATGATTATTTTGGTGTCATTTTCTTTAATAGGATAGCAAGATGTAAAAATTTGGTTATCATTTCACATTAAAATGGGGTTTGAAATTTGGTAATCATTGACTGTTTTTGGGTTAATAATGATTAGTTTGGTGTCATTTCCTTTAAAAGGATAGTAAAATGTAATAAAATTGGTAATCATTTCACATTAAAATGGTGTTATAATTTTGGTGATCATTCATGATTTTAGGGTGGTAAAATAGATTTTTTTGGTATTAAATTTTACTAAATCTGGTGATCAGTTAAATAGCAGCCATTGTTTCTTTTTGCCCGAAATTAATATATGTATCACATAATTGTTTGCCGATTCTAGGAAAACTAGTAAAAAAATATATAACTTCGATTTTCACTGCGAAATCAGTGTTAGAAGTTGAATTGGCTAAATCATATTTATGTAAATATCTGGGTCAAGCAGATCTTGTCAGTAGAAAAAGGCGGCAAATTTGAAAAATGTAGGCGCGAAACGATATCGTCCCATAGAAAATTTGAATTTCGCGCCTTTTTCTACTGACAAGATCTGCTTGACCCAGTATATATGACATTTTTTACTACCATTAGAAAGGTACACTATTTGTGATATACTTATGATAAAGTTTTTAAATATAAAATAATTACAAACCCCGAAAACACCGTTCATAATCACATACTAAAAATTATCAACTTCTGGATTTTTCCAAGCTTTCCGACTTTTCGTCTTAAATCGAATGTAATTTTTATAAATTAAAAATATTGCGTAATTTTAACCCTTAAATCATCACCCTACTACTTGACGTTAGGTATAAAGGTGCGTTCAAGAACCTAACCCTTTTTTTTTAAATCTGCGAGCTGTCTAATGCTTTGTAGACATTCGGCAACACTATGCATTTAAGGGTTAAACCGTTAACCTAGTGTCAAATTGTACTGGTAACCATGGTAACTACAGGTTTAACTAGTTAACCCCGGGTAGTGAATGGTGCAAATGGCCCTTAGTGACTGGCGCGCCTCTCATGGCTCCTCTACACGATGGGCCAATGCCGGCCACTCCAAGGGACGCAGCCATGCGGTAGAATGATATAGCAATATCACTTGCTCCCTCTAACGCATAAATGCGTCCCTTGGAGTGGCCGGCGTTGGCCCATCGTGTAGAGGAGCCATCACGCATGACTTTCACTTCATTTCTCATGTTTCTCATGCACCAGCGTCAATGATCTTTAGTGCCATCCCACACTAGCGTCTTGCGCGTCGGCGTTTAGTCAGCGCTATGGAAAATGGCGTCGTTGCATAGTCGCGCCAACGTTGCGTCAAGCAGCAGCTGCAATAGGGCCAAGAAAAGACAAACACTCCGCATCAATTCCCTGGGAACCTAGAGCTCGATTTAGATTCATCTACTCGATATGGTTTTGATCTTATTTGTATAAGACCTTTTTTTTTTTTTTTTATTAAAGAGCTTTATCGCTTAGCGATTATGTCGCTCCATATAATCAACATGCAATCACACTCATTTACGATTACTTAGGCCTATATTTACTAGCTTGAACAGTGCTCTGGCCTCGTCCGACAACGGAAAAGCCAGGGCACTATTGCAGCCACCAACATTGTGAAAAGTATTAAATGATATTTTCAGTTGGCTCCTAAAGGACTCGTTCCGCACACATTCCACCAATATGTGGTATACGTCCTCAATCATATGACACTCTGAACATAATGGTGAGGTAACTTTACGCATCATAAATCCAAACTTATTAAGTGGAATGTGCCCCGAACGTACTCTTAGTTGGATAAGACCTGAAGGGGCACCCTACACTACCGTCTTCCGAGCGTCAGCGTCTAGTCAACTCTATGTGCCACCCCTCACTTAGCGTCTTTTGAACGTCGGCGTCTAGTCAACTCTATGGCTGCTGCTCGACGCAACGTTGGTGCAACTGCGCAGCGACGACATTTTCCATAGCTCTGACTATTATATACGCCGACGTTCAAAAGACGCTAAGGGTCGGTTGCACCGAACCTTTCGTATCGTTAAAGAGTTCGCTAAATTTTTATGTATGGAAAGTTTCATAGTAAAGCGCCGGGGCGCGCCGGCTGACGTTGATCAGTCTGTCAAATGTGGTTGGTGCAACTGGCCCTAAGTGTGGGGTGGCATATAGAGTTGACTAGACGCTGACGCTCGGAAGACGGTAGTGTAGGGTGGCCCTTCAGGTCTTATCCAAATAATATCAAAACCATAATCAAGTTGTTGATATCTGAATCGGTCTCTAGGATCCCAGGGAATTGATGCGGAGTGTTTGTCTTTTCTTTGGCTCTGCAAAAGTCAAGAAACATGGCGCTCCCTGGTGGTAAGAATAAGGAATGTCTCTACGAGAAAAGCTACGGAATAATGTACTTCGCAGATATTCGGATTTGCTTTCTTTCTCCTAAGTGTTTTTCCTGTGTTTATCCAAGTCCCGAATTTCCATTATAAACATTAATTCCCTTTATTCATAAAACTTTACGGGCCTGATTTAGTTAAATTATGTTTTATCCCTTTCTTACAAATACATAAGTCAAAATGACAGATAAGGACAAACGATTATTATATTAGCTAATTGGGGTTTGTAGATTATGAATAAAGGGGTAAATAATTACAGGCCAATCAAGTTAACAAATGCACATTCTTCCTTCCATTTAATAATAAACCGGCCAAGTGCGAGTCGGACTCGCACATGACGGGTTCCGTACCATTATCTATAAAAACGGTCACCCATCCAAGTACTGACCCCGCCCGACGTTGCTTAGCTTCGGTCAAAAATCACGTTTATTGTATGGGAGCCCCACTTAAATCTTTATTTTATTCTGTTTTTAGTATTTTTTGTTATAGCGGCAACAGAAATACATCATGTGTGAAAATTTCAGCTGTCTAGCTATCACGGTTCGTGAGATACAGCCTGGTGACAGACGGACGGACGGACGGACAGCGGAGTCTTAGTAATAGGGTGCCGTTTTACCCTTTGGGTACGGAACCCTAAAAAAATACCTACTGCGTGACTAAAAATTTTCAAAAGTATGGGATTTTCGCCTTTGTCCGAGGATTTATTAGGTTTCCTCACGCAAAACACGATTTCTATATAACTGAAAAATTAAAATTTGTTAAATTTCATGTTCAAAAAAATGTTCTTTATAATTCAAACATATTCCTTAATAAATTTTACCAATACAAGTCATACACGGTTCACACGAAATTAAACTTTGTAGCTTGGACATACGGTTGAAATCTGCGAGGCAAAAATTGTAGGTAAACGTTCGAAGCCAGCCAAGTTTCCAACAAGAAAATTAGATTTGTTGTATACATTTTCCGCCGTTTATACAATTTTCATTATATTTGTATTTTGTATTCACCTAACGCGTAAAACTTCGGATGTTGGAGCTGCGTTGAGGATATTTGCACGCTGATTTTTAGGGTTCCGTACCCAAAGGGTAAAAACGGGATCCTATTACTAAGACTCCGCTGTCCGTCCGTCCGTCTGTCACCAGGCTGTATCTCATGAACCGTGATAGCTAAGCAGTTGAAATTTTCACAGATGATGTATTTCTGTTGCCTCTATAACAACAAATACTAAAAAGTACGGAACCCTCGGTGGGCGAGTCCGACTCGCAATTGTCCGGTTTTTAAAAGTACGTAGAACAGACCAATTCGAAAGTACATCGACATCAGAATTATATTTGAATCATGTTATTGTCATCGTGCGTCTCGCCCGCACCAATATACCTACCGGACAAGGCGGTGTATGGCGATATTCACATCTACAAACCTCATTTTCAAATACAAATACAAATGCATTTATTTCATTACTTTTTACATCAGTTCTTAGGTATACTATAAGAGTATTTTCATTCTCGCAACTTAATTATATGCACAAGCAGCACAACATTTTGTCTTCTTTAATCTACAGTTAATTACCCAATTAATATCATTAAGTGTAGGTAATTATGGTCGATTTGATAACCTGTTTATCTCGAATTTGGTTGAAAATAATAAATAATGTAGGTAATTAAGGACTGACATTGACATTCAGGTCAACTCGGACTTACATTCATATCTAAATCAAAGAGAATAGATAGTATAGAGGGGTCCTGTCATAGTAAATTTCGTAGTCACAGTAAATTTACTGCCATCTATCGACACACGACCAAAACTCAAAATGAAAACGTATAAAACTATCAAAAAATTAATATATTTGGATAAATGATTTTATTATTTTTATATCATTTTGACCCATGTTCATTCACTGATACCTATGTGTTAAAATTGTTAAATATGAAACGGTGTCGTCACCACCATCTAGCCGAGGATAGGCCAAAGGTCTATGCGCCATCTGTCCGAAGAATGACTTTTTCTTGACTTCCGAGGCACGTTTTTTCCTTAGACTTTATTCATCTTATACGGAGTTACATATGTCTTTGTCTAAATTATGGAATTATTTTATCATATAGTTGTAATATGTTTAACAGAAAAAAAATAGGACCTACCTTAAAATATAATAAATATAAATTCGTTATTAGGCGCTTAGCACACTGGATCCGATTCGCGCGTCGCGTTTGAGCGAGACAACGCTATGCGCGTATTATAGCATAGCGACATCCCGCTCGCACATCGGAGCGACGTACCAATCGGATCCAATATGCTAAGCGCCTAAGGTCCTACCACAGAATAATTAATATTAGTAGGTACAGAAGGTTCACTCTCTAACAAAACGCGTCTATTACGACAGATATGACCGTTAGGTGGCGCAATCGCGAGCAAGCATCCGTTCCGTAGCGGAGTGAGCCACGCCTGGTCCTACGTAAATTCACTTGAGGAAGCGTAAGGTACATTAGAAATAGAAATTTCGTTATCTGACTCTTGTAAATTCGAGCTATAAAGAAGCACTTAACGAAATTTGGATTTCCAATGTTCGCGGTAGGCCCTCTAAAGGGTGACTCACGCTAGAACGGGCCGGGGCCGGGCCGGAACCTCCGGCACTTCGTTTTCTATGGAAAGCACCACGTGATCACCGATCACCCGTCATAGAAAATAACATGTCGGACGGCTCGGCCCGGTGTAGCGTGAGTCATCCTTAAAAGTTTTCTATACTATTTTCTCTTGAACTTTTCAAATAAAAACGTACCGTAAAATGGGGTGAGTTGGGTGAAATTTGACTATCAAACCTCGATAAATTTTTATTTTTACATGTGAAAACTGAATGGTGTACTTATATAATAAGTGGTTCGGACGTTTGTATTTTAGTTTGTATTTTATTTTGGGTAGTTCCATTTCATAACTTTGACGATAAAGAGGAAAACCCACCTCACCCCGTAGTGCCTCGTGTTTGGGGTGAGAGGGTTTTTTATACAAAGGTGATTTTGGAAGATTGTTGGATCGATTTTTTTTTATTATGAATATTACTATAGCTCCATTTTAAATTGGAATACATTATTTTTGTAGCAGTAGCCTTAAAAACCCACCTCACCCCCCTCTCAATCCTTCTCTCCCCATTCATAACCCATAGCTCCCCGCGAAACCTACTCACCCCGTTTTACGGTATCCACTTTTCCAACCACCAAACCTCTTTTTCAAATAAATGGCGCTGGTGAAAATCGAGCAAAAAACCCAACCAACTAGCTCCCTAAATATTCAATTGATGTCGAAAAGCCGTATTAATAAAACTCGCATAACTTTGAAGTGTCACCCATTCACTAGGGTGACCACGATTTGATTAATGTTGGGACAATGGGACAACTTGTATATATTGACAAAGAGAATAGAGTGTATAGAGACGGATTGTCAAAGTACATCATGTAGCCACTGTAAATTTACTGCCATCTTACGACAGAACATAAAACTGTTAGAACGCCGCTGTTAGAATTTGATCCTTATTCTTGCACTGATATGTGTTTACTCGTTAAATATGAATATTAACGCCATCTACTCCACTATAGGCCAAAGGTATGGTGCAATCTTTTTGAGCGATGGCGCCATAACCTTCAGCCTATTCTCGAGTAGATGGCGTTAATATTAATATTTAACAAGTTAACACATATCAGTGAAAGAATAATGATCAAAGTCAAATGGCGTTCTAATAGTTTTGATCTGTCGAAAGATGGCAGTAAGTGTACTGTAGCTATTATAATTTACCATGACAGTAACTCTCTATTGCAAATTCTCTTTGATATTGATTTATTGATGACTGAGACAGTATCTGTTGAAGGTACCTGTTTTACGAGTCGTAGTTAGGAGGATGCAATATTGTTGTTTTTATGTTGAATTTTTACACGTTTTAATCAATTTTTAACTGAAACTAGATTATATTTGCAAGGGAAAACTCCAATCAAAACCTTAAAAGCAACTTAAAAGGTTAAAATTAGCTTGATAACTTGATAATGATTAAGTATTTGATGATACTTTGATGGTTTTGGTTGGAGTCGACTAATTGGCGTTTGTCGATACCGATAAGATTGAAATTTTGAGTCCCGTGTTACCGGTAGCAACCCATCTAAATCTCGTAGGAAATTATTTCTAAGATGAATTCAATGGTCACCCTATTCGAGGGTATATCCAGTGTCCGAGGAAATGGGTGGAGGCAAAAACGCGCCTGCCATATGTCGATAACGATAAATTCCACTTTTCAACTGGAATCGGTGAAAATTTGAGCTCTTTCGACCGATGTAGTTAGTCAAACGTTTTATGTTGGTGCTAAAATGTTCGGAATACATTTTACAAATTGGGAATATGTTTAGAATACCTTAAGGTTGTCTGGAAGATATCGCTTTTTAGCGACAAGACCGCCTGCTGTTTACCTTTTCTTGAGTTGCTGTATTCATTGTCTTGTTTTCGGTATTGAGGTTTGCAATAATAAGTATTTGTATCGTACCTATTGTATGTGTATATTTTTATGTGCTGTCGTGAAATAAAACTATAATCACTACACTTTACAAAATATACAAATACAAATGTAAAGAGCAAGTGCGTTTTGGAGTGGAGACCCTGGCTAGGCAGAAGAAGTGTAGACCAGTGCCCGTTGGTCCGATGACATAAAAGAGACTGCAGGACCAGTTTGGACAAAGGAAACTAACAACTGCTCAAAAAGGAGAGAGATTGGAGAGGCGTATGCCCAACGGTGCGGTGGGCGAACACACGCTGAAGAAGAAGAAGACAAATGTTTATTTCTTAGAATATGGTAGGTACAATGATGGTCAAATTACAATAAGACTAAAACTAAAGTCTGTTTGTGTGTTCGCGATAAACTCAAAAACTACTGAACGGATTTTCATGCGGTTTTCATTTATATATAGAGAGATTCTTGATGATGGTTTAAGTATATAAGTTAAAAATTTATGTAACCCGTGCGAAGCCGGGACACCCGTTGCCCGTTGCTAGTTGTTAATAAATCCCAATTAAAAAACATCATTTATAATAAAATATATAGTGGCCGTCAATGAAAAAAAAAGTAATTCGGCCGATAAGCGAAGGGAAAATTGCCTTCGATCTTATCGTATCATTTCGTACGCTGCGGTACCATTGGTTTTAACCCAGGTTTTTTTTAAATAACTATTTTAAAAACAAAACTTCCGTGAGACACAGACATATTAAATACCGTATTCAAAACTGACATTCAAACCTCGATAACATTTTATTTTTACATATGAAAACTGAATGGTGTATATAATAAGTGTTCCGGACGTTTGTATTTTAGTTTTTATTTTATTTTGGGTAATTATCCTTTAGAGTTAAAATAAGAAGTCGTGTCACACCCTGTAAAAGCATGAAAGCATATGTATTATCACCTAGAGTATTTGTGATTTCGTGGATAGCAAGGTAACGGCGTTTATTAGATGTCCCAGTCAACAGCAATAACTCCCGCAATCCTTCCTGTTTTAAAGCTGAAAAGTGAGAAATTAACAAGACTAGCACATCTGTGTCTGATGACCGCACCAGGATGGTGATAGCTCCATGCATTAGCCATATCTTATGCGTGCAAAATAAGACGGCCATCAGCTTCTTCCATATGTGAGGCTATCGTCTTGTTAGATATGGAGGAAGTACACCCGACAGAAGCAGTGATATTTGTAGTCACGTTTGTCACCACAAATTTGTCTATTATAAGCCATTTTTAAGTACTTCGCTGCCTAGATAGTCAAAGAGTTCTGACTTATTTTCGCTGCTCTTTAAAAAAATCAGACCAGTTACGAGGTAAAGTACCACATGGGGTCACCTGGCGTCGAATTCCTGGCCCTCTTCATTCTCGCTGTGGGTCTTTGAGGCTGTTGGGTAGATATAGGTCCCACACGAAGTAAAACTTTGACGATAAAGAGGAAAACCCACCTCACCCCGTAGTGCGTCGTATTTGGGGTGAGAGGGGTTTTCATACAAAGGTGATTTTGGAAGATTGTTGGATCGTTTTTTTTTATTATGAGTATTACTATAGCTCCATTTTAAATTGTAATACATTATTTTGTAGCAGTAAATAGCCTTAAAATCCCTTCTCACCCCCCTCTCAAACCTTCTCTCCCCATTCATAACCCACCTCTCCCCGCGAAACCTACTCACCCCGTTTTACGGTACCTCGAAAAGATTGCACCATACCATACCAGTAAGGCCGAACGTTATGGTGTAATATTTTTGACCGATGGCGCCATAACCTTTGGCCTACTGTCGAGTAGATGGCGTTCATTTCAATATTTAACAAATTAACACATATCAGTGAAAGAATAAGGATCAAAGTCAAATGGCGTTCTAACAGTTTTAATCTTCTGTCGAAATATTGCAGTAAATGTACTGTAGCTACATAATTTACCATGACAGTAACTCTCTACACACTCTATTCTCTTACACATAGTAAAAATAAAGATAAAAGTAGTTTATTATTCAAGGAGGCATATTACAATGCGCTTATGAACGTCAAATAAAGCTACACCGGCTCCAACCCTACACCTCTGTCTCGAGAAGATTTCTGTCCCCCCTCAATTGGAGGAGGGTATCCCAATGTGGGACCGGCAACAAACTTTAGTAAGCATGGAGATCGATTCTAATTCAGCAATTTGTTATGGTTTAAGGAACTGGCTTTGATATGACCTTGAAGATTGTCTTGGTGATTTCGCATGCACCAATCACCGTGACCGATCTTCAAAACAGTAAAAAAATTTTAACTCAAAATCTAAAGGGGCCCACTGATTAACAGTCTGCCGGACGGTATCGGCCTGTCAGTTGTTCGGAACTGTCAAAATTTTGTACTAACTGACAGGCCGATACCGTCCGGCGGACTGTTAATCAGTGGGCCACTTAAGAGCGCTTTCACATTGTCCGATCCGATATCGGATGTAGGATCCTACATCCGCCTAGTCAGGCCGCGGGGGCGCCGTCTTTAGCGGTCACGCACACTACAACAAGCATTATGTCTACACATATGCACACAAACAAATATTATCGGTCCGACACCTGACGGGGGGCTCCGATGGCTGAATTTATCGGAAGCTCCTTTCCGATATCGAATGTCGGAAGGCGCCTATGACAAAAACAGCTGCAGGAGAGTGCCATTGGCATTAAGTCCGCCTTTTTTGCGTTATTTATCGTTTTTTAGTAATAATAATTTATTAAATGCATAAATAAAACAAGAGAAACACATATTATAAATCTTACATTGACGGCTCGATTCGGAAAATGAATTAGATTTCTACTAGACTTCAACAACTTACGATACGGATAATTTAAAGATATTTGTAACATAGATATGTCAAATTTAACGTTTCCGCGATTCTGGAGGTTCTCTTGAACGATTTCGACAAGTTATGACTTAGATATCCAAGTCACATCTAGTCGATATCTAATGTAGATCTAGTTGATCTCTAAATCGTCTCAAGATCTTGTGATTATCTCGAAATCCGAATAGGCCTCTATATTTCCTTCCGACATCCGACATCGCATCGGACAATGTGAAAACGAATGGTATTTTTTTATTATGATTTAAACTATTAAAGAATAATCCACCCTTAGATCGAGTACCAAAAGTTCCCCCGGGCCGGACCAGCGATTCCTCTCGAAGATTATGTCGACCTGTAAAGAAAAGTAAATTCCGGGAATTGGGCGCCGCCAGAAATTGTCCATTAATTTAATCAAACGATATGAGGTCCTTTACGCCGTCGGCGAGAATAAGGGATTCTTTTATGGGGATAATTTGAACAGATTTTGAAAGTGTTGATTTATGTGAAAAGGATGAAAAAGTCTCGACAAGAAATTTTAGAACATTAAGGGGCCCACTGACTAACAGACCGCCGGACGGTATCGGCCTGTCAGTCAGAACAAAATTTTGACAGTTCCGAACAACTGACAGGCCGATACCGTCCGGCGGACTGTTAATCAGTGGGCCCCTTTACTGAGGGCGCTTCCTACGTAACTGTCACATTTTTGACGTAAAATGCTTATACATGGCAACAGTTTAGTACGGAATTGTTTTAGTCCCATTTTATTTAATTTCCGCTATTTTATGTCGCATTATAAAGTTTAATTTTAGACGAATGAACAAACGAAGTTTGTGATTATAATCCTGTACTGTCACAAACATAAAAGAAAATTAGGTTCCCCGTGGTCATTTCTTTATCGTTTATATCTTCTATGATACTTTTGTTTGTACAATAAGATACAATCTTTCACGAAACCGGAACTTGTGTCAAACAAAACCTGCCGTTCAAACTACATTCATTTATTTAACGATCCATTACCTGCTAATTGTTTGATCGTCGAACAAAAGTCAATCGCCTTTGTTCCAAACAAAAAACTTATCAGACAAGCCAATCGGAGCCATTCAATTCTGGAAATGTCAAAGGGTCATAAGCTCACTGGAGTAAGTCATGAGCGAAGGGCGGTTTTTGAAATTAAACTTCTTACAGAGCAATTCCATTGGGCATTGGTTGTCGCGGGTTCAAACCCAGGCTCGTACCAATGAGTTTTTCGGAACTTATGTACGATCATTTGATATTTACCAGGCGCTTTTCGGTGAAGGAAAACATCGTGAGGAGACCGAGCTAATCCTAATAAGGCCTAGTTTCCGCTCTGGGTTGGAAGGTCTGGTACTTAAGTTTCAAGATGACATGTACTGGGACCGCGTCGAGCACCAGTACGTTTACCTTAGCCGATTTTTGGGTGGAAAGTGCTGAAATTGTAAGCCAAGCTATGGAATACCCAGATCCTTCTCAATCAACGTATCAAGTTAACTATTTGTGTTAAGTAATAAAAGAATTCCTCTCGTCAGAGACCTACAAAAAGACTTTCCACGCCATTGTATTTTTAATCTTTATTTCAATCCAAATTGCACACATTCATTACCACTAAGTGCTACGAGTTACGCTCGTAGCGCGTAGCCACGGTTTCGCCGTATGGAGCGCGTAGTCGCTACGAACAGTGTACCCGACAGTCGGGTACACTGTTCTGTTCTGTTCTGTTTTATTTGTGGGCGGCTAGAGGTTATTTGTTTCCTAACTTGTCCACAGGACAGTCGCCCGTTTCCCTAAACATTCTTGACCCAGATTCGCCTGCAGGTAAAACAAGAATTTCAAGTACCTACCCGCCATCAACCCACATATTATGCCGCGTCCATCCCATGAACGATGTGCACACAATCAACATTACTTGCGGACACTGAAAAGAGTACACACGCGCATGAGATCTGGTAGGTAATCTTATTTTAAGAAGAAAGAAAGAAAATACATATTGAACGCCACAACATAGTACATAAAGAGAAACCTCTCAACATAATTATTTCGTAATTGAATTCTATTTTTTATGACGTAATACTTGTGTCGCTTTCTTAACTTGAGTTGCGTCCACATGCAGGATTCAGATGTTAAACAATAGATTTTTATGGCTGCTATTTAACTGATCACCAGATTTAGTAAAATTTAATACCAAAAAAATCTATTTTACCACCCTAAAATCATGAATGATCACCAAAATTATAACACCATTTTAATGTGAAATGATTACCAATTTTATTACATTTCACTATCCTTTTAAAGGAAATGACACCAAACTAATCATTATTAACCCAAAAATAGTCAATGATTACCAAATTTCAAACCCCATTTTAATGTGAAATGATAACCAAATTTTTACATCTTACTATCCTATTAAAGAAAATGACACCAAAATAATCATTGTAAACCCAAAAATAGTAAATGACCACCAAAATTAAAACTCTATTATAATGTAAAATGATAACCAAATTTTTAAATCTTGCTATCCTACTAAAGCAAATGACTCCAAAATAATTATTGTTAACGCAAAAATAGTAAATGATCACAAAAATTGTAACCACATTTTAATTAAAAATGTGCAAATATTTAATATATCGTTATCCTATTAAATTAATTAATCCACTTCGTCACCTTTTTCTAGTAGCATTTTATTTCTATAACAGTCGCAGTTCTAACCTAACCTAACCCACTTTTCTAGTAGCATTTTGTTTCTGTAAGGGTCGCAGTTCAAACCTAACCTAACCCACTTTTCTAGTAGCATTTCTTTTCTGCAAGGGTCGCAGTTCAAACCTAACCTAACCCATTTTTCTAGTAGCATTTCGTTTCTGTATGGCTCGCAGTTCAAACCTAACCTAACCCACTTGTCTAGTAGCATTCCTTTTCTGTAAGGGTCGCAGTTCAAACCTAACCTAACCCACTTTTCTAGTAGCGTTTCGTATCTGTATGGGTAGCAGTTGAAACTTAACCTAACCTACTTTTCTAGTACCATTTCGTTTCTGTAAGGGTCGCAGTGCTAACCTAACCTAACCCACTTAACTGATAGCAGTTTAACTTGCTTTTCTAGTAGCATAACGAAATGCTACTAGAAAAGTAGATTAGGTTAGGTAGGTATGCGGTGCGAGCTACGGGGGGTTGAGCGGGAAGGGCTAGTAATTTTGGCATCAGTTTACTTTATTTGGTAATATGTATACATTTGGTAATCATGGTGGTTTATTTAGGTGAAAATATCGCATTAATTTGGTCTTCAAGATTTGGTGATCATTAATGATTTTTGGTGATCATTCAATATATTTGGTATTTGAATATAATTTGAAGTGCAGTCGTAATTAAAATGGTGGTACTTTTGTATTTTTAGGCCTTATTTTTTTGGTGTTCAGTAATTTTTTTTGGTAAGCATGATTTTTTTATTTAGGGTACCAAAGTATTTTTTGGTGGTCATTATATTTGTAGCCGATTTTTATTTCTGTCTCGCATCAATATTGCATAACTATTAGAAATATTAGAACAAATTAAATTATTTTCAGAAAATATTTTATTTCAGTTTAATATTGCATAAGTGTAAGAAATATGCATGCATTATCATAACTATCATAAGAATACTCCTCATGAACTAATTTGTTGATGATATACTTAATGACAGCAATGTCAAAAAGTGACCATGCCTTGTCACTTCGCTCACGTCAATAACAGACTACATTTGCTAGGGCAGACTTAGCGATGGGCAGTTCTCGAGAAGTTTCAGAAACAAGAGAATATCGCGAGAAGCTTCTCGAGAAATTTCTCTCGAAAGGAAATTTCCGAGAAAGTACTTTAAATATAATAAAAATTAGATTATTTGTGTTTTGTATGTGTTGATATACGTAATTTATAGGTATTCCCAATACATTTTAGTTCTTCTAAAACCTTTAAAGGAAAAATTCTCTTCATTCTCGAGAAATTTCCGAGAAATTTCTTGAAAATGTTCTCCGGAGAACTTACTCGGGTCCATTCAGTACCGTTAAATGGTAAATAGTTAATAAATAAAACACATTTGTATTAAACAGGTAATTCGCAACTCGTCTCGATTTAAAACATTCCCTTCGGTCGTGTTTTAATTATTTATCACCACTCGTTGCGAATTTTCTAATTTTGCACTTCGTACTACTTTTGCATCGTAATATACTATTATGTATTAGCTACTGGAAAAACACCTTAAAGGTTACCTCATCAAATGAATCCCCTGTAATATGGGCTCATCCGAAATACTCCAGATTGATTAATCACTTCAGGTTCTTTCTTTCCTAATTCATGTTTTACTTCAACCGGACTTTTTTCGCAATTTATCATACGCCGTACCAAATCTTGTGATATTTTTGCATCTATACACTGCATCACAAAATGAACACACGTCTTTGATACATCCATCGTCCGACAAAGTTCTAAAGTACCTACTCAAACAGTTTACCTTTTTAATTTTAATTTATTAACACGTTTGATTTGTCACAACCGCCCACTTTCTTAGCATTGATGACACTGAGAGAAAAATGCATTTGTACCCTTCCCTATTCAAAAATTACCTAGAGAATAAAAAAAATTACATGCAAATAAAACAATAGAGTATTATTGGCGATAAGCGTTATGTACAGGGTACAGGAAAGTTTGGCGGCTTTCTTTTGTTTTATAAACTAGGTACCTGAGATAGTTCATTACATGACCATGATTCTCTGCCAAATATTTCAAATCTGTTTTATTAAATATTTACCGTTAATTTAATTATTGAGTAGAAATTAGTCATTTTTATTAACTCCATAATATTATATTTTATTACAGTTTGTCAAAACAGTTTTCAAGTTCTTTAATATGAAACATTTTTTGTTTTATTATTGCACAACTAGCTTCTGCCCGCGACTTTGTCTGCGTGATGATGATGATGATTGATAAAAACTATCCTTTCTCGGGGCCCAATCTATCTCAATACCAAATTTTATCCAAATCGGTCCAGCGGTTTAAGCGTGAAGAGGTAACAGACAGACACACTTTCGCATCTATGTATAATAATATCGGCATGGATTGACTGTTTTACATGAACGCCAAATGTAGTCGAGAACAATTTCAAGAACTTTCTCGGGAACAAAATTAAATTATCGCTTGGAACGTTCATTTCATTTGGCAGAAACCAACTTATCAAGCCAACAGCTGTATTAACATAAATCCAGACTATTTGAGCTTCTAAACAATAATACTCGAAATCACCAGTATTTTTCCTTAAATATTCAATCCGGAAATTTTCTCCTGGAAAGCTTCTATGGAGAACGTTCCCGAGAAATTTCTTGGAAACTTCTCGAGAACAAAGAGAAGTTGGCCTTTAGTGTCGTCTAATTGGTTCGAATACCTTACTCATAGTAATTAATCACTAACAGTTATAAATTAAAAAAATATGAAATTTGATATTGTTTTGATTATATGTACTTTCTCAGAAATATCCGTCCAAGAGAAATTTCTCGAGAATCGCTGAGAATTTCCAGGGGAAGGAATTCTCGAGAACGAGAAATTACTCGCCGGCACATCACTAGGCAGACTCCAAGCAAAATCGATACAAAAAAACGCATTTAACCGATTTGCAAGACCGAAGTGATCCCATAAGAGCACCGTGAACAGTTTTGTACGGTGCTCTAAAAATCACGAAAACATGTTTATTATATCATTATTTTTCCATTGTATCCCCTGTATACCAAAGCAGTATAATTTTAGTATAAAATAGGCAGTGATACTAGTGATATTGCCGAGTGTTTACGCCTTTTGGGCTATTTAAATAAAACTATTAGTAAAAATATACCATTCTTTTTAATGGTGAAAAGTACAATACAAGGTTCTGTTGGTTCGAAGCTGGCAGGGTTGCCAGAGCGCTAACACCGAGGGATCTAACAAGTGAAATTATAAATATAAGTATTTTTTTTCAGAGTAAAAGATAAAAGAGAGAAACCCACAAGTTGGCCAAATCTTCCGTCGCAAGTTTCGCGCGGCGCGCCACATCTCTTGTTTCCCTCTAATTTCCTACCTTACGCCCATCTTATAGTTGGGTAACTAAAGTACAGTCACCACACGGGATTGTTATGCCATTTAAGGTTCTTGCTAAATTGGAAATTCTATAGCGTAAGTATTCAACAACCAATTTAACTAGGACCCTTAATGGCGCAACAATCGCGGAGCGTGATGGTACATACCTCTCTTCTTCTTCCTCGCGTTGTCCCGGCATTTTTGCCACGGCTCATGGGAGCCTGGGGTCCGCTTGGCAACTAATCCCAAGAATTGGCGTAGGTACTAGTCTTTACGAAAGCGACTGCCATCTGACCTTCCAACCCAGAGGGTAAACTAGGCCTTATTGGGATTAGTCCGGTTTTCTCACGATGTTTTCCTTCACCGAAAAGCGACTGGTAAATATCAAATGATATTTCGTACATAAGTTCCGAAAAACTCATTGGTACGAGCCGGGGTTCGAACCCGCGACCTCCAGATTGAAAGTCACACGCTCTTACCGCTAGGCCACCAGCGCTCCCAGTGATGGTACATAATTATTATTTTTAAACACGTACTTATTCCACGGGCCGCCAATGCCCACCCTTTCAAGCTCAGGATAAAGAGCGCATTATCATCGGCGAATAAATTAGCCTGCATTATTGTGAGTTCACAATGGCCCCGATACCCATCTATTTGTGCCCCATCGATGTCGAGTGTTTTCCCGACCCTTTTAGATAGAGACCCTTTGTAGCTAATAGTATTGGTTATGTCTACCACTCATATTAGGCGTTGTGTAAAGGATGACTCACGGACCGGGCCGGGTCCGGGCCGAGGCGTCCGATATGTCATTTTCTATGACGGCTGATCGGTGATCACGTAGTGCTCCGGCCCGGCCCCGGCCCGGTCTAGCATGAGTCATCCTAAAGGAAGTTACGTGGTGATTTCCCAGTAGAAGGTAACTGAGGTTTGGTACTAAAACTAATTTATGAATTATAATTTGACTAACTTTATATAATCAAAAATTAGCTTCATACAGCCAAGCCTTCAGCCAGTCCATAGTTGACCATATTAAAGTTCGACCAAGAAAAGTCTGCATCGATTTTGATAGCCCACGCAGTGCAAGTGTTATTTTATACGTCATAATTTCTTAGAAGTTTGACGTTTAGAATAACATATACACTGCGTGGGCTATCAAAATCGCTGCAGACTTTTCTTGGTCTAACTCTAAATGACATCACTTTCAATTTTTCATGACAAAATGTAAGTATAAATTGGCCTTCATAGTAACAAAGACCTTAGGCAATACGAAATACTAAGGTCTCGGTAATGTCCTGTTTCCTGGCTTAGCCGGCAACCGACACACAAAGAATCTTCATTTAAAGATTTGCGGCTTTATTGTGGCTCTTTTATTATGGCTAATATTTTATTTCAGACCTGATTACTGATAAAAATGCTTTTTAATACCGTAAAAAAGGGGCATTATAATTCATTATATTATAATATAAGTCTGACCGCTAAGTGTGTGTGCGCTAAGTGCGGATGAACTGATTTGGATGCGTTTTTTGTTCAGATATTGGTGAACAGCTTGGCTGCTCTGATATACTTATCGATATAGGATTTAATTGCAATATCGTTTACTTCATAAATTCCAAAGAAAATAAATCGATATATTCTTTTAAATAAATGTTTTTAGAAAAGATCTTACGAATTCTGATTTCGTGGCCGTATCTTTTGTAAACCTAATACTATTAGAATATTATTTGGTTAGTTATTTGGTTAAGAAATGAGCTTTGTGCTTAATCTAGATTTCGAATAGCTTTTTGTCACTAATTTGGATATTCTAGTCACGATGTTGAGATGTTAATGAACTTTAAGCAACTGTTTCTGTAAACGCTGTTGAGATGCCACCATAGACTAGGAATCCTCTAGACCGAGTTTAGAGTAATTATTTCATGCAACCGATGATGCCAAAAATGCGGGTGTGCGCGGGACGAGGTGAGCGAAGTCCCGTGGCGTGATTGGTCCGTTCAAAGACACGGACGTCACACAAAGACACTTTCGACTCGAACATGGAGTAAAATTACTGTATGCGTGGCAGAGGGGGTAGCGCGACTATGCTAAGTCTGGGGATGCCACATTAAAATAAATTTCAATTTCAAATTGTAATTGGAATTGATTTCTAGCTAATAGGGTAATTTGCCAGTAGCTGTGGCCACTTTTAGTAACTGGCCGCCCTAAACTAAAAATGAATTCTATTCACCTGCTTCACATGCAACAGGGACCCAGTAATTGACGCTTGCCCACGGGACTTGTATCGGTTGAGACTGCGCTATTATATATTCGTATGTATCATGTATACTCGCTATAGCGCTAGTGGCCTAGCGGTAAGAGCGTGCGACTTTCAATCCGGAGGTCGCGGGTTCAAACCCCGGCTCGTACCAAGGAGTTTTTCGGAACTTATGTACGATTTTCGATGAAGGAAAACATCGTGAGGAAACCGGACTAATCCCAATAAGGCATAGTTTCCCCTCTGGGTTGCAAGGTCAGATGGCAGTCGCTTTCGTAAAAACTAGTGCCTACGCCAATTCTTGAGATTAGTTGTCAAGCGGACCCCAGGCTCCGTGGCAAAATGCCGGGATCACGCGAGGAAGAAGAAGAAGAAGACTCCTAAGGCTTATGGTCCTAACTTTAGTAGTTCTTCAGTTCGATGAAATTTAAACCATATTCAATTGGAATAGAGTTGCATTTCTTCTGTATCGTGAATTTTTCTAACAAATAAAAATCAACTCTTTTCCCTGCACTATAGGTTCAAATTTCAGTGGCAATTTTTTAGTTTTTCATTTGTATGAGGGGTTCAGGAGGATAAATAAATTTTAGCCCTATTCAGATTTAACTATTTGTAACGGTTTTGATCTTAATTTGGTATTGAAGTACCTTGAAGATCGCTCACGCTGATTTTATCAAGACTATTCATAAACATTCATTCATTCATTCATTCATTCATCCATTCATTCATTCATTCATTAGATACGGCAAGTGCAAGGAACATGGTCCGGCGAGAAATTGTATAGTCCATTTACTTTACGGTGGTGGGTGGTACTGGTGCTCGACGCGGTGACAGCATGGGCATTAGCATGTCGAGCACTAGTACCACCACCTTATGAGTCTACAGAAGTGACGCATAACCTTAACTTGCCCAGCAGTGGGACTCAAATAGGATCTCAATAAAACTATTATCAAAGGATTATTAAACCATAAAACTATTCGTTACATTCATGCTTTTTCTAAACCTCAAAGAAATCAGTTTGGTGTATGAAAAAGTAGCTGGCTGGAAAGAAAGTTTACAATTTTCAAGTTTCGAATACTTCACGATGTGATATTGAGCGACTTTGAATTCAGAACGCGTTCGGAACTTGGCCGTTTGGATCACAGATCATTTCTCTACCAGATTGAGCGTACAGATGACACGCGGTGATCTCCATACATTGGAGCTTCCGTATTAAACATTGTAATGGTCACGCTATACACAGAAACGATTGTTAAACGAAGCACAATTTTATCACAGAAAAAAAATATACGAATAGGTCTTGGTAAGACGAGGATATTTTGTAGACTGTTATAGCAACGTTTTCAATTATTTACGGTGACAAGATTCCAAAAGAAAATAAATAATATTCAAATATAAAACCTACGTAACCTCTTTACAATAGTAGAGCAGCAGAATACGTCATATTAAAATAGCGCCTTAGTAAAAGAGCGCCTATTTGTGGTGACTTCGCGGTCTTTAGGTATGGTAGGCTTTAGGGTGTCCGCTAGCTGAAGGCCTAGCACAGGGGGGGTGCAACAGTATTTCACCCGCGAGAAAGACTTCCCATGTTTTTCTAACTGTATTCATTAAAGACGAGTAGTCTATCTCGCGGGCGAGATACAGTCGCGCTACTCCTATACTAGTTCGGCTGGCGCAGTTGCACGGAGCGGGTGAGCGGTTTAACGAAAGATAGTATGAGCAACGCTAACTACACTTAACCAACAATGGCATCCGCGTGCGTGCGCCCGCTCCATGCAACCGCGCCACCTATCGGACGCCCTTAAAATGTCCGCATTTTCATTTCGGATTCTGCGTGTGGTAGTCTATGGTTTGAATAGAATGCTGTACTCTTGTATTTTTATTTGAAATCCTTGGTCTGGTATGGAGAAACTTTTTAAATGTTTACAGTTATCGTCTTTATATTGAAGAATCCTCGTGTTTGACTTCTTCTAAAGATGCTGCATAGCATGATATATGATAGGAAAATATTTGTAAGTTTATTCCGATGGCCCAATGCTCTACATAGTTAGTTATATTTTATAGTCATCCCGGATTAAAAATCAGTTTCTTATGTAGTGAATTTTAATATAACGGGTTTGTGATATGGGTTTAAAATTTTTTATATCTCATAAGAATTTTTAAATGTTCACTTACATGAGTATTAGAAGTAACTAAGCCAAGTTAACATTATTTGGGTTAGCGTATGCCTGCGTATTTACATTCACACAATACAAACAAGTACATTAAATTACTTTTCACGCCACTGTTCGGAAATGTGGCAATAGATGTATGGTCTAAAACCAAGCTGGAAAGTAGGCAATAGCTGTAGCACCGGAACCACCACTACTACAATGTTTCATTGTTATCATCATCTGTCATTGGTGACGGTTCGCTACAGCAATGATTATCATTTAAAACATAAAAATCAATAAAAAGTCTTTTTTGGCGCAACTTTTTTCTTCAAAAATAAAATTAGGTTATTTATAGGACCAATTTCTTGTTTAAAAAAAAAGGAAAGGTTAAAACCATTCATTCATTCAGTCAGTTCATTCGATTCACGCTTAAGGCGTTTTTTACTTTTGTAGCTGTTTGTGGTTTTTTAGCAAAAACGCTTCTAAGTTTAGAGTCGGTTTGAAGCAAACAACAGAAAAACGCCTCTTAAAAGTGATAAAAAAAGTTAAAAAGGCGGGATCGGAAAATACTCACTGAATTGGATAGTGTAAATTATGTTTGATTTAAAAATACAAGAGACACGTATCTACGCTCGCTATAAAAATGAGTTCTTCTAGTGAAGAAAATGATATTCTTACGCTGACGACTACCGATATTCAAGAGACAGCAGGCAGTGGCTAGTAATTTGCTACCAGAGAGATCGCGGGCTAGTACCTACTTATAATTATGCAAATGTTTTCTTATTTCCTCGCAGTAGTCGTGAAAAGCACTATGTAATGCCTCGGCCAGAAACGCTAAAGATGGACTTGTATTATTTGAGGGCCTCCACTGACGTGTCGGCCCTCAAACTCACTCGTCCATCTTTTAGCGGTTTTCCGTCCTCTCCTACAATGTACTATAACTAAAAATATACACATATTTCTACAATTTCCATTTAGTATAACTACAAGGTAAAACATAATTTCTGCAGTAAAGCACATTTTAGCAGGCGTGGCTCACTCCGGGGTTTTGTCGCTTTGCTACAGGTAGCTAAAAGTACATCCGTTCCACACCAATTTTAGTGGCTAGCCGTACCTAAGCCGCGCGTGGCGCTGTCACCTAGAGGCCATACCTGTCCTGGGGGTCGATTTTTGAAATTCGATCACTCGATTTCGTGTATTTCGTTAAATGATATCTCCACTACTAGACGTTTAAATTCTACTAATAGAATTGAAATCGAGTGGTCAATACCACTAGATTCCAAATTTCTATAGCTCGTATTTCAAAAATTAGCATTTCGCCGTTTTCCACCGATTTTCGAGTGACGAAATCGAGCGATCGAAATTCAAAAATCGGCCCCCTGATCGTAACAGACGCGTTTTGTTGGAGAGTGAGTCTTCTGTACCTAGTACTATTATTTATTCTGTGATTTTAGTGTTTAAATTAGTATAAAATTAGATTATATATATCTGTTAATTATTTACTATATGTGTGTAGATACAATTATTTACAGCATCAAATCACATGGAATTTCCTGTCATCTCTCTATAATTTACTATACAATTATCCCGTATACTGTATAGTCAAAATTATAATTCAATAAAAAATAAGTTCCGACGCTCTTACTCCCTCTCACGCGTAATTACTTATAACCAGAGGCTAGTTAATATTTAGTACAGATAACTCCTAACTATTTTTTCATTTTAGCTTTATACGTAAAACATCTGTCACCGACTACTATTTATGACATCTTAACGTAAAATCCAACCTTTCTAACCGCTGGCAAATGCATAAAAGTACAATAAAGCATAACGAAAAGCATTTCATGCATAAATATTCATATTTAATGGCGCCATCTAGTTTTAACATTTTAAAACTTTTTCTAATGCTGGATATTTATTTATGCTGGATATTTACTTTTGTGATTAAACCAGCGCAGCGGGCAAACAAGGCCAAGTTACAAGTAGCGTAACTTGGCCTTGTTTGCCCGCTGCCACGTAAATATACTTGGTCAAGCAAATCTTAAAATTGTCAGTAGCAAAAAGCGGATTCGAATAATTCCAAAATCGCGTGTCATCTGTATTTTATCTGTGGAATTTGGATCGTGAATGACAGCCATCATCTTGTTTGTTTACATTCTGAATCGTTTCTATTTCAAGAGAAATTTCTGCTGTCACCATTAAATACCAATATATTATTATTAAATAAGATTGTGCATGAGCGCAATACTGCTCTTTGAGTGTTGCCCTACTTTACTTTACTGTATATTGCTACTGACATACTTTGCTTGACAGACTATAGCTAAAATATCCAAGTATGTATTTATCTATGTATAAGTATGTATGTGATCCATCACATAGTCCCATAGTACAAGTATTGCTTAGTGTGGGGCTAGCGGCTCGATTCGGAAAATGAATTAGATTTCTACTAGACTTCAACAAGTTACGGAGAATTTAAAGATATTTGTTAGATAGATATGTCAAATTTGACGTTTCCGCGATTCTGGAGGTCCTCTTGAACGATTTCGACAAGTTATGGCTTAGATATCCAAGTCACATCTAGTCGATATCTAATGTAGATCTAGTTGATCTCTAAATCGTCTAAAGATCTTGTGATTATCTCGAAATCCGAATAGGCCTGTAAGTCAGCATGTGTAAGATTTTCCCCAAATGTGACGTTCTCAATCAAAAGTTACCACATTGTCGCTTGCTATAAGGACGCTCTGACAGGTTATTTCTATAAAGATACAAGCAAACCTCGTCTTTAAGATAAGCGACAAAGTACCTCTTGATTGAGAACGTCGCAAAGATTACAAAAACATTGATGTTGTGAGTCTTCCTTATTTACTAGACTCTTGTAACCTATTAAAGCACAATTTATACAGGCGTGCTGGCGTGATGCAAGGGCGTGCTTTCTTGCCCCATCATTTACTGGCACACTGGCAAGCTTACCGTGTGCTAAAATGCAGTAATTGGCACATTATTCACCGCTATCGCGTGAACCGAAAGCTTGTGCTTTTGACGATAGCATCTCATTGCAAGAATGTTGCTATGGTATTGTACTGTGCGATAATGAATTGCATTTAACGGGCTTCTAAGCCTAGTTGGTATCCAGAGAATTTACGGTTCTGAGTGCACATACACTATAATGCTAGGCTTATTGTAAGGCATTTTACTGTATGTCCTGACTAAAAAAAAAAGTTGTTCTAAAATCCTTGTAACACAAATTTTGACACAAAATCACCTCTCTCTCTCCTGTAAAATTACTAAAAAGGCACTTACAATGTTATGTCTCTCAGGTACGGAATTATGAAAGTAATTTCGTGAAATAATTAGCGTCGTGAAATTCATAGTAACGCAATGACCATCTGCCGTATTCGAACTTCAAGATATTCACAAGAGACGACACGTACTAGATCCATTCTAGATACGTTATAGTTTAGATATCAACTAGTTCTCTTTTGTAGCGCAATTCGGGCAACCAATGTCACTTTTACGTTAGATAGAGTAAGATATCTATTAGATGTGAATTGGATCTCTAAGTGCCACTTGCACCTTCTCACTAACCCGGGGTTAACCATTAACGCAGTGTCAAATAGTACTGGTAACCATGGTAACTCCAGGTTTAACCGGTTAACTCTGGCTTAGTGGGATGGTGCAAGTGGTGCTTAGTCATATCCTGTGGAAATCGTTCAAAAGTATCTCCAGAATCGCGCAAATGTCAAATTTGACAGGCTAGATCTTAAACATATCGTTATCGTATCTTGGTGATGTCTAAAAGATGTCTAATAGATGTCTATTTCAAAATCCGAATCGGGCCCCATGGCTCCATTATCATCGTGGCTACACGTCCGCACAGCGCAGTACTTTCGCGACACAAAGTTTTCACGTCGCATTTACCTTACGAAATTAGTAACTATAGAAATACTCAGTGCATTTACTAATAAAGCTTAGTAGGTCATTCTGTCATTCTTAAATCTCAATACTGATGTAATGTAGTGCATACTTGTTTTTCATCGTATTTTCTCGAAAACGTTCGTATTTGTCATGCTACTTCAGTAAACATCAGTACTTTCTGTACTTTGAGGTTTTTTTAAGCTGACTGAGAAATAGCATGACATCTCCGTACGGGTTCGTGAAAATACGATGGTAAACAATTATGCAATTCGGGTGTGTAATGTTTTTAATAACAACTATTTTCGAATTTTCATTTTGCATAATTCGAATTGCATAATTATAAATGCAGAAATGATTATTTAGTATAAAAACAAAATGAATAAGAACAAATTGCATGATTTCAGTAATAATAATAATTCAGTTGCATAGTAATGTATTTGCATAACAGGCAATCAGTATAATGATCACTTTGTATACTATTTAATGCTCATAACGTTCTTTTTCCATAAAAACCAAGTTCATAGTGTTCAAAGAATGAAGCGTTGTTACTTTCCACATATTAAAATTTAAGATTACTCTTTATTTATTCTTAAAAAAGTATAGAATCGTCATCATCAGCCTATACCCCACTGCTGGGCACAGGCCTCCTCCCATGATCGAGAGGGTAATAAAATGTGTACTACTTATTATAAAATAAGTTGGTTCTGGCGCTTCGCCGGCCGCTACCGCGGCACGCTCGCTTCGCTCGCTCGGCTCGCGCGCCGTAGGGTCGCTGTTCTGCCTAACACTCCTCCTCGCTTCGCTCGTCGTCGTACCTAACGGCGACCTGCCTTAAGGTAGAATATGTACGTTGTTTTATGATTTATGTCATATTATATTATGTCACCCGATCATTCGTTAAAATATAGTTCTACATTTTAATCATAATACTAACTGTATGTTATAACAAGTACAATTATTCCTAATGATCGTTATAAACAACGTTTTTATGATTATAGAACATTCTGTAATTTAATTATTATAACGAATAATATTATGGATTTTGTTTCAATACATTATGTTTATTATGAGTTTTAAAAGTAGTTAAATGTAATTATGCAAAATGATTGTATTAAAATTGAACGGCACCCATGCAATTCCCTACCTGAGAGGCATAACACTGTAAGTCCATTTTTTGTGATTTTCGTTTTTTTACAGTATCGTACATAATTTCTGATGCTCCATCGATCCATAAAACTATATTTATCGATAATACCACCAATTCCAAGTTTTTCAAATGCATTTTACTGTAAGTGTATAACCCTCTGGAAAGCATTTTGATGTAAGTGAAATACAGTAAAATGCTACTAGGTTCATTTTAAGGTATATCCAGAGAATTTACGGTTCTGAGTGCACATACACTATAATGCTAGGCTTATTGTAAGGCATTTTACTGTATGTCCTGACTAAAAAAAAAAGTTGTTCTAAAATCCTTGTAACACAAATTTTGACACAAAATCACCTCTCTCTCTCCTGTAAAATTACTAAAAAGGCACTTACAATGTTATGTACGGAATTATGAAAGTAATTTCGTGAAATAATTAGCGTCGTGAAATTCATAGTAACGCAATGACCATCTGCCGTATTCGAACTTCAAGATATTCACAAGAGACGACACGTACTAGATCCATTCTAGATACGTTATAGTTTAGATATCAACTAGTTCTCTTTTGCAGCGCAATTCGGGCAACCAATGTCACTTTTACGTTAGATAGAGTAAGATATCTATTAGATGTGAATTGGATCTCTAAGTGCCACTTGCACCTTCTCACTAACCCGGGGTTAACCATTAACGCAGTGTCAAATAGTACTGGTAACCATGGTAACTCCAGGTTTAACCGGTTAACTCTGGCTTAGTGGGATGGTGCAAGTGGTGCTTAGTCATATCCTGTGGAAATCGTTCAAAAGTATCTCCAGAATCGCGCAAATGTCAAATTTGACAGGCTAGATCTTAAACATATCGTTATCGTATCTTGGTGATGTCTAAAAGATGTCTAATAGATGTCTATTTCAAAATCCGAATCGGGCCCCATGGCTCCATTATCATCGTGGCTACACGTCCGCACAACGCAGTACTTTCGCGACACAAAGTTTTCACGTCGCATTTACCTTACGAAATTAGTTGCATGACACTAATTTCACCAATAAATCGCGCAGGGCACGAAATTGATTTTCTTTCATGAAATTAATGCAACTTAAAAAAAACACGACAGCAATATTGTAACGAACATAATATTATTACACAACGAATAAAGTTCAATGCACTAATACGACCAATATCGCACGCTTTCAAAATACGCTCCCACAAACGATTATAGATGGTTCGGCGCGCTACATACGGTGAATAGGCCAGCAAAGTAGCGGGGTAATAGTTTCCCGGCTGACTAACGATTCTAACTGGCCGGCTGGGATTAGGTGGATGTATTATGTGGCTGACTTATGCGCTGCAGCTGCTGCCTTTAAATATTTTACACAGAGTCCAACGCGAAAATGTAGAAATTTATTGAGGGCGCCACTTCCTACGTAACTGTCACATTTTTGACGTAAAATGATTAAACATGACAACAATTTAGATCCATTTTATTTAATTTCTACTATTTTATGTCGCACTACGTCATGGTGTAAGTATAGCGGTCATATTTAAATTGTAGTTTTGTGTACAAAAAATATCAAATGATCCCTATGATATCTAGATAGGATTAACGAGAAAAGAAATATAATAAAGACAATAGAAAATAGCAGAGGAGTACTAATTGGACATCTGCTACGACACGACATGTTCCTATAGAACATCATAGAAGGAAAAATAGAGGGGAAGAGAGGAAGAGGAAGACCGAGAATAAATTATTTCAACCAAATAAAAGAAAAGGTTCAGGTCGTGTCGTACCAGAAGGTGAAGGAGTTGGCAGAGGACCGGACGATTTCCGGAGCACAGCTCCTAAGTGTGAAGAAGAAGAATTTACTAAAGGAATAATGAAAGTGAGCGAAGGACAACATACAAGATCATTGTTAAATTATTTCATTTCATTTCATTTATTGCAGAACCATGGTAAAATTAAGGTTTTAACATGTATTAAGTGCATGCATGGTTACCCTGTCAGGGCATAGCCAGGCCACAGATATTCTAAAACTAATGACTAAATATAATTACCGTAAAACGGGGTGAAAAGACACGATTTTCAACTTCAAGGACGCATTTCGCCAATAATCCAAATGATAAAAGTAATAATTTTGATATCATTTTTTGAGTCTTGGTTAGTTCTTCAATTTTACATTTGTGAAATAATTTTTTACCTACCCAATTCAGAGAAAATCAAAGAAAACTACCTGTTTTCTCCATATCCTTAAAACGGGGTCGATAGACAGAAGAAAGGGGTGAATAGAAATATTAAGTTTTAGCTGTCATTGGCATCCAATTTGATAATTATTATGTGGATACTCTATTGGCAAATGGTATATATATCTGTTAAACAGCTATTTGACACAAAATTATTTTTTCGTGTCTTTTAACCCCCAAGGCGTGTCTTTACACTTTTTTGTTGTATCTAATCACCCCCTATGGCGTAACTGTTCACCCCATATGCGTGTCCACTGACCCCTTTATCACGTAAATTTGCTTGTTATTGGTTTTTTGCAAAAAAATGCTTTATTACAGAGAAAATTAGTGATATTATTTATTATTTAGGTACTACAGATACTATATTACGATGTTAGCTAACTTTTACTTGGTTAAAGTCAAAACATTTACCGGTAGAACAAAGTTCAGACAGGCTTCATTTCTTACCTCGGCGAGACCTTACTTTAGAGTCAAAAAAATCTAACTTTTAGGCAGTTTGATTAAGTTCTTTTGGTATCAATATAGAGAGTAAATAGTCTACTTTATACGCATTCCAAAAAATCTAATTTTAGAGATGTACGTTTTTAAATAATTATAACAACTTGAAAGAAAAAGTTCAAAATTTCTCTATTCACCCCGCGATTTCTGTTCACCCCGTTTTACGGTACATAGTCAAACATAAAACAGCATTCAAGTAAAAACTAGGAATTCATTACAATTAAAATAAAGGAATACTGTTAACAGGCAGAAGTATACAGGAACCAATACCTTAGGGACTCCGTGCACATCGAAGTAGGAATGCTAGGTATCATGGAGGAGCTGGGGTGGCTAGAGTAATGCTACCTCGTGTTCACGCAAAATAGGTACAATGGTTGTCGATTTGCGGAAAATGCCCAAAATAACTAACTAACTAACTCTATGTGACGTGGTGCTTACGTGATCACCGATCAGCCGTCATAGAAAATGGCATGTCGGACGCCTCGGCTCGGGTACGGCCCGGTCTAGCGTGAGTCATCCTTTACACTCATTTTTTGAAGTTTTTAGCTTAAAACGTGCGCCTAAGTAACATTCACTCATTCATCCATTCAGTACTGTTTTTGCATTAAGTACGATGTTTCAAATTTGGAACGAAATGTCAACATAATAACTTAAATCCCGCTCTTTACATTATATTCTCGTAAACAGTAACCTAATACCGTATGTCTCCTACGAGACATTTTAAACGACTTCAAAGCTGGCTTTGTTCTTTTGCATTTAAATAAAAATAGAAATGCTGCCGTGAAATTTTAATGTTAAGAGCTTCTTAAGGTTTTTTGTCTTGGACTTTTGACAGAGTTTTTCTGCATAATTAAATTTTACAACCTTTTGGCCGTGAATCACTAAATAGAACGCTTTTTTACGTTCTATTTATATGAAAAAATATTCGATATTAGACCAAGAAAAGTCTGCGACGATTTTGATAGCACACGCAGTGAAAGTGTTATTTATATAAGTCATAATTTCATAGAAGTTTGACGTTTAAAATAACACTTGCACTGCGTATGCCATCAAAATCGTTGCAGACTTTTTTGGATCTGACGTGATCAAAATTGTAGACTAGGTACAGTTTTGATCACGGAACTGTACGGCTACCACCAGTTTTGACATTGACATAACGCTCACGTTTACGTAACTTACTTTCTATGCATCTCGCTCGTACTCGCATATGCGAGCAATAGTGGAAGCGAGATGTACAGAAAGTAAATTACGTAGACGTGAGCGTTATGTCAATGTTAAAACTGATGGTAGAGGCTCTGGCTGTTAATAAACTCCAACGTAAACTCAACTCGAAGCTTTATTCTAATTTCAAACTTATGGATATTACTAGTGACTGCGAATTTCAAATTAGGAATTCATGCCACGAACGGATTTATACCTTGTAAATTCAGAAAGCTCATATCTAGCCCCATCAAATGTCACAAAGTAAACCGTGTTTGAATAACCGTAAAGTTTAAAATCGGATGTGGAAAGCGAAGAGATACCAGTTTTTGAAAATAATTTCCTCGGTTAGAGAGTGCAAAGCGACCAAATAGCAATAACCGCACTTTAAATATTTGAGTAACGCCGTGTACAGTGTTTTGAATTTCGACGGTTTATGTTCGAACTGCAAATTACGCTAAGTCAGCACCATAGACCTAGAAATGGGCTAGACTTATGGATTCAGACGGGATTTCTTATTTGCCACTGTTGTGCTAGTATTTTTTCTACTCGTCGACTTTACTGGTTAAATTAGGATTTCGTATACTAAACTGTAATCGCATGCTTTTCACTATGGGCCTGCCCCTTCCCTGCTCAACTGTAGGTACCTACGTATTTGGGTAATGACTTCTTATGAAACGCTTTAGTCAGCTGTAATTATTGTAATTAATTATTGAAAAGGATATAACAAAAGACATCAACGCGCTACTATTTAATGAATAAGAAATGCGTTGATGTCTTTTGTACTATAATTTTGTCTACTGAGATATTTAGGTACCTAGTTTTTTTTTTAATTTTGTTGTGCACATCTATGAATTCTATAAAAGTATTGGTAAGAAAATAAGTGAAGCTAATCTTGTATGGATCGGTTCTTAGTGATAAGTGTTACCTAATTCTAATGTTATATTTTATCCCTTTGTATTTTACTTATTGGAACAATAAATATTACTCAGGTATTTACGTACTTAGATAGCCACTTTCTTCTATGCGTGTGTGTTTGTGAAGTGTGCATGGAAATTTCATATTCAAATCACGAAATATTGCATATTATGCAAAAGGGGGTTATTCAATAATTCTTCCCCGTTTGATCACCAAACTAAGCGTGGGGAGAGAAGGCAGTTGTTAAAAGTAAAAAAAAAAATTTTGTTTGCATGCATTGCATACAATACAAATACTCTTAATCATTAATGGTAATGAAAAGTTTTAGCAGAGTAACTTCAAGATTGCACAAACGATGCCAAAAATTATTTATATTAGAGAGTAAAAATTGACGTCAAACCAGGCATCGTCGACGTTGGGGTAAAAACCGCCAGGCTAAAGTGGGACTGGGCAGGCCATGTACGACGTATGCAGAGGTGGGCTAAACTAGCCACGGAGTGGGTGCCACAATGTAAACGCCGGCAAGGTCGGCCTAAGAGGAGATGGCGGGACGACCTGGACACATTTCTCAGCAGCTGGACAGATGCTGCACTTAATCGGGAGGATTGGAAGTCTAGGGGGGAGGCCTTTGCCCAGCAGTGGGACACCTTATAGGCTCGTTAAAAAAAATTGACGTCGGCAACATGAGCTACAAATTTTAAAAAGTTTCACTTGCATCATGATGTGCATCAATGTTTTTTCAGTATTTTATATCAACATGTTTTTTTATACATTTTGATGTTTATAACGACTGTCCTGTATTGTATTACAGCCTGTCCTTGTAGCATGAAGGTCGATGTGTTTGAGTTGCACTGCATCACGTATTCCGCTTGGGGCGGCCATTAGGCGGAACTCTCAGGTTCGCGGCTCAAAGGGCATATATCACACGAAAATGTATCGTTCTAGCCGAAAAGGGACCAGCCCTAAGGTCTCGACTTTGTAAACCGAGTTGTGGACTAGCGTACTTACCTACTACATGCATATTTTTAAACTGTACCTATCTGTATTCTTAATCATAAAACTTTACGGGCCGGATTTATTTAAATTATGTTTTATCCCTTTCTTACAAATACATAAGTCTAAATGACAGATAAGGACAAACGATTATTAGCTAATGGAGGTTTGTAGCTCGTTTATGAATAAGGGGGTAAATCTTTGGTTTAAATCAATAATTTTCATTCATTTTACCCCTAAGTATTGAATTTCAAATTTAACAGTGCGAATATAAAATCTTATTACTTCAGATAATACCAGCCTTATTTTTCGTTGTACTAAAACATTCCACGAAAAAACTCAAGTTGGTAAAAATACTCAGATAACCCTTCAAAACAAAGTCTTGCTTAAAGTCAACCTTTGTTTCGGCACCTTTATTTTCAAAAGAAAAAAACTAGTGTTAATAACTAATAGAATAACAAAGTTTTAAGGGCTTGGTGAAACAAAGAGCCTTTTCTACTTAAAACTTTGAGAGCCATCATTAGATACAGGGAGATCAAAGCTAAAGTTTGGAGACAACTGGAGATTAGATTTCGGCGCCGGTATCAAATACTGGAAGTGGTCTAAGTCCGCGATGCGTTGGTTGTCCTGGCCAAACATTGAAATATGAATAATTTTAATATAAAAGGTACGAACACTCAGCATGTACTCGTTGTTGTGAAAAATTCAAGCTACCATTATCAAAGCATAAGAAAACCATTACAATGTAATAAATAATTTTGAAACCTAAGAGATCTATATCTGTAGTTATTTCCGCTACTTTGATTCTAAGTCTATCTTTAAGAATGCTTCGGCAGTGCCAAAAGTCGACAAAACTTATTCAGAACTAGCGACCCGGCGGCTTTGCATTGGTTAACAAATTATACACCTACACACACCTTCCTCAAGAATCACTCTATTGATAGGTGAAATCCGCGTGAAAATCCGTTCAGTAGTTTTTGAGTTTATCGTGAACTAACATACAAACACACAAACAGACAGACGCGGCGGGAGACTTTGTTTTATAATGTTTAGTGATGATTTTGTTCATTGTCGAGACAGCCGGGCCCTGGGGACGGGAGGCACGTGAGCTCTTCCGAGAGCTTGAGAAGCGCCTCAGGGATAAGGGGAATGACCCCCGTTCTGAGTCATGGCTTGTCCAGCAGGTCTCCATCGCCACAGCGGGGTAACGCTGCTAGTGTGATGGGGACCTTTGGACCCGGCGTGGCTCAGAACGGGTTTTAGTTTCTTAACTTTTGTACATATTGTTAAATGTATCCTTTATGAAATAAATTAATTAGCATTTTTGTTCATAAACTCTTTGCACAGTATTGTTTCAAAGGCTCAACTTAACTGGCTTCTGTAGCAATTAGTTGGAAGACATCCATCTCTAGACTGAGTTGACTTTCAAGCTGTGTTAGTTGGCTCCATTGGCTCAAACAAGCGTTGAGAGGTGTTGAAACTTTCAGGACTTGCGCTGCATCTAACAAGATCTTGGAAGATATCTATAACCGTGGCACTTATCTCGGACAGTTAGTGAGATAGTTGTGCAAAGTGTAGTTGTAGAACCTGTACAGTAGTGTATAGACATAGACATCTCGAGCACTTACGTCATGTGACGTCACTGACAGTTAGGGTCAGTCGATGTGATTTCATTTCATTTATTGCAGAACCATGGTTACATTAAGGTTTTAACATGTATTAATTAAGTGCATGCATGGTTACCCTGTCAGGGCATAGCAACATAGTCAAACATAAATAAAATAGCATTCTAGTAAAAACTAGGAATTGATTACATTTAAAATAAAGAAATAATACAATAACAAACATGACATGTCATAAATAGTAGTTCTAGTCACTAATCCACATTCAAGTAAAAATAGCAAGATATAATCGTATTGTTGATTGCAAGGTACGTTGCCGTAAGATATAAGTACGTCTTTTTTTAAGGCTTGAAGGATTTTTCTTTGACTTCGATGTCATTTTGTTCTCCGTCTTCAAAATTTCGATAAAGGAAAATTAAATTCGTTTGTGTTTTTTTATTTGAAAGAGCAGAGATCCTTTCTTGTATCTTTACATCCAAGTACGCCAGTTAAACATTCTGTTTGTACCGAATTTTATTTAGTCCAAAGTTGCCTTAAGTTAAGCGAAGTTAGGAGTGCTTCGTAATTGGTGTCCAGATACTAAGATATCAAGTTCACGGTTAAAACTTAGGGATTTTCGTCGGTATAGGTTACATAGTGGAAAATAATTTCAAGGTCTCGGTAGTAAGCGGAGACTTCCCGGCTGTTACTTGCCGGATCTCTATTTTGTTTAGAACCTGTGCTTTTGAATTAACAAGATTAATTCTCAGGCCACCAGGATGTCGCTTACGAAATGCTTTTGACTTGTATGACAACTACTTCAATCAAATACGTAAAGCTCGAGAACATTCTGCCAATTTGTTAGTCATTTCTTTTAATATTTTTTATCTACACACATATCATTAGTGCTCTATAATGCGTTCAGAAACCATAGGAAATTACCAGCATTATTACAACCAATTTTACTATGAAAACTTTCATATCTGTGGTAGTAGGTAAAATCTGTACTTTAATGTTTTTACATTATAGATTTTTGTAAGGTTATGAGTTTAAATTTGAAACAGCTTTCAAAACTCAAGTGGGTCTCTATTCTAGTATCGATAGATATTGAAACAATTATCGATACGAAACGTCAAATCAGTATGTTTTTTTTTATATAAACCGCACGACAATTGATCCCGAGTGACATGAGAATAGGGACTTCATTCATTCGTTTATCTATGAATTTAAAAAAAAACTACGGATTTGTGACATGCGTGAAAAAGTTTTCATTTACCGCCATTTGACGAACAGTTTATCTTTTAATGAGTTTAGGTATAACATTAATTTATTTTGTTGTTGATAAACAAACGTAAAGCCAAAGTTTTGCGTAAAATGACGGTGTGCAAGATTTGTCTTTGACGTGTGTCATTTTCTTTTGTGTCATCATTACCTACAGATTGGATTTTGTGTGTAGTGAGTGAGAGGTGCGACTGTGGGCACGTTTCCCGCCGCAAAAAATGGCAGAACGATTTGTACGGTAAGATATCGCTTGGGCTCCTCGCTTCCGACGTGTCGGAAGCAGGTGTTGTTCGAAGGCTCCATATGATTGATATTTATTTCTTTTATTACTTATATACTTCCTCCTCCACGGTCTTAATTAAACTTCCAAACCTTCGTGTTACTTAGAGATCGGACACTGCCGAACTAATAACAACATTAAGCCGAAATACAGGGCCTCGGCTTAATTATATAAATCATTAATGAACCCCGACCCGTTCACGCTCCGCTGGGCCAACGGCGCAAGATACAGTACAACAGAGAATCACAATCAATTATTTAGGTAGTATGCAAGGCGTTATATTAGGGACCTTTGCTGGTGTACCTTTTGCTGCGTAGTCGTTTTTAAATAAAAAATAAATTGGAACACGAAGTATTAGTTTAATTCCTCACTTTCCACCACCTCAACTTTGGTAGACTCTTAAATTTAAAAGTGGCAAAATTACTGTCTCATCCAAGACTTGGATGACGGTAGATGTAGCTAGGGTCCCCTAGACCCACACGGTGGAAAGATTGGCTGGCTATGGATGAGGTCTTGGTGGCTCAGATGGCAGAGCGCTGGAGACTCGACCCAGAGGCCGTGAGTTCAAGTCTAACCCAAGACAGTAATTTTTCCACTTTTAAATTTATTCTAAGGTTATTAGCATATCGTTCGCAGACATTAATTTAGTACTCTTGTTGTATATGCAATTTCTTAAATATGGATCAGCTCTCCCGACCGTCGGGCTTCTTAGCATACTCTGGTGTTTCGGGGCCAAAAATGTACTAGTGCTAGTGATTAATTAAAGTCGTATCAAAACCAGTTCAAAACCATAACAAATTGATAAATCTGAATCATGTTACACGGAAAAATATACTTACTACTACTACCTACTTGGTTGGCGCGGTGACCCAAAATGAGTCTTGGCCTCCAACACAAGAGCACGCCACTTTGATCGGTCCAGAGCGTTATCCCGCCAGCTTTCGCTGACATCGAGCTCACCGAGACCTCCACTCTATCTGCCCAACGGTATTTAGCGCATCGTCTCCGCTGGCTTGGCCATCTCGAAAGGATGGGTGAAGATCGGGCAGCCAAAAGGGCCTACTTGGGCCGACCAACTGGGCGCGGTCCTGTTGGTCGTCCTAAATACACGGAAAAATATGCACATCTAAAACTTGTCGTACTGCTTATTGCCTCTCCTGTGCCAACGTGTTGATTTTGTCAAAAGGAGTTTCCTCAACGGCCGGATACCTTGATTGGAGGGGGCTCTAGGATCAAAATGTTACTAAGTAGTCGGGATTTTGTCGTGTTTTCTAATTGATCTCATGAGTCTATCAATTAAATAAGACGTAGATATTCTTTATGTTTATAGGCTCCAAAAATTACAGAGTATTATAGTAAGTACTAATTCACTGTGAAATACAAAAAAAAAACAAAGTACTATTAGTACAAAAATTCAAAAAACAAACAGATTTAATAGATTGAAAATGAAAATGTAAAATGATTTATTTAGGTATCAAAAATGCAGCTTATTACAGTTATTACATAGTAGAAGAGTATTACATTTTTAGGAGTGAGTATTCTATTGTCAGACAGCCCAGGAAAAGTGTCCCGAGCCCTAAACTAGGTAAACCTGTCTTATAGCACACTTTTGACGTTGACGAAATCATCATAAATTTGAAGTTCCATTTTTTTAAAGATGACTAATTTATTACGATCCGTTTGATAACAAGATATTCCGATCCGAAAGGCCTCCAGTTTGTAGTCTTGATTAAATAAATAAAATACAATGTCAAAACCGGCATCCATGACACATAATCAGGATAACACTTAACTGCGATCCTCTGTCAATAACAGTGATTAATTATACAGCGGCCGGTCTTAAGTGTGCTCGCAGCCGTGAAGGGGTTAATATGGGGTTGATGCTAGAACTTTGTTATTATTATTAAACTTAGGTATGAAATATATTCATAGGTTGTTACCTACCTATAACGAGGCCTAAAGCTTCTTGGAATATCTTAGTCTTATAGTCTTTTGTTTTTTGCCACAGCTCGTGGAAGCCTGGGGGCTTACCGCGAACCACGTTCAACGTGTTGCCTCCCTGTCACACTTACGTACAAATTCACAAGTGCGACAGAGAGGCAACACGTCAAACGTGGTTCGCGGTAGGCCCTCTAGGGTCCGCTTGACAAATCCTAAGAATATTACTAACGCACTAGTTTTACGAAATATATGCTTATTTGTATATATTAAATATAGATATTTGCTGAGAGGGTCGAATGGATTTACCCGAGTTTGAAGTTCAGCGACACAATTGATCAATAAAGTCCAAGTTAGAGAGGTCATAGATTGACATAATCTCAGATACAGAGGTCAATTCCTATAAAATTCTTAAAAAGCAATTAGGAAAATGTAAACTTATAAATATAATCTCAGTAAAAGAGGTAAAATACACTCTCTGTCTCAATTATAGAGGTAATTGTGACTATAAAATAATAACAACTAATCCCAGTTATAGAGGTTCGTTTTATCTCACTAATAGAGGTAATTCAGTGCTAAAGTGTCGGGACAGCACCATGAGTCCCAGCTATAGAGGTTTCTCACTTATCCAGGTCCCACTTAACCAGGTTTGACTGTATATTGTTTAAACATATATACGCGACTGTACCCATCATTACTATGAGCAAATTTGAGACTAAGCCTGATATCCCAAAAAAAAAAAACATTTTTACATTACAGTCAACTGTAAAAATATGGGTGCACAAATCATCTCAAAAATATGTCCCATAGTTCTTATGTCAGCGAATTAACTATGGGACATATTTTTGAATAAGTTGGCTACACCCATATTTTTACAGTTGAGTGTACATATATGGTGCACTACGCCTACGTGCGTATGTCGAAAATTTAAAGGGCCATATGTACCTACTGTAAAACGTTGTACAATACACGAGTGAAAAAGTAATTCGCAACTCGTGTCGATTTAAAACACTCCTTTCGCACTTGTATATCGTAATGTTCTATTAGGTATTCCGTGTTAAAGTTCATTTCGAAACAATATAATATATAATTATGAAAACCAGGTTTTTTTGTAATTTCCGAGTTGTTGCAGTAAAAGTTGATCATTACAACATAAAATGATTACAATCGCGTACAAATAGTACATATAATATATCTTGTATAACCTAAAAAATTAAACCCAGTAGGTATGAAACATGAAATGAATGAATGAATGAATGAATATCACCCCAGGTCAAATTACTGCGTGAAGGGAAGAGGTTTAACCGATTGAAAAAAAGAGGTTGTATCGCGGCAGCGCGGATTTATGAATTTTAATTTTGTTCCAGCAGAGAAGTATTACCTTTCAGAGCGTACATTATTTTCAAAGCTGTGTCAAAGAGTTGAGGCGTAGAGGCGGCATTTTATTTAAAGTTTTTGGGAAATTTGGGAATTTAATTATTTATACTCAGAATCAGGAGCTCTTTCAACCTTGATAGCAGAAAAAAACGTGTTTCGATATTTTTATTTCTATTCCGTTACCAGTGCCATCTTTCGTACATTTTGTATGACGGTAACGGAGTGGAAGGAATGTATAATGTATGGACTATTTAGGATACTTTACAAATAAAACGATCCACAGACGGCATTTATTACTTGTATTTTTTTCGTTAACAACTATTGAAAAATAGGAATCTCTCGATTTTTTATATATGTACCTACACGTATATTCATTACATCCAATTTTATATCAAACGGATTTTATAAACCTAATTGTTCAATATTCAGTATATTTTGGTATTTTCATCCATTTTGGCAGATAAGATGACATTTTTTTCTTGGAAGTTTTTTTTTTCAAATATTGGCTTTGTAAAAAAATATTCCGGATACTAATATCGAAAACACAATTTTACTCGCTATACACATATTGCAATATACGCACACACAGAACTATCGACATGAATCAAGTGGGTGTTGTCACACAAACACGTATATTATTAACTAATTCAAATTGTATTGTCCTATTGTTAGTAGTGTCATTATCAGATCAGTAAACGACCCTTTACACTGACGATACGATAAGCCGAGACATCCGACACTTTGTTTTATGTACACGACGGAAGATAAGACTAAGGATGACACGCTAGACCGGGAATGGGCCGGAGCTTCCGGACCTTCGTTTTCTATGGAAAGCACCAAGTGATCACCGATCAGCCGTCATAGAAAAAGACATGTCTGAAACTCAAAATCCCATACAAAATGACACTTAACGCAAACGCGTACGTCACGTCACGCTGTCGAATTAAATTTACACTAGCGGTACAGAACGCGATGTATATTCATGTCGAGTCGGATAATGTTAAAAGGCTCTCAGTAGCAATCGGCGATCATTTGACTCTATCGTACGCGACAGCACGAATGATCGACAGCTGGGTTGTTCCACTGCGTACTTAATGACAGAAAAATGAAAATGACAGCTTCTCTGCTGGAACAAAAATGATTATCAGTATTTTTTTTTACAATTCTGGCCTATATGCGAGTTCTTAAAGCCAAATGATCAGTCAGCGCTTGCACGTCTTCCTTCTTTCCATTTCATTTTCTTATAGTTAAGTTAATTCAGGCCCGTTGCAACAAATAGTACATCGTGCCGGAGCGATTTATAGACTCGAGTTTGCAATATTATTACGCCCCGAGTTACACACAATGTTTTTCATCACACTTGCGATACAAGAATTAAGTATAAAGACAAAAACTGTTAATTATGGCACTAGAAACTTCATAACTCCCTAGGGAGAACGCTTTTTCTATAACTCCCGCTAAACCTGCGTGCAATTCCACATTTTCCGAGCGAGTGTGATGAAAAATTAATAACTTAATATGTAACATTTTCGGCACTGTATTGTCAATATAACCTATACCTATGTAAAAATTTTCAATGTCACTCTTTTGTAATGACTGTTTGTGCCAAAAAAAGAGAGAAAATAGGCGAAGTTGTGAACTTTTTCTCAAATAACAGCTCGTAAAGGCTCTTTTTATACCTACTTCAAGAAATATTAGATATTTTTTTTTTAAAACCTCTTTCGCTACCTATGCCAAAATAAATCCATTTGAAGCCAAACATGCCTTAAATCATTATGGAAAAGAGCTGATATTCTTCAAACTGCTGGATAGATTTCTATCAAACATTATGTATCTACCGCAAATCGCATCGAAATTGGATCATCCGTTGGAAAGCTACGATGCCACAGACAGACAGAAATTTTGAGTTATTTCATTATGTTGGCTGCTAGAAAATAATACCAAATTTCATCTTAATCGGTTCAGCGGTTTAAGTGTAAAAAAGAAACATACAGACAAACAGACATATAGAGTTACTTTCGTATTTATAATATTAGTAGGTATAAATTGTATTTTCTGCTGGCGATTCCAATAAACAAATAAACCAAATAAACAAATCTGTTTTTCTCGGCCAGTCGCAAGTGGAACACATCTAACAGATGGTGTCAGCGATAGACTTTGATTTATCGGAACAGGCCGAATGCCTCTAGCTCACCCGTTTATCTGAAGTGCGTGATTCTTCATACAGTAGCTGTTTGCCTTGGAGGACGTTTTTAAGGTTCCGTCACACAGGCGCGTTTTCCGGGCGGGGCGTGAGCGTTTTATATGTAAAAGCGGCGCGCCCCGCTCACGCGCCGCCCGGAAAACGCGCCAGTGTGACGAATCCTTTAGAGTTCAGTAGTTAACTAGGTACCTTTTTGTTTTGCCATTTGCGTCTGTCTGTCTCTTTCTCCGCTGTGCCTGTATATATGTCGGTTAGTACTATAAAGGATGACTCACGCTAGACCGGGCCGGGGCCGGGCCGGAGCTTCCATGCGCTTCGTTTTCTATGGAAAGCACCACGTGATCACCGATTAGCCGTCATAGAAAATGTCGGACGCCTCGGCCCGGGTCCGGTCCGGTCTAACATATACTAACAAAGCGGTAAAATCTAGAAATTATACACCTACTTTTTGTCCTTTTCTCTTCTATGTATACGTACAGACACCTGCAATAATAGGTATGTTACACAAAATACACAACGAAGGCCGCAAAAATATCTGACACGATCTTATTTGTAGAGAGCGTGTCACATATTTTTGCGGCTTTCGAAGAGTAACATATTATTGACATGAGAATGGTGGCAGGTGGTGAGGTACATGAGAAGTTTTTCTTCTTTGACTTGTAAATGAATCTTATATAGCAATAATAGTGCCTTATCACTAATAAGGCACTATAGTGCTTTATTAGCAATCGAAAAATGGTTCTTTTGGTTGAAAAATTTTATCCTTTAAAATGATAACTACATCTACATCGGTAGTATAGGATCACAGCATTTATAAAATTTAATTCTGTGTTGAATTATGGTTTAATTTTTGAAGATTAGCCAAAACACGGTTAATATTTTGCCGCCTCTGCGCTTACTCTTTGAGCGCAGGTACCAAAGCAGACATCGTATTATAGGGCGCACCTTAAGGGCCCCTCTTTATCATCGCCCTACAATGGGCCCGTAAAATGAAATACGGAACCCCGACCCTCCCGGCCTCCCCCGAATTATTTCTGTGACCACCTTTCTTGTTGTAAAAATTAAATTGCTTTTTGTAAGAATGTATGAGTGGAGATATTTGGATATTAATGTGAAATCGCTTTTTTCAGTCGCTGCTCGATTTTAATAGAATATTGATATTGCTCGCGAGGATTTGTTATTGTTTCAAATAAGAAATATTATTAAATCTGTTTTGTATCAGCTTTGAAAATGGTTCGTACATAATCGAATGAATCCAGAGTTAAATGAGCGTTTCTTTTATTTTTTGCCATTTTTATATATTGCGGCCTTTTTTTACCACTAATGGGATAAAAAAATGTCCGAGAGTTTTTTTTCCTATTGTGTTACCATTTCCCCCTATATAATATACTTTGTATGGCGGTAACAAAAAGGAAAGTTTGAATAATTTATGGAAATTTTAGGACTCTTTTTTTCTCCTATAAGGATGAAAAGGCGCGCGATCCTGACTAGAAATAACACAAAAGTGGCAAAAAATAAAAGAAACGCTAAAATAAGAAATTAATTAATTTTTGAATTAATAGAATAGAATAGAATAGAATAGAATAGAAATAATTTTATTCGTAAGCACAAACACAAAATAAAAACTTATACTAAACAGAGAAACATAAAAAAGAGAAAGTGCCACGAAATGGTCTCACCTCAGCATGTTGCTGGCGACTTCCAGCGCTGATCTTCCGATAAGACCATCCGGTGAAACAATCACGACAGGATCGATTCTGTATGAGCCATTTTTACTTTTAAGCGTTTTTGCTGATGTCAAATATCTGTTTGGTGATTTCCCAAATAGAGTTGTCTGGTTATCTAAACAATAAAAGTTGAAAAATTATTGTATATGAAAACTTTTTTCCAATGTGTCAAGTCTTCTTCTTCTTCTTCGTCGTTCCCTCATGACTGAGGATCGATCGTGACCAACCACTATGTCCCTCCATTTATCTCCAACAAGGGCTATGTGGGCTGCCCTCTGCATGTCTTGTACATTCAATTAAAATAAAGCTTATATTATTTTTGTCTCGATTATATGTAAGAAAAAATCGTTTTTATCCTTGGGACTATTTTAGAAGTAGGTAGTATACGTAAAAAAGGTTAACGGGCTAGTTATATGTCAAAAACAAGATCAAATTTACATCATCTCGATTCTTGATTTCTCTCCACTTCTGTTTGATTTGAATAAATATGAACTGAAAAACATACCTACATAATCTAACAACATTTCATCGACATAAAACGGTAAAGTTTATACAGATTTATGAGCATGGCCGTACCTAAACACTATCTTTTATCATATTTTATTACGATCGCAGTCGGGGGACCTATTACATAGGCAAATGCAATACATCAAGGTCCCCAAACTTCCCCTCCGTCCCTAAATTTCGCAGTCTATTGAGAGTAAAAAAATATAAATGTGTGATAATCACAAATATTAGTAAAAAACCGGCCAAGTGCGAGGCGGACTCGCGCACGAAGGGTTCCGTAGCATTACGCAGGAAACGGCAAAAAAATCACGTTTGTTGTATAGGAGCCCCACTTTAATATTTATTATTTGTTTTTAGTATTTGTTGTTATAGCGGCAACAGAAATACATCATCTCTGAAAATTTCAATTGTCTAGCTATCACGGTTCATGACATACAGCCTGGTGACAGACAGACGGACAGCGGAGTCTTAGTAATAGGGTCCCCATTTTTACCCTTTGGGTATGGAACCCTAAAAAGAGCCCGTCTAAGTTTTTGGCGGCATTGGCTTTCGTTAGATCCGTACTAAAAGCGACACCGCGAAGACCAAAACATTCACTATTTGCATTACAAATATAGAGGAAACTTTGCCTCCACTAACTCGCCTAAATCACAAAAAGTTAGGACAAGCCACCAAAATGAAACGTCACATCACAGAAGGCATGTAGCTTGTTTAATTTCACCGTGTATGACACGAAAATTGAGTCGCCTAACTTGAAATTAGTTTCACATACAGTCCGAATTTACCATTTCCTTCTCCTATCTTACGAGCGTTATCTGTCGTAAAATGAACATTATTTATTACAGAATAGAATTCATATTCCAATGGATAGACAGATGGATATACGTGTTTGGGAAAAACGGTTTAAAATTGGTACGGGCTCTTTAAAAGTTTTGACATGTTAACAGATAATTTGTCCTATATTTTTTAATGTTACCGCATTAGGAAGTTTATTTGGCACTCTAATGAGACGCCATGTTGGAGTCTGTTCGGAAAGTGAAGGGTCGTGGAATGTATGGGGCCCTACCCACGACTCATCTCTTTCCGAACAGACTCTAAACATAATATGCTAGTGAAATTGTTATGAAATAATAAGTCACCCTCATCCTCAGTTCCTTAAGAACAAATGTAGCTGTTTAAGGGGTCCACAGATTATCAGTTCGCCGGACGATATCAGCCTGTCAGTTTAAACGCAAAAGGTGATAGTTCCGAACAACTGACAGGCTGATATCGTCCGGCGAACTGATAATCTGTGGGCCCCTTAAAACCAAAACTATAGTCCAAAATATTCCAACCATGGTCCATAATTAGGGGAGAATAGGGTAATTGCGGACACGTAAGGAAACGTTGTACCTACCTACCTTACCTACCTAGCTACCTACCTACCCGTTACTAATCTATCAAGTATTAAATATGTGACAAAAAACAAATGGGGTAATTTAGGACACTTTGGGATAAATGCAGACTTGCTACTTGCTACGAGGCCGATATATTCGGACACTTCGAATGTCGGCATTTAGTCAAAGTACACTGGGTAATAGGGGGTATTACTGCAATGTTCTGCCGCCAGAGTGCAGCACTAAGCTAGCTAGTAAACCATAGTGTATTTTACTAAAACTATAACATTATTCAGTGTAGAGTGTACATTATTCCATCATTTCTGTTCCGTGTAAAGTTACAGTGCATCACAGAAGACTTTCATAAATCTAAAACTTAACCTACAAATTCAAAAACTTAATAACTGACACCTAGAATTTCAAGCATTACTGGCATTACGCGCGTCGCCGCTTACCGGACGTTGACCCTAAGCGTGCCATTTCAAGTGTTGCCGTACAGCGCCATCTATGAAGGGTGGAGAAAATTAGTGGAAGCGCGCTAAGTATTGTTGTTATTTACCAAATATGGCGCGTCAATGCGAAGGGTGTAAGTTACCAATTCCTAAAAGACTTTACTTCACATGCTCCAAATGTAACAAAATATACGACTTACAATGTGCTAATCTTTCAAAAAATTGTTTCGACACCATGGCACCTGAAGATAAAGCTAACTGGATTTGCCAGGAGTGTAAGTCTAATATGCCTAAAAATATTAACAATGAAACTCCTGCGACCCCGCAACAGAGCCGGCTCTCCGCTACTAAGACTTGCCTTGCGCCTGACGCTGAGCGCACCGCCATTAAGACTAGCGCCGCAAATAAGACTAGCCAGGTGCCTGGCGCTGAGAGCGCCGCAACTAAGACTAACCCCGCGCCTGGCGCATTGAGTAACCTATGTACAGGGAACGTAGCAAATACAGGCATTTCGATCGACTGTCAAACCGAATGGCCGCATCTTACTAATAACAGCTGTGGGTGTGTCATTGACCCTCTACTTATGGAACTTAGAGCGTTTAGAGAGGAAACTACGACCCGTTTTCATACTCAAGAACAGATGATACGTAACATGTCAATTCATTTTCAACTTGTGAATTCATCCATTAACGAAATAGGTGAAAAATACGAATTTTTGAAAGATGGCATTTCTCAACTACTCGGTACAGTCGGACACCTAAATAGTACGAAAGATTTTCAACAGACCAGCGACAACATTGCAGAACATATTAAAAACCTTCAATCTAAACAAAATGAATTTAGTTTCGAAATAGAAAGAACGAAACAAAAACTGGCCGCAGCCGAATGTGTTCTCAAGACTTCTCGTACTGCGCCATCATCAGAAGAGCCATCTCATCTACCACAAGGTATGTACACTAACACGCCAAAAGAGAGTAAAGATAAGACTCTATCATCGGCAACGAAGGTCAAACCAATAAATAAAACATCGACTTGTGGAAATGTAAAACCTAAGGCAGCGATAACCGAGGTCAACGACCTGACATCTGAAAAAGTTACAACACCGTCAGCCGTTAACACACCTTCCTCCACCCCGAGCCTGCTGAACGAGAGCTGTGACGAGAGTGAAGTTGATTCCCGAGCCGACACCCAAGGTGAAAGTAACAACAAAGAGGAGTGGACTGAAGTGAAGCATAAGCGCCAGCGCAGATCAACATCAAGCTTGGTGAGAGGTTCAGCGGCCCCGGGTACTACCTTTCTACAAGCTTCAGAAAAGATGACATACCTACACCTTTTTTATGTCAGACTGGGAACGTCGGAAGACCAAGTCAGAACACATTTAAATAATATCTGCGACTCCGAAGACGCGTGCACTGTTAAAAGCCTCAAAACGCGCGGAAATTATGCATCGTTTAAAATAGGTGTACCGCCAAATTTTACACACCAAGTACTAGCTTCCGAGAACTGGACCCAAGATATATGTATCAAACCTTGGCGTGATCATTTTCGTCCCCAAAGTGCATAATAATAAAAAAAATGTATTTGTAAGCACCTCTGTCTACTACCAAAATGTAAGGGGACTTCGGTCAAAAACTGATTTATTTTACAATAACTTACTTCTATGTAATTGTGATATTATTGCACTTACCGAGACCTTTCTAACTAGCTCTGTCATGGACGCAGAATTATTTCCTCCTGGTTATGTCGTATTAAGGAAGGATCGCGCGGGGGATACCGGGTGGGGGGGTGTGCTGCTGGCGGTACCCAATCTTTATACTGCGCGCTTAGTAACTGACGTTGATGGTATATCCGATTATATGGAATTATTAATAGTAAAATTAGAATATAAGGGAACTATGTTGTTATGTTGCGTTGTTTACTTACCACCGAACTATACGGACGACCAATATTTAAACGTTTTAAACTGTTTAGAAAATGCAATATGTAAATATTCAGATTTAGACGTGTTAATTTTAGGTGATTTTAATCTTAATTCATGTAGTGTGCAGGTACGCCAACAATTTGAATGTTTTCTTGAGTTCTGTGAAATACATCAGCACAATACCATTCGCAATAATCAAGACGGGTTATTAGACTTGGTTCTAAGTGGTTTAGGGCAGGAGCGAGTGATAGTAGAGCTCGCTGAGGCGGCGCTCGTGCCGCCCGACAACTACCATCCGCCGCTACAGGTGAGTATAAAGTTGCCGCGGGCGCATGCCCATTCTCTCTTCGTTTGTAAGCAACCACCAACTGTCTCTCCTGTACCTGAATGGAACTTTCGCAAAGCAGACTTTAGTGCACTATATGAAAGCATAGCCAAAACCGATTGGACATCTGTGTTAGAGTCGGTAAGTGTTGATGCAGCAACCGAAGAATTCTATTTTAAATTAAGGGAATGCATTTCCCACCATGTTCCATTAAAAAAAAATCCACCACCTACAATAGGAAAATACATTTACCCGATTTGGTATACATCTGAAATTAAACAAACCCTACAAAACAAATACTTTCATTTAAAAAAAATTAAAGTAACTGGCGCTGAATTCAATAAAGAAATGTTTAAATATTATAGAGGTAGAGCTAAATTTTTGATTGACTGTGAGTATAAAAAACATAAAACAGGTGTTGAGCGAGACATAACTAACGACCCAAAAAAGTTTTGGAAATATGTAAAGAGCAAACGTAAAAATATGAACCAAATAAGTGACGAATATACCTATCAAGACCGAACGATTTCGGGCCAGGACGCGGCAGATGCCTTTGCTCAATATTTCAGCTCAGTCTTTCATAATGAGGTACCGCGACTAAACGCCGAAGATGCGGCGCGGGAAAGCGCAACGCGCAGCGGAGATGCACGCGACTCGGCGCGGGTTGCCATTGATGCCATCAGCACCACTGACATACGACGCGCTGCAAAGCGGCTCAAGCCGAAGAGCGCTGCTGGGCCTGATGGCATACCTACCTTTTTAGCGAAGGATTGTATATCTGCTCTTGAGTCACCCCTTCTAGCTATATTCAATCTCTCTCTACGGTGTGCGGAGTATCCGTCCTGCTGGAAATTATCGAGAGTAACCCCTGTCCCCAAGAGTAGTACAGGATCCGATGTAACAGGATATAGACCCATTGCTGTGCTGTCAGTGTTTGGCAAATTGTTTGAATCCATTGTAGACCATCTTATCGCTCAACAGATCGCAGTAAAAATGAATGACGCTCAACATGGTTTCCGTCGTGGTCGGTCAACAACGACAAACCATGTTGTGTTAGTTGACTACATTACGGAAGCTATGGATGCCCGGATGCAAGTTGATGCAGCATACTTTGATTTTCGTAAGGCTTTCGATCTTGTAGACAATGATATCCTGCTGCGAAAATTCGCAGACATTGGTTTCACTCCTAAGCTTTTACACTTTTTCGCCAATTATCTACAGGATCGAAAGCAATATGTTAAACTTGCCGGATATGAATCTCCACACTATTATACTCGCTCTGGTGTAAGCCAGGGCAGTACATTAGGACCTACCCAATTCTTAATAATGATTAATGATTTGCCAGCCGTTGTCAGTACAGCCCAGTGTTTGATGTTCGCCGATGACATCAAACTTTTCCATCGTATTAAGGACGACCACGACCGACAGCAACTACAAAAGGACATAGACGCTATTGCTGAATGGAGTAACGACAACCGCCTACACTTTAACGTATCCAAATGTATCCATATAACTTTCTCTAGACTCCGAACGCCGATTCCTACCACCTACAGACTACATGACACACCTTTAGTACAGACTGACAAAATACGCGACTTAGGACTAAATTTGGACAAACAACTTGACTTCAGACTTCATATAATAACAATATGCAAAAAAGTTTCGAAAACGCTAGGTTTTATATTTAGAATATCTTCACAATTTTCCAACATAAAGGTGGCAGTCATGCTCTACAACGCTTACATCCGTAGTCGCCTTGAATTTGGTGCTGTAGTATGGGATCCCTATGAAACTAAATATACCACGATGTTGGAAAGAGTGCAAAAGAAATTCTCGAGACATGTCTACAAACGTCTGTATGGATATTACCCCTACATGTATCCGTCTTTATTCGTAACAGGAATGGTCGGCCTTCAAACACTAGAGACTAGACGAAAGCTGCTACACATAATGCACTATCGACAACTACTTCACAATAAAGTAGATGGCGCATCCGTGCTTGAGAGAATGGGACTGCAAGTGCCGCGGGCGAACGTCGCAACAGGCGTGCCGGGCGGGTGTGGCGGCGCGGGCGGCGCGGTGCCGGCGCGGCGGCGGCGGCGCCTGTTCGCGGGCAACGGCGCGCGCACGCAGCGAGGCGCCCACGCTCCCACCGCTCGGGCCCGAACTGCTCTTAACCGCATCATACTGGAGTCAGATGATGTAGATATATTTGCTGATAGTGCTGGTGTATTTTACAGGAAACTGATAAGGTGCATAGAAAATATTATAATGTAAAAATGCGTCCCGGATCTCATTGTTATAAGTTTATTTGTTGTTGTATAAATATTTTTTTGAATTTTAATATTATTATGTAATATACCACATAAGTGCTTTGGTGTCATACTGTTAATTTATGTGTAAAGTTTAATAAATAAATAAATAAATAAAAATACTTAAAATACATACTGTGCCTTAAACTGTTTTTTTGCAAGTTTTCAAAGACAATAAAATATGACATTGATGCATCAAGGCGGTTTGTTAACAAGGGCCTACCGGAAAACGCGAAAATCGAAATTAGTTATCTGCCTCTTTATAGCTTGAATATGCAAGAGTGAGAGGTTAGATAATGAAATTTCGATTTTCTTGTTTCGCGGTAGACCCCCAGATTGTGATGGAAAGTCGTAGTGGCGCCCCCTACGCAGAGTTTCGAGTAATATTCCCTATTGCGGTCCGAGATTAGATACTAGGGTGCATGTTACTCGTAACCTGCTAGTGGGCATCACGCTCCATTGCGCGACCATTGGTCCCTAACTCGGAGCTCGGAGCAGTGCGCTTTTAAGAGGAAAGTGGACAACCACGCGCAACCGCTTCTCCATATAAAGGTAGTCCCCATTTTCCTCTCTGGATTTTAACATTATATAAAATAGCATATAAAATATATATATATACATCAAATTGTGTATGTATAAATATATTTTCCTTAATGCCAATATTCGGAGTGGCTTTCAATCAAAGAGGGGTCCTTATGCATCATCTGCAATAAGGACGTTTCTATCAAAATTTCTGTTGTTATTTGCGATGGAAACGTCTTTAATGCACTTAAAGCATAAGGACCCTTCTCTCTTCTCACATGTTTTTGAATATTTATGTGAAACTTCATGTTATTTCAAAATTTCCTTTTAAAACGAGAGCGTAACTCCGATTAGGAGGCGGGTAGGTTCATGTGACTCTTAAACATTTACTGGGGCGCATTTAATCCTGATATTCTCGGTCGACTATTAGCACGGACAAATGCAAATTTGCGACTGCGATTTGCGATTTTTAAACGCTTTATTAAAGACGCTAATTACTAACTTAAGGATGCTGATAAGCAATAATGTGTCAACCCACATCCATTTTGCAATAAGATGACAACTCAACAAATTTACGCTTAAAGTTGACATTTTATTGCAAAATTAATGTGGATTGACACATTTTTGCTAAATAACATCCAGTTGTACAAAATACCTAAAGATACAGACTATACTGTATCTTTATGTATTTAAATAAAAGTAAACAAACAATCTGTACATTTTCGCGTAGTAATATAACATTTATTGGTGAACCGTCAGTTACTGAACGACGTGACTTTAACCTACATTATTTGATCAGGTAATGTTTTCATCTACCCTCAACTGGCTTAAGGAGCAATTTGAGGGTAGATTTTGCTAACTTTTATTTAAATTCCTAAAGCTACAGACTTACTATAGTCGCTCGTCTGCCCTGGTCTAGGGTAAAGCCACAAACGCTGGCACATGATATGTCCGCTTACCGCAACATTCCACCCAAATTAGGGGAAATTATGTTTTACCCTACTGGAAATATATTTTCACCACACCGGCCTAAAGGTAGGTAGGAGGTAGGTACTCTTTATTTTTCAAAAATCCACGAGATTGATAAAGTAATAAAATGAAAAGTTTGTGTTTTTTTTCCTTATTTTGGCTGGTGGAATTGACTTTATGTGTTGATTTTGAAGAATAAATATTTAACAGCATTCATTTGGATTTGATTTGTTATGTTTTACTGTTAGTATGGTCCTTGCGTTTGTGTGGTAAAAAAATTGTTTACAGGCCTATTCGGATTTTGAGATAATCACAAGATCTTGAGACGATTTAGAGATCAACTAGATCTACATTAGATATCGACTAGATGTGAGTTGGATATCTAAGTCATAACTTGTCGAAATCGTACAAGAGGACATCCAGAATCGCGGAAACGTCAAATTTGACATATCTATCTTACAAATATCTTTAAATTATCCGTATCGTAACTTGTTGAAGTCTAGTAGGAATCTAATTCATTTTCCGAATCGAGCCGTCACTCGGTAGCAAAATTTGTTCAATCCTCATGCCTCAAAAACCTCGTAATGCTCAATATTCCTCTTTTCGAATCCGTGCTGTGCTCGTGGTTCAGTTTTGGAATATTCGCTTGTTCGGGTATCAATATTAGTACGACGAGTTAAACAACAACTTATCCCCCTTGTGGATAAAATGCAATATTCTCATAAATTTTTGAAGATTAAAGAGTGCCTTTGAGAGCAGGTGTGGTGAAAAGTCTTTTTTACGACTCTTAACTGCATTACAGACATTTAGAACATCATAGGTATATAATCCAGTAACTTTGTCGAATTTTGTAACCTGGCTCTTTTGTGTCAAATCCGGTAGTTCTGATGTTTTGCAGACTTATTTATGATGTTGGCCCAATGAATAATACAAGTTTGTGACTTCGAGCGCCGAACGCAACTTTGTCAAATATCGAAAAACCCGCGAAAATTTCGGTTTTCTTTTAGATTTGGGCGATTATAACCCTAAAGGACTAGTTTTTGACAGTGCCTTCTCAGGACATTTTTAAAGTGGACTAAGTTTGCTACAATAACATCATAAACACGTCTGCATAAAATCAGAACTACCGGATTTAACGCAAACGCAAAATGTATAAAATTACTGTATACAGATAATACAGAGCCGTGAAAATATTCCGCAACGAAAAATCCAGACTGCGAGTGAAATCCGAATATATTTTCTATTAGATTCGGCTCACGCTAACCGATGGACATATTACCGATTTATCGACACATGCAGATTAGAATCCATGTTTCGCTGTTATAAAATATCAACGCATCTTGCTTTGAAATAAAATAAATAAATATTATGGGACACTTTTACACAGATCGACCTAGTCCCACAGTAAGCTCAATAAGGCTTGTGTTGTAGGTACTAGACGACGATATAATAATAATATACACATATATACAAATACTTATATACATAGAAAACATCCATAACTCGGAAACCCAGGCAGGAGGCCCCGCACTTTCGACTAGGCTAGGAGGCCGCAATAAATTTATCTGATTTAAAATAACTTCTGGCATTATATTTAGTATTGATTATATTATTTAAAATTTAATGTTATAAGGCGGTGGTGGCCGAGTAGATCTGACGTCCGACTTTTAATCCAGAGGTCGCAGTTTCAAATCCTACCAATGAGTTTTTCGGAACTTATGTAGGTACCTACGGAATATCATTTGATATTTACCACTAGCTTTCGGTGAAGGAAATCATCGTGAGAAAACCTGCATACATCCGCGAAGAAATTCAAAGGTGTATGTGAAGTCCCCAACCCGCATTGGACTAGCGCGGGGACTATAGCCCAATCCCTCTCGCGCATGAGAAGCCTGTGCCGAGCAGTGGGACTTAAGGGGCCCACTGATTAACAGTCCGCCGGATGGTATCGGCTTGTCAGTTAGAACAAAATTTGACAGTTCCGAACAACTGACAGGCCGATACCGTCCGGCGGACTGTTAATCAGTGGGCCCCTTTATACATATAGGCTGAAATATTATTATAATGGTATGATGATATTGTTGAATGATATTGTGGTTGCTAACATACGGCGCGATTCGGGAAATAAATTAGAGATGAACTAGATACGATATAGTAAAGATATGTGACGTCCCACGGGTAAAGGTACCTTATCCCTTCAAGTGGCGGTCAACCTGTTAATGGTCGGATCGAAAAGCCGTAAACTGGCGGCATACCATTCACGGGTCGATACGAAAACCAGTAAACTGTCGGCCACCAGTGAGTGGTTAATGAGGTGTTGCTGTATTTAGAGGTGAAATTGAACGCATTTAAGTATAGTTACGCTCTTCTAGCTCTCAAAATTAGATAACGAGTTAGAGAAGGATAGCATACCGTAAGAAACACAAAAACACTTGGTATAAAATTGTTGGTAATTGTTGGTAAGGACTATTCATTCGGGAGCGACCGCCTATACCGAGTTCAGTCTTGATTTTTAAGAGGTGGTTTTGTTATATAAATTGTATATTAGGTCCCTTTTAATGATTTAATCTTAAGAATAAAAGTCTTACTTTGATAATTAACTAGCAATTACCTCCAATCATCAATTTGTTTTGTGGTGGTAGTCATTTTTAACAAGGTTACTGGAAATCTGTCATTGTTCCGGAGTTTAATTAGGTCTGGCCAAATGTATAAACACCATAATTATTTTATTGCTATATTCAAATAGCGTATGTAACGCTGATTATAACGGATATGTGATTTAATATACTATCAAACATAGAAAAGCTTAAATCGACGATTGTGTAAAATTTTCTTAATCTGCGCTGATCACCCACCGGGGCCCCGCCACGTGACTGCTTTTGCGCAAATCCGCGGCGCCACTTGACTACTTTTCGCGTTTTCGCTGGCGCCACTTGAAGGGTTATGGCGGTTGGGGTGGCCAGGGCTGGCTCACTCCGCGATTTAGTCGCGTTGCAACAAGTAGCTACAAGTACATCCGTCCCACACCAATTTTGGTGGCTAGCCATAAGCCGCGCGTGGCGCTTGCGCCACCTAGCTACCGGTCATATCTGTCCTAATCGTAACAGACGCGTTTTGTTAGAAAGTTAATCTTCTGTACCTAGTACTATTATTTATTCTGTGTTATAACTAGTGATCGTTATCAACGTGCTGTATTGGTAGCAAAGTACGGTTGACAAAAAAACCGGGCAAGTGCGAGTCGGACTCGCGCACGAAGGGTTCCGTACCATAATGCAAAAAAATACAAAAAAAAAGCAAAAAAAAAAAACGGTCACCCATCCAAATACTGACCACTCCCGACGTTGCTTAACTTTGGTCAAAAATCACGTTTGTTGTATGGGAGCCCCATTTAAATCTTTATTTTATTCTGTTTTTAGTATTTGTTGTTATAGCGGAAACAGAAATACATCATCTGTGAAAATTTCAACTGTCTAGCTATCACGGTTCGTGAGATACAGCCTGGTGACAGGCGGACGGACGGACGGACGGACAGCGAAGTCTTAGTAATATAGTCCCGTTTTACCCTTTGGGTACGGAACCCTAAAAACAAATACGCAAGTATTTTAAACATTCTATACTTATTTAAAAAAATATTTTTAAAACATTTATTTACATACAATATATATACAGTGGTACTACTAAACGAAATTAATAACTAGCTTAAATCTAAAATAGGCCCTTGAGGCATTGTACCAAGGATGCTGGCGGCATTTCCTCGAAAAATTATTAGATTTATATACATATTTATAATCACTTATCCAAATTATACTGAATAAACGACTAAAATTTGTTCAACAGATTTGGCTGTCAGTCGTTCACGTGGGTTGGAAAATTACCATTTTTAGGGTTCCGTACCCAAAGGGTAAAACGGGACCCTATTACTAAGACTTCGCTGTCCGTCCGTCCGTCCGTCCGTCCGTCCGTCCGTCCGTCCGTCCGTCCGTCCGTCCGTCTGTCACCAGGCTGTATCTCACGAACCGTGATAGCTAGACAGTTGAAATTTTCACAGATGATGTATTTCTGTTGCCGCTATAACAACAAATACTAAAAACAGAATAAAATAAAGATTTAAATGGGGCTCCCATACAACAAACGTGATTTTTGACCAAAGTTAAGCAACGTCGGGAGTGGTCAGTATTTGGATGGGTGACCGTTTTTTTTTTGCTTTTTTTTTTGTTTTTTTTTTTTGCATTATGGTACGGAACCCTTCGTGCGCGAGTCCGACTCGCACTTGCCCGGTTTTAATAGCTAAATGACCTTTCTACTTTAACAGAAATCACAGGAAGGTTAATTTAAGTCTCTAAAATATTGCACGCAACTATAGTTGTATTTTTATGACATTTAATGTCATTGACGTACATTGTTTTAAAAATATATTAGGGCGGAAAAGGTTTTGTACCGTAAAGAGGTGTAATCCTAAGATAAGTATTTATTTTCTAGTTAAGTACAAAAGTGAATATTCAAATGTAAGTATTTGTTTTTTCTGCCAACTACAAAAACTACAAAAACTGTAGGTTGATAACGATCACTAGTTATAACTAAGTTTTACATAATATTGATATCTAAAGTAAATATATAAGTTTACAAATATAATGGCCACCAAAAAATACTTTAGTACCCTAAATGAAAAAATCATGCTTACCAACAAAAATTATTGAACACCAAAAAAATAAGGCCTAAAAATACAAAAGTATCACCGTTTTAATTGCGACTGCACTTCAAATTGTATTCAAATTCCAAATATATTGAATGATCACCAAAAATCATTAATGATCACCAAATCATGAAGACCAAATTAATGCGATATTTTCACCTAAATAAACCACTATGATAGCCAAAAAATGTATACATATTACCAAATAAAGTAAAAAGTGGGTTAGGTTAGGTTTGAACTGCGACCCTTACAGAAACGAAGTGCTACTAGAAAAGTGGGTTAGGTTAGGTTTGAACTGCGATCCCTACAGAAAAGAAATGCTACTAGAAAAGTGGGTTAGGTTAGGTTTGAACTGCGACCCATACAGAAAAGAAATGCTACTAGAAAAGTGGGTTAGGTTAGGTTTGAACTGCGACCCTTACAGAAAAGAAATGCTACTAGAAAAGTGGGTTAGGTTAGGTTTGAACTGCGATCCTTACAGAAAAGAAATGCTACTAGAAAAGTGGGTTAGTTTAGGTTTGAACAGCGACCCTTACAGAAAATAAATGCTACTAGAAAAGTGGGTTAGGTTAGGTTTGAACTGCGCCCATACAGAAACGAAATGCTTCTAAAAAAGTGGGTTAGGTTAGGTTTGAATTATCGCGACTGTTACAGAAATAAAATGCTACTAGAAAAAGGTGACGAAGTGGATTAATTAATTTAATAGGATAACGATAGGTATATTAAATATTTGCACATTTTTTATCAAAATGCGGTTATAATTTTGGTGGTCATTTACTATTTTTGGGATTACAAATTTAAAAATTTGGTTATAAGTTTACATTAAAATGGAGTTCTAATTTTGCAGGTCATTTACTATTTTTGGGTTTACAATGATTATTTTGGTGTCATTTTCTTTAATAGGATAGCAAGATGTAAAAATTTGGTTATCATTTCACATTAAAATGGGGTTTGAAATTTGGTTATCATTTACTATTTTTGGGTTAATAATGATTAGTTTGGTGTCATTTCCTTTAATAGGATAGTAAAATGTAATAAAATTGGTAATCATTTCACATTAAAATGGTGTTATAATTTTGGTGATCATTTATTATTTTAGGGTGGTAAAATAGATTTTTTTGGTATTAAATTTTACTAAATCTGGTGATCAGTTAAATAGCAGCCAATATTTAATACAATTTCAATAAGGCAGCAAGACAGTAGAACGGAAATTCAAATTAGTTTCTTTGCTCGTCATCAAATTATACAACTAGCAGAACTACTCAAGTTTCAAGACACGGCCAGGAGTGTTGGTGAAACTTAAACTGAATGGTAACTAATAAGTTTTGACAGTTCATTTAAGTAAATGACAGCTTTGAGAGAGGTTCTGTTTCAGCTGAATTATTGAAATGCGCAATTAAATTTAACTCAAGTTTTTACGTTCTTACTTGTGTACGGAAATATCAAAATAATCCCCTATAAAATATAATTTCCCAACTTTGGAGCATTGTGGTAGAGTTAGACCAAGATAAGTCTGCAACGATTTTGAAAGCACACGCAGTGCAAGCGTTATGTATACGTCATAATTTTATAGAAATTTGACGTTTAAAATAACACTTTTTATTGGAATAATGTTTCTAAATTGTAAAATAAATATCTAATATAAGAAATAACCTTTTCTCAAACTACAATTTCCAACAGAAAATACAATTCTCATTTCCCTGGCGTTTAGAATATCAACCGACTGACAACAAAAGAGAGTCATGCGTTTTCCAAGTTGGGAGAAGACGGGGCCTGGGGCATATTTTCTATTGCAGCCAAGTTTGTCTGGGACGAGGGTGACCATGTTACATTCGTAATACGTACTGTCTCGCTAATTTACTTGCCCTTTTTTCTTAGTTTTGGTATATTTTCGCGTTTTGAACACGTAATAAATAATGTCTTGCTTGACGTCAGATCTTGGGCTCTGTGCGGGTAATAATTATGAATGTTGTGTGTCACAGCGCTTAAAATAATTAATATAAAGTGTGTACACAACTTTTTCAGACACTTTTGTCAAGCAGATGGACAAATTTCTGTCTGAGTGACATTCATTTTGAAAGTGTAGCCTGTGCCTACCTTAAAATCGAAAACCAAGAAATGGCTTCTTTCTCAGTCTTACGATCGGACAGAAGAAATTATTCATGTTTATAGGTAGCGTATACGCGCGCACACACACCTCATAGTAATAAGTAGTTGAGATGTTAAAAAACTTTTTACAAAAAAAAGAAAACCGACTTCAAAAAGGATGAAATAAAATATTATCGTTTTTTAAGTCTATGCGTTACCAACTGATATGTTTGAAGTCGGTGTCAAGCCAATTTTTGAAGCATACCATGATTTTGGTGCGATTTGATAAGTACCTACGTTGGATTGCCTTACACGACGACAATGTCTCTCCTGTAAGTATGTTTTACTTTTGATTGTATTTTTTGTTTGTATATTTTCATTTCTGCATGTACCTACTTTTGTACGTAAATTATTTTATATTTCACATTACTCCTTCAAAAAAACGACCATCATATTCAGTTTCGTTAAAATCTCTCTGTAAAATCTATTCGGTTCCCGAGATACAGGCTGCACCTAGCTTGGGGCCGATGGATATTAGCTTAATTGTAAAATCTTTTTTTTAAGTTCAATCCGTGATGTCAATTTGTAAAATATATTTGGAAAATAAACGATTTGTATTTAATTTGATTTGTCATAACGATGGAATTAGAGGTACACAAAATATTTTGATCGACCCGTGGTGACATGGTATGAGATTAATGAGAATAAATAATAAACCTGAATCTTAGGCTTTATTACGCTAAAACAAAACGATAGGAAAATATTCAATGACAACTTCAAATTCATGACATTCTTCCCTCCTTAGTCCTGAACGTAGTCCGACAGATGGGAAGGGGGCCGTCGAGCTCGAGCCGAACGACGTGGCTCATTCGGAATAAAAGGGCTAGGAGTTGGCTCTGTGGTCACGTCTGGAGCTCCGACATTTTGGGTTGTTTCAGTCGCGGGGTCAGAGGGCCCAGCAATGGGATCTGTAAGTACTTCATTTCCATGGAATTCAAAATCATGATTTTCTTCATTCTCTACACCGTGTATAGGAGTAGGATCATTTGTGCTAGTCTCCGTTAGTGGCACTGCACCCCTGGGAGCGAGGTGGCGATTCGAAACCAGCATCTCTTTTCCGTTAGATAATCTCACTGAACTATAGCTGGGATTTGCTTCTATTAAATCAACTTCTTCTACCAGAGGGTCGTACTTGCTTGCACGAATGAATTTTTTGAGGAGGACTTTGCCGGGCTGTAGCCACGCTGGCATAGATTGCCCCCACGAAGATCGTCGACAGTGGTTAAACATTCTCTCGTGCGGTGTCTTATTAGTCGAGGTGCAAAGTAAAGAGCGGATGCTATGTAACGCTTGTGTCATCACAGTCTCCCACATGGTGATAGGCAGGTTTTTGGTTTTCAAAGCAAGGCGAATTGTTTGCCATAGAGTGCCATTCAGGCGTTCGACCTGTCCATTTCCTTGAGGATTGTAAGGTGAGGATCTGCTTGTGGACACGCCCTTAGAGTGTAAAAAGTCTTTCATTTCAGTGGACATAAAAGAAGTCCCTTGGTCTGTATGAATAGTTGCCGGGTATCCAAATACAGAAAATAGTTCGCTCAGGTGTTTTGTGACGGTTTCCGTGCTCATATCTGAGCAAGCATACGCAAAAGGAAATCTTGAGTATTCGTCTATGATTGTCAAAATATACTTGTTTCGCGTTGCTGATGGTATTGGCCCTTTGAAGTCCATAGATAATCTCTCGAAAGGAGCGGTAGCTTTTATTAAAGTCCCGGTTGATTTGCTGAATCTGGGTTTGATTTCCGCACATGTAGGGCATGATGATAGGACTCTCTTTACATCATCACAGCTAAATGGTAAATTTTTAGACCTAATCCAGTGTGTTAGCCGAGCCACACCCGGATGACAAAGTGATTGATGTAATTCCTTTAGACGGTCATCGGTTGACGTTGCGCAGCAAACTTGCCTTGACAGAGCGTCTGCTACAGTGTTTTGACTTCCTGGACGATATTTGATGTCAAAAGTATAATTTGAAAGTTCTATTCTCCATCTTTGAATTTTATCATTCTTTATTTTACTGGCATGCCCTTGTAGCATATAAGCTACTGATTTTTGATCAGTTACGAGATAAAATGATCGTCCGAGTAAATAATGTCTCCATTTTTTAAGGCTTTCTATTATAGCGTAAGCTTCCTTCTCGATGATAGGGTAGTTCTTCTCACTGTCGCTTAGAGATTTCGAAAAGAATGCCACAGGTCGGCCATTTTGTGTTAGCGAGGCAGCGATGGAATAATCTGATGCATCTGTTTCAACAGTAAAAGTTTCATCAGGATCGATAGCGGACAGCGTAGACTTAGATATAAGGCGTTTAATTTCTTCAAATGCAGCTGCTTGTCTGGAGTCCAAAGGGTATTTCTCTACTAGTGTTAGCGGGTGTAACTTATTTGAAAAGTCGGGCACCCATTTAGAGTAGTGTGAAAACAGTCCTATGGCTCGTTTTAGGGATGCTGAATCTTGAGGCAATGCTAAATCGAGGAGCGGACGTAGTCGGTCTGGATCGGGTTTTACAATTCCATTATTTATATTATATCCAAGAATACTGATATCTGTCAAAGCGTATTGACTCTTTTCTTTGTTGATGGTCAGGTGATACTTCTCTGCGATTTTTAAAAATGTATTTAGTTTTTCGTCGTGGTCTTTCTTATCTTTCCCGCATACAGTTATGTCGTCCAAATATGGAAATATTCCATCAATATTTGTTTTTCGGATTATTGAATCTATAGCTCTTTGGAAACATGCTACACCGTTCGTCACCCCAAACGGGAAACGGCGGAATTGATATAAATTGCCCGCTGCTTCAAAGGCTGTTAAGGGCTTATTTTCAGGAATAATGGGAATTTGGTGATAGGCTGACTTTAGGTCGATTTTGCTGAATACTTTGAAGTTTGAAACCTTCGCAATAACGTCTTCGATGTTAGGAAGAGGATATGCATCTAGGTAAGTATACTTGTTTACTGTTTGCGAGTAGTCTATACACATACGTTTTTTGTGTTGCGCGCCGCCTGTCAGGAGCACAGATTTTTCAATACTCGAAGGATTATGCCAGAATGAGTCCGATTTTCTAGGGTTATGGTTGCTGAATGGACTTGAGTAACGTTTGATTGGTGCTCTGATGTCGCCATTGATACGCTTTGGCCCCAGGGCTTCGTGGTTAGACCGTATTGATTAATGACTTCTTCGTCTATGAAACTCGTTGAACTTCCTGTGTCGATCAAGGCTCGGAGACTTATTCCATTTACCTCGATAGTTGTGATGCATTTTTCTGTCCCACTTGCTGCTAGTGTCAAAAATAAAGACTCGTTTCCACTTTGTTCGTCATCGTTTGTTACTATAGCTGCGTTTTGCAAGGCGTTCCCTCTACACACTTTCGCAAAGTGGCCTTGTTTGCCACATTTAAGGCAGGTGGCTTGAAAAGCAGGGCACAATCGACGAGGATGGCGTGGGTTTGCACAGAAGTAGCATTTTTCATTTTGAGAATTTGTCAAATATGTATTAGGTTTCCGAGTTGAAGCTGTAGCTGCGGCAGTGGGCGTGGATTGTGCAGGAATTGGCGAGGATTGACTGACTGCAGCGGTTTGTTGTGGAATGAAACTTTGCGATTGTATTTGGGCAGATTCTAAGGCACGAGCTTGATTGTGAGCTTCATCTAGCGTAAGAGTCATATTTTCAAGTAATCGTTGACGAATTGCGGAAGACGATAGACCCGCGATAAATGAATCTCTGATGAAATCTTTTTCGTATTGGTCGGCGGTAACTGCTTTAAAACAGCAATCTTTAGAGAGTAGTTTAAGCGCTTGAAGGTACTGGTCGACAGTCTCACCATTCTGTTGACGTCGGGAGGCCAGATTATGGCGTGCGAATATCTCACTCTTCGGTTTGACGAATAAACATTCCAGCGTAGACATAGCGCTGTTATAGTCACTTGTTTGAGCGATATATTCGTAAATATTTGGCGCTATGCGATTAATAAGCAGTTTATATTTTACCGCATCAGTTTCGGCTTTGCATTCTTGAAGAAAATTTTCAAAAGTCTTTTTCCAATGGAGCCATTTTGAAGCATTTTGGCTATCCAACGGATCTGCTTCGAATCTTTCGGGTCTAAGATACTTTTCCATTTTTACTGTTCTGTCTTACACGAGTTTTAAAGGAAATTTAGCGTAATAAATTGACATGGTATGAGATTAATGAGAATAAATAATAAACCTGAATCTTAGGCTTTATTACGCTAAAACAAAACGATAGGAAAATATTCAATGACAACTTCAAATTCATGATGGATATTAGCTTAATTGTAAAATCTTTTTTTTAAGTTCAATCCGTGATGTCAATTTGTAAAATATATTTGGAAAATAAACGATTTGTATTTAATTTGATTTGTCATAACGATGGAATTAGAGGTACACAAAATATTTTGATCGACCCGTGGCAACATAAATAAATAAATATAATTGGTCATGACGCCATCCCCTAAAATAATTATTTCCTATCTACTAAATAAAACATTCAAATTATTCTTTACCACTCTAGTAGATTCTGCTCTAACTGCTTTTGATTTTACAACTAGGCTGTTGCTATCTTAATCTGCTACCTTTAGAAAACTTGTCGAACCAATGATTAGACAGAGAAAGTGGAGAAACAGATCGCAGGAATAGAATAATGAAGAATAGATACGAAGTTAACTTAGGTACTACCTAATAGGTAGCCTATTGTCGCTTCGAGCTCTAAAACCATGAGGTATGAGTTATGACACATGGGTATAGCATTGCCCATTAGAAAACAAACCGTTTCAAAAAAACAACGAAAATATGAAAAACAAATAAAAAGTCTTCTCGATATCAAATCTCATAGTCACCCCACAGCTAAGCGCTAAGCGGATAAGCTATATAGCCAGCAGCCGCGAGTCCGGACAAGTTGTGGCAGGCGCATCGAATAAACATGTTTTGGCGGAACTTAGGTCGATAGCACGCCAATCTTGCGTGCTTGAGGCGCATTCAGGTCTATGGTAGCGTAAACGCTATAGTTTAACCAACAGGCTTGACATGATGCAAACATCCATAATATATCCACATAGAATCCCAAAAAAAAAAACATTTTATAAATTGTAAATACAGGATGTCACTCACAATGAAAAAATCAACGATGATCAACTCTGGCCAACCATGTTGTGTGGTCGGGGGGTAAGTAATGCGCCAACGCATGTCCTTTGAGGTGGTCAAAGGTTGTAAACCTTAAAATGCAGATGTCGCCAGTGACATTGTCACAGTTGCAATGTCTAAATTCGCGTTGATTGACGGATGCTGGCGGAACTTGTAACACATTTAGACCGGCAATCCAAGGATGTGGGTTCGAGTCTCACGTTGGCCAGAGTTAGATCATAGTTGATTTTTTTTTCGTTATGATTGACATTCTGTATTTACATTTTATAGATTACATCATAATCACCCAAAACCTCGTGCCAGTTTGATCTGCCCGCCATTTGAAAAATACGTGATGAGGTAGTTTTGATCTATTCAAGGAACGAGAGCAGATTATGTGAATCAGTTAAATATAAGTCCGTCGGCAGTTAATCATTAGGCGAGGTTTCATTTGTAATCAAAAAATATTAAAGTAGATAAACAACGTCCGTGGCCACGAATTTCACTATCACCGTGACAGGTCAGCTCATTAAGACCAAATTTAAAACGTAATCAATGTCAAAGGCCCCAGATAAACGAAATCGTAAACATATTATGAGAATTGCAATATGCATGTTGTTATGCGATAAGAATTCAGATCGTGTATATAAGCCCGTAGGTAGTTGGAATTGGTTTGGCAGAGTTTGAGGTGGCAGGGGTAAGAATGAAGACTGTCCTGTTGTTAGCAGCTTTCGTGGCCCTGGCGGTCGCCGGGACCGGCAAATACGATGTGAAACTTAAATCTGGTAAGCGTATAACTACTAAGTCATCATCATCATCATTATCTCCTAGCCATTTTCGGCCACAGCGACTGTTTTTCTACCGCTGAGAGTGTCGTTAGTGCGCTCTAGTGACGCATGTAAATGAAATACTCCTACTAAGTATGTAAGTAGGTATGTAAATTTTGACTCAGACATGATTGTTGATTAACGGTAGTACTAATGAAAATTTAATCATTGTAGTTTAATAAACAAAAAAAAAATAACCAAATATATTTTTATCGTTATAGTTGACGCTCAATACATCGTGCGCCAGGAAAAGATCTTCTCCCTTTTAGAGAGCATAGGACAGTACAGGAAGGACGCCAACTTCTGGAAGATTGGCTACGAATACGATGTCGAGGCTAACATTGACAACTACACCGTAAGTTAAGGTATACCCGGGTCGATCGAATGGAGGGCAAGATCGCATGCTCGAATTCAATGAGTTGTCCAGTTTCCGAGGCTTTATTCAAACTGACGTCTCCAGTCTTTGCGGCTAACACCATAAACTCTAGACCAACCGGTCATGGAGGCATCAGTCCTAATTTTGCGATTTATTTATTTGACGATGCTCTAAGGGCGAGCTGTACCTACCTACGCCTGCTTGTTTGCACAGTACCTAAATAGCGCAACTTACACAATACCTATTCAATAAAATAATTCGATTCCCTTGTTCCCTAAGTTTATATGACTAGTTCATTGGACTTCGCTTAACCAATCTTTTTATTTCAGGACAAGAATGTCGTTGAAGAGTTCTTGGAGTATTACAAGAGCGGTTTCGTACCCAAATACAAGGTCTTCTCCTTTTTCTACGACGAAATGAGAGAAGAGGGTTTGGCTCTCTTGAAGCTTTTCTATTACGCCAAGGACTTCGAGGCCTTTTACAAGACCGCCGCCTTCGCCCGCGTGCATTTCAACGAAGGCCAGTTCCTCTACGCCTTGTATACGGCCATTTACGTACGCCCCGATACCTACACTCTGGTTCTACCTGCGCCGTACGAGATGTTCCCTCAGTACTTCGTCAACACCAAGACTATCCTGAAGGCCTACCGTACTAAAATGCAGAACGGCGACTTTGACCCCGCTTATGCCTCCACCCACGGCATCTACCACGAGAACGGAAAATATGTCTTCTATTCAAACTACACCAGTCCCTGGTTGACTGGCAGCAAAGAGGACAAACTTTCCTACTTCACTGAGGATATTGGCATGAACTCGTACTACTACCACTTCCAGACACTTTACCCGTACTGGTGGTCGAGCAAGAACATCAAACTCTATGACGAGTTCCGTGGAGACCTGTACTACTTCTGCTACCGACAGCTCATCGCTAAGTACTATCTCAACCGTCTCACCAGCGGACTTGGAGAGATCCCTGAATTCTCGTGGTACAAGCCCATCGAGACGGGATACTACAGCCAGTTGTCCACCTACTACCCCTTCTTCTCGAGGAACGAATACTACCATATCACCAAGCCCGAAAATGACCAATACATTTCGTACCTTGACTCCTACGAGAAGTCTTTCCTGTACTACTTGGAGCAAGGCAACTTCAAGGCTGTGAGTATAATTAATAAAGTATATTTATTTACTTACTCATACTTTCGAATATAAAAACAAATTTATTTACAGTACAACCAAGAGATCGACCTGCGTGACGAAAAGGCCATCAACTTCGTTGCCAAGTACTGGTTCGCCAACGTTGACTTGTCCGAAAAAATGCCCAAGAACTATGAACGCTTCTACGAGATCATCGGTCTTCACCTCCTCGCTGGCACTCCCGAGCCCACTGACAAGTAAGTTGTTTTATTATTTCAATTCTAATCTTACAGAAATATGTCTATGTGTAAATGTAATAAAAATCTTATGAAAGCACTCTGGGAAACAACTTTACGAAATGTTGGATTTGGTTTAAGTAATAGCTGTTTTTCGCAGGTACACCATCTTCCCGAGCGCGTTGGAGCTGCCCCAGACCTCTCTGCGCGATCCCATGTTCTACCAGTTCTACGCTCGTATCCTGAACTACTTCCTACAGTGGGAAGAGTACCTGGAACCACACAGCTACAGCCAGCTCCACTTCGAAGGAGTCAAGATCAACAACGTCAAGACCGACAAATTGGTCACCTTCTTTGAGCCCTACGACTTTGATATCACCAACGACATCTTTCACAGCGTCGAGGAGTTCAAGGCTCATGACCCCACCGTCTACACCGTTCGTCAACCTCGTCTTAACCACAAGCCCTTCGCCGTCACTGTCGATATCAAGTCTAACGTTGCTACCGACGCCGTGTTCAAGTTATTCCTAGGTCCTAAATATGATAGCAATGGCTATCCTCTTAACATTGAAGACAACTGGATGAACTTCGTTGAGCTGGACTGGTTCCTTCATAAGCTGACCCCTGGACAGAACAAGATCGAACGCCATTCCCGCGACTTCGCCTTGTGCAAGGAGGACTCCGTTCCCGGGGTTGAACTATTGAAGCTGTTCAAGCAAGGAAAGGTCCCAGTCGATATGTCTGAGAAGTTCTTCTATCAGCCCCAGAGAATGATGCTGCCTAAGGGTACCAAGGGTGGCTTCCCCTTCCAGCTGTACGTTGTCGTCTACCCCTACACTCCTCTGCCTAAGGAGATGGAAGAGTTAAAGGCTCTCTTCCCTGATATGAAGCCCATGTTGTACCCGTTCGACCGCCCCGTGTACGAGTCTTACTTCAAGCAGCCGAACATTTACTACGAGGATGTGTTCATCTACCACGAGGGAGAAGAGTACGCTAACTTCTACAACGTTAAGGATTACTACCCTTACTACAAGAACCAAGTACCTGCCTAAGAACTAAAAGAAAAGAGAATAATCGCCTAGTGCGTTATTATTCCAACGAAATGAATATAAATAGAGTCAGACCGAGAAAAGACTGCAGCGATTTTGATAGCCCACGCAGTGCAAGTGTCATTTTAAACGTCAAACTTCTATGAAATTATGATGTATAAATAACTGCGTGGGCTATCAAAATCGCTGCAAACTTTTCTTGGTCTAACTCTAGACATTATTAGAGTACAAATAAGTAGTCAATTATATATACTTATGCTTGTTTATACGACATTATGCATGGATGAAATTGAAGAAATATGATTGTTTCTCGAAGTGTCGTCTTGTCATAAAAATAGCAAAATTTGAGAAAAGAATATCCAGATATTTTTATTAAACAATTTCTTAACAAGAACTTATCGAGGTATACTAAACTAAATCAATACTTGTTTTATTGAATTTCTTTAAAATCAGCGTGTTGCTTAGAGCATTTAATAACAAGAGACGCCTTTAAGAGCTTACCCCTCTGCCGAAAACCTTGCACAATTGGACGTAGTTACGCGAAAACGTTCCAACCCACAAGTCACTCGAAAATGAGTTACCATAACCAGGGTACTATTTTTGACATATTACATCATGTGCACACAAAGATGCTAGTATTTTTTAGGTTAGTTTCATCAATAAAGTTTGACCCAAATGTTCCAACCCACCATTATGCCAAGGACGTGTACTCAAAATAAAGTAAAAACATTACATGCATACTGAAACATATTGTTAAAAACTCTTAATAGAATAACATATCGTTATAATGTTCCACTTGTCTTGGAACATTATAATAAATTCATAAAACGCACATTTAATTGTTTCTTAAATGATCCATGTGGGTTGGAACGTTTTTGCAAAATCTTTATACATTTTTTATTTCTGCAAAAATGTTCCATGTAATTTGAAACCTTTTAGATTAATCCATACTGTTTTTTTAAGCTGCGAAGACTGTTCTAAATAAATTGGAACGTTTTATTATAATATATTATTTTCTAATTTTTTGCTATAAACGATCCACATATACTTGATCCATTTTTGCTATTAAATGGACGTAGTTACGCAATAACGCTCCAACCCACAGAGACTTCATTTTGAGATACGCAATTTTAACATTTTAGTAGTACACTTTTTTTCTCTAACTGCTACGGACAAAAACGATAGATTTTATTGTAGAATACACACTTATTATTTGATGTTTTGAGTTTTTTTTAATATGTATTATACAAGGGTATGTATTTAGATAAAACGGTATTGGAACGTTTTTGCTAAATTTGTTTTTGTATGAAACCTAATTCATAATGATATTGCAGAAACGTTCCAAAAAGTAATTTACCCTTTTTTAAATGAAAAATTTAACAAAATTTAGTATTTCATTACGTACATAAGAATTAAGAACAAATGAAAAGCCATAAATAAGAAAGAAAAATATATTGAAAGGGTTGGGACATGATAACTACCTATATAGCTTGTCATAGAAAAGGAAATCTAAATTATATTTTCATAATGTTGACAACATTATTATCGTAAATAGCTATTAGGGTTCATGCATGTGTTAAATTAGTCTTTACGTTTAGGTTGCTATTTTTACACGACTGCCCAAACAAAAAGAGTGTATTGTTTTCAGCGTTCATGTTTGTATGTATGTGAGTTTCTTTATTCCACCATAACTTCTGAATGCCTTAACCGATTTGAACGTGTGAGGTATTGTTAGAATCCTCACGTCATTCCGAGTAACATAGGATATGTGACGTCATCATAAAAACAATATGGCGGGCTCTGCACTAGAAATTGCCCGAGCTTAAGAAAAAAATGTCGTTTAAAGTTATCGAGTAGGGCATCAAAATAAAGGGTTTTTTTGAAAGGCGATATCAAAAATATATAATTAATATATATTGAATGCATCCTCTGGTTAGACGAGATTTTGTAAAATGCAATCTAATCGGAAAGATGAACAAATTATCGAAACCTATTAAGTAGGGTATCAGCAGAAAGGGTTTTAAAAGCCGATTATACAAATATATATAAGTTATAAGTTTAATCGTACTGATGAAGAGAAAAAACGAAATGTTCTAAATCGCGCTATTGAAATTTTTCTTGGCAGCTATATAATGTCACTTGCTTTGACATGTCATGTTCGGTACTTACGATCTTTTCGGTTTGAATACTACTATAAGAACTTGCGACTAAATTTGTTATTTATTGGGTTACTGACTATGGGACTTTAATATTTGAAATATATTTGGACGTCAAAGTACCCATTTATCCGACTTACAATGCAGCAACTGGAAGTGTTGGATCGTCGTCGAGTCCCACTTGTCGGTCAATTTGCAGATGGTGAATGCGTACGCATATTTCCCACGACCCAACAGGTCAACGATTATAACAACATGATGACCAACAAGCTGGCTCAGTCATGCTTGATGTACGATATTGTTGCTGTAGACGTGTCTCTTGAGGCGAAGAGCTATGGACAGATGCCGAAGGCGGAGTTTATATCTACCGACCCCAACAAAACCGGAGGATTTCCTAAAGCTCTAAAGATCGCCGTAGGCTCGAGGGTCATGCTGCGCAAGAATATAAATGTTGGCCACGGTTAAGTAAACGGAGCTATGGGAGTCATAAAGAAAATTGAATGGCCTGCACTGCGCCGTGACCAGCTCGAGCCCGGAGAGCTGCCTCAAGCTGTCTTCATAGAATTCGACGATAAAAGTATAGCTAATAATATTGTGGGTTTGGGGGTAAAAATTGAAGCAAGCACAACGGAGTTCGATGCATTGAGAGGCCAAGGTAAAGTAGAGCGGCGTATGCTGCCACTAATATTGTGCTGGGCGGTGACAGTGCACAAGCTACAAGGAACAACTTTGGACAAGGCTGTCGTAGATCTTGGCATCAAACTCTTTGCCAAGGGTCAGGCGTACGTCGCACTAAGTCGCGTCAGGCACTTAGAAGGCCTGGCAATTAGCGTGTTAGATCCTAGGAAACTTATCAACGACCCACATGACAAAAAGTCTCTCGACGAGCTAAATCGCCTCAGGAATTTGCATAATTAGAGTCTGGCTACCCAAATTTTGTTCACAAACATTTCCTTGTTGTATCAACATTTGTATATGATTTAAAAAAAGTTTAAAGTCTGTTGTCAATTTATGTCATTTATTCAAATTGTTCGCGGTTTAAAAGATGTTTATTTTAAATAATATTAATAATGACTATACCGACTTACCGAGTGAGGTCCTCAAACTATTATATAAGCTCGTAAACAATTACGACAATGTGCGAAGTCTACGTGAAGCGTTGTATGTATAGCAAAAAACTGCAATGTTTACAAATCGTAAAAAAATTAGTATCAAAACTATAATTCCTTGTCGTAGGTTGTTCTATTGCTTTAAAGGTCCCCCGACTGCGATTGAATTGAAATATTTACAATGCAGACGAGGGTGTGCAGGAACAGTTAAGATGATTAACCTACAAAGTCTTGTTGGGTTTATTAAAAATTATTTTTTACTTTTCAGTTCACTTTGAGGAAGCAGTCGTGTTTTTTAATTTTTTTAATTATTTTATTTATTACTTTTGTATATCATGTTTTACTTTGTGCTCGTATATTATGTTAAATGAATTGCGTGGAATGTTTTATATTTAGTTATAAGTTTAGGATTCATGCTCCTTTCATACGTGCTTAATATTGTATCTATTTATAAGTCTAGGATTCGTGCTCCTTTCATACGTGCTTATAATTAACGAGATTGGCAGAAATAAATAAAACTTACTCTGCATGTAATATCCACTAGTTCAGAGATACATACCGCCCGGCCATTCCTATATAAACCCGAGCCGTTTGTAGCTTTTTCAGAGAACTCAGAGAGCTTAACTCTATCACTTGCCTGAACACTCTCCAGTAATTAAAATCAGACATATGTGTTTTTATTTCACACAACACATATATAGTTAGGGAGGCGAATAGGGGAATTTTCGGCAATACTCGAGCGTGGCAGTTTAAGATATGAGAGATACCTTAGACCTAATAGAACAACCTTGTAAAGTATTTAGCTCTATATGTAGTGACGCGCGCCTAGGATAGACGATCAGATTAGTAAAAAAAAATGGATAGTCTGAAATACTCGAGCGCCTCAGATTAAGATATTGGGGGTTGATTTTAGTGTTTAAAGACTAAATTTAACTAATCTGACGATAAGTCCTTGACGCCGCCGAGTTATAGGGTCGCGAACTTGTAAAAAAAAACGTTAATCCGGCATTCTAGAGCGCGATTTTTTTATTTTTTATTTTGAAGAATATAATCTAAAACTTACTCAAAATACAAAATCTGCCGGTTTCCGCATGACCGGAAGTGTAGAGGAGCCATTTCGTCTTCCTAAGAACGCGTTGCGGCATATAAGTCGCGAACGATACATTTTACAAAAAAAAAGTTTAAATAAACAAAAAAGGTAATTTTATTGTCATTCTTAAATTCCCCGTTTTATCAAGGAGAAAGAAAGGAAAAAAAAAACAAAAAACCTTTTTCGGTCAGATTAAGAGAACCCACCAACATTTTTGTCAGATTAAAAAAATATGCTTTCAGGATACCGAGATAAACCTCCCCTATGAAAATCTGACGCGCTCGAGTATTTCAAAAAAACTTTTTTTTTTTGCATTTTCAAAAATTCATCGTAACTTATCGTCACGCCGAAATCGTCAGTTTTTTTAAAGGAAGCTTCCTTGGGGCCTACTTAACACCCCTTCCGAAAATCTGACGCGCTCGAGTAAATTTTTTTTTTTTTGCATTTTTGACTACTTTATATGCCTACCCCCACCACGCAAACCGGCAGATTAGTATACCGTTGTTATCAGAGGCACTCGGGGCATACGTAGTATGAATATCTGACGCGCTCGAGAATGCCCAAGTAACTGTTTTTTTTAACATTTTTGAAAAACCGTACACGCCAAACCCACCGCTAAAATGGTTTTTGCCATACGAGCTTTTCTTTTCGAAATTATTTTATCTTTCGATTTTGATAGGTCTCGACGGCGCCGTTGAATTACGCCATTTAGCTACCTCGCCTCCCTAACTAATACCGGTAAATGGAGGTATAGCGGACTTCGAGACAGCACAGCGGCCTGCGCGTTCCAGCGGCGAGTTTCTACGCTTCTCCCAACGAACCCCCATCACGAAAAGTTACAGTCTACACTCCACAATTATCATTATTCGTCTTCATAACCTTCTGTGTCAAAGTCTGGCACTCCGCCGAAACCATCAACATCATCAACAGTTTCCTCAGAGCTTTGAAGGGTTCTATAAAACTGAAGACTCACCTCAGGTATGAAAATTGGTACATTGATTGCAAATCGGCTAATTTTGCTGGAGCAATTGGTTTGCCATTAGGCCCCAACAAACAGAAATCAGACTGTTATATGTATAGCAATTCCCTCTTTATTCTTTTTTCAATGCTCAACTCTTTAAAATTTTCCAGTGATAACCTCATGAAAATAGAAAACATTTTATCTTTATCCAATTTAATTTATTTTGTGTGTAACCAACAAACTTTGTTTTTGTCCGTGAATTTCTAACGGTTGATAATCTTTTTTTCCAGTTTAGTTGTACTGTAAAAATAGTTTTCTGCATTTTACACACTTGAAGTGGTTTTCCTTTTTTACAGCGCTTAATTATATCGATATATTCTTCAGCGGTATACACTCGTTGATAATGTTTGAGGACAGTTTCTATTTTAGAAAAATCTGTGTCATTCGGTAAAAACGTATAGCCAGAACCAAGAAATCTAAAGGATATTGTTTTTGGATGGGACCTTAAAATTGTTTTCATCATCAGAACGATCTCGATATTTCTGTTCTGGCCACCGCAGCAATCACTCCATATTATTAAATGTTCAAGCGTTGATTTTAGTTTTTGCATTATATATTTCATGAAGCATGATCCTACTTCCTGAGCACCTCTTCCTTCGTCTCCTTTTACCCAGACATAACAATGCCCAGTGTCGTTAGAAGCACTATGTATTCCACTGTTATAAAACAATTTTAAGCTCCCATCCAACTTTGAAAACAATTATCCTTTCGATTTCTTGAGTTTGGCCATACGTTTTTACCGAATGACACAGATTTTTCTAAAATAGAAACTGCCCTCAAACATCATCAACGAGTGTATACCGCTGAAGAATTTATCGATATAATTAAGCGCTGTAAAAAAGGAAAACCACTTCAAGTGTGTAAAATGCAGAAAACTATTTTTACAGTACAACTAAACTGGAAAAAAAGATTATCAACCGTTAGAAATTCACGGACAAAAACAAAGTTTGTTGGTTACACACAAAATAAATTAAATTGGATAAAGATACAATGTTTTCTATCTTCATGACGTTATCACTGGAAAAAGGTTTTAAAGATTTGAGCATTGAAAAAAGAATAAAGCGGGAATTGCTATACATAAAAGAGTCTGATTTCTGTTTGTTGTAGCCTAATTATTTGGCATAGGTTCTAAGCCCAAAAGATCACGTCCTATTTTTTTGTAATACATTTTCAAATTTTTTTTTGTTGTTTTTGTATGTTCCTCATTGTTATTTATTATTTTACATATTAAATTTATTTTAGATATATTATATTTATAAAATAATACACTTAAATTCGTTTTGGAACGTTTATGCATAATTGCTATTTGACAAGGTTCATACAAAATTAAATTTAGCAAAAACGTTTCAAACTCGTTTTACCTATTTATATGCCCCTTGTATTATGTATTTACAAAAAATATGCATATCATTCAATGACCAGTTTGGCATTCCACAGTAAAACCAATAGTATTTGCCTGAAATAATTACAGGGAAAAAGTGTACCGCTAAAACACAAAATTGCGTTTATCTCAAAATGGGGTCGCTGTGGGTTGGAACGTTTTCGCGTAACTACGTCCAATTGTGCCTTGCAAAATGATAGCCAAAGCGTCTCCAGTTACTAAATGCTCTAAGCTTAATACATTTCAGAAAAATTCAGATATATTTTTTTCATACAAAAATAATTTACTGCTCGATCTACCGCTATAGTAGAGCAAGACAACAATAGGAGATATTACGCAAAACTCTGCGTACCTACCTACCTACCTACTACCGGCCTACCACGAAACTCGAAAATCGAAAGTTCGGTTTCTGCCTCTCTATCACTCTTGCCTATTCGATCGATAGAGAGGCAGATCGAAATTTAGATTTTTGCGTTTTGCGGCAGGCCTGTAAACAAATCGCCTTGATGCATAAATCTTTATAAATCTGAACAAGAGTATTCAAATGCCTCTATGTAGGTAAACGAAAGGGAAAGTCTTTATTCTTCAGTTTAGGCACATTACAATATATACCTACTTGGTCAAGCAAATCTTGCCAGTAGCAAAAGGCTGCAAATTTGAAAAATATAACTACTACCCTATATAAATAATTATTTGTAATTATTATTATTTTGTGTGTATGTAATTTAGAGTATACTTTAAGGGGCCCACTGATTAACAGTTCGCCGGACGGTATCGGCCTGTCAGTTAGAACAAAATTTTGACAGTTCCGAACAACTGACAGGCCGATACCGCCCGGCGGACTGTTAATCAGTGGGCCCCTTTATATACCTAGTATATGTTTTACTTTTTTGTAGTATCATATTTGACCTACATAATTACTCTCCGGTTACTAACACGGCTACATGTGTACCCGTGTCGTATTTTTTTTTTTATTTATTTATAAAATACATTTCGAGTAAATTAGTGTTTCACAAAACGCTACGTAATATAATTTCATGAAGGGAAAACTTATAGAAAAATTAGTTTTTCTATAGTTTCGTCATAATTCATAATAAAAAAAACATAATTAGGGAAATTAACCATTTATTTCTACTGTTATGACTATCATTTTATATACAATTCTTTGGATTAATAACACACATTGGACGTTTCTTCTCTCTCCTTTTAGTGTTTAGGCACTTAAGATCAAATGATGAGTTACTGCCGCAAAGTGGTCACCCATAATTGGCCTGATGACAAATTTTGAAATCCCTTTTATTATTGCCGGTACACTTGTACTGGTTCCGAAAAACACAATATTTCAGCTATACTCATAATATTTAACATAAATAATTGCATTTTTTTATAGCTAGTTTAAACCTCGCGCGAAAACGCCTCGCAAGCCATTTGTGACGTCATTAATTAGTTGGTAGAAGGGTGATAGACATTGTTTACATACTTACAGTTACGAATTTTCCCTTGAATCCGAATGATATTGTAAATTCAGCACCATATATTATGATTAAAGATGATAAATACATTACAAACATTAATCACAATAACTCATTTTATACAAAAACTCTCACACGGTTGCAATTTAAGATGAATTATTTAGATACCTACATGCAAATTCTGAATGAAAATCACCGAGCGCCGGTTTTACTTTTTAATTTTTCATTTTTTCTGGTTACGACAGCCAACATGGCAATGATAATTCCATTCAGCCAAATAATTGAAAAAGTTTTTGGTGAAATATCATATTATTTAGCATTTTATATATTTAATAACAAATAAATATTTACTTTACATCGTGTAATAATATTTTCTGGACGAAATAAATGTTTAGTGGCGAAATAACTTTTTTTTTGAACCTCCAAACTCCTTGGTGAGGATGTATGGATTACGGTCAATGAGGTTGTCTATGCTGCTCTAAGAAATACGTCATGGATTGATGACGTCACTCCTTAGGTCACTTCTGATTGGCGTTTCAGTCAAAATGGCTGATTGGAGAATTTTGCACTTTTATTTTATTGAATATATTAATAATCCTAATGTTTATACTGAGATTGGGCCATTTTTTAAAACCATATTAACATATATGTTTCTTTGAAACTATTATTTCCATGATTCTTTGTTACTGTCATCAGGCCAATTGGCAACACGTAGATTCTTCTTTTGTTGTCGAATTGTGTTTCAATATGGTTTGTGGCAATTATAAATCGTAATATGTTGGCCGTAATCCAATTGGCGTTGCAGGTTCTGTCGCTCGCTTCTGATGTTAGAGCTAGGATTCCTTAGGAGCACTACTCGTTGTAACAGGAGGGCTCTGAGGTCTTCGGTGTCGAAAGGAAACTTCGTTGTAAAGCAGTAATATTTATCGTTTATTTATTTACTTTATGCAGTACACTCTTTAATCTATCAACACTTCACTATTTTGGTAATATTAGTAGCACAATCGCACAGATAATAAGAATAATACACTTTTTAGAACACTTTTGTTAGCATGGACTCTTAAGGTCTTACTTCTAAGGCTGCTCGGATAATAATCGCCGCTTTAATGAGGTGCAAGGTCTTTTATTAGACCATCGCTCCTCCAATCTCGATCACTTCCACCTGCTCGTCAGGTGAGGTGGGCTGACCGGTAGTGACGTCACAATTATTTATTCATTTTAACTAAAGTCAAATTGGCAAGTTCAATCACATTACTTTTTATAAATGAACACAAGTAAATAAAAATGAGGTATTATTACTCTTATTTTTGGAAAGCCGCTAACATATATGTTTTACTTTTTTGTAGTATCATATTTGACCTACATAATTATATTAATTATTCTCCGGTTACTAACACGGCTACATGACTGTGTAGCCGTGGCGAAGTTTTTTTTTTAACAAATGTAATAAAAAAAAATTTCGAGTAAATTAGTGTTCCACAAAACGCAAGGAAATATTGTTTCATGACAGGAAAACTTTTATAGAAAAGTTAGTTTTTTAGCAGGCCGGCTCAGGTTAGTTTTTCATTCATGTCGTCTCAGATATGGATGAATATGGTATGGATGCATTCAGTGAAATGCCCTGAACACAAATATATGAGATGACAAGCACGAAAGTGGTGGGGGTAGTTGCTGTGACGTCATGAAGTCGGCAGTACAAATTTTCTTTTTATTATATTTTAAACATACCATATGGGGTATCAAATGAAAGGGCTTTGTGAGTAGATCACAAATATTCATGCTGTAACATTTTTAATACTCGGTCTGACAAATTGACTTACTGGAAAACTTTCAAAAATTTCAAAATCCACTGTTAACTTTCAAGTGCTCTAAATTGAAAATGTTCAAAACACCAAGTATTGAAAATGTTAGAGCATGTTATTATATTTGTGATCTACTCACAAAGTCCTTTCATTTGTTATCCCACATGGTATGTCTAAAATAAAATGAAAAAAGTTTGTACTGCCGACTTTATGCAACTACCCCCACCACTTTCGCGCTTGTCATCTCATACATTTGTATTCAGGGCATTACACTGAATGCATCGATACCATAATCACCCATATCCGAGATGACTTGAGCGAAAATCGATTTCTAGAAGACTTTTCTTTCGCTTAGCGGCAGCCGTACGATCCCAATTTCATAGAAAAACCGCAAATCGATGTACAAGTTAGCCATTTGGCACACGTATACTAGAGGTTAAAACAAAATTTTTGACCCGTAGTTCCTAAAAAAATTTTCCTTAGGAGGGGAGTGCCGAGTATTTTTTTTTGTATGGGAATCGAAAAATTTTTTTTAAGAAACCTATCGTGTGTGGTATTATATGAAAGGGCTTTTTGAGGTGATTCTAAATATAAATCACATCATTACATTTCAGCCATTTTTTTTAAGTAAAACAAAAATAAATTTCAAAACATACCTAGTTTGGGCTCCTCCAGATACGATATGGCTGATTTTTTTTGTACAACATACCCCAAATGATACGTAATATCCTCATATCTAACTTCAAAAAAGCAATTTGAAAATAATTTCATTTAGTTTTCATGTTTTTAATTTTTCAATATTCCATAGTGACACAGTACTACCTCAGTACCTATTTTACGAGACTTATGGAACTGTACTGCAGATACGGTAAATATTAATCATAAAATGATACGTAATATCTATATATACAACGGGAAATACCTCTTTAACCCTTTCACTGCGCCTTTTCATCAGTCTGTATAGTTTGTTAAGTTTTTCATAGAAAACTATACCATCTGATAAAAAGGCGCAGTAGGTAAAACGATTAAAGAGGTATAATATTCCCCGTTGGATATATGGATATAACGTATCATTTCATGATTAAGATGCACCGTATCTGCAGTACAGTTTAAAAAATATACTAAACGATTTTTTTTTAATTGCTTTATTTAAGTTAGATATGAGGATATCACGTATTATTTGTGGTTATATTGTACAAAAAAAATCAGCCATATCGTATCTGGATGAGCCCAAACTTGGTATGTTTTGAAATATATTTTTGTTTTAATTTTAAAAAAATGGCTGATATGTAATGATGTGGTATACGTTTAGAATCGCCTTAAACAGCCCTTTCATATGATACCACACCCGATAGGTATCTGAAAAAATAAATCCCCATACAAAAAAACAATGACTCAGCACTCCCCTCCTCTCTATTATTTCTATAGTTTCATCATACTTCATAATAAAACAAAAACAAGTAGGTAAATCAACTATTTATTTCTACGTTTATAACTGTCATTTTATATATAATTCTTTGGATTGATATAATAACACACTTTGGACGTTTCTTCTCTCTCCTTTTAGTGTTTAGGCACTTGGTTCTTATAGCTAGGGTAGTACTCCTTAACGTTGTAGAAGTTGGCGTACTCTTCTCCCTCGTGGTAGACTAACACATCCTCATAGTAGATGTTGGGCTGCTTGAAGTAAGTCTCGTACACGGGGCGGTCGAAGGGATAAGACATGGGCTTCATGTCAGGGATGTAAGCCTTGTACTCTTCCCTCTCCTTAGACAGAGGAGTGTAGGGGTAGACGACGACGTACAGTTGGAAGGGGAAGCCACCCTTGGTACCCTTAGGCAGCATCATTCTCTGGGGCTGGTAGAAGAACTTCTCAGACATATCGACTGGGACCTTTCCTTGCTTGAACAGCTTGAAGAGTTCAACCGCGGGGACGGAGTCCTCCTTGTACAGGGAGAAGTCGCGCGACTGGCGTTCGATCTTGTTCTGTCCAGGGGTCAACTTGTGAACGAACCAGTCCAGCTCGACGAAGTTCATCCAGTTCTCTTCAATGTTAAGAGGATAGCCATTGCTGTCGTATTTGGGACCCAGGAAGAACTTGAACACGGCGTCGGTAGCGTCGTCAGACTTGATATCGACAGTGACGGTGAAGGGCTTGTGGTTAAGACGAGGTTGACGAACAGAGAAGACGTCGTAAGTATTTCCGTCGTAAGGTTTGTTAGCCTTGAACTCCTCGACGCTGTGGAAGATGTCGTTGGTGATGTCGAAGTCATAGGACTCGAAGAAGGTGACAAGCTTGTCAGTCTTAACATTGTTGATCTTGACTCCTTCGAAGTGAAGCTGGCTGTAGCTGTAGGGTTCCAGGTACTCCTTCCATTGCAGGAAATAGTTCAGGATGCGAGCGTAGAACTGGTAGAACATGGGATCGCGCAGAGAGGTCTGGTACAGCTCCAAAGCGCTCGGGAAAATGGTGTACCTATGTATCAAAACGAAGTTTGTATTAAACCACTTCCATCATTTCACAAAGTATTTCCACAAATTACTTTCAAAACATTTAAACATGTTGAAATAAATAATTTGAAATAATTATGATTGACTATACATCTACTAGACAAGAATTAAATTAGAATAAATAAAAACAACTTACTTGTCAGTGGGCTCGGGAGTGCCGGCGAGGAGGTGAAGACCGATGATCTCGTAGAAACGTTCATAGTTCTTGGGCATTTTCTCGTACAAATCAACGTTGGCAAACCAGTACTTGGCAACGAAGTTGATGGCTTTTTCGTCACGCAGATCGATCTCTTGGTTGTACTGGAAAGGAATTTAATTTCATATAAAATATGAATAATAAGGTGTAAAAATTTATTATTAAACATTTATTAGAGGTTATACTTACAGCCTTGAAGGAACCCTGCTCCAAGTAGTACAAGAAAGACTTCTCGTAGGAGTCAAGGTACGAAATGTATTTGTCATTTTCGGGCTTGTTGATTTGGTAGTTCTCGTTCCTCGAGAAGAAGGGGTAGTAGGTGGATAACTGGCAGTAGTAACCGGTCTCGATGGGCTTGTACCAAGAGAATTCAGGGATCTCTCCAAGACCGCTGGTGAGACGGTTGAGATAGTACTTAGCAATTAGCTGTTGGTACTCGAAGAAGAACAGATCTCCGCGGATTTGGTCATACTGTTCGTCGTTCTTTTTCCACCAAAACGGGTTAAGCGTCTGGAAGTAGTAGTAGAACGAGTTCATGCCAATGTCCTCAGTGAAGTAGGAAAGCTTGTCCTCAGCGCTGCCGGTCAACCAGGGGCTAGTGTAGTTTGAGTAGAAGACGTATTTTCCGTTCTCGAGGTAGATGCCGTGGGTGGCAGCATAGGCGTGGTCGAAGTCACCATTCTGCATCTTAGTACGGTAGGCCTTCAGGAATGTCTTGGTGTTAACAAAGTACTGAGGGTACATCTCGTACGGAGCAGATACAACGAGAGTATCGGTGTCGGGGCGCTGGTACATGGCGGTGAATAGGGCGTAGAGGAACTGGCCATTGTTGAAGTGCACGCGGGCGAACACGGCGGTCTTGTAGAAGGTCTCGAAGTCCTTAGCGTAGTAGAAGAGCTTGAAGAGAGCGATGGCCTCCTCTCTCATTTCATCGTAGAAGACGGAGAAGGTCTTGTATTTGGGCATGATGCCATTCTTGTAGTACAGCAAAAACTCTTCAACTGCCTTCTTGTTCTGAAATAAAAGTTTGATTAAACGGGGTCCAATGTACTAATCCAACCAACGAGGGAAGAAATCTAACTATGTGTAAGTGTAACGACGTATTTGGTATTGTATATTAATTATACTCGAGAAATTGGAACGGGTGTTAGCTACCTCGGCAACTGGAGGCTTAGTCACTCTTTATTTGGTAATAAATCTATTACAAATTATTATCCTATTGGTCCCGCTCAATCCCTTTACACATTTTTAAAGTATAGTCCCATCCGAAAGAAAGAAAGGAGCCCAAAAGTGGGAAACTTTTGCGAAATGCCCACTTGACAAGATGCTTCCATCCCAATTTTTTTGTACATGTACATGCCAAGTTGTATGCTTTCTTCGGGTTGGAACTGTAATATGAGCTTACGAGTCGGGCTATAGAGTCTGTGCGAAAAGAGAAGAGTCGTAGAATGTAATGGTTCCCATACATTTCACGACTTTCTCTTTCCGCGCAGACTCTACTAAGTTTTATTTGCAGCAGTAACTTACGGTGTAGTTGTCAATGTTAGCCTCGACATCGTATTCGTAGCCAATCTTCCAGTAGTCAGCGTCCTTCCTGTACTGTCCTATGCTCTCCAAAAGAGAGTAGATTTTGTCCTGGCGCTCGAGGAATTGAGCGTCAACTAACAACAAAAAAAAATATTTTTTATTTTTTTTATAATTCAAAAGTACTATTGACTGACTATTAGTATGTAAGGTAATACATGCATTAAAAACATCTCTTTGTGCCATACTTTGGTGGAATACTTAAATTACGTACTAAGAAGTAGAGCTCAACCAGTGGATCGCTAGCCCAATGCTATTCCATGTGAGCTACCAAGACGCCATCCAATACAGCAAATAAGTTTGATGATGTAAGAGGTCGCCATGGTCAGATTTCAAAGATTACATTTATCAGATGGCGTCCAAAAATCTAGTAAAGTTAGTTTATATATTTAATTTTACACAATTTTTGTATGTATTAACAATATTTTGCCCTTCGTTTGTTTTTTTTAGGGTTCCGTACCTCAAAAGGAAAAAACGGAACCCTTATAGGATCACTCGTGCGTCTGTCTGTCTGTCTGTCTGTCTGTCTGTCTGTCTGTCTGTCTGTCCGTCTGTCACAGCCGATTTTCTCCGGAACTACTGGACCAATCAAGTTGAAATTTGGTACACATATGTAAGTTTGTGACCCAAATACGGACATGTAACGTAAACAAATGAATTTTAAACATGGGGGCCACTTTTGGGGGGTAAATGAAAAAATTAAAAAAATTAATTTTTCAAACTATATCATGTTACATATCAAATGAAAGAGCTTATTGTAAGGATCTCAAATATATTTTTTTTATAATTTTCAAACAAACAGTTTAAAAGTTATTCAAGAAAATAGGCAAAAAATGACCATTCCCCCCCCCTTATCTCCGAAACTACTAAGTCTTAAATTTTTAAAAAAATACATAAAATAGGTCTATACCTATAGATGACAGGAAAACCTATTAGAAATGTACAGTCAAGCGTGAGTCGCACTTAATTACAGTTTTTGATCCGACCCCTACGGATTTTTTAAAGAGATTTCACTCACGTTTCACATAAAAAATACATTGTTAACAGTGCCGGATTACTTAGAGTAGTAGTTTTCTTAGAGTAATTGGTGATAATTTTCTGATAAGATAATCATTTTAAATATTTAACGGTCTTACCTACTTACGAGTAATTGTAAGGTCAAATTAAAAATAATGTTTAAAAAATATGTTAAATTGAGAGCTAGCTCAAAGTTTTTTGTACTCGTCGACTTTAATGGTTGAATTAATAAAGACTTTGTAACCAATAAGCAAAACAAGCACGTGCTTACGGCATCACGTTCAGGGGGGGCACCTAAATGCCAGGTTGAAAAAGTTGAACAAATTTTAAAATTAGGGACAGAAACATCGTTTTTACCACACGATTTTTTTAGCTGTCCAAAAGCTAATTTGCAAAAATAATGGCGCGTAATTCTTTGGGAAACAATCGGTAGCAGTAGAAGAGTCGTGATTACATGCATAGATTCGATTTCAACCCACTCTTTTGCGGTTTGGCGTTAGGTCTTATGCGAGGCCTTCTGCCTTACGGCAAAGTTGATCTTTTGCCTTAATTACACTTGGGCGGGGATCCAAATCCAAGCTTTCCTCTTTCGCAGCTGGGCCTACTGCCTTTCTCACACTTCGCCAATTCAATTCCAAGCTCTCTGCTTTCTTGCATATTTTATGCATGAAAACAACCTAGCTGAGACCCTTAAATATCGAGCCCTATGCGAAGCTAGGCTGATAGAAAACTGTCCCATCCCTTCTCTGTATGAAATCCTGGATTCGCGCCTGGTTGGGACTATAACTAAAATTGCGTTTTTATATCGAAAAATTTTCGCGCTCGCTTCGCTCGCGTTTTCAATTACTTTATAAGGTATGATAAAGGTGACATTCGGGTGGCGACTGCAGCAACATTACTCTGTTGCAACGTTACTGCTGCAGTACTGTCCACTTCCGTGATAAAATGATGTGACTGATTTCCATACTAAAAGTAAAAATGTACAACTGTCTATCATATTGCGTTTTTATATAGAAAAATTTCCGCGCTCGCTTCGCTCGCGTTTCTATTACTTTCTAAGCTATGATAAAGGTGACATTCGGGTGGCGACTGCAACAGCATTAGGTACTCTGTTGCAACATTACTGCTGCGGCACTGTCAATTTTCGTGATAAAATGATGTGACTGATTTCCATTCTCAGCTGTAACGCGGCAATGAACTTCTCTCAATTTACCAAAAAATCAATGTAATCTTGATGACCCGAGGGAGAGGGGGCACCTAGAAATCCTTAGGGCATCAACATATCTTAATCCGGCACTGATTGTTAAAAATTGTGTAATATACGGAACCCTTGGAACGCGAGTCCGACTCGCACTTGGCCGGTTTTTTTAGATTTTTGATTCTTATATAAGAGTAAGTAGCGAAAAACTAATTCCATACGAATTGTTAAAACTCTTACGATAATTAAAAAAAATCTTTGACTCTGATAGATCCGATCCATATCGTATCTTGATAATTTTTTTGACGTAGGTACCTATATTGAAATTAGAATCAGGCCGTACGTTTATATGAAGAAATTTTTATATTGTTCATGTGACTTCGTCCCTATTAGTCTTAAAGAATGAAAAAATGGCTTACCAGGTTTAAGTTTCACATCGTATTTCTGAGGTACGGTCCCGGAGACCGCCAGGGCCACGAGAGCCGCTAAGATCAGGACAGTCTTCATCTTACCCCTACTACCACAACTCTGCCGAACCTACCCCAGGCACAGGTTTATATAGCCTGGCCGCATAGCAACGTGCACATTGCATATCTCATAATGTTTTCGGTTTCGTTTATCTGCAACCTTTGACATTGATTACTTTTCGAATGTTGTCTTAATGAGCTGACCTGCAAGTGATAGTGAAATGACGTCCCGCTGTTTCTTAAATATTATTGAAATTTTACGAGCCTCAATTCAGGTCTAGAATCTACGAGATTGCATCTTAAATATCAAAAGTGCGACGAAAATCATGTCATGTAACTTTAGTCAAATAAAATGTCGGTACCGGTCACGTCAAAGAATCATGTTCATATATTTGGGCATATCTATTTAAAGTTGTACAGTCACCTGCAATAGTATGTTACACAACGAAGGCCGCAAAAATATCTGACACGATCTTATTTGTAGAGCCATAAGAACGTGTCATATATTTTTGCGGCCTTCGAAGAGTAACATATTATTGCAGGTGACTGTACACCCAACTTGCAATTTTATTTATGGCCACTCAGAATCACGATTGTTTGTTTTGATGAGGAAAAAAGTGTCCCGAAATTTCATCAAAATTGGGGATAAAAGCTCTTGATTCTGAGAAATAATGTAAAAATTCCCACAAAATTTGGAGGTACAACTTTAAATGTAGAAACTAGAAATGCCCATTTCTGTCTTTGGAAGGACAAAATTGCCAAGATCTTGAATCTAAACTGTTTGTATGGACAAAACGGCACCCTCTTAATTTCAAACTATTCCATTACAAGTTTAGCCTGTGTTCCCATTCAAGAGTGCATTCGAGTCGAAAGTTAATAAAACCGAAGGCCAATTCTGATTTGGTTACAGTTTTGGTCTTGTTTTGATATGACATACAAGATCGGTCCCGCTGATTGATGAAATGTAATGAAAATCGTGCCTGCGATGCCTTAGAACATTTAGTAACTGAAAACGCCTGGTCTGTCATTTTCTGTACACAACAGTCTGCCCATTTTTGCGGCGGAAGGGTACGTCAAATGTATGGCTATTTGTACGTAACGTACCAATAGCCATGTCAGAGAAACGTCAGTTTATACAAAAGTATGCACATTTGTGCAAGGTTTTCAGCAGAGGGGTAAGTTCTTAAAGCCGACTCTGGTTATTAAATGCACTTGAATCAATCACTAAGATCAACCGCCTGAGTTAAACAGTAGACCCATAGTACGACTCGCTTTCTAAACATTAGGAATGTCATCACAAACCTCTGTAGAACTTCGTCATGCGCGATTTAGTTCGACAAATGGGCAAAGTTGACCGCTTTGTCAGTGGTCAGCTAGTAAAAACTGACGACGGTTACCAGGGGCTATTTGGGATAGTTTCCGAGAGACACTGATTTAAACTTTCACAATTTTTACACATCTGGTGATAATGGGTGATGAAACAATGTAATTTTGTTGTCATTCGCACTTACGTATCGCTCGCGCTCGTGCTAATACATAATACATATACCAAAATGGACGCGCGAAGACAACTAAATTACATCATATCAAAATGTACGTTCGAATCGGCCTCAAGATGCCTGCCATCAAGTAGTTGAGTAAATAGCTACTCAAATATTTATTGCAATCGTAATCTGCAGTGCTCTCACTCTCCCCGATAGTATCTTTCCTCAATACGGGAAGTGTAAATAATATGAGGACCCTCTTCAGGTAAAAGGCGTCAGAAAGTTACTTACATCTGAAAGAAACCTAATATCAACCATCTCAGTGGCAACAATAACTTTACAAAAAGATGGATTCACTGAGCATCCTGACGTACAATGTACAAAAAAATTGACAACGTATAAAGGATTCACCAAAGGATTTTAAGTCTTAAAATTTTAGAGATACGTGCGGAAGTTCGGTGAGCACATGTAATAGATGTGACAAAATTTGGTGTCCCGTTTGTATTCTCAGAGGGATTACGTTTCGGGGCTTGTATTATGATGCCGTAGGTATATTTTTATGACAAGCATAGGTTTAGAGGTGTTTTGGGGCCTTATTTTTTCTTATTCCTGTTCGTGCTCTGAAGTTCTCAACGCACGTGATTTATACAGTGGTTGTTAGAGATGGAAAAGACCCCGCGGCGCCCTTTGAATATTCTATATGCTGCATATTTGTTGTGCGCAAGGTTCTTTATTAAGGTCACAACTGTTCAAGTCAAATAGCTGAGGTAAATTATGTTTTATACGCTTTATTAAGATTAATCTATCTTCATGTCCATGCAATTTTGCTGCTCGCTGTGTCTCAGGAAATTAAACTTGGAACTTATTAGCGTAATGCATGCTTTGTAACTACAAAGTAGGGGCCCACTGATTAACAGTCCGCCGGACGGTATCGGCCTGTCAGTTGTTCGGAACTGTCAAAATTTTGTTCTAGCTGACAGGCCGATACCGTCCGGCGGACTGTCAATCAGTGGGCCCCTTGCTTGACGTGGACTTTTGACTGGGGGAGGCTAGAAAGAGCAAAGTTGCTTAGCTTTATTCGATTATAATAATGCTGATCATGGTAATCAGAGTAGCCGCTATAATTTTTTGGTTATTAGGTATATACATAGTTGAGGTCACTTAGGAGAGAAGTGATATAAAAAAATCTTTGAATGAACTTGAACCAATTGCATGGTTTCTTATAAAAGTAGGTATAATTATAATTATACAGCTATTTTTCTTTATAATTATTTTCATGTTCATACGATGATTACCTACTGTACTTTGTTTAATAATAATAATAATAACACAGCTATCCGCCTATCGTTCGAGAATACTGCCTCTGTTTCAGGCTCTTGAACCTACCATCACCGTGTCGGAGCAGCGATTATCGGATCAGGTGCGCGTCATTCAGCGGCTAAAGCGCTTGGATGACGCGACACTTGATCGGCTTCGCCAGGAGGCTCTCTCTGCTCGCGCGGACTCCACCTCGGTGCGGGATCTGCCCGCCACGTCGCCGGATCCGGTGCCCGCACCCGACCTGGCACCGGCGGCGCCACGGGTTGATTTCTGTACCGACGAGGGGGACTTCGCGAGTCAGAATGTGAGTACAACTGCTAATGAGCAACTGAGGAGGACTTTGGAAGAGGCGATTACGCAGTATCGCGCCACAACCAACTCTAGGCCCCGATTACCACGTCTGCCTATGAATAGACGCAATCTAGCGCTCATGGGAGCCCTAAACGCTTTACTAGAACCACATCTGCGGACTAGTAAAGATTTAGATGATACGCACTCGATCATGTACTGCGGAGCCATCGCGGCGTGCCGTGTTGCTCGCGTCAAGTTCCCGGACGCTGAACGTGCACCTAGGACCGCCGGAGGTGTCCCTGCATGGCAAGTGCGGATCGAGCGACGTATCAGCTCGTTTAGGACTCTCATCGCAAAGCTGATCTGCTTCAGGGAGGGCAACAATCGCCCCCGAGTAATGCGCTTTGTGAACCAGGCGTTCGCGGGGACGGATATCAGGCCCCGCGACTACATGGCCAATGTCACAGAGCGCATCGACTTTCTAAAGCAGAAAGTCTATGCATGGGCAAACCGTATTCGCCGCTACAGAGAGCGTGTGGATCGATTTCAGCAGAATCGCCTTTTTCAAAGTGACCAAAGGAAGGTGTACCGAAAGTGGGAGGAAACCAACCTTCGTACGCCCGACACGCAGCCGCCGGATGTTACTGCCATGACCGACTTCTGGCGTAGCATCTGGTCGGTGCCTGTCGGACACACCGAGGGGGGTTGGATGAGTGTTGTCGAACGTGAGTGCGAGTCCATCGAACCTATGGGGGCAGTCACCATCAGCCCCGATGACGTCAGTTGTGCCATCCGCACGGCCCAGAACTGGAAAAGTCCTGGGCCGGATGGATTGCACAACTTCTGGCTAAAGTGGTTCCGATGCTCGCACTCGCGCTTGGCAGCACAATTTCAACAAGCCCTCGAGCTTGGTTCTCTCCCACCTTCCTTAACAACTGGTGTCACCTTTCTGCTCTATAAGTCCGGTAGTACCACGGAAGCGAAGAACTACAGACCCATTACATGCTTGCCTACACTCTACAAGCTCCTTACATCCATTTTGAGAGCAAAAATCAACGCGCACATTATCGCAAACAATATTCTGGCTTCCGCTCAAAATGGATGTCGGGTTGGGTCCCGTGGTACTAAAGAGCTCCTCCTCATAGACATGACCATTTGCCAACAAATCCGGCGGCACAAGGGGGCCCTCTCAGCCGCTTGGATTGACTACAAGAAGGCCTATGATTCGGTGCCTCATTCATGGTTGGGGAGGGTCTTAGAGCTGTATAAAGTTGATGCAGCTTTGAGAGCCTTCCTAAGCGCGTGTATGAGACAGTGGACCACAGTCCTTCGTCAACCAGGAGGCGGAGATGACCGCCCTGGCCCGCAGGATTTTATAAGGATTAAGCGAGGAATCTTTCAGGGCGACAGTCTGAGTCCCCTGTGGTTCTGCCTAGCTTTGAATCCCCTCAGCACCCTGCTGAAGGATTTGGGACTAGGTTGCCGGCTTCGGAGAGAGGGTGTAGTCATTTCTCACCTTCTGTACATGGATGACCTCAAATTATTTGCACCAAATAGCCAAGACTTGTTGGAGCTACTGAAAACCACGGAAGTCTTCAGTAGTGCCATCCACATGGAGTTTGGTGTCGATAAATGTGCGGTTATGCATGTACAGCGGGGGAAGGTTGTAAATTCAACAAATTTACAACTCTCTGAGACAATGTCTTTCAGATCTATCTCTGAATCAGAAACCTATAAATACCTTGGTATGTCACAGTCGTTGGGTATTGAGGACGAGGGTATTAGACGGTCGGTGAAGGAGCGCTTTTTCAGTCGCCTCACAAAAGTCCTTAACAGTCTTTTGTCAGGAGGCAACAAAGTGCGCGCCTTCAACGCCTGGGTAATGCCCCTACTCACATACTCCTTTGGCATACTAAGGTGGACTCAGACCGAGCTGGACGCCCTGGATCGGAGGGTCCGGTCACTGCTCACCACACATCGCATGCTACACCCACGCTCGTCAGTTATGAGATTGTACATCCCACGGAAGTGTGGAGGCCGAGGCTTCCTAAACGCCAAGGATCTCCACAACCGCGAGGTTTACAATCTCAGGAATTATTTCCTTAACAACGAGTGTGGGATGCATCGTGATGTGGTGGCAGTAGACAGGAACCTCACGCCGCTCTCCTTGGCAAACGAGAACTGGCGCAAACCTGTGGTACTAAGTACTGCGGATCGCAAGGCGGCATGGGAGAGTAAGGTGCTACACGGGCGGTTCTACAAGGCCCTCACGGGACACGATGTGGACCTGCTCGCGTCGGTGAACTGGTTACGATTCGGGGACCTCTTCGGAGAAACCGAGGGTTTTGCCTGTGCAATTGCGGACGAAGTGATGATGACGAACAACTATCGGAAATATATCCTGAAGGACGGTACGGTCGACATTTGTCGGGCATGCCGCCGTCCCGGAGAGTCACTCAGGCATATCATTTCCGGTTGTTCTCATCTTGCTAACGGCGAGTACTTGCACAGACATAATCTCGTAGCCAGAATTATTCACCAGCAACTTGCTCTTCTATATGGCCTTGTGGACCGCGAAGTACCGTACTACAAGTACTTACCTGCGCCTGTTCTCGAGAATGGTCATGCCACGCTCTATTGGGATCGATCTATCATCACAGACAGGACTATTGTAGCCAATAAGCCTGACATTGTGATAATAGATCGATCGCAACGTCGGGCCGTGCTCGTTGACATCACCATCCCCCATGATGAGAATCTCGTGAAGGCCGAGAAGGACAAGTCCAGTAAGTACCTAGACTTGGCTCACGAGATAACCGCCATGTGGGATGTTGATTCGACGATCATTGTCCCGATAGTCGTTTCAGTGAACGGTCTAATAGCGAAGAGTCTCGACCAACATCTTGAGAGACTCTCGCTAGGTGGTTGGATCAAGGGTCAGATGCAGAAGGCGGTGATCTTGGACACGGCGCGGATAGTCCGCCGGTTCCTCTCTCTGCAGCCCTGACCACCGGTAGCTTGGGCCTTGCCCCGCTGCTGGCGGTACCCTAGGTTAGGTTTTTTATAATGTGTTTATATGTTTTTTTTTATCGTTTTGTAAGTGTTTTTATATTTTACTTTTATATTCATATTATAAAAACCCTAACTTAAGACGAAAAATAAATAAAGAGAATAATAATAAGCCCGCAGGGCAGCTTGTGGCGAGCTGTTGGGGAGTAACGACCCCACGGACCCGAGTGCTCCCGAGAGTCGGTCATGGTCTCCGTCTCCGGCGTGTCTTCGTCGGTCGGAGTGGACCCCAAGGGGACCCGCAGGACTCTCAGCTCTGGCTTGCCTTCATTGGCCGTCCAGAGAGGAGTCGCTAGAGCTATATGCTCCAGGGGTGGAAGTGTTAAAGGGCATAACGCCGCGAGTAACTTCGGAGAAAGCGCAGCACCACCTCTCGACACCCCTGAGCCGCTCACGCCGGTGTTGCGCCTGGCCGTCTTTACGATGGCGCATCAGGTGCCCATCTAACGAGTGGCGAGTCATCGCCTGCCTCGATAACTTGTGTAAGCAGTGTTATGGCAGGTGTCCGGACTTCTTTGCAATAGCCCAGCCTTTTTTCCACCCAAACTTAAACCATAGACCAGTACTCTGTCCATATTCTTTACAATAGCTTCCAATGCCTGCTGAAACCGGTTCACGGGTATCTATTGATGTACCCGTGAATGGGTTCCAGCACGCGTTCTACATGACATCAAATCTCTCCAAACGGCCTCTACGTGTTGGATCCATATCCCCACGCACGCCTTATAAATGACCGGGCTCGAAAGACCCGAGAGTTTTAAAACGGAGATACAAATAATAATAATAAATCATTTATTCCAGACAACATCGATCCATAGTATACATTTAAGATAAAATTAAAAATATAAAAATTAGGTATAGGTATAACATTAAAGATTCATGACTAGACATTACAATCAATTTAAACTTAGCATATGATAACTGATAAAATAACTTGGCATTAATTGATAGGTAATAATAAAATTCATTGATTATTAAAAGATTAAAATTTAAAACTATAAAATAAAAATTAAAAATTAAGGTTAAACACTGTAAATATATGCGCAGTCCAATTCAATTAAAATGTCAAAACTTAAAACTAAAATCAATAAAAATTGGTATATAATATAGAGATCAATGACTAGACATTAAAAATAAATTAACTGAGCATTTGATAATTGATAAAAAATAAATAAAATTGATAAGCAATAATAAAATATAATAAAATAATAAAATTTAAATATGAGATTTAATTTAAAAAAATAAAGTCATGCGCAGTCAAGTTTAATTAAAATGTCAAGACACAAAAAAAAAAAAAAATATTCTTAAGTTAGGATAATGTGGGAACATGGAGACTATCCCAGTGCCTTGCTATAGGACAATCTAGCCTATTAGCCACCAGGCTTAGGATGCTGTTGGAGCTCTCACGTACGCGGCGCATAAGGGAGGCGGTTCGTTTTCGCATTATGGCATGAAAACCATCTACTCGCGTATCCGCAAACATACCCGAAGCACTACAGAACTTAGGAAGACCCAACAGCATCCTAAATATGTTATTGTATTGAACGCGCAAGGCGCTGACTGCCCTCTGAGTATAGTTGACCCACAGGCTGCAAGTGTAAAAGGATTGGCAATATGCCTTAAACAGAGTTATCTTAACTTCCCTTGTACACCGAGCAAACCTGCGAGCCACCATGTTACCCCGGACAGCCAACGCCCTGCGCTCCCTCTCAACGTCTAGATCATCCGAGAGGTACTCCGTGACCCAATGACCCAGGTACTTAAAATTCTTGGTCCTATTCAGAGGTATTCCGTACAGCGAGATTTCCGGTACCCTATCCACCTTGTGCTCACGTGGCTGGAAAACAACAACCTCACTTTTAGCCACATTGTACCTAAGTCCGTGAGTCACAGCATACCTCTCGCACTTACTTAAAAGTTTTCTGATTGCACATACAGAGGGCCCCAGCAGCACCATGTCATCCGCGTAACTAATATTGTTAACCATTTCCCCGGCAATTGCACAACCAACTCTGGTACTGCTGAGATCCTCTATGAGCGCATTGATGTACAAGTTGAAGAGACGCGGCGAGGTTAACCCCCCCTGCCTCACCCCGCACCTCAACCTGTACTCATCAGAAAAGGCATTGCCCCACTTGACAACATTTGTTTGGTTGTTATACCAATAATCAAAAACACCTATTACATCCTCCGGTACGTCTGTCTCTGTACGAAGCTTATGCCAAAGAAGGTCGTAAGACACCATATCAAAAGCTTTTGATAGGTCAAGAAAACAAGCGTAAACTGGCGTTTTCCTATCGGTGTAGTATCGGACAGTGTGCTTGAGACAAAGAATTGCTGTTTCAGTCGATAACCCTGCTCGGAAACCAAACTGGGCATCGTGCAGCTTAAGGTATTTACACAATTGTCGATCAAGCAAACTGTCCAACACCTTGGCTACCGTAGTCGCTAATGATATGGGTCTATAATTAGCCTTGTCAGACGGGTCCCCTGTTTTGTTCTTGATTATTGGTACAACCACTGTTTTCATACACTCCTCAGGCAAATACGAGTGACGCAGAGCCAGGGTGTAAAACATCGCCAACACGCGCGGCAGGTGCACCCCGGCATGCTTAAAATGCTCCACACTAATACCGTCATGGCCAGGAGATTTACCTCTAGTCATATTTCGTATGACTGAAGCGATCTCTGACGCTTCAAACTTCATGGGTGTCCCTGCCCCACCGGCGACACTTGCCCTTGCCTGAGGAACATTAGAAACACAATTTAGCGGCTTAGCTAAAAAACTGTCCCTAAACATATTAGCCACGTCAGTGGGCTCACTAAGACCATCGACATTGAGAGGGATACACGGTCTGGGGTTAAGTTTGTTGGTCTGTTTCCAAAAGTTTCGGAAGTCTTTCTTAGCATGGTGAGAGGCTAGAACATCCATCTTTATCCGATCAGCGTTGTCCTGGCACCACTTCAACCTGGACTTAAAAATGCGCTTGGTTTCCGCCATCCGCTCATATAAGTGCCCATTCGACGGCTTACCATGCGAGACCCATAGCTGAAAATGGAGCCTGGCCTCTTTGTGATAAGGATAAACATATTTGTTCCAACCTACTACACACTTTCTTTTTATTTTGTTGGTACTACCAGACCCACACACACTCTCTTCAGCCGCATACTTCAGCGCGTTAATAATATCATTATACAAACGATCTATAATTACCCTATGATTACTGTTGCTACACAAACCATCACAACATTCAGTCAGTTCTTTCGGAAAGTCTATGTGTCTAAGTCTCTCATTACACAAATAATGGTACTGTTCAATTTGTGTAGCATCTCTATGTCCCCACAATACCCTATTATACACATAGTTGGACTGAGTATACACAGGTTTCAATACATTAATATCACAGCTAATTTCCAAGGCTAAATGATCAGACCAGTTAGACCCGTAATGTACCTTTACATTTGCAACTGATTGCATCGCTGCCTCGGTAACCAAACAATGGTCGAGCCAGCGCGTGCAACCGTGTGCGTCACTCACGAACGTAAAGGTATCGGATGTTATGTTCTTTCTTTCGGCCTGATTCGAACTTAAAGATACGTCAAAAATTGCTAAAGATACGATATGGAACGGATATATCAGTGTCGGAATTGACGTTTTTGTTTGAAAAGACGTCACTTTTGATACTGACATACATATCCGATACATGTCGTATTTTAAGCAAATTTTTGACGTACATCTTAAAGTTCAAATCAGGCCATTTGTCTAATCTTTCTCTGTTTACCTGACGGCTCCGAAGCCAAAAAATGAAGCTATGTGCTTTACCCGTATCTACGTGTGTATCCGCCTTATACGTACGTACGTTTATCAATAAATATTTATAATCATCATTGGCCACATCATCTGTTTTAGATGCTTGTTACGGTGCTTGTGGGTTTATGGGGTCCCGCATCGCCGTTAATGGTTATAAAGTCCTATAGCAGCATTTCTCGCCACATCGATCGCACACGAAACGCGAATCCGTAATCCATAAAAAGGCACAATTTGTGTTATTTGAACCATAAAACAATTGCTTATTTATTCACGCCCCAACCTTCAAGAATTATTCGAAAACTAACATTCAAATGAAGCCCCAATTTTAATTTGGGAAAACTAATCTAAATTCATTAGGCGCTGTTGTTGAAATATTTGAATAATTTGATTTGGCACTGGCGAGTAACTGTGGACGGACAAAAGGTTATAATCAAGGATGAGGGTCGAGACACGGAGCTGAGAATTTTTGGACAGTTAAAAGCTGTATTTATACTAGCCCAACAAGTATAACAGCCGTAACAGTCATCGAAAACGCGATTTACAACTGTTTCATGTATTAGTATACTAGTTAGCCTATTTGTATGTAGGTCATTAAAATCTAATATCTATTTTTCAAACATTTGGGGGTCAAATTGATAGCTTTTATGATCCTCTATCACTTTGGCGTGGGTTTTATCCTTACTAAACGCGACACCTTGTACATATTTAATTGCAATATTTTCTAGCGCGTAGGTACCTACTTACCTACATTTGTACAAGTACTTTTGCAGTCGAATTGCAGTGGTTTGATATTATAAATTCTTAAAAGAGATCAAAACAATATATCTAATGTTATCTTATCAAATTAATTACTTATTAAAACATACATTTTATTAGGTTTGTTTATTTCTTTCTTTGTTTTCATCAATGAAGCTTCAGCTCAAACTTATTAAAATAAATATTGAATGCGTCTCCAGTGCCCTGTTTATGAAAAGCTTGTAACTTGTAATACAAGTGGAAGTCCCTTTCTAACAAAAGCGTCAAAAAGGGACATCCGCTAGTATTACAAGTTACGAGTTATTGATAAACAGGTCACAGTTATTAATTTATAGTTTTCCTAACTCCGTCGCCTGCCAATCTATTAATCGTCCAACAGTGAACTTCACTACTACCTCCAGGTTTTCCGGAATTAATCAGTATTTACCATGAATGTAAACACAGGTGAGTGGATCCGAACTTTGATTCGGTGGTTTGTTATGAAACAGACGGTTTATTTGCAGAGCGCAATTATTTTACAACGACTTAAAAAAATAACAATGTGGCTGTCGCAAAGACATGTTGATGTGAGGTTAGTGGGATACATCTTAAAACTTGCAACATTATTGTAAAATAATAAAGCATTTATTCAGCAAATAACGTAAAGTTAAATGGTATACAATAAAAAAAAACTCAAATGCAAGTGGTGAGCTGTAACCTGTTTATCAAAAGCTTGTAACTTGTAATACAAGCGGAAGTCCCTTTTTGACAGCTTTTGTTAGAAAGGGACTTCCACTTGTATTACAAGTTACAAGCTTTTGATAAGCAGGGCACTCCTCGCACGCCTCTTCGTTGAATCTTTAGTCATAAACTAGTGTAAATGACTTTCGAGTTAAATTCCGTTATTTTAACACATTCAGGGCCAAGAACCCGCCAATCGAGTACACTGTTCGTAGCGACTACGCGCTACATACGGCGAAAACGTGGCTACGCGCTACGAGCGTAACCCATAGCACTTAGTGGCAATGAATGTGTTAATAGAGAACTAGACGCTTACTAACACTAAGCATACACGCATTGATACAATTGTTCTCTTAATTTAGCTGACGCCTCGTCCGAGACGCGGCGCGCGTGATTGCTGCATGTAGAGAGCTGCTCGCAGGATTGCTCGTTGAACCTATAATCATTTCAATTATTAAAATATGATCATTTATGTTGTCATTTAAATAACCGTAAGAGCGTCCGCTAGCTGGCGCGGTTGCACTGAACGGGTTAACAAAAATAGTATGAGCAACGCCAAAGAGAATAGATAGTTTAGAGGGTTATTGTCATAGTACTTAAAATCGACCACCATGCCTGGGAAGCCTTAGCTGAAGACCGTGATAGATGGCGCAAGCGTGTTGTGGAGGGGAGAAGGCTATGCGACCAAGCCTGGTTTAATGCTTTAGATAGCAGAAGGTGTCACAGGAGGCAAACCGGGACTGGAACCTCGGATAGCATGAGCTTTCTCTGCCAAAAATGTGGGAGGTCGTGCCGCTCACGCATCGGCCTCCACCGTCACCAAACCCGTTGTCTATACAGCAATGTATAAATCGTCTGCAATAGACGGAAAGGCCTGTGATGATGATGATGAAATTTTGTAACGTTTATGAATAAGGGGGTTATAAATAAATAAATAATAACCGGCGGGCGTTCGTCAGTGTCAGATCCAACTCGTATCCGAGGTTGGCTGCCGCGCGGGCCAGCTCCTGCATGCAGGCTGGTATGTCGCCCCTGAAAATGTATGGACGTTTTAATGCTATACCACACTACGTCTCTGCCTATTTCCGTCGCTAATTCCCATGCCACTAAATATCGTCCCTAAAATTTTTCAACAAGCTAAATCGAGAACTTACTTCGGTATAACCACAGTGCCCTCATTAAACGACCTTGTAGCATCATTGAGCTGTGCTTGCATGTGTTGTCTGGTTAATTGTATCATTTCATCAGCGTATACGCCCATCTGAGCGATGCCGTCTCTGGCCGCCTCCACGCACTTGTGGATATCGGAGACGTGTTGGCTGGACAGGGTGCGTGCGGCCCGACGTTCTTCATTGCAAGATACTGTGGAAAATTGGGAACCAAATGGATGTACAATGGGGTTGGCCGGTCGAAGTATTAAGGATGACTCACGCTAGCCCGGGCCGGAGGTTCTATATTTATGAGCACCACGGTGCTTGCCAGAGAAATTATTATTCTCTTTATTCAATTAGGGTCTTAGGTTAGGGTTTTACAATGTGAGTATAAAAGTAAAATATACACAAATGTACACTTACAAAACATAACAAAAATATATAAACACATTATAAAAAACCTAACCTAGGGTGCCGCCGGCAGCGGGGCAGGGTCCAAGCTGCCGGTGGTCAGGGACGCAGAGTGAGGAATCGACGTACTATACGCGCCGTGTCCAAAATTACCGCCTTCTGCATCTGACCCTTGATCCAACCGCCCAGCGAGAGTCTCTCTAGGTGTTGGTCGAGACTCTTCGCTATGAGACCGTTCGCTGACACGACTATAGGAACAATGATCGTCGAGTCAACATCCCACATAGCGGTTATCTCGTGGGCTAAGTCTAGGTACTTGCTGGACTTGTCCTTCTCGGCCTTCACGAGATTCTCATCATGGGGGATGGTGACGTCGACGAGCACGGTCCGGCGCTGCGATCGATCTATCAGCACGATGTCAGGCTTATTGGCTACAATAGTCCTGTCAGTGATGATAGATCGATCCCAATAGAGCGTGGCACGACCATTTTCGAGAATTATTATTATTATTATTAATACATTTAATTCAAGCAACATGGCTCATAGGGCTGTGAAACATACAAATTTAAAAATTAAAATTATAATACAAACTAGCTTAATTTAACATATTACTAAAATATATGATTTAAAGGAAACATGTCAAAAAAATAAAATAATAACGATTAACGATTAAACAATGATTTCAATAATAATAATATAGAATACCTATTAAACTAAAGTAAATAATGTCAAAAATTATATTTTCTCAAACATGCAATGAAATGTCGTCACTCCGGGCGTTATTTCAGGCTTCGAAGTCTCACGTTTAGGGCGGAGCAACTCCAGAGAACTGTAAAGGAATTTCATACAAAATTTAAGGCCTAGGCCGGGAAGTAATTTTTTTTTAAATTTCCATTTCACAGATATGTGTGACACACCATCGTGGCATTCAGCCATTAAAGTGATAACACACTATCGCACCGCTTTAAAAAAAACTATAGGCAGTTTATGGTTTATGGTACGATTTCTTTTTTTTTAATCTTTATAGGGCTGTATCTCCTAAACCGTGCGTCGCAGCGCAAAAATAATAAAATGTTCGTTCCTCTGTAAGAAACTTACAGAATATAACCAAACGGAGTAGTCATTAACAGGCGTTCCCCTCTGTCGAAAATAGGCGGCCAATGGTCAACCGACGTTTATCTGACATGGCTATGTTTACGTTACGTAGGTACACATTTGATGTGCCCCTCCCCCGCAAAAAACGCCAGACTATTTAGTACCGAAAATTATAGACATGGCGTCTCCGTTGGTTATATTCTCTAAGGTAAGAAACCCTTAATTAATATTAAAAAAAACACACAAAAAAGAAAAAAAATAAGAAAAATAAACTTTATAATGCTGTATCTCCTAAACCGTACGTCGTAGCGCAAAATTAATCAAATTTTCGTTCCCCTTTAGGAAATCTCTTAATAACATTTAAAAAAACACAAGAAAAGAAAACAAAGAAAAAGAAAAGCAAGAAAAATATTTATAGGGCTGTATCTCCTAAACCATGCGTCGTAGCGCAAAAATAATAAAATGTTCGTTCCTCTGCAAGAAACCATTAATTAATATTTAAAAAAAAAGCACAAAGTAGAAAAAAAATAACAAAAAAAACTTTATAATGCTGTATCTCCTAAACCGTACGTCGTAGCGCAAAAATAATCAAATTTTCGTTCCCCTTTAGGAAACCCCTTAATAACATTAAAAAAAACACAAGAAAAGAAAAAAAAGAAAAAAACAAGCAAAAAAAATATTTATAGGGCTGTATCTCCTAAACCATGCGTCGTAGCGCAAAAATAATAAAATGTTCGTTTCTCTGTAAGAAACCCTTAATTAATATTAAAAAAAAAAACAAAAAAGAAAAAAAAAACCTTATAATGCTGTATCTCCTAAACCGTACGTCGTAGCGCAAAAATAATCAAATTTTCGTTCCCCTTTCGGAAACCCCTTAATATTTAAAAAAACACAAGAAACGAAAAAAAAACAAAAAAAAATTATAGGGCTGTATCCCCTAAACCATGCGTCGTAGCGCAAAAATAATAAAATGTTCGTTCCTCTGTAAGAACCCCTAATTAATATTTAAAAAAAAAAAAAACTAAAAATACTTTATAATGCTCTTAAACCGTGCGTCGTAGCGCAAAAATAATAAAATTTTCGTTCCCCTTATGAACCCCACGCACTGAATAACCTATCACATTAGGACATGAAACAATCATCATCATCAATTTTTATTATTATTTCATTGCATGTTTAAGAAAAGCACTATACATACCTCGGCGTGGAAAGGGAAAAGGTATCCGTCTATATGCATTCGGCCGGCAACCCCTTACTTCCCAGCCTCTATAGTAATGTACTATAACATGTCTCCTGATAAACCACTCATACTTATTATTTATCCCATTTTTGAGACACTGGTGCATGCAATGACAACTAGTGCCTCACAAACGGAGAGTCAAGTCGGTCAGCGACGACCGCTAATAGGGCGTTGCCGCTGGCGCGCACGCGGCGGGCTGCTGACCAAGCCCTCTTGCGCATCGTGACCACCGATGATGACCGATCAGCCGTCATTGAAAATGACATGTCGGACGCATCGGCTCGAGCCCGGCCCGGTCTAGCGTGACTCATAAATTGTTTGTTTGAGCATTGTTTAGTAGACTATTTGTCCAAAACAATTGACCATTGACCATTTTTAATAGTTGTAATAGGGGTTACAAAGACAAATTATACAATAGATAGCATTACAGACATGTGAAGTGAAAACCACACTCACTCGGCACATTAAGTTCATCAGCCAGCTTGGTAAGCTCATCGTATAATTTCTGTTTCTTCCTCACCGCCTGGTTGATCTCTTCTTTGATCCGCCTCAGCAGCTTGGCTGTGAACTGCTGGTATGAACTCTGAATGTTTCTGTGGTAAGCGTCGAGGAATGGTGCCAGAACCGTGTCGACGTATCGGGATACTTCGCTAAAAGAAAATAAATTTTAAACTGAAATAGATGTCGTATTGGCCTACTAATAAGAAAAAATCGGACAAGTGCGAGTCGGACTCGCCCACCGAGGGTTCCGTACTTTTTAGTATTTGTTGTTATAGCGGCAACAGAAATACATCATCTGTGAAAATTTCAACTGTCTAGCTATCACGGTTCGTGAGATACAGCCTGGTGACAGACGGACGGACGGACGGACGGACAGCGGAGTCTTAGTAATAGGGTCCCGTTTTACCCTTTGGGTACGGAACCCTAAAAATAGTTTATCGGAACTTATGTACGAAATATCATTTGATATTTATTAGCTGCTTTTCGGTGCAGGAAATCATTGTGAGGAAACCGGACTAATCCCAATAAGGTCTAGTTTACCCTCAGGGTTGGAAGGTCAGATGGCAATCGCTTTCGTAAAAACTAGTGCCTACGCCAATTCTCGGGATTAGTTGTCAAGCGGACCCCAGGCGCCTATGAGCCGTGGCAAAAAGCCAGAATTACGCGAGGAAGATGATGAGTGGTTATAAAGGGGCCCACAGATTACCAGTTCGCCGGACGATATCAGCCTGTCAGTTGTTCGGCACTGTCACCTTTTGCGTTTAACTGTCAGGCTGATATCGTCCGGCGAACCGGTAATCTGTGGGCCCCTTTATGATGATGTTACCTATTAACTAGTGCCTGACGTGGAGACACCTTCCTGGTGGGAGTTCTGCTTGTCAGCTTTTGTCGCATATGGTTCAAATGGTTGTCCAGGTCAACCGGCTGCAGCTGCCACGGAAGGACCTCAAAGCATAGCCCGCCATCTTGCCGGACGTGTACGCTCCTCAGCTTTTGTAAAACAAAATAATAGTTAACTGAAATAAATGTCATATACTAAGAAAAAGTGACCAAGGCCTCTAGTGCCCCGGCAGGAATCGAACCAGCGTCCTCTGCTATCGCGGCAGGTGCCTAAGCCACTCGGCCACCGGGCTACAGCGGCATAGGTCAAATTTTCCAAGTAGATGCACTTCTTACTGAAGGCTTATGGCGCCCCCAAAACACCCAAATATTTTTCTGAAATAATTTAATTTGTTCAAATACTTTAGTAAAATAATAGTTATTTTAACTTATTTACGATACAATTGCGGAAAGTAGGAAATTGGCAACGGCAAATTGGCAAACGGAATTGGCCAATTGGCACGACCGAAGGGAGTGTTTCAAATTGACACGAGTTGCGAATTACCTTTTCGCACGTACATATATCGTGTTACAGTACATGTAAGGATGACTCAAGCTAGACCGGGGAGGGGCCGGACCGGAGCTTCCGGCGCTTCGTGTTCTGTGGAAAGCACCACGTGATCACCAATCAGCCGTCATAGAAAACGACATGTCGGACACCTCGGCCCGGGCACGGCCCGGTCTAGCGTGAGTCATCCTTTATGGCCCTTTTTCATTCTCGACATAGGCAAGGTAAGTCCTTATTCAAGACTAGTGCGGGAAAGTAGCACCATAATATGCAATTAAAATGTTTTGGCTTGCTCTTGTGTTGGAAACCAAGACTCATTTTGGGTCATCGCGCCAGCCAAGCAAATAAGTATTACATTGTTTTACCCCGTAAGTAAGTATTATATTGTTTTACCCTGACTTACGTGTTTTAAGGATGACTCACATTAGACCCTGGGCCGGAGCTTCCGGGGCATCGTTTTCTATGGAAAGCATCACGTGATCGCCTGTCATGACATAGAAAAGCAAGCGCCGGAAGCTCCGGCCCGGACACGGCCCGGTCTAACGTGAGTCTTCCTTTACTTAGAAAATTGCCCACCCTACAATCACTGCTGGCTCCTGTGACCGTCCACGTGAACAAGCTCAGGAATACAAAAAGTATCAACATTTTTCGTAAACTAACACAATTTTCACAATTATTTTCTTCAAAGTAGATCTTAAGTTGTCATAGTTATCGCTATCGAGTATTCGCTTCAAGTCAGTTCAAACCAGTATAACGGCTATGTAATATTATTTACGAAAACGGGACTTAAACTCGTAGGTATAAATAAGTTTTAAAATTACCTCCGACGTTTCTAGGACGGCATTGTCTCGTGGTCTTGGAGATGGCCAGTAGTAGTAGTAGCTGGTAGTAGTTTTCTCCGAGACCACGGGTACAATGCCGTCCTCGAAACGCCGGAGGTAATTTAAAGCTTATGTATACGCGACTTTATGTTAAGTTCGTCAGTTAATAGATCCGTATGGACTTGGCTTGGCTTTGGCTTGGACATGGCTTTTAAATTAAAGACGTAACTTATGTATTTGCTTGATATAGTATGAATTTTTTTTAATGATTTTTACGCCTAACGATTACTTATTTTTACGACCCTAATCTGTTATACAAAAGCCATTGTTTCTTTTGTGCGAGCAGTGGGCTTCCGTTTTGTGCGCGTGGCAAAGCAACAACGTCGTTTAAAAAGCTGCTGTATCGTGGTGGTTTTAAGGTTCAAGTCTTGTACATGGAACATGTTTTGGTAATGAAGGACGATCGACCACCTCAATGTAGGCGAGTGCTCATATTATTACATAGATTAGTCCAAAGTATAAATTAGTCCAATGGCCTACGAAAAGTTTACGCGTCTCAAAATTCTGAGGCTAATTTCCTGAGGCGATTCGCTCGGAGCGTTTGCAATACCAAACGACATCTGCACCTGATTGGTTTAAGTCTACCTTGCGATTTAACTGTTATTTTAGTATGCAATTACATGCTTCAATGGCTCCACGGAGATTTCTTTGCCCAGTTGAAAGCAGTATTAATTACAATTCGTTGAATATTCCATTTTCTTACGCAAACGCAAGATATTAGCGTACGATAACCCTTAGTTAGTTTTTAGAGGGGCAGGACGGGCAGGACCTACTTCCCTATTTTAATAAGGTATTATCATATTCTCTGAACTTGCGACCCGTTCCGGCTTTGCACGGGTTAACAAATTATACACCTAAACCCTCAAGAAGCACTCTATTGATAGGTGAAAACCGCATGAAATCCGGTCAGTAGTTTTTATCGCGAACAAACATACAAACATACAAACAGACAGACGCGGCGGGGGACTTTGTTTTATAAGGTGTAGTGATGAGAGCCGTTCCATTAAGCAATTATTCCATAAAGCTGACGACTGCTGTGGCATGTAGGCACGCGGGAGCTGGCAGTAAATTTTCATTATAAAATGAGTGGCGGTTTGAACGCTAGAGTCTGTTCGGAAAGAGAAGAGTCGGGGAATGTATTGGGCCCCATACATTCCACGACTCTTCTCTTTCCGCACAGACTCTATAATCGCGGCAGTAATGCAGCAAAGATACACATATTATCAAGGAAATCGAAAGTCGCAGCATCCGCGTCAACGCCGCAGCAAGAAGGTTTACCGCAAACCACGTTCGACGTGTTGCCAACCTGTCACACTTACGTACGAATTTACAAGTGCGACAGAGAGGCAACACGTCGAACGTGATTCGCGGTAGGCCCTCAGTAATGCAGCTGCGTTCCGAATATTACCTAAGGGCCACTTGCACCATCCCACTAACCCGGGGTTAACCGGTTAAACCGTTAATCCAATGTGAAATTGTACTGGTAACCATGGTAACTCCAGTTTTAACCGGTTAACCTCGGGTTAGTGATTGGTGCAAGTGGCCCTAAGCTGCGCAAATACCGGGCCAACTGGGCCGTGTCCGGGCCGGAGCTTCCGGTGCTTACTTTTCTATGACAGAGGACAGGTGATCATGTGATGCTTTCCATAGAAAATGAAGCTCTGGAAGCTCCGGCCCGGACACGGCCCGGTCTAACGTATCATCCTTAACCCGCGCACTTCCCTCATAAGTGCCTTCTTCGCTCCACTTTTAAAATTAATTGCAAACTCGAATACTGCAACATTAAAGTAGCCCAACGTAAGCGAAGTAAATGTACAGTTTCTAAAAATACAGAAACACGAAACCTATAGTGTTACTTGACGAGGAAAAAATTTCATTTGGTGTATAATTAAATCAGGTAGATAAGTAGCGTCTCGGTCTCAAGTGCCGGACTAGGAACGGACAGTACAGTTTTGAAAAGGAAACTGGATCGTTCTGCATAATTATTTTCTATCGTATTTTCACGGAAACGTAGGAACGTGTCTTGCTATTACAGTCAGTCTCGGTACAAAAATTACTGACATTGACTGAACTAGCATAACGGATGGGAAGAGGCCGGACGGCCTTACGTTGGTTCCGTGGCGGAGAGGACGCTGCCTCTTGTGGGATGCAACTTGCGTGAGCACGTTCCATTTGGGGCAGACCATGCGTTGTGCTGGTTCGGCGGCGGAGATTGCTGCCAAGCAAAAGCACATGAAATACTCCGCACTGGCATCTGCCTACGATTATGTGCCGGTAGCACTAGAGACAGCCGGGCCGTGGGGAGTGGAAGCTCGCCGACTTTTTGGGGAAATAGGCCGGCGTTTGCGGGAGAGAGGTGGTGATCCTCGCTCTGGGTCGTACTTGGTTCAACAGGTCTCCATAGCAGTTCAGCGGGGGAATGCTGCAGGCATTATGGGGACCTTTGAGCCAGGTACGATGCAGGGTGGGTTATATTTTAAGCTTAATGTAGGTTAAGTTTTATTTGAATTATTTTTATGTATATGTCGGGAATCGTGGGCGTATCATACTATCGGCAGCACATCAAACCTTCAATCATGGATGACGAGGGCTTTCAATGAAAGGCGATATCCAACTCACGGCCTTTACTGGACAAAACTGAATACAAGTCATAACACACGTTACAATTCTCATCTTAAGCAAACCAGTGGATTAGACCCAGGAACCGCCACAGAAGGCCACAGACGTCATCTTCTCCCGTTCGTTCTCATCGTGCTCCTTCTGAAGATGGATTGACAGCATAACTTCAATTGTTCTGAACTTCAATTGTTTTAACAGCGCACTCTATGACGTCTTGGCAAAACTGCGTCGAACGCCACTCAGGTGTACCTACGTAACACCCTAGTTTGCTCTATCTGTCAAGGTTTGCATGATAAAACGCCTCTTGAAGGTGATAGATGGCACATTTCACCCATTCTCCGACATATAATTTAAGGATTAAATGTTTTAGGTTATTTTATATTTTAAAAATACTTATAAGATATATTTTTCAATAAACCTAAAAAAACTACCCCACAAACTAGCATAACAAATACGAACGTTTCAGAGAAAATACGATGGAAAACAATTAATTCACTACATAGTCTGTAGTCAACATTTTCTTCACTGGATGTTGACATTATGGTAAATATTTTTACACAGTTAGATTTTTATTTACCTACCATAGCTATGACCCTTCGCTTAACGTTTCGAGTTTTAAATTATTATAAGAGTTAGAAGCGAAAATAAATTGCGAACATAATTATTTTTGGAAGATGAAGATCCTGACATTTGTTTTTTCTATTTCTCTTATTTCATATAATGTTTTTATCTAAAAAGGAACGTTTACGTACGTTTGTAGTATTGTTTGTTTGTTGTCTGCGGTCGACTATTTTCTTTTTAAATGGTTGACATTGTGATCCGCACCAGCTTGAACAAAACAAACTCTGTTTTGTAAATTCACCTATCATATTCTGTTATTCTAAAGTCACCGACATAGCCCACCGGATTAGCAAGCTGAAGTGGCAATGGGCAGGCCACATTGCACGCAGAGAAGATGGCCGATGGGGTCGAAAAGTGCTCGAGTGGAGACCACGGACTAGCAAGCGCAGCGTAGGACGTCCACCCACAAGATGGACAGACGATCTTGTTAAGGTCGCCGGAAGACGCTGGATGCGGGTCGCTTCCAACCGGCACGTATGGAGCTCCAAGGGGGAGGCCTATGTTCAGCAGTGGACGTCTTATGGCTGAGATGATGATGATGATGATGATGATGATTCTGTTATTCAAATATATTCATACAGAATAAAGTTCCACCCAGATATTCAGAGATACCTAAATAAATAGATAAGTAAGCTTACCTCATTGACTGGATATTAAAGTTCTGGGATCAAACATATGATAACAAGGTTATTGATAGCACGAAGATGTGACACACGTACGTTTTATTTGTGCAATTTACAATGCATTGTCATAAACAAAGTTCAATCAGATACAAATAATAAGTGACATAACATTACATGGCTTCAATCGAATCGCAAAATTTCACCTAGTCCGCTAATCGCCAACTACCTTAATATCAGGGACATATTTTGCCCTATGGCCAAATGAAGCCATGGCCCAGCAGTGCAAAAAAAACCTTGCCGTCAGTTTTGGGGGGTGATGGGTTGGCAAACCTTACAAGGCCCTGGGCGCCAAACATTACAAATAAATATACGGAGTGAAGCTTAATAAACCAGTCCAAAAAATATCTACTAACTATTTGATATTCTTTTTAATTTGGTTTTCTTAACAACTGGCATCAGGCCCCTGTTTCACCAACGTGACAGGTGCGACGAATTGTAAAATCACTGTTGCTGACGTCACAGGCATCCATGGGCTACGGTTACCGCTTACCATCGGGCGGGCCGTATTCCTGTTTGCCACCATTATTGTAATATTAAAAAAAACTTTATTATATCGGATAAAAACAGATATTTCTCCTGCGAGGTTTCTGACAATTGTCACAAGAAACACTACAATTGTCACGAAATTCCGACATATAACTCATTACCTGTCAAGAATTACCTACAATTCTTCTAAATCTTTGACAATTGTCAGAAACCTCGCAAGAGAAATATCTGTTTTTATCCGATATAATAAATTTTTTTTAAATAATACAATGATGGTGGCAAACAGGAGTACGGCCCGCCCAATGGTAAGTGGTAATCGTAGCCCATGGATGCCTGTGACGTCAGCAACAGTGATTTTACAATTCGTCGCACCTGTCACCGATGTGAAATTGGGGCCAGGCCGCGTAGCCAAGATGCTTACGGTCCGTAGAGATCGAAACGCAACTGTCACTGTCACACTAATATGGAAGAGTGATAGAGAGACATAATGCTTTTCGTTGTCGAAGCGATAGCGATTGTAACCTTGGCTAGGCCGGCAGAACATCTGTGCCCAATAGGCTGTGGCTACACCAAGATAGCTCTCGGGCACTTAGCGCTCGAAAAAACACATTATGAGCAGAGTTTACGAGCACGGTTCTCTAAGGAACTCCACCCTATATACCTGGGCTATTCTGATCGGTTGACGACAACAGGTGAGCGAACAAGCAAATTAGTTGCTAAATAATACTAAATATATAGTCTTATGTCAGTAGCAATGTACAGCAAAGTGTAGTAGGACAACACTCAAAGAGCAGTATTATTGCGCTAAGAAAAGCAGCAATGTACATCGAACCAAAACATGTAATTATCATAACCTCAATTTTACAAATATTTACGATCAACGAGCTGATTGTACATTGTAGGCACCTTGACTTTGCTTAAGTTCATGCACAATCTTATTTAATATATTGATATTTAATGGTGACAGCAGAAATTTCTCTTGAAATAGAAACGATTCAGAATGTAAACAAACAAGATGGCTGTCATTCACGATCCACATTCCACAGATAAAACACAGATGACACGCGATTTTGGAATTATTCGAAAATAGTGGTGCTAATCCGCGATTTTCCAAACTTACCGCCTTTTGCTACTGATTTGCTTGATCAAGTATATACAGGGTGTTTGGTACATCGTTTGCCAAATTAAAACGGCAGATAGGTTGAGTCATTTGCTATCTACTCATGCCTAGAAAAAAAAATTGGGCATAGTTTTTTTTACTACTGCCCGAGTAAAAATTTGAAATTTACGAAAAACTGGCATAGAGCTGAAAAATAAATGTGCGTAAAATTAAACATTTCTAGGCCTGGGAAGATAGCAAATTACTCAACCTATCTGCCGTTTTAATTTGGCAAACGATGTACCAAACAACCTGTATATACATATATAATTGTATAGCAACGTATATAGGTGATTTCAAAAGTGGCTAAAGTGCATTCAAAGTTTTCGCAGAGCAACATTTGTTTAAACATTTTAGATATACCGTTTCCGAGAAAATACGACGGAAGACATTTATGCAATACATCTGTATTCATTAATTAGTAATAAATAATAACCTACCTCATCGAAGAAAGTGTAAATACAATATGCGTAGGTTGTAGGTATTAGGTCATTACCTATGAAATTGGCGTTTTGTTCGGAGAATTTCAACGAAACACGAATTTCCATACAATTAATTTTGCGGATATTTTTTTGATGGCTAATTCAAACCAAACAAAATTTTTCCAGTAATTTTTGACACCTTTAAGGTATGTTTTCAATATCTCCATTTCTTGAAAATTGGTACCATTAGAAAAATATAAGTAATTTTAATACTCGAACCGACAGCACATGAAAAGACCTATTTTCAAGGCTTAATTCTGAACACTTAACAATAAAAAATAACAATTAATTGTATGTAAAATCGTTGTTTATTGAGTGCACTGTAGTTTTATTGTAATTGTGTATGTACTTTTGTAAAAAAAAAAAACTAGGATCAGACTTATATCTATGAACAAAAACGCCAATTGCATAGGTAAGGACCTAATATTATATTCGGATATATTATTATAATGTTATCGACATTGCAGTAATTGCGCAATGTAGGGCAAACCTTGGCTTATCGGTGATACTTGGTAATTCGGTGATAATGCATTGTTAAATTACGTTGAGCTCACAATGCTGAAATGTAAGCAATTAAATCGCTGCCAACCCGATTGCAAGCATCAAAACTAACAGCTGCCAACGATTTTATAGCTCGCATTTCCTCATGGTGAGAACTGTGTAAGATTATAACGGAGTATCACCGAATTACCAAGTATCACCGATAAGCCAAGGTTTGCCCCAATTAACAAGATAAATCTATATACTTATGAAATCGATAACCGCGTGTATTGATATGCAAGAGATCAATAAAAATATGTGCTAAAATGCGACCCATATGAATTATAATACTACGATAATGATAAAAGAAATTCACTACACCGAGTGGCAAAGTAATGTGACGCAAATTTTGAGTTGTTTCTTCGTGTTGGCTGGTAGAAATTACTTTTAAATGATGATTTTGAATGATAAATATTTAAAAGAGATTTGTAATGTTTGACAGTTAGTCTTTTCCTTACGTTGGTGTGGTGGTTCGCTCAACAGCAAAGTTTGCCTTAGAACTCTTGAAACTCTCGCAACGCTAAAGAATCCACTTTTCGAACCACCCGCTACGCTCATAGTTCAATATTGGAAGATTTCCCTCGCTCTATTATCAATGTAAGCTCGAGGATTTTTTAACAACTTTTCCCCTTTATAAAACAAATAACTATTTTACGCAAGGAGGGATAAAATTTTAACAGTCACGGGGGTAAATCTTTAACATCGTTTTCTAACTCTCTAGAGTCTCTAGTAGCCATAAAATTTCTGCTGAAAAATAAGATAGGTACTGCTATAAAATATCTGACGCTGCCAATCCAGGAATAATTCCAAACTATGCTGTTTTAGTCGATCGCTCCTACAAACCAGTATAGGTCTCCATCTTGGATATAGAAAGTTATGTTTCCCAATTTTCCCATACAACATTTTAAGAAGTTTCTGAATGTATGTAGCGCAATATTGGAAATTTCCAACGGCATATCAGAAGCGGACATGGACACGATTTTGATAACTTATTTTTAATCTACTTACACGAGTTACAGTTGTTTTTATAGATAAATTGTTGTTATTAAATATTTTTATACGTTTATGTATACGTGCGTCGTTGGCTCGTTGGGTGGACGACATTCGGAAGGTTGCGGGTCACTTCTGGATGAGATTGGCTCAGGACCGGGATAAGTAGCGTAGTCGAAGAGAGGCCTATGCACAGCAGTGGGCCATAAAATATTATGATGATGATGATAATGGTCTAAAAAACATGCTTCGTAAAGCGGAATCGTATGCAGACATGGTATAATAATATACTCCGCCTGGTACTCTCTTCCCGTCTTTTCTAGGTCACCTGACTGACACAAGCCTACGTCATCATGCGACAGCGCTATATGATAATATGCGATAGCGCTATACAAAGTGGCAATGTTATTGTGACGTAGGCTTGTGTCACTCTGGGAAGAGAAGACCATGTTTTATTAGACTATGGCAACAAAACAAAAACTAGCAGCATCAAAAATCAATTATTTATAAAGCAAGACTGAGGTTTCTAAAAATCCTGACATTCGCCAACTCCCCCTCATCCCTGACAATGGACCAAACATCCTTACATGTCAGGGAAAATCCTGACGTATGCCAAGTTGCCAACCCTACGGCTTTTGAGGACCATTGTAGCCTTGTAAGCGAAAATGAAGATTCAGACAGTCCAGACCAGCGGTCGGCAACAGGCGGCCCGCGGGCCGCATGCGGCCCGCGAACCCTTCACTTGAGGCCCGCGAGCCTCCCTGGCTATTTTGTATGTAATATTGACAAACGTCAATGTCTGATAAAGTCATAAATATTAACAAAGTGCGGCCCGCGTCAACTTCGTTAACTACTATGTGGCCCTTGGCTGCTAAAAGGTTGCCGACCGCTGGTCTAGACAACGAATCGTGGCTCTTTGAAATTTGAAAAACAAATGACATTTAAGATTTACATACTCACCAACTAATCAAGTAGGTACCTAAGGGTAACATTCCATTTCTGACCGCAGCTGCACTACTAGTACGAACGCGTCGGTGTTATTGACAATGTCCATAGTAAAATGAATGGTAGTGCTGCTGTCGTTGGAAATGGACTGTCGCCTTAAATGTGACGTTCGGATGTAAACTGCACCTGCATTACTGTTGCGGCAACGTTGTTGCTACCGTTGTACCTGTCAACTTCCTTGACATCGACGCAACAGCTGCCGTTGAAATCCGAACGTCACCTTAAAATCAAATTTATTGTAACTTTATTAATCTTAAGTTTTATTTATTTTTATCAGAACAGCCGCAATTAGCATGCTCACGAGCCTCAGTTTTCCGACCCCTGACCTAACGTAAAATGCAAGCTTCTATCTAACGCTTGACGACCCCTGACCAGAAAAGGCGAACCTAATTTTTAGTCCCATTACCATATAATTGAACAACAACATCCGTCTTTTCGTTCATCGCAACGTTCCAACGACAATATTTTGGTACCCTGAATTCAGGTGTCGCTTTTAGAAAACGCTCGCTTGGATTTTGAACCGTGCGTCGATGGTGTAAGGTCTATTTTGCGGTGAAACGCTTGTAAATGTATTTTTGGCTGGTGTGGGTTGGGTGGATTCATGAGGAGTAGCAGTTTATGACAATATTAATAATATCCCACTAAAGAACATTACATTTTTGTAGCCACTTAATTCAGGTATGTAAATAATTATGTTTTCTATGTATATGTATGTACAGTCAGCTAAACGATTCGCATAGCACCTCTGCATACAAATAATAATTTCAACCACTAACTCGGTATATGTACAGGGTGGAAAGGCACGACGATCCTTCCCGGAAGTATTAGGTCGTTTAAGTGATACAGAGACTATTGGTAATGGTAAGAATCGTTAATTGAGTAAAAAATAAAAATTGCAAAAATATTACTTTTTAACTGTGGTGATAACCCTATAGCATGTGCACATGACGGCTAGATTAAGGATCTCCGTCGGGAAAGCTCGGGACTTTACACTTTTTTCCGATCGTTGACAGTATCGCAATGATGTATGAATGACGCATAAATGTCAAATAAATCAAATGCATGCAAAAATATTACAAACAATTTTATTACTTTCTTAGATAATTACTTTTTTCCAATATTTAATACTATCTTCTTTTCACATACGGTGTTCAAATGTACCTCCGTGTATTACAACGCCGCCGCAGCCCGTACCCGAGTATGTCGATGCACATGCGATATAGTGTATGCTCTTCGTCATTTATCCTCCGCAGAAAGCACCAATTAGCCTTTGTCTCATTTCGTCCGCAGTTTCACATTCCGTTTGGTTTGGTACACCATATCTTTTACACAGCCCCACAAATTTAAATAGCCACGAGCATCTAACATTTTTATTTGAAGAATATGACATTCAATAAGTATAGTTCAATGAAAATTTAATTTCAAACATCAGACGTCTTGTCTATTTCCTACCACGCAAGAAGGTTTGTTAGTTTGGTATTGAAGAAGTATTTATTCTTGATTTATTCTTAGTATTTAATTTTTGCAAGTTCATTTGGTGCAACTAACACAACCTACTTGTTATTTTTAATTATTTTAGATAGTTTCCAATTATTCGAAAATAATTTTGTGAAACGTGTTAAGAAACTAAAACCTTTTTATCAGTCAAGGAAACCAGAGATATTTATAAGACGATTGCGTACTTTTGAGTGGTTGTCAATGTCACCATTTGAACTGTCGTTGTAAACAATGTTGTGGTTAGTATTATTAATATTAAGGAATAACATAACTATTTCATTCAAGTATTGAACAAGTGGAACCACTAAGAAAGCGAAAATCCTGCAATGATTCTTACCGTGCTGTAAGCAGACCTAAAAATGGTTAGATGGCAACAAATTAGCATAATTTCCTGTCGAATACTGATTGTTTACAAGTAAGTTCATTGACCCTGTCACCTGTTAGGGTTAGAACAAAGTAGTTTTTTGCGTGGATGTTTAAAAGGTCATAATTTAGAAACGGTTGCCCATATTAACATAGTTTCTATGGAGAAAATATAGAGCTTAGGCTAAACTATCTCCCATTTCCGGAAAGGATCGTCGTGCCTTTCCACCCTGTATATCTCCACTATAAACCAAATCGACATGTCTAACAAGAAATGAATCTACCCACCCTTTTACCCAATCTACCCAGATTGGGTAAATACCCACGACCCATCTCTAAACTTGCGTGAGAATGCACTCCTTTTCCTTACCACGAGTTTGACACTGACTAGCTAGCGACTGCGTAAAATAACTCACAATGCATCCGTACTGACATTGGTGCAAGCGAGATGCACTGCGTTTGACTTGACCAAAGACATATGTAACTTCGTATAAGACGAATAAAGTCTAAGGAAAAAACGTGCCTCGGAATTCAAGTAAAAGTCATTCTCGAATAGATGCCGCACACACCTTTAGCCTATCCTCGGCTAGATGGCGTGACGACACCGTTTCATATTTAACAATTATAACACATAGATATCAGTGAATGAACATGGATCAATATGATATAAAAATAATAAAATAATTTATCCATATATATACATTTTTTGATAACTTTATACGTTTTCATTTTGAGTTTTAGTCGTGTGTCGATAGATGGCAGTAAATTTACAGTGACTACAAAATTTACAATGACAGGACCCCTCTATACTATCTATTCTTTTTGACTTGACGCAGTCGCTAGCGTTTAAGGCGGCGTAAAACTCATGGTAAGGGTACTGGTATCAGTTATTAGTTCCTAACTCTGGCCTGTGTAAACGTAGTGCAGCCGATAATTACTACAGCGCCAACGAGTTCCTCAGATAGATTCGTATTTGTCTTCCTTGCTGAGTTTGAGAAGGAATCTAGACACTAAATATAGGTTACAGATGTAGCGCATAATTATTTTCCATCGTATTTTCAGGGAAACGTACGAACGCGTCTTGCTATTTCAGTCAGTCTCGGTGCAAAAAGTACTGAGGTTGGCTGAAGAAGCACGACAAATACGAACGTTTCCGAGAAAATACGATGGAAAACAATTATGCACTAATTCTGTACAGTGGCGTTCAAAAGTGCATGGATAGATGTCGACCGTAATGCCTTAATATTACGGTTGAAACATCTCCATGCACTTTTGAACGCCAGTGTACATTGGGGAAATAATATCTAATTGTAAAATTAACTATTTAATTCGTTTTCTCTCCAGGGGGCTTGCCAAGATGACAAGCGTGGATAGACGCCAATCGAAACTTGCCTAAATAATGTATGGATATCTAGTCATATGTCTTTTCGTTGAGCCAATTGCTTATTATACTTCTAAATTATGCTTCATAGTGTTCAGTAAAGGGGTCATAATTAGATTTCCAATTCGTCCTTATCCTTCTAAAGTGTTCAAAGTCAACTAGTTTCTAATTTTATTTAAACACGTTTTTAAAACACTTCGTTTATCATGCTCGGTCGTTAGCTACGAGTACATCGCTGCATGTCGAGACTCGAGAGTTGTCCAATTTGTGCTCTAACTACGTATATGGCCTAGCGAATATGTACGTAAATAGCATACAATGTGCAACGAACTCATACTACATATATCTGGGGGTCTACCGCGAACCACGTTCGACATGTTGCCTCTCTGTCGCACTTGTAAATTCGTACGTAAATGTGACAGGGAGGCATCACGTCGAACGTGGTTTGCGGTAGGCTCTCTGTCTCACTCGTCACTATAAGCTTTCTCACATTATTATTATTATTCTCTTTATTTATATTTCGTCTTAAGTTAGGGTTTTTATAATATGAATATAAAAGTAAAATATAAAAACACAAAACGATAAAAAAAAAACATATAAACACATTATAAAAAACCTAACCTAGGGTACCGCCAGCAGCGGGGCAAGGCCCAAGCTACCGGTGGTCAGGGCTGCAGAGAGAGGAACCGGCGGACTATCCGCGCCGTGTCCAAGATCACCGCCTTCTGCATCTGACCCTTGATCCAACCACCTAGCGAGAGTCTCTCAAGATGTTGGTCGAGACTCTTCGCTATTAGACCGTTCACTGAAACGACTATCGGGACAATGATCGTCGAATCAACATCCCACATGGCGGTTATCTCGTGAGCCAAGTCTAGGTACTTACTGGACTTGTCCTTCTCGGCCTTCACGAGATTCTCATCATGGGGGATGGTGATGTCAACGAGCACGGCCCGACGTTGCGATCGATCTATTATCACAATGTCAGGCTTATTGGCTACAATAGTCCTGTCTGTGATGATAGATCGATCCCAATAGAGCGTGGCATGACCATTCTCGAGAACAGGCGCAGGTAAGTACTTGTAGTACGGTACTTCGCGGTCCACAAGGCCATATAGAAGAGCAAGTTGCTGGTGAATAATTCTGGCTACGAGATTATGTCTGTGCAAGTACTCGCCGTTAGCAAGATGAGAACAACCGGAAATGATATGCCTGAGTGACTCTCCGGGACGGCGGCATGCCCGACAAATGTCGACCGTACCGTCCTTCAGGATATATTTCCGATAGTTGTTCGTCATCATCACTTCGTCCGCAATTGCACAGGCAAAACCCTCGGTTTCTCCGAAGAGGTCCCCGAATCGTAACCAGTTCACCGACGCGAGCAGGTCCACATCGGGTCCCGTGAGGGCCTTGTAGAACCGCCCGTGTAGCACCTTACTCTCCCATGCCGCCTTGCGATCCGCAGTACTTAGTACCACAGGTTTGCGCCAGTTCTCGTTTGCCAAGGAGAGCGGCGTGAGGTTCCTGTCTACTGCCACCACATCACGATACATCCCACACTCGTTGTTAAGGAAATAATTCCTGAGATTGTAAACCTCGCGGTTGTGGAGATCCTTGGCGTTTAGGAAGCCTCGGCCTCCACACTTCCGTGGGATGTACAATCTCATAACTGACGAGCGTGGGTGTAGCATGCGATGTGTGGTGAGCAGTGACCGGACCCTCCGATCCAGGGCGTCCAGCTCGGTCTGAGTCCACCTTAGTATGCCAAAGGAGTATGTGAGTAGGGGCATTACCCAGGCGTTGAAGGCGCGCACTTTGTTGCCTCCTGACAAAAGACTGTTAAGGACTTTTGTGAGGCGACTGAAAAAGCGCTCCTTCACCGACCGTCTAATACCCTCGTCCTCAATACCCAACGACTGTGACATACCAAGGTATTTATAGGTTTCTGATTCAGAGATAGATCTGAAAGACATTGTCTCAGAGAGTTGTAAATTTGTTGAATTTACAACCTTCCCCCGCTGTACATGCATAACCGCACATTTATCGACACCAAACTCCATGTGGATGGCACTACTGAAGACTTCCGTGGTTTTCAGTAGCTCCAACAAGTCTTGGCTATTTGGTGCAAATAATTTGAGGTCATCCATGTACAGAAGGTGAGAAATGACTACACCCTCTCTCCGAAGCCGGCAACCTAGTCCCAAATCCTTCAGCAGGGTGCTGAGGGGATTCAAAGCTAGGCAGAACCACAGGGGACTCAGACTGTCGCCCTGAAAGATTCCTCGCTTAATCCTTATAAAATCCTGCGGGCCAGGGCGGTCATCTCCGCCTCCTGGTTGACGAAGGACTGTGGTCCACTGTCTCATACACGCGCTTAGGAAGGCTCTCAAAGCTGCATCAACTTTATACAGCTCTAAGACCCTCCCCAACCATGAATGAGGCACCGAATCATAGGCCTTCTTGTAGTCAATCCAAGCGGCTGAGAGGGCCCCCTTGTGCCGCCGGATTTGTTGGCAAATGGTCATGTCTATGAGGAGGAGCTCTTTAGTACCACGGGACCCAACCCGACATCCATTTTGAGCGGAAGCCAGAATATTGTTTGCGATAATGTGCGCGTTGATTTTTGCTCTCAAAATGGATGTAAGGAGCTTGTAGAGTGTAGGCAAGCATGTAATGGGTCTGTAGTTCTTCGCTTCCGTGGTACTACCGGACTTATAGAGCAGAAAGGTGACACCAGTTGTTAAGGAAGGTGGGAGAGAACCAAGCTCGAGGGCTTGTTGAAATTGTGCTGCCAAGCGCGAGTGCGAGCATCGGAACCACTTTAGCCAGAAGTTGTGCAATCCATCCGGCCCAGGACTTTTCCAGTTCTGGGCCGTGCGGATGGCACAACTGACGTCATCGGGGCTGATGGTGACTGCCCCCATAGGTTCGATGGACTCGCACTCACGTTCGACAACACTCATCCAACCCCCCTCGGTGTGTCCGACAGGCACCGACCAGATGCTACGCCAGAAGTCGGTCATGGCAGTAACATCCGGCGGCTGCGTGTCGGGCGTACGAAGGTTGGTTTCCTCCCACTTTCGGTACACCTTCCTTTGGTCACTTTGAAAAAGGCGATTCTGCTGAAATCGATCCACACGCTCTCTGTAGCGGCGAATACGGTTTGCCCATGCATAGACTTTCTGCTTTAGAAAGTCGATGCGCTCTGTGACATTGGCCATGTAGTCGCGGGGCCTGATATCCGTCCCCGCGAACGCCTGGTTCACAAAGCGCATTACTCGGGGGCGATTGTTGCCCTCCCTGAAGCAGATCAGCTTTGCGATGAGAGTCCTAAACGAGCTGATACGTCGCTCGATCCGCACTTGCCATGCAGGGACACCTCCGGCGGTCCTAGGTGCACGTTCAGCGTCCGGGAACTTGACGCGAGCAACACGGCACGCCGCGATGGCTCCGCAGTACATGATCGAGTGCGTATCATCTAAATCTTTACTAGTCCGCAGATGTGGTTCTAGTAAAGCGTTTAGGGCTCCCATGAGCGCTAGATTGCGTCTATTCATAGGCAGACGTGGTAATCGGGGCCTAGAGTTGGTTGTGGCGCGATACTGCGTAATCGCCTCTTCCAAAGTCCTCCTCAGTTGCTCATTAGCAGTTGTACTCACATTCTGACTCGCGAAGTCCCCCTCGTCGGTACAGAAATCAACCCGTGGCGCCGCCGGTGCCAGGTCGGGTGCGGGCACCGGATCCGGCGACGTGGCGGGCAGATCCCGCACCGAGGTGGAGTCCGCGCGAGCAGAGAGAGCCTCCTGGCGAAGCCGATCAAGTGTCGCGTCATCCAAGCGCTTTAGCCGCTGAATGACGCGCACCTGATCCGATAATCGCTGCTCCGACACGGTGATGGTAGGTTCAAGAGCCTGAAACAGAGGCAGTATTCTCGAACGATAGGCGGATAGCTGTGTTCCCCCCTCTGTAGCCCCATAATAGGCGCGCATGACATTCTCGTTCATGTCTCGAGTCCATCTCATGCGTCGCACTATACCACCGGCAGCGGGAGCCGTGGGCGGGGCAGGATGTCCCGCAGGCCCCAAGCGTGCCGGCAGCGGTGGCCGCCCTCGTCGCGCAGGTGGTCGTGGCGGCGGCGGCGGCGGCCCGCCCTCGTCACTGGATCCGTCTGTGTCAGGCGCCGTTGCGAACTCGTCGCCTGACGACGATGTGGACGAGGAACTGGACGGGGCGGGCGGGGGTGGTGGTCGTGCGTTGTTGGTCGACTCCGCTGCACGTCTTTGACTCCTCGTAATCATTCTTTGCATACGTTATTACTGATTTGCCGTAATGTTGTGTTGACCGTTTTGTCAAACAAATGTCAATGTAAGTGGTGTGTGTATGGGATTTGAGTCACACGTATTGTAGTCGATTTTTATGTTTCCACATAGCCAGGTCAAAGGTACATTAGATGGCAAAATACACAACAGTTTTAACAATAAAAACGTATAAAAATATAATTATAGCAAATAAAATTTACGAGACGTCTGTCATTGTCAGAGCGGTTTTTTTTTTATTATTATTATACTCTCTTTATTTATTTCTCATCTTAAGTTAGGTTATTTTATAATATGAATATAAAAGTAAAATATAAAAACACTTACAAAACAATAAAAATTAATATAAACACATTATAAAAAACCTAACCTAGGGTGCCGCCAGCAGCGGGGCAAGGCCCAAGCTACCGGTGGTCAGGGCTGCAGAGAGAGGAACCGGCGGACTATCCGCGCCGTGTCCAAGATCACCGCCTTCTGCATCTGACCCTTGATCCAACCACCTAGCGAGAGTCTCTCAAGGTGTTGGTCGAGACTCTTCGCTATTAGACCGTTTACTGAAACGACTATCGGGACAATGATCGTCGAATCAACATCCCACATGGCGGTTATCTCGTGAGCCAAGTCTAGGTACTTACTGGACTTGTCCTTCTCGGCCTTCACGAGATTCTCATCATGGGGGATGGTGATGTCAACGAGCACGGCCCGACGTTGCGATCGATCTATTATCACAATATCAGGCTTATTGGCTACAATAGTCCTGTCAGTGATGATAGATCGATCCCAATAGAGCGTGGCACGACCATTCTCGAGAACAGGCGCAGGTAAGTACTTGTAGTACGGTACTTCGCGGTCCACAAGGTCATATAGAAGAGCAAGTTGCTGGTGAATAATCCTGGCTACGAGATTATGTCTGTGCAAGTACTCGCCGTTAGCAAGATGAGAGCAACCGGAAATGATATGCCTGAGTGACTCTCCGGGACGGCGGCATGCCCGACAGATGTCGACCGTACCGTCCTTCAGGATATATTTCCGATAGTTGTTCGTCATCATCACTTCGTCCGCAATTGCACAGGCAAAACCCTCGGTTTCTCCGAAGAGGTCCCCGAATCGTAACCAGTTCACCGACGCGAGCAGGTCCACATCGGGTCCCGTGAGGGCCTTGTAGAACCGCCCGTGTAGCACCTTACTCTCCCATGCCGCCTTGCGATCCGCAGTACTTAGTACCACAGGTTTGCGCCAGTTCTCGTTTGCCAAGGAAAGCGGCGTGAGGTTCCTATCTACTGCCACCACATCACGATGCATCCCACACTCGTTGTTAAGGAAATAGTTCCTGAGATTGTACACCTCGTGGTTGTGGAGATCCTTGGCGTTTAGGAAGCCTCGGCCTCCACACTTCCGTGGGATGTACAATCTCATAACTGACGAGCGTGGGTGTAGCATGCGATGTGCGGTGAGCAGTGATCGGACCCTCCGATCCAGGGCGTCCAGCTCGGTCTGAGTCCACCTTAGTATGCCAAAGGAGTATGTGAGTAGGGGCATTACCCAGGCGTTGAAGGCGCGCACTTTGTTGCCTCCTGACAAAAGACTGTTAAGGACTTTTGTGAGCCGACTGAAAAAGCGCTCCTTCACCGACCGTCTAATACCCTCGTCCTCAATACCCAACGACTGTGACATACCAAGGTATTTATAGGTTTCTGATTCAGAGATAGATCTGAAAGACATTGTCTCAGAAAGTTGTAAATTTGTTGAATTTACAACCCTCCCCCGCTGTACATGCATAACCGCACATTTATCGACACCAAACTCCATGTGGATGGCACTACTGAAGACTTCGGTGGTTTTCAGTAGCTCCAACAAGTCTTGGCTATTTGGTGCAAATAATTTGAGGTCATCCATGTACAGAAGGTGAGAAATGACTTCACCCTCTCTCCGAAGCCGACAACCTAGTCCCAAATCCTTCAGCAGGGTGCTGAGGGGATTCAAAGCTAGGCAGAACCACAGGGGACTCAGACTGTCGCCCTGAAAGATTCCTCGCTCAATCCTTATAAAATCCTGCGGGCCAGGGCGGTCATCCCGGCCTCCTGGTTGACGAAGGACTGTGGTCCACTGTCTCATACACGCGCTTAGGAAGGCTCTCAAAGCTGCATCAACTTTATACAGCTCTAAGACCCTCCCCAACCATGAATGAGGCACCGAATCATAGGCCTTCTTGTAGTCAATCCAAGCGGCCGAGAGGGCACCCTTGTTCCGCCGGATTTGTTGGCAGATGGTCATGTCTATGAGGAGGAGCTCTTTAGTACCACGGGACCCAACCCTACATCCATTTTGAGCGGAAGCCAGAATATTGTTTGCGACAATGTGCGCGTTGATTTTTGCTCTCAAAATGGATGTAAGGAGCTTGTAGAGTGTAGGCAAGCATGTGATGGGTCTGTAGTTCTTCGCTTCCGTGGTACTACCGGACTTATAGAGCAGGAAGGTGACACCAGTTGTTAAGGAAGGTGGGAGAGAACCAAGCTCGAGGGCTTGTTGAAATTGTGCTGCCAAGCAGGAGTGCGAGCATCGGAACCACTTTAGCCAGAAGTTGTGCAATCCATCCGGCCCAGGACTTTTCCAGTTCTGGGCCGTGCGGATGGCACAACTGACGTCATCGGGGCTGATGGTGACTGCCCCCATAGGTTCGATGGACTCGCACTCACGCTCGACAACACTCATCCAACCCCCCTCGGTGTGTCCGACAGGCACCGACCAGATGCTACGCCAGAAGTCGGTCATGGCAGTAACATCCGGCGGCTGCGTGTCGGGCGTACGAAGGTTGGTTTCCTCCCACTTTCGGTACACCTTCCTTTGGTCACCTTGAAAAAGGCGATTCTGCTGAAATCGATCCACACGCTCTCTGTAGCGGCGAATACGGTTTGCCCATGCATAGACTTTCTGCTTTAGAAAGTCGATGCGCTCTGTGACATTGGCCATGTAGTCGCGGGGCCTAATATCCGTCCCCGCGAACGCCTGGTTCACAAAGCGCATTACTCGGGGGCGATTGTTTCCCCCCCTGAAGCAGATCAGCTTTGCGATGAGAGTCCTAAACGAGCTGATACGTCGCTCGATCCGCGCTTTCCATGCAGGGACACCTCCGACGGTCCTAGGTGCACGTTCAGCGTCCGGGAACTTGACGCGAGCAACACGGCACGCCGCGATGGCTCCGCAGTACATGATCGAGTGCGTATCATCTAAATCTTTACTAGTCCGCAAATGTGGTTCTAGTAAAGCGTTTAGGGCTCCCATTAGCGCTAGATTGCGTCTATTCATAGGCAGACGTGGTAATCGGGGCCTAGAGTTGGTTGTGGCGCGATACTGCGTAATCGCCTCTTCCAAAGTCCTCCTCAGTTGCTCATTAGCAGTTGTACTCACATTCTGACTCGCGAAGTCCCCCTCGTCGGTACAGAAATCAACCCGTGGCGCCCCCGGTGCCAGGTCGAGTGCGGGCACCGGATCCGGCGACGTGGCGGGCAGATCTCGCACCGAGGTGGAGTCCGCGCGAGCAGAGAGAGCCTCCTGGCGAAGCCGATCAAGTGTCGCGTCATCCAAGCGCTTTAGCCGCTGAATGACGCGCACCTGATCCGATAATCGCTGCTCCGACACGGTGATGGTAGGTTCAAGAGCCTGAAACAGAGGCAGTATTCTCGAACGATAGGCTGATAGCTGTGTTCCCCCCTCTGTAGCCCCATAATAGGCGCGCATGACATTCTCGTTCATGTTTCGAGTCCATCTCATGCGTCGCACTATACCACCGGTAGCGGGAGCCGTGGGCGGGGCAGGATGTCCCGCAGGCCCCAAGCGTGCCGGCAGCGGTGGCCGCCCTCGTCGCGCAGGTGGTCGTGGTGGCGGCGGTGGCGGCCCGCTCTCGTCACTGGACCCGTCTGTGTCAGGCGCCGTTGCGAACTCGTCGCCTGACGACGTTGTGGACGCGGAACTGGACGGAGCGGGCGGGGGTGGTGGTCGTGCGTTGTTGGTCGACTCCGCTGCACGTCTTTGACTCCTCGTAATCATTCTTTGCGTACGTTATTTACTGTTTTGCCGTAATATTGCGTTGACCGTTTTGTCAAACAAATGTCATGTCCGTGGCGTGTGTATGGAATTTGAGTCACACGTATTTTATAGTTGATATTATTATTATTATTAATTTAATTTACACAACATATTCCACATTATCATACAGAGCTGGTTCCTACACTAGGGCTTGCCTGTGTCGTAGGTAACCAATACAAGAGAAAAAATTACACATAATGCGCGAAAATATAAATTAGCCTAAAAGGTTACATAATCGATAGAACAGAATAAAACTAAAAATTGAAGCTAAAAATAAGAATACAAAAATACAATTAATAAAACACTTATTTAACAATCTAACACTAATTATAATACAAGGAAAGCGAAGTGAATGTCCATGCAGGGTATATGTAAATGTGTGTATGCGTGTGTGTGTTGGTGTAATATATATATATGTGTGTGTGTGCGTGTAAGAGTTATGTGTTTTTATTGAGTTACTCTCAGTAAGCTCTCAATATCCTCGTAATAAAGGGTTTTGAGCCAGGCTTGCAATTTAACTTTTGCTTCTCTACCCGAATATTCTTGCAGGGAAATTTTCTTACAGATTTGGTTGTATATGAAGGGGTGTAGAAAGGGGCCGAAACGTTTTGCGTATACTGTTTGAGTAGCGGGCACAGGAATTTTGAAGATACGTTTTTGTGAAAGGCTTACATAGTTAGGTGAGTTCAATACCCCAGAGTGCACCTTCGACACGATATGTAGAACAAAGAGTCCACGAACACTGAGTACGTCCATGTTCTTATATACTAGAACAGTTGGATACCGTGAATGTTCTCTAAGGATGACCTTTAGAACTGCCCGTTGTGCTCTCTCCAGCAGGAGCATATGTGATTTTGCTGCCCCTCCCCACACGGTTATACAATAAGTTATGACTGACTGACAAATAGATATGTAAACCATTCTGAGTAACCGTTTGTCCGCGGAGTTGCGCAGATTCTTAAATATATATATAAGTTTGCGAACCCGATTTGCCATTACTTGGATATGTTTCTTAAAGTCGAGGTTTTCGTCGATCATAATGCCGAGGTACCTTACTGAGGAAGCTCTGTTAATTTTCGCACATGTACAAGTTGAAAATGTCGATTGCGATTGAGGAGTACAAGTGTGTAAGGCAATGTTCGATAAAGCAGTCGGCCCTGATGCCTTGGTTTTATAGAAACAAAGGAATTTGTTCTTAGTGATATTCAAGGTTAGTAAATTGTGTTTGAGCCATTTCGCCACTGTGCTCATACCGAGTTCTACTGTTTTTTCCAATTCGGCCCAAGAGTTGTCATGGAAAATGATAGCTGTATCGTCAGCGTAAGATATAATATCCGCTTTGGGGGGAACGATGCTCCAAATATCATTAATATACAAAATGAATAAGGTTGGCCCTAACACACTTCCCTGAGGGACACCAAACTCCACAGCCGCACAGTCACTGAAATTTTTCTCGAGTTTTAAACATTGCTTCCTATTAGATAAATAACTCCTGAACCAATCTAAGGCGATTCCTCTGATTCCCACAAGTTCCAACTTCCTGAGCAGAATCGGAATTGATACAGTATCGAAAGCCCTAGCAAGGTCGAGGAACACGCCAATGCATGCCTTATTTCTATCGACGTAATTTGAAATTAGGTTAGTCGTGAGTTCTGCTGCGTCTCCAGTGGATTTGTTTTTACGGAAACCGAACTGGCAATCTGAGATGATATTATTGGTTTCTATGAAGCTTATAACCCCTTACCGCATAGCAAGCCATATTTGTTCACCAAAGTTTGATATTTTTTTAAACATATTAAATTTAATTAAATATCGAAACTACAATACCATTTTTAGAAAGCTAGTTTTCGTGAATCGAAACGTGTTTTTTTTATTTCGGTGGGTAGTCAATTTATTGCAATAATGTTGTGGGTAAGTGACAGATGCTCGTTCAGTGCAGTGCGGAGTAAATAGATAAACTTTCCAGCTAAATAACAACGATACAAAGGTAAGTAATGACACCAAAAAAATATAAATACATAGTTTAAACATCCATTAATACAGGTGACATATGGATTTTGCGATATACGTTGTTTTTGTAATAGTTTTGACCTTGTTCTTGTAAAGGCCAAATTTGGCTTCGTATGCATTCGAGTCATGCAACATGTCCTGTCATATTTGGCTTCCTATGCATTAAAGTGTAATTTATGTTTTCAGATATGGATCCTTCGCGGTTTTATAGAACATCTAAATATGTAAATATTATACCTGGCGATGGTGACGTAAGTGACGATGACATTGCCTCTGAATCTGATAATGATTATGAACGAAAAAAAAAAGACACGTAATTATACCGGATTCAGATTCAGATTTTTCTGATGAAGACTATATCCCTTTAAAAAACTTTCAGACCTCATCTACATCTAAAGTTAAGCAACGCAAGTCCATAAAAGAGCAAATTGTCTGGAAAAATGACAAAAAGGGAACCGTATGAAGAAAAAAAGTTTGAATTTAAAGGTAGCACTGAGTTACCAGCAATAATAGCAGAATTGGAAACACCAGCCGAAATTTTCAAGTTTTTGTTTACAGATGATCTAATTGACTTAATTGTTAACCAATCGAATCTAAAAGCTCTTCAAGATGATATTAATAAGCCAGCGAACATAACAAATGCTGAATTTAAAAAGTTCGAATATGCTATCGGCGTATGTGGGAAGCGAACCGACAACAAAAAAAGAACGTTATGTTCGAAAGAAAAAGGAATACCAAGACATAACTTCTCCTCAAGCAGTTGATGTTTACAACTAACACATGGGAGGTGTCGACCTATTAGATTCAATGCTTGGATATTGTTCAGAACGCATCTTGTGTGACGTCATGGACGGCCGATTGCGTCCGAAATTCGAAGATCGGCAACGATCGGATTCGTATATAACGTCCGCCGACAGCAACCAACGGCAATCTTCCAAAATACGTTGAACGACAAACTCTTACTTGTATTGTATTAATTTAATCTTGGAAATAAAACTTTGTAAACTAGTTAAAATAATAAGTCTTCATTGAAGATCCTCTTAGGCATCCCTGCACTACCTAGAAAGGAGCCTAGGCCCCAACAGATATTACCGAATTCATCTACGATCTCGTCAATGGTACAAACGGATTTTTTTTCATATGGTCGATATGTGTTTGGTTAATGCGTGGTTGTTATGGCGTCGAATCAATGAAGATCAGTATATGGCATTGTTTGATTTCAAACTTGCTGTTGCAGAGCATTTTCTGAAAGTAGGTCAACCTAGTGCAAGAAAAAGAGGCAGACCAGCTGGCATTAACGTAACACCGACATCAAGTCGTCCAGGTACTCCCTCCAGCCTACCTGCGTCTCCTGTTTCGACCAAAAAGTTTCGCAAGACTCCAATGAGATCTCAAGATTTACCCCTCAATGCTGTTAGATGCGATAATATTGACCATTTTCCTATTTGGACGAAAAACACCCGCCTGTTTTGTAAACATTGTGGGAAGTACCGTTCTTTCACAAAGTGCGAGAAATGCTTGGTATATTTATGTTTTAACGATAAACGTAACTGTTTTACCGATTTTCACAAAATATAGTTAACACGATACGATTAAACCTGGCTACATACGAAGCCACATATGATTAACCAGTGAATTCACTATAATGCATATGAAGCCATATATGGCGTTGCCTTGTAGTTTCTTTATTAATAAATAAAAAAAATCAAAAACTATATCAAAGTGTTATATATATCCAATAAAGTTATATTTTGCAGAAAAATATTTTTTTATTCAAACCTTTAATAATTCATGCGGTAAGGATATGATTTTCTCTAGAATCTTAGAAAAAGCTCCAAGTAAAGAGATTGGCCTGTAATTCGCTGGGTTGGACTTGTCCCCTGCCTTGTGTATCGGTGTGACTGCTGCAACTTTCCAGTCACTAGGAAAAGTTCCTTCGGCCATGCTCAGGTTGTATATGTGTGTGAGAGGAGGCAGGATTGAGTCTTTGACTGACTTCAGTAGACGGTTTGTGATTCCATCGAGTCCCGGGGCACTATCAGATTTAAGACTAAGCAAGACATATACATAGCATACCTCGCGCTCAGCACTCTTACTATATCTGGCACATCCAACGCTTCTAATTTAAAATAGCTCGTTTATCGAGTGGCTCGCTCGTTAGCTACGAGTACATCGATGCATGTCGAGAGTATCGAGACTCGAGAGTTGTCCTTGTACTCAAGCGATACGTAACGTATGTATTTTTAAGTTAATTGCATTTACACCTCTAATTATTCTTCAAATTTTTCAGTAAAGGATAAAGGAAGGTATTTATAATTTGCGCGTGCGTTTTACTCGTACTTGTCCGTACATATTAGACGAGATAGACGCACGGACGAATGATAACTAAAAGACATCATTTAGGTATCATTTTAATGTCTAAATATAAATTTTAATTAGCCTCCATAATTAGATTTCAAACCTGTTCATGTCGTTCTTAACCAGTTAACTTCTAATTTAAACACGTTTTTAAAACACCTCGTTTAACGAGTGGCTCGCTGCTCGCTCGTTAGCTACGAGTACATCGCTGCATGTCGAGACTCGAGAGTTGTCCAATTTGTGCGGCAGCGATTTCATAAATCACAAAATTCTGCAGCTACAACATGAGCTGTATTCTGATTTTAGATTTTGTTAAAGTTTTGATATTGTTACCAGCCTTGATGCACTAATAAGTGCGATAGTGAAAAATCTGTTAAGAAAGTGTATTCTGATTGTTATAATAAATTATGGATATGATCTGTCAGAGTCAAAAGTGACATTTCTTTAACCAGAAACGTCACTTTTGACTCGGACAGATCATATCCATAACAACCGTACAATTTCAATCGTTTTACCCTGCTACTACGACCTTGACACTGGCGAAATAGCCCCAATGGCCTGAAGCCATAATTTTAAAAGAATGAATGAAAATGCTGATCAAATTTATAACCTGTTATTACAATCAGAGGGGCCCACTGATTAACAGTCCGCCGAACGGTATCGGCCTGTCAGTTGTTCGGAACTGTCAAAATTTTGTTCTAACTGACAGGCCGATACCGTCCGACGGACTGTTAATCAGTGGGCCCGAAACTAAACTGCTTTGATAATTATGCACTACTACTAGTATTCAATTAAATTAAATTAAAATTAAATACTTAATCATTTAATTCAGGCAAAACCCATATAAATGTTAGTAACAGGACTTAAAAACTAATGTTAAAATACAATTACCATTAAAACCTACCATGCAAAATCAGTATACTACAATACCGGGTGAGCCATACACTTTTATTTCTTATTTTTATTTTATTTCTTAAGTACAACCACATCGTATGTATTACATATGTTGCATTACAATAGAGCCAAAGTACTTCACCTGATACAATACGACAATTATGGAGTACATAGCGTTGTCTAAGTATAATATTATATATACACTTTGATATAAAACAAATTAATTTCCTCCTTTATCCTCTATTTTTCTATTATCTAGTATTAACCAACTGAAAAAAAAATTAGACATGATTTCGTGATTTTTTGCTATCGAGCCAACTCTAACCTTATAATTTTTTTGTTGGAATCTGCCCTTGTAAATATAGTCTACTTTTCTTGTAAATGGCATTTTCCCTTTATTGAAATGTACGAAAATTCAATATAAAACCCCCTTTTATTTCATACAAAACAAAACTCGCTCGCTTACTAGTGCACCCGAGATCCATGGCGATTGGCGAGTCATGTCAACATCGTATCAACGATATCGAAACTTGGACATATTTGAAATTCAGAATATCGCTCTAGGCACTTGAGGCTAAGCAGTAGCGAGATCTAACCTGATTTCCATCCTTACCTAAACCAGATTTCGCCGGATATAGGATTCCATGTTAGAGAATTTGTGTATCATTTTTCAACAGCGTTTTATGATAAGAACCTCTTTAAATTTTACCTATTCAACTCTATAACTTTGACGTTTCGCCTCATATACCAAGCGATAATAAATAATAACCATGTTTTTATCAGGCTTTCCTCATGGACCAACTACGTATGCACAACTAGTTGTGCCATCAAAAATATGTATTCCTATTAATGGCACAACTACGCCCAACTGGCACAACCAAGCACAACTTTGTAATATTTTGCCTATATCACTTTAAGTCTACATTGCGAACGGTCCGGAACGCAAAATGCCTACATCATTTTCGTCGTTTTATCTTTACATTAGCGATGTCGACGGAGCCCCGCTATCGCGGGGCTCCTATTCTGTGCTGTTTGGCCTTCGGCCATTTGAAGATAACTAACGAACCTAACCTACCCTAGTGATATTCAAATATTCCACAAATGTGCACGAAAAAGACCTATACGTATATCTGATCGCGACTGTACAATTCTACAAAAACAGGCAAGACTCAAGAATAGTTGTGTATTTGGGAACTAAAATAAAATGACAGTAAACCTGTTGTGTCTATGGGAAGGATTTAGAAAAAAAAATCCTTATGGCACAACTAAACTCTAAATCATAATTAGATTCCAAAAAAAGTAAGACAATGTTGCCACTTTTTACTCTTGTATTTGTGTAAAAATAAGTAAATAAAAGTACTTTTTTAAATCGTAGGCGTAAAATTACCAATAAATAAATTATCTTATCGTATTTATTTATAAAAAGGAATTTACTATTTTACAAACAAATTATTGCAGTGGCAACATTTTTTGGAATCTAATTATGATTTAGAGTATAGTTGTAGTTGTGCATACGTAGTTGGTCCATGAGGAAAGCCTGATTTTTTTGATATAAGGTGTAATTCGAGTAATTCCGGAAAGTTCACAATGTCGGGTAGTTTCAATAATGGACAACCATTTTAGAAAATCTGCATTACATACATATAACCAACAATAAAGAAATTGAATTGAATTGAATTGAATGGACTCTAATATAATGGAATCATGGATGATTTTCCTAAGCTACCATTTTAAAGTAGCCGGAATTACCCGAATACCCCATCGGCTACGACGTAGCGCTACGGCCGAAGATTAGCGGTGATTTGAGGCGGTTGGCAAATTTTTTTTATTTTTAACTTCTACATAGAAACATAGTACTCCTGCCATTCGCCACGACATCTGTAAGGATTTATTAATATAGGTATATCATCATTATTAATATAATCAAATTCTATGATCGTTGTCAGATCATAGAATTTGATTATTTAATGAAATGCAATTTTTCATATGATCACTTCATGATATGGTTAGGTTAAGTTTGACTTTTAAATTATGTTGCCAACCGATTATTTCTTTAAATGACCACATCATGAAATGATTAATTCTAAGATCTGTCCACGACAGATATATGGTATCGTCTTGGGTCGTCCCATTCGTTTTTCGTCAAGTTCTTAAATTAGTCCTATTCTGCTTTCGTCACTCATTCTACATTGAAAGCCACCAACGATTGTGACGAATGGTATAATCGTAAACATAATATCCCATATCCTTATTCAATTTACTGTGGGATTAGGGCAATTTGTGTAACATGTCATCGATTTTAGTAATATCATCATTAACAAGTAGTAACAAGAAAAACTGCATTTAAAAAAAATGTGTACTCAGCTAGGGAATCGAACCTGGACGTTTTGAAAAATAAAACTAACACTAATTCTATTTAGATATGGATTGTGTAGGTCTTAAGCAGTAAATGTTACTATGAACCATGATGTCTGAAATGAATAAAATGCATTGTTTTCATATCCTTTAATTTATGAATGCAGTTTTTCTTGTTACTAAAATCGATGACATGGTTCCTAAGAAGAGATCGTCGTATGTCTTATAATTTCAGATTTTCTCATACTGACCGATCAAAATGGGCCAACCTGTATATCTAACACGTACGTTGGTAAAGAAGCTGTGCTGTGGTTGCTACGAGTAGTAGAAATAAATCAAAATTAAATTAAATAAACATTAAGGTCAATGTGGCTAATTCCGTCATAGGGACTATTCCGTCCACGAGCGTATATTTCTTTGATTTTCAATCGTAGGAAAAAAAAATAAAGAACCGTGCCAACATACGACAGAATTTCAATCCGACATGTACCCATTTTGACGCGCTGTATTTTCCAACCGTACGTGCTTTCATCACTTGTATTTCGTAACATTCCCCCTAAATCCTCATCTTCAAAGCATCTATGACAACCAATACCTTGCGCATTCCTTTATAATAAGGTCACGAACGAGATTACAAGTACTACATGAGATACTCCATTCTGAAAACAAACGAAAATACTAGTGGCTGTGTAAGCACCTAGCGACCGCACGAACTCTGTCATTTTGACGAAATTCCAAAAAATATATGTACCTACAGTCGACGTCAAATATATGTTTACACTTTTGCACCTTACTCCTTTGTAATAAGGCAAAAAATGTAAACATATCTTTGACGTCGACTGATAATCCAGTAACTTTGTCGAATTTTGTAACCTGGCTCTTTTGCGTCAAATCCGGTAGTTCTGATTTTTTGCAGACTTGTTTATGATGTTGGCCCAATGAATAATCCAAGTTTGTCGCAACTTTGTCAACTCAGTTTTGAGGGGGTTGGGGGGGGGGGGGGGGTTGGGTGCGGTACGATCTTGTGGCTACCGGGCCAAGTCAGCTTTGATTGACCTTAGAAACAATTGTGCCAACCGGCATCGCCTGAGACAAAAGTGTATACTCACTGCACTTACTTAGCCTACGAATACAAGGTCGAAAAAATTATACATTTTGAAAGGCAAATATTAGATGCACAGAGACAAATTCTAGTGTCTTATTGTAGCAAATTTAGTCTACTTTAAAAACGCCCTAGGAAGTTACTATCAAAAACTAGTAGGTACTTTAGGGTTATAATCGCCCAAATCTAAAAAAAATTGCTGTTTATCCGATTTTTGACAAAATTGCGTTCAGCGCTCGAGGTCACAAACTTGGATTATTCATTGGGCCAACATCATAAACAAGTCTGCAAAAAATCAGAACTACCGGATTTGACGCAAACGCAAAATGTATAATAATTATTACCTAATCATAAAACGCACCCTCACCCAATTTTAACGATAATAGGTTGAGTAATGCGTCCCGTACAGAAGAACAGCCGGACAGATTAAAGTATACGAAAGCATGTTTGCCAAAATTTAAATAGCGACTTCGCTCGGCCAGTAAACAATTTCTCTTGCAAGCAAAAACGATTGGCTAAATACAATTAGATTTGTGCCATAAAGAATGACTCACGCTAGTATGGTCCGGACGAGGCGTCCGACACTTCAGTTTTCTATAGAAAGCAACACGTGTCGTGATCATCCGTCATAGAAAATGAAATGTGGCCCGAACCCGGACCGTTCTAGCGTGTGTCATCCTTACGCGGTCAGTATACTCTTTCTTATTCTAAATACGACAGTAACCTAATTACATTCCACGAAATAAAACTGTTTTTCTCACCGCAAAAAATCGCCTTGCTACAACGACCTTCGCAATCTGACTGATAATGAAAACAATGCGGGTATTCCGAGAGTTGCATATCTGTATGACATAATCTGTGTCACAATACTCGACCCGCTGTGATAAGACGTACGTATCAACTAGGTTTATATTCCCGTGGCCTAACAAATGCTAGCCAGCTCAAAGGAGTGACCATGGTATAATAATATACTCCGCCTGGTACTCCATTCCCGTCTTTTCTAGGTCATCTAACTGACACAAGCCTACGTCATCATGCGACAGCGCTATATGATAATATGCGACAGCGCTATATATAGCGGCCATGTTATTGTGACGTAGGCCTGTGTCACTCTGGGAATAGAAGACCATGTTTTATTAGACTATGGGAGTGACCACCAATCTGAGTGTAACCTCAAATAGCATTGCCGACCGCCATAGCTACATTAATAGGGTATAAGTCTAATAGTCAAATCCGTTTCCTTTTTCGAACTGTCAAAACGATTTTGCTCTTATGGAATTTATATGAAACACTAGCATGTGACGTCACGATTGAAAACCCAAATTACCTACTCTTTATAGTTTTATACGTGTTTTAAAATAGAAATATTATTATGCACCATCCCAATAACTGGGGGTTAAGCGGTTAAACCGTTAACCTAGTGTCAAATTGTACTGGTAACCATGGTTCCTCCAGGTTTAACCGGTTAACCTCGGGTTAGTAGAATGGTGCAAGTGGGCCTAAAAATAACTGATGTCCACGTTTCTCTATTAATCTCCTGATGCTTTATTTCTTACATGGTGTAAAATAATTTATTTTCAATACAGTTAAATACCATTGACCGAGCGTTAGTTGTGTTGTTTTAGCAAAGGTCTCCGTTTCAGGTTGGGCAAAAATGTTTGAAAGTCTTTTTATACCTTGTCGGTGGCAAACAAGCATACGGCCGGTCTGTTGGTTAGCGATCACGAAAAATAAAAATCAAAGTTACATTCTGCCGTATTCGAACTTCAAGATATTCACAAGAGACGACACGTACTAGATCCATTCTAGATACGTTATAGTTTAGATTTCAAGTAGTTCTCTTTTGCAGCTCAATTCGGGCAACCAGTGTCACTTTTACGTCAGATAGTGTTAGATATCTATTAGATGTGAATTGGATCTCTAAGTCATAATTATCTTGTGGATGTGGAAATCGTTCAAGAGTATCTCCAGAATCGCATAAATGTCAAATTTGACAGGTTAGATCTTAAACATATCGTTATCGTATCTTGGTGACGTCTAAAAGATATCTAGTAGATGTCTATTTCAAAATCAGAATCGGGCCCATTGTCTAAAAAACTCTTTAATGTCGGAGTTCTCGCTCATACTGGTTACTGAAACGTGTGGTAGGAAAGGGATGGGAATATATCCTTGGATTTGCTGAGCCATTTATCATTCGACACGCCTCAGGCGAGCGTGTTTTGTATATTAAGAATATCCACCCTAACTAAAATCGAAAAATCATTTTATTATATACCATATTGCCACGCAGTAAGGTTCAGCTTTGAATGACCTGTCTAATGTAGTTACGGATTATAGGCGTGACAGTGACGTGTCTGCGTGGATTTATTTCAGTTTGAATGATACTAGCTCCTTGTAGTCCTTACGTTTTACAATATTACTTAATACTTCGAGCAACACCGGCTTCCGACACATCGGAAGGGAGGGGCCCAAGCGATATCTCACCGTACAAATCTTTCTGCCATTTTTCGCGGGGGGAAAGGTGCACACAGTCGCACTTCTCACACACAAAATCCAATCTGTAATGATGACACAAATACATAGAAAATGACACACGTCAAAGACAAATCTTGCAAACCTCGATCTCTTTTTGTGTACGGACGAGTGACAAGTGTCACAACACGCACACTAACACATTTTCGTTGAAGTATGTTATTGTATTCTGAGAGATGAGAAGTCGGATTTGTCGCTCGACCGATCCGCAATTTGTACTGAGCGAGCAAAATCGATAAATCCAACAATTACATGAGACTAAAATATAATAATTGTGTTTGAATGTAATTAAACGTATGATATGTAAAAAAAATATTACATGTGGAATGTAACACTTTCTTTTTGTAAATTTGATGTCCTCGACCTCTTTTTATAACAAAAAACCGAACAAACAGGCATTTTTGTGCAGCAGTGTTCACGCGCGCGTCTGGACTCTGTCTAGTGAAAAATCCAAGTGTAACTAGTTTTATTACCCGCGCTAGATTAGATTGACGCGCTAATCTTGTACCTCGGCAGAGGGGAAATAGTGCGAATGCCGCCTCCCTTCCGTGTTGCTCGAAGACTTAATAGTAATAGTGTACATACTCGTATGTAGTGCATAATTATTTTTCATCGTATTTTCACGAAAACGTACGAACGTGTCTTGCTATTTCAATCAGTCTCGGTCTTCTAGCAACACCGGCTTCCGACACGTCGGGAGGGAGGGGCCCAAGCGATATCTTACCGTACAAATCTTTCTGCCATTTTTTGCGGGGGGAAAGGTGCACACAGTCGCACTTCTCACACTCTTACATACAAAATCCAATCTGTAATGACGACACAAATACATAGAAAATGACACACGTCAAAGACAAGTTTTGCAAACCTCGATCTCTTTTTGTGTACGGACGAGTCACAAGTGTCACAACACGCACACTGACACATTTTCGTCGAAGAATTTTATTGTATTCTGAGAGATGAAAAGTCGGATTTGTCGCTCGACCGATCCGCAATTTGTACTGGGCGAGCAAAATCGATAAATCCAACAATACAGTAGGTACAGTCATTATAGATTTTGACCCGTGAATAATTAGTTCTTGGATTTTTTTTTTGGTAGATCCCTCGGGGGGGTCACTGGGAGTGTAAATTCCAAAAAAAGTTGAAAATAAACGAGATAATGATAATATTTCGAATTTGTTGCTTTTATAGGTCCAATTCAAAAAATATCGTTTAGGTGCAAAAAAAAGTTCGAACAAAAATTGTTCAGAATTTGATTCTCTACAACTTTACTACTACAAGAGATAATGATAATATTTTGAATTTATCGCGTTTTTCAGGTTTAATTTCTAAAATATCGATTTTGGGGGAAAAAAGGTAGGAATCAAAATTGTTCAGAATTTGATTCTCTACAAGTTTAGTCCTCTTCATTTATGTCGTAAAGTTGAAAATAAACGAGATGTTGAAAATATTTTGAATTTGTCGCTTTTTTCAAATTTAATTTCCAAACTATCGATCCTAGAAGAAAAATTGTAAGGACCAAACTTGTAGAGAATCAAATTTTCTACAATTTTTGTCCTAACGGTTTTACTGTAAAATCAAAAATGGCCGAGTTATTCAAGAAAAACCGTTTTTCGAATATACACAGGACCCTGATTCAGTCTACTTTTTGAATTTACACTCCCGGCCGAGTTATTCAAGAAAAACCGTTTTTTTGGAAAAAAAATCATTTTTCGAATATACGCAGAGGCCTGATTCAGTCTACTTTTTGAATTTACACTCCCAGTGACCCCCCCCCCCCCCCCCCCGAGGGACCTACGAAAAAAAAAACAAGAACTAATTATTCACGGGTAGGGTCGGTTTTTTGGATATAATGACTGTACTATTACCTACATGTGAAATGTAACACCTTCTTTTTGTAAATTTGATGTCCCCGACCTCTTTTTACAACAAAAAACCGAGCAATTAGGCATTTTTTCTGCTGCCGTGTTCACGCGCGCGTCTGTACTCGGTCTAGTGAAAAATCCGAGCGCAACTAGTTTTATTACCCGCGCTAGATCAGTTGATCTTGTACCTAGGCAGAGTGGAAATAGTGCGAATGCCGCCTCCCTTCCGTGTTGCTCAAAGGTCTCGGTACAAACAGTACTGAGGTTGACTGAAGTAACTAGCATGACATGACGTTTCCGAGAAAGTACGATGGATGGAATTGTCATTTGATTTCGAATAAAACGTCATCTCTACGGATATTAGAATAGGGGTCAAACCACATTGCTTTTTTTTGGCTGCTATTTAACTGATCACCAGATTTAGTAAAATTTAATACCAAAAAAATATATTTTACCACCCTAAAATAATGAATGATCACCAAAATTATAACACCATTTTAATGTGAAATGATTACCAATTTTATTACATTTTACTATCCTTTTAAAGGAAATGACACCAAACTAATCATTATTAACCCAAAAATTGTAAATGATTACCAAATTTCAAACCCCATTTTAATGTGAAATGATAACCAAATTTTTACATCTTGCTATCCTATTAAAGCAAATTACTCCAAAATAATCATTGTAAACCCAAAAATAGTAAAGGACCACCAAAATTGTAACCACATTTTTAATAAAAATGTGCAAATATTTAATATAATACTATGAAATTAATTAATCCACTTCGTCACCTTTTTCTAGTAGCATTTTATTTCTGTAACAGTCGCAGTTCTAACCTAACCTAACCCACTTTTCTAGTAGCATTTCGTTTCTGTAAGGGTCGCAGTTCAAACCTAATCTAACCCACTTTTCTAGTAACATTTCTTTTCTGCAAGGGTCGCAATTCAAACCTAACCTAACTCACTTTTCTGATAGCATTTATTTTCTGTAGGGGTCGCAGTTCAAACCTAACCTAACCTACTTTTCTAGTGGCATTTATTTTCTGTATGGATCGTAACAGTGTTAACCTAACCTAACCCACTTAACTGATAGCAGTTTAACTTAGGTTAGGTAGGTATGCGGTACGGGGTACGGGGGGTTGAGCGGGAGGGGCTAGTAATTTTGGCATCAGTTTACTTTATTTGATAATATGTATACATTTTTTGGTAATCATAGTGGTTTATTTAGGTGAAAATATCGCATTAATTTGGTCTTCAAGATTTGGTGATCATTAATGATTTTTGGTGGTCATTCAATATATTTGGTATTTGAATAAAATTTGAAGGGCAGTCGTAATTAAAACGGTGGTACTTTTGTATTTTTAGGCCTTATTTTTTTGGTGTTCAGTAATTTTTTTTGGTAAGCATGATTTTTTTATTTAGGGTACCAAAGTATTTTTTGGTGGTCATTATATTTGTAGCCCTTTTTTTTCAGAGATGTTCGAAATTTGAATGCATTGCCAAATCGGTTTTGATATATTATAGTAATGAAGCTATTACAACATTTTCACAAATAAGAAATTTGCTGAAACAAAACAGTTTATCGTAATGTGGGCCATTATTTACGAATTTTGAAAGCATCATAGAGGGTTTATGATATGTGTGTAGATAAAATATTGTAATGCCGCGTAAGAGGTTTCACATAGGTTTATAATTTTATTTTAGTCAATCAAAACTATTAATACTACATGATCCATCACAACTTTTTTAATAGCGGGAACTGTACTATTAGATGTTATTCGAAGCTGTGGGCGGGGTATATTTATGGAGAAGGATATCAGTGATATGTGCCAGATAAAGGATGACGCACGTCAGACCGGACCGTGTCCGGGCCGGAGCTTCCGGCGCTTACTTTTCTATGATATGACAGGTGATCACTTGATGCTTTCCAGCCATCCATCCATTCCGTTCCATCCTTTAAGGATGACCCACGTCAGACCGGGCCGGAGCTTCCGGCGCATCGTTTTCTATGGAAAGTACCACGTGATTACCATTCAGCCGTCATAGAAAATTACATGTCGGTCGCCCCGGCCCGGTCTAGCCTGAGTCATCCTTAAGTGTCATACGGGCTGCTTTTCGAAGTTAATATTGTAGTGAGAGTTTCACCTATAAATAGAGGTACCTACATATATTTCGTCGCTGTATCTTGCCAAATTGAGGATCCACATCAAATAGACCTTCAAATTGGCAGTAGGCTTATCAAGTCATACTTCATGAATGAACTGATATTAATTAGTTCAGTAACTCGACTCGAGCCGGGCAAACTCGATTCTCGCCGAGCTGACAAGTTTTTTCATAATATCTCGAAGTTTTGCATGGACCAGTTTAGTCGAAGATTAGATAAAGCAAAAGTTGCACTTTTTATCTTTTAACATAAAAGGTAAGACTATTAGAACTTTATTGAACCAAAAAAATGGCATAAAATAGAGCTGGAAACGCTGTTAAAAATGTTTTTTATTACTGATTAAAAAGATCTAAATGATGTTCATTTACTAGGTTTTGGGTATTTTTTGATAAATTCTTCTATAAATCAAAAACTATGAAAGTAATAAAAAAATCGCAGTTAGGTACATTAATGTTTAATGACGATTTTTTAAAATTGTAATTCTAATTAGGTACCTATTAATGAATGCTGAGAAATGATTTTTCAAAATTGGAAGATTGCTTCGGTGTTCATTCACTGGAAGTCTTACCCTAGTACAAAGAGAATAGATAGTATAGAGGGGTCCTGTCATAGTAAATTATGTAGTCACAGTAAATTTACTGATATCTATCGACACACGACTACAACCAGACTACAACTCAAAATGAAAACGTATAAAACTATCGAAAAAATTATATATATGGATAAATGGTTTTATTATTTTTATATAATTTTGACACATGTTCATTCACTGATACCTATGTGTTAAAATTGTTAAATATGAAACGGTGTCGTCAACGCCATCTAGCCGACCATAGGCCAAAGGTGTGTGCGCCATCTATCCGAGAATGACTTTTTCTTGATTTCCGAGGCACGTTTTTTTCTTAGACTTTATTCATTTTATACGGAGTTACATATGTCTTTGCCCTAGTAGTATGTGAGAGGTACTCGGTAAAATATGGGCTAATAGCGGGACGAGTTTGACGCCTTTGACAGTCTCGTGGGAGACTTCAGGGGATAGGGATACGTGGCGAAATAAGATGGAGGCCTTTGCCCAGCAGTGGGACAATATAGGCTCATAATAATAGTAACAATACCCAGTGGTCATTGGGTCACTAAGGACCTCAATGATGATCTTGAAAGAAGGAGCGCAGGGCAATGGTCATTCCCGGAAATATGCTGGCTCGCAGGTTTGTTAATAAGTAAACTAGCTGATTCCTAATGCTCTACTGTACCGTGGCACTTAGTCACTAATTAGGCTCGAGTTCAATTAGAAGAGGCTCGAACTTTGGCAAACTATTAGAAAAAGCCGGGAGTAATCGCTTTCGAAATGTTCAATCAAATTAAAACTCTCGTTAAATTGATTGAATGGTAAATTATGGGTGGCTTTATTAAACAGTCACTTCGTCAATTTGTGTAATAATGTCCTATAATCTTTATTTAATTATTAAAGGATTCCTTTTAATCACATTTGCTGCAAAAAATATTCAAATTAATAAATTACAACAACGACGGGCGGGCAGCTTTCTCGCGCAGAGAATTGCAATCGCAATCCAGCGCGGGAACGCTGCCTGCGTGCTGGGCACCCTCCCGAGGGCACCAAATTTTGATAGGTATTTTTAATGTTTAGTTTGATTAGTTATTTTAATTGTAGTTAGTTTTAGTTTTATATTCCTGTTTATGTCTTTTAATAATATTTTTTACAATAAGTAATATTATTATATTAAGTAAAAGAAGCGTATCTTGATAACTAGTAAATAAAATGTTTAGTGAAACTTTATATTTATACAATGTAGTTAGTAGGTATTTAAATTTACTTAACACGCATTTTTGTGATAGTCATATAAGTGATTCTCATAATGGGCAATCTACTAAGAATTTTTAGAACATGATATACCTACTATTTAGTTCTAACAAACTGTACGACTAGAAAATGGAACAACAACATCACAAAAAAGTTGATTTACCCAAATGTTACTCAAATTACCTACTAATCAGTTTTAAATTATACCTATCTACGTATATATTTACGGAGTTTTTTTATAAGTATATATGTACAGTTGACGTCAAAGATATGTTTATATTTTTCGCCTTATTACATAGGAGCAAGGTGGAAAAGTGTAAATATATCTTTGACGTCACCTGGACCTACTACCCAGTCTATGGGTTACGTCGCTCACAAAGATGTGGGTGTCACGTTTAATACATTATTCCAAATGTTCTAAAAATCAAGTTTATTGTTCAAAAAATAATTCTGAATACCTACCTAAATGAACAATCTGGTAAACCCACGATTATTCAACAAATTCCTGGAAGACCCGTGTTTGATTGTTACTTTATTATATCTAAGCCAAGAACATTTCGAAACCGACATCGACATTAGCTATGTACAGGAACTACCCTTATTAGATAGTCACAGTCCTTTGTATTGCGTCAAAGAGGATCAGAATCGGCATTCTGATTTACCAATTTGTTATGGTTTTGACCTTGTTATGATACGACCTGGGCACGACTCACAGACCTCACAGTGCATCTCAAGCGCAGCAATAAGCGCGAGCGAGATGTTTAATGACACGAATTTTAATACATTTCGCTCGCACCACTCAGCGTGAGTTATCGTCTAATGTTGTATCAATAGATGACGACCGGTCTGGCCTAGTGGGTAGTGACCCCGCCTGTGAAGCCGACGGTCCTGGGTTCGAATCCCGGTAAGAGCATTTATTTGTGTGCGAACACAAATATTTGTTCCTGGGTCATGGGTGTTTTCTATGTATTTATCTATATAACTATGTAAATCGTCGCCTAGCAGCCATAGTACAAGCTTTGCTTAGTTTGGGGCTAGGTTGATCTGTGTAAGATGTCCCCAGATATTGATTTATTGATTTGATTGAGGTGATGAAAACAATTTTTTTAATCAGAATTAGCCTCAAAGACGCTAAAAAGGTCACGTATCGGGTCAAATTCTAAGGAAGCCTGTCTTTTGAAACAAAAGCTTTACAAACATACTACATTCACCCCTCGAACTAAATAAACTACAAAAACTTGCCTTATAGGAAAGGTATTAAGAACTAAAGGGGTTAATTTAGTGTTTATTACAAATTGGTCGACCTTTTGAACATTTTACGGTTCAATGCCCGATTTCTGAAATAAAAGACGGTAACAGAATTGGATTTAGATTACTATTAGTTGTTGCGTTTGCCGCTGAATATAATATAAAAACCTACACCACGTCAAATATTCGCCTTTTCTTTCTAATGTTAAAAAAATAATAAAAAAATAAAGCGTTTATTCTCAAGCTTACTTACATCTAAATACATTACATTCTTCTGCCAAACCACAGAGCGGTTTGTTGGTTGGTTTGTTGGTTGGTTTGTTAAGATAACTATAAAGGATGACTCACGTTAGACCGGGCCGTGTCCGGGCCGGAGCTTCCGGAGCTTACTTTTCTATGACATTACAGGTGATCACGTGATGCTTTCCATGGAAAGATGCACCGGAAGCTCCGGCCCGGACACGGCCCGGTCTAACGTGAGTCATCCTTAATCCTACTGACTGCGCCAATAACATACAAATGTAATTCAGAGAGAATCATTGCAAACGAGTTGACAAATGTTAGTCAGATAATCAGTCATTACATAATCTCACTGCGTAATTTAATTATACAAAATACTTAGGTACAATCACCATCAGATATATCGGAGCGGCCGAGTTACTTAAAAATATCGAATGCCTTGATAATACAAGAGTGTTCAGATATTTGTGAGTACCTTTGATGGCCACTGTTCAAACGCGGAAGCCACTAACGAGGCGAAACAACGCATCAAATTCAGAAAAAAAATACCTAGACAGGCAGACAGACCGACCGAGTCAGAGACCGAGTTCAGGCAGACCGAAAAGGAGATGGCGGGACTTGGACGCATTCTGCCCCAAATGGTGGGAAAATGCCGATGACAGGGTCGAGTGGAGAAAACGAGGGGAGGCCTTTGCCCAGCAGTGGGCCACCAAAGTAGGCTAATAAAAAAATAAAAAAAATACCTAGACAGCCTAAAGGTGACATTAGGGTGTTAGCTGCAGATGCATTGCTGTTTGGCGTCATTGTTGTCCCTGCTGCATCTGTCAATTTCCTTGATAAAATGAGTGACGGAATTAACGTCATAGCAGAGAATTTGAAATAGAGAGTTACTGTCATGGTAAATTATGCATCTACAGTGCATTTACTGTCATCTTTCGACAGAAGTTTAAAACTGTTAGAACGCCATTATTCTTTCACTGATATGTGTTAACTTGTTAAATATTAATATTAACGCCATCTACTCGAGAGTAGGCCAAAGGTATGTAGCTTAGAATAGTACTACATAACAGTTTGTGCTGTACTCTGTAGGTATAACGCATAAAGTACTTACTTATAAAAATAATTGAGAGCGCACTATTCGCCAACAAACTGTCTACAGTTTGGCGAAACTTTTGTATACCTAAACATAAGTATATTTTTTGAAATAAATAAATTAAATTAAATTAATGGTGCAATCTTTTCGAGCGATGGCGCCATAACCTTTGGCCTACAGTCGAGTAGATGGCGTTAATTTCAATATTTAACAAATTAACAAATATCAGTGAAAGATTAAGGACCAAAGTAAAATGACGTTCTAACACGACTAATCTTCTGTCGAAAGATGGCAGTAAATTTACAATGGCTGCATAATTAACTTTGAAAATCTGCCTCTATACACTCTATTCTCTTTGCCCTACTGTATCTGTTGATTTCCTTGATCAAAAAGAATAGATAGTATAGAGGGGTCCTGTCATTGTAAATTTTGTAGTCACTGTAAATTTACTGCCATCTATCGACACACGACTAAAACAAAATGAAAACGTATAAAGTTATCAAAAAATGTATATATATGGATAAATGATTTTATTATTTTTATATCATTTTGATCCATGTTCATTCACTGATATCTATGTGTTAAAATTGTTAAATATGAAACGGTGTCGTCACGCCATCTAGCCGAGGATAGGCTAAAGGTGTGTGCGGCATCTATTCGAGAATGACTTTTACTTGAATTCCGAGGCACGTTTTTTCCTTAGACTTTATTCGTCTTATACGAAGTTACATATGTCTTTGCCTTGATAAAATGAGTGACGGATTCGAACGTCATAGTCGCGGCAGTACTACGGCGGCGAACGTCACTCATTTATCAAGGAAATTCGCAACTATACCTAATGCAACCTGCACTGGTACTTTGAGAACAAATCAAATTATTTTTATCAAATATTTGTTATTTTTATTTTTATCTATTTATGCCTGTGTGTATTTTTTAAGTACCTACAGTAATGGGTTCGTATCCGGCGTTCACCACTAGAAGGCTTCGTCACTTATTCTTTAGTATAAAATATTTCAGTTTGTTTACCTTAATGCACGCACGTCACGCCTAACAAATTAGTCCAACAATAACGCTATGAAAGCTTAATTTAAAATCGATACACCAACAAGCCAAGTTGTTCAACTTGTCGATAGTAATTGGTGGAATTAACGCACGCCCAAGGGGATCAATAAGGCATGTATAAATTTATAATGCGCGAGTTGTGGCCGACTCTTGTCTCACACTGGGGGCCGGTTCTCGATTACGATTTAGTTAATGTTTTTATTTTGTTTTGATAATACCTTGACGTTTCGCAGTCCAACTCAGGTGCAGCGATAAGTACAATCGAGATGCGTATATAATGAGAGGCGGTAAACCGCGTATAATTCATCGGTTAAATATTTTTGATGTAATCGGTTTTAAAAAGGTGTCCTTAGTTTACACGTTTCATTGCCAAAAGTTACTAGTAAAATTTACCTTTTATCGGTCCCACTTTCCCGGTTTCATTGTTATTTATCTACGACGAAGCTATTTTTAGATTAAATATTTCCTTTGGATTGTTTTGTGCTTGTACAATGTACTTGTATGTGTAGGCGGCCTACAAGCCGCATCATTAATTATACTAGATGTGCCCGCGGCTCCACCCGCGTGGAATTCGGTCTGTGTCAGTAAGCGGCTAATTTCTAATCCTAATTTCTCTCCCTCTCCCCTGGAGGCGAAACTTGAAGTAAAGTTGACAGATAGATATGCTAGAGGACTGATGTAGTCCAGATAAAATATTTTACAGTTAGGTACCACTAAATGAAACTACACTCCAAAATCAATAGTTTTTTTCGCCCTTATTAAAATTTTACAAGTGATTTCAACGACAGAGTAGTAGGTGTATATCGGACGACACAGTAAGGAATACGCACGCGAGCGAAAGCGAAGCGACCTGCCTGGCTAGAGCGCCACTCACCGTGGTCTTCTTCAGACTCCTGAGGAAGACCGCGTGCCGTTTGTAACCTCAATGCGTTGCGAGACTTTCGCGAATGATTCAATTTTTTTCGGGAAAATTTTTCCATAAAAAAACACAATATCATAGACAGTTGTACATTTTTACTTTTAGTCCCAACCAGGCGCGAATCCAGGATTTCATACAGAGAAGGGATGGGACAGTTTTTTATCAGGCTAGCTTCGCATAGGGCTCGATAGTTAAGGGTCTCAGCGAGGTTGTTTGATGCAAGAGAGGTGAAAAGATGCAAGAAAGCAGAGCTTGGAATTGACCAAGTAAATTGAATTGGCGAAGTGTGAGCAAGGCAGAAGGCCCAGCTGCGGAAGAGGAAAGCTTGGATTTGAATCCACGCCCAAGTGTAATTAAGGCAGAAGATCAACTTTGCCGTAAGGCAGAAGGCCTCGCATAAGACCCAACGCCGAACTGCAAAAGAGTGGCTTGAAATCGAATCTATGCATGTAATCACGACTCTTCTACTGCTCGCTCTTTGGCTTCACTCGAAAGCGCTACTTGATAAGATGCTTTTAGTTTTCGGCTGTCACGGGGCCCCTTATAACACTTTGACAGTTAGGTCTCATGATCGCGGCTAAGGAGCAAATCGGCTTGGCCGACAAATCTGGCGTGCAAGAGAGCAAAATTCGCTATAAAATCGGTAACCTATGTCGAAAAAATCGGCTGGCCGCAAGCCCGAAAGCAAGATTAATTTCCATGACTTTATGGGCCTCCGCGTATTTAAGGTCAAATCGAAAGCCTACGTTGGAGATGTTCTTACGTACCCTCACTCTCTTACTTGATCCCTACGATCCTTCGTTATTGGATGGGTACGTGTACACGTATATAAGTTTCATGTAGGTACCTACTCCACGACGACTGCAATGCTGATGCAGCCTGCGCGTTTTTTTGCCTACGGTTTTGGTGCACCCTAGACGTGGTGCCCTAAGCAAGTGCTTATTTTGCTTAAAAGGGTTAATCTGGCACTGCAAATGACAGAGGTCAATGTTATTTTTTCAAAGTACCCACCTTCGTGGCCATTATTAAGTGCTGTATACGTATGAATATGGATTTGATATGGATGCGATATAATTACGATTAGGTATAATTCATGACGGAGAAAATTAATATTTTTAAATAATTATGCAATTATACGCGTGTTGATATGTGTGTTTATTTTACCACTACGTAACTATGTAAACTCATTTTTAGTTTTCTTGGTTACTTAATGTTTACTCAGTTCCCCAAAAGATGGCACTGTGCAATGAGGGGCAATTAATTTACTGTCGTTTAATTTTGTTGTATTATGAAATCAACATAAGTAATTATTTAATTAAATTTGTTGATATCCGTACCCTCTCTTCTAAACTTAGAGTTAATTTGGCAAAATCTTTCCTCGGTGGCTTATTCATGTCACAAAGTATTAAATTCAGCACTATCTGCTAGTTTACCAGGGTACTCAATAGTGGTACCACATATATGAAAAAAGTTTGCCCCTCCTTCCTAAGTAGCGCCATAACATTCAGGGGCAAACTTAAGTCAATGGAGTGTTGTGGCTACCCCCCCTTTTAGGGGTTAAATTTTTATAGCCTATAACCTGGCCGGGAATTTTCTCGACAGATTAGTAAAGTTTTCATCAAAATCCGTTCAGCCGTTTTCACGTGATGCGCGTTCAAATAAACAGACAAACAGATAAACAGACAAACAGACAAAAATTCTAAAAACTTTTGGAACGTGTTCTGTTATCGATTCTAAGTATCCCCAGCCAACTTTTTTTCAAATATCTGCCATATACAGACTTTCGACCCTCTTCAGCTTTATTATATGTATAGATTATTTCCCTTTTGTACCTATATTTATACGTTCAATATATAATAGATACTACGTATTCCACATTATCATACGGTTAAACCCGTTTAATTAAGAAAATGTTCAAAAATAAAATATTAACCGTAAAAAATATAAAAACAAGTAAGGTAAACGTACTGGTGCTCGACGCGGTCCCAGTATCCTGAAACTTAAGTCATTGTCAATGGAGGTGACAGCAAGGTGTCATCTATTGGGCATAAGCATGTCGAGCACTAGTACGTTTACCTTACAGGGAAACAGGCGTAAGATTATAAACTGAAATAGATATCATACACTATCGAAAAAAAAGTGACCAAGTCCACTAGGCGTAAAATGGCATATTACGCGGGAAATCGTATTAAACGTGATCGTATTAGCTAGTATACTGTATTTATTTGTACCTAGGTCCTACATAAGACGCACGCGGTCGAGCGTTTATTTGATCGCACATTACATCTAAAGAAACTGTAGACACAAAACGATATCACTTAATGGAACCTAAGGGACCTGTCACACTGCTAAAATATTGATCACTGGAGACAAGTCACAAAATATTGTGAAACAACACTTGATTAGGTATTTCTCAATCTTAACTAAACTATAAACAGAAATAAATGTCATATACTAAGAAAAAGTGACCAAGGCCTCTAGTGCCCCAGGCTGGAATCGAACCAGCGTCCTCTGCTATCGCGGCGGGTGCCTAAGCCACTCGGCCACCGGGTCACAGCGGCATAGGTCAAATTCTCCAAGTATATGCACTTCTTACACTAAACTGCACATACATGCACACATTACATACGGCAGATGATCTTTATAGATTTAGACTAAACTATTCCATACTAACTAATTAGTGCTTATGTACCTAGTAGTACATCGTGTTTTCTTAATATAAATATTCCTAGAGTTAGACCAAGAGAAGTCTGCAACGATTTTGATATCACATGTGCAAGTGTATCATCATAATTTCATAGAAGTTTGACGTTTAACATAATACTTGCACTACGTGTGCTTTCAAAATCGTTGGTTCAACTCTAATCTTTGACGACCGGTCTGGCCTAGTGGGTAGTGACCCTGCCTGCGAAGCCGATGGTCCTGGGTTCGAATCCTGGTAAGGGCATTTATTTGTGTGATAAACACAGATATTTGTTCCTGAGTCATGGTTGTTTTCTATGTATATAAGTATGTATTTATCTATATAAGTATGTCTATATCGCCGCCTAGTACCCATAGTACAAGCTATGCTTAGTTTGGGGCTAGGTCGATCTGTGTAAGATGTCCCCTATATATATTTATTTATTTATTTTAATACGATAGCTACAAAATAAAAGTTTTACAAGACAGTGTGACCGCGTCTCCAGATAAAAAGCGTACTAATCCCTCTGAATAAGACCCTTTACGTATCGTTATGACGACATCAAAGACAAAAGAAACCCGCGGGAATGCCAGGATAAAACTATTGTAAGAAACATCCCACAAAACAGGAACGTCGTAAGCGCCACAAACGTTTCGAGACTTACGCCGTTTTGCCGCACAGAAATGATTGTAAGGAAACATCCTACGAAACATAAACGCCGTAAGCGCCACTTATGCTTCGCAAACATACGCTGTTTTGTTCCAAGGATGGAAGAATAAGGAATATTCTTTGGAAAAATGTCGCTGCGTAAAGGTCACGATATTCAGGTATAGTTTCTTGAATTTTTGACGGCGAATGTAATATGTATTTAGGATTCTTTGGAGAAGGCTGGTATTAATATTAGGATCTAAAGCTTTGTTGTATCTTAATAGGTACCTAAGAATATAAAATGAACAAGAAACATTATTAAAAAGAACGTCAATATAACTTTATTTCAGTTAATGTAACAGAGTAGAATTATACACAAAAAATATAATAGGAGAACACAAGATCTACTTATAAAATCAAAACAACTAAAACTAAACCTAACTAAAAAACAAAAATCCCTAAAACCAACCTTCCAAGCCTAGGCCTCTCGGCAAGGTGCCCATCACGCTGGCAGCGTTCCCGCGCTGTATAGCTTTTATTCTGGTTCTGTTTGTTTTTCTAATTAAAAATCATTTGGATTCAACAACCTGTATAAATAACAAAACACAGTAGAACGTACAGGCCAATTCGAGTTTTAGTTATCCGATCTGTTTCCGATATGATACTGATTTCTGTGTCGGTGTCAAAAGTGACATTTCTTCTACCAAAACCGTCACTTTTGACACTGACAGATCAGTATCATAATAAAGTCCGTCCATGAAAAGTCTGCAGCGGATTTGATAGCCCACGCAGTGCACGTGTTATTTTAAACGTCAAACTTCTATGAAATTTTGACGTATAAATGACACTTGCACTGCGTGGGCTATCAAATCCGCTGCAGACTTTTGTTGGTCTAACTATATATATATATATATATATAACTTTCAAAGCCAGCTGAAACTCCAATTTCACGTTACAATATTGTTGTCTTTCAAAACTGTTCAACAAAACATCCGGATACATATTTTGCGTCGATCGCAACGCAATAAATATCACTCAGTGTGAATGGAGCGATAAATCTACGAGGCCAGAAACCAATTTTCTGTGAGCGTTATCACCCGAATTGCTTTCTTCATATGCTCAAATCATGTTTGAGGCGTCCTGAATAAATTGACGATATACTTTATTGGAAGTTTTATTTGTTTTTAATCGTATATTGTTTTGTGGAACTCAGTTTTATTGAATTTGGATCTCTCCACCTTCTCCGCTTATTGATTTCCCAGAGGCCAATCCGAACATACCTACGTTCCGATATCAAAATGATGTATTTTTATCATTCCCGCGTGCATTTCACTCGTACTTGTACATACCTATATTGGCGCGAGCGAGAAGCTTAAAATTCGAATTTGCCTCCCTGTTGCATCCAAAAATAAATAAATAAATAATAAATAAATAAATATCTGGGGACATCTTACACAGATCAACCTAGCCCCAAACTAAGCAAATCTTGTACTATGGCTGCTAGGCGACGATATACATACTCATATAGATAAATACATTCTTATATACATAGAAAACACCCATGACTTAGGAACAAATATTTGTGTTCATCACACAAATAAATGCCCTTACCACGATGCGATCCCAGGACCGTCGGCTTCACAGGCAGGGTCACTACCCACTAGGCCAGACCGGTCGTCATAAATAAAACGAGATCCGGTTACGGTAACGGTGAAGAGGCCAATTCAAACTAACATTGTGACATCAAGGCCAGGCCAGGAGCCCAATTCAGATTTACACAATTTGTAATAGTGTTGAGCTGGTTTTGATACGACCTTGAAGATCGCTCATGCTGATTGATGCATGCGAAATGAAGTAAAACTACAAACGGGCCTCAGGTTCGGAACTCACGACATGCCTACCGCTAGGCCGCCGCTGGCATGTGTTGCGTTCTCGCGCGTGACTCCATACATCTAGCGCGATTTCAAGTATGGACTCGCGCGCGAGAACGCAACTCATCATGCTGCCTAGCCGGTCAGCGCTCGTATAAGTTGCCCCGCACTCTCGGGTTTATAGACCGACCGCTTAAATGAATCCTCGCCTGCGCGGTGCGCGGTGCGGGCGGCAGGCGTACTGCGCCCGCACCTACCCCGTCGCCCCCGTACCGCACACGCGAGGACTTATTTAAGCGGTCGGTCTATAGGTACATACTGAAGTCCACGCGAAACTCGAAACTCGCAGAATATTAATTTAAAAGTAAGAACCAGAACCAGAATGGACATAAAATTAAATATCCGGAAAGAATCAGGGCGTTATGGCGTTATCTGTAATAGAAATCTCTGGATTTATCGGGCTGCGGCGAGGGTGTGCGGTACAATGAAATATAGGCAGCCTTGCTGTTCCTTTTGCGAAGACAACGGCCGCTTGGCGCGCTTTTTGAATTTCGAAGTTGTTTTTTGAAATTCGAACGGGTCTTTTTTCGATGTTGTGTGAAATATTGGAGCATTGTACGTTTTTGCTGAACATTTTGTACGTAGTTGTTAACGAATTATAAAGTGTTTAGTTTTTTCTTGTGAATGCTTAACGTGAGGACGCTTTGTATATTGTATACCGTAAAATGGGGTGAGTAGGGTCAAAACTGAAATTCAAACCTCGATAACATTTTATTTTTACATATGAAAACTGAATGGTGTATATGACACCGTAAGATTGTGAACCCGTTAGTTTATAATCTAACGTAGGTTAGGTTAGGTTAGATTGTAATCTCCCTACCGTCAGTTTATAATTTAACTAGCGATATTATAAACTGACGAGTGTTTACAATTTTACGGTGACATGTATAATAAGTGTTCCGGACGTTTGTATTTTAGTTTTTATTTTATTTTGGGTAGTTCCATTTCATAACTTTGACGATAAAGAGGAAAACCCACCTCACCCCGTAATGCCTCGTATTTGGGGTGAGAGGGGTTTTCATACAAAGGTGATTTTGGAAGATTGTTGGATCGATTTTTATTTATTATGCGTATTACTATAGCTCCATTTTAAATTGGAATACATTATTTTTGTAGCAGTAGCCTTAAAATCCCTTCTCACCCCCCTCTCAAACCTTCTCTCCCCATTCATAACCCACCTCTCCCCGCGAAACCTACTCACCCCGTTTTACGGTACCTACTTACTCGTAACCTAGTGATTATGCTACGTACATTTGTTTAATATAGATGGTCAAGCAAGTCTTGTCAGTAGAAAATGGCGCGAAATTCAAATTTTCTATGAGATGATATGCCTTCGCGCCTACATTTTTCAAATTTGCCTCCTTTTTCTACTGACAAGGTTTGCTTGACCAACTTTAGTTTTTAATTTTGCACAACACGCATAAAAAAATAAAAAAGTCTTAAAGCAGCTATATTAAGAGTGAAGATAAGCAAGCTATTTTTAAACTTGTTCTAGCTTTATAATTTAGCTAATTAATATTTCCTTTCGCGCATAATAAGCAACGCCTTTTACTAAAGCTATGCGCTATAATTACGAGGTTGTCTGAACCATGCGTCGAACGGAACGGAGCCTATTTGTATCGCCGCATAAAGGGTGGTATACACTGGGTAATTTACTAATCATCGCGCGGAACAAGCACATTGTGCGAGAGTTAATTACGACGGTGTGAGACACACGGTTAGGAAGAATGCAACACCGAGCCTAAAGGTCGGTTGTACTATTAAACGTCCTTAGTCATAAAGACCGATTCAGATTTAAAGGCCCCTGTACATATTGGGCCATCGTTGGCCAGTCCAATGGACGCAGCCATGCGGTAGAATGAGATAACAATATCACTTGCTCCCTCTAATGTATAAATGCGTTAACAACTTGCTACGGTTTTGACCTTTTTCTACGACCTTGAAGATCGGTTGCTAATTGGTGCATGCGAAATGGAGTGAAAGTCGTGAGTGAGATGCGCGAATCACCAAGACTACCATTGAGGTCGTGTCAAAACCATAACAAAATCAAAACCATAGAATCGACCTCATATATAGTAGGTATGGAACGTAAGGGGTCTTCCATTAATTACGTCACACGAATTTCTAGGTTTTTTGAACCCTCCCCCCCTCCTTGTCACACTTGGTCACTTTTGGCAAACCCCTCCCCCCTGGTGTGACGTCACATTTCTTCAACGAAATCGGCAATTATTTATTTAATATTTTATCAAAATATTTTTGACAAAAGAAATATTAGTAATTTTATAACCCAACACTGATTAAGAAATAAAATTAAAGTAATAAAAACGATTATCGTTTCAAAAACTTGTTATTTAACTGTATAGCGAATAAAATAATTTAAATTAATTTTCGGTTACTGATGAAGTTAAAAGTGACGTCACAAAGTTTGTGACTCCCCCCTCCCCCTTGTCACAGTATGTCACATTTTCTTGACCCCCTCCCTCCCCCTAAACGTGTGATGTAATTAATGGATGACCCATAAGAGGATAGCGTGAAACGAAACGTAAGGGAGACAGAAGGATGACAAGAGGTGCGGAGCGAATGATTTGAATGGTGAGCGAGCGAACGTGCGTGAAGGTGTTAAAATATTCGTTAAACTTAGTTATTCTTATTTAAATAAAACAAATCAAGTGTTATTTTGGTTTTTATTACGAGGACTATCATAATCCCACATAGGTGTCAGCATAAAGGAATTGCTCTTGTTCCAAATTAACAAGTGTGGTGTACACTGGGTAATTAACTAATCATCGCGTGGAACAAGCACATTAGCACATTGTGCGAGAGTTAATTACGGGTGGGACACGTGGTTATAAACAATGACACACCGAGTCTGAAGGCTCGGTTGGTTAAACTACTTTGTACTAAAACGTCCTTAGTACAACAAATTACAAGGAAATTAACACATACAGCGGCAAATCATTTATTTCACACCATGCACGAAATAAAACACCAGATAATTATTAGAAAAACACAGATAGCAGTTATTTTTAAACACAATTACTATTTAATAAATCGGATTGAAATGTAAAAAAGTAGGTGAGTTCACTCGTTTTCATATTTATTCCATATTAGCAAATCATTTTGTCAGTAATTTTAAAAAAGAAGCTGATTTGACTGGTAGGGAAGTAGCCTATTAACATCCGAACAAACGTCACATTAAAGTCCGAAAAATGGCAAAAGATGTCGCCCTTCGCAACAGTGTGTAGTAAGTAATCATGCGTGCTAACACACTTGGCCGTGTCGCACGCATGAATAACGCATATATTAATACACTCCCAATAGACTCCACACCACACTCCTTCAAGGAACAATCATTGGATTATGTTTCTCGTCTCAGATTATTGACAATGTACAATATTCTACACAAAGCGGGAGCGAAATTTGAGATTTAGTTTTGATGCTAATTTCAAGTAAATTTTGACATTAAATGCGCATGTCGCTTAGACAGGTTGGCCCAAAAATATGTAAAAAAAATCAAATTAACATTAAATCCCTGATATCATTAATCATTACTGCTGATATTATTTTTCGAATTACTGACTGTATTTGTAAGTTTACATTGTAATGATGATATTGACGATATTGAGTCTCTGTTGCATCAATATGAGAGCGATTGAAATTCACATGCCCTGCGTTTAGTTTAATGTCAGATCATTATCATATTTTTAAAATCTAAATACGCTTACCTGCATGAATCGTACCTAATGATGCATACCACAGACCACAGTACCACACTAGTACAAAACTCTGTAAATGCTGCACAGTTTCACATACTTTCGGTCTTTTGGAGTTTACCTGTAGGACAATGGACAAAGTTTTGGAAGATAAATAGCGCAGAAGCATTTAAGAGCGCATTGTCCGTCCAGGTGCCGCTTTCATTGGGGGACCTGTATTTTCTAATAAACCGATTAATTTCTGTGTAAATCACTATTTTAATATTGTTGTCCTATCTATTCCCCAACTTGTGATTTTTGTCCAATGAAGGCGCCACTGGACGAACAATGCAGTCTTAAAATACTTGCTAACGTATTTATATAATTACTAGCTTCTGACTGCTATCTATCTATCTAAATTCATCTAAATCGTTTAAGCGTGAAGAGGTAACAGACAGACAGAGTTACTTTCGCATTTTGTTAGTAGGGATAAGTAGGAAACCACCACGATCCTCAGTCATGAGGGAGCGACTACAAAGAGAGAGAGAAGTAGGAAATTAAAGAGGAGGAGGAGGAGTGGAGGAGGAGGAGTATAAAAGAGGAGGAGGATGAGGACAGGAGGAGGAGATGAGGAAGAGGAGGAAGAGGAGAGGAGGTTGTAGTTACATCAAACTGATGATACAGAATAGGCCTCCAAAGGTTAAACTACCTTCAGACCTTCGCTCTCGGACCTTCTAATAATTATTAGCCAAGTTATCGCAGACATCGGGAACTTACGCACAATAGCCGTGGAAAGCGACGTAACCTTATATCTTGTGTGGTATATGTTGTAAGAGTTAGCGTAATGATGTGATGATGAAGATTTTTTTTTCTTTATTTTGTAATAAGGGTTTTTCACAATTGAAAATGTCACCCTTATTGTGACAAAGCAAAACAAATCAACTCTTATTAATCTTATTATCTACGCTTATTACCTAGGTTAACAATTTCATATATTTTCATCGCCTTTTTTGATGGCGGGAAGGCTAAAGTAAGAGAAAAAGAGGACGAAGTCACGTGACCCCTTCTCCGTAAAGACGTAGTCCCCATTTTCGTCTCTGGATATTAACATTATAAAAAATATATTTGCCATACTTGATGCATGTACCTCAGCTATGCCCTTTCGTTTGATTTTTTTTTTGATTCTTTTACTATTACATATGTAAAAAATTTGCATGGATTTTTTTTCTCTCCTGACTCTTATAATACCTAATCAAAAAACCAAAGAAAGTCAAACGAAAGGGCATTGGGTATTATAAATTGTGTAAAATGATTTTTCATAAAGTAAAGATCAGAATTTGTTATTAATGTTATTATAATAGGTATTATACTTGGCCCACTCGTAGTATGATGATTGCGGATGTCAGCATTTAGTTGACGCCATTGTGTTTACAACAAAGATCCCAAATTAATGAGGGGTCGGTTACGTAAATATTACACGCTAGCTTTTGCCCGCAACTGTACCTGCGTAGAAAGATGATGATGATTGATAAAAAAATATCCTATGTGCTTTCCCGGGCGTCAAACTATTTCCATACCAAATTTCACCATAATCGGCTCACACTTATTGGTGCAATTTGAGGCATTGAATTATTATATTATTACATGATTATTACTGTAGAGAAGCCATACCAAACAATGAAATTGTGGCAATCAAACCTGTACCACGCGACCAAAACGTCGTAAGCGCCTTAAAAATGCATGGCGCTTACGCGTTTAGGTCGCTAGATTCACGCTCCGCCATATCTATAGGGTTTGATGTCAAAGCAACATCAACTAGGTAATGGCACAAAATGGTTCTCTGTGCCGGTTATATACGTTAGTAATAATATTTTAATGGTCGTGTCCAAATAAGATGAAAACCATAATCAAATTGTGAATACAGAAGCGTTCATGTTGCAAAGTAAAAGGTTGTGCTGTGTGCAGTTTCAAAGGAATTCCTTCCGCAAGCGCTGTGGCTGTGGAATGAACTCAAGATTATGCAGTATGATGTTCTACAAGCAAGGTTTATTAAAGCTGGTAACGCCGGCATGGTTGACCTAAAAGGAGATGGCGGGACCTGGACGCATTTATCAGCAACTGGACGGATGCTGCAGTTAATCGGGAAGATCGGAAGTGTAGGGGGAGGCCTTTATCCAGCAGTGGAACACTTTATAGGCTATTGTACTGGTAACCAAGGTAACACAAGGTTTAACCTGTTAACCCCGGGTTAGTGGAATGGTGCAAGTGAAACGTTCAAGTTATAATAATAAAGCACTCCAAGTCACTCTGTTTAAACTCGTTATATTAAATAATCTAAGATCGACTTTAATGAGAAGACGGCAAATACGGAGCTACCACGCACCCTGATCTCACTAACGAGACGTTTGCGATTGGCCCAATATTTGTTTAGGCACGTTCCTCGCTAATGACATTCACCTTCCGGCGCCAGATGTGAGAACCCTTGGTGACGCGTGCATATCTTGGGCTATTTGACACTAAGTAGTCTAAGTATTTAATTATTTGTTAAAGTCACAAGATTCTGAGTTCCGTTACCAAGATGGTAAAAGCATAACCCATATAGTTTCGTCATGTCCATGTACAATGTTCACCTGTTTTTATTTAGGGTTCCGTATCCAAAATGGCAAATACGGAACCCTAGTAGTTTCGTCATGACCGTCCGTTCGTTTGTCTGTCCGCATGTCACAGCCATTTTACTCGAAAACTATAAGAGGTATTTTAATTAAAGGAACATAGGTCTATATTAAAATAAATAATTTCTAAAGTTTTATGATTAAGTGAATATTTTTGTAAAAAAAATCACATCTTTAGTCTAAAAGTATGTGTCCTAAGTATATTATACAGGGCGTCCCAAGACTATGGGACATCAAGGGAAAGTACCTTAAATATCGTAGATAGGATATTTTACTGAAAGAAGACATTATTTTAATTTAAAAAACAGTTTAAACTGCATTCATAGATTTTCAAATAATTACATGGTTGAACCGGGAATCGATTTTTTTAAATTAAAATAATGTCTTCTTTCAGTAAAATATCCTATCTACGATATTTCAGGTACTTTCCCTTGATGTCCCATAGTCTTGGGACGCCCTGTAAATGACGTTTTTCAAATAAACAATATAAAATACAATATTCAACTTTGTTCCACCGAAATAAAGTAGCTTGCAAATCAGCAACCAAATTAAAATCTTGGAAATTCACAAGCGCTCTTCAACAAATTTGTTTTACACAAAAACGGGTACACCCAATTAAGCATTCTTTTATTGACGACGATTCATCTCCACCTTAATTTCAACCACAAAAGCGGAGAAAAGAAAATAAGTTACACTTAATTACACACAATAAAAATTCCAGTAATTAGTCTTAAGAGTAAAAAATAAAGTAACTGGATACCTTCCAATTTTTCTCGTCAACAATTTTAAGGATGGAGTAATTAATTGGAGGTTCAATGGCTTTTACCTTGATGGGGCGCTTTTATTATAATTAGAATTACTGCGTCGCCTGGGTGCGATTTTCGAGGGGCGTTTTTGCTTATGCTTAGAGCATTTAATAACTGGAATCGCCTTTAAGAGCTTACCCCTGTGTCGAAACCCTTGCATAATTGTGCAAACTTTTGACGTTTATCGTGGCCCTCCCCCGCAAAAATCGGCAGACTGTTATAGTCTGCCGATTTGTACACATATTTAATTACACAAACGGGTCTACCGCCATATAATTTCATTGTTTTTATCCTAAATTCCGACGTTTCAGCTGAGTTGCACCAGCTAAGGTAAAATTATATCGCGGTGGACCTGTTTGTGTAATTAAATCAGCAGCGTTTTGTACAGAAAATGACAGACAAGGTGTCTCCAGTTACTAAATGCTATAAGAAGAAGAAGAAGAAGAAGAAAGACATTTATTCCATAAAACACACATACACAGGACAATAAGATGAAAGAAATAAGATAATTAGAACAACAAAACAAAGAAATTATGTACACATTAAAGAAAAAAAAAAACAGAGAAAAGAATACACACTTGGGTCCAGCAATGTGTGCCGTAGGGAAAAGGCCCTGTCTCAGCATATTGTTGCAATTTGCAAACGAGGCAAATTCCAACGCTGTTATTCTGCCAAGGCCTTGGGGAGTGACATTAAATATTAGTAAAATATAAATATATATATATATATATAGAGAGAGAAAAAAAAAAACATAATAATAGAGTAAGTGAAAAATAAATTAATAGTTATTTTGAGTTTAAAAGCAGCATAAAAGAAAAATATGGCGTAAAGAAAAAACGAAAGCGTCAAAAAAATAAAGAATTATGATTTATTTACCGATATTTTGATAAGAAATAAAAAAATAAAAATACAAATAACTAATGTGCAGCAGGTCCAGATTCAATTTGAGTGTTAATAAGTATTTCACGCAGTTTCCGTTTGAAACCGAATTTGGAACCACAGTTTCTAATAGGAGGTGGCAAGTCATTCCAGCACTTGGTAGCTTGGAACCGGAAGCTGCCACGGAATGCAGCACATTTATATTTCGGGGCAATGAGCGGCTTCAGATTAGCTGTATTACGTTCGGTCCGCCTTTGTTGTCGCCAACGTAATTTCTCCGAAAGATAGGTGGGCTTGCCGCATTTAATTACACCAAACAGAAGAGAAGCTAAGTGAAGGTGTCGCCTATGTTCCATCTTAAGCAGCCTTGCACTCGATAGGTAAGGTGAAACCGATGTTCGAGGAGGTATGTTGATAAGCGCCCTATGACAAACGCAAATGAGTGGACAGTCCAAAAAATACACATTTTTTTATTCTCAGTGGCAAACGATATAGGTATGTATACTTGGTCAAGCAGACTTGTCAGTAGAAAAGGCGGCAAATTTGAAAAATGTAGGCGCGAAGGGATATCGTCCCATAGAAAATTTGAATTTCGCGCCTTTTTTTACTGACAAGATTTGCTTGACCATCTATAGATACCAAACATAGACGATAATAAGTAACTGGATAGCAATGGTATTGATAGTCTCTGTCGTTTGATTTGATTGAGATTTTCGATACTTTGTTTCAAAACAGTCCAGGTCCAGGCTGAGGTGTCAGACACTTCGTTTTTACTTTTTATACATACAAACTAAATTTTAGAAAAGTAATATAAGCTATAGACTATAGACAAATATAATCCTGAACTTTCCCAAGTTAATTAGAACCTGTGGCACCCATATAAATCTCAATTATTTGCCGGCGACAACGATGCATACCTATTCTTAATATTGAATACTGGTCTCATTCCATTTATGTTTTTGATGGGATCAAATATAGCATGGCACTCAAAATAATTCAAAACTGAAAACTACCTATCTTATCTACCCAGCATAAAATTATACTAATACCAGTGCAATAGGGTATTTGACTACTAGTCAAATCAGTTTCTTTTTTTCGAGCTGTCAAAACGATTTTGCTACTGCGGAATTTATATGAAACACTAGCATGTGACGTAACAATCAAATTATCTACTCTTTATAGTTTTATACGAGTTTTAAAATAGAAATTACCCCTAAAAATAACTGCTGTCTACGTTTCTCTATTAATCTTCTGGTGCCTTATTTCATGCATGGTGTAAAATAATTTATTTTAAATAGAGTCAAATACCCTATTGGTAATAAAAGCTTGTATCGAAAATAACATTTTCGACGAAAGCTTATTTCAATTTCCTTATAAGTATCCTAAGTACCTGTAAAAAAATATTAAATTACTTTGAGTACCTACAAATACTCCTAAAAATAGTAATGACATTTAGAAATAGGATTTTCGCGTAGGCTGTGGGCGAATGAATTGATTTCAGGGCGGCTTATTAATACACTAGCTGTGCCCGCGGCTCCGCCCGCGTGGAATTCGGTCTGTGTCAGTAAGCGGCTAATTTCTAATCCTAATTTCTCTCCCTCTCCCCTGGAGGCGGAACTTGAGGTAAAGTTGACAGATGGATTGCTAGAGGACTGTAGTCCAGATAAAATATTTTACAATTAGGTACCACTAAATAAAACTACACTCCAAAGTCAATAGTTTTTTCGCCCTTATTCAAATTTTACACGTGACTTAAACGACAGAGTAGTAGGTGTATATCGGACGATACAGTACCTAAGCCGTAAGGGGCCCACTGATTAACAGTCCGCCGGACGGTATCGGCCTGTCAGTTGTTCGGAACTGTCAATATTTTGTTCTAACTGACAGGCCGATACCGTCCGGCGGACTGTTAATCAGTGGGCCCCTTAAGGTATACGCGCGCGAGCGAAAGCGAAGCGGCCTGCCTGGCTAGACCGCCACTCACCGTGGTCTTCTTCAGACTCCTGAGGAACACCACGTGCCCCTTGTAACCTCAATGCGTTGCGAGACTTTCGGGAATGATTCGATTTTTTTCGGGAATGCATGGTAATGCGTATAAAATGCGACTCCCAAATCGTCTGACTCTGCAAACGACCAGTGCCGGATTAAGATATTTTGATGCCCTAAGCATTTCTAGACCATGGTGCCCCCTCTCCCTAGGGTCATCAAGATTACATTGAATTTTTTTGGTTAATTGAGTGACGTTCATTGCCGCATTACAGCTGAGAATGGAAATTAATCACATCATTTTATCACGACAATTGACAGTGCCGCAGCAGTAACGTTGCAACAGAGTACCTAATGCTGCTGCAGTCGCCACCCGAATGTCACCTTAACATATCTTAGAATGTTATTGAAAACGCGAGCGAAGCGAGCGCGAAATTATTTCGATATAAAACGCAATTTTATAGACAGTTTTACATTTTTACTTTTAGTATTGAAATCAGTCACATAATTTTATCACGAAAATTGACAGTGCTGCAGCAGCAACGTTGCAACAGAGTAATGCTGCTGCAGTCGCCATATCTTAGAAAGTTATTGAAAACGCGAGCGAAGCGAGCGCGAACATTTTTCGATATACTTATTATTAATTTATTAAATCAACATTATTCAATTATTTTTGTTGATATCCGTGTCTTCTAAACTTAGAGTTAATTTGGCAAAATCTTTCCTCGGTGGCTTATTCATGTCACAACGTATTAAATTCAGTGCCATCTGTTAGTTTACCAGGGTACTCAATAGTGGTAGCACATATTTGAATAAAGTTTGCCCCTCCTTCCTAAGTAGCGCCATAAGATTCAGGGGCAAACTTAAGTCAATCGTCTGTTGTGGCTACCCCCCCTTTTAGGGGTTGAATTTTTATAGCCTATAACCTGGCCGGGGATTTTCTCGACAGATTAGTAAAGTTTTCATCAAAATCCGTTCAGCCGTTTTCACGTGATGCGCGTGGGTGGATTTCAAAATCCTGCGAAAACTTATGGTTCGGTCTTTATAAAAAAAACTAGTAGGTTGTGCGAGTTGCAACTTTTTAATATGTTTTTAAGAACTATTATCTTCATGTTCCTTCAATTACCATCTCCAATAACTTAATAGTTTTTTTTATATAAAATGTTTTATGTGTCTAAAATCATCACCGTCTACCGGAAAAATCTGAACCTTATTGTTTGCAGTGAAAATTATAGCATACCTATCGTACGATTGCGATTTTTCTTTTACTTATATCTTTTCCATGTTGTTGTTTAACACATGGGAAAATATGCAATAATTCCTTCACCGAGAAAGTACATTTAAAAATATTTAAAATTTTGTCACGAATATTCGTCAACACCGTCATGGTAATGTCAATGTGAGCTTATCTCCGTGTATGAACAACGAAATACCGCTAAAGGTCCTTGCCCTATTTTTCACTTTAATATAGAATGCCAAAAATGATTTCACTATAAAGTCACATCATTGAATCGTGAGAAATATTACGAACAAATTTGTAAAACGTAGTTTGTCACAACAGAGCATCATCACCGTTATGCTTTGGTTTAAAAAAGTTACAAATGATATATTAGAAATAATTATTGAAATGAATGGCAAACTACATGAAGTTTATTGTGTAGCATAGACATTAACTACTATTATTCGTATTCTAGAAATAAAAACAAGAAACTATCAAATCGTCAACACCATACCCATCATCACCGGGAAAAAATTACGACCGGTGATGATTTCATGTGTATGGTGATGACGGTTCTCAGAAACTTTTCTAGTTATTTTGCTATAATTCATTATGAAATTAAGCTGTATGTTTAAAAACGTTCTCTATGTCTTCTAACACTATATAATGTCTACCTTATAAATGTAGAAGAAGATATGACTATTACTTTCACACTAGAGGATGGTTAGTTTTAAATAACATTTTGACTGAAGTAGGCAAAATTTAGGTCACTTAGAACTTAGAACATACAAATGTTTATTTTTTATTATCTAATAATGTAAATCGTGCAACTTAGAGTCTGTAATTGCATGATAGTCGTGTTAAAACAAAGTATTTAAACAAGCAACATATATTAAGTTTTAAGCGACCATAGGCTACGGTACTGGCTCACTATCGTAATGGCCTTATGTTCTTTGATAATATTATATTAATTGATGTATATAATTACAGCAATTAATAATTATACCATTGGGTAGTCACCGGACCCAATACCTAACATTTTGTAACTTATGACATGCATTACAAGTAGGGGTCTTGCAACTTATAAAACACTGATTATATATTAATGTTTAGCTATTAAACAATATATATATGGATTTAAATCATTATAGATATTTTTAAAGTTAATTTATAAAACAACAAAAATACAAACTTATGCAATGAATCAAATTATCAAAAAAAAAAGTAATATATCATAAAAATTAAGCTCACTGGTAAGCCAGCAATTTTATAATATGATATAAATACCAAGTTATGCAGTAGATAAAAGAAGATGCGGGTTTAAACTGATAATAAGAGTACAATATTGTTAATATGATTTAACATTTAAAAAACCCAAAAAATAAATTGCCTATTTCGGAATATAAATTATTTAAAATTATACAATAAAAATACTTGTTATATATTTATTTATATGAATAAAATGTATTTTTTATAATTTTCTAAAAATAAATTATGTAGCTAGTCTTATGTTCAAAAACATGTTATTTGTAATGTTTATTAAAGTTCTAAAGCCTTACAATTAAAAAAGTTTTTGTTTTTTTAATACGTTTTTAATACATATATAAATTAGTTCCCAAATCGTCATTACCGTACGTGCAGTGTCATTACCGTCTATAAAAGAGTCATTACCATACCATGATTGTCATCACCATCTTGCGTTTTTATTTTCCGAAAGCGATAACTTCAAATATAAGCCACAAATGATTGTATAAATACCATAAATATCCTCAATATACAGCCCCCTATTACTTTACCCAGCTAGAATAGTGTTAAATTAAACATTAAAAAAAAATATTTTTTTGTATGGTGAAATTTTTGGAGATGAAATCCACCCGCGTTCAAATAAACAGACAAACAGATAAACAGAAAAACAGACAAAAATTCTAAAAACTTTTGGAACGTATTCTGTTATCGATTCTAAGTATCCCCAGCCAACTTTTTTTCAAATATCTTCTATATATTATATGTATAGATTATTAAATCAACATTATTCAATTATTTTTGTTGATATCCGTGTCTTCTAAACTTAGAGTTAATTTGGCAAAATCTTTCCTCGGTGGCTTATTCATGTCACAACGTATTAAATTCAGCGCCATCTGTTAGTTTACCAGGGTACTCAATAGTGGTAGCACATATTTGAAAAAAGTTTGCCCCTCCTTCCTAAGTAGCGCCATAAGATTCAGGGGCAAACTTAAGTCAATCGTCTGTTGTGGCTACCCCCCCTTTTAGGGGTTGAATTTTTATAGCCTATAACCTGGCCGGGGATTTTCTCGACAGATTAGTAAAGTTTTCATCAAAATCCGCTCAGCCGTTTTCACGTGATGCGCGTTCAAATAAACAGACAAACAGATAAACAGATAAACAGAAAAACAGACAAAAATTCTAAAAACTTTTGGAACGTATTCTGTTATCGATTCTAAGTATCCCCAGCCAACTTTTTTTCAAATATCTTCCATGTACAGACTTTCGACCGTCTTCAGCTTTATTATATGTATAGATTTCCAAAGAATTATACATGAAAATATTCCGTAAATAACACAGGTAAATATTTCGAGCCAAATATTGCTTCGCCGCAAAGCCAGTAAAGGGCATATTTTAAACGGAAAACATATGCCGCCTAATAGCAATGTCATAGACCAAACTTAATTCTCTTTGGCAATTTGCAAGTTTGCAGAGATTCTCAAAATTTCCGCAATTTCTGGAAACATTCATGAGAAAATTATTCTCATGCAAGTTTCTTGTTTTCTAGTTAAAGTGTTCATATAAAAAAAACTTTACGATACCCGAGTCAGTATATGTATTCAGCTTCGGCTCCCCAACTTTTGAATATAATTTTTACATCACTGGATTTTATCCCCATTGTTCTGCTTAGTCACAATTGTATTTATTTGCTACTGAATTGTTACCGCTGCAATGTCCAAAACGCCACAAATAAGGCCATCGAGTAATTACAGTGAGTCCCGCAAATACACTGCATGCCCCGGTTAATTTAAATGTAAAGTCTTGCCAGACTTGTCCGTTCACGGTCCGCAGTCTGCCGTATTTTAATTAAAACCTCTTTGTGCGGGGTTGCCAGCGCGACGAGTTTTAGGATCGCTAGGGTCTGTATTTTTTGCGAAGTTCGCCACCGCCAAGCCTTTTTTTAACACCACATTTTTTTACGGCCCACCTCATGGACGCCTGCAACACCAGGGGTGCTGCCGACCCTTAAAAAACCTGTACACTAATTTTTTGAAGAACCCCATTCCTACTTTAGTCCCTCCAGAAAACCTCGACAGAGAGCTCATTCCACAGCCGGAGCGTCCGCGGGAGGAAATTCCTCTTAAACAGCACAATGAATTGAGTAGCCTATTTACTTCTTACTGCTTGGCCCAGTAGACTTAGCATAAGTGCGTAGCGACAGTATGTCGCGCGTGAGACTGGCTGCCCGTACCGCTCTAATTAATACAAAAACCGTTTATCCTACTGGCCTCCTCTCCTCTCTTTTTTTTCCTAGATTCCTATATTTTCAAAGTAATGGAGATAAAAGGTAAAACCCCGCGTAATGGCCATATCTCTCTACCACTCACTCGTATTTAAAATAGCTCTTCGGTATCGCCGTCTCTTTCCACAACTGTAATATCACTCAACTAGCGATCCAATCGCACAAACTCACCGCGCGCCTGCTGAGGTTCTTTCACACGTACCTAATTTAATTTGGCTCGATTGTATGGTGCGAATGTATTACCCTAGTTGCTATCTTACGTATAGTTAACACACCTGCAGTACTAGAAGATCCCAAGTTTAATTAAATTGCTAGTAGGTACATACGCTTTTATTGCGAAATGGCATGCAAATTTATAACGCCTCAAAATGTAATTAGAATTTCCTTTGAAATTGTATGAAGAGGTGTAAAAGATTAGATGCAGTTGGTTAAACAGAATGTGTTGTTTTTGACGTGTGCCTTTATTTGACAAGTGCAAAGCGATATGACTGAGAGTGTGTTTTTCTTTAACGTATTCAGTGTTTATAATGTTCAAACTTGAAGGGTACGATTGACACCTGTACGGTTACCATCAGTTTGTCACTGACATAAACGCCGTCGAGAACGTAATTTACTTTCTATACATCTCGCTCGCACTCGCATATTAGTGCAAACGGGATGTATAGAAAGTAAATTACGTTCTCGACGGCGTTTATGTCAGTGACAAACTGATGGTAACCGTACTGTTATTTCAATACAATTTTGCGAGATTTGGCGTTTTTAGGTTATAAATTATATGGAGATGACAGGCGTCATCCTACCCTTTTTTTTAAATATTATAGATACCCTCGTAGCTTTTTGTAGGCTCTTTAAGTCCGTGTGTACAGTCGACGTCAAAGATATCTTTACATTTTTCGCCTTATTTCAAAGGAGTAAGGTGCAAAAATGTAAACATATCTTTGACGTCGACTGTACATAATATTCTTAGTTAAAACGGTAATCTGTTTTTGCAATTTGTTTGTGTTTGTGTGTGTAATAAGAGCGAGTGAGGTGCCTAACGATACAACTCGCAGCTCATTAACCTTTCATGTGTGTGGTGATCAAGTTCAAGTTCAAGATCAAATATACTTTATTCATGTAGGCCTAGCAATATTCACTTATGAATTAGTCTAAAATCGTGGATTTAAAACTCAGTTGTGCTGTATAGAACACAAAAAATGTATGCTGAAAATATGCATAAAAAATAATTCAGTCAGGATCCTTAATTCCTTAATGTACACAGACAAGATGTTAATCGGTGTGATCATACCAATATCAAAACCTTAAAATAGTAAAATCATCATCATATCAGCCAGAGGACGTCCACTGCTGGACATAGGCCTCCCCCAAAGAGTGCCACAATGACCGGTATTGCGCCACCCGCATCCAGTGGACTCCCGCGATCTTTACCAGGTCATCACTCATCAGTCCACCTTGTGGGGGTCTACCCACGCTGCGCCTTCCCGTACGTGGATATAAATAGTAAAATGTTTAGGTATGTGTGTTATTTTATTTTTTTGTTATTTGTAGACAATAATTAAATAAGTAAACTTAATTCACTGAGTTCCTTAAATAAATCCGAGTCGTTGTATTACGGCTGCGTGAACCAACTACTATTATTTATTCGGCGAGCTTAAAGAGAGAGCAAGTAAGACGTGAATAAATTCTGAAAGTGCATGCTCTTCGCGCCTTGAACAATGCCGCAGATTGTATACAGGCAGAAAAGCCTTTTGAGTTTTTTCTGTTAACCTCCCACACGGTCACAGTTCAGGTACACGTTATATAAAAAAACCTGTGTACGTGTAGAAGTATACGTCAGAAAACATGAATCTAAATACATATATCTATTTAGATCCCCCACATGGGGGGGCACGTGGGGTATCCCCCACAACCTCCATACAAGACCATTGGGGACCCAATACGGTTGCCAAAAAAATTATTAGCAATCATGAGAATTTTCTCTAGTGACTCCATCGATTTAAATCCCGATTTATAGACTTTCGCTCGGTAGAAAAAAATCACGAACATAGGTCTTATACTTACTATAAAAATTTGTAACAATTTATGCACAAAAGCTAAAAATATGAAAATTACTTCTATAAAGCGCAATTTTATTTTTGAGGGAACTCGGCAATTAGGTACTTTTTTCTATTTTAAAGCTTACAACAAAATTAACATTCAAAAACATGATATCCGCGGTCCCGATCACGCACATCCATGCACTCACACTTACGCTCAGTGCGAGTGAGAGAAAAATACGAACCTACGGGGCCTTAAGAAAATTCAGGGATGTTTTCTCGGACTAACAACAGCTTTTTGAAACATAATCTGTTTCGTTTAATCCAGCGTCTTTTGTTTCCCGCAATTGAATTAACAGCCATGATAATTATTCGTGGTTTTAATTAGTTTCTGTGAGCGCTGTAAATACAAGGAGCAAATAAATAAGTGTTGCTCTCTAGTTGTGTAACGAGATGTCGGGAAACGTGAGAGAAATGCAGCTTATAATCAAATAGAAGTTGTTGGGATTACAGAGAAGCCAAAGTTTTAATAGTACGAGTCTTCTTCTTCCTTATATTATAACGGACGGATCGGAAAATATGTATTAATTTTAACTGTTTTAAGTGTAAATTGTATATTTTCTCTAGGTTAAGTTATATTTTAAGGATGACTCACGCTAGACCGGGCCGTGCCCGAGCCAAGGTCTCCGACATGTCATTTTCTATGACGGCTCATCGGTGATCACGTGGTGCTTACCATAGAAAACGAAGCGCCGGAAGATCCGGTCCGGCCCCGGCCCGGTCTAGCGTGTCATCCTTTAAGATTTGTCACGCCCTAGCAGGGTCCATGCTGTATTGTTATAATCAGTGATCGTTAAGTTTCCAGCAATTTTGGTGCTGCATTGTTGGTTAAAAGCGTCTATATGCCTTACTCTAGGTGGAATAGATAATTAGGGTTGATAAAATAACAGTAATATTAGCCTTAACCAATCCTCTCCCTAGAAAAAAATTGAAGAAAATCCTTTATTTTTACTATGCTGCACCAAAACTGCTGGAAAATTAACGATCCCTGGTTATAATATTTAAACACCTTGTAATATCATGTTGGCATTCAATAAGTGATAAAATATATGAATGATAAATATTACTTACTAACAAATATGGAATTCTGAAAGACAAAACTTGGAGCTATCACTAGTATATGGGAAAAACATCGATAAGTGAATTTATCGATATAGGAACGCCGTACGTATTTAAATTTTGCCCCCAAAAATCCGATGTATGCTCACTAAGCTTAAGTTTTTCTTTCGAACCGTGACTCGTACCAATGACTTTCTTAAAACTTAAATATGTATCTCTCATTTAATATTTAAGTACCGATAAATATTCGGCGTAGGAAAACATTGTGAACCGGACTATTCCCAACATGCTTCTTTCTTTCCGCTATATGAGTTGGAAGGTCAGATGGCAGTCACTTTCATAAAAACTGTTGCTGTTGCTGGCGTCTATTCTTGGGATAAGGATGCCAAGCGGACCCCATACTCCCCAAAAAGCCGCGGCAAAACGCCGGGCACAGCGCTAGGAAGATGAAGATGGTACTCTACAAGGAGCGGTACTGTAAGTTTCAAATCAAGACCAAATTTTCAAAGTCTGTGGGTATTTAATTCGACAGCGTGACGTGACGTACGCGTTTGCGTTAAGTGTATGGGATGTTGAGTTTCCAAAACGTCCCGCTTGGCGCGCTGTTCAAAATCCCATACAAAATCAGACTAAACGCAAACGCGCTATCGAATGAAATGTACACTAGACGTTTTTAAGCCGCTCAAGTATTTAAACGTACCGTTCGAAGTCAGTTATCTTGAAATCGGGGCGTGTAAGGTTAATGACCTGTAAATACCCGCCATTAATAACCCGCTGTCTTGCGCAGCTCCTTCGCGCAATTACCTCCGTGTGTGCAAAAACTGGGACTAATTACTTCAACGAGGAGTGAATGCTGATGCGGATTTAGCCTATAAACAGCTAAGGGGCCAGTGACGGAACTTACGGACGGAATATATATAGACAAAGCGCTTAGTACAGTAGCCATCAGATATATCGGAGCGGCCAAGGTGCTCAAATACATCTAAACATGTACTTTCTTGCCTATTCGGATTTCGAGATAATCACAAGATCTTGAGACGATTTAGAGATCAACTAGATCTACATTAGATATCGACTAGATGTGACTTGGATATCTAAGTCATAACTTGTCGAAATCGTCTCAAGATCTTGTGATTATCTCGAAATCCGAATAGGCCTGATAATATCTATCTTACAAATATCTTTAAATTATCCGTATCGTAACTTGTTGAAGTCTAGTAGAAATCTAATTCATTTTCCGAATCGAGCCGTTTGACGTCTTGAAAATAGAGACATTGTTCAGATATTGGTAAACACCTTGGCCGCTCCGATACATAATATGATGGCGACTGTAGGTACATTTTTGACTTCCATAAACGATCCATAATTATGGCTGACACTTATCTGTTATCTGACACATGTCACTGAAAGTTGTTCGTTCTCCATAAATATACCCCGCCCGCAGCTTCCATTTCTCCCGCAATTCGGGAAATCTCGGGTTCAAATCTTGGTAAGGGCATTTATATTGTGTGCGCAAATATTTGTTCCTGAGTTATACATGTTCTCTATCTATTTAAGTATATCTATCTATTTTACATATCGTCGTCTAGTATCCACAACACAAGCTTGATTGAGCTTACTGTGGGTGTGTGCGATTTGTGTAAGATCATCGGCTTTACAGTTGGGCATTTCATAAAATGGGCGTGCAAAGAAATGCTTGTGATGAAGAAGATGATTGGAAAAAGGCATTTCAATTTTACATCTTCAATTTTAAATATTAATATGGGACAATCAGAGGCGTATTTTAAAGATTTGGCGCCCCGGGTCCGAGAGATTCGCCGCCCCATGATTATGTATCTCATCTTGCAGCCTGCCGCCCCGGGCCATGGCCCCCTTGGCCCTAGGGTAAATACTAATCTTACACAGATCGACCTAGCCGCTAGGTGGCATCACAAGTCATTATGTGCCGTTTTATGCTATACAAGAACTGCCTAGACATAAAAAGGTTCCTACTAAACCATGAGCAAAAAGAATAAACTCACAAGACAACCATAGCAAATAACAAGCAATTAAAAACGCCCCAGGTTGTCAAACCTATAAGTAAATTTATAAAACGACTAATTAAGCCCGGGTCGGATTAATTGAACTAAATTAATTAAATCCAAGTTTGAGTGGTCACGTCGCCAGTAATAATTGATTGTTCCGGCCCTTCGAATAGTTCCCGGGTTTATGCCTCTAGGTTAGATCTGAGATTTGTATCTACCGTATAATAAACGTTAATTGTACGAAGGAAATAATAAATGAGTAAAGTCCGTACCTATTATAGGTACAATGGTTGAACTAAAATTGCAAAAAATTGAAAAACGCGTACCTACAGTAAAGTTTGCTATTTACAAGAGAGTTGAGAGGTGTTATTAATGGGCTCTTGACATGGGTGATGTAGCCCAATATAATATAGGTACATAATGTATTAGGCTAGGTCACCCATGTTTTTCCATGTTTTATTGTTATGTTATAGGTAGTTTTAATTTTAGGTTACATTTTATTCTAATTTTGTAATTTAATTAATTATTTTTTCGCTTTTAATAAATTAAAGGGTGTCCTTAATACCGCAAACAACGCCTATACATCGGCCACTTTTCTGAAATTTCGCCTTAACTGACAAATGTTATTTAGAAATGGAAAAAGTACTGCACTTGGCGTGATGAAAATGTAAAACCCACATAGCGACCCAATTTACTTACAGAAATGTGAATGCAAGTATCATCAATAATTCAAAATGGCGGCAATCGCACGGCGCAGCGCATCCCATCGACAACCCGCGGCCTCGCAATAAAAATATATCAACACTTCATACATTTACAAAGCAACATACCCCTTATGAACTTGAACATAAGTGTTAAATTTGTATCAATTAATATTTTAGTTAGGACTTTTTTGTTTTGAAGCCACAAACTTTTAATTTTCGTGTTTACGCATAATTGGGTGCTATAATGCGCTTTAAACGCTATAAATCTGCCCAATTGGTTATTTATTCGCAATGACGTGCGATAATACAACGCTTAAAGTTAAATGTACCTTAATATTACTATGCAATAATCTGTATCGAGCAGCAATAATGATTATAATAGCAATATTATACATTTTACCTCCTTCCGACATCCGATATCGGATCGAACAATGCGAAAACGCTCTAAGCTTTAAAGATGACTCACGCTAGAATAGTCCGAGTCCGAACCGAACCATCCGACACTTTTTCTCTAGAAAGCATCACGTGATCACCCGTCACAGAAAACGAAATGCCTGACGCCGTTCTAGCAGTCATCCATTCCATAAATGAGCAATGTCCTCTAGACCGGCGGTCGGAAACCTGCGGCCCGCGGGCCGCATGCGGCTCGTGAAACTGTCACTTGCGGCCTGCGAGCCTCTCTGGCTATGCAATATTGAGAAACGACAATGTCTGATGAAGCCATAAATATTAACAAAGTGCGACCCGCGTCAACTTACTCATCGTTATCTACGCTACTAAAACTACGCAAAAAAAGGTTGCCGACCGCTGCTCTAGACAAACCTTTGTAGAAGATCTGTGAGCTGAATAAAAAGCGTTATACCAAATAGGCCCCTAACAATATTAGCCTTATTAACCGACTTCAATTTCATAGAAGGAGGAGGTTCTGTATTCGATTGTGGCTATTTTTTTTAAACCTAACATTTGTAAAAGCCTAACAAGTCAGACTGTCGGTTTTGCCACATACGAAATAAAAGTGACGCAAATATTTAATTAGGTAACTCAATAGCACCTACCTACACCTATGTTACATTCAGTTATCAAGCATAAAATAAATCAAACAATGAAAATATGAGAACAAGAACAATAAACAGATGAATGAACATACTAAATGTGTCATAAACGGGTAAAAACGGAACCCTAACACTTTATACGACTATATCAACATAATTTTAGTTCCAAAACAACTTAAAACCACTATAATATGGAGTACTCGTTTGAAACGTTCTTAGCGCTATAAAAAGGTTCAAACTCAAGCACACATTACCTATTCTCACAAAGATCCAATATGCCCCAAACTTGAAACACAAAGAATCAACAAGGCTATCGAGAGCTCCAGGCGAGGCATCGATTCGATTCGTAACGCGATCAGGCCGTAATCGAGACATTTAACTCGACGCGTGACTCCATTAGGGAATACAAAGAAACAGCCCTACATCAAAGAGTGCTGCAGTTAAGCATTCCCTTTCCCTTGTGTTGGGCGGGGATGATCGCCGAGACATTTTAAAATCGGCGAAAACAATAATACCTACAACTATTGCAACTCCATGACATTTAAATCATCCGCGTTTTGAAATTTCTTCTTTTTTATTTTAGTCTTTCTCAATCTCGTGGGTGTAGGCCTCCATCACACTACGCCGTCTTTCTCTGACTGCTCGCTCTATCCATTTTTTTCTGCAGTCCGTTTGATGTTAATACCCGCGCATATCTGCCCTGCTACAGCTAATTGATATTTTTTTAATGTAAACTTGGACCTTAAATTCTTTATCTGAAAGTTATATTTTCAAGATTGTTTTTGATATAAGTACCGCCATTTAGTTCAGGAGGCAGATTTGCGGTCTTCCCTGGACGCTTATCTCCCCATGGCCTTGCACCACGAACCATACTTTCTGGCATCAGGCGGTCTAACATAAGTTGCGATCTCGCGCGCGAGTCCATACTTGAAATCGCGCTAGATGTATGAAGTCGCGCGCGAGTACGTAAAGGGGCCCACTGATTAACAGTCCGCCAGACGGTACCGGCCTGTCAGTTGTTCAGGACTGTCAAAATTTTGTTCTAACTGACAGGCCGACACCGTCCGGCGGACTAATCAGTGAGCCCATTAACTCGCGGCTCGCGGGTCAAAATTAAGGTAAACTAAATTAATTTGCAATAGACCCGCTAAAAATTATGATTAAATATTGTGTTAGTTATATAATCTTAGTTATATTGAAAAGAATGTATGGATTTGCTTCTAATATACACTAAGAGACGCCTTTAATGCAAGCGATTGACTTCACTTTGATATTTTAACCGTATTACCGCATTTGACCTTTTGGTCACGGAACCCTGATAATCAGACTCCAAAGTGAAAATCGTATCATTACCCATTTAAACATCTTTGTACACAGTTATACAATAAATCTTATCTTATCTAAATGTTCAAATATAGTAAGCTTTGGATGCCCGATTGACAATTTCAAAGGGGATGGATTGGATATCTCAAACTTTGTAAACAATCTTAATGGGTCAAGCGAGTGTTTCTGAAAAGCCTATCCAAATTATGGGAAATTGGCTGTTCGCTCTTCCGTGCCAGGAACTGTGGAGTGACCGTCCTTTGATCAGTGTTGCTTTGAAGTTGTAAATATCAATATTTGGCGGATATTGTGTTACTGTCGCATCCAAGCAAAGCTATGCTAAATACTTACGGCTCGGCCACGACATTGAGCGACTTGCGACGGCGACAGTGATAACCATAGGTTGGAGCGAGACACAGAGATCGGACCTTTCGTTCCCGCCTATGGTTGTAGCCGTACCCAAGCCAGTCGCGCAATGTCGTGGCTACTTACTGCAGCTCATCAGCGACAAAATGTCAAATTGAATGTCATTCTAATCTGATTACGTTACAGTGTAGTGCATAACTGTTTTCCATCGTATTATCTCGGAAAGGTTCGTATTTGTCATGCTACTTCAGTCAACCTCAGTCAGTATATCTCAGGACTGCGCTACTTGCGTTAGACTGCACGATTGGCTCGAATTCGTGAGTGACACCGCTGAACTAGTACCATTTTTAGGGCTCCGTACCCAAAGGGTGAAAACGGGACCCTATTACTAAGACTCCGCTCTCCATCCGTCTGTCTGTCTGTCTGTAACCAGGCCTACATCAGACGCTCATGAACCGTGATAGGTAGACAGTTGAAATTTTCACAGATGATGAAATTTCTGTTGCCGCTATAACAACAAATACTAAAAATAATAAAAAGTACAGAACCTTCGATGTGCGAATCTGACTCGCACCTGTCCGGTTTTTTAATGATGTATTTGGATTCTTTTTCTATTTCGTCCAACCGATTTTCGGCACCCGCACCCCATCTCTAAAGCCGCGTTGTTAAAATGTTTCAATTTTTTGTCGGTTGTTTGTCGTATAATGGCCGTCGGATAAGTATACGTACTGTCAAGGTCATAAATATGTGTACAAATATTACCTTATTCCAATAGGTTAAGGTTGAAAATCGTATACATATTTACAACTATAGGACCCGTTCAAAGACTAACACGTTCAAGATTTTCCTTGTTACACGTTTTTTGACAAGACTGGATTTTTTGTCGTAATTGAAATCAAATTATCTTCTCCGCAGGATTTTGGGGGAGCTAACTACATAATTAATGATGGAGTGATGTAAGAAGTGAATAAACCTCATTTTTTATTAGGGTTCCGTATGTAAAGGGTAAAAACAGGACCCTATTACTAAGTCTGTCTGTTTGTCTGTCAGGTTGTATCTCATGAACCGTGATAGCTAGACAGTTGAAATCTTCACAGATGATGTATTTCTGTTGCCGCTATAACAACAATACTAAAAAGTATGGAACCCTCGGTGGGCAAGTCCAACTCGCACTTGTTTGTTCATTATGGTTTTGATACCTGGTAGGTACCTACTTACGCTTTCAAATTATATCTTGAATAAATATTGATATGACGTCACTTGAACCCTTTCAGTTGCATTGGTATTAATAATAGTACCTAATTATAATTACTTTTCTATATTTTAGTAAGTAGGTAAACACTTTAATGTACGAATAAGAAAAAAAATACAGCAGATGGAACATAATGTGTAATACAAAGGCGAACTTATCCCTATGATTTACTATGGACACTTATACTAATTCTGCACGAACGTAGTCGCGAGCAAAATTTTAAAATATAAAATAGACATAAGATGTATATACGAGTATGTATTATAAAATGGTCATGTAACTCACGTTACGAAATAAATAAATTGAATTGAATTGAATTGAAAATTTAGTTGTATATATATAGGTATGTTTTTATCATTGTTCCGTGAGTGTGAGGTGCCCTGACATTACATAAACCCTGTCATCACACTCCACTCGTTAAACGCGACAAGGGGAAGATATGCAAAAGCGTCGAACGATAAATCAAGAGGTACTGACGGCAAAAAAATCAATGATACAGCGGGAGACATAACATGCGCGCATGAGGCGCATGCTAATATGCCTGTGATTGATTAGGTAGCGTCGGCAGAGGGGATTCTGGGATATTGAATGTTTTATGAGGATGTAGGTAAGTTTTATAGTTTGATGCACTGAAAAAAAATGTGATCTATCGAGCACACATTAAAGTGATTTCATTAAGATTAACTGCTATATACAATATCAACTAATGTACGTAAGTACGTAATGTACGAACAGTAAACTTTACTGCTTGGTTCGATAGGCTCATATGGAACTGTTTAAATCATTAAACGTTAATGCAATTTCAATTGTTTTAAACGATTTTTTTTCTCAGTGTGGTTTAAAAACCACGTTTGACTTGTAAAATCGTTTGAAAATGGTCACTTGGGAAAATGAGCTTTCCCCCAAAAAAATCACGGAAATGAGATAAAACCATGATTGTTTGTTGGCCAGCACTCCATGGACTTGACTAGTTCTTTTAGGCATACATGTTTACCCATGCTTTGTCTAAGCCGCGAGCAAGATATTATGTGTCAAAGCCGTCAGAGAAACGTCAAAAATCAAAACCAAAAAAATTTTACTACTAATATTTTACACATTTTACATTTTACATGCATCCAAGCCTTTAGCCATTGCTTTACTCATTTCAATTTTAGTTCACACTCAACAATGGTATTCCTCTACCCACTATTATACCTTCCCTTAATGGAAAAAAAAATCAGGTCCAAATCAACTTCGAAATACGTCCGTAATGATGAAAAAGTTCCAAAATCCTAAAAGCACCGCAATGAAAACCACGTTAGTTGGCGCAGTCGGTAGTCCAAATGCCGTGCGCGTAAATTCTAATTTCCCTTGGCACAGTTACAAAAGCAGTTTTGCTACACTGTGTCGTATCGCAGCGCACGTGACACGCATCCATCCCTTTGTCCAGGCGAGTTTAATATGAATTCAAAACAAATTATGTCACCAGCTAATTTGGAACGCTCGAGTAATGAGATTTTAGCTCGCGCGCTTCGTTTTTGCAAATTCGTTAGGATGTGATTAGGTTTTGAAAGGGATGTGAGTACGTGTATTTATTGAAATGAAGTGGTGAATACAATGTTAATGAACTCAGGTGCTTGAAATCGCACGCGAAGAGTTCCGTAACAAATATAAGTAGGTAATGTTTTAGTCAAAATATATAGAGAACTGTGATCAACGGTTGTAATCAAGCTAGGTTACAACATTTGTTACAATAGGCTTAGTCATTTCTGATTTGTTGGTTTATTTAGTAAAGAAGATATTACATAACACTTTAAACTCTCGCGTTTTGTACACATATTTAATTACACAAACGGGTCTACCGCGATATATTTTCATGAACAATTAAAATTATATCGCGGTAGACCCGTTTGTGTAATTAAATAAGATATTACATCACTGCACTTTATAAAACAAAGTCCCCCGCCGCGTCTTTCTGTTTGTGTGTTTGTATGTTCGCGATAAACTCAAAAACTACTGAACGGATTTTCTTGCGGTTTTCACCTATCGATAGAGTGATTCTTGAGGAAGGTTTGTATATAATTTGTTAACCCGTGCGAATCCGGGGCGGGTCGCTAGTTATATAAGACCTACTTCCAGAATGCGAATTATAATACGAAAATCGAAGAGAACACGTTTGTTATGTATTAAATAAGCAACGGTGTAGGGTGACTAATTAATAAAGATTTACGTAACTCCAGAAAACATAGGTATTAACAGAAATTAGGTTAGCTCTTTGGCACACTACGTAATTAACGTAATATTATCTAATAACTTATTATTCACGTATTTCATGGCGATTAGTAAACCGAGCCTAATAAGGGCTCATTTATTAGACGGCGCGCGAACTCGTATACGATTTTAGTTACGTTGCGGACCATTGAGGTTACATCAATTCAGCCGACCAATCAAATAACGCAATGTAATGAAACTCGCATGCGAGTTCTCGCACCGTCTAAATGAGCCCTAATGGAGGTACTGGGAATAAATTTGCCGAAAAACTCTGTTGTTAGAGTAAGAATACTAATCTAATAATAGATCATAATCGTTAGAGTGGAGAAGACAGTAGACGACCGCAACTTGTCCCGAAAAAAAATGTATGTCATTTTGACGTTGAATTACATAAATACGTTTTCGTAACTTGGAGGAAGATTTTTAGGACATACGGTGAAATTGCGATGAAATTTTATAGAATAGGGAATTCTATCTATCCACCAATTTTTATCGAAATTTGACCAAAAAAAACGACGACCACAAAATAAAAAACAGACCATTTATAACGGTTAAGTATATAGCATAATTTCTTAAAACAAATTTCCTAAGTACGAAATTCCTAAAGCCAGAACATCGAAAATCAAAATGTCTAATGTACGAAATTCCTAAAGAAAAGATGCATGCCCTAATTAATACACTTTTAATCGAACGATCTAATTTTCGAAAATCTGTTGGAGGTTTCATTTATTTATCATTTGCAGAATAGTATGTACTCCTTGCTGTAATCCTGGCCGACATGACATGTATTCAAATATGTGATTGACGTTATTATTGATTACTGATTCTTATTTTTCCTTGTGCTGAATAAACTCTGCTTATATATATTTGATAAAATATGTGTTTAAATTAACATTTACAATAGGTTATGGTCAGCGAAAATAGTTTACCGTTGTTGTGAATATGTCGGAAAGTAACAATAATAATTTCTCGCACGAAAAATTACGTGGACGTGAAAATTTCGTTGAATGGAAATTTGTTATAAAAAATGCTTTGATACACGACAATTTATGGACCTGTGTAAGCGGCTACGCTGAGGGCGACACAACAACGCCCGAGGTAAGAAATAGACGTGACGAAAAAGCAAAATCAAAGATTTGTTTGAGCGTCGAGAAGTCTTGTTTCGTACATTTGATGTCGGCAAACACGGCGAAAGACGCCTGGGATGCACTGGAACGTGCGTATGATGATAAAGGTCTCGGTTCTAGAGTGAGAACTCTCCAGAATTTGTGCGCTGTCAAACTTGAGAACTTCAACAGCATGGAAGCTTACGTCAAAGAGATTTTATCGCTAGCGCAGCAATTAGCGAATATGAACAAACCAGTTGATGACGAGTTTCTTGGTGTGCTGATGCTCAAAGGTTTACCAACGGACTACGAGCCCATGATCATGGCACTTGAGCATTCGGGAGTTGTCATTACGGCCGATCTTGTCAAATCCAAGCTGCTACAGGATCAACGGTGGACTGCTCGTGGAGATTCGAGTGAGTGCTTGTCTTCGATGAGAAAAGGCGCTACTACGAGTGACTCCTGGACGAGAAAAGCGCAACAGCACAAGACCGAGTCTAAAAAGAAGGATATTACTGGTCGTAAGAGAGAGCCGTGGTGCTGGAAATGCAAACAAAAAGGTCATCTGAAGAAAAACTGTCGTAACGACTTTGCTTGTTTAGGATACTGTGACTTGTCGGCATATAGCACTGAAGCGCGCTCTTAATCTTCGTGGTATGTGGACTCGGGAGCAACGAATAACATGACTAGCAGGCGCGATTTGATGACAGACTTTGGATCGCAGAGTGGATACATCACTGTTGCTAGTGGAGATAAACTAGAGTGCACAGGTATAGGTAATGTTAAGTTGTCGGATAATACGATGTTAACTAACGTGCTGTTTGTACCTAAACTGTCTGTTAATCTCATATCTGTTTCTCAAATGATTAAGAATGGTTGCATTGTACATTTTGATACTACTGGTTGTACAATTTCTAAGTTGAGCGATGTTTTGATTAAGGCAAATGACGTAGGAGGTGTGTACAAACTTCAAACCTGTAGTCTAAGGGCGAACGTAACTATTAGCTCTGCAACTTGGCATAAGCGTCTTGGCCACTTGAGTGGCAACAATATGAAGCTTTTGAGGCAGGGACTTGCTAATGATATTAATTTTCAGGACGACCCTTGTAAAGATGTTGCATGTGAGGTTTGTTTGAAAGGAAAGCAAGCGCGTTTGCCTTTTGTCAGCAATCCTGAGAAGTATGTGGCTGCAAATCGGTTGGATTTGATTCACACGGATTTGTGCGGCCCGTTGCCGGTGAAATCACTTGGAGGCAAGAGGTACATCCTGACATTCTTGGATGATCATACGAGGAAGGTGTTCGTGTATTTCCTGAAGCATAAAAGCGAGGTGAGTCAATACACAAAAGATTTTATTACTCTAGTTGAAACTCAAACTGGTGATAAAGTGAAAGCCCTGAGATCTGACAACGGGACCGAGTATGTGAACAGAGAACTTGACAACTTTTTGAAAGGTAAGGGGATAGTCCACCAGGTGACAGTGCCGTATAGTCCCCAAATGAATGGAGCCAGCGAGAGGCTCAACCGTACCCTTCTAGAAAAAGTAAGATGTCTGTTGTACTCGTCAAACCTAGATCACAAATTTTGGGCTGAAGCTGCTCGCACGGCAGCGTATTTAATAAACGTGTCTCCTTCAAAAAGGCTCTCGGGGAAGACTCCTGAGGAGGCCTGGACAGGGAGGAAGGTGAACTTGAAACACTTGCGTGTCTTCGGCTGCGAAGCTTATGCTCATGTTGATAAAATAAAGCGGAATAAGCTTGAGCCAAAGAGCAAACGTTGCATTTTTCTCGGTTATGAGAACTTAGGATATAGGCTATACGATTTAACAAAAAATGAAGTTATCGTAGTCGTGACGTTATCTTTAATGAAACAAATTTTCCAGGTGCCACCAGTAAACGGTCTCTGGAGATATTCTTCCCTATAAGTGACGGCGGAGCTACCATTGAAGAGAGTAGGACGGAAGATCAGCCTGTGGTTGAGCTTGAGGCGGAGATGCCATTGCTACCAAATGTAGAGGTTCAGGTTGAGGCGGAGAGGCCAGCAGCACCTGAAGTTTGGTTTGAGGCGGACGCGCAGATACCGAGTTCATCTACTGATGCAGGCGGTGCTTCAAGGGAGCCGCATGGTGACGGACCAGCCTATAATTTACGGCCAAGATTACCGAGATGCAATGTTGCGTCGGCACTCGAGGTAGAGGCATATGAGCCGACAACTGTTAAAGAGGCTTTGCAGTCGAGTGATAGCAAGCTGTGGCGACAAGCTATGCAGGATGAGATCGATTCATTTAATAAGCATGAGGCTTGGGAGCTTGTTGATAGACCGGCGGGCAAAAATATTGTGAAGAACCGGTGGCTATTCAAGATAAAACGCGACGCTAATGGGAAAATAGCGTGTTATAGATCACGATTGGTTGCAAAAGGGTTTACCCAAAAGTTCGGAGTCGACTATATGGATACGTACTCTCCTGTTGTTCGACATGGTTCGTTGAGAATGTTGTTGTCTCTTGCGGTCGAGTTAGATCTGAAGATTGATCACCTCGACGTTAAAACTGCCTTCCTGAATGGCAATTTGAGTGAAGAAATTTATATGTCACAGCCAGAAGGATTCATCAAACAAGGCAATGAGCATAAAGTCTATAGACTCAAGAAAGCTGTGTATGGGTTAAAGCAGGCGTCCCGCGCCTGGTACGATAAGGTAAAGCAAGTTTTACTCGCAGAGCAAGTACGAGAGCTGTATCTTCAGTCGTCGTGTGGGTAAGCGAACCATTATTATCGCACTTTATGTAGATGATTTTTTCGTTTTTTACGATTGTGACGAGCTTGCAAATAAGTTGAAAACGTCACTGAAGTCTCACTTCACATTAAAAGATTTAGGTGAAGTTAAACATATGCTAGGCATTAAAGTAGATCGCACTAGTAGTGAGTTGAAGCTGAGTCAGAAAAACTATATCGAAAAGATGCTCGAACGTTTCGGTATGAAAGACTGTAAAGTTGCAAAGACGCCCTTAGACTTAGGTCTTAAGTTTTCTGACAGTGTTACCTACGATAGTAATCTACCATATCAGGAGTTAATAGGTTGCCTGATGTACTTGTCTGTGACCACTAGACCTGACATTTCATTTGCTGCAAGTTTTCTTAGTCAGTTTAATAGCCGTTTCACAGCTGAACATTTTGCTGCGGCCAAACGTGTATTGCGTTACTTGAAAGGCACAATGAATTTAGGTCTTGTGTACAGGAAAAGTGATGTTAATGATAAATTTCGTATTTTTGGATTTACTGACGCTGACTGGGCTAACGGGGCGGATCGTAAATCATACACGGGGTATATATTTAAGTTAGGTAGGAATGTCATTTCCTGGGGTTGTTACAAGCAATCTTGTATCGCACAGTCGTCTACCGAGGCGGAGTATATAGCTTTGTCTGAAGCTGCCAAAGAGGCGGTATACGTCCGTGCGGTTCTTGCTGAGTTGACAGGTTGTAGTAATACTGTTACTTTGTATAGTGATAACCAGTCTGCTGCTAAACTGGCTACTAATCCAGTATTCCACAAACGATCTAAACATGTGGACGTTAGATATCACTATATTCGTGAGACTATTGAAAATAACGTTATTGAGTTGACTTACATGCCTACTGAGCAGATGACTGCTGATGTACTTACCAAGGCATTGCCACATTGTAAGCACGAGTCTTTTGTTCAAGACTTGATGGAAGTCGTCCAAGATTAAGAGGGCGTGTTGGAGGTTTCATTCATTTGCAGAATAGTATGTACTCCTTGCTGTAATCCTGGCCGACATGACATGTATTCAAATATGTGATTGACGTTATTATTGATTACTGATTCTTATTTTTCCTTGTGCTGAATAAACTCTGCTTATATATATTTGATAAAATATGTGTTTAAATTAACATTTACAATAAAATCAATATTCCTTTGTACAAAATGCCTAAGGACAATACTTTGAAAGTCAATATGTCTAGTGCTCAAAATAGCTACGTGCAAAAAGCCTAATGAAAAATGAAAAAAAATATTGAAAATCAATATTTCCGAGAACATATCCTTCTTACCCTGAGTTGACGTTCGCGGGGCTCCTAATTCTGGGCGGTTTGCCCTTCGGGCATCTGAAGCTACCTAACGAACCTAACCTACCTTCATGTCTAATCACGATTCATGAGATACAGCTGTTGACAGACAGTCAAACGGACCAGACATACAGACAGACGGACAGTGGAGTCTTAGTAATAGGGTCCCGGTTTTACCCTTTCGGTACGGAACCCTAAAAACGATAAGCAGCCATTTGCTTAATATCACACAAAGAAAATGCATTTCGGTTTTAGCTACTAAATAGTTTCATTTTTCGCTCTCCAAGAGCGAACGTACCTAACAATCCCATTGAGCCAAATTGTGAATCCAATTCATATCCAATTACAATTTCCTCGCCATTCTTGCGTTTCCAACGAACCGCTTTCTTTCCTCATAGCTTTCGTTTTGCACTTGGCCAGCAAATAATGTTTTAATTGATTTTTATGTAACTAAAATCGTTTTTATTTTCGAATGTTGCCAAGAATTTCACGCCATAATTTATATAAGTAACATATAACTTTCGAACTGACAGCTGTGCTTTTGTAAAGAGAACTGTACAGTCTAGGTATTACATATCGAGACACACAGTACCAAAAATATGTACACACTACCGTAATGTATAGCAATAAGGTCGCCAATACATATTTTTGATCTTATATTTCTTTATTATAATAGAAATATATTTTCTGTGTAAATTTATTAGTAAAGTCTACACAAGTTTATCGTTTTTTTCAAGCTAACCCTGTATATTTCCGAAATCCCATGTAAGATGTAAGCCTTTGTATTGTAACATCAACGGGAGGCCGATTTTGTTGTGACAATGGATATGATTTTCATTTTGATACGACCTTGACCGTGAGCACCAATCAGCATTCGAACAACGACGAAAAGCAATCATCAGTGTGGCTATAGTGTGTAGCTTTCAAATAGAGCTCGACGGCTAATCCTATTGTCTATTGTTAAGTAAAACCGCTCGTGCCACGTGCTACAACCACCTGCATAAAAAATACGTACTTCGGTCACTGAATGCCGGCGAGTCGAATGCTACAGAACCAGTCTAAAATGTGTCATCGAGATGCGTAACAAACTCAAAGGCGCGTTATCGGAGAGCGCACCTACACTGGTTTTTTGAGCGTTGGACTAGCCCGCGCTCAGGTGCCAAATATAATAATTAAGACCCTTTTTTGCAGGTAAGTAGCACGTGCCGTTTTACTTAACAATAGACAATATAGGATTAGCCGTCGAGCTCTATTTGAAAACTACACACTATACCACCAGTTCAGCACTCCATAAACACTAGCGTGAACGTAACTTACTTTCTATGCAACTCGCGCGTACTATAAGGCATTTCGCTTGCACTTTACCCACTTATTGGTGCGTGTGAGTTGCCTGATAACACGACTCAAGGTGGTATCAAAATGAGATGAACGATTGAACATCACGTCAAATTGTTAATTTAACAATTTGTTATGGTTTTAACCTTTTGGACGCCAATGACCAATATATCCGCACCGCAGGTCCAACGCCAAAGACCGATTAATCGGTCACAGACCACAGAGCAACATAGACCTACGTGCATATCGACGCTGGAAAGGAGAAATTGGATAAGCGACATTTTCAGAGATATTGAGTTGTATACATCGTTGGAATCGCCAGATTTTTCTGCATCGTATGGACTAGGTTTCGTACCCATCTGACGACTTTAGTGTCGCTTATCCAGTCGGTGATTTGGAGAATCACTGGTACATTTAAGTTACTAAACGACTTAGTTTTCAACAATTTTTTTGAAAAGTGGAGATTAGATGAAAAGTTATTCGATGTAATGAACCTTAGAGTTTTTTACTTATTTGCCAGTTCAGCTTAACCTTACCTTGGATAATTTTGCCTTATGACAACTAACCTTTCACTGTCGGTTAACTATTTTTACCTGACCGAATAATAGCTTTCTATATCATGTGGATAAATTTACTTAACTGTCAAATGTGAATTATAACACTTTAAACTCTCGCGTTTTGTACACATATTTAATTACACAATCCATATATTCATATTTCATATTTAATTATCCGCGGATCGTGAGAGAGGCGATTGAAATTAAAAAACACCCTAAAAATTTCAATCGTGAGGACGGGTACAAATTATCGTCTACTTGGGGACCAGTGATTCAAATGTTGAAACCAGCGGATATATCTTCGGACCAGTGTACGGATACTGTGAGTGTTGCGTGTCGTGCCGTGGACAATAAACATTAAACTTTAACGGGTAGCTGCAATTTCTTTGTCTACCCCGAACATTTTTATAAACTAATTTCGGGTAGTTTAGTGGTGTTTTATTAATATCTCCGTTGACATTTGTTGGGACGTCAGTCTTTCCGTGACCACAGCTGGTGCAACTCAGCTGAAACGTCGGAATTAAAGGTAAAAACAATGAAATTATATCGCGGTAGACCCGTTTGTGTAATTAAATACAAATGTGAATTATTGGCGTTTATCATTATTTACCTAATTTCAGATATAAAATTTTTGTCGTTTATTCCATTTTACCTGAAATTTGTTGGAAGCTACCTAGTAATATTTTAACTTAAGCACTTTCTTTTTGTTGTTATTTTGCATAATATCAGAAAATGCCAAGTAACGGAAAAATATATATTAATTTCAGGTATGAAAACACGAGATAATATTTTTTCCTATTTTGGTTTCAAATATAAATTTGCCATTCTTACTGGTACCTCATAATTAAGTTGACCCTTTTAAGCAATTTTGATCTCAAATATAAATGGTACACTTGTTATCTTAAGACTCGTTACATAACTTCTTATTTGAAATAAAGCTATACAAATTCCTTAAAGGGTGTTTTTTATATGCGTAGGTATGACAATCTTCCTTGTGGTTGATAACTAAAAAACTCATAGAATGTAGATGTATCATAGGTTGAATGTGTCGCATAAGCAGCTTATCGAGTTTGAAATTGCTCCTTAAAAAGTGTTAGATAATTTATCTTGATTTGTTTTTTGGAAAATTTTACGTATATACTTTTTTGCTTGACTATAAAATAAGCATACTTTGCAATAAGATAGTTTTTACTCGATCAATTCTGACAACAAATTTACCTTGGAGTTTTTTACCTGACTAATTTCTTGTAAAATATGTCGGTAAGATAAATTTACCTAAATTTATTTTTACGACCATTTTGCTTAAGCGACACTAAATTCTTAAATAACTCATTTGAAGGTAATATAATAATAGGATAATGTAGAATACATCACTATAACCTTATAAAATGTCTAATTTAGGAAATACGTCATCATTAGGAATATTAATGTTTTTTTTTTAGAAAGCCTTGCAGTTTTTTGGCTCTCCCGTAAAGTTAGCTGCGTGTCGCTTATCCAATTTCTCGTTTCCAGCGTCGATATGCATAAAGTTCAATATCAGTTTTGACATTTCGGTAGCGTGGCGTCCGAGTGACAGCTTTTGTGTTTGACACGGCGTCGAAAAAGTTAATACGATCTTGATACGACTGAGACTTCATTTCGCATGCACCAATCAGCGTGAGTGGTTTTCAATGTCATATCAAAATGAGATTAAAATCGTAAGAAATTGTTAAGACAGAATCAGCCTCCGGTTTCGCTATTAATAATAGGCATATTGAGAACAAATGTGTATGACATTGTTTGATTGTGCCCCCGCCCTATCTATTGTGATATCAATCGTCTCGAATTCGTCTTCTATGTGGGTTAAGTACGTGTCAGGAAAGAACATGGAGCGCGCGTTAATAGATGATTTCTGATACTCCGATTCGAACACAGAATATAAGTAATACTTAGATGTTATACTTGCTGAAGAACAAATACCGGAACTGAGAAACTTAGGTAACTTAGTACAGATGTAGTGCATAATTATTTTCCATCGTATTTTCTCGGAAGCGTTCGTATTTTTCATGCTAGTTCAGTCAACCTCTGTACTTTTCGTACCGAGACTGACAGAAATAGCAAGACACGTTCGTACGTTTCCAACACTTAACTGTACACTCAGTCGCCATCATATATATCGGAGCGGCCAAGGTGATCACAATATCTAAACACGCACTCTAACGCCTTGACAATAGACGCGTGTTCAGATATTTGTGGGCGCCTTGACCGCTCCTATATATCTTATGGCGCCTGTACATCGGTGGACATTGTCTTTTGTAATAAGGTCCACCGATGTACAGTCACCTGCAATAATATGTTACACAACGAAGGCCACAAAAATATCTGGCACGATCTTATTTGTAGAGCCATAAGAGCGTGTCACATATTTTTGCGGCCTTCGAAGAGTAACATATTATTGCAGGTGACTGTACAGGAATGTTGCTGTTTGGAAAACGGAGCACCCAGCACCCTGCCGAGCGAATGCCACTGACACCTGTCACACCTGTCAGCGACATAACGAAAATAACAAACAACTAACACAAACGTTCAGGTGAAAACAGAAGCATAAATCATTAGGTATTCGAAATGTGCCGACCTTGAGCCTTCTCAATCTTTAGGGTTCCGTACCAAAAGGGTAAAAACGGGACACGGGACAGGCGGTCTCATGCGCGAGAGGGCTTGGGCTATAGTCCCCACGCTAGCCCAATGCGGATTGGGGACTTCACATACACCTTTGAATTTCTTCGCAGATGTATGCAGGTTTCCTCACGATGTTTTCCTTCACCGAAAAGCTAGTGGTAAATATCAAATGATATTTTTCGTGCATAAGTTCCGAAAAACTCATTGGTACGAGCCAGGATTTGAACCCGCGACCTCCGGATTGAAAGTCGGACGTCATATCCACTCGGCCACCACCGCTTCAAAAAGGATTTGCAAAACTTCAGTGTATGTACGAGAGTACGAGAATACTATTTTATGTTACACAGGCATCTGGCCACAGTTTTTTTTGGCTGCTATTTAACTGATCACCAGATTTAGTAAAATTTAATACCAAAAAAATCTATTTTACCACCCTAAAATCATGAATGATCACCAAAATTATAACACCATTTTAATGTGAAATGATTACCAATTTTATTACATTTTACTATCCTTTTAAAGGAAATGACACCAAAATAATCATTATTAACCCAAAAATAGTCAATGATTACCAAATTTCAATCCCCAAATTAGTGATATTAATTAAATATCACTAATATACAAAAAAGGCGATGCAAAAGAAATTGCAAATTATAGACCCATCAGTCTTATGTCTTCGCTCTACAAATTATTCTCCTCGTCTCTTCTACGCCGGATTACAAGAACGGTGGAAGAAAACCAACCCGTCGAGCAAGCTGGCTTCAGGCAGGGCTTCTCTACAGTGGACCATATCCACACCCTAAAGAACATAATAGAGAAATACAACGAGTACAGAAAAACGCTCTACATCGGTTTTGTAGACTATTCCAAGGCCTTTGATTCAATTTCACATAACTCTATATGGAACGCACTAGCAGAGCAAGGCGTGAACACTACCTATATCGAGATTATTAAGGAGCTCTACAAATCAAGTACTGCTAGAGTTAAAATAGAAGTACCAGGATCGCTTTTTCAGGTTGAAAGAGGGGTAAGGCAGGGAGACCCGCTATCTCCTAAGTTATTTATTGCGGTCTTAGAAAGCGTCTTCAGAAGATTATGTTGGGACCAGGTTGGGCTGAGAATACACGGCACCCTCTTGTCCCACTTGAGGTTCGCAGATGATATAGTCCTGCTGTCTGAAAACTCTGAAGAATTACAATACATGTTCTATTCACTTAACGTACAGAGCAAAGCTATTGGTTTGGAGATTAATCGAGACAAAACTAAAGTTATGACTAATAGAGAAAGTAAAGATATTTGGCTTGAATCAACGCTTTTAGAGTATGTTCATAGCTACATATACCTGGGTCACCAAATCTCGTTTACAGACACCACAGAAAAGGAAATCGACCGAAGAATAGAAAATACCTGGAAAAAATACTGGAGTATGAAAGAAATATTTAAAAGCACAATAAATACAAGTCTAAAAACGAAAGCTATGAATATTTGCTTACTACCATGTCTCACTTACGCTTGTCAGACCTGGTCCTTAACCAAGAAAACCATGCAAAAAATCAGAACATGCCAAAGAAGCATTGAAAGGAGCTACACGGGACTCAAGTTAAGAGATAAAGTGAGACATTCGAAAATAAGGCAACAAACGAAAGCTAGAGACGTCATTGAACAAATTTTACAACTAAAATGGCGATGGGCAGGGCATCTGCAAAGAAACATAGACGACAGATGGTCAAAAATGGTTACAAACTGGCATCCAATGGGTTGCAAACGTAAACGAGGACCACCTAAGAAACGCTGGAGCGACGATCTGGCAAAGGTTGCTGGAAAAACATGGAGCAGACTAGCTACAGACCGCAGAAGATGGAAAAGCATGGAGGAGGCTTTCACCGCTACAGGCGGTCCTTACATTAAAATTTTATAAATATATAACTAGATATTAAATTAATCAAATAAGAATTACGTGACATAAATAATTGATAAAACATTAATTTCATTGAAAATCTATAATGCATGTGTCTATCTAATTCGAATAAGTAAAAAAAAAAAACATTGAATTGACATAATAAATTAGAAATTTACATCTATAAGTAATGTGTAATGTAAGGAATGAAATAAAGCTCTTTTTATTTTTTATTTAATCCCCAAATTAATGTGAAATGATAACCAAATTTTTACATCTTGCTATCCTATTAAAGAAAATGACACCAAAATAATCATTGTAAACCCAAAAATAGTAAATGACCACCAAAATTAGAACTCCATTTTAATGTAAAATGATAACCAAATTTTTAAATCTTGCTATCCTATTAAAGCAAATGGCTCCAACATAATCATTGTAAACGCAAAAATAGTAAAAACGATCACAAAATAGTAACCACATTTTAATTAAAAATGAGCAATCATTTTTTTTTATGTATTTTAATTGATTTAGATTTTAATTGTTTTATTATTTTTAATGTAATTTAATTTTAATTTAATTTATTGATTTTACAATTTATGTACTCAACTAACATATTTTAAGCACCGTGTATACTAACAGAATATGGGTCGACAGACCTGAAATAAAGATTTTCAATTTCAATTTAATATATCGTTATCCTATTAAATTAATTAATCCACTTCGTCACCTTTTTCTAGTAGCATTTTATTTCTGTAACAGTCGCAGTTCTAACCTAACCTAACCCACTTTTCTAGTAGCATTTTGTTTCTGTAAGGGTCGCAGTTCAAACCTAACCTAACCCACTTTTCTAGTAGCATTTCTTTTCTGCAAGGGTCGCAGTTCAAACCTAACCTAACCCACTTTTCTAGTAGCATTTCGTTTCTGTATGGGTCGCAGTTCAAACCTAACCTAACCCACTTTTCTAGTAGCATTTCTTTTCTGTAAGGGTCGCAGTTCAAACCTAACCTAACCCACTTTTCTAGTAGCGTTTCGTATCTGTATGGGTAGCAGTTGAAACTTAACCTAACCTACTTTTCTAGTACCATTTCGTTTCTGTAAGGGTCGCAGTGCTAACCTAACCTAACCCACTTAACTGATAGCAGTTTAACTTACTTTTCTAGTAGCATAACGAAATGCTACTAGAAAAGTAGATTAGGTTAGGTAGGTATGCGGTGCGGGCTACGGGGTTTGAGCGGGAGGGGCTAGTAATTTTGGCATCAGTTTACTTTATTTGGTAATATGTATAAATTTTTTGGTAATCATAGTGGTTTATTTAGGTGAAAATATCGCATTAATTTGGTCTTCAAGATTTGGTGATCATTAATGATTTTTGGTGATCATTCAATATATTTGGTATTTGAATACAATTTGAAGTGCAGTCGTAATTAAAGTGGTGGTACTTTTGTATTTTTAGGCCTTATTTTTTTGGTGTTCAGTATTTTTTTTTGGTAAGCATGATTTTTTTATTTAGGGTACCAAAGTATTTTTTGGTGGTCATTATATTTGTAGCCGTTTTTTTTTTAATAAAACAGACTGGTTTAATATAATCGAAAGACAAATTATAACAATTTTTATTTTCTATTTACAGTACATAAGTACTTAAATAACAAAGTTGGTTTCTAGTTAAAGTCTTCAGCTAATCTCTGGCGCAAACGTGTACCTGCAAAGAAGTTAATAAAATAACAATAAATTAGTATTTTTGCAGGGACGGAATAAATAAAGACGAATCTAATACATTTTTAACTCCGAAAAACGGTCCATAAGACTGTCATTTATCTGACACATACTACCTTCGAGCAACGCCAGGAAGGGAGTCGGAATTCGCACTATTTCCCCTCTGCCGAAGCACATGCCCAACTGGGCATGCACACAACTAGCGCGGGGCGAGTTGACTCATCCGTACACAAGAAGAGATCGAGGTGTGCAAGATTTGGCTTTGACGTAATGTCATTTTCTATGTATTTGTGTCGTAATAGGGAATATTACGCAAAACTCTGCGTAGGGGGCGCCACTACCACCGTCCATCACAATCTGGGGGTCTACCGCGAAACAAGAAAATCGAAATTTCGTTATCTAACCTCTCTATCACTCTTGCATATGCGAGCGATAAAGAGGCAGATAACTAAATTTCGATTTTCTCGTTTCCCGGTAGGCCCTTGTTAACAAATCGCATTGATCAATCATCAATGTCATATTTTATTGTCTGTGAAAATTTGTCAAAAAACAGTTTAAGGCACAGTATGTATAAGTTACTCTATGGTTTACTAGCTAGCTTAGTGCTGCGCTCTGGCGGCAGAACATTGCAGTAATACCCCTTATTGGATTGGAATTTGTATGTAGTGTGTAAGAAGTGCGACTGTGTGCACGTTTCCCCCCGCAAAAAATGGCAGAACGATTTGTACTGTAAGATATCGCTTAGACTCCTCCCTTCCGACGTGTCGGAAGCCGGTGTCGCTCGAAGCACACTACTGAATTAGTATGATTTTGTTGTAATTATCAACACATACCTCTAGACCCTCTCTGCTTTGGAACTTTTGTGTGCATATTAGACACAGGAATTCCACCGTAACTGTCTGAATATTTATCGATTCTGAAAAACGAAAAATACTGTCAAATTATTCAGAAAAAGGAACATTAAAACTGTTGTTTTATATCTGTATATTTACAATCTGTTTTTATAGTGGCAATCAGAGACCAAATATTTAACGCGTAAGAGGGTAGCTGATGTAGGCTCCCCTCTTTAAATGGTCCCGTGAGCATTTAGGGGTACGAAACCTTAAAAAATTAAGGACGAAACGATACTTACCAGTCACCATTTCATTGTCCGTCAACATTTCGGTGTTTAAGCTGTCCATCTCCTTTTTATGAAGCTTCATATGTGCATCCAGGAGTTTTTTACCTAAAAACAACGCTTTTATTAGTTATTTCCCATTTATGCTTTTTTTTTATTACGTCTAATACGTCTTACTTCTAGGTAACTTTTTCTAGCAAAAACGAGGCATTAACGAATTGAAATATCTACGTGAGTCTTCTTCCTCGCGTTATCCCGGTATTTTGCCACGGCTCATGGAAGCCTGGGGTCCGCTAGACAACTAATCCTAAGAATTGACGTAGGCACTAGTTTTTACGAAAGCGACTGCCATCTGACCTTCCAACCTAGAGGGGAAACTAGGCCTTATAAGGATTTGTCCGGTTTCCTCACGATGTTTTCCTTCACCGAAAAGCGACTGGTAAATATCAAGTGATATTTCGTACATAAGTTCCAAAAAACTCATTGGTACGAGCCGGGGTTTGAACCCGCGACCTCCGGATTGAAAGTCGCACGCTCTAACCGCTAGGCCACCACCGATTCTAAATATCTACATTAGTTCTAACCTCTAAATATTTCTCTGCAGAGCGGACACTCGTTGGCCGAGTGCGCGTTTTCGCGGTGTCTCAGCAATGAATCTACGAACAATTACGTTACTTATTAGTGACGTCAATTTACATGCCCTCGTGCCGCCCAGTGTACATTAGGATGTACACTCCGTTTTGATGGAATATCAACCTTCATTAAAAACAAACAAGATAACATATCATTTGTCTCGCAAAATTTTCGAACAAATGAAATTCAACTCAATTCAAAATACAACAAGATAGTAGATTAAATCTTCCTTAGGGTGGTATTCCATCTGTAAAATATACATATTGGTCCAATGTGTATTTGCGTCTCGCATTTTGCTTAATGAGATATCGAGACGCAATGCACATTGGACAAAGAAATTGGACAGGTGGAATACCAGCCTCACCCTTAGCTAGAATTTAGATAAAAATAGGAAAGAGGCAAACGAGCAGTCGAATCGCCTGATGGTAAAGTATTACCGTCACTCATGGACACGCGTTACACCGAGAGGTTGTAAGTGCGTTGCCAGCCTTTAAGTTCGGAGTACGCTCTTTCTTGAAGGTCGGTGATAAATGTGAATTATTGTGAATATATGAAGTTGACAGCTTACATTTATGCAGAAAGCTCTTATCGCAGTCGCTGCACTTTAGTTGGGAGCGGGCGTCGTGCGTCTGCGCGTGTTTTCTGAGACTGGATTGTTGAGCGAACGAGCGGCCGCATGTGTTGCATTCGTAGGGCTTTTGGTTTAAGCTGTGGCTCCTGTAAGGTTATATGACATATAGTTTGTCAAAGGACTGTCTTATTTCAATCATAGACAGAGAGAATCATACTATCTTTGTCTTACACTAGCACCCAAAAGAAAAGGATGAGTATAGTTTTCCTGGTTGTTACTGACTAACAAATTTGTTTGACCAACTATATTTTATTATAAAGTATATATTCTCTTGAGAATTTCAAACTGTTAGTAAGAACAAGGATTTTTGGAAATTCAACTCGTAATAATGCGAAAATGAGGTCAATAGATTTATAAGACACACGGAAGAAATCGCGAGGAAAGAGCCGGTTCGCCGTACAAACGTAGTGCCCAATTTCCTCTCTCGATCGATACTGACATTATGGAAATTATTTTTTATAAACTATATTGTTTACTATATACCTGTGCCCCTTCGTTTGACTTTTTTAATTTTTTTTATTATTTTTTTAAAGTCATAGGTACTCATAATTAAAAATCGAAAAAGAATCGAACAAAGGGTAGCTGTGGTTAATATTTATACATATAATTGCGTAAAAATATTTCTAATGCTAATATCCAGAGAGGAAGATGAGGACTAGGTTTATAATGTTTATATGAAAAAGCGGTTATCCCCTTTCCTCTTCATACTTACACCATGTGCACATTTAGAGAGGAGGCCTCGGCGAACACTTTTCGGCAGACCTCGCACCGGTGTCGGCCGCCGCGATGCCGCCTCAAATGCTTGAGCAGCGACGTCCGCCAACGGAACCTAGCTCCTGCAAAAATATACTCATACCACATTATTAGGGCGACCGCAACGTCTAATATACTTGAGAAAATTCGACCCACGCTGCCGTGACCCTGGGCCGAGCGCATGTAGGCAACTGCCGCGATTGCAGAGGACGCTAGTTCGATTCCAGCTCTGGGCGCTTTTTTTTCATATACAGGGTGTAATCGTTAAGTGTAGCCAGACTATAATTCTGTAAATATAACAGATATCAAAAAACTTCAAATTGATATCGAAAGTGCGTTACCCAATGAGTAAAATTACATTAATAACTTTTTTAAATAAAAGCAGAAATATCCCAAACATTAATTTCAAACCCTCCCATACATTTAGTACGACGACTCACCCCTCAAAGAACGTCGGTGTCGTAAGAGATAAAACTGCTTGAGATTCATTATTTGCGATAATAAACTGTAATAAAATAACAAAACTCCAGTTTATGAAATAATAAATCTAACATTTATTTTTTATTACACCGCATTTTACAAAATGTTTAAGAAAAGTTCATTTAGAAACATTTAAGAGGGCCCGTCAATGTATCGCACAAGAAGGGCATCACTTCGAGCAATTGTAAACAAAAAAATAACTTCCTTAGAAAATAAATGTTAGATTTATTATTTCATAAACGGTAGTTTTATTATTTTATTTACAGTTTATTATCGCAAATAATGAATCTCAAGCAGTTTTATCTCTTAAGTACAACACCTACGCTTAACGATTACACCCTGTATGACATTTTTTCCAGTTTACTTAGATAAAAATATTTAATAGTTAATATGGTACCTGCACAGTATACATACCACAGATATTACATAGTTGCGCGCAGGCATCTACGTCTTTCGAAATATTTTTAGGTTTAACCAAGTGTGTGCGTAAATGAACCTGTTAATAGCAAAAATATTAAGGTCATAAATAATTATCTCTAAATTTATTGGGAAAACATGTGGTACAACTAGATTCAAACTCCATGCTATGATTTAGTATGGTAGGTGGCACGAGGCTATTATTAGAGTTAGAGCAAGAAAAGTCTGCAGCCCATAATTTCATAGAAGTTTGATTTTTAAAATAACACTTACACTGCATGGGCTATCAAAATCTTCAGGGCTGCAGATTTTTCTCGGTCTAACTCTATTCATATTTGCCACTAACCTCAAAAGTCTCCTGATTCTTTGAGCTATGTTCACACTGTGAACAGTGATAATAGTCTTCTTTATCAGAACCCTCACTATTCTCCGATTCCGATATTATAGGCGTGTTCTTTGCAGTATTTTTTTCTGAAATATAATTATTAGACCTCAATCCTGTACAGTCGCCATCAGATATATAAGAGCGGCTAAGGTGCTCACAAATATCTGAACACGCCTCTATTGTCGTGGCGTTAGAGTGCGTGTTCAGATATTGTGAACAACTTGGCCGCTCAGATATATCTGATGGCGACTGTAACTATACATTACGTATCAAACCCCAATGTTGTAGTTCATTGAAAATCAGGATTGACAGGGTATCTGCTGCAGGGAACCTTAATTTCGCCGATGGTGCCCAAATTCGTAATAATTTTCATAAAGTCATAATAATTTTTCAAGAAATAGATATCCATTGTTCTCACAATACCACAGAATAAACAATAGTACTAGGTCAGGCCTCCGTCACACGCTCAAGGCCACGCGCTATATGCCTACCGCTCGGCGTATCGTCGACGATACAACCGACAGAGGGCCGCCGAACGCCCGCCTCAGCGCTCGCACCGCATTGCACCGCGCGTTTCCCGCGCTTATGCTTCGAAATGCCGAAACCACGTAATTATTGTGCAGTAGATGGGTGAAAAAGTAAAAAAAACAAAGGAAAAAGCTTATAATAAAAATTCATCTTTTTATGGCGGGCTAAAGGTCCCACCTGAAAGTTTAATAATTATATTGAAGGGTTAGAAAAAGTATTTTTAAATAATTTTGACGACGTAATAATTAATCGGCCTGGTAGCACCGTATTACAACTTTTAAAAACCGTTGATTGTCCGTTGCTTTGCTCCTGAATATTTATTAAAATTATTTACGCGATTTAGGATATTTTCAACTACTTATAAAATTGTAATAACAGAGAATTCCGAGAAGTGAAAAAATTATAAATCATTATATTAAAACTAAAACATATTTGATTCGCAACATTCGTTTTATTACAATAATCATCATAGGTAGGGTAGCTACAACCCTAGCGCATTCTTACGATGACGCGTTGGCACGTGACTCGAACGGCGGGCAACACAGTCTCGACTCTTTGTGCGCGTAATTATGGTACATTTCTTCTTGTCCTGAGCAGCAGGTATTATTATTAGGGTTCTGTAGGCTATTATAGCGTAGGTATTTTTGCTTTTGTTTGGGAATGAGGTATCTGTTACGTAGTAACTATTTATTAATCTGTGACTAGGTACAGAAGGGTCACTCTCTATTAACGCGTATATTACGAGATACAAGCGCAAGCGCGAGTAGGCGTCCGTTCCGTAGCGGTGCGCGGCAGCTACTACTGCTAGACACCAAAATTGGTGTGGACCCACGTGTACTTGTAGCGACGCGACGAAATAGTGGAGTGAGCCATGTCAGCCATGCCCGCCCATACTGACTTGGAATGAAATTTTGATCACAATGCACTTTCTTCTGAATATAACATTTCTCTGGTGTACTTTCTTCTATCTTTTCTATTTCAGTGTATACTTTCTCTTTCCTTTGTTCCTTGTTTTCTGCTGAAGCAGATAGTCCCCCATTTTTTTCAGCTGTCTGGAAATGGTATAACAATTTCATATTCATATGGTACTACTTCTTCTCATAAATATTTTCATATAGAAATGCCTAAATATGCCCTTGTATTTTTGTTTTGCTACATTACCCATAATTTATCTGCTTTGCCTTAAGGTTGACTGGTAGAGAATGCCTTATTATGGCATTAATTCCGCCCTTAGTATATTAAGATTTTCTTTTCTAGTTCTGAGTAACAGTAGAGTTAGCATACAATTAAATAAATAAATAAATATTATGGGACAATGTTACACAAGTCATCCTAGTCCCACAGTTAGCTCAATTGCTCAATAAGACTTGTGTTGTGGGTAATTGGGTATATGATGATGATGATGATGATATATAGTAAGATCGACGAGATGACCTTAAGGCTCAGCCGCCAACCGCAATATCCTACAACTATGTAGGTGGGGCACTGCATGCACAAAATGCGCTCATACCTAAGGGCGCACAAGAGAGTGGATCAGCTACACTCTAATAACACGAGTTAAAAATTACCTACTCCAGAGCACAGTTGCTGTGGCCGAAATTGGTCAAGAGAGCATCATCACGTATATAATGATATAGATATGGACAAATACTTAAATACATAGAAAACATCCATAACTCACAAATAAATATTTGTTGTAAAGACACAAATAAATACTCTAGACTCTAGATTGGAAACAAAAACATCTTGCTTCGTAAGCAGGGTCACTACAGACTAGGCTAGGAGGTCTTTAAAATTCATACCTTTAATATTTCTTCTAAGACCTTGTGGCTTCTCATCACCTTTGTGTAGAAAGTGTATGAAGTGCTCAGTCTGAGTACACATTGAGAACACATTTGCTGCGGGTACCCGTCATCCTGTATTATCTGAGGGATTGAAAATTAATTATTATAATTAAAATAAGGCATAGAATACAGATACAACCAATAACTGAATTGTGGTAAAAGCGTGCTATAAAAAAAGAGTGTGACATAGTTTAAAAGTTTCTTTTATATGAAATATTGGCACTTGTTTAAGTCAACTATAGTTCATTTTTTTTAGCGAATTGAAAAAAGGTAAACAATCTTGATGTGTCTTTTAAGTGAAAAACACGTTAATTTTAAACGTCACGTTAAATATGTAACAATTATGAATCTAATACGATCATTTATATTCTTCTGCTTTCATAAGTAATAGTTACTGATTTTTACAAAGCGTTTTTCTATTAAAAGACATGTCAAGATCGCTTACCTTCTTTCTAATGCTAAAAAAAACGAACTATAAATGCTCGTCGTTGGAGTTATCTTATTATAGACAACTTATTAAAAAGTAGGTACCTGAAAACTCATTAGTTTTGCAAGCATATCATTAAGACAAGCACCAAATATAGGTTTCATTGCATCCACCATCGCAAGGCAGCAGCGACAACATCTATTGAAGTCTTCCAGACGGATTTCCATCTCTTTCTGTAATATAAAAAACCAAAAATGTTACTATAAAATTAAGACAATCTATTCCAAATATGTGACAGAGTGAAATAGAATTAAGTCTTAAATTTAATAGAACAGTAAACAGTTATCCCTATATAGGGCTGCCATCTGTCCGGGTTTTCCCGGATTTGTCCTAGTTTGGAGGCATAAAACCCGGACACTTTTTATGTGAGGAAACACCTTATTAACTATTTACCGGCATTATTGTGTACATAAAAAAGATACTAAAGATAAGACATAGTAAAATAAAAGCAATAGATGCTCTAGAACACGCTAGAAAGCTAAAATGGAGATGGGCTGGACATGTGGCTTGTCTTAAAAACCACAGATGGACAGCCATAGTCACGAACTGGAAAGGCCCAGACGGTAAGCGCCGAAAAGGCAAACCAAACATGCGCTGGGAGGAAGACATGAAAAGAATGGCTGGTCCAAATTGGAAAAGAATAGCACAAATCCGTGAAAAATGGACGTCTTTGGAAGAGGCCTTCACCTAACGGGTTCCTACAAATTAAATTAACAAAATTATATTAACAAACTTTATGTATAATGAAAGGAAATAAAAGGCTTTTTTTTTTATTAATTGTGTACAAAGTAGGTAAAAACCGTATAAATACATGTCCGGGGAAAAAATGCGTTTACGCCAAATGTCCGATTTTTCAAGTCTTTTTCCGAGTTCCGCGAATTTAGAGATGGCAGCCCTATCCCTATAGGACCTGGTCAGTTATTTAAATATGGAATAAAGAGTCGACTCTGCGTTAAAACTTTTAAATCGGTACTGAAAGATTTTGACCGGCCAACTGACAGAAAATAAATCTTACACTGTCATATAATGTACTAAGTTACTAACCAATTATTATTTATTCTTATTTAAATGGCGTGTCACAATATATCATTAGCTTTAAGAAAGTCTTGGCTTTTATTAAATTACAATAACAAATCGAATCGCAGACGAGAGTTCATACGCATCAACTTCATGCAATAGACATTGACAGTTGACAGTGACATGACAGCTGCGTTTAGAAACCACAACACGGCCTCTAGCGTTCAGGACTTCCGGTTCGAGCGCCATCTTAATTGTCACGCGTCGGGATCAATTGCTTTATTTTTTGCTCATTAATATTGTTTAAAGTGTAATATCGATAGCCTATTATACAGTAAACTAATGTGGTAGTGTGCAGTGAATGGAGAATTAATCTTGAAGCACGTTTAACCGTCATTTTGGAGTCAACGGCCGGTTGTCCATGTGGTCCTTGTAAAGTTCGCTATCGCTTTACAAGAGCTAAATCACTAATGAGAATGGATATTGAATGGATATGACCAAATAACTGGAAGAGACGCTTTTACTTAAAGTATTTTGAAAATGAAGACTACTGGAGACATTACTATAGGAATTGACCTTCGGATCGGAAGACGTTTACCGGATTGAACTTACTGAAAAGACAAAAAATTTACTTATGACTAGGCAGTATGGCTTAGAGCTTTAGCCTGTCCTGATGGACGAAAAAAAAATGACATTATACAATTTGCAGTGCGCTAGCTGAGTTAGCGCACTAATTTAGTATAGTGTAAAGACAGTTAGCCAGTTAGTGACCCAATCTAGTGCGATCGCATGTGCTCTGCCGCACTAACGGTATCTAGCGCACTAGAACGCATAGAGTAAGGCAAAGAGTAAGTAATATAGGTAGAGTAAGGCCCCGTTCGCACGGCAGCTTTTTCAACGCGCGTTAAAAAAGCATTTGAATGACACAAATGGACAACCATGTATGTATTCACACGACAGCGGTGGCGCTTTTTATCAAACGTTGTTGAATTTTCGACTTTAAGCCTTGGTCATTAAATCGAATTTAGAGTGCAGACAGATTCAAGCGCTTTTTTAACGCGCGTTGAAAAAGCTCCCGTGCAATGGGGGCTTAAATGGTTTTAGCGCGCTCATGGTATAATAATATACTCCGCCTGGTACTCTATTCCGAGATTCGCGTATGACCTAACTGACACGGGCCTACGTCATCATGCTGTTTACAGGTTCTCAAACTTTAAAATGTGGGAGAATTTTAACCAACGGTGAAAATTATTTTAACGGCATTAATTTTAAGTTATTCATGTAGAAACATAGTAAAATAGAACAAATCTAATGTATTAAATTAAACTTAATTTATCTATACAAGACAAACGTTTGAAAAACTAATTCACAGTTACACATTAATTACCAAGCTTACGACGTGAAAAGTTTGGAAAACACTGCGACTGCTGACACTGAGCGAGAAGGAAATAACAATTAACACGCGTTCGACAAGGATGACGGTCAGGGCATGAAGTTATCTAGATCCGAATTGTCAAATGTGACAGCGCTATCCTGTGTTGCCAGTAATGTAAACAGAATTACCCGAACGTCTGAAATTTCTTTTGTGAATCGGAAGATATTGCAAACGAATAATTAAAAATGACGTGTTATTGTAAAATTTAAGATAAAATACATATAAATGAAAATTATAAAATTATAAAGAAATATTTTAACTTATTAACCATAGGTATAATGTACCCATGTAACATGTTATGTTGAAATAAAGTGGCAATGTTATTGTGACGTAGCCCCGTGTCACTCTGGGAATAGAAGACCATGTTTTATTAGACCATGAGCGCGCTCAGCGCTTACTGTGTAAGGTCAGTTGTCGGCACGCCACCGACGCACTCGAACACGCGTATGATGGATGTTTTATTGTTTTAGTTATTGCATTTCAGTTCAAAATGACGCAGCTACAGATTAGAGAAAAGGAAAGGAAGTACCTACTGCTAAAATCTTCTTCTTCAATCATGAACTTTATAAAGACATACCATTTTTATGGGATAAAAAACATAAAGATTACAAAAACAAAGACATTAGAAATTATGGTAACAAAGTGCTTCTCGAAATGTACAAAGAATTCCACCGAAACGCGACGTTCGATTCGAACGATGATCACTGCTGAAATGAAAATAAGACACTAACTAGCGTCGCTAGCTAGTGTAGTGTAATGAACAAGCTCTTTTTTATCTCGCCGAGCAACACTTAATTAGCGCTCTGCAAATTGTATAGGTAATGTAATGCCCGCTTAAAGTTTAAACGTTTGAACGGGGTAGACCGGGTAATGGGTAGACTGTCAATTTCACTACCAAGGCCCATGGTCTAATAAAACATGGTCTTCTATTCCCAGAGTGACACGGGCCTACGTCACAATAACATTGCCACTTTATTTCAACATAACATGTTACATGGGTACATTATACCTATGGTTAATAAGTTAAAATATTTCTTTATAAGTTTATAATTTTCATTTATATGTATTTTATCTTAAATTTTACAATAACACGTCATTTTTAATTATTCGTTAGCAATATCTTCCGATTCACGAAAGAAATTTCAGACGTTCGGGTAATTCTGTTTACATTACTGGCAACACAGGATAGCGCTGTCACATTTGACAATTCGGATCTAGATAACTTCATGCCCTGACCGTCATCCTTGTCGAACGCGTGTTAATTGTTATTTCCTTCTTGCTCAGTGTCAGCAGTCGCAGTGTTTTCCAAACTTTTCACGTCGTAAGCTTGGTAATTAATGTGTAACTGTGAATTAGTTTTTCAAACGTTTGTCATGTATAGATAAATAAAGTTTAATTTAATACATTCGATTTGTTTTATTTTACTATGTTTCTAAGTACATGAATAACTTAAAATTAATGCCGTTAAAATAATTTTCACCGTTGGTTACAATTCTCCCACATTTCAAAGTTTGAGAACCTGTAAACAGCATGATGACGTAGGCCCGTGTCAGTTAGGTCATACGCGAATCTCGGAATAGAGTACCAGGCGGAGTATATTATTATACCATGCCAAGGCCTATTGACTTCCTTAGAATGATGTGACTAGTTCACTACGGATTGTGATTTTTCCTCTAGACTAGACCACGCATTGGCATTAAGAACGCATATAATACATACTTACATAGACTTTTTGTCTCTACTGCAACTCCGTAGTCACCAAAGAGTATAATAATATATGTATAGTTAAGTAGATGGTAAGTAGTCATTATCAAAAGAATGACAGTCTGGCACTTGTCACTTTCTTGTTGTCTTTAATAAATAATTTATAAGAATGCGTAAAATCATGAGAATGAAATAGACCATACCAATTCCAAAAATATCCAAAACAAAAACCTGACCCACATTTACTACAACAAGTCAATGGATTTAGATGATGCTATTACTATAACACCATTAGAAATCGATGGTAGACGATGGTATGTGATGATCGGTTGGCTTGAAAATTCATTCAAACTAAATCTATATCATTCAGATGTTGTATGGAAAGGCAAATTTTCCTACAACAGACTAGCGACCTTCAGTAAAAAATTTAACATGACCGAGGAGGAATATTATTCCAGCATAAAACGATGTTTATCTGAAAGGAGAAAAGATTACTACTATGAACTTAAGGACGGGTTTTTCTATTGGAAACAAAAAGTTCCAAACGGATTAAAACAAAATAAACGAGATGTGATGATAATTCGAGGATTCATGCCAGTTGAATTGCATACCTCTTCAAACAATACTCGTCCAGATTTGATAGAAGTTCTTTTGACTTTAAATAAGCAACTAAAATATAAAGTAAATAAACTCAAAACTGAGTATAACACAGTTAAATCAGACTATGAAACGTGCTTAAAAGACACTCAAGAATTTTTCAATTTAAAAATTGAGATGGAGAAAGCACTTTGTAGTAAATTTTTAAACACAATTCGTGTTAAAAAATCTGATGTGGATTCATTCAAGACTTCGAATGCAGTGTGCGCTGACACCAAACTATTTATTAATCGTTTGAGTAAGATTCATTCACAAAAAATTAAGGATTGATTTTCAAGCATTAGGTAATTTAAGCATATTGTACAATCGGCATCCAAAAATTTAACCACGTCCACACTAGTAAGGATTGAGACTGATTGAGACTGTTAAAAATGCGATAAAAAAAGATGGTAACACCTCCTTATCATTAAAGTCCTCATTTCCAATTGGATAGCGTTAGCAAGCGTTAGTTTTTGCACCTAAGCTTTCTTTAGTGTTCATGTAATACATTACCACAGGGTTCTTCAACTCGAGAAGCTCACGAATGGCGCTCGGAGTTTTAACATAAACCCTGCCAAAGAAATTACAGTACTGACACTAATGGGCGTTTTTGAGCAAAAATACAAGTATATTTGGTCTACAGTTTACTTGGTAATTCGAAATGGGTAAAGTCGAAAAACATATTACTTAAAATGTACGAATTCATTAACGGGAAATAGAAACTGTAGTTTGCTATAACAAGAACTTTTTGCTGTATTTTGTAACGGGTAATGTCTGCAAAGTTTTTTTTTTTAATGTCTAATAAAGAATGTTTTTTTTTCATATTTTATGAATATTATACGTGTTCCTTTTTTTGGTGTGGTAAAAAACTGGTAGCAAAGTTTGTTTAACCCCATGCCTTGAAACCCTCACAACGCTCAAAATTCCACTTATGGAACTAGCCCCTTCACTTGTGGTTCAATTTTGGAATCTTTCGCTTGCTCGGTTGTCCAACTTATCAAGTTATCAATATCAGGACAAAAGGTTAAACGACAATACATACAGAGGTTTACGTCTTTTAATTTCTTCAGTATATGTCCTTAGCAAGGCCTATTGACTTCCTTGAAACGATGTGACCCTTCAAAATTGTATATGTGTTGTCCGTTCCCAGACGAGATTGCCAGTAATTAACATAAAAATATTTTACTACAGCAACATTGCTAGAACTGGCTTTGTCTATACGATTTCTAGGAACAAATGAAATTATTTTATCAAATATTTTTTGATTTGTATTTTATGAAGTAGTCATATGTAAATTATTATTTATATTTTGATATATGTAAATTGTTATCTATTATATTTCAGTTTGTCTTTGTCTATGTTCATAAAATCTACGAAGGGTAGACGTGCCTCTACCCTCCTTAATAAAATTAAAAAAAAAACTTTGTCAATAGGCCTCTTTGATAGGCCTTGATTTGGGCCTGGCCGGTAAGAACATAGGTCATTACAAAAGTCTGTAATGTCAATGCTGTCAGTAAAGTAATTTAACGCAAAAATATCATATCAGTTTTCATATAAAACGATTTATTCACTTGAAATATATTTATTTAGGTTCCTATTAATTTTTTAAAATAAAAACTATTCATATGTACGAGCAACATATCTAAATGCGTCTTCGCACAGACAGGCTTAGTTAAAATTAAACCGTTGTCTCTCTTCCTTCCTTGCTGTATCCGGGAATGGCGACTTTATCAACAATTCTTATCCGGATTATGAAAAGCCCTAATGTGTGTGGAAACCAGAAACAGCGATAATTTCAAGGCAAGGTAAGAAATATATTAATATTTAAATAAAAATGAGCGTACTAAATTACCAAATTCAAATATAATAATTTAATCTTACTATCCCCGTAAACCCGCGGACGTTATATCGCGTCCGAAATTATAATCAAAATTCATCATAGATGTAAAACTTCACATTGTTTGAGCTGGTAAATTTAGACCCTAGGAATTAGCGACGTTAGTAATTAGGAAGTTAGATTATATTGTTTAATTTGTGACTATTTTGTTTTAGAAATTGAATCAATCAAATTGATGGCTTGAGCGTGAGATAATAATATATTATAATCCTGGGCCGTCATATGATTTCTTGGAAAAAGCTCAAAGGGCACGTATCTGCCGCATATCCAGACTAGTTTCCCGGTGATCAAGAACGCCGCGCGGAGCTGTGAAGCAGAAAATGTCCGATAACCGGATAGATGTAATAACAACATGTAACCATTTGCCATATCAATGTATGTATTCATATGTATTACTCCTAACATATATACAGTAATGCTAATAGGAATGAAAATATTTATATCTTAATACGTAACTTTTTGTTACCTTTTATATTTGACGAATTTCTAAATATAGTACCTAATCATTATCTTTTAACGTATTTTTTTATTTATTTGTGATATGCTAATTTAAGAGCCCAACAACGTGCACACTAGCGCCACTGCTAAATAATCGTGATTATTTAAATTTAAAAAAGGGGCCGCTACGGACTGTATTGTGTATTTAAGTACCTTTTGAATACATCAAACTAGTATTTAAGTTGCTGGATTCGTCGATCTATGTGCTCAAAACAAAAACGGCCGTTTTAACTTTGGACGGGTAGATTGACGAATCCAGTAACATAAAAACTAGTTTAATGTATTCAGTAGTGGCGCTAGTGTGCATGTTGATGGGCTCTTAAAAACCTGACCCCAACAAAAAAGAAAAAAATACAAAAAGAAATTCCCTCTCCGGGATTCGAACCCAGGACCATTAGCTTCCAGAACTGGATTACTGCCAATACCCGCTAGGCTAAACGAGTTGTCAATTCTAATTACAATGGTATCCTACCAGAGCGCTAGTATTAGGTCCTTACCTATGAAATTGGCGTTTTTGTTCATAGATATAAGTCTGATCCTAGTTTTTTTTTTTTACAAAAGTACATACACAATTACAATAAAACTACAATATGATTTCGCCAAACTGCTTGACAGCAATTAATTGTTATTTTTTATTGTTAAGTGTTCAGAATTAAGCCTTGAAAATAGGTCTTTTCATGTGCTGTCGGTTCGAGTATTAAAATTACTTATATTTTTCTAATGGTACCAATTTTCAAGAAATGGAGATATTGAAAACATACCTTAAAGGTGTCAAAAATTACTGGAAAAATTTTGTTTGGTTTGAATTAGCCATCAAAAAAATATCCGCAAAATTAATTGTATGGAAATTCGTGTTTCGTTGAAATTCTCCGAACAAAACGCCAATTTCATAGGTAATGACCTAATAGTATAAACGAACTTTTGAAAGGGACATTTTTTTGTATGGAGTTATCGTTCTTCTCCTAGTGAGTATTATATTCTTTGGTCCTTAGTATCTACAAAAAGCTATTTACGAACGAGTTCAAAAAACTTTTGTTTCATTCTATCATTTCAATTCATTTCATCTCACTCTGTTGTGCCGATAAATCGCAAAAGTGTGCCGTTAATGGCCAGCGGTGATTGCATACTATTATATTTACAATACAATGCTGCATTGGATCAATCAATTAAATTCATTGCTCTTGCTTAACCGGGAATTATAGTCTTGCAAACACAACTTGTCAGTCAGTAAAAACCAGGAAAATAATACTCGTCCCTATCTTTTGGGTGCTAGGCACTAGCCTAAGTACTAACTGTGGCCTATTTTATAAAGCTACAAGTTACAATTTACAAGCGGAAGTCTCGTTCTAACACATAGGGTTAGAAAGAGACTTCCGCTTGTAAATTGTAACTTGTAGCTTTATAAAATAGGCCACTGGTATGATTTTCTGTCTTTGTTTGAAATGATATCCTGAGCCAGACTATATTTAAAATCGGATGCCATTTGTTGCACCGTCTGTAGACGGCTTAAGAGGTTAAATATTATATCTATGGGTTAAACAGGTTTTACGTCAACGCGTCAACGTCAATGTCACTGTCAATAGATTCAATCACATGCAAAATTTTTTCATAATAATAGCATAGCACTACTAAAATGTTATAAAAATGGATCAAAATGAACGAAATAATGCATTCGTTACAAAATTATACATAAATGGTCGAAATATTTACATAAAAGTGTCGTGGAAAGATAACGAAACGGACGTTTTTCGCTTAAAACTGTACGAAGGAGAACGCACTTGGTCCGGACGGTTTTCTGTCGAGTTTGCTGAGAAATACAGGCAGTATTTTGACGAAACTAAACCAGAATACTTGAAAAATGTTGAGCAGAGTTTAAAAGGTGACAGTGATGATTGTACCTACGCTTTTAGTGAGACCGGCGATGATGAGGCAACGTTCGTTTGGAAGAAGAAATTTATAGGTTCCACTGCTACTAGAATCCACGGATCGGTGTCCTTGAAACTGGATACTCCTGAGTCCAAAGACGTTTTGATAGATTTCTTATTGGATGAAAATAAGAGTTTACAGAAAGCCATATCGGATTTTAATGAGAAGGCCAACATATTGACCGGGGAGCTAAATAAATGCAAGCAGGAAATGGAGAAATATGTAGACATCAAGACCACTTTAGAGTCTGTATTGTATGGGAAGTTTGTTCAGATATTGAATACTAAGAAGAGGAGAATAGAGCTACTTGAAGAAAATATACAGAAGTTCACTCAAGGAAATAATGATTAAACTGAAAATAAATTTAAATGACTATTATCTGTGATCTCTTTAACTATAAACTGATTGTGAGTTACTAGAAAGTTACTGGAGTGTCCCACAGTCATAAATATGCCTATATACATTTGCATATTATTATTAAATTCTAAATTACTAACCTACTACATTCATTGACTTATATATTTATCAATATCATATTACTTTATAAAGATAGCCGCCTTACAGTCACTATGAAGTGGTGCCAGTTTGTTGGTGCATAAATCGCATTTGGACATGTTCACTCAGCATTATATGAATGGGGCCCTATCTTAACTTTTGGAATCTTTGCCCACATCTGTATGGACTAAACTGTATTATTCTGACTTCTTCAGTTTAGGAATAGTACATAGATTTTTTGTTATTGATGTCTACAATTCGTTGACTATTGTTGATAATAAAGTAACATTCATCAAAGATGTTATGTTACCTAATGAAAAAAAGGTTATTTAATAAGTGTGTTTTAAGGAACATTTTGGTTATATGCAAATAATAAATTATCTGGTAATAAAAATAAATTATTTTCTAACTTTTTCTTCTTGTCTTTTTAATAAAATAGGACAGGTTTTGTTTACACCTTTTTCCCATTAAGATTCTCTTGTTCTCATCAAATATTAACACCGCTATGGCAATGCGGTTGGCTGGTTGAAGTATTTAGCAGATGGCGCCAGCATAGCTTGCCCTGTCCTAAAATGTCCTAAAAATCCCTAGAATTGTGTCAAATTTTTGTTTTTTTAATAGAATTTTATGCCATGCATGGGCTGGCCCTTTAAGCCAAATCTCATAGAAAAAGGGGCAAGCTATGACGGCACCATCTATGCAAACCTTTGACAGTTGCCACCCCATTAGTGTAACTTGTATTAACCATATTTTGCATGGGGTCTTTAACCCCCTCCCACAGTGAACGTGTTAAACTAGTCGTACTGTGAGTATTAGTCTAGAGTGTCTAGACCGTGCATACCTCCATGGCCCTACCATTTTGAAAAATTTGCAAGTCGCAGCTGTGCTGTGACATGCCCGAAGAGTATAGTAAGGATCATGGCCTACAGCTGATGCTTTAACAGGCAAGAACATGCTAGGTGTATCAATTTTGTATAGGAAATGGGGTGCCTGTCACTAAAAGTAAATAAATAAATATTATAGGTCAATCTTACACAGATCGACCTAGTCCACAGTAAGCTCAATAAGGCTTGTGTTGTGGGAACTAGACGACGATATATATAATACTTATATACATAGAAAACATCCATAACTCAAAAACAAATATTTGTGATAAGCACACAAATAAATGCCCTTACCAGAATTCGTACCCGAGACCTCCTGCTTCATAGGTAGGGTCACTACCGACTAGGCTAGGAGGCTGTTAAAGTGTAAAGTGATGGTGTCTTAGCACCATCAGGCTGCGAATTGGATGCACGGATGGGACTTTGAAACAACTATAATAATATTGTCAATAATTTATTCGCTGAATATAAAACTTGAACTTAATCTGTTAATATGGGTTAGTAGCTAGTAGCTACGTCCGAAGAGCGTGATCATCTTGGGCTTGTTGTTGCACGCCGGGTGTATGCAGCGGTCGGCCGCGGTGAGCGCGCGCGGCGGCTGGAACGGGATGCAGAGCGACTTGGCGCCCATGGCGGGGGCCTTCACGTCCGTGGTCGAGTCGTCATCCGTCCTGTCAAATAAATTTGTAATAATAAGCCCAAACAAACAAAAAACTGCTATTCTAACAATTAAGCCCCCAACTGCTTGGCCCCAAACGTCCCAAATAACTGCTAGCTGCATTGCCACGCTGAATAACCATATCTGGTGGATATCTGATGGACCAGATAAGAGCCAGCCAGATATTCCAGATAATAAGCCTGTGACTTGGAATTTTTATGTATAGTAGGTAATCATTCTCGCTTCCCAACTTAGTGGTTTTAGAACAGTTGAGTCAGATTAGAGTACACAAATTGCCGCGGCTGTGCTGGCTCAGACAGGCAGACTACATCGCGATAATATCGATACTGTATTGATGCTGAATCGTGGCTGTAGCGATGCAGTAGGCCTAGTCAAGGTGACGATCGCTTGCGCTTCGCCATCGAATCGCTTTGTCTCTCTATCACTCTTCCATATTAGAGTGACAGTTGCGTTTCGTTCACTACATATCGCCTGTATCGCGATACTAACGATGTATATTATTTACGTTTCGAGTGGCGTTTTTTCAACGATTGTCACTTGTCTAGGCCTTGGTCCTAATAGGGTAAATGTACCTAGCGCTGTCGTTCTTGATATTATCCTCGCACGGTATTTCCCCGCAGAACGGCGCGAGCAGGATATGCTTCCTCTCGAGCGCCGCCGTGAAGTCTTCCCACTTGGTCACCGATGATAGCCGCTCATCGCGCTCTTTCGTTGCCCTGCAAATAACATTAAATAGGTACTAGATTGGTGTCATGTCACAAGGGAGCAAAATGTCATATGAAAAGGCGTAACACGGTGAAGTATTTTAAGATGCACTGGCTATCCAGGAACGCGTCCACTTGGTAACAACCATTTATTGAAAGAGAGTGATGATATGTAAGTATACATTAATCTGTCGTCGAGAATTGGTTCTACCCTCTTACATAATTATCCTCATATATTACACACGGAAGACCAGCGTCAGGTACTACTCCAGTAGGACCTGGCATTATGCTGAGTGTTCACCTTTTTCAGTGTAGTTACAGTGAACAAGTTAGTTATAAGTCTTTTTTTTTTCTGTGTATGCATTGTATAACTGTGTACTTATACTGAAATAACGTATATAAACTACGTTTGTATGGAGAACCGGTCGTCCCCATTCGTCTTATCGCGTTTTGGACTAGATACACTATTTTCGGCCGTTGTCTGTTTAGCATAGTGTGTAAATCATTGTACTAACTACATGTTATTAACTTAACTCCAATACTCACTTGGCGAACATCTCATGATGCGTCCTCTCAAGCAGATCGGTCAGATCCTTAGGAGCCGTGCCTCGTTTGAACGTGAGCTTCTCTCCCGTGAGTCTTCTGACCGCTACCAGCTCGCCCTTCGCCAGGTCTTTGGCTCCCACATAGGATAGTATAATACCACTGCCAACGTAACTACTGTCAACTTGATAAGAAAATACTCACTTGGCCAACATCTCATGATGCGTCCTCTCGAGCAGATCGGTTAGATCCTTAGGAGCCGTGACCCGCTTTAACGTGAGCTTCTCTCCCGTGAGTCTTCTGACCGCTACCAGCTCGCCCTTCGCCAGGTCTTTGGGCCCTAGCTCCACGCGGACTGGAACACCCTGATGGAAAAAGATTGGTACAAACGTGAGATGAAACTGACACCAGCTGGCTACAGTAGGTAATCCTTAATCTTCTTCAATCTAGCGTTTTCCCGGCCTAGCGCCAGCGCTAGTAGGTAATCCTTAATAAGGATTTTAATAAAGGAAGAAGCTATTAGACATAGTACAAACAGTAAAACTCTGACTGTCCATCGGTGGACGTTATGCCTTTTGTAATAGGGACGTTTCCTCTACATAAAATAAATTACTTCACACTGTGCCCGATATAAAGCATCAGGTAATTATTAGTAAAACATACATAGCAGTTATTTTTAAACACAATTTCTATTTAATAAATCTGATTGAAAAAGTCGGTGAGTCGACCGTGACATCACTATACTCGTTTTCATATAAATTCCATATTAGCAAATCGTTTTGACAGTTCTAAAAAAGAAGCTGATTTGACTAGTAGGGAAGTAGCCTATAAGGATTGCGAACTGTCAGTTAGTTAACAGTGTAAGTGATGGTACTGTGAGGTCTGTGAGGCCATAATGTTGAATGGTACAGCAGTAAAGTAGCTAGCTTACCTTAAGCTCCCAATGGTTGAACTTCCATCCAGGCGAATAGTTATCCCTGAAATCTCCCTCAGACTTGATGCCAGCGGCCACCAGCTCTCCAACCAGTTTGCTGCACTCGTCCATCAGCTTCTGACGATCCTCGTTACTGGTGCTGGCTGTGATGCCACAAGGCACCACGATTACTTGAATGTCGGCTACACGGGGAGGCAACACCAGACCGCGGTCGTCACCGTGGACCAGGATCATTACACCTGAAAGAATGAAAAGGAAAAATGTTTTCAGACAAATAGAATCAAGGTTGGGATATCCTAGTAGGCATATGGACGCCAGAGAAAGAATATATGTATGTCATTGTGTTACCCATGGCTAAAACAAAAGATGTGCAACTAAGTATTCTGCCCACAACACATTTAATCCGTAACAGCCATAGGGTACGTGCATAAACTATAGGGGGCAGCACAGGTGCCCTGTTTATTGGCGCGAAGTGTAAATGTCAAGTTTATGCTTCGAATTTAGCCCACAAGATGGCAGAATCTACAATGGCTGATATATATTTGTGGTTTCGTAGTATTTTAGTATCATCTCACAATGGAATTTTTGATAGGCGAATTGCCGCTGCAGACTGTGAAGATTCCTAAATTAAATAGGCTACAAATATAATGACCACCAAAAAATACTTTGGTACCCTAAATAAAAAAAACATGCTTACCAAAAAAAATTACTGAACCCCAAAAAAATAAGGCCTAAAAATACAAAAGTACCACCGTTTTAATTACGACTGCCCTTCAAATTGTATTCAAATACCAAATATATTGAATGACCACCAAAAATCATGAATGATCACCAAATCTTGAAGACCAAATTAATGCGATATTTTCACCTAAATAAACCACTATGATTACCAAAAAATGTATACATATTACCAAATAAAGTAAACTGATGCCAAAATTACTAGCCCCTCCCGCTCAACCCCCCGTACCCAGCACCACATACCTACCTAACCTACTTTTCTAGTAGCATTTCGTTATGCTACTAGAAAGCGACCCTTACAGAAACGAAATGGTACTATAAAAGTAGGTTAGGTTAGGTTTGAACTGCGACCTTTACAGAAACGAAATGCTACTATAAAAGTGGGTTAGGTTAGGTTAGAACTGCGATCCTCACAAAACCGAATTGCTACTAGAAAAGTGGGTTAGGTTAGGTTTCAACTGCGACCCATACAGAAAAGAAATGCTACTAGAAAAGTGGGTTAGGTTAGGTTTGAACTGCGACCCATACAGAAACGAAATGCTATTAGAAAAGTGGGTTAGGTTAGGTTTGAACTGCGACCCTTACAGAACCAAACTGCTATCAGAAAAGTGGGTTAGGTTAGGTTTGAAATGCGACCCTTACAGAAACCAAATGCTACTAGAAAAATGGGTTAGGTTAGGTTTGAACTGCGACCCTTACAGAAAAGTAATGCTACTGGAAAAGTGGGTTAGGTTAGGTTTGAACTGCGACCCTTCCAGAAAAGAAATGCTACTGGAAAAGTGGGTTAGGTTAGGTTTGAACTGCGACCCTTACAGAAAAGAAATGCTACTAGAAAAGTGGGTTAGGTTAGGTTTGAACTCGACCCATACAGAAAATAAATGCTACTAGAAAAGTAGGTTAGGTTTGAACTGCGACCCTTACAGAAAAGAAATGCTACTAGAAAAGTGGGTTAGGTTAGGTTTGAACTGCGACCCTTACAGAAAGAAATGCTACTAGAAAAGTGGGTTAGGTTAGGTTTTAACTGCGACCCATACAGAAACGAAATGCTACTAGAAAAGTGGGTTAGGTTAGGTTTGAACTGCGACCCTTGCAGAAAAGAAATGCTACTAGAAAAGTGGGTTAGATTAGGTTTGAACTGCGACCCTTACAGAAACGAAATGCTACTAGAAAAATGGGTTAAGTTAGGTTAGAACTGCGACTGTTACAGAAATAAAATGCTACTAGAAAAAGGTGACGAAGTGGATTAATTAATTTAATAGTATTATATTAAACATTTGCACATTTTTAATAAAAATGTGGTTACAATTTTGGTGGTCATAAACTATTTTTGGGTTTTCAATGATTATTTTGGAGTAATTTGCTTTAATAGGATAGCAACCCAAGTAACAATTTGTGGTTCTATAGTAGTCGATAGAACGTTTCCCAAATACCACCTAAGGTCCTATAAAAGACCAAAGAAGATTGTATAAAGCCGAAATGGCGCATCTTATGTGCCATTCAGTGATATAGTAGACCTGTAGCAGTGTCAGTCGTGACGTTTTAGGTCTATAAAAGTGATGTGATGATCACTTTTGTGCTAATTTGTTGTCAGTGCGCCATTATAGTGTTCATTTATACTATAGTGGTATTTGAGATTCCATTATAGTGCTTGTTTTATACTATAGTAGTATTTGAAATTGTATTATAGTGCTTTTTTATACTATTGTAGAATTCATAGTTCCTTTACTACGAAATTTGCTATCAAGTTTTCCATCAACTGTTGTGAGTGGTTTTGTTGTGTGTTTACTTCACAAAAACGGTACTAAGTAAAATGGTGATAAGTAAAGACTTTATATTAATATGCGCCATTTAGATGTCGAATAATTCGGTCCTTAGTGCAAAAAGTATATGGGACGGAAGTTTTACCGTTAGAATAGTATTAGTTTAATGAGGAATTTTAAATGCCCCCTCGATTTATTTATGTTTTTAATAAAATAATTTAATAAAATATTATGATATTCACCATAGTTACTACTATACAGCCAAGAAGTAAATCCGACGCTTTTATAGGCTAACTATAGAACTTACGACGAAATATTCACCGCCATCATGATTAAAATTAGGGTTCCAAAAGAATTTTGCTGTGACCCAGTTACACCTACAAACTCTTTAGAAAGATATAGGATTTTTTATTTATTTAGATGTAGTCATTACTGTTGTTTCCTTTTTCAGTGTCATTGGTAAAAAAAATGTGCTAATAATGGATGTCGATAAATATCTAAACCGTCACGATTTTATGCTTGTATTAAATCATTGATGATAAATCTCACCTACAATATCACTGGGGTCTTTTTTATCAATTAATTAAAATATAAAAATATTTTGTACGGAACCACATTATGTGGCTTAGGCCTGAACTTATATAAGCAAGATGTAAGTAGCCATTACAGATCAAATTTATCATTTACAAGTAGTCGTTTTCTACCTTTATGTATCTAACTCGGTTTATAAAAGACATAAAAACTCAACTATAACGCTGTTGCCTTTTAAAAGAAAAAACAAAACCACTATACAACAGTTTTGTGATATAAAAGAGTCATTGTGACGTTTACAGCGATGAGATATAATAGGGATTTAAAAACTACTAAAGCGCTTTTTAACGCTATAAATATGTCCCAAAAACGCTACTATAGAGCAAAACAGTTCTATAATAGTGTTCATATGACTACTAAAGTATTATGTACTATAGCAGTGATCTCTAAAGCCACTATATCCTAAAATCGTTGTATAGTTGGGTTTTTGTCACTGTTAAAACACAAAACTATAGCGGCTTGCAGGGAACCTTAATAGCGCAAAATACTGAAGTATTATGTACTATAGCAGTGATCTCTAAAGCCACTATATCCTAAAATCGTTGTATAGTTGGGTTTTTGTCACTGTTAAAACGCAAAACTATAGCGGCTTGGCAGGGAACCTTAATAGCGCAGATTAGTTGCATAAAAGTGATTCCAAATACTATTATACAGTAATATTGCTCTATAGTGGTTATAAGCCTGTTACAACCTGTTATAGTACACGCCTATAACGGCTCTATAAAATGATGAAATAAACATTTACATCAATTGCTTATAGAATATATTAGCTGTATAAGCCTATAGAGCAAAAAGGTGTTGCCAAGCGCTTTTATACGACAGGTGGCCACCTCTGAAACCTTAATACGACGTCTATACAAGCTTTTAGCGATAAAAACTAAAATTATAGGACTAAAATGTTACTTGGGAAGATTTAAAAATTTGGTTATAATTTTACATTAAAATGGAGTTCTAATTTTGGTGGTCATTTACTATTTTGGGGTTTACAATTATTATTTTTGTGTTATTTTCTTTAATAGGATAGCAAGATGTAAAAATTTGGTTATCATTTCACATTAAAATGGGGTTTGAAATTTGGTAATCATTTACAATTCTTGGGTTAATAATGATTAGTTTGGTGTCATTTCCTTTAAAAGGATAGTAAAATGTAATAAAATTGGTAATCATTTCATATTAAAATGGTGTTATAATTTTGGTGATCATTCATTATTTTAGGGTGGTAAAATATATTTTTTTGGTATTAAATTTTACTAAATCTGGTGATCAGTTAAATAGCAGCCAATTAAATACCTAGGTATGTAAGAAGGTAAAATGTTTTCGTACAATATAGATACAATTACATCGCTCAGATTATACCACGCGGGTGAATAAACGAATGTAAGTAGATTGTAAAAATAAATGTAAGTACCTACATTATCATTGTTTGTCTCTTTAATCTTTCGTATGTGTGTGGCGGTCTAACATCGAGGAAACAACCCTCGTTAGAGTTAGAGGAAGACAAGTCTGCAGCGATTTCAATAACCCACGCAGTGCAAGTGTTATTTATAAGTAAGTCATAATTTCACAGAAGTTTGACGTTTAAAATAACACTTGTTTCGCGTGGGCTATCAAAATCGCTGCAGTCTTTTCTTGGTCTAACCAAAAACATGTGTAACAAGTGCGAGTCGGACTCGCGCACGAAGGGTTCTGTACCATTACGCAAAAAACGGCAAGTAATTACGTTTGTTGTATGGGAGCTAGTGATGTGCCGTTCCCGGGAAAATTCCCTTGGTGGGAAATTTCCCGGAAACGTTCCCGGGAAATTTCCCATATGAAGGGAAAGTAGGAGAATTTTGAAATGGCGCATAGATATACTATTTTATTATCAGAAATTCAGTCAATACTTAGCATTTTAAACTTTTTTTAAAAACATTATAAACTGTATCTCATCCGCCTACGAAAATTCCCTATACTCCCGGGAAATTTCCCATTCTTCCCGGGAAATTTCCCATTCTTCCTCGGAAATTTCCCATAGTTGCTGGGAATGATTTCTCGGCCAAAATATTTTTCTTTACAATAATACGCCATTATTCAACAAAATCGATACAAATCATCACAGTTTAATCAGGGTCAAAATAAGTTAGGTACTTACTAATAAGAATTCCGTAAGCTTTTTACCAAGAAATTCTTCTACATACGAGTGTTAAGGACGGGTTCTTGTGAATGTTTTTGCATTATATTATCAAAATATCTAATAAAAAAATCTGTAGCCATCATTTTTTGGAGATAAAAAAAAAATTGTATCTATTTCTATGGAGAAAATTTCGAAATGATCTGACTTCGCATTCAGGTACATCGGAGGCTTAAAGTGATGCCATATATTTTTTTGAAACATCCAAAGTGTCGAATGTTGTAAGCAAATCCATTTTCCAAGTTTTTTTTTGGGAAGCACCCTTTGCATTTTACGGTTTTTGGCTACTTGATTTTACTAAACGCAGTTACTTGTCGTTATAGCTAGCTTTAATTAAAATTGTAATACACTTAATCTGTTTCAATATTCTCCTGTTTTCCCGGGAACACCGGGAAATTTCCCAGTAATTTCCCATATGGGAATATTCCTTGTTCCCGGGAAATTCCCACGGCACATCACTAATGGGAGCCCCAAGAGCCCCACTTAAATATTTATTATATTCTGTTTTTAGTTTTTGTTGTTATAGCGGCAACAGAAATACATCATCTGTGAAGATTTTAACTGCCTAGCTATCACGGTTCATGAGATACCTACAGCCTGGTGACAGACAGACAGACAACGGAGTCTTAGTATAATAATATCGTCCCGTTTTTATCCTTTGGGTACGGAACCCTAAAACATGCAAAAAGATGACTAAACACCTGGTCAGGGCTATAACCGCGAAAATCGAAGTTCGCAAATTGCGGGCATCTTTCTCGGGTGTGTAATGATCCGTATAACAATTTTTGATATATTTTCAAAAGATATAACAACTTTTGATATAATTTCATGGTGTATAATCACTTAAGCGGTATAATGAACTTTTGATATGACAACAAAATAACTATTTTCATGGGGTATAATGCTTAATCGATATAACGTTTACTGGATATAATGAATATTTGTTATAAGTATTTATGGTATAATGCATTCTAATGTATAAAAATAAGTTGAGGTTTGTCAGTACTTAAAAAACATTTATTTGTAAAGTAATAAAAAAAGTCGGTTCTGGCGCTTCGCCGGCCGCTACCGCGGCACGCTCGCTTCGCTCTCTCGGCTCGCGCGCTGTAGGGTCGCGGTTCTACCTAACACTCCTCCTCGCTTCGCTCGTCGTCGTACCTAACTGAGACCTGCCTTAAGTTCGAATACGTAGGTTGTTATAATAGTAGTAATATTTACTACATTATGCCAACTGAGCGTTATATCGAACATAATTATATCACATATACTCGTACGTTATACGCTGTTAATGTTAGATTAGAAGTTGTTATATTACAAGTTCATTATACTTGACGATAGTTAGACTCTCTAAGAATATACCATGTATTGTTATAGCAAAAGTGCATTATGTCCCTCAATCGTTATATCGACTAAAAATATATCAAAAGTTGTTTTATGGACCGTTACGCACCCATCTTTCTCAATCACTCTAATTACCCCTTTATTGGAGTAAAAGACATAGATCCCCGCAATTTTCGATTTTAGTGTTAGGCCCGCAGAATCTTTATCTTACGCAGAGGAGAGGTTAATCTAATGATCTAATAATGAAATAATACAAACGTAACTTCCTTTTAATACAAATATAAGTGCTTAGCTTTAGCTGGCTTTAGCAAAGCACATTTTAGCCTCCTAAGTCCCGATGTCCCTTAAAAAGGACAAAATGAAATCAAAATTTGAACTAAAATGGAATAATAGAAGGTTCCAAATTCAAAATTGCAACAATGACCCTGGGACTTAGGAGTTGCAAAATTCCAATCTTATTAATAACTCCGCGGAAGATCAACCGAGTAGATGACCTCAACTTGCTTGACCGGTTACTAAGTTACTACGTATGAATATATATAGAAGATTATAGGCTAAAATTACATTTATTTAATTATCTTCCTGTAGCCAATGACTGTCGATAACTACACACGAACGAATACTGGAAATAAATTACAAAATACTCTGACTGTCAAGTGAAAGTGGTAATGTCGACGATATGGCTTCTTGCAGTTATAAATTTGACTTATTTATGTGTTGTGGAAGGGCGTAAGTAAACCAGTTTTAAGTTATGTTTTGTAAGTTTGGCGCAATATGACTTAGTATCAGCACTTACTTTTATTTTTGATAAACGAAATTCTTACACTTCAAGATTTTTTAAACTCAAAAACGACGATGTTATTTTTTGTGTAGAAGTAGGTATGTATGTAGGTTTGAAGGAGAAGGTTGAAGAATATTTATTTGATATTCATCAGTCACTGTTCTGTGAAGGAAAACATTGTGTGTAAACCGTAGTATTCCCAATAAGGTCTAGTTTTCCTTCTGAGTTCAAGTCAGATAGCACTAAGATAATGGCCGGAATGGATGATTGTTGCCGATCGCATATTGGGATACCCTCCTCCAATTGAGGGGGGATTTAAATCTTCTCGAGGCAGAGGTGTAGGGTTGGAGCCTGTGTAGCTTTATTTGACGGTCATAAGCGCATTGTAATATGCCTACTTGAATAATAAACAATTTTTAGCTCTTTATGGTTAAGTAGTATTTACATACCTATTTTAAGTATTTTCTAATAAATAATACCAATTTATTATTTTGTACAGAATCCCAATGTTTAACCCCTGACGGCAAAGGCGGTGAATGCAGGAGCATAGTAGAATGCCCAGAGCTCAGGAAAATAGTAAACAAGCCAATGATTACTCCCTACGAGTCGGACTTTCTGACCAGATCTGGGTGTGGATTCGCAGACGGCCTCCCTAAGGTAGGTACTTTATTCAAATAATTAACTATAACGAAAATACAAAGTAACGCTAGAGCGCTTTAGTGGACTAAAGGGTAGGCAGTGCCTTTTGTCTTGTCTTGGCGGATAGATTCAGGATGGGCATTTAAAGCTGGCCATACACGCTAGGGTATGCCTGCGAATTTTTGCCTGTACAGTTAAACTGCACAGGTAATCAGCAGAGGGCGGAATTGCTCATGGCAAAAATCAAACGTCAATAGAGTTGGAACGTCGAATTTTATCGAATTTTTAAGCTATCGATAAGTTCAGCAGTCACCTTTTACATTTCTGGCTTTAACATTAATCTCTTTGATTAGCTAGTTGACTAGCTAGTTTTAATAATACAGTACTAAGTTAAGTAGTTTTAAAAATTATCGTTTTATATTGTCTTTTATTTAAATGTTATTCCGTAATGTTCATATGAAGTCTATTATTGTTTGCTTATGGATTTGAGGTTTAGTTTTGGTAATAAATAAATAAAGATACGCTAGTTAAATATAATTTCAGTTTATTCGATAGTCGATAAAATTCAACGTTCCAACTCTATTGACATTTGATTTTTGCCATGAGCAATTCCGCCCTCTGGTAATCAGGTAAAGCTGGTTAGGAAATTGCACAGTTGAATGCCACATAGGCTCATTTTTACCTGTGCAGTTGGCAAAACTGTGCAGACATACCTAGTGTGTTTGGCCAGCTTAACGAAATAAGATAGCAGAGCAGAATGCCTTCGCTCGAACCGTGGAGCAACCCTACTTTGGAAGTACTTATACCTATCAACGATTAGGTATTATGTGTTCTAGGCGTTTTGTCAGGGCTCATAAAGATGCCAAGTATCATGCTTTATGTTAGTTGGGACCATATTATTTTGAAGAACCCTAACCATAAGTGGAGAAGGTCATATAAATCATAGAGGTACAATAATATAGAGATGAAACGGGGGAGGGGCCAAACGACCGAACGAGATGCACTTATGGAACTTTCAGTAGGAGTAGCAGAGAAGGCGGTATTATTGCTTGTCCTTGTCACAGTCTCACTTTTTGTTTGTTCCCCACCTTTTTATTAGTATGGAGAATGGTGGACAACAAATGAATTCGACTAATCACAGTGTCGCATTTGCGTATGTTTTGTCCCTGACGGAGGCACGCGTATACCACTTCTATACCATCCTACCTTCTATGATTTAAATTAATCTCGTCAGTGGTAAATATCACTCAATCGGTTCGTGGTTGCTTCGAGTACTAATTATGTAAGTGAGAATGTGTTAGACAGGGACAACATGCTTAATTCAAACTGTACAGTCAGGACTCGGTAACGTAGGTACATTTCTTTTATCTGTGGTCTCATGTCATTTAAGGCTCCCACACACTATGTCGGCCAGCGGGCAAGGCGCCAACAAGCCCGGCGGGTATTTTAGCCGCCGGGCTTGCATTTCCTGTCAAGCCCGATTATGCCGGCGGCACACCTGCGGCAAAATCCGAGCCTGTACGCATTTTAATTGCAGGTGTGCTGCGCAACTACCAACACCTGCTTCACACCGGAGGGCAGCGAAGGCCAGTGTATTAGCGTGTTCGAATGTCAGCATATAGCGAAGAAATTGCAATCTCCGAATGTCTCGGATAAGGATAAAGCTTATGTTAACAGTATAAGGTAAGCTTCGGTACCTATTGATGGACAGATTGCTTTGAAATTTTCTAGCGTGCCTACGAGTATTTAAGCCATGGCATAATCGCACGTATGGATGCCGAACGATGGACCAGACTTGCTAGCATGAGTTGCGTTCTCGCGTGCGACACCATACATCAAGCGCGACTTCAAGTATGGACTCGCGCACGAGAACGCAACTTATGCTAGACCGCCAGGAAAACCTAGAGTCCCAGGGAAGATCAGAAGGGTAGGGATCGCCCAAAGAATTGGTCACCTTTTCTTTAGTATGTGATACCTGTTTCAGTTTATGTATTTTTCCTTCCAGATGTCACAGCCCCACAGGCTTCTTCGTGTGCTGCGTGCCAGAGCCGGAGCCCGGCCTTTGTGTGCCATCTGCGGCTCCTCCCCACCCTGGCAGTGGGTGCTGTGGGGTTGATGGGAGCAGCGGGAACAAAATAGCGGGTAAGGCGGCCTTAGGGCCAGTTGCACCACATTTGACAGACTGATCAACAACACTCAACAGAGAACTATGAAAATTCCCAGACAATAAAATTTAGCGAACGCTTTAACGGTGACAGCTAGGCGGTTTGGTGCAACCGACCCTTAGTCACGACGCGTGAATGAGACCTTATAAATAAACATGCATATCGCTGTGATTGCGGAGCTGGTCTACTCGTAGAACAGTCTAAGCAGGTTGGGTCAGCACAAGTCAAGAAAGGAACAGAAGAGGGTGTCAAGTGAGTGACCAATTTGACTGCTAAAAGATCCTGAGATCTTGAGATCTTTATACAAAGTCTTCAAGAGGCCTGAGCCTCTTGAAGACTTTGCTTTACTGCAGCAGTCATAAGAGCCCGGAAGATAAGACGATGGTCATAACATTTTTTGATTCGCTAAAACAGTCTATAGGTTAAAACCCCTGACGCTCAGTATTCTCAATAATTCTGGTTAGGAAAAACATGCAAAAATATTCCAAAACCTTTGGAAAGTGGTCAGGAAAAGTGGCAAAAAAATATAGTCAGTTTTTTTCAGGTGGAAACGCAACATCCATCGAACAGTACCCGTGGTTAGCGATCATAGAAAATAAAAGGAGTGACATAACGAGGGTAGTTTGCGGCGGGGCGCTCATTTCCGGCCGCTATGTGCTGACAGCGGGCCACTGTGTGAAGGGCTTGGCCTCTAACGCTGGGACACCGTAAGATACTTTCATTAGTCATGACAGGGTGATAGAAAACAAAAGAAGCGACGTAACAGGGTAGCTTGCGGAGGCTGTGTGAAGAGCTTGGACTCGAACGAACGCTGGGACTCCGTAAGATACTTTCATTAGTCATGCAGGGTGATAGAAAACAAAAGAAGCGACATAACCAGGGTTGTTTGCGGGGGACGCGCTAATTTCTGGCCGCTATGTACTGACGGTGGGCCGTTGTGTGAAGGGCTTGGATCCGAACGCTGGGACGCCGTAAGATACTTTCCTTAGTTATGACAGGGTCGCCATACAAACATGCAAGCATGCATGCTTAAATATGAATTAAATCTTAACAGTCTGGATTAACATGGTACCTACGTAGAAAAGAGAACAAGAGTAGCGAAAAGTCAAAGATGGTTTGCGACTCTGTAAAGGGCTCAGACGCTCTAAAGCTTGTGGCATCATATTTTCTTTTTTCTGTTTTTATAAAAGTAAATATTTATTTATAAGCGCGTTAGGGTATAATACTTTTTTAAATAAATTAAATTATATTTTTACGACAAAAATGAGTACCTAGTTGGAAAATACTTTGGGTATCAAAGTGCTGTCAATCTATTTCTGGATACCGCGGATAAAAAACACTTTTTCATTGTTTCTAGAGCAAACGTGCGCCTCGGCGAGTACGACATATCAAACCCCGGTGCGGACTGCGTGCCCATCGAAGGGGGGGACGGTATGGACTGCACCGAAGAACCAGAAGTCATCCCTATCGAAAGGGTGATACCACATCCAGGCTTCGACCCGACCAATCGATTAAGAAGGAATGACATCGCATTGTTGAGATTGTCGAGACTTGCGCCTTATACAGGTAAACAAAACGGGATATGCAGGCGTAGCGTAAACTAATCTAGCCGTGGGGAAAGTCGTATCGTAACAAAAAGGTTTGGCTCTCGCGGGCCTCCGTAAGTGTGAGGCCATGGGCGCTTCGGCCACGCCTAACTACGCCATTGGGGATATGAACTGCATAGAAGTGCCGGTGATCATCTCGATCGAATGGGACCTACTACCTAACTTTACCTACCCTCTTTCGGGCTCTCTAGTGAATCAATTAAATTCTTCTCTTTTGTCAAGTCACGGTAGGATGTAATATACAAAGACACGGCCATTGTGTCCTTATATCCACGATATTTCGTACCCATTTAAGTACTTTTTCCTCTAACAAAAGATAACGCTGAAATATCTACTTAATTGTTACCCAAACACAGCTTTTCAGAATTATTTTTACACATTCCAGATTTCATCAGGCCCATCTGCCTCCCAGCGAGTGATTCGACCGCCATCTTTCCGTCCACCGTGAGGCTATTCGCGGCAGGCTGGGGGCCCAACAACGAAACGCATTCAAACAGCGACGTCAAGCTACACGTCGACTTGCCTTACAAGACCATTGAGGTAATATAGAACTATTAGTTTCTCAAACGTGCGTAGAAATATTGACATTACGTTCGTAGGAATAGGCTGCGAAACGTGTAGCGCGCGACTAAGCGAGACGACTGCAATAGATTTTCGTATATTTGCCGGCCTAGATAGTGTGTGTCTTTGTGACCGTCATCCTTTCGTCCACCGAGAGGCTATTTGCGGGAGTCTAGGGACCCCACTATGAAACGCATTCAAACAGCGACTTGCCTTACAAGATCATTGACGTACTCGTACTACTTAATATAATTTATAAAACATGCGAAACGTGGTGCAAAACGGCGGCGCAACATATTCATACAAATTATTGAATCATATCGAGGTCTCCGGCTGTCTTAGGTGTTTTAGACGGCCGAACTTAGTGAGTACCTACTACGAGTATATTCTTTGGCCGAACCTCAGCAGAACCGCGAAGATCATCTTGTAATAGTTATAATACAAAGTAGTCCGTTACATCCTGGCCATCATAAAAAAATAATATCATACTCGTATGTAACACAAAAAGGTTGTAAAGATTTATTTTGGTTTACAATAATTTCAGTCCTGTCAACCAGCTTACGACGTGCCAAAACGCCGCGTCAACTTGTGGGACAACCAGATATGCGCCGGAGGCGAAAAAGGCAGGGACACGTGCAAAGGTAAACTGCCTAGTGCTTGATATGTTTTTAGAAATATATTCTATACCTTCATCAGTATCTTAGGCCACTTGCACCAATCAATAACCCGAGCGGGGTTAACCGGTTAAACCTGGAATTACCATGGTTACCAGTACAATTTGACACTGGGTTAACGGTTTAACCGGTTAAGTCCGAATTAGTAGGATGGTGCAAGTGGCGCTTAGAGACTTAGGGTCGGTTGGACCAAACCGTCTGTCACCGTTAAAGCGTTCGCTAAAATTTATTGTATGGGAATTTTCATAGTACTCTGTTGAGTGATGTTGATCAGTCTGTTAAGTGTGGTTGGTGCAACTGGCCCTTGGGGTCGGTTGCACCAAACCGTCTGTCACCGTTAAAGCGTTCGCTAAAATTTGTATGGGAAATTTCACACTTCACTGCTGTTTGACGTTAATCAGTCTGTTAAAGAAAAAAAAAGGGTTTTTCCTTCTAACTTTTGAACCATCTGTCCAAAAAATATGGAAAAAATCATAAAAATAGTGCTTAAAAAACTTAATCAAATAAACTTAAAACAAACTTGATCAGTTAAGCCGTTTATGAGTTATCGCTAAAAGGCTTCCCTTCTTATTTTAATTAAAAGCCTGGCAACCCTTATTTGTGACCGGATTTTCACAGGCAACCCTATATCATTGTATTTGCAATAAAATTACCATCATTTTGATGTATAATTCAAGCGTCAGACAGATGAGTGCAATTAGTTATCGATATAAAATCACCTCTTTAAACACGGCAACCACATAACAGTGACCGGAAAAAGATAGGCAACCTAGTTGATTTATGTTGTACAAGTTGTATACTTTCCATTGAAACTTATTTCGTTCGTCAGACAAATCGGTGAGCCGAAAAAATAGTTTTTTTTTTTAATTTATTAAAAATAGCCTTGACAAGATAAAAAAAAGATAAAAAATAGTTTATTCAAGTAGGCATATTACAATGCGCTTATGAACGTCAAATAAACCTTTACCGGCTCCAACCGTACAACACCTCTGCCCCGAGAAGATTTAAATCCCCCCTCAATTGGAGGAGGGTATCCCAATATGGGACCGGCAACAAACTCGGCGGGACACATCTTTTCAAAACATTATTACATCTTATAATTAACATGCATTACGAGTAATTAAGAAAAATACAATTTAAATTACTATAGAATTCATGCAATTATACTCAGTGAGTACATAAACTTTATACAAATACGTAGCTCTTTCAGAAAACATATCAAATTCTTACAAAAGGAAAAGAAAATAAAACCAATAAAAGAAATGAGAATACATATTATATGAATCTGACTGATTGTTATGAGATGCTTTCATACAATTTGATGTGCTTGACCATATTTCTTTAGGCAACCCTATTTATTTATGTTCTGGAACATACTTTCTTTCATATTTTCATAGTTTCATCCGTCAGACAGATTGGTGTAGATATTTAATTACACAAACGGGTCTACCGCGATATAATTTCATTGTTTTTACCTTTAATTCCGACGTTTCAGCTGAGTTGCACCAGCTGTGGTCACGGAAAGACCCGGTACGGTACGACCCGTAGACCGGTAGACCCGTTTGTGTAATTAAATATGTGTACAAAACGCGAGAGTTTAAAGTGTTAGATTGGTGTAGGTCGACCATATGTGGGATCTCCTACTATTAGATAATCAAGAGCTAACTAAAGTTTGACAACGCTAATTAACGTGTGCGGGGCGTCAGCACGTGCACATTTCTCGCTTGCCTTTTCTACAATATGCTTCAATTTTACACTCTGACAAAAAAGAGTAGAAATTAAAAAGTGGCAATAACTGTAGTATCGTCCCTTCAAATCAATCTAAGAAAACAGGACACTACAGTATTGCAAGTCATACTCTTTTTTGTCAGACTATAATTGGAACGCTTATAACCTATTTGGATTTATATCATCAGTAAAACTTTATTTTCGTTTACAGGGGATTCGGGAGGACCTCTAATGTACGCCAAGGAGGACGCGTTTGAAGTAGTGGGTATCGTCAGCTTCGGCCCCACGCCGTGCGGGCTGGTGAACGTGCCCGGAGTGTACACCAAGGTATCCGCCTACTTGCCGTGGATTAGGAGCACTATTCAACCTTGATTATATACATATAATACATATTAGAAAGAGTAAACTGACACTTTTTTTATTCAGGCCTATTTATGTAAACAAATGTTTAAGAAGGTATCGAGACACGTAAATAAAAGTAGCTTTAAGTCATATAAAATATACCTATTCGAGCGTTTCTATTATTTTTTTGCCATTTTTATACAGGGTGGAAAGGCACGACGATCCTTCCCGGAAGTATTAGGTCGTTTAAGTGATACAGAGACTATTGGTAATGGTAAGAATCGTTAATTGAGTAAAAAATAAAAATTGCAAAAATACTACTTTTTAACTGTGGTGATAACCCTATAGCATGTGCACATGACGGCTAGATTAAGGATCTCCGTCGGGAAAGCTCGGGACTTTATACTTTTTTCCGATCGTTGACAGTATCGCAATGATGTATGAATGACGCATAAATGTCAAATACATCAAATGCATGCAAAAATATTACAAACAATTTTATTACTTTCTTAGATAATTACTTTTTTCCAATATTTAATACTATCTTCTTTTCACATACGGTGTTCAAATGTACCTCCGTGTATTACAACGCCGCCGCAGCCCGTACCCGAGTATGTCGATGCACATGCGATATAGTGTATGCTCTTCGTCATTTACCTCCGCAGAAAGCACCAATTAGCCTTTGTCTCATTTCGTCCGCAGTTTCACATTCCGTTTGGTTTGGTACACCATATCTTTTACACAGCCCCACAAATTTAAATAGCCACGAGCATCTAACATTTTTATTTGAAGAATATGACATTCAATAAGTATAGTTCAATGAAAATTTAATTTCAAACATCAGACGTCTTGTCTATTTCCTACCACGCAAGAAGGTTTGTTAGTTTGGTATTGAAGAAGTATTTATTCTTGATTTATTCTTAGTATTTAATTTTTGCAAGTTCATTTGGTGCAACTAACACAACCTACTTGTTATTTTTAATTATTTTAGATAGTTTCCAATTATTCGAAAATAATTTTGTGAAACGTGTTAAGAAACTAAAACCTTTTTATCAGTCAAGGAAACCAGAGATATTTATAAGACGATTGCGTACTTTTGAGTGGTTGTCAATGTCACCATTTGAACTGTCGTTGTAAACAATGTTGTGGTTAGTATTATTAATATTAAGGAATAACATAACTATTTCATTCAAGTATTGAACAAGTGGAACCACTAAGAAAGCGAAAATCCTGCAATGATTCTTACCGTGCTGTAAGCAGACCTAAAAATGGTTAGATGGCAACAAATTAGCATAATTTCCTGTCGAATACTGATTGTTTACAAGTAAGTTCATTGACCCTGTCACCTGTTAGGGTTAGAACAAAGTAGTTTTTTGCGTGGATGTTTAAAAGGTCATAATTTAGAAACGGTTGCCCATATTAACATAGTTTCTATGGAGAAAATATAGAGCTTAGGCTAAACTATCTCCCATTTCCGGAAAGGATCGTCGTGCCTTTCCACCCTGTATATTGTGACCTTTTTGCCACTTTTGTGTTATTTCTACTCAGAATCACGAGCTCTTTCGATCCTAATGGAATAAAGAAAAATCCCAGAGTTTTTTTCCTATTGTGTTACTATTTCCCCATTATACTTTGTATGGCGGTAACAAAAAGGAAAGTTTGAAAAATGTATGGAAATTTTAGGACACTTTTTTTCTCCTATAAGGATGAAAAGGGCTCGCGATCCTGACTAGAAATAACACAAAAGTGGCAAAAAATGTCACAATATATATTAAAATGACAAAAAATAAAAGAAACGCTCATTCGGTGACAAAAAGTGTGAATGTGTCAACATAACGTCCTATGAGAAAATATGACACACAGTTCCACACTTTGTCATGTTAGGTGCAGATTTAGCTTGGCCCGACTATAATGTGGGCCAGACTGACGCTTAGGAGCTCTTGAATACACCGTTTGCATGAAAAGGTGAAATTCGGCCGAGCTTGTTGCGGTCTCCTAAATATAGCCACTCACCAATAGTCCTGGTGGTGAGACCCCACGAGTTCTGGAACACGTATTTCTTCTCCTGCGTGTCCGGGTCGTCATATACGATTTCGAACATTTTTGAGAAGTTCTGACCCAGGTGGTGACTCGTCGCGCCCTGTTAAAAATATAAGTATCTATATACATATAATAAAGCTGAAGAGGGTCGAAAGTCTGTACATGGAAGATATTCGAAAAAAATTTGGCTGGGGATACTTAGAATCGATAACAGAACACGTTCCAACAGTTTTTAGAATTTTTGTCTGTTTGTCTGTTTATCTGTTTATCTGTTTGTCTGTTTATTTGAACGCGCATCACATGTAAACGGCTGAACGGATTTTGATGAAAACTTTACAAATCTGTCGAGAAAATCCCCGGCCAGGTTATAGGCTATAAAAATACAACCCCTAAAAGGGGGGGTAGCCACAACACGCGATTGACTTAAGTTTGCCCCTGAATCTTATGGCGCTACTTAGGAAGGAGGGGCAAACTTTTTCGCGCCTGGTTGGGACTAAAAGTAAAAATGTACAACTGTCTATCAAATTGCGTTTTATATATCGAAAAATTTTTGCGCTCGCTTCGCTCGCGTTTTCAATAATGTTCTAATATATGATAAAGGTGATATTCGGGTGGCAACTGCAGCAGCATTACAAGTACTCTGTTTCAACGTTACTGCTGCTGCAGCACTGTCAATTTTCGTGATAAAATGATGTGACTGATTTCCATACTAAAAGTAAAAAAGTACAACTGTCTATCAAATTGTGTTTTTATATCGAAAAATTTTCGCGCTCGCTTCGCTCGCGTTTTCAATAACGTTCTAATGTATGATAAACGTGATATTCGGGTGGCAACTGCAGCAGCATTACGAGTACTCTGTTGCAACGTTACTGCTGCTGCAGCACTATCAATTTTCGTGATAAAATGATGTGACTGATTTCCATACTAAAAGTAAAAAAGTACAACTGTCTATCAAATTGTGTTTTTATATCGAAAAATTTTCGCGCTCGCTTCGCTCGCGTTTTCAATAACGTTCTAATGTATGATAAACGTGATATTCGGGTGGCAACTGCAGCAGCATTACGAGTACTCTGTTGCAACGTTACTGCTGCTGCAGCACTGTCAATTTTCGTGATAAAATGATGTGACTGATTTCCATACTAAAAGTAAAAAAGTACAAACGTCTATCAAATTGCGTTTTTATATCAAAAAAATTTCGCGCTCGCTTCGCTCGCGTTTTCAATCTAATTCTAAGATATGTTAAAGGTGATATTCGAGTGGCAACTACAGCAGCATTACGAGTACTCTGTTGCAACGTTACTGCTGCAGCACTGTCAATCTTCGTGATAAAATGATGTGATGTGACTGATTTCCATACTAAAAGTAAGAGAGTGAGGGTACGTATGAACATCTCCAACATAGGCATTCGATTTGACCTTACGCGGAGTCCCTTAAAGTCATGGAAAAAATCTTGCTTTCAGGCTTGCGGCCAGCCGATTTTTTCGACATAGGTTACCGATTTTATAGCGAATTTTGCTCTCTTGCACGGCAGATTTGTCGGCCAAGGCGAGTTGCTCCTTAGCCGCGATCCTGAGACCTAACTGTCAAAGTGATAAAACTTTGGCAGTTATTTCTCAGGGGCCCCGTGAAAGCGGAAAAATAAAAGCATCCTTATCAAACTGCACAACGGGACTTAATCGCGTATTTAAGTTTTAAGATTTACCTCCGACGTTTCGAGGACGGCGTTGTCCCCGTGGTCTCGGAGAAGACTGGCTCAAGTTGACATCAACATCTTCTAGCCGCGCGAGTTTTTCGAACTACCCGCACTTGGTCTTGTTTATCAGTTTGAACGTTTTGCGCACTAGGGATGTCACTCTGTCGACACACAACACTAACGATATTCGATTTATCGACTGTCGATATTCGTTTCCGCTTACATTTACTAATGACTGGATTCCATGTGGATGAGATCTTAAAACCCTCGTCCCGATTAAAATTGCAATGTTTTTTGATTTCAATGGCTTCCCGCACTTTTCTACTGTAGAAATGGCGATCCGTGGAGAGGATTTTAGGGTTATGCAGCTCAATCCAGTGGTTTGGTCCTGACTCCAGCAAATGCTCAGCCACCGCAGACTTGTTGACCTGACGATTTTTGACAGCTGCGATATGTTCCTTAACTCTTTCTGCTATGGTGCGCTTAGTTAAATAGATTGCAGTTGTGGTAGTTCCTATATCGGAGAAACTAAGCGCACCATAGCAGAAAGAGTTAAGGAACATATCGCAGCTGTCAAAAATCGTCAGGTCAACAAGTCTGCGGTGGCTGAGCATTTGCTGGAGTCAGGACCAAACCACTGGATTGAGCTGCATAACCCTAAAATCCTCTCCACGGATCGCCATTTCTACAGTAGAAAAGTGCGGGAAGCCATTGAAATCAAAAAACATTGCAATTTTAATCGGGACGAGGGTTTTAAGATCTCATCCACATGGAATCCAGTCATTAGTAAATGTAAGCGGAAACGAATATCGACAGTCGATAAATCGAATATCGTTAGTGTTGTGTGTCGACAGAGTGACATCCCTAGTGCGCAAAACGTTCAAACTGATAAACAAGACCAAGTGCGGGTAGTTCGAAAAACTCGCGCGGCTAGAAGATGTTGATGTCAACTTGAGCCAGTCTTCTCCGAGACCACGGGGACAACGCCGTCCTCGAAACGTCGGAGGTAAATCTTAAAACTTAAATACGCGATTAAGTCCCGTTGTGCAGTTTGATAATGTTTAATAATCGTGAAAGTTTAAATCAGTGTAAAAGCATCCTATCAAGTAGCGCTTTCGAGTGAAGCCAAAGAGCAAGCTGTAGAAGAGTCGTGATTACATGCATCGATTTCAAGCCACTCTTTTGCAGTTCGGCGTGAGGTCTTATGCGAGGCCTTCTGCCTTACGGCAAAGTTGATCTTCTGCCTTAATTACACTTGGGCGTGGATCCAAATCCAAGCTTTCCTCTTTCGCAGCTGGGCCTTCGGCCTTGCTCGCATTTCGCCAATTCAATTCACTTGGTCAATTCCAAGCTCTGCTTTCTTGCATCTTTTCTGTATGAAAATAACCTCGCTGAGACCCTTAAATATTGAGCCCTATGCGAAGCTAGGCTGATAGAAAATTGTCCCATCCCTTCTCTGTATGAAATCCTGCATTCGCGCCTGGTTGAGGCTGCAGCACTGTCAATTTTCGTGATAAAATGATGTGACTGATTTCCATACTAAAAGTAAAAAAGTACAACGGGTTACCTACGCCATTTCGAAAGATGTTTTGCCGATAGTTGTTTCGTCGAAGACCTTTTATCGAATCTACTTTTAGACGAAAGCTTGATCAATCGAAGGTACCATTCATCGAAATATCATTTCACCGACAATGCGTTTGGTCGAAAGCTTAAAACATCGAATATTCAAATTATTGAAACGTTTTTACACATTCATCAACATTTGAAATACTTACCTACTTATGCAATGTTTTATTTTATCGAAAAATGGAATCTTGACCGTTTCGAGGGTTTCAAGGCACAAGGCTATATATTTTCATTTTTTGTCATTATCTGTAAATATTGGATTTAATTAGTTTTATAAAGTCTAATGCTATCACATATTCTAACTGTCTACACTATCAGTCACTGTCATCAGTGTCGTCAGAGCTTTGTGCATTTCGCATTGTGATATTTTCAACCTCAGTATCACTGAGACCCAAACATAAATTAGAGCTTTCCTCAATATCCACAATGTCAGAAAAGTCATCCTCAGAATCTGAACTTGCATCTCCAAAGTCCCAAACACAATCAGATAAAATTGGCATTGCAGGTTTTTGTGGAGTTGGTTTATTTATGAGTTTCCAATTGTGTGATATAAAGGTCACCTTTCCTGCTCTATTTGTTTTTAGGCGATTTCTTCTTTTCGAATGGATATGAGAAAAAGTCGAAAACGATCTCTCTACTGCCGCTGAAGTTGCAGGTACCGATAGTACTTTCAAAGCTATTTTCCCTAATGCAGTCTTCGAAAAAAGGGTTTCCCACCAAACCACTGGTTCCACCTTTGCAGCCATTTTCCACAAAAAATCTTTTTCATACATGTCTTTACGACTTTTATAGTTAGCGATATCCACTAATATGTCGGATGCATCATCATCAGTCATATTGATTATAACATCGCATCCATCTAGGTGTTCTTCATTTGTTAAGCAAGCTTCTTGATTTTTGGGATCCAAAATTGCTGCGGCCAAATGTAAAGGTTTTAAGGCATTCAGTTTTCTTTCCTCAAACTTATTTTTGAAGGTGGGTAAACTGTCTTCTAAAAAGTTTTTGGAAGTCGGGGTGTCTAATAATTTATGTAGATCATTAAATGCTTTATGCACTAAGTGCACTGCGTGGTAATCTCCTTCCGACATTAGAATCCATTGGACAATTGGCTTTAAGACTGTTTCTAGATCTTGCACTTCTGACCAGACATCTTCATTCAACAATTCGATTTTGTATGGTCTCAATGGTCCGGTGGCCATATTCACGGCCATGTTTTGTAGTACAACTTTCGACTTCAGAAAACTCTGCAAACAAAACAAATAGCTGCCCCACCTGGTTTTCACTGGTAAATGGAGTGTAATATTCACAGACTTTTCTTCAGCGATCCTTCTATATTCAGCACCAAGAATGTGGGAACTTGAAATCGTTTTGATGACATTGACAATGTGTTTAAACAATTTTCTAATCTTTAATATCTTTAATATATCTCCTATCAAAAGATGTAAAGTGTGAGCTAAACACCCAGTCCATTGTGTTTGACTATATTTGTCGTGCAGAAGTTTGCCGAAACGCACCATATTAGCCGCATTATCTGTTACAACTCCAAAAAACTTTGACGTGTCGAACTCTTCCATTATATTTGACACTTGATTACATAGATACTCAGACGTGTGTCTGTTATTATCTGTCTCGATGAACTTGTAAAACAAGGGCTTCGGTGAATATACGATAACATTCATAATCGGCTCTTTCCTTATATTGGACCAGCCATCAATCGCCACGTGTAAAAGTGTGCTGGCTCGTTTTATTTTATCCGTCACGTCTAATTCTACTTCTGCGTATTCTTTATCCAAAAGAGTTGTTGCCAGCTGTTTTTGGGACGGTAATTTATATAAGGGATTCACCTTTTGGAATGCTTCTTTCCATAGCGGATGCTCAAACAGCGAAAATGGTGAACCAGTTACATACATCGCTCTTGCAATAACTTGGTGGATTCCAACCTGAAAACAGTAATAAGTAATGTTACTACTGTACCTTAAAAAACACGTGTCTTTGAATTTTTGTCAACAGTGCCAGTGCAACGTGTGGTATTTTTATTTATTTCTGAGTAGCGATAGCGTAACGTAATTAATTTTAATTGTTTACATCATACAAGTAAATAGGTACCTTATCTAAAACTACAGTAAAATTACCACAGTTAAGTCTCGTTCTATACTTTTAAAACATATTTGTGATGTTATCTGAGTAAAGGGACCTTTGAGTAGAGGGGAGTATGGTGTAATCGTTAACAATGGCGTAAATGCCACCGACAATAAGCTCCCTTTACCAGATAACGTCACAATTAAATTACCACGTGTTGCACTTTCGTGGTCAATTCACTATCATGCAATACAATCATGTACTTATATTATATTATTAACTTACTGTTTCTGCGGTGCTCATGATGCTCATCGATGTACTCGAATTATCTGTGATATCAGACACAGTAGAGTCCTGGTTTGGCTCTTGATATGGAATGTGAGAATGTGAAGAACGGCTAGGTTCACCATGCGATTCACTTGGAGCACTGCTGGACTTATTTTTTTCACGGTTTTTAAAGAAACACTGAACGTCACATGGTGTTTTGGCACATTTGCCTAAATGGCAGGCGAATTTCATAGCATTTTTAAATAAATACACAGTATTGCAATATTTGCAACAAAACGTGACTTTGTTGTTAACTGTATGAGTAGTAAAATGTTAAAACACTTTACTTTTCGGCCTTATGACTTATGCACGTCTACGCACGTGTTGATAGAACCAGATACGTTCGAAGACTGAGTAAGTGCACCATGGTGTATCTTTTTAGAAGAAGCGATACCAATATATTGAAAGAAAGAGATAGAGACATAAACTCTCAAATAACAAATAAACTAATATTGCACATAAAATGCACCGCGAAAAAGATAAACGATTTTGTGATTTAAAAAAAAAAGCTTAAAATTTAGTATTTAAAACATGTATAATTTATGTATCTAGAATAAAGACGAGGATTTTTTGTGAACGTCATTTTATTTTTCAGGGTATTATACAGATTTTAACAAACTTTAATTTAAAATTTGATTTACCCAATCTGAATTGTAATATTCCCTTGATTTGGGAATATTCCCGGAAACAAAGGAATATTCCCGTTGGGAATAATCTTATCTTATATGAAGTACCCAATAAATATACACTATTTTATATTTATTACTCGGTTTTCCAATTTTACAAGATTTTTTGCTAGGAAATAAATAATTATTCTGTAAATTTGTTTAACCCTTGTGCCTTGAAACCCTCGCAACGGTCAAGATTCCATTTTTCGATAAAATAAAACATTGCATAAGTAGGTAAGTACTTCAAATGTCGATGAAATATCACGTGTAAAAAAGTTTCGATAATATGAATATTCGATGTGTTAAGCTTTCGACCAAACGCATTGTCGGTGAAATGATATTTCGATGAATGGTACCTTCGATTGATCAAGCTTTCGTCTAAAAGTAGATTCGATAAAAGGTCTTCGACGAAACAACTATCGGCAAAACATCTTTCGAAATGGCGTAGGTAACCCAAGTACAACTGTCTATCAAATTGCGTTTTTATATCGAAAAATTTTCGCGCTCGCTTCGCTCGCGTTTTCAATTACATTCTACGATATGATAAAGGTAATATTCGGGTGGCAACTGCAGCAGCATTACGAGTACTCTGTTGCAACGTTACTGCTGCAGCACTGTCAATTTTCGTGATAAAATGATGTGACTGATTTCCATACTAAAAGTAAAAATGTACAAATGTCTATCAAATTGCGTTTTTATATCGAAAAATTTTCGCGCTCGCTTCGCTCGCGTTTTCAATTACATTCTTAACTATGGCTAAGGTGATATTCGGGTGGCAACTGCAGCAGCATTACTCTGTTGCAACGTTACTGCTGCAGCACTGTCAATTTTCGTGATAAAATGATGTGACTGATTTGATTTCCATTCTAAAAGTAAAAATGTACAACTGTCTATCAAACTGCGTTATTATATCGAAAAATTTTCGCGCTCGCTTCGCTCGCGTTTTCAATAGCATTCTTAGATATTACAAAGGTGATATTCGGGTGGCAACTGCAGTAGCATTACTCTCTGTTGCAACGTTACTGCTGCAGCACTGTAAATTTTCGTGATAAAATGATGTGACTGATTTCAATACTAAAAGTAAAAATGTACAACTATCTATCAAATTGCGTTTTTACATCGAAAAATTTTCGCGCTCGCTTCGCTCGCGTTTTCAATAACATTCTAGGATATGATAAAGGTGATACTCGGGTGGCGATTGCAGCAGGATTACTCTGTTGCAACGTTACTGCTGCAGGACTGACAATTTTCGTGATAAAATGATGTGACTGATTTCCATGCTCAGCTGTAATGCAGCAATAAACGTCACTCAATTTACCAAAATAATTCAATATAATCTTGATGACCCTGGGGAGAGGGGGCACCATGGTCTAGAAATGCTTAGGGCATCAAAATATCTTAATCCGGCACTGGTCGTTTGCGGAGTCAAACGATTTGGGACTCGCATTTTATACGCATTACCATGCCTTCCCGAAAAAAATCAAATGATTCGCGAAAGTCTCGAAAGTTTCGCATTGAGGTTACAAGGGGCACGTGGTCTTCCTCAGGAGTCTGAAGAAGACCACGGTGAGTGGCGCTCTAGCCAGGCAGGCCGCTTCGCTTTCGCTCTCGCGCGTACACCTTACTGTATCGTCCGATATACACCTACTACTCTGTCGTTTAAATCACGTGTAAAATTTGAATAAGGGCGAAAAAAACTATTGATTTTGGAGTGTAGTTTTATTTAGTGGTACCTAATTGTTAAATATTTTATCTGGACTACAGTCCTCTAGCATATCCATCTGTCAACTTTACTTCAAGTTCCGCCTCCAGGGGAGAGGGAGAGAAACAGAACAGACCGAATTCCACGCGGGCGGAGCCGCGGGCACAGCTAGTATAAAATATGTTGTTCAGATGTAGTGCATAATTGATTAATTATTTTCCGTCGTTTTTTCACGGAAACGGACGAACGTGTCTTGCTATTTCAGTCAGTTTCGGTCCAAAAATTACTGAGGTTGACTGAAGTAGCATGACAAATACGAACGTTTCCGAGAAAATACGACGGAAAAATTAAGCAAGAACTACATCTGTAATTCGTTAAGATTTTATTAGATACCGCAAAAATCTAAGCCCATAGACAAAGATCAGCATTTGAAAGTATATTACAAATGCTTAATTGAAAATCCGTGTGAGGTATCCCTTACCTGAATTCCACGGCCGCTAGCTGGCACATATGCCTCTACCGTGGTGGTGTAGTCTCCACCCGCGAACTTTTCCTTCTCTGTCTTCCGCCCCTTGATGACAGGGATGGCTAGAAACTCCTCGTACACGCGCGCGTACAGATCTGTAATTCATCATGTTAAGTATTCTTTCTGTATTTAACAATACCTAATCTTTACAAGCTCAACATGCCATCATTTTATTCTTCTTCACCAAGTTGATGAAGAAGAATAAAATGATGAACATTTCGACTTGATGATGAATATGATGATACTGATATGCTTTCCGAGAGCTATATTTCAACAATTGCGTCAATTCCTGCCTGAATATCAAAAGAAAAAAAAAATAAACAATTTAATATTATTTTCAATTCAATATTATTATTTCGGAGATCGGGGAACATACTTAAAAAAAGCCGGCACTTAAATATTTATTTTATTCTGTTTTTAGTATTTGTTGTTATAGCGGCAACAGAAATACATCATCTGTGAAAATTTCAACTGTCTAGCTATCACGGTTCATGAGTTACAGCCTGGTGACAGACAGACAGACGGACGGACAACGGAGGCTTAGTAATAGGGTCTCGTTTTTATCCTTTGGGTACTGAACCCTAGAAACACAAAGCAAAAACCTCCTGACGAATTAAGAACCTTAATATCCTTTTTGCAGACGGTCAACAAGCCGACATTCAGTATCATTTCGTACCTTGTCACAGTGACAATACCTATTATGAGCCAGGTCCTTAACGACTTTCATATTGATTGTCACTGTGACAAGGTACGATACAGTACTGAAATTAAATTATTTTACTGTATCTACCTAGGATTTTAAGCACTTCCTCCCCCGCCTCCTCGGCGGTGCGGTACGCGGTGTGGCCCTCCTGCCAGAGAAACTCGCGGGTACGCAGGAACGGCTGCGGCTGCTTGAACTCCCAACGCTGGTGACAATATACACATGTTTCAATAGGGATGATGACACATGTTGAATTTTATAACAAAATCTAGTTAAAATAGATAGAAAATGAGCAATTTATCACAATAAATTGGACACTTAAAAAATATATGGGAATAATAAAAAAATACAAGACCTCCAATGCAAAAAATTTTTTTCCTTCAAATTCGATACCTTACATTTTATTAAAAAAAATATTGTATTCCAACAATATACATAAACGCAATATTTCACTGACAAAATCGCAATTTCCTTGTTTTCCATACATCGAAACGTTAGCGCTACATGGTGACGTCACGATGTATTGCCATTTTGTTAGAAGCGTTTCGTCAGTAAAGTGTGGGTGCCAGACTTTCACCATCATTTGTGACTTTTGTATTGCTCCAAGACAATGGGTCCCATACAGACATTTGATCCTCAAAACAAACCTGATCGATTGATACCATTCATAAAAAAATGTAAAATACCCTATTCCTATTATACATATCATGTTAGACTCATCATCATCTCCTAGCCGTTTTCGGCAACATCGACTGCTTTTATACCGCTGAGAGCGTCGCTGGTGCGCTCTCAGGTGACTGACGTAGCCAATCTTTGCAGCCAATGTGCTAGACAGTCTAACATGACTAGACAGTCTATAGTGAATATCTACAGTCTCAGAAATGTGCATGTGACACCAAATTTACAGGCTGCGGTGATAATTAACACAACACAGTGCGCACTCTTAACGCCACTTGCACCATCCTACTAACCCGAGGTTAAGCGGTTAAACCGTCAACTCAGGGTCAAATTGTACTGGTAACCATGGTAACTCCAGGTTAGTGAAATGGTGCAAGTGGCGCTTAGTGTATTAGTTGGTTAACGCGTATGTAAAGTTACGCTTGCGATTTTTTAGTTGCAAGCGTCTATTACTGCATAATTACATATTGATAGCTTAAACGAGTCGCTTAACTTCAAACTTGGGTAAATCCATCTTCCAGATTATGCGATTTTGGTATTAAGAAAAGGTAATAAGGGTAGATATTTGCTGAGAGGGTCGAATGGATTTACCCGAGTTTGAAGTTAAGCATCACAAATGAACTGTTCTCTAGTTTGGAACTTACCACAACGTTGTTCCACTGGTTAAGCTTGATGGGCAAGTCTCTGTAAGTCTGAAGCCACTTGGCATAAGCTGGGTACATGACAGTCTCCGACGTAGGACGGATCGCTACACGTTCAACATTAAATAGGTAAATCTACTGACATCTATAGTAGCATGTCTATATGTATCGTTTACTCACCACAACATTGTTCCACTGGTTAAGCTTGATGGGCAAGTCTCTGTAAGTCTGAAGCCACTTGGCGTAAGCTGGGTACATGACAGTCTCCGACGTAGGACGAACCGCTACACGTTCAACATTAAATAGGTCAATCTACTGACATCTATAGTAGCATGTCTATATGTATCGTTTACTCACCACAACATTGTTCCACTGGTTAAGCTTGATGGGCAAGTCTCTGTAAGTCTGAAGCCACTTGGCATAAGCTGGGTACATGACAGTCTCCGACGTAGGACGGACAGCGATGTGCTCGGCCAGTTCTGATGACCCCGAGTGGGTGACCCATGCGACTTCTGGGGCGAAGTCGGCTATGTGGGTCTTCTCGCGCTCAAGGGCCGCCTAGAACAAGAAATAGTATTGTAAGTATAATAACATTTAAAATTTTCACGTTTTGAACACATATTAAATCATTATCAAACTACACAACGGGTCTTAATCGCGTATTTAAGTTTTATTAAATCACATTTACAATCGGGTCTATCCCCCGGGTAACCGGATTTTAAAATAACCGGGTATCCGGGGTCGGGGATAGACCCAGTTGTAAATGTGATTTAATAAAAAGAAATAGTATTGTACAATGAAAATAAAACATTGTGTTCGAGGCAATTTGTCAGTCTGAGTAAGGCAAAGTGAACGAAATAAGTTGGAATGAAATAGTTTGTTTTTTCGTGTACACAATGTTTAATAAATACACGAGTTTGAAATAGTAGCACATAAGTATTTATATAATAATGTTAATGTAGTCCCAGCTAGGAAATGAGGGATTGCCGGCCAAGATATAAACGATAAGGAGGTATAGGGATACTGGACTGGCGATTCCTTTTCTGACCAAACAGCGCATTAATCGCGCCGGCCGCCAATGTTGTACAAAAATCCATTGCCAGCGGAACACGATATTTCGCCAACCTTAGAGACGAAGATGGGGAAGTAGCAATCCTTGACGCCGAGCCTCTTGAAGTTGGTGGAGAGGAACTCGCGTATCACCTCCCATATGCTGTACGACCACGGCCGGAATATGTAGCAGCCATGTCGTAGTACTCGATCATTTCTGTACAACAACAGTACCTTGGACACGAAGATGGGGAAGTAGCAATCCTTGACGCCGAGCCTCGTGAAGTTGGTGGAGAGGAACTCGCGTATCACCTCCCATATGCTGTACGACCACGGCCGGAATATGTAGCAGCCATGTCGTAGTACTCGATCATTTCTGTACAACAACAGTACCTTGGACACGAAGATGGGGAAGTAGCAATCCTTGACGCCAAGCCTCTTGAAGTTGGTGGAGAGGAACTCGCGTATCATCTCCCATATGCTGTACGACCACGGCCGGAATATGTAGCACCCGGATATGTCGTAGTACTCGATCATTTCTGTACAACAACAGTACCTTGGACACGAAGATGGGGAAGTAGCAATCCTTGACGCCGAGCATCTTGAAGTTGGTGGAGAGGAACTCGCGTATCACCTCCCATATGCTGTACGACCACGGCCGGAATATGTAGCAGCCATGTCGTAGTACTCGATCATTTCTGTACAACAACAGTACCTTGGACACGAAGATGGGGAAGTAGCAATCCTTGACGCCGAGCATCTTGAAGTTGGTGGAGAGGAACTCGCGTATCACCTCCCATATGCTGTACGACCACGGCCGGAATATGTAGCAGCCATGTCGTAGTACTCGATCATTTCTGTACAACAACAGTACCTTGGACACGAAGATGGGGAAGTAGCAATCCTTGACGCCGAGCCTCTTAAAGTTGGTGGAGAGGAACTCGCGTATCACCTCCCATATGCTGTACGACCACGGCCGGAATATGTAGCAGCCATGTCGTAGTACTCGATCATTTCTGTACAACAACAGTACCTTGGACACGAAGATGGGGAAGTAGCAATCCTTGACGCCGAGCCTCTTGAAGTTGGTGGAGAGGAACTCGCGTATCACCTCCCATATGCTGTACGACCACGGCCGGAATATGTAGCACCCGGATATGTCGTAGTACTCGATCATTTCCGCTGCAAAAAAAAGGACAATAATCTTTAATTTTTTCACTATCTATTCGATGCTGACTGTAGTGATCCTACTGTATAGGAGATATGGTCGTGTATATATATTTTTGACACCTTGTTCGCATCAATATTTAATTTTACTGACAGTTAAATGTTAAATAAAACTTACATTTGGTGATGACCTGCGAGTACCACTCGGACAGGTCGGTGTCCTTGCTGGCTTCGAGTCCCAGCCGAGTCACTTTTTTTACGCTCGCGGATTCCTCTTTGGCGGGCTTTGGTGACTGAAATAAACAATACGCGATGTTAAATCGATTTCCTCATTGGCGAGGTGCGAAGTCGGTGCAGGAAGAAGTGGTGCTGATTGTCACAAACACACGTAATCTTATGGAAAGTCAAACATTAAGGGCTCATTTAGACGGTGCGAGAACTCGCATGCGAGTTTCATTACATTGCGTTATTAGATCGGTCGGCTGAGTTGATGTAACCTCACTGGTCCGCAATGTAACAAAAATCGCATGCGATTTGCGTGCCGTCTGAATGAGCCCTTATGCTAGCGGCAGCCGTTTGAACTAATTAACCGCCTTCTTTTACTACATAAGATTTAACGTAGAAAAGCCGACAAAGTGATGGCAGCATCAGTCGTACATAGTGACAATTATCCAATGTTTCAAATGTCTAAACTCCGTCAACGCTAACTGCAGAAACTTGACGGTAAGAATGCAAGCATATCCTCAATACTTGACATAGAACTTAACATACAAAAGTCAGAAATGAGAGTCAGTTTTCATATTCGTCCTTGATGGTTGAAACGGTTCCTAGAGTAATGTTGCTAGGATGTAGTATGAGTCGTCACACACACCGATTTTTTGGATAGGATTAGCGAAAAATATAGCGCTGTCATATAATTATGGACAACTCAAAATATCTAACCACAATCAGCACGAAAAAAGTGACTTAGGGTGGTATTCCACCTGTGCACCTTTTATCCACTGTCCAATTTCTTTGTCCAATGTCAGTGCGTCTCACTATCTCATCAAACAAAATGTAAGACGCAATACACATTGGAAAAAAAAAATGGGATAGGTGGAATAACACCCTTAGTAAAAGGGGTTCTTTAGAATAGATTTTTGACGCCACTGCTTTGAAATGTGGCAATAGATGGTCTAAATCTTGACTAGAAAGTAGCGCTTAGTTGTGCTTTAACGCCTGCACCGACAGTCCAAAAATACGCCTAAATTAATTAAGTAAATATTCTTTATAGTGCATCATACAGTTAAAATAAAGCTTACTCCTCTCAACCCCCCAAATTTCCCCCTAAAATAAGAAATAAGCGGTTTTGACTTATTTACAATATTAGTGGTGCTAATTACTACAACTGTTCCAAATTTTAGGTATCCACGTCAAACGGTCTCTGAGAAAAACGCATTTAACTAATTTTCAAGACCGAAGTGATCCCATAAGTGTTCCGTGAACAAAGTTTTGTACGGAACACTAAACACACAGAAAATTAAATACAGTTAGAAGCTAGGTAACAACAGACGGTCTTATCGCTAAGAAGCGATCTCTTCCAGACAACCTTTATTACCTGTTCCTTAGGCTTTTCTTTCTTCTCCTTTGGCTTATTTTCCTTCTTCTCTTTAGGCTTGGATTCGCGCGGTGCGGCCGGAGCGACGTACGCCGTTCCCGTCTCAGCCTGGTATTTGGTTTTTAGTTCTAGAAGTTTCTTTACTTCTGCGTCTATCGTGGCCTGTGAAGCGAAGGGCGTTGATGAAATAATAGGGTATTTGACTACTGAAATCAGAGTCTTTTTTTCGAACTATCAAAACGATTTTGCTACTACGGGATTTATATGAAACACTAGCATGTGACGTCACAATCAAATTACCTACTCCTTTTAGTTTTATACCGGTTTTATAATAGAAATTGTGTCTAAAAATAACTGATGTCTACGTTTCTCTATTATTCTTCTGGTGCTTTATTTCATGCATGGTGGAAAATAAAGTATTTTAAATACCAGTTAAATACAGTCAAATACCCTATACTTAAAGAGTTCCCAGCAAGCTCGGCTGAATATCACCTTCCCATACAAACGGAGTTTCGTTCTCATTTTAAAACTACGTGTTGGATTGTAATGAATCTTTGCACATATAATGACATGAGGTATACTAGTCTTGTAATTAGCTTATACAAGGTGTCTAACCAGCGTAACATGACCCCAGTAAAAGTTGCACGGTTTTCGAGTTATTACCGAAAAAAATATTGAATTTTCCCCTTTGTACCTACTAAAAATGTTAAAACAAAGGGGAAAATTCTCAAATAACTTGAAAACCATGCAACTTTTACTGGGGTCATGTTAGGCTGGTTAGGTTCCTCTTGAGTTGACCTACCTCTGCTGTCACTGTGACGTGGTAGTTCTGGGACACCCTGTATAGCTCCAGTTTATAAAACAAACGAAATAGAGCAAAAACAAGTTTTGTATGAAAAATTTAAATTAGCTGTATTTTTTACACGACTGCCCGAAAAAGAGTGTATTGTTGTGAAACAATTTACTATTTAGTTATTTACTAACTAGGTACCATAGTTATACGGTACCTATCTGGAGCTACATAAAGTAATTACAGGACTAGATATACCTTACTCGTTCTAAAATGAGAGCGTAACTACGTTTGTATGGAGAACCGAGCTTGCTGCGGACTCTTAAACACAAAATAGTGGCACCAGTGACCGACAGGGAACCAGTACCCAACACTTTTATTTTTAATCCAGGAAAATAAGGGTATACCGATCTCCTTATACGGCAACACTGTGCAGCTACTATTGTTTTTCATAACTTTCTCTTTCAGCTGGTGAATTTAGACAGATTCATCAGTTGTCTGTGAGAAGAGAAGATGGCAGTTTTAGACTTCGCAAAAACGCCGAGATTGAACATCTTGTGGCTCAATATTATAGGCGAGACAAAAGCTCAACGTCTCTGCTGGCTCAGCAACGTCTTGAGAATGGAGGAGGATTGCGGAGGCTGATCGGACGTCCCAGGTATCACTGGAGCGATGCTGTTGAAGCGGACTTGTGCGATCTCCATGTCGATAACTGGCGGGAGATGGCACAGGATCGAGACAACTGGCGTGTACTCGTGTCGGAGGCCAAGACTCATTTTGGGTCGCCATTGTTAATAACAAACACGGTGAATACATCCATACCTTGTCAGCCTTCTTAGTTTTGAGGTCTCGCACAACGTCGCCCTGCTTCGCGACTTCGGCCGCGAGCGCGGCGGCTTTCTCGTCCCCATTCATTGTGGCGTTTGCCTGTAAATATCAAATAAATAAATAAATATTTAGGAACACTAACTACGGAATAGAATAAATGGAATATACGGAATAGAAATAGGTAGTTTAATCAATTAATTTATTTATTTCAAAAAGACACTTAAGACTATATTTTACAATATTTTCGCCAAACTGAGACAGTTTGTTGGCGAATAGTGCGCTCTCAATATCCCAGCAGTTCATTTCCCGTGTACCATAACACTGAAATACTATTACTTATTATGCGCCTCGGACTTGAACGTGTGATGATGATATAATGTTAGTACCTCAGTTTTAGGTGCGGGGGATGCGGCAGGTGGGGCAGCGTTAGGAGTCCACGCGGTGCCGGTTATGGACTTGTACTGCTCCTTCAGGTTCAGAAGGTTCTTCACCTGCGAAAACAATTTTAATTAGCCTTTTAGTGGGTCCCACTGCTGGGCAAAGGCCTCCCATCTTTCCCGCCACTTATGTCTCTGTCTAATGCACACTCCCGCCACTCCACACAGAATGTATCGAGGTTGTCCCGTCATCTCCGTTTGGGTCTTCCTTTGCCCCGAGATCCATCCTGTGGGATCCAGTCCGTGGATACTTTGGCCCAGCGTTCTGGGTGCATTCGGCAGATGTGCCCTGCCCAGTCCCATTTCAGCTTTCGGCCTTCATGCCCATGCGAAAACAATAGTAACTATAAAATAACCTTTGATACATTTAGTGGCGGATTTGCTGTCTTGGCCGCTCTAGGGCCCGGGCCCTGTAGTAACTACTAGCCCCTTTCTCAGCATGCATCATATAGACTTCCGCCTTGCTGCCGCCTTTGGCCCGGGCCTACTGGGCCTTAGGGTAAATCCGCCACTGGACATTAACGCCAAGAACACGATAGGTGGGTTCATTTCGAATTGGATTTGGAAATGGGGAGCTTGGCTAAGCTTGTACAAGAGCATAGAGAAATATAGTAAGAATAGAGTGTTCACTCCATACATCAGTTTTGATAACAAAACGACTATTATTTTCGCAGTCGACATCTAGCATCGAGTAGCGGAATTATCAGTACCGCTACTTGATACTAGAATTCTCTAGTGTCGCCACTCACGAAAATTTTATTGAACAACAATTTACAACTAAATTAAAAGCAGAGTTGAAAATATATAATCCGGTTATAATATTAGCTGAAAATTGTTGAGCATTAGACTTTTCGGTCGTTGCAACATCTATTGTCAAGTAGCAGTACGAAAATAATTGTGGTTTTGGTACCAAAACTGATGTACCTATGGAGTGAGCACTCCATGTATTTTTTAGGGTTCCGTACCTCAAAAGGAAAAAACGGAATGCTTATAGGATCACTGGTGCGTCTGTCTGTCTGTCTGTCCGACCATTCCCCCCCCCCCCCCCTTATCTCTGAAACTACTGGGCCTATAATTTTGAAAAAAATACACAATGTAGTACTTTACCTATAGATGACAGGAAAACCTATTAGAAATGTGCAGTCAAGCGTGAGTCGGACTTATGTACGGAACCCTTGCGACGCGAGTCCGACTCGCACGTCACCGGTTTTTTCTCAATGACCATACCTCAGTGTCAATGACGATCTTCTCAGCTTTTTCTGCCTTGAGCTTGCGTATCTTATCTCCCTGCGTGGCTATCCGCTGCAGCACGGTGGCTACTTCTGACCCTGACCCTGGGGATGGGGCTTCGGTCTTGACTGGGGCAGGGGCTGCTCCGGGCTTCCAGTCCTGGATTAAAATTAGGTTATTAAAAAAAAATGGTTTAGTATCATGTGACGCCTTCTATAGTATTTTTCAAACTTCATGGGTACGCTGACAGGTTGACACCTGATTATGTGGAGATGATACCTGTCACCCTACCCATCGAGGTTGAAAATACTATATATTTAGGCAGGCATCATTATATATGTGAATGATGTAAATTTGAGATCATAGTTTTTGGCCACGGTGTGCCCTGTCAAAGCTAGAGTTAGACCAAGAAAAGTCTGCAGCGCTTTTGATAGCCCACGTAGTGCAAGTGTTATTTATACGCCATCATTTCATAGAAGTTTGACGTTTAAAATAACACTTGCACTGCGTGGACTTTTCTTGGTCTAACTCTATTCCCCCGCAATGCGCTTCGCATATTCCAACGAGAACCTCTCTAATCAAATAAATCATAAGAAATATTCAAAGTGAAAATATAATCACTTCAATATATAATCCATTCACATTAGGCCACTTTTGATTTTAGACATTAAATACATAAAAAAAAAATCTAACTTTATATAATTAATAATTGTCACCCTACTTTCTGCAGCAGTCGATTATATAGCACAGATATCGCGTAACAAACAAAAAACATGGTTTACAGGAAATATATTAATTCCAGACAAGTAAGAACTAGACAATGTAGAAATAATCCAGTACACACAATATTAATAACAATTATCAAGCCGGCTGTAATAGTATTACGGATATGATGGTTGCACTTGTATCTTCTTTCGTATCATGCGTCACTCTTGCACATGCACTTACTGTTACGTATTAGAAAGTGACGGGGACGATGACAGACGATAACATCGAGGCCATCTTATAAGTACGAGCGTGTTAAAGAAATAAAAATATACTCGTAAAAAAATACTCCTATCACGTCATCAGGGGTCGTCCATTAATTACATCACACGAATTTCTCGATTTTTGACGCCTCCCCCCCTCATTGTCACACTTGGTCACATTTGGCAAACCCCTCCCCCCTGGTGTGACGTCACATTTGTTCAATAGAATCGGCAAATCGAATTAAGTTGTACCTATTATTAATATTTTATCAAAATATTATTGAAAAAAGAAATATCAGTAATTTTATAACCCAAAACTGATGAAGAGTAAAGAAAATTAAACGAATAAAAATTATTATCGTGCCAAAAAATTGTTATTTAACCGTACAGCGAATTAAATCATTTAAATAAGTTAAAGTGACGTCACAAAGTTTGTGCCTCCCCCCTCCTCCCTGTCACAACATGTCACATTTTCTTGACCCCTCCACCCCTAAACGTGAGATGTAGTTAATGGATGACCCCTCATAAGTCATGCATTTTGGACAATAAAGTTATATCACTCACCATATCGTAAGACTAATAGATAACGGGTTATGGTATGGCCTACTTATTAATTTTGCGAGTCGTATATTGTAAGAAAGTTATCAATAACTATTAAATTAAAGATTTATAAAACCATTAACCCATGAAAGGTACGCAATAAACTATTTTATGCCAAAAATGATTTTCATTATTGTGGAAAAGAGCTGATACCCTTCAAACCGCTGTATAGATTTTAGCCAAAAATAGTTAAGAACCACCGCAAGGAAACTCGCTTTCAAGTTAAAAAAACGGCATCGAAATCGGTCCATCCGTTTGAGAGCTACGATGCCACAGATAAAAACACTGAAAGAAATCGGCGTCAAACGTATAATACCCCTCTTTTGCGTCGCCGTCGGGGGTTAAAAAATTTTAAAATATCACACACCACTGATATCCTGAACTACAAAGAATAAATTGACAAAAATTGGCAGACTGATTGATTGATATTTTTAGATTCAGACATATTTATATTATTTATATAAAAATATGTTAGAGAAGGCATGTATCCACGTAAAGAAAGTCATTCATCACAAGTCGTAAACATTAAGTCATTAAAAAAATAAGATTTGTACGATAACGCGCGGTAATCTCATGAAAAACACGCCACCAACTGTCATTTTACTGTTTACATTCTAGATTTCAGTATATATTTTTTCATATCTCATGCTCTGAAAGTGGGTCGTTGTTGTTCTAAAAGGTGCGCAGAAAGTGATACGTTTATGCTCTAGCGCAGAAAAGTGGTGTACTCCTCTGTGTCCCCGTCCCACGAACAACTGGGTGGAAACAAAATGGAAAAATAGTGTCTTTATTTCCTCGCCTGGAACAATTGGTCATTGTTTAATTTCACTAATCCCACGTTGATCCTTTTTTTATAAAAAATGATGTAAGTAAATTGTTAAAAACAAATTATTCTTGATTTCTTTCGTTGAATTCTATTTACTCGATTTCATAAGGCGGGAACCAAAAGGAATACACCAAAAATATTTTTTTAAACCTTACACTTGCGTAAATGAGCAAAGGCAGAATCTTATACAGCCACAGTTAAACGTTTGTACGATATTAAATTGGTTTTTAAAGTTATTTAGCACTATATTCATGAAAATAAAATAAAATAAAATACAAAATAAAAATTTCTTATATTATTAATTAAATTGTTATTTAATATTTAAAATACTTTTATTATGTTATTACGTGGTGCGGCGCACCAAGGTCGCGGTGCGGTCCGGTAGTCTGTTGCGGCTTTTAGAACGAAAAAGTATAAAATTAAAAAGTAAGAGGCAATCCCCCTTATTTTCATACTATAATGAACAAATCATTTTAAAATTACTGCAGTTTGTTAAAAAATGTGTGTTTTCGTAAATATTGCAATCTAAATTATTTTCGCTAGGGGTATTAATCTTCACACATGTAAAGTCTCCGATTGCAAGTAAGTCCTGAGGAAAAAAATCATGGCCGTAGGTCTATTGGGTACTTCGATTACGAAATTGCCTTGTCTTGTTTGGTTTCCTCGCATTCGATATGAAAAGTAGAGTGTTTAACTCGGGTGAAAGGCACCATTTCCGTCTCGGACTATTGGCGCTCTCACTGCGTTCGAGCGCCAAACTACCTCGACAGAAATGGATGCCTTTCAACCCTTGGTTAACAATCTACTATTAATTTCTAAGGAAAATACTTAATATAATAACAGGCCGTATTTGCTCCAGATATCGGTAAAGACTGAACAACTGATAAACGTTAATGTGCCGTGAATGTGTTTACACAGTTGCTGTTGTATATTGGGTCGTATTGTGACGTAATAAGGTACAGAAGGTCTTTTGTTTGAAGTCGTGAATATTTGTATTTTATAAACTGTAATAAGGGGTCATCCATTAATTACATCACACGTTTAGGGGGAGGGAGGGGGTCAAGAAAATGTGACATGTTGTGACAAGGGGGAGGGGGGAGTCATAAACTTTGTGACGTCACTTTAACTTCATCAGTAACCGAAAATGTATTTAAATTATTTTATACGCTAATTATCATTTAAATAACAAGGTTTAGAAACGATAATCGTTTTTATTCGTTTAATTTTATTTCTTAATCAGTTTTGGGTTATAAAATTACTAATATTTCTTTTGTCAAAAATATTTTGATAAAATATTAAATAAATATCTGCCGATTTCGTTGAAGAAATGTGACGTCACACCAGGGGGGAGGGGTTTGCCAAATGTGACCAAGTGTGACAAGGAGGGGGGGAGGGGTAAAAAAACCTAGAAATTCGTGTGACGTAATTAATGGATGACCCCTAATATTGAAGGTCTTGATTTTGTAGGACTTGCTTCATACCTATATTATTACAGGCTTACAGTACCTATACTTAACCATACCTACGCACACAGTCTCACCACACATAGGTGGAGTTTTACTCCAAGTAAATTATTGTAAAGTACTATGCCAAAAGTGGCATTACCGAGTTGCGTCCTACACTAGGGCTTCCAAATATCGGACTTCTTTCAATACCGGTATTAATACCGAAACTGTCTTTATCAATACCGGGATCCCGGGATCCCGGGATCCCGGTATTGACTATAAATGGCTTAAAAAAATTGAGTTTTTTTTTAAAGGCTCACTTTTACACCAGATATGTATATCCTTAGCTTAGGATATTAAACAATAATCGCCATCTGCAATAATTATGTGAACCCTCCAGGTTGGCAATCATTTTATCCGCCTTGTTGACTTCACAAGTCACATTTTTAGTTCAACCTAATAATCAGCCAATAAATATTCTTTGGCACCAATAATTCGTATGCCATTACAATTAATTTCTTTCTACTTTTTGATAAAATTTTAAGAACTAATTATATTAAGGGGCTACCCGACATTTTTGACAAGTTTTGAATCGATCTCCTATTTTTTCTAAAAAAAAAAAACACTTTTTTCATATCTAGTTTGCAGTGAAGAATCTTACAATTACATGTACGAAATCTAAATATTTGAGTTCGTATTTGACGTCTCGAGAAACGTATCCAGGGTTTTCATTTTAAACTAATTCACAAAAGTTATGGCCAGAAAACCAGTTTTTAGCCTAAAATTGTTCAACTTTGATGCCAAATATCTCGAAGGCGATGAACTTTGAAGTAAATATAGGATACTAAACTGCAAAACGTAATTCAAGACCAAAAAAAGTAAGACAATGTTGCCACTGCAATTATTTGTTTGTAAAATAGTAAATTCCTTTTGATAAATAATCACGCTAAGATAATTTATTTATTAGTAATTTTACTCCTGCGATTTTAAAAAGTACTTTTATATACTTATTTTTGCATAAATACAAGACGCGCTAGTAAAAAGTGGCAACATTTTCTTACTTTTTTTGGTCTTGAATTACGTTTTGCAGTATATATTGCTTCAAGCTGTTGTTGTTAATTAGGGCGAGCGAAGCGAGCCCTATCACTATTCGACGAACTATGCATTCTTGTGGTACACTTTACGGAAAAACTACTGCACTGTTAGGTTTGAAATTTGACATAGTAATGTAAATTCATGTCTAGATGTGTTATCAAACATAAAAATATAATTTTATAAACCTAAAAAAATAAAATAAAGTAGTAACACTATGTATTACTACTAGCGCCATCTGTTGGCAAAATAATGAATTATCTACTTCTCTAACAGATGGCGTTACTAGTAAAAAAATAAATAAATATTGGACATACAAATTGACTAAGCCCCAAAGTAATCTCAAGGAGGCTTGTGTTGTGGGTACTCAGACAACGATACCTATGTGGTGTTTTCAATTTCAATAATGTCGATGGCGCTTACGCCATTAACAACGATGAATACAAAAGTGGGTTAAAATTTTGGATTCAGACCCACCTCGCTTCGCTTGGTTTGACTCCCAATTTAGCAATTAAGTTTCTGTGAATACCTACTAGAACAATCAATCTTGCTGATATACCTATTCACTGCGGAGGTCAATTTTGGTTTTGTGACGCTGATGAACTGATCAATCATGTTGTGTTAGCAAACTTAAATCAGGGTATTTTCAGTTCGAGAAACAGTTTTGGCGCCATTAATTTATTACGTAAGACGATTTTGGGGAGGAGGGGGGTCGAACATATCTTATTTTTTCTTACATGGGGAGGGAGGGGGTTTTCATAGTTCTTACGTAAGATCACAAAGATGCGACTTTTTATTTAATTTCTATGAAATTATGACGTTTAAAATACATAATAATAATACTTCCACACTATGCTATCAAACACGGTGCAGAGTTAGCTTAAACGAGCTCAAGTACCTTTGTACAGGTACATATATCACATTCAAAAAAATTTTTTTTGAAAAATAAGCACTAATACAAACCAAACGTGTAGGTACTCAATTTTTCCTTTAGATTCTTACGTAATATATGGTAATATAGGGGAATGGGAGAAGGAGGGGGTCAGCCTATTCTTATTATTTCTTACATAGTGGAGGGAGGGCGCCAAAAACTGGCAAAAATTGTCTTACGTAATGAATGAACGGCGCCTTTAGTGTTACTATTGCTTGGAACTGCTAAAATTATAAATAAAGATAAGCATATTAATACAAACTTCAGTGAAATTATCGTCTACTTGGGGACCAGTGTTTCAAATGTTGAAACCAGCGGATATATCTTCGGACCAGTGTACGGATACTGTGAGTGTTGCGTGTCGTGCCGTGGACAATAAACATTAAACTTTAACGGGTAGCTGCAATTTCTTTGTCTACCCCGAACATTTTTATAAACTAATTTCGGGTAGTTTAGTGGTGTTATTAATATCTCCGTTGACATTTGTTGGGACGTCAGTCTTTCCGTGACCACAGCTGGTGCAACTCAGCTGAAACGTCGGAATTAAAGGTAAAAACAATGAAATTATATCGCGGTAGACCCGTTTGTGTAATTAAATAAACTTCAGTGACTTAGGGCCGACACACGACTGCAACTTGTATGGGAACTACACGCCGACTGCACGCCAATTGCAACGACGGCGTGCAGTTCAACAAAATGACCCAGAACCCTGGCAGTTCCTAGTGGAACTCAGGTTTGGTGCAACTAAGGCACATTATGTTTTGGTCATCCGACTCATCTTGATGAGCACTTAGGAGAGTTAGTTCCCAAGATAGAGGTGATGCTGAACCCTGGCAGTACCTAGTGGAGCTCGGGTTTGGTGCAACATAGACACACGCTGTTGGTCATCCGACTCGTTTTGATGAGCAATTGGGAGAGCAGTACCCAGGATAAAGCGGATGCTGAACCCTGGCAGTACATAGTGGAACTCAGGTGATGTGTAGCATAGGCGCACGCTGTTTTGGTAATCTGACTCGTCTTGATGAGCATTTGGGAAAGCAGTAACCAAAATAGAGCGGATCTGAACCCTGGCAGGGTACTGCCATTGTTCCATTAGGTATAATGGAACTCAGGTTTGATGCAACATTGACACACATTGTTTTGGACATCCGACTCGTCACGATGAGCACTTGGGAGAGCAGTACCCAAGATAGAGCTGATGCTGAACCCTGGCAGTACGTAGTGGAACTCAGGTTTGTTGCAACATAGGCTCACGCTGTTTTGGTCATCCGACTCGTCTTGATGAGCACTTAGGTGTAGTACCCAAGATAAAGCTGATGCTGAACCCTGGCAGTACCTAGTGGAACTCAGGTTTGGTGCAACATAGGCACACGCTGTTTTGGTCATCTGACACGTCTTAACGAGCACTTAGAAGAGCAGGATCCAAGATAGAGCTAATGCTGAACCTTGGCTGTACCTAGTGGAACTGTGTGTGTGTGTTTATGTGCGGAGCAGTGTGATTACCGCCAGTAGGTGTCCAGACGGGAAAGATTTTCGCTGAATTGTGTGGTGTGGTGTCGCTGACCCAACATTATGTAGGAAAGCCAGTTGGCATCCTTACAAAAAGTACTGGGCGACCGTGTAGGATCTAATAAGCGCTTATGAAATTGTATATTACGTGTGGATGATATTGGCAATTTGATTTTGTCGTCTGGAGACGTTTTTAATGGACAAAGTAAAAGCTGTAACAAACAGGCGTACTTGACAGCAACCGGGGTCCGGTTAGTATTTGTCTTTCTTGCTCTCACTTATAATTGCGTTTTTAAAGGCCGTAACACACTATCGCACCGTACCGCGACCTTGGTGCGGTGCGATAGTGTGTTACGGCCTTAACTGACTTATTACATACCCACCCACTCGATCGAACATGAAATAAACCTCGGATTGGATCAAAGTCGCGGTCCGGTACATACGTTTAGGTAGAAAAACTCCGCGAGCCCTTACAAAGCTCTGCTTTTTGCTAGTATAATAAGCTACAAAAAACATTAGAAAACTAAGGGATTCAGATCGAAGGTCATTCGCGTGGGGTAGCCCCTTAATATATCCTGAACATCAGAATTCATCACCAAATATTTATCTAACGCATATGCACAGATCTTGTTTCAATTAAATGATCTTCTTTAATTAAATTGGCAAGTTATCTTCTTGATACAGCCGAATTTGACCATTTTAATAGATTTTAAACGTTATAATAGGCACATTTTCCTTGTTTTTGAAAATACCGGGATCCCGGTATTTCATTAAAAAATACCGGTATTGAAAAATCTGTTTAAACAGACGGGATCCCGGTATTTCGGGATCCCGGGATCCCGGTATTGGAAGCCCTATCCTACACTAAGATAACTTTTTTGTACATCTCAATTTGTACGGGCATATAAGTGCTCTCTTACTAATTTATAGCAAAGACATATGTAACTTCGTATAAGACGTATAAAGTCTAAGGAAAAAACGTGCCTCGGAATTCAAGTAAAAGTCATTCTCGAATAGATGTCGCACGACACCTTTAGCCTATCCTCAGCTAGATGGCGTGACGACACCGTTTCATATTTAACAATTTTAACACATAGATATCAGTGAATGAACATGGATCAAAATGATATAAAAATAATAAAATCATTTATCCATATATATACATTTTTAGGGTTCCGTACCCAAAGGGTAAAACGGGACCCTATTACTAAGACTTCGCTGTCCGTCCGTCCGTCCGTCCGTCCGTCCGTCCGTCCGTCCGTCCGTCCGTCCGTCCGTCCGTCCGTCTGTCACCAGGCTGTATCTCACGAACCGTGATAGCTAGACAGTTGAAATTTTCACAGATGATGTATTTCTGTTGCCGCTATAACAACAAATACTAAAAACAGAATAAAATAAAGATTTAAATGGGGCTCCCATACAACAAACGTGATTTTTGACCAAAGTTAAGCAACGTCGGGAGTGGTCAGTACTTGGATGGGTGACCGTTTTTTTTTTGCTTTTTTTTCGTTTTTTTTTTTTGCATTATGGTACGGAACCCTTCGTGCGCGAGTCCGACTCGCACTTGCCCGGTTTTTTTTGATAACTTTATGCGTTTTCATTTTGAGTTTTAGTCGTGTGTCGATAGACGGCAGTAAATTTACAGTGACTACAAAATTTACAATGACAGGACCCCTCTATACTATCTATTCTTTTTGTTTATAGTATATTTCAAACAGCTTGCAGGGGACGGTGACAGATGTCATTTCTTACAATTTATAATTCTATTATGATGACATCTGTCACCGTACCCAAACTGTTTGAAACAACATAGTAGTGAGTCTATAGTATGACGATGTATCACATATCAATCATATCATATATAATTCTAACAAGTGGTCTAAGAAAGTAATAGATTGTATTACCTGTCCAGTAGCAGCCTTGTACTTGGCCTTAAGGTCAAGCAGAGTCTTGACAGCGTCGTCAACCTTGGCCTTCTCGGCCTTGGCGGACTTCAGCGATCGCACAAGGTCACCCTGCTTGGCGACGTCATCACTCAATGTAGCAGCATCGTTCGATGGTGCGGCCGCTGGTGCTGGTGCCGCGCCTGGCTTCCATTCCTTAAAAAATATATATCAAATGTAACAGATTATAAGAAAAGATGGACGACTAAAAGCTAAAACACTTGAGAGAAATGTTTGAATTTCACTAAAATTACGGGACGTGGCGACGAGATTTTTATGACAACACTAACTAACTATTTAACTTTAAAGTACGACTCGTACGACGAGTATTTAGAGCTGCCAAACGCACTTGAATGACAGTACCATAAATGAATTCGTAATTTCTTATCTATCTCACTTCAAAGAAATGCAAGACGAATGTTCGGTCAAGCTAGCATGAGGAGATAAATTAGTCAAAACAGACAGTCACGCCGAGTAATTGGAGATGATCCTTACCTGACCAGTAGCTGCTTTGTACTTGGCCTTAAGGTCAAGCAGGGTCTTGACCGCCTCATCAACCTTGGCCTTGTCAGCTTTCGCAGCCTTGAGAGAGCGCACGAGGTCGCCCTGCTTGGCAACGCCGTCGCTTAACTTGGCCGCGTCACCTGACGCTGCCGGGACGGGTGCAGGAGCGAGTGCACCGGGCTTCCATTCCTGTTTGTGCCATTAATTATACATTAAATGATACTATGTTAAAATTAAGCATAGCCTCTGAAGAAATAGTAGGCGTTGAATCAGAGGTTTCTAACTTTTTCTGTACCACTTTCTGCCATCAAAATCATACAAGGCTGAGACTACGAGTCTTTTTTATATTTAATTTATTAAGGGTCCAAGAGTCAAGAATATTAAGGTCTTAAATATTTTTTAAACCTATTTTTTCTTAGATGAAATAGTGGAAACAGTTGGAAACTAAATGGTTAAATACTGTAAGCTAGAAACCAAAACTAACATTCCTGTTTTTTAATTAGATAGATAGAACCATAATTGCAAATAAATATAACGAGCATTTTTTCTCACCTGTCCAGTTGCAGCTTTGTACTTGGCCTTAAGGTCGAGCAGGGTCTTGACCGCCTCATCAACCTTGGCTTTATCAGCCTTGGCGGCCTTCAGTGATCGCACAAGGTCGCCCTGCTTGGCAACTTCGTCACTCAACTTGGAGGAGTCGCCTGATGCAGGAGGGGCCGCGGTAGGAGCAGCGCCCGGCTTCCAGTCCTGGTTCATATTAAAGAGATTTTATTGACCTGATAATATGTTAAGTTTATATGAAGCTTTTTTTTTAATCTTGCCTGACTAGTAGCTACCTTGTACTTGGCCTCAAGGTCAAGCAGCGTCTTGACAGCCGCGTCAACCTTGGCCTTATCAGCCCTGGCAGCCTTCAGTGATCGCACCAGGTCACCCAGCTTGGCGACTTTGTCACTCAACTTGGCAAAAGTGATTTAAGATGTTCCTTACCTGTCCAGTAGCAGCTTTGTACTTGGCTTTAAGGTCAAGCAGCGTCTTAACAGCCGCGTCAACCTTGGCCTTATCAGCCTTGGCAGCCTTCAGTGACCGCACCAGATCACCCTGCTTGGCGACGTCGTCACTCAACTTGGCAGAGTCGTTTGCGGCGGGTTGCTTGGCTTGCGTTGACTGCACTGGTTTAGGCTGAAAAGAAAACTGTTGTTAGTAAAATTGTAGGTAGGTATAGTACCAAGTAGGTATAGGCGAGGTGACTCCGCATGGCATTTGCAATATGACGATTATAATGACACTCCCTCACTTTGTTCTATTCAAGTCGGTGCAAAGTTAGCTTAGACGGAATCATAAAACTTTAACCCCCTTATTCATAAACGTGTACTAAAGTTGACAAGCCGTTAATAATCGTTTGTCCCTTTCCATCATACCAATACGTCGGAAAGAGACAAACGATTATTATCGGCTTGTCAACTTTAGTAAACGTTTGTGAATAATGGGGTGTTTATTTTTTGCGTGACATGACTGAAAGGCTTATAAGCAGCATATAAGTTATACGGCCGCGGTAACCTCATGGTACTAAAGGGGCCCACTGATTAACAGTCCGCCGGACGATATCGGTCTGTCAGTTAGAACAAAATTTTGACAGTTCCGAACAACTGACAGGCCGATACCGTCCGGCGGACTATTAATCAGTGGGCCCCTTAAGAGCGCTATTACATTTCGGCGTTGAGCGAGTTTAGGTATTTTACGCGCTGCGGCAGTCCGTGCGAGCTCAGTATGCCGATCCCTTCTGCCACACTCGCACTACAATGATGGATTAAACATTCTTGATCCTTCGCGAAGCATAAATTGAAATCAACCATAACAACACTAACTGTACTTAACTTTTAAAGTTCTAAAACTGTTATTTGGTAAGTACGAAAATACTAAATGCAGTGCAAATGTACATAGGGGCTGTTCATAAATTACGTCATCTATTTTTGACGATTTTTGACCTTCCCCACCCCTCAAATCATCCAAAAATCAAGCTTCGGATGAATCTGTTTCCTCCTACGTCATGTTACCATCATCCGATGTCCAGACCCCCCCCCCCCCCACTCCTCCCATTTGAAACGACGTAATTTATGAATAGCCCCATACTCGTACTTATGAAGGTATATTACTCGAAAGAAATTATAGGTACCTACTCGCTTATTTACATGTTTCGTCATTGCATTTGGTACCTATAGGTTGTAAAGTTTGTATCAACGAGGGTTTAAAAACGAACTGGTACTGAGGATCTGATGATGATTAAGGTGGTCACGGATACCAATCAACCATGTAGTAACATGATTAGGCTCGTTTGATTCGTCTCAACAAGATCTTTGACACTGAAGATACACAGGGTCTGATGATGGAGCTGGAAGGTGGCCACGGGTACCAGTCTATCATGTAACTAAACAACTTCGTGTTTGGGCTCGTTTGATTCGTCTCAACAAGATCTTTGACACTAGGTGATACTCAGAGTCTGATGATGGAGCTGGAAGGTGGTCACCGGTACCAATCAACCATGCAACTAAACCACTTCGTGTTTAGGCTCGTTTTATTCGTTTCAACAAGATCTTTGACACAAGATAGTACTCAGGGTCTGATGTTGGAGCCGGAAGGTGGTCACCGGTACCAATCAACCATGCAACTAAACCACTTCGTGTTTAGGCACGTTTTATTCATCTCAACAAGATCTTTGACACAAGGTAGTACTCAGGGTCTGATGATGGAGCGCGAAGGTGGCGACGGGTACCTGTCTATCATCATCAGCTCTATCATCAGACCCTGAGTAGTATCTTGTGTCAAACATCTTATTGCGACGAATCAAACGAGCCCAAACACGAAGTAGTTCAGTTACATGGTAGACTGGTACCCGTGGCCACAGTCCAGCTCCATCATCAGACCCTGAGTACTAACTTGTGTCAAAGATCTTGTTGCGACGAATCGAACGAAGCCAAACACGAAGTGGTTTAGTTGCATGGTTGATTGGTACCGGTGACCACCTTCCGGATCCATCATCAGACCCTCAGTACTACCTTGTGTCAAACATCTTGTTGCGACAAATCAAACGAGCCCAAACACGAAGTGGTTCAGTTACATGGTAGACTGGTACCCGTGGCCACAGTCAGCTCCATCATCAGACCCTGAGTACTAACTTGTGTCAAAGATCTTGTTGCGACGAATCGAACGAAGCCAAACACGAAGTGGTTTAGTTGCATGGTTGATTGGTACCGGTCACCACCTTCCGGATCCATCATCAGACCCTCAGTACTACCTTGTGTCAAAGATCTTGTTGCGACAAATCAAACGAGCCCAAACACGAAGTGGTTCAGTTACATGGTAGACTGGTACCCGTGGCCACCTTCCAGCTCCATCATCAGATCCTGAGTACTATCTTGTGTCCAAGGTCTTGTTGAGACGAATCAAACGAGCCTAAACACGAAGTGGTTTAGTTGCATGGTTGATTGGTACCGGTGACCACCTTCCGGCTCCAACATCAGACCCTGAGTACTATCTTGTGTCAAAGATCTTATAGAAACGAATAAAACGAGCCTAAACACGAAGTGGTTTAGTGGCATGGTTGATTGGTACCGGTGACCACCTGCCGGCTCCATCATCAGACCCTGAGTACTATCTTGTGTCAAAGATCTTGTTGAGACGAATCAAACGAGCCTAAACACGAAGTGGTTTAGTTGCATGGTTGATTGGTACCGGTGACCACCTTCCGGCTCCATCATCAGACCCTGAGTACTATCTTAAGTCAAAGATCTTGTTGAGCCGAATCAAACGAGCCCAAACACGAAGTGGTTTAGTTGCATGGTTGATTGGTACCGGTGACCACCTTCCGGCTCCATCATCAGACCCTGAGTACTATCTTAAGTCAAAGATCTTGTTGAGACGAATAAAACGAGCCTAAACACGAAGTGGTTTAGTTGCATTGTTGATTGGTACTGGTGACCACCTTCCGGCTCCATCATCAGACCCTGAGTACTATCTTAAGTCAAAGATCTTGTTGAGCCGAATCAAACGAGCCCAAACACGAAGTGGTTTAGTTGCATGGTTGATTGGTACCGGTGACCACCTTCCGGCTCCATCATCAGACCCTGAGTACTATCTTGTGTCAAAGATCTTGTTGAGATGAATAAAACGAGCCTAAACACGAAGTGGTTTAGTTGCATGGTTGATTGGTACCGGTGACCACCTTCCGGCTCCATCATCAGACCCTGAGTACTATCTTGAGTCAAATAAATACATATAGAATGTCAGGTCGTTTCAAATATTTTTAATCCTGTCCGGTAGTTTATTAAACTGTACCATTATAAATTATAATACTATAAAAACAGTGCTAGGATCAAAGTCTCTCGTTGCGGTTTACACGCACACAGTATAGCGTTTTACACGGCGCCCGCCGCACACAATGATAAAAAACCTCGTCGTCGCCGTTGAAAATGTGCGGAGCCGACCGACACACGTCCTGCCTCTACAAGCTCTGCCGCGGCACTGAGCTGGCGCAGCGCGCGTCATCGGTAATATAGAGTAGTTTTCAAAAAATTGCCAAAAAATTATAGTAGAATTTCATAAACACTAATGTATACCAACAGTATAAGCAAACGTTGCAGATTGCTTGAGTATGAAAATGACTTCGATATTAAGTAGATTTTCGTAGGAATTGACACTTGTTTCGGAGAGAAAATCGAGTTCGTTTTACTTTGATTTTCTCTTTCTCAAAGGTATGTAGGAAAAATATAGTTTGATATGCCTAAAGTACAGGGTATTAGTAATACAAAATAGCCAGGTTTAGCAGAGTAAAATTCTTAACATTTCCAAATAAGAGCTCGCCATTCAGTGCTTCACGGGGTTTTTCGGAAACGACCATCAGAAAAAAAATCATTACTAATTTAATAAGTCCTTTTTCTAATATTTACAACGATATTTATAAAGATAAGAAGACGCTTTTACTGGAACAAGTACTCATTGTTTCTAATAATGAGCGCAAAGTCCTGAATTTCGTCGACTAGTATCATCAATTTTGCATTATTTCGACTTTTCTTGTAAGAGCGCTCTTAAGAGACCGACCTGGCGTGAAATATGAAACAAAATAAATATGGGTGCACAGATCATCTCAAAAATATGTCCCATAGCTCTTATGTCAGCGAATTAAGAACTATGGGACATATTTTTGAATAAGTTGGCTACACCCATATCATGTTTGTATAAATAAAAACTCGTCAAGTTTTTTTTTCTTTTCGTTTAATTTCAAATAGTTCGGCCATTCGAAAAAAAAGTTCGGAGACAAGTGGATGAAATGCATGAATCTAGTATTAAGACTGGATCTGGCATGAGGGTGGGGAGAAGTGACCGAACAGGATAGTCTTATGTATCTTTCAGTAGGAGTAGCAGCGAAAGAGCTATTATTGTTTGTCCTTGTCACAGTCGCACATTTTATTTGTTCCCCACCTTTTTTTAGTATTGATTATGGTGGGCAACAAATGAATTCGACCAATCACAGTGTCGCATTTGCGTATGTTTTGTCCCTCACGGAGGCACGCGTATACCACTTCTATACGATCCTACCTTCTATGTTCTATGATGAAATGATACACAAAAAATCTACGAAACAAAACGCAATCTCAAGTGTCAGGTAAAGTGACGGCTGTCAAATAAAATCTAAAAAGGGTATTCGGCGCGATTTTTTCTCCGAGTGAAATTTAGATTACGACATGAATGTTTTCAACTCTAATTAGCTTTAAAATGAATGCTTGTGATAAAATATTAGTACTACTACTTAAAGGGCGATAAACTATAGTCGTGTCTTATGGTTTCGTGTTAAACATTGATGTAGAATTGTGTTACTTTACAGGCCTAGGGAAGTTTAAATTGTATATTCAATAAGGTAATGCGGGTAGATTGCTCTTGTATACAAGTATACATTATCAAATTATCTGCAAGTTAACTGAAGTAAACAAAGGTAAGTTACAAAAATATTACATATAGTGCTAAAAATCTATTTCAAAATAACACCTAAAACTTTTCGGGTGCCTAGTCCTATTATTACCATACGTGTGAGAAAATTGAATTAAATGCAATCTATTAAAAATTAAAAGCCTCGCCACGATATAGTTTTACTGTTATTATTGTGGTAAATATGTTCACAGACCGACAAATGACCTTCATATAGAATTTTAGCCTATATTTCAATGTTTCCGGCGTCGGATAACTGGCACCACGCGGTTATGAGAATGCAATGACTTAGTTAGGCAGTTATCACACGGGCGCCGCATCTGCATCAGTGTGATAAGAGCCTTAGGTACCTAACTACTTTAAAGGAAGTTTTAGAAAATGGCGACTTAGGAAGTAGGACTTAGTTAGTGTTTAAAACTATGTAAAATGACCTCTGAAGTCATTAAATTCTTACTCTGTTGTTAATGTAAGACAAATTTTATCTCATTGAAAAATATCCAAAATTAAGATAATCACTGAAATAGTATAAACCGAAATATTATTATTATTTGTCTGTCTTTCCATATATCGGGACCATGTGGGGTCCCGGACCTTTGGGAGGCGTGCGTGGGGCCGAAGCCAACAGCGCAGTGGCCCTTTAAGACAAATTAATCTAAAGGCAAGGGATACACATGGCGGATACCATCCCCGAACGCACAACATGATACATCCGGAGATGGTCCCCGCCAGGTGCAAAGACTATTGCAGTGCAGCACTTTTGTGCTGTGATGGGAGCTAAGGTCATAGGCTATAGATTTGAATGTTGGATGGACTGGAAATCGGGCTATGGGAGGAGACTAGCGGACACCTGCCGTGACAATCAGTCTCAAAATTGTATGAGACAGGTGGTGACTCGCCAACTCATTGAGTGGGCCCCGCAATGGCCGCACGCACAGTGCGACAACAGGGCAACACTTTGGAGTGGCTGTGAGGTTGTTGAGAGGTGTGTCTGCGGTAGCCAGATCACGGTAATCCGTTCAGCAGGCCGCCGGCATTATGACATTTTACACTTCCAACCTAGCATAGGTCCCGCTCTTGCGACTCCACTCTGGCCGGCCAGTCAAGGCCAGCACAGAGGCGAGGGCTAGATGAAAGTGCCCTCTGGAATAGGGGTCCGCGGTGTCGCCACTCACCGTCAGCTCGCCACAAGCTGCCCCCGCGGGGTTATTATTATTATTTCGTTTTAGACAGGCAGCTGATGCTGATGCGTCTAAATCATAGTTCACTTAATATTTTCATAGAAAATAATTTAATTTGATCTTAGACTGAAATAGTACTTGAAAAATGTAAACATACAATTATTAATAGTCAACATAAAATATAAAATCTTGTAAGCTAGCTGGCTCTAAAATATTTTACTTACATCAATACTTAAACTCAGTAATTTAACACTTGTATCTTAATGCAATAATACCTTTGGGCCGGCTACGGTTATTAAAAAGAATTGTTCTGTTTGCATTTTTATTCATTAGTTCATAATAAAGAAAACATCCATAAATCAGGAACAAATATCCATGATACATCATAAATTTATATTTGACCACTTTCAAAGTCACTATCTATTTTATGCTGATTGTATGATTTGTACGTTTCTCAGGAGCCGTAGTAGATTTATAAATTAAAAATGTTTTTTATACATGTTCTCTAATAAAAAACATAAACACCACTCTATTTTTCCAGCATTCAAGACCCTATGCACAAAAATGGACCAACAAACACACCTCCATTATGACCCTAACATTATAAACTGCGACGACATACCCGACACTATCACAATAACATCGGCTCCAGAAAAACGTAAAAAAATAAAGAAAAAACGTAAACGGCGAATTAGTTTTTACAACATGGATAACCTATTGATCACCAGGAAGTTAAAGATTAAAAAGAAAAAGTTTAAATGTGTGTTAAGTGTAAACACATGTGAAGAGAGGCCTGCGTCTATTGTGAGGTCTGCTTATAATGTGTGTAAGAAGGAAGCTTATTATGAACGGATTGTGCCGATTTGTTTGAGAGACATGTGTTCTGATATTTCTAGCTGTTGCAGGTCGACATTGAGCAGAGTAAGTTGAATCTTATTGCTGCTATTATACAGGGTGGCTAAAAAATAACTGCATTCCTATTGCCAAGGAGGTTTTGGGATTATATATACTCAGCAACTTTTACTATGGGACCAACCCCGAAATCGTGAAAAAAAATTTACCCTCCCATAGAAAATAGGACAGCCAAAGATGTATAAAACAGCTAAATTTTTTTTTCGCGATTTCAGTGTTGGTCCCATGTCCCATAGTAAAAGTTGCTCAGTATAATCCCAAAACCTCCCTGGCAACGGGAATGGAGTTATTTTTTAGCCACCCTGTATACTAATTCTTCGAATTTACAACGTCACGACGTGAATTCTGTATTTCCTTAGCAATTGATATGTTTCCGTCTTTTGAAATTATTTTAGAATAGAAAATAATTTATTTGAAACAACACATAACAATCTTAAAATTAATACAGGCAAACATGTAACATAGGTTATGTAATTGGTTGTTCCAAAAAGGATACCACTCAGCATGTGTCGGAGCATTTAGTGCAACGACGCTGATTTCAGTGGACCCTTGAACTTATAAAAAAAGAAATAAAACAATACTAAAAAACAATGCGTAAATAGTAATTTTCGTTTTTTAGGGATATCGTAACCCGAACGACAGTCTCTCCCCGGTATCGTCTATAGCCTTAACTGACGTGTTCGCGTGTAATAACATTTCGTACGAAGACGTGAGCAACGGTAGCTTCTCGAGTGACTCTGAGGAATTGGACACGCTCATTAAGCGCACAAAACAGGTAAATTGTTAGTAAAATATAGTTGGACAATCTTGCACAGATCTACCTACATACAGTCAGCAGCAGAAGCTGCTAAGCGGGCCCGGCGAGGTGTTTAAAATTACCTTGACACGCTCGGATCTTATTCTCTTAATAATAAAGTCGCGTCAAGATCATTTTGAACACCTCGCCCGCTTATCAACTTTTGCTGCTGACTGTACAATACAACTCACTAATATCAAAAGAAACGTGACATAGAAATTAAGCATATTAATCGAACTATGGTAGACAACACAAAATAGTTCCACGGTAAGTTCAATAAGACTGCATGCTGTTGTAGGTACTTTAGACGAGTACTGGCCGCCATCCTACACCATCACTAAAAATTTAATTTCTACTAAGTATTGTCATTATTCATGATAGTGTCAGGTCCGTATGACCTGCTATTTTTTATTCTGACTGTACCTACGCCAGAAATTTCCATGGAACTCGTTTCTTTCCACTACGATTACATCGAGCAATAAATTCGCAACATATTTAATAAGGTATTGAATGATAAGGTCAGTTTACCAAGAAACGGGGTTCCATACAAATAGGTTTACACTAATCGGGCATGGTTATCGATTATCGGTGTTTTTTTTTATCGTTTTATTACTTTTATAAAACCTCATGTTAGAAAAATGTCTGAATTTATCGGACCTGCACGGTCATCCAAACATATTTTACGATCACAAAGGAGATAATATTATCTACTAGGACACTAATCAACTGAATTTTCACTGTCTAAAATTCTAAAAGTTTTGGCTGAAGGGTGTCAATAGGGAATATTAGGCAAAGCTCTGCGTAGGTGGCACCTTTGTGGCACATACAGTAAACAAACCACATTGACACATCACACGTCACGTCAATCAGATGGCCTACCACGAAACAAGAAAATCGAAATTTCGTTATCTAATCTCTCTATCACTCTTGCATATTAGAGCGATAAAGAGGCAGATAACTAAATTTCGATTTTCGCGTTTACCGGTAGGCACTCGTTAACAAACCGCCTTGATGCATCAATGTCATATTTTATTGTCTGTGAAAACTTGTCATGGTATAATAATATACTCCGCCTGGTACTCCATTCCCGTCTTTTCTAGGTCACCTAACTGACACGGGCCTACGTCATCATGCGACAGCGCTATATGATAATATGCGATAGCGCTATATATAGCGGCCATGTTGTTGTGACGTAGGCCCGTGTCACTCTGGGAATGGAAGACCATGTTTTATTAGACTATGAAAACTTGTCAAAAAACAGTTTAAGGCACAGTATGCATAGTTAGTCTATGAATTTACTGAGTCGGTAGTGCTGCACTCTGGCGGCAGAACATTGCAGTAATATCCCCTATTTCCGGCGGTTCCGCGGCCGGCTTCCTGACAATTCAGGGTTGCGTAATAAATAGTTTTAAGATATATTTATAATATGTACGCTAGTTTTAGCCTTTAGGGGACCTATAGGCCACTAATTGCCGGAAGTAGGTAAAGATTTTTCTTTTCATTTCAAAACTGATGTTTGACTGCGGAAGGGTACGGATCATGTTGTCCCCCGCTATTTCTGTATCTTTAGGTATTAAATTAAAATAAAAGTAAACAAAATCTACCCTCAAATGGCTCCTTAAGCCAGTTGAGGGTAGAAGAAACATTACACGATCAAATAATGTAGGTTAAAGCATGGTATAATAATATACTCCGCCTGGTACTCCATTCCCGTCTTTTCTAGGTCACCTAACTGACACGGGCCTACGTCATCATGCGACAGCGTTATATGATAATATGCGATAGCGCTATATATAGCGGCCATGTTGTTGTGACGTAGGCCCGTGTCACTCTGGGAATGGAAGACCATGTTTTATTAGACTATGGGTTAAAGTCAGGTCGTTCAGTGACTGGTCCTGGCGGTTTTGTAATTAACGGTTAACCAATAAATGTTATAACTACCCGGAAATGTACAAATTGTTTGTTTACTTTTATTTAAATACCTAAAGATAAAGACTATAATGCAAGAAACCTTAATTTCTAACCTGAGCCTCAATAACTGCTGAGGGCAGTCGGCTAGCCGAGCGCGGTCGAACAATTGAGTGAGACGCTAAACTTCACTAAAGTATTGAATGTTTTTTTTTTCAGCGAGAGAGACAAATCAACCATTTCTACCCAGCACGAGAGTACACCAGCACACCGATGTCAAAAATCGACTACATACACACACCAAGTCCGTATAGTATCGATACTGACAAAAAATCCATACACTCTGACACCACTATGATATTACACCCTCTTTCCGAAGCTTATTCCCCAACTGCATCTTTAGATGCAATACACTTGGAAAATGACGGAACTAATGGTATGATTGATATTAATCTACCTTACTCTCCTATAATGACTTCTGATTTATTCACAATGGGGAATATGGATTATTCTCCAGTGCGAACTATTAATGATAATATTGATGTCCCATACTCTCCTACGTTTACTCCAAAAAGTATTGAAATAGATCATGTACCAAGTTACATGAATGCGCCATCTATATTTTCACCTGCTTTCATCAAAATCGAAAATTTTGATAACATCACCAGAAACAATCTTAATGGAAACGAGACACCTACTATGACTCCGGGTATGATATTTGGAAAACCAAATTCTAACATGAATGACAGTTTTAATATGAATTCATGTCAAAACGTTAGATATTCTCCGAGTTCTCCTACTGTAACTCCAGATTTCCACAAAGCAGTTACCACACGAATGAACACTGTGAATAATCCAAATGTAGCACATCCTATTACAAGAATGATTAAACAAGAGAATATAAATGAACAATCTACAATTAACAATTATACTAGTACACTAAACTGTACTATTTTGACTGAAGATTTAATAAAAAGGGAGCCTTGTGAAGAATATTATGATCCCTCTACAGACACTGATTATAATATGAACAATACAATTCATTGTAAAAATGAAAGGGATGGTGAGAGAGGGAGACACAGTCAAGCTGGTTTGAATGAACTAGCTATAAAAATTGAAAAAGACGAATATACGAATGTTGATTCGGAGTCTAAGGTATTTCAGAATAATGTTAACATTAAAACTGAAGACTATTGAAGGCAGACATTTTATGAAAACTTGTTTTTAGATTTAAGTGATTATAGTTCCATGTTGCTAAGAAGTTGAGCCAAACATATGACATTTCAATCCAGTTGAAATGTATTCGTTTTATTACCTAAAAATAACTTTTTAGATTATAAAATGGTAACATGTGGCATGATTTCTTTCTTAGTTACCGCGGTTTATACCTAATTTAGTTACCTACACATTAAAACAGTACGTAGTAGCTAGTTTTTATTTATTTATGTAAGTAATAATATATTTTAAATATATTATTACTACTCGTATAAGTAAGTTGATCATAGCTTTTAAAATTAAGTTGTTTTTTTTTTCAAGCATGGTTCTTGCTAGTTGATTTTGAGAACGTGCGTAAACATATTATGTAGCTTAAGTAGGTACCTTTATTTAAAAATATATTATTACCTGAACGTAATTTAGTTTAATTTTCAAAATACTCTTGGCAAAAAAAAAACATTGGAATACTTATACGATTTTGTAATATCTTTAATAAATCTATATAAATTCTTAAATTAAATAAGGATATTTTTTTTGTCAGAAACAGCATAAAATATCCTATAGGGTTGACAATGACAAACTGTATCCCAATTCATCTACTTAAATGTTTTTTTCAAATACGAAGAGTATGGCGACTGGTTTCATCTCTATACAATTTTGGGAGATTTAGCGTTTTAAGGTTTATAAATTATATGGACTACAACAGTGGTCGGCAACAGGGCCCGGGCCGCATGCGGCCCGCAAACCTCTCACTTGCGGCCCGCGAGCCCCCCTAGCTATTTTATATGTAATATTGACAAACGACAATATCTGATGAAGTCATAAATATTAACAAAGTGCGGCCCGCTTCAACTTCGTTAACTACTTTGTGGCCCTTGGCTGCTAAAAGGTTGCCGACCGCTGGACTACAACAACAATACCTACATCAATTATTAACTACAATATATCGTCGCTTAGAAGACAACAATGTCAATAAATAATCAGGTCAAAGCCGCCCACTTTACTCATATAGTTTGTATCCTAACACCTTGTCCTCATCTTGTCATTATCGATTAATATATCGAGTAAGGAAACTCCTTGAATACATACGGAACCCAGATATAGACATATAATAATCGTAATCAAGACGCAATGCGCTAGCGCACAATTATGATTTAACGATGTGGTCAAAGGAACTACATTGTTAGAGCTTGAATGGCAAAAGATGCAACTCTTTTATTATTTTTAGTACATAAGTATTGTGGTTAGATCCCGATTCGCCGAATTCTTGTTTCGCCGTATTTACTTTAGTGCGTCACAATCCAAATATACCTATGTGAATCCGACGAATCTGGAACTAACCCATATTTTTGTGAAAAAATTATGCTGTAGCCCCCCATCTTCATGCCTAGTGAGTCTAATACGTTGTAAATGTTGGGATTATTTATAAAACTTAGAAAAGAAGTGTTATGTTTTAGGCAGTCTGTAAAAGTCGAATATATAATGATATAGTTTAGTGACCCCAAGTTTTGGCCATAGATCCATTAAGCTCCGGTAACCGCTTACCATCAGGCGGGCTGTATGCTTGTTAGCCACTGACGTGGAGTTAAAAACGCCTTATTTGGTCTTATTAAAGCGAGGGTAGGTTAACAATTACTTTAGCGTTAAAGTTCTTTCTTCTTTACTTATGTTATGAAGTTATGAATGTGAATGAAGATCAGCTTTATGGAAACAAGTAGGTAGTATATTTCGAAAGCTCATCGAAAAACATCGTTTTCTCAGATATATTCTTATGCCATAGCAGACATGTATCGAACAAATAGATCAATACAGCGAATAATTGAATATGCGCAATTACCTACTACTAAGTATAGATAATGGTAGGGGAGCCCAAGAGGTGTGTTGTGTTTACTCGAGCGCGTCAGATTAAGATATGAATGATATCTTGCTACCCCGTGTAGTCTACCTTTACCCCTTTTAGCCATCTATGTTGAGCCCTTGGTTGGTGGGGGGTTGGTGGGGAGTTCAACAAATTGTTAGGCAGATTATGGATTTGGTCATATTAGTCCAAATTAACGCTATAATTGTACTATTACTAAATCTGATAATTATTTGCACGCATTTCCTTAATCTGACAGTTACAATGTAAAAATTAGGCGTCAAACTTGTGTTCGTCAGATTAAGAAAATGTCTACAAATAAGTGTTATATTAAGTTATAGAAAAAATATAGCATTAACGTAGATAAAAACGACCACCAAACCCACAAACTGCTTAACGATTTTTTAACCCTCCACCAACCTCCCGAAATTTAAAAAAAATTCTAGATGCTTTCCGGCTCGCCGGAAAAAAAACTTTATATAACTTTTTATTCTTCTTATCATCTAATACCTATTTCGATTCCAATAGGTCTGTATGACGCTCGAGTAAATCCCGATTCAGCATCGTGGGCTCCCCTACTATAAATAATATGCTAATAATTAAGTAAGACGTCATCATAACCTAGCTTTCCGTAAAGTATGGGAAAACCCACCACAACGCTTGTGGCACTTACGGCCTTCTTTAAACTTTATTGTTATTTCAATCGCTTGTTATTGTAGGCGATTCGATTACTCGAGAGAAGCGATGGTCTATTTCGAAGATGCATTATCTCTGTCACTCCAATAGATAGAAAGGCACTTGTCCCACCGCCAAAGATGAGCGATAAGCGAGTAGAACGATAAACTAGAAACGAGTGGGCGAGCGGCGAGAAGCGAGTGTTAGCTCCAATAGTTTTGTCGCTCGCGGCTATAGGCGAGTGTTCGAGTCCGACGGGCTATTACTCGCGTCACTCGCTCGGGCGGTGCAGCGTAGCCGAACACGCAGACTGATTGGTCTCGCAGCTTGAGTTTTAACTACGAAGCGAGCATCGCCGAGCGAGTACCGCTGAGCTAGTTTTATTTATCTTATCGCGGCGACAAACTAGTAGAGCGAGTGTTCTCGCCGGCAGTGTGAACAGCCAGCGATGAACTATTAATATATGTGTCTCTTTTACTAACACAGGATCCTAATCTTTTGTTCGTTTCTTGGGCGAGAAAATCGCCGATAGTTAATCGTTTACTCGCTCTTGGTGGGACAAGTGCCAAATGGAGACAGATGATCTGTAGTGTTCCCAGAAGAACCACGACTCCGTCTTAGGTACGCATACAGTCTCTACTCAACAGGGGGCCTAGCCAAAATGACAAGCATACATCGACAAAAACGCCAAACCAGTGGGGACACACTCCTCACTTCGGCCGAACTCGGCTCCATTCGGCTCAGCATTGCTCCGAGCAATTATTAGGGTTGGCACCACTTGACTTCCTTTTGCGTGCCACACCACAGATAAGATAATCACTTGAATTTTGACTACCCTAAATAACCGAAAGGGATAGTGCCATATATTAGAAAGGGATAGCATGATTCGACCCTGAACCGCTGTCAAACTTCGGGTTTGTAGGAAGTGTCCTTTCTGTACGGTAGTACTATTATTTATTCTGTGGCCAAACGAAGAACAAATTTATTTGGATGACAGATGCTACGAAGTCACGTGATACTATATTTTAGTTTTGATTGGCGTTTTCTATGATTGTCCCCCCTGGCCTATCACAAAAACGAATCACGATGAGTACATAGCATACTGGTTCATCAGTGATCGACTCGGTAAACCTTATGAAACAACAATCTAAGTAACTACGACCAACCGTATACCTTATTCCAACTACATAAGGTCCACGGCTGTTAAATTCGCGTTAACACGCGTTCTAAACTCGAAGTCGTAACCGCCACGTATGCCATCGTCCTTTTCAACTTAGATTAGGTACCTAAGTTCCTACCGCATATAAATACAGGATCGCAGCAGCATGAGCACAGAGTCATCCAAGATGAAGACGGTACTGATTGCCTGTTTGATAGCCTACGTAGCCGCGGAGACTAAATACGATTCGTCTCATGATGACATAGATCTGACGGAGGTGTTGGGTAACGAGAGGCTGCTGGTGGGTTATACTAATTGTTTGGTGGACAAGGGCCCGTGCACTCCGGAGGTTAAGCAGCTGAAAGGTATGTTGTAATTGTACTATAGGTCATTACAAACATTTTCACCACACCAACTGGTAAAGGCTCTCTTGATTGTTTAAAAACTGATAGCAAAGTTGCATTTTATTTACATGTGAGGCAAAGTAATCAAATGCAAAGTTTGAGTTGTTTTCTTATGTTTGCTGGTCGAATTGACTTTTAAATGATGATTTTGAATAATAAATATTGAATAATATTCATTTTGAATCGATTTGCTGTTTTTGTTTGATATTTAACAGTTAGTATTTTACTTGTGTCGGTGTGGTGAATTTTTTTGTGTTTCACTCGGTGGCAAAATTTGTTTAACCCACGTGCCTTGAAACCCTCGCAATGCTCAAGAGGCCATTTTTCGAACCACTCGCTACGCTCGTGGTTCAATTTTGGAATCTTTCGCTTGCTCGGGTATCAATATTAGCAACAAGAGGTTAAACAACAACTTTGCCCCCTTGTAAATCAAATACCTAATCTTGGTCTAACTCTAATTAGCTTCCCTGGTTTCTTATATGTACTAATATTTGTGAATAGGTTACCTTATAGGTACTGAAATATAATCTGTGTGCCAAATTTCATCGAAATCTGTTCAATCCATTCAATAAGAAAAAACGGTTGTTTTTGCGTGATGGAGATAAAAATATCTAAATATAGAATTTTCGATATTTATGATATTATAAGGTCTTCAGTTACTAAATACTCAAAGGTAGTAGGATTTACGAATGTAGAGTACCCCACTGCGCACTGCTTGTAAAAGGCCTCCCTATAACTCTTCTACATATCTTTACCTTCAGCACTTTCCCACCAGCAAAGGTAGTTTTTTAGGGTTCCGTACCGAAAGGGTAAAACGGGACCCTATTACTAAGACTCCGCTGTCCGTCCGTCCGTCCGTCCGTCCGTCCGTCTGTCACCAGGCTGTATCTCACGAACCGTGATAGCTAGACAGTTGAAATTTTCACAGATGATGTATTTCTGTTGCCGCTATAACAACAAATACTAAAAACAGAATAAAATAAAGATTTAAGTGGGGCTCCCATACAACAAACGTGATTTTTGACCGAAGTTAAGCAACGTCGGGCGGGGTCAGTACTTGGATGGGTGACCGTTTTTTTTGCCGTTTTTTGCATTATGGTACGGAACCCGTCGTGCGCGAGTCCGACTCGCACTTGCCCGGGTTTTATTTTTAACAATTATGGCCTGGGTACGAGTCCGCCGAGTCTAAAGATGTATTTTATTAACAGATAAACTTCCCGAGGCCCTGGCAACCCGCTGCGCCAAGTGCACAGACAAACAGAAGAGCGTCGGCAAGCAGCTGGTTAGGGAGCTCAAAGAGAAACACCCTGACCTTTGGAAACAGCTGGTCTCCAAATACGACCCTAACGGGAAATACCACAAGTCTTTCGAAGACTTCCTAAAGAACTAAGTTTGTTTATGGCTCGGCACGATTTAGACAATCAATTTTATTGCGCAATTGCCTTCCCGTCTCGCTTTCAACTCGTGTGGCAACTAATATTGCGCAAAATATTGATCCGTCTGTGGAAGATTCGGGTTTTTACTTGTGTTTAATGAATTGGGAGTCGATGTTTTTGAAGATTTATGTTATATATTTTTCCTTCATTTATAGTTTATCGTATAATAAAAAGTATTAAGAATAATATAGTTTATTTATCAATAACTCCTATTTAAAAGTAATCAGAACATCTAAATTAAAACTATTTATCAATCTAAATAGATAAGTACCTACTAGAAACAAATAATTATTAATTCAGCCTATATACGTCCCACTGCTGGGCACAGGCCTCCTCTCATGTGCGAGAGGGCTTGGGCTATAGTCCCCACGCTAGCCCAATGCGGATTGGGGACTTCACATACACCTTTGAATTTCTTCGCAGATGTATGCAGGTTTCCTTACGATGTTTTCCTTCACCGAAAAGCTAGTGGTAAATATCAAATGATATTTCGTACATAAGTTCCGAAAAACTCATTGGTACGAGCCAGGATTTGAACCCGCGACCTCCGGATTGAAAGTCGGGCGTCATATCCACTCGGCCGGTGGTGGCCGAGAAACAAATAATATCATTTATAAATTACCTACCTACGCTTGCATCCGCCCTGCGTATACGCAACTGAATAGGTATCTAATCTACCTTACCTACGTGTTGTTTGCAAAACATCCGATCAGTAATCGAAAATTGTACTTGTAGCACAAACCTTAGATCAAATGTCATAGTTTCAGACTCGCGGTAGTCGCGGTATAATTTGGCGTATTTTTTAAAAAGATAAAATAAAAAATATGACAGTAGCAGACAGCAGATAATATGACAAGATTGCAACATTTCTTTAAGTTAATTAAAGTAATACTATGAATAACTTCATTGTAACACCTACGTTGTTCTTAACGAGAATCTACTTTCTACCATGATGCTTATTCAATGCGCGCCTGAACGTTTCAAAACACACCCATCCCTCAGAATGTTGTTTCATAGCTTCTTGCCAAATTTCCTCAAAAGTATCATCCGTGAACTGTTCCCCGCTCTTCTCAAATACTTTTCTAACCAGTTGAGGATCTCTTTTAGCGTACATGTCACGGTGGCTGACGTTAAACGGGTGAAAGACGCTTGGGTTCAAGCAGGACTTAGCGTCAGATTCTTGTGGAAGAGAAGATATATCCTTCTTGTAGCAATTTTCAGGTATTATCGGGTAGTCGCGATCGAAATATCGCCCGGATGGAACGCCCGCCATTGGACTTATTACTTCAGGACATTTTGGCTCGCTCAACTCCATGTATGTCGTTTGGTAGTTTAGGAAATTGTCTGTTATGTCAGGTATTTTTGGGATCTCTGGCGACGGTTCTCTATAATTTATCACGTGAACAAACATCTTATACTTTATTCGGGATCCATCGAAAGCTTTCCACAATGATAACAGAGTTTCGATGATGAAAGAATCAAATTTGATCCTCTTTATAACGCACTGTTCGTAAACGATATCTTTTGACAGCCATCCGGAATGTTCTGTATCAAAGTGTTTAAGGAGTAAGTAGAATTTAAGGAAGAAATCTGGTAAGTACAGTTTGGCTAAGACTCTTCTTACATGATTGAGATGAGCAAAGCATTTCTTGATTAATTCTTTTTCTGGGTATAGTTTACAGGAAGTGAAAGATTCGATGAAGGGTATTTGAGTTCCAGATGGAGCACCAAAGGTGCTGCCTTCTGGTACTTGTTTTATATTATCACAAGGGGCCAATACCTTTCCTAGCCGTGAATGGGTAGCGTTTAAATAGTCTGCATGGCTACTTGCAACTACGACGGTAGTGATACCATTTTGAACATTGTCATCAGTCAGGCATTTCTTTACGCATTCTAAGAGTTCTTTCTTGTCACGGAAAATCGCGTCGGGGTTGAATGGTTCACAATAATTACGCTTCTTTTGAACACCGGCTTGTTTGAAAGGCGGGGTCTTGTCAGGTAAAGGAACCTTGGGCATGACTAAATCGTATAAAGACACACGATCTGTTTTCTTTCCAAAAGTTGTATTTTTATCGAAACCTACTGGCAGCATAGGAGCAGGATCCCTGCTTTGGCCGATAGGTTTCCAGTAGGAAGCATATACGGTGGATTTTAAATCCTCGGCTAGGGCTAGAAACTTCGTGTTCTTCTTCGAAAACATTACTTTTTGGACTTCGGTAAAAAACGCGGCATTTCTTCTATCTTCGGGGAAGGGTTTGCGTAAAGGGGGAAGGTGTCGCGGAGGTTTTGGTGGATGTATCGCATCCCGAATTAAAGCATCGGCTTCTTCTTCTAAGAGGTAATGCTGCAAATAATCTGCCATTTTATCATCTGGTTGAGCCGTTGGTTTGCCGGCTGCGATCACATGAGGGGTTCTTTCTATAAACATCCCTAAATTCCCCTTACCTCCTGAGGTAAATCTTTGGCAGTCGATGGGCATTATAACACACTATAATATCTTTCTACAGGAAAGGTAACACAGAAATATGACTTTTCTGTTGATCAAGTTATTATGACATTCTGTCACAGTCAAAATTCTAAAGTTACCTTCTTAGTAGGTATTTGTCTATTATGTACAGGTATTATGTAGGTTAATAATGTTCTTGGACTTAGGTTCTATGTTATATGTAGGTTTTATTCTTTTGAATTGAGATTAGTAAAGAATATAATATAATCAAGTTATAATAATATAGCCCGCTGAGGGTTCAGTTCAAAGAGTAAAGTAAGTATATAGGGTTCAGTTATCACACTACTTTTTTTACAAGGTTTTTTTTTTATACAGAATCTGTGCGGAAAGAGAAGATCGACTCACGCTTGAACTTTCTTATAGGTAATCTATCTATGGGTAATGAAAAAAGACATACATTTTGTATGAAATCGAGTGTGCCATATTCTTTACCTAATATAGCGTCCGTGAGTCTTAAGCCCCCTCCAGACTATGCGCGTGAATCGCGGGCGAAGCCGCGAACGCGAGTGTGGTCGATTTCGCAGGTCTGCGTTCAGAGCGGCTACCGCGAAAATCGTAATTCGCAAATTGCGGGGTTCTTTCTCTTTTACTCCAATGAAGGCGTAATTAGAGTGACAGAGAAAAATGCCCGCAAATTGCGAACTTCGGTTTTCGCGGTAACCGCTCAGGACTCCACACTCACGTTCGCGGCTTTGCGCCGCGATTCGCGCACGAGTGTGGAGGAGGCTTTAGAGATAATTTAACTTCGCGACAATTCTTGAGCAAATAATATATAGTTGGTCAAGCAGATCTTGTCAGTAGAAAAAGGCGGCAAATTTGAAAAATGTAGGCGCGAAGGGATATCGACTCATAGAAAATTTGAATATCGCGCCTTTTTCTACTGATAAGATTTGCTTGACCATCAGTACATCTTTCCGCAAAATAATAATAATTGGTGTTCTAAACAGAGCATCGCAAACGGTGTCAGAATACAAAAGAGACCTTCGAAAAATTAAAACAATACAAAACTATTCCGAGTAGGTACTTATCCTTACATTCCTACCATGTGCCAACGTGGCGCAAATTACAATGCTATCTCATGTTTAGGGTTCCGTACCTCAAAAGGAAAAAACGGAACCCTTATAGGATCACTCGTGCGTCTGTCTGTCTTGTCTGTCCGTCTGTCACAGCCCATTTTCTCCAAAAGTAGTGGAACAATTCAGTTGAAATTTGGTACTCACGTGTAAATTCGTGACCCAAAGACGGACGTCTTACGTAAACAAATGAATTTTAAACATGGAGGCCATTTTCAACCGACGAAAAAAACGGAGGAGGTTCTCAAGTCGACGCGTATATATATTTTTTTTTTTTTTATGTATGACCACGCATAACTTTTTACAGAGATGTTCGATTTTGATAATTATTTTTTTATTAGAAAGGGTATACCCCGAAGTTAGTCCCATATAAATTTGGAAAATAAATCCAACCTTAAGGGAAGAAAAATAGGGGATGATTGATTTTTTCACTCACCGATTGTAACGTATGACCACGCATAACTTTTTACAGAGTAGTCGTAATAATAATAAAAACTTGGAATAAAATCCTACCCTAAGGGTGGGAAAATAGGGGTAATTTATTTATATTACAAAACAAAATAATAGTTAAAGTAGGATTATTAATATAACAGTTAATAGCTAAAGCAAGGTAGGTAATAGCTATTTTAAAAGTAATCAAAAATTAAGCATGTAATAATTTGTATAAATTATAGCCACAGAAAATTATAAAATAAAAACTTTTTAACAAAAAAAAAACCGCCGTAAAAAAACTAAAAGGATATAAAAAAACCGGCACTAACACGAAACGAGTCGACCAACAAAAACAATAGGGCACTGAAAAGAAAAAAAATAATTACAGCACCTGCACCGGTGGTGCAGGTGCTTCACTAAGGTGCTCAAGTTTGTTTGAGGCTGGCACCGACTCCAAAAATAACAGATTGTAAATATATAAATACGCAGATTTGTGTGATTGATTTCAGAAGTATGTATATGTCGCAGTCGGATCGTATAATCCGCCGTATTACATTACGGCTAGCCGTTTTCAAAAACAGGGGCGTTTTGAAATGCGGCGGTTTAACGATTAGCCGGATTGAATACGGCTGAATGAGAATCCGCCGGAATGTATTCGGCGCCATACGTTCTTCAACACGGCTAGCCGTAATGTAATACAGCGAGTCATTAGCCGCCGCTTTGACAGTTTATAGTTCCCATTTTTAACACCCGTGGCGCTGCCTGACAAACGCTGGGGTGTCCATCAAATCTGGAGTTCGTCGGACTGTTTCTTTTCAAAAAACATTTCCATCGCAACTTAACTAGACGGAGCCCCGCTTCGCGGGGCTCCTATTTCTGAGCGGTTTGCCCTTCGGGCACCTGAAGCTACCTAACGAACCTAACCTACCTACCTATTGATTAGTGAGACGTCCGTGAAAACATTACACTTTGGAGAAAAAAGCGTAGGTAGGTAAGTAGGTTAGGTTCGTTAGGTAGCTTCAGATGCCCGAAGGGCAAACCGCCCAGAAATAGGAGCCCCGCTTGCGGGGCTCCGTCTATTTTAGTTGTGAAGGAACTGTTTTGAAAAGAAACACATGTAGTACGGTGGGACCATGGTAAAAATAAATTAAATTGCAAACATTGTCAAACTCCGGTTACGTAGGCGACCGAAAGAACTGGTCACTCTACAATCTAAAATAGTAGTACGATGCGGCTAAACGTAGGCCGCCTTATTGGAGAACGTATCGCAATGACAATCCGGCTAATCGTCGAGCCGCCGCATTTCAAAACGCCCCTGTTTTTGAAAACGGCTAGCCGTAATGTAATACGGCGGATTATACGATCTGACTACGACATATATACATAGTTCATAGGTATTTACTTGCGTTATTGAAGACAAAATAATTATTTTTTTCTTTTCAGTGCCCTATTGTTTTTGTTGGTCGACTCGTTTCGTGTTAGTGCCGGTTTTTTTATATCCTTTTAGTTTTTTTTCGGCGGTTTTTTTTTTGTTAATTGAGGGGTAAATGAGAAAATTAAAAAATAATGTTTTTTAAACTATATCGTGTTAAATATCAAATGAAAGAGCTCATGTTGAGAATCTCTAATATATTTTTTTTGTCATTTTAAAATAAATAGTTTACAAGTTATTTAAGAAAATAGACAAAAATTGACCATTCCCCCCTCTTTATCTCCGAAACTACTGGGTCTAAAATTTTGAAAAAAATATACAAAAAAATAGTTCTTTACCTATAGATGACAGGAAAACCTATTAGAAATATGCAGTCAAGCGTGAGTCGGACTAATTACTTAGTTTTTGATCCGACCCCTACTGGTTTTTTAAAGGCAATTTACTCGCGTTTCACATAAAAAATACATTGTTAAAAATTGGGTAATGAACGGAACCCTTGGAACGCGAGTCCGACTCGCACTTGGCCGGTTTTTTTGTTTTGTTATCTGTATCCACAGGGGCGGACTTCGAAGACGAGCGGAGTGAACGGGACTCACCGGACTTGGTATTATAAATAAATGTTGCCAGCAGTCGATTTCGCAGGTCTGCGTTCAGGACTCCACACTCACGTTCGCGGCTTTGCGCCGCGATTCGCGCACGAGTGTGGAGGAGGCTTTAGAGATAATTTAACTTCGCGACAATTCTTGAGCAAATAATATATAGTTGGTCAAGCAGATCTTGTCAGTAGAAAAAGGCGGCAAATTTGAAAAATGTAGGCGCGAAGGGATATCGACTCATAGAAAATTTGAATATCGCGCCTTTTTCTACTGATAAGATTTGCTTGACCATCTGTACATCTTTCCGCAAAATAATAATAATTGGTGTTCTAAACAGAGCATCGCAAACGGTGTCAGAATACAAAAGAGACCTTCGAAAAATTAAAACAATACAAAACTATTCCGACTAGGTACTTATCCTTACATTCCTACCATGTGCCAACGAGGCGCAAATTACAATGCTATCTCATGTTTAGGGTTCCGTACCTCAAAAGGAAAAAACGGAACCCTTATAGGATCACTCGTGCGTCTGTCTGTCTTGTCTGTCCGTCTGTCACAGCCCATTTTCTCCAAAAGTAGTGGAACAATTCAGTTGAAATTTGGTACTCACGTGTAAATTCGTGACCCAAAGACGGACGTCTTACGTAAACAAATGAATTTTAAACATGGAGGCCATTTTTGAGGGGTAAATGAGAAAATTAAAAAATAATGTTTTTTAAACTATATCGTGTTAAATATCAAATGAAAGAGCTCATGTTGAGAATCTCTAATATATTTTTTTTGTCATTTTAAAATAAATAGTTTACAAGTTATTTAATAAAATAGACAAAAATTTACCATTCCCCCCTCTTTATCTCCGAAACTACTGGGTCTAAAATTTTGAAAAAAATATACAAAAAAATAGTTCTTTACCTATAGATGACAGGAAAACCTATTAGAAATATGCAGTCAAGCGTGAGTCGGACTAATTACTTAGTTTTTGATCCGACCCCTACGGGTTTTTTAAAGGCAATTTACTCGCGTTTCACATAAAAAATACATTGTTAAAAATTGGGTAATGAACGGAACCCTTGGAACGCGAGTCCGACTCGCACTTGGCCGGTTTTTTTGTTTTGTTATCTGTATCCACAGGGGCGGACTTCGAAGACAAGCGGAGTGAACGGGACTCACGGGACTTGGTATTATAAATAAATGTTGCCACATTAAAAGATTTTAAGTAATGTACCTAGTAACGTTAAGATATTTGAGATATTTTTCGACGGCAGGCATTTAGGCGCGAAGATAATTATTTCAGTACGTTTGTTTTATTTAATAAAGTGGAAGTGAATAGTAGGAATGTTTGAAATATATTTTAACTTTGTTAGGCACATTATAACTGGTTTATGTTTTAAAAAAGAATTAAGGATGCGATAGGTACTTTGTCCTTGACGGAAGGATCTTATTCGCCTCGCCAAGTTATTAGACTATAGGTAATAATAGTAATATATTATTTTATACAATCGTGATATAATGGAGAGCTTTTCAGTCGAGTACCGTGTTTAGACAACGAAGCTTGCTGAGTTGTTTAAGTAAGGTACGAAATTGAAAAGCTTGATTATATCACTATTGTATACAATGCTTTTTCTACGAGTCAACAAAAATAATCGGCGGGTTGGTCAACGACACCTTCTCGTAACTCATGAGGCCCTGGTCAAGTACCCGCGCTAAATTCAATTATTAGACAATTTCAATTTTAGTTTTTTCTCGATTTTGGCCACCGTAGCCTATAAAAAAGCAACGCTAAGTGGTTTTCGTAGTCTATGGATGTTGCTATATTAAGGGTGTCACATGCGCGTTAGGCCAAGAAAAGTCTGCTTCGATTTTGATAGCTCACGCGGTGGAAGTGATTATACGTCATAATTTCATAGATGTATGCTTGGTCTAATTCTAGTAACAAAACCAAATAATAAATAAATTTTATTGAAATAAAATAAAATGAAAAGTCATTTATTGTCGCAACAAAACTTACAGCAACAAATCGAAGAAAGATAATTATAGGACATTATTTCACAATTTGATTAAGTCTCACAGTCAGCTCAATAAGGCTTGTGTTGTGGGTACTTAGACATAATAATATACAAATACTTAGAAATATAAAAACACACCCAAAACTCGGGAATAAATATGCGTGCTCATGTGCAATAAGCTTTCTATCAGAATTTCTGAATGGAAAGCCACAATTGTTATCAATTTCTCATTATCGGGGCTCACGTTACCTGACTAACCTTTTTTTGTCCCCACCATCCATGCGATCGACATGCGTATTGGTTGAGCGAGCGCAGTCAACTTGTTCTCAATCTCGAGTGCACCAGTGTAGCGTGACCTTATTATCCGAAACCATTATACGTAATCCGAGAGCACCAGGTTCACTTGAGCATTCGGATGTGCCAAAATCATTGTTATGACATGACAACCCTGACTTGACGCCGAAATCTGTCGTTCTTCAGTCCTTGACGCTTCCTTGTGCGGTCAATAGGGCAAAAACGAATTATTCAATATTTTAAATCCTTTTTTAAATAACTTTACTAATATTGAATAATTTTACGGTTTAGACTCACTTGTTTGCCTACTTGTTGTGTTATTCAATATTAGTATGTGTCACAGCAGTTTAAATTCGAACCTTACTAATGATTCGTGTGTGAAAAACGTGAATAAAAAAGTGTGTAAGTTAGGTCTTTATAGTATTCTGGTTAAAAACTGAAAGCTCTGAAGCATAAGGTTGTGTTGTGATGGTGAGTATTTTTTCAGGCATCTAGCTAATATTTAATGTACCTATACTCTACAGTACCAAAATGTGTGACATGGCATTTGCAAGGCATATTTTTTACCTCCAGTTATGTATATCTTACCACGGCGACTTTTGAAATATAACGATTTAATAAAAATCTTCGACTACGATCAGGCCAGCTGTACGCTTGTTTGTCACCGTCGTGGTATAAAAAAAAATCCATTAAAACATTACAAGTAAAAAGATGCAAGTCTCGCAACACAATTCTTCTACTACAAAAAAGTTTTGAGATATAATGTGGAACCAAGTCGGTTATTTTAGTCAGTGCCAGGGGATGTTAAAACCGTATCAATATTAGATACTTATCTTTAATTTTAATACGTATAATCACAGAATAACTAACAGTAGTACCGTACAGAAAATTCACTCCTTCACAAAAGTCAGATTTAGGTATAAAATTATACCTATACTCGCCGCCTGCAACAAAATTGAAACTTATAACCGCGCACGAACCGTGAATCTTCTTTGCGCGAGCGCCACGTGACACAACTATCGTGCGGTCGAGCGGCAGCCCACTACCATACGCCTGCCCTGCCCGGGAGGTGCGCCGGCCAAATGTACCTAAACTGCGTAGTGATACCCCCTGGTATAATGCCTCTTTGTTTTGCTCGACTTGGCGGGGGCACTCCCGTGCCCCCAGATTAAATAAATAAGTCTTTTTTAGGATTCCGTACCCAAAGGGTAAAAACGGGACCCTATTACTAAGACTCCGCTGTCCGTCCGTCTGTCTGTCCGTCACAGTTAAAATTTTCACAGATGATGTAAGTCTATGCCGCTATAACAACTAATACTAAAAAGTACGGAACCCTCGGTGGGCGAGTCCGACTCGCACTTGTCCGGTTTTTTAATTGTGATTTCAAAATTACTATGGGGAACAATTTTATTTATTGTTCGTATAATAAGTAGCAACTCTTTCAAGTTGAGCGTATACATATATTCTAGCAATATTAACGGTTAATTAGGAAGGATCTAGGATGTAAAAACCGGAGAAGTGCGAGTCGGACTCGCCCACCGAGGGTTCCGTACTTTTTAGTATTTGTTGTTATAGCGGCATCGGAAATACTTACATCATCTGTGAAAATTTCAACTGTCTAGCTATCACGGTTCATGAGATACAGCCTGGTGACAGACAGACGGATGGACAGCGGAGTCTTAGTAATAGGATCCCGTTTTTACCCTTTGGGTACGGAACCCTAAAAACATGGTTTACAAGATGAGTCGAGACATGGTAAGCACAAGAACTTGAGGGAATCGATAAAGATACCTGGCAACACCTACAAACTATCTGTCAATGTCAAGAGGGATCAAAACGAGAAAAAACTTATCGCGGGTGACAATTCAAACAATAGTTTCAAAGTGATTTTTGTCGGGCGGAAGTTTACCTTAAAATACAACTATAGTATTGACAACAACTTTGTCAATATAAACATTAATTAATTATATCTCAAGGTCGTAAACTAAGTATGGAACTAGCTTCGGAAAGGTTATAAAATGTGCGCGAGTCGTATTTCAAATCTATCATGACTGACCGTCAATATTAAGTTGATTCGTAAACATTTCTATGTTAGTTCTGTTTTTGATATTATTCTAAACGACTAAATGTAAGAATTATGGAATGTCAATGTATGACAATATCCAATTCAAGCGTATTATTTACGAAATGTGCTAATTTAAGTCAAAAGTTCAGCATTTCCTATCAGACTTTGCGAAACTGTTTTTTCTGCTGACAGAACGAATTTGTTTACCTACCTTCTTTGATTTTATTGCACTTTCGAACATCGAGTAACAAATGAACGAGCGGGTCTTGCAAACGTGACTTTTTATTTCCATTTCTGTGTAAAATGTCGAAGAAGCCTTACGTTACCCAGGAGGACAGTCCAAATCTTGTGATTGTCCCTATTGATAACATCGATACGCTCTACGAACCCCCACCTAAGAAAGTCAAAGAAAGTGATGCTCCTTTGCCTGCTCCTACTCCAAGCATTAATAGTCATACTAGTGTTTTTGCAAGAAAATCTGGTGCAAAACTGAATTTCAGTGGCAGAAATAATGATGTCCTGATTGATGTACGCAAAGTTCAAAGGTCACCAACAAGTTGGGCAACTAATTATCTTCAGAGTATTGGTGGGACTTCAACAAAGTTTGACAGAGTAAGTTTGTGATAACTTAGTTAGTGATAAGTGTGCTATGGCTAGGGTGCATGGAGACAGAAGAGACAACCTCTCATGTGGTGCTGGAATGCAGTGGAGTGCCTCCATATAGGGCTTTTGCCCTCTCAGATCTCCCAGAGATCTCCCCGAGTGAGAAGGAACTCAACATCACAGGTTTGATAGGATTCCTTGAGGAGTTGGGCTGGCAGGGCTAGCATACCCCCCACCCCCGTCACGCAAAATAGGCGCTAGTCGTCCAGTTGGGGAAAATCGCCCGAACTACAATACAAGTGTGAATTATACTGTACCAACCTGCCAACTTCATTTATTAGTCCTAAGATAAATCAAATTGAAAGTTCTGCTAGTGGTATGCCAAAGTAGAGGTCATAAACCCAGAGGGCAGGTTAACCCTGGGTTTGTATCTAAATTCTAAGGACTGAAGTATAACATTTTAGTTGATTTTTGCCAGTTGCTTTCTGTGTAATCCAAAGGTGTATGTGAAGTTCCATAGGAGTGGGGATTACATTATTTCAATGAAATGTAGTGAGTTAGAATTGAGACATGATTTCCTTTACTGCCAAATACCAGCTAGACTGGTCAGCTTTCTAAACAGTTTTTAACAGACACAACCTGGGTTTCTGCAGAAAACAATAATATCCAGAAAAAAAACAGTTAGTCTAATTATGGTATAAATTCTATGAATAAAAGTTACTTTCATTTTTATGGTACAACTTCTGTTGATTTATATTTTGCAAAAAGTGTCTCATTTCTGTGTTGATTGAGTAAATTCGAAATTTCAGTTTATAAAATGATAATACAATTACATAAATAAATAATAAATAAATAAATATTATAGGACAATTTTACACAGATTGACCCAGTACCACAGTAAGCTCAATAAGGCTTGTGTTATGGGTACTAGACAACAATATATATAATATACACATATATTTAAAAAATATTTGTGATGAACACACAAATAAATGCCCATACCAGGATTCAAACCCAGGACCTCCTGCTTCGTAGGCAGGGTCACTACCGACTAGGCTAGGAGGCCGTTTTTGATAATTGATAAGTGATAACGCAAGAATGTTCTACGAACATGGCTAGACTCAGATCAATTTTAGGTCTTGGAATAAAATAACTAATGAGGTCAATATGGGTAAGTGTGGCGTACTACTACATGTGCTAATTGTGTTTAGTGGCAAATGTATGGATTCTTAAACATTTATCAATATGTAAACAGGCCCTGATGTGAAAGCCAGCCACACTTATCCCGCAGGCACACATTGACCTCATATAAATATTAAAACCCAAATGAAATTCTTGGAACCCCTTGAACTGCTTAGTTCTAAGTGGACTATAAACTTTGTTTCCAAATATTTCATATCAGGTGTCTTCAAACATTTAATTTATTTATTTATTTAAACTTTATTGCTAAAAATACTAAAAAATGTACAAATGGCACTTAATGCCTAAAGGCATTTTCATTTTGATCCGAGGGCCAGGCCTCCACTCTGTTACCTTTTCACAGGCTGGATGTATAGAATTTGGCAGTTTTCAATTTGGTAGGCTCTCGGGCCAGACATATAGTTTGGGGACGGCTGTTTTATATTGTTGTATAGTAAGAAAAAAAAAATGCTCCATAACAGGGGGCCTAGCCAAGATGACAATCTTTGATTCAAAACGACAATCAAAACTTAAATAATTTATGAAAGTCACGTGACTTTTGTGCTCATCCATTAATTACGTCACACGGTTAGGGGGGAGGGGCTTAGAGCATTTAATAACTGGAGTGGCCATTAAGAGCTTACCCCTCTGCCGAGTTACTAAATGCTCTAAGGGGAGGGGGGTCAAGAAAATGGACATGTGACAAGGGGGAGACAAACTTAATGACGTCACTTTAACCCTAGAGTGCTCGCGCTATGAGCATTTTGCCGCCCTCGGCGAAAAAACTGTGATTACTTGAAAACAGTTCGTTTGTCAAGGCCATGCGTCCTAGTAGCTGCCCCCCTGTTCTTTAACTCTCTATTTTCCAAATTTGGAGAAATTTCGTGCGTGTGTGACTGCAGGAAGCAAATGTTGCTGCCACTGTGTCGCGTTTGGCGGCAAATTGCTCACCGCGCGACTACTCACGTAAGTAAAATTTGGGGTCCGTTTTTTTTCCTAAGTCAAAATATTAATAGTTTTTATTAAGTTTAAGATTATTTTGATATTAACAAAGTAAAAATAATAGATAAAATTATTTGATTCGTTCTCATTTTTTTAAATTACTACGCACATGTTATTGTGACGAAAGATTTTTGAAAGAAATTCTTCGAGCTATGTTTATACCACATATAATCAAAAGTACTAACGTAAATACTTTACAGAAACAATTAGGGAACCAAATCTCCTGTTTTGTGTCATCTGAACACCAAAATACACCCTCAGGTGGAGAATATACATTATGTGCACTATGCCCGTCCAAGGAAAATAGAAGGTCCAAAAAGAGCACAATATAAGTGCAAAGTTACTGTGCAACGTACATTGTATACCCATGTACCAGGACTGTTTTGCTAAAATGTATATAGGAGATAATCAAAACGTATAATTTTGTTAAAAATATCAATATTTCTTTTTTTTATGTAAGCTAAGGCAAAGGCCGTAACACGATTTGAAATTTTTTACCTAAGATTTCCTGATTTTTTTTAAAAGTATAAAATTACAACACAGGTTACTTTTTCTAACAGTTTCAAATTTATTTTATCCCATAAAAATTTTTACAAAAGGATTTAGTTATTAAATTAAACAAAAACTCAAGTTAATTATAGGCGGCAAAATGATCCCTACGCGAGCACTCGCGTTACACGGAGAGGCGCGACTACTCTAGGGTTAACTACATCTGTAACCGAAAATGGTTTTGACTTTTTTATTCGCTGTTAATAGTTAAATAACTAGTTTTGCAATGATAATCGTTTTTATGGATGTTTTTTTATTCCTATTCGCTTCGTGTTTGTGACGTCACACCAGGGGGGAGGGGTTAGCCAAATGTGACCAGGTGTGACAAAGAGGGGGGAAGGGGTCAAAAAAACTTCAAATTCGTGTGATGTAATTAATGGATGACCCCTTTCGTAGCATGTCATCTCAATACATTATTTTCGTTTGGCGTTTGTCGATGTACGATTGCCATCTTGACTAGGCCCCCTGTACAGAATATTTGTTTTTGCTATTGGACAAAATATTCCATCATCATCTTTAGAATCAAGTTTTTTTTTAAATAGCCAATTTTTTTGTCAGTATTTTTTCAGTATGTTTATGATTGCTATTTCCTATGTTATGATGATGTTAACATAACTAATGAAAAATTAATTTTAGTTTCCAGATGTATTTATTCTATAAACTGTTTGTCGGAAATAAATTATCAATATTTACACATACTACATCGACTCGAACAAAAGAAGTAGAATGATACCAAAAACAGTTCTTTATGAAATATACCTTTATACAACCCTACCATGGCAGTGTAGAAAAATTAAGAAAATGTATTGAATTTATCTAAGAAATGTTACACACTCACCATTTGGTAATTCCCTTTTTTTCGACAGATTTATTGCTTGGCGTCAAAACCAACGTCCCATCTCACACATACGGAAACCATACCAGGAAACAGAGAAACTACTTTACCAAATACTCTTATTCAACATCAAACTAACACACAATCAGATCAGATAATAATGGAGAAAAAAAATTCTCAACCAAAGATTAACATCAATCTTATAAAACCTAAACCTGTACCTCAACCCACCATAGCCAAAGAAACTGGTAAGCCAAATTGTAACACCAACAATAATATATCAACAAGTACTACAGATGTACGAAAAGAACCGTCTTTGCCAAAAAATTACAAGATACCCATGCAATCAAAATACAATAAGCTTTCAATTCACCCAGTAACAGACAAAGAAACTGCTAGGCCAAATATCACCAATAGCATTTGTATACAAAACAGCATTATACCAAAAAAACAGGCATTCATTTCATCATCAAAAAATAATAACGAGATCATTAAAACAAACCATTATAAAATTTCAACCCCAACTACAGCAACAACCAAACAAATTGCCGACAAAAATAAGAATAAAAAGCCAAATCAATTAAAACATGAATTGAATAATAGCCAGTACAAAAATAACCAAGACAAAGCTCAGGTAAAGATTAACAAAAATACCGAACAACCCAAAAATGGCAATGAAATAAAACAGCTGAAAAAGAAAGTTACAGTTCAGCACATTGATAAACAATATACAACAAAATGTGTTGAACGAATGCCACCTAAATATAAAGAAACTCATCAAAGTCAACCGGTAAACAACAAAGAAAACGATCAACCTAAGCATGTTAAGGTAATTAAACAGCTTAAAGCAATCAAAGAAACAACTAAGCCAAGGGATTATAAAGACCCCAGCCCGTCCAGAAACACAAACGAAAATATAACTCGTAAAACAAATGAAGCTATTATTGCTCATATTAAAACTATTAAAGATATGTATAAATTAAAGAATAAAAAAGAGCCTACTTTTTCTACTAAACTTAAAACGAAAAAAGAACATATTTCAGATATATCTAAAAAAGTCAGTAAATTAGAAAAACATACTAAATCGAAAGACAGTCGAAGCCAAGAAATCCAGTCAAAAAAACCTAAGGACAAGCCAGTCATAAACAAAGAAACGCATTTGCCGCGAACTGTTTTAACAAAGGAAGATATTAATGAAAAACTAAAAAAGAAACGTGCCACAGAAAAAAAAACGGGTCAAGGTGAATATTCGGGAAGTAAGACTAAAAAAATTAAATTGTCTTCGCCTGATACTAACACAGCCAAAATGACAACGTGTAAATCTGTCCATGATGAAAGATTAAGTAAAAGTATCTCCCCTATCAAAAGCGTCGTTTCCCGAATAAAAACAGACCCTCAATCTCATAATTCTGAAAAGTATTACCATAAAGAGTCAGGCTATTATCACTCGCATTATGAAAAAATATCGACCAAAAAACCTGATTATCACTGTCAAAATTCAGAAAAACTTGTGCAAAGAGGTTTAGACGTTGATTTAAGAACAAAACTTAAGTGTAAATATCCTAAAATCCATTACCGAAAAGAAGACTATAACTGGAACCATATTCACAAGAAAGACAAGTTCACCACAGTGCCAAACGGAGACCGATTTGTGCCCGAGGAAAATTTAATTATATCATTTAATGCGGAAGACGACAATGAAGAAAAACCTACAATGAAAAAGTCACCGGTAAAGAAATTGGCGCGTAAGCAATCGTCACCTAAAGATAAAAAATGTAAAAAAATAAAGCTAGAAATCAATATTGTATTTGGCCACGGGGATTCAAGTGATGAAGAATCAACCAAAGGTGAGGTCGAGACAATGGAAAATATGGACCTTAGTTTCCTTGATGACTTCAATGTAGATGAAATAGCTGAAAGTCTAAATGAGTGTAAAGACTGTACCAGAAAAATGAATGAGGAAGAAACCGTTGGTGATATCAACGCACAACACATCATATCAAACAACAATACGATAATAGAAGCTATGGCTAGTGAAGAAAGTGTGATATTTAATACAAATGAAAGTATGTGTAAAGATGAGTTTGCCGAAAATAAAACAGAATATCGCCAAGAACCTACATTGCTGCCAACAGTCGATAAAAATTGGTTAGTTTGTTAATGTCTAACCCCCTTATTCATAAAACTTTACGGGCCTGATTTAGTTAAATTATGTTTTATCCCTTTCTTACAAATACACCGTGTTTTTATTGAATTCCGTTAACTTCGGGGTATAGTTAAGTACGTTTATAAGAACTAAATGGCATAGTTAATTTTCAAAAAAAAATTTTTTTTTGTTTTCTTTTTTGTTTTTTTTTGTTTAAAAAGTAATTAAATGTAGCATATAGCGTTGTTGTAACACGGGCATTACATTTAACTCAACCAAACAATTGAAATCTGTGACATATCAATGTCATTTCGTACATCAATCGACCGAGATTGTACTTAAGTTTGTAGCAAATGTATGAACTCATTCTAAACACTAATCAATATGTAAGCCGGCCCTAAGGCAAGTGTACACGCTTGTAGAGGCCTTATAGGAAAAAAATAAATTATGGATTATCTCCGAAATGGACTTAATTAGAACATCGGTGTCTTTGAGAAAGTTACTTGATTTAAGCTCAGGAATGCACCCTTGAAATTAACGGAAATCAAAAAAAACACGGTGTATATAAGTCAAAATGACAGATAAGGACAAACGATTATTAGTTAACTGAGGTTTGTAGCGCGTTTATGAATAAGGGGGTAAAACTCCAAATAGCCCAAATGTTCTATATTTTATTGGTTGTTTTTATTGATTACAGTGCCTGCTGTGAAGAAACCCAAAACACAATTAAGTCGGATATAAGTACAGGGTTAGATAATACAACTACAGAACAAAGCGCCAGTCCTGGAACCAAAACGGATATATTCCAGAATTACAATTCTGAAGACAATAACGTACGGGCTCTATCTTCGGAAGTACCTACGGTAAATACGAGTTCTGAGAATTGTACCAACTCTGATCACAATAGGAATATACCAATTGATAAAGCTCAAGAATCTACCGCGATGAATATGAGTAAAGCAAATGTTGATATAGAAATAAACGACAATAAAAATTTGATTACAATGCTAGAGAATAATTCTGAACGAGCTGAGAAAACACATACAGATAACGATTTGCTGTTAGTGAAGAAAATGGACCATTCAGACATCATAAAACAACATCTAAGTTCTGAAATACCTGTGGCAACGTCGAATTCTGATAGTAATATTTACTCTGATCACAACGATCTTATAGATGCTCTTCAAGATAATAGTAATGTAGAAATAAATGCGATTAAGTCCTTTATTGCCTCTATGAACAATAATACCGATGAAAATAATGTAAAACGTTCTGAAGTTGAAAAGTCGTCGGCAGTTACAAAGTATTCGAATACGCCTTACAAAACTAAGATTAAACAAATGGAGACAGTCAAGACTTCTGACCATAATACAACTGAAATATTGACGTGCATTAAACCAGATCCTGATGTTATTTTAATTGAAGATTCAGACAGTGAACATGAAACAGAAGTTAATAACAAACAGCCGACGAAAGACGAAAATGCAGAAAACATACAGCCTAACCAGGTAATTTCGCCAAATAAAAAAGATGAAGTAAGAATTATAGAACCTGCTGGAGAAAATTCTAAATCAATATTAATATTAGATACAAATGAAGAAGACCTACAGTCTGCTAAGGAAACTTGCCCAGTGAAATCAGATGAAGTAATAACTATTGAACCTACTGGCGTAAACTCAGAATCAGTATTAATATTAGACACAGACTACGACATTGAAGAAAGTATCGATACTAGCCAGTTAGATGAAAGTAATCAGGACGCTAATAGTGAAAATATAACTATGGTTGAACAAAGAAAGCCTGGCAAAACAGCACTGAAAGATACTTGCATCGAAATTAAAACCAATACGAATACTGAAATTAATTCGGAAAGTGAAAAAACTTTAATTCAAGATAAGGTAACAAATAAAACACAACATGGAACAACAAGCATACATAGCAAAGATAAGAAAGATAATTTACAGGATACAATTAAAGTAGCCGGTAATACTGATACAAAAACATCTGATAAGCCTCCAAGTAAAAAACCAACAGCAGCGGACGATATTCCCGAAAATTTTACACCAGATACAAAAACACAGAATGTTAGCACAAAACTTGATACAAAGGCGCACAATAAAGAAAAAGAAGTTGACAAAGATAGTGAACACCCGGGAGTCGAAAGAAGCCGCTGTATAGCCAATAACAAATTTATACAAACACTGGAATCAGAAATGTTTTTGTATTTGGGAGAAAAATGCATAGTTACAGACGTAATACGATATGGAAAATACTCCAAAATATATCGTTGCAAAGATTCTAGCAAACTGGATTATGCTATAAAAGTATTGAAGTAAGTGCATATTAACTATTTCTTATCCATTTATTTGCAAAAAACACAGTACTTCTTACTTTTTAAGAGTTGTCTTGTAAGTTTGACTGCTATATGTATGTGAATGTGTGTGTCTGCCTGTGGCACCGTAACTCTTAAATGGGTGAACAGATTTGGATGCGGTTTTTTTTTATATATTTGACAGTAGGTTTTCTAGCAGTGATTCTTACACATTTATCAAAATCGGATCCGATTCAATGCGGACTTTTATCTTTCTGAACATTTTTTTATACCTTTCAGAAAACATTTCGACGGTTACAACGTAGGCCTTCAGAAGCAAAATATGATGATGGAACTGCAAAACGGCGTTCCAGAGAACAATCTCAACTGTGTCCGTTTGATCACCGGATTTGTGGCATCTGGGTTATGGTGTTACTTGATGGAGTATTATCCCATGAATCTCCAGCAAGCCATTGTTGAGAACAAAAGAAGTTTTCACATTGATCATGTGCAGATTTTGAGCAGACAGTTGGTCTCTGCTGTTACTATATTGAGGAACAATAATATCATACATTCAGGTATGCGTTTACCTTTACTTTGGTATTGACTAGGTATACTTCTCACGTCGAATGATGGTTCCTATGACAGCCCCGTCGTCTCTTGGTTAGGCTTAGTTTAAAAAATGATTGACAAAAATTGATTTTTACTACTTTGATTTATATGAAAAACTATAAAATATAATGTGCAAAATTTGCCAAAAATGACAATATTTTACGCGACAGACAGCGAGACGGACTCGCACCCGAAGGGTTCCGTACGATCACGCAAAAAACGGCAAAAAAATCACGTTGGTTGTTGGGGAAATATTTATTATATTCTGTTTTTTGTATTTGTTGTTATAGCGGCAACAGAATAACATCATCTGTGAAAATTTCAAATGTTTCAAAATCTATCACGATTCATGAGATAATACTGCCTGGTGGCAGACATACAGACGGACCGGAGTCTTCGTAATAGGGTCCCGTTTTTACCCTTTGGGTACGGAACCCTAATGAACTGTTATAGAGACCATCATTCGACGCGAGAGGTTTTAAGGTTTTGTATATTCGATTTTTTAATTTTTTTTCTTCTGTGATACGTGAGCGTAACTTCGATTGTATGGGAGTGGCTTTTTCTTCTTCTACCTCGTATTTATATACAGTTGTAGTGCATAATTATTATCCATCTTATTTTCACGAAAACGTACGAACGTGTCTTGCTATTTCAGTCAGTCTCGGTACAAATAGTAGGTACTGAAGTTATCTAAAGTAGTACAAATACGAACGGTTCCGAGAAAATACGATGGAAAACAATTATGCACTACATCTGTGCACGGCTATTCAAACTACGAGGAACGTCCTGAATCGTTTGATTTAAGTTTTAAGTGTGTAAAAGGTAATTAATTTCTTGCTTATAACGTCCTGATTGTGCTCGGCTCACCCAAATAGATAAGAGTTACGCTCTTCACTTCGTCGTTCGTTTGCTACTTGCCTCGCAATGAGGTCAGGAGTTAAAAATAGATCTAAGAGTTTTGCTTTTTCATAGAACATATGTCTAACAAATGTAACAATGTGTTTCATAGACATGTCACATGACAAAATGGACATGTAAAAATGTCCCATAATATTTATTCATTTATTTAATACTCACTGTACAGTCGGCAATAAAAACATGAACTTAAGCCTGGTTTTAGTGTCACGCGGACCGTCCGTGCGGATCGCTCCGCACCGCCAAATTGTATGAGAAAGCTGTCCGCGCGGACCCGTCAGCTTTACTCTATAACGCTCCCTGAACTTAATACATATTGGCCCGGTGCGGAGCGATCCGCACGGACGGTCCGCATGACACTAAAACCAGCTTAAGACGAAATTGGACGACCGCGCGAAATCCCCTTTCTGTAAAACGTATACCTAGTACTCATTTTCCTCTGTGGTTATTAATATAATTGGAAATATTTTGACACAATTTGATTTATATCAACCATAGCTATGTCCCTGGCCTCCGTGTTTATCGCTCTTATTTTTTATGGAATTAAGTCAAACGAAGGGACATGACCATGGCTAATATACATAAAATTATGTAAAAATATTTTCATCACACTCGCTCAGTAAATGTGGAATTGCACGCAGGTTTAGCGGGAGTTATAGAAAAAGCGTTCTCCCTAGGGAGTTATGAAGTTTCTAGTGCCATAGTTAACAGTTTTTTGTCTTTATACTTAATTTTTGTATCGCAAGTGTGATGAAAAACATTGTGTGTAACTCGTGGCGTAATAATATTGCAAACTCGAGTCTACATAACTTACTCTCGTTTGCAATATTCAACTTACGCCCCAAGTTGCACAATGTACTATTTCCATAATGTCAATATCCGGAAAGAAAGATGGGGTCTACGTTTGTATGGAGAAGCGCTCGTCCTTTTCCTCTTCAAAATTATATAAACAATAGATAATGTTTTCCGATGTTATTTGTTTTGTCATTTTTTGCAGATATAAAACCAAGCCACATCCTCATCAACTCATCCCAAACCCGAATAAAACTCTGCGGCTTCGACCAAGCAACCTACTTCAAAGACAGCAACCTCTTACCCAACACCGGCACTGTCAACTACAGGGCCCCAGAGCTCATACTAGGCTATCCCGCCGGCTACGGGATAGACGTGTGGTCGACAGCGCTAGTTATGTACGAGATGGCGACCTATAGGAAGCTCTTCCCTGGGTTTTATAATAATAATATATTGTACCAGCAGTTGTGTTCGCTCGGTGCTATTCCTATGGAGATGTTGATGGAGTCCAAGTTTAGGAATGCGCATTTCAGGGGCACGGCGTTTACGAAAATTGTTGGGAGTAAAGAGGTATTTTTTTTACAAACTTTTATTAGTCGGATCACGCTAAGTTTTCATACAAAGAGATAAGTATGGTGATTATAGGGATATGTATACTTACTGCCAAGTTTGTGCAAATTTAGAGTGGTCAGAGTTTAACTACCTACAGTCCTACGCTTTTAACCAAAGA